>NC_050103.1:21250000-22500000 GCF_902167145.1 Zea mays
TACTTGTTTAGGACGGAGGGGGGGAGATCGTTGCAGAGCAAGAAAGAGGGTTCGTTCCATTCACCAACGTACTGGTGCGCAGCTAGTGCCGATCAAATTTGCCTAGGAGCAGCGAACAAAACAGTCCCGTCCCCAGAGAGCGTGGAGTGGATCAGGCAGTCAGTCATGGCGGCGCAGAGTTCACGTGACACGCGGTGAGCTTCCGCGAGTTCACAATGGCGCCCGCCCGGACCGCGGACGGACCGAATTGGACAAGGGGGGGCGTCAAGCGCCATGTGGAGGCAGCAGGCAGGCCGCAGTGGAGTACCTACTGCTCATAGCATGGGCCATCTTTGACGTTCGTGCGAGCGACGTGCTGCCCTGCTCTGCTCCCCGGCGTTGGTCTGGTCAGCATATTTATCGCCGGCGGTCCGGATATGGCAGCTACACGGTCCGCCACCGATGGGAACGGCGCCACGGGATTCAACGGTCGCCACAGTACCACTGCAAGGTACTGTACTGTACCACGCGACGACCGGGGGGGGCACGTCGGTGTCTCGCGCCCGCAGCCCATTCGTCGTTGCTTTGCTAGAAGTTAGAACCAACAGATGCGAAGCGCTCAGCTGTACAACCTACTGTACAGCGGTTTTCTCAGAGGGGTATCCCGTCGCCGCACCGCACCTCGAGATCGCGCGCTGGCCGCGTGAGGGCGCCGGCCGGCCTCTGGTCATCATCCCCCCATCCCGGCGGCCGTCGCCCGCCCTTTTTTCTGTCTCGCTTTCGTCGGCCCGCTTTGTCGCCGTCGATCGTAACCGACGCCTAGCGCGAGCCGCCTACACTACACTAGGCCGGAGCGTGTCGGTACGAAGGGCTAGTGTATATGTAGTACCGAGCAGCGGATTGATGACGACTGCACCGGCCACCGGGCAGCGGCCCGGCTGGTCGACGGCCGGACGTCGTCGCAGCGATCGAGCGCCAAGTTGCCACACCGTCAGAGTGTCACACGCACGCACCAGGTCGCCACTATTGTGGTTAGTTTCTCGTCCGTTTCCGCGCCGACGGTAAAGACCTGCGCGCGCCACTTGCCGACGGACGCGCGTCGTCGATCAGGGGATGGGACGTAGAGGGTCGTGCCAGCCACTCGGCGTGGCACCACCGCCGCGTGCGATCCGTCTGTTTTTTTTTTCCTAAAACAACGGCGGCTTTCAGAAGAACCAGTAGGAAACTTGATTATCGGAGAAATTCCGGCAATATGACAGAGATAGCCTATAGCTACCTCGGACGGACCAGTTAGCATGCAGTAGGGGTAGTCCGATTCTACGAACGTGTGCTCGTATAGTATTCAAACGTGTCGTGGTTACACATTTTTATGTAACTTGTTTTGTGTTTTAATTAAACCCATTATATTAGGCTATTAGCTTATATCTTGAGATCTACGTGCTGGATTCGTTTTCATATAAATACTTTGCGTGACTATCTCTTTGTTCGCATGCGGTGAAAACTATATCTTCAGGGCGAATTTAGAAGGGTTTATCAGGTCAGACGACTCGATAAATATAATAGATACTTTAGCAAAACACTATTAAAGTTCATATAAATTTATATAATATAGTAGCTGTTCTTGATGACCCTGATAATATTTTTTCGGATAGATTTGCCACTGCTATATCTCCGACCGCCGCCACGCTCTCGAAGATCTTGACTCGGAAGGCTAACTTAGGAGCCTTCATGGAGAAATTACCGCTCCTAGGTCTCGTGGTTTGGGGACCTCTTTGACTCCGGCAAAAGAGGAGCCCAGTTCTAAGTCAGATTATACAATGTCATTTTAGGGCTGTCTCCATGGCAATACATTCCATAGCATGTAAATATAAGCTTGGGACTCCTTGTGCCTCAAAGCACTTGATGTATAAGCCCTCTGAAGCCCATCATACCTCATAGCAACTTATGGTATAACCCTTAGGGCACAATAACCTTGGACACGGGTCCCACATTTAAGGATATGTGAACTATCCCTTAGCAAAAGCTTATAGATAAGTCTTAGGTATAACACATTAAAAGTGTGATAGGCAACACTGCAACTCTAACTTTGTGTGCTTACACTTGACTTAGGTTATTGGGCACTCGAGACCACTACATGGTACGTGCATCAACCCTGTAACCAGACGTATGTATGCATGATGTAACATAAATATAATATAAGTACAAGGGGCCATAACGACAGCTAATCGCCAGGGACGGACCTTATGCATGTGCGACAAGTGCGATTGCACAGGCCCAAAATTCTGAGGGGCCTAAAAACTTCTTAGCTCAGTAGTAAGCCTAAACAACATGCATCAGCGAGGAGACTAACATTACACCATCTAAGCTGGACTCAGTTAGCAGCTAGATTGCTGCTCTTCGAACACATCTATTAATACGATTTGTTTATTTATGTATTTTATTACAATATAATTTCGGAAAAAACGGATAGATTTAATATAAAGAGTTATACGTGTTACCTAGACCTTTTGCAATTCAGGATACATGAATTCTATTACAATGTAATTTTGATCATATTTTTTTCTATAAAATAGGACCTCTTTTGAAGTTTAGTATGGGGCCTCTAAATTTACCGGCCCGCCGCTGCTAATCGCCTATGTCACTCGGCCTATGCCCAACTATTCGCTAATGCAAGTTATCATACCTATCCCTACACTACAGGAAAACAGTTAATTCCCGTCGGCCAGGAACCGACGGAAATAAGCACTAAACCGACGGGAATAAGTAATTCCCGTCGGTTTAGCCCTTATTCCCGTCGGTTGTCAGCCGCCAGGCGTCCCTTATCGGGGATACGGTTATTCCCGTCGGCCGCCGACGGGAATACGTAATCCCCGTCGGCCAATATCGAGCCGACGAGAATAAGGGCTAATTCCTGTCGGCCACTACAACCGACGGGCGTTACTAATTAATCCCCGTCGGCCAGGTCAGCCGACGGGAATTACTAATTAATTCCCGTCGGCCAGGTCAGCCGACGGGAATTATCTGGGCCGACGGGAGTTAATAGTCAATTCCCGTCGGCTATGGTCAAACCGACGGGAATTAACTGGGCCGACGGGAGTTAACCTATATTTCTGCAACAGCAACACCAAATTAGATATTTCTCACACATAACATACACAAAACATATATATCACAAACATATGACAAAACGTATCACATAAACATATAAATCACAAACGCATTGACATCACACATCACAAACACATCATTGACATCACACATCACAAACACATTGATATAATTCACACATCACAAACATTTCAGATACGAGAGTGTTTACACAAACATAACGTCCAGGAGTTAAAAACATAACGAGCACGAGTTTAAGTGTTTAGAGATAACCACCACTTGGGTGGTTAGAGCTTTGACCGCTGCCGCCTTCACCACCAGGAGGAGGGAACGCGAAGAGCGAGTCAACAAATCCAGTCCCTGCTGCTGGATCAGACCCACTGCCACCCGCTTCAGGCGTAACCTATGCAAGTTAGCAAATATCAACACGTTAAATGCAAATATCAAAAAGTATACAAGTGTATAAATTAATGGAGAGTTATCAAACGTACCCTATCTCCAGGTGCAGGTATATGTGTCGGAGGGGTGGTGAACTGTGGTGGTGGAACTGGTGTGTTTGCAAATTGGCTCCATTGTGGTGGCGGTGGAAAATTTGATGTGATGCCCTGTTGCTGCATTAACTGTTAAACACATATGTGTTACTACTGAAGATGTTGTATTGAAATATAATAATTTAGAGTTCGGATTATGTGTACTCACTTGATACATCGCTTGATTATGAGCATTGCAAGCCTCCATAAATTCGCGTTGTTGTCTCATCTCTTCACGCATCCTCATAATCTCCAACTCCTGCTCGTTCGGTCGACGAGAGCATGAGCTACGGGAAGATGAACCCGTCCTCTGAGATCTCACCGACGACGAGTCAATGAATCCGTCGAAGAGTGTGTATCTATAAGTGATTCAAAAAATGTTATTACTGCATAATCCATTTAGTGTCAACCATATAATTTCATAAGTTAGAGCTTACCGTCCATGCGCTTTGCCACCACCACTTGCGTACACCACCGAGGGATCCACCGGTTCATGGCGCCAGTCGTAGTCAGGGCCATGGCGACGAACCATCTCCTCCCCATATGCCGCCTATACATCATTCACAACCTTACAAATGCAGGAATTTATATACTTTGAACGTTTGAACTTTTGAGCCAAAACTCACCAAGCGATCCGTGGCTGTCTGGCTGCAGAGCTGGTCAGGGTTGTTCGGGTCTGGTCCTTTGTGGCCCTCCTGGTACACCTCAATGTCACTAGGCTTTTGGCCACTCGTAGCTTCCTGTATAAACAAAAAACATTCATAAGCAATCGTATTATTTGTTGATCGACATAGAAAGATCAAACTTACCATTCTTTTAGCTTTTCGTATCATGTCGTCACCGCCAAACTTGTGGTTAGGATTGGTTCCTCGACATTGTCTGTGATGCGCTGACGCTTTCTGGAAGCCTTCGGAAGCCCAATATCGACACCAAGCATAGTACGCATCAGGCACGGGCGCCATCCATGGAACCATCACCTGCACACACACAATGTTACATATTATATCAATCACAACAATAAATATAAAGGGTAAAACAAATTGAATACTAACCTCACGATATTGATCCCCAGTCAAATATATCTTTGAGGACCCTTCCTTTTTATTCAAGGGGCCCGCTTCTTCCGGATGCTTTTGAAAATACAGGTTTGTAGCCTGAATTCTCGCATAGTATATGGCATCCTTCACCAGCTTCTTTGCATTGTTTTGCAAGACACGTTCAGCGTGCCCCATGTAATCCTCTCCGTCAGGCAACCGATATCGAAGCTACAACATAAAGAATACAAATACAATGGTATAAGTCATAGATTTACAATATTAAGAAACATAACAAAAATAATAAAGAATTCATACCCAAAAGTCATTACGCACAAGTCCCTGTCTGTCGGTGTGGTTTCGTTCCTTTTTAAACTTGTACTCATCCTAGGTACTGATGAGCACCTCATCCTCGGTATCACTGTTTGACACCTTCACTATACCAGGGTAGTGAAGGCGGCAAAGAGAACCCAATGTAAGGTTAACCTGAGTGTGGTGTCCCTTGCCGTCAAAGGACAGGTCCTCCCAATTCCTGCAGTACACAAAAACATTAACAATACACATAATAGTTATATTAGATAAGTTAATATATTACACTCACCGATCTCCATGTGGCATGATTAAAGTCCTATCAGCCTCTCACTCTATCGCGTGACGAGGCTTTACTGAGTGGCTTTTTCTTGAGCGACGTGTGCGTGTCGCTGAAGAGCCTCCCGAGCCATCATCCATCGGGTTGTCAGCCGGTTCGCCCTGTTGGCCCCACTGGTCCCACGCTTGTTGCTGCTCTCTCTGGTGGTCCCACTGGTCCCATGGCTGGTGATGCTGTGCGGCCTAGTCCCATGACACGTGGTCCACCTCCTCATTGTGCTCCACCTCCTCATTGTGCTGCACAGCCTCATTGTGCTCCTCCTCCTCAGTGTGCTGCTCCTCAGTGTGCTGCTCATCCTGGTACATACAACTCAAGATTTATTTGTAAATATGTAAACAAATTTATTTGTACAAGATATGTTACCTCATCTCCATGTACCGCGCTCAACAGCTCTCGACGTCTGCTGCTGCTCGAAGAACTGCCCTGAAAAAGGCCCAGGCCCTTGAACAAGCCCTTCACTGACTTCTTTGATTTTGGCGGCATCCTGCATAAAAAATAAGAAATTATTCATTAGTGCATCAAAAATGACATAATACTTAAAATATAAACAAATGAAATAACAAAACAACTTTACTTGTTAAATATCATCAAAATCAGGATCTATTTGTTCTCTTCTATGCAGAGGTCGCCATGTAACTTTTCTCCTAACCGGTTGTCTTCTCCGTCTCTCGGGAAAAGTTAAGTCGTTAACGTCTGCAACTAGTGAATCTAATGCCGGTGCAGGATCAATATGAAAATTAGTTGGCAACTCTTCTTCTTGAAACACCTCATCAACCTGCTCAAGGTGACCAATTTGATATTCGTCCTCACCAGGAGTGTATAGGCGTTCGCGGGGATTTACATTGTACACAACCCTCCATTTAGACAACTTTTTGCATGGATATGTCGAGAAATAAACTTGGTCTGCTTGATGGGCAAGGATATACGTGTCGTGTCCTTGAAGCAATTTCTCAGGTTGGATCTGTGTCATCCCAAATTCGGTCCTATAATACTTCGGGTCATACCATTTACACTCAAAGAAAACTAGCGCTAAAGGCTTATTTCCAGCAAATGTAATCTCGATTATACTTCGGGTAACCTCTTTCTCAGGTTGGATCTGTGCCTCTTTCTCCAGCTGTTCCATCACATCTCTTCTGATTTCTTTAGCACACAACTGTCTGTAGAAATAGCTAACTTCAGCTAACGTTTTCCACACAGCTTCTGAAATGTATCCACGAAACATTACAGGCATGAGCCTCTCCATAATTATGTGGAAGTCATGGCTCTTCAGTCCATTCATCTTCATTGTCTTCAAGTTCACAGATCTTCTAAAACCAGCGGCATAACCATCGGGGAATTTAATATCCTTCATCCACTTCATCACTTCTTTCCGTTGCTTAGATTTCAGACAATAGTCAGCTTTTGGTTTGCCTCCGTTTTCTCTAAGCACCAGGGTTGGACGATCACATATCACTGCTAAGTCCATGTGTGCCTTGTCATTGTCTTTCGTTTTATCAGGGAAATCCATGCATGTATTTATGAGGGCTTGGCAAAAGTTACTCTCTTGATGCATGACGTCAATGTTGTGCATCAAAATCAATGACTTAGCATAAGGAAGCTCCCACAAGCCACATATGTGAGTCCAGTTATGCTCCTCACCAAAACCTTGATACCTTTTCCCACTCTCGTCTAGGACAAGTTTCATATGCTCTTCTGTAATTTCTATCCCACTACGTCGCTTGGGCGGTCCCTTCGTGACGATGGTGCCCTTCCTAAATTCCTTTCTCTGCCTTCTGAAGGGGTGATTGAAGGGTAGAAAACATCTATGACAATCAAAGTAACATATCTTGCCACCAGCACTAAGACGAAAACAATCTGTATCTTTAGCACAATAAGGACACGTCAATCTACCATGCACGCTCCATCCAGAGAAAATACCATACGCCATAAAATCATGAACCGAGAACAGATATGCAACACGAAGATTGAATTTCTGCTTCTTGAAGCAGTCATAGGCTTCCACACCTTGCCATAGCTTCTTTAACTCTTCAATCAGTGGTTGAAGCATCACATTGAGGCGTACGCCAGGATGCTCAGGCCCAGGTATAACAAGACATAGGAACATAAACTCATATTTCATGCAAAGAGCAGGTGGAAGGTTGTACGGTATGGCAATGATAGGCCAACATGAATACGACGCAGCGGTCATATTGAACGGCGTGAAACCATCAGTTGCCAAGCCGATACGAACGTTTCTTGCATCGCTGGCAAAATCTGGATCAAATTTGTCAAGAGCCTTCCATGCATCACCATCTGACGGGTGCACCATTAACCCATCTTGTCTGTTGAAAGGGAAATGTGCCTTTGGGCCATTTCTAAGTATTTTGGTGATTAAGTGCCAACACAAGTGCTTAAATGTGAATCTATGCCTATGGATGAACAAAGTGCAAATCACAAGTAAAGGTATGTTTCTAAGCCTTAGTACATTGGTTTTGTGTACTAATATATTTGTCTAAGTGTTAGAAACAGAAAGAAGAAGAGAAGAGAAGACTTGGCTGTGTGCAGCCAAGGGGCTGTTTCGGTCTGGGGCACCGGACTGTCCGGTGGTGCACCGGACAGTGTCCGGTGCGCCAGGCCGCCTCGGCCGAAAAGGCCGCTCTCGGGTTTTTCTCCGGAGACTTCGGCTAAAATTCACCGGACTGTCCGGTGTGCACCGGACTGTCCGGTGAGCCAACGGTCGGCCGGGCCAACGGTCGGCCGCGCGATCGGCGCGCGACACGTGGCCGAACCAACGGTCGGAAAGATGCACCGGACTGTCCGGTGTGCACCGGACATGTCCGGTGCGCCAACGGTGCGCAGATCTGACTAAGACAGCAACGGTCAGATACGCTGTTTATGGAAACAAATCGGGCACCGGACAGTGTCCGGTGTGCACCGGTCTGTCCGGTGCGCCCGACGACAGAAGGCAAGGATAGCCTTCCAGATGTGTTCTCAACGGCTCCTAGCTGCCTTGGGGCTATAAAAGGGACCCCTAGGCGCATGGAGGAGAATACCAAGCATTCCTTGAGCACTCTTGATCACTCACACATCAATCTCGCGCACTTGTTCGACATTCTAGTGATTTGAGCTCCGTTCTAGTGTGCTAGTCTTTTGAGCTCAAGTCTGGGTCTTGTGTGTGCGTATTCGCTGTGATCTTTGTGTCGTGTGTGAGTTGCTAATCCCTCCCTTGCTCTGTGATTCTCTGTGAACATCTTTTGTAAGGGCGAGAGGCTCCAAGTTGTGGAGATTCCTCGCAAACGGGATTGAGAAAAGAAAAGCAAGAACACCGTGGTATTCAAGTTGATCATTGGATCACTTGAGAGGAGTTGAGTGCAACTCTCGTCCGTTGGGACGCCACAACGTGGAGTAGGCAAGTTTTGTACTTGGCCGAACCACGGGATAACCACTGTGTCATCTCTGTGATTGGATTCGTGTGGTTATTGTGTTTTGACTCCTCTCTAGCCACTTGGCATTACTGTGCTAACGCTTAATCTAAGTTTTGTGGCTATAAGTTTAAGTTTTTACAGGATCACCTATTCACCCCCCCCTCTAGGTGCTCTCAATTGGTATCAGAGCCGTTCTCTTCAAGAAAGGGACTAACCGCCCGAAGAGATGGATCCTAAGGGGAAGGGAATTGTGATCAACGACAAGGAGAAGGAGTCCTTCGTCAACGAGCCAAGGGATGACAAGTCCAATGACTCGGGCTCGGGCCACAAGCGAAGAGATGGGAAGAAGAAGAAGACAAGACGCATCAAGGAAATCGTCTACTACGACAGCGATGAGTCCTCTTCTTCCCAAAAGGACGACGACCACGACAAACAAAGGAAACCGGTTAATTCTAACTTTTCTTTTGACTACTCTCGTATTCCGCAAAGTTCAAATTCACATTTGCTTTCTATTCCACTCGGCAAGCCCCCACACTTTGATGGGGAGGACTACGGATTTTGGAGCCACAAAATGCGTAGTCACCTATTCTCTCTCCATCCTAGCATATGGGAGATTGTAGATAGTGGAATGCACTTTAATAGTTCGGATAGTCCTATATTCATTAATGAGCAAATCCATAAGAATGCACAAGCTACTACTGTTCTTCTAGCCTCATTGTGCAGGGATGAATATAATAAAGTGAGTGGCTTGGATAACGCCAAGCAAATCTGGGATACTCTCAAGATCTCTCATGAGGGAAATGACGCTACCTTGCTCACCAAAATGGAGTTGGTGGAGGGCGAGCTTGGACGGTTCGCGATGATAAGGGGCGAGGAGCCAACTCAGACATACAACCGGCTCAAAACCCTTATCAACAAAATAAGGAGCTACGGAAGCACGCGATGGACGGACCACGACGTCGTCCGACTAATGCTCAGGTCCTTTACCGTTCTTGATCCTCATCTCGTGAACAATATTCGTGAGAATCCCAGGTACACGATGATGACGCCCGAGGAAGTACTTGGAAAATTCGTGAGCGGGCGAATGATGATCAAGGAGGCAAGGTACGTCGATGACGCGTTGAACGGTCCAACCCACGAGCCTCAACCCATTGCTCTCAAGGCATCGAGAAGCAAGGAGGCACTACCAAGCAAGGTGGCGCAAATTGAGGCGGCCGGGCTTAATGATGAAGAAATGGCTCTCATCATTAAGCGCTTCAAGACGGCGTTAAGGGGTCGCAAGGAGCATCCCAACAAGACCAAGACGAAGGGGAAGCGCTCATGCTTCAAGTGTGGTAAGATTGGTCACTTTATCGCTAATTGTCCCGATAATGATAGTGACCAGGAAAAGAAGAGTGGAAAATGGGAAAAGAAGAAGAATTACAAGAAGGCAAAGGGCGAGGCTCATATTGGAAAGGAGTGGGATTCGGATTGCTCCTCGTCCGACACCAACAACGAAGGACTCGCTGCCACCGCCTTCAACAAGTCATCCCTCTTCCCCAACGAGCATCACACTTGCCTCATGGCAAGGGAAAAGAAGGTAACCACTCGTAATGCTAATACTTATGATTCTTCTAGTGATGATGAATCTAGTGAGGATGAAGTAGATTATTCATGTTTATTCAAAGGCTTAGATAGATCTAAGATAGACAAAATCAATGAATTAATTGATGCCTTGAATGAAAAGAATATACTTTTAGAAAAGCAAGAGGATTTGTTGTATGAAGAACATGATAAGTTTGTAGAGGCTCAAAAATCCCTTGCATTAGAAATTAAGAGGAATGAAATGCTTGCTTGTGAAGTGTCAACATGCCATAATTCTATTTCCAACTTAAAGAGCATAAATGATGATTTAAATGCTAAACTAGTAGAAGCAAATAAATCCAACTCTTGTGTTGAATATGTTGAAGTTTGCACTAGGTGTAAGGATATTGATATTAATGCTTGTAGCGAACACTTAGTTTCAATTTCAAAATTGAATGATGAATTAGCTAGTCTTAATGCTCAACTTAAGACTAGCAAGAGCAATTTTGATAAACTAAAATTTGCTAGGGATGCCTACACGGTTGGTAGACACCCCTCAATTAAGGATGGGCTTGGCTTCAAGAGGGAAGCCAAGAACTTAACAAGCCATAAGACTCCTATCTCCACCAAGGAGAAAGGGAAGGCTCCTATGGTTAATAGTGTTAAGAAGAATCATGCTTTCATGTACTATGATAGGAGATACTCTAGAAATGCTTTTAGAAGTAATGATGTTTTTGATTCACATGCTTATGACTCTTATGATATGACTGCTTCTAGTTCTCATGTTATGCATGGTAGAAATGTGTTTAGAAGAAATGTTGTTCATCAAATACCTAGGAGAAATGTTGTTAGGAAAGTAGTGAATGAACCTTCTACCATTTATTGTGCTTTGAATGCTTCCTTTGAAATTTGTAGAAAGGATAAGAAAATTGTTGCTAGGAAGCTAGGGGCAAAATGCAAGGGGGACAAAACTTGCATTTGGGTCCCTAAGGATATTTGCACTAACCTTGTAGGACCCAACATGAGTTGGGTACCTAAGACCCAAGCCTAAATTTGCCTTGCAGGTTTATGCATCCGGGGGTTCAAGCTGGATTATTGATAGCGGATGCACAAACCATATGACGGGGGAGAAGAAAATGTTCACCTCCTACGTCAAGAATAAGGATTCCCAAGATTCAATCATATTCGGTGATGGGAATCAAGGCAAGGTAAAAGGGTTAGGTAAAATTGCGATTTCTAATGAGCATTCTATCTCTAATGTATTTTTAGTAGAGAGTCTTGGATATAATTTGCTATCTGTTAGTCAATTATGTCATATGGGATACAACTGTCTGTTTACAAATGTAGATGTGTCTGTCTTTAGAAGAAGTGATGGTTCACTAGCTTTTAAGGGTGTATTAGACGGCAAACTTTATTTAGTTGATTTTGCAAAAGAAGAGGCCGGTCTAGATGCATGCTTAATGGCTAAGACTTGCATGGGCTGGCTGTGGCATCGCCGCTTAGCACATGTGGGGATGAAGAACCTCCACAAGCTTCTAAAGGGAGAACATGTGATAGGTCTAACCAATGTTCATTTCGAAAAAGATAGACCTTGTGCAGCTTGTCAAGCAGGGAAACAGGTGGGAGGAGCGCATCACAGCAAGAATGTGATGACCACTTCAAGACCCCTGGAGCTGCTACATATGGACCTCTTCGGACCCGTCGCCTATCTGAGTATAGGAGGAAGTAAGTATGGTTTAGTTATTGTTGATGACTTTTCCCGCTTCACTTGGGTGTTCTTTTTGCAGGAAAAGTCCGAAACCCAAGGGACTCTCAAACGCTTCCTCAGGAGAGCTCAAAATGAGTTTGAGCTCAAAGTGAAAAAGATAAGGAGCGACAACGGGTCCGAGTTCAAGAACCTTCAAGTGGAGGAGTTCCTTGAAGAAGAAGGGATCAAGCACGAGTTCTCCGCTCCCTACACACCACAGCAAAATGGTGTGGTAGAGAGAAAGAACAGGACGCTCATCGACATGGCAAGGACGATGCTAGGAGAGTTCAAGACCCCCGAGTGCTTTTGGACGGAAGCCGTTAACACTGCTTGCCACGCCATCAACAGGGTCTACCTTCATCGTCTCCTCAAGAAGACGTCGTATGAGCTACTAACCGGTAACAAACCCAATGTATCGTACTTTCGTGTATTTGGGAGTAAATGCTACATTCTAGTGAAGAAGGGTAGAAATTCTAAGTTTGCTTCAAAGCTGTAGAAGGGTTTTTGTTAGGTTATGACTCAAATACAAAGGCGTATAGAGTCTTCAACAAATCATCGGGTTTGGTTGAAGTCTCTAGCGATGTTGTATTTGATGAGACTAATGGCTCTCCAAGAGAGCAAGTTGTTGATTGTGATGATGTAGATGAAGAAGATATTCCGACGGCCGCTATACGGACCATGGCGATTGGAGAAGTACGGCCACAGGAACAAGATGAACGAGATCAACCTTCTTCCTCAACTATGGTGCATCCCCCAACCAAAGATGACGAACAGGTACCTCAAGTGGAGGCGCTTGATCAAGGGGGAGCACAAGATGATCATGTGATGGAGGAAGAAGTGCAACCGGCACCTCCAACCCAAGTTCGAGCGATGATTCAAAGGGATCATCCCGTCGACCAAATTCTGGGTGACATCAGCAAGGGAGTAACTACTCGTTCTCGATTAGTTAATTTTTGTGAGCATTACTCTTTTGTCTCTTCTATTGAGCCTTTCAGGGTAGAGGAGGCCTTGCTAGATCCGGACTGGGTGTTGGCCATGCAGGAGGAGCTCAACAACTTCAAGAGAAATGAAGTTTGGACGCTGGTGCCTCGTCCGAAGCAAAATGTTGTGGGAACCAAGTGGGTGTTCCGCAACAAACAGGACGAGCACGGGGTGGTGACGAGAAACAAGGCTCGACTTGTGGCAAAAGGTTATGCCCAAGTCGCAGGTTTGGATTTTGAGGAGACTTTTGCTCCTGTGGCTAGGCTAGAGTCAATTCGAATCTTGCTAGCATATGCCGCTCACCATTCTTTCAGGTTGTACCAAATGGATGTGAAGAGCGCTTTCCTCAACGGGCCAATCAAGGAGGAGGTGTACGTGGAGCAACCCCCTGGCTTCGAGGATGAACGGTACCCCGACCACGTGTGTAAGCTCTCTAAGGCGCTCTATGGACTTAAGCAAGCCCCAAGAGCATGGTATGAATGCCTTAGAGATTTCTTAATTGCTAATGCTTTCAAGGTTGGGAAAGCCGATCCAACTCTTTTCACTAAGACATGTGATGGTGATTTGTTCGTGTGCCAAATTTATGTCGATGACATAATATTTGGTTCTACTAACCAAAAGTCTTGTGAAGAGTTTAGCAGGGTGATGACACAGAAATTCGAGATGTCGATGATGGGCGAGTTGAACTACTTCCTTGGGTTCCAAGTGAAGCAACTCAAGGACGGCACCTTCATCTCCCAAACGAAGTACACGCAAGATCTGCTAAAGCGGTTTGGGATGAAGGACTCCAAGCCCGCAAAGACGCCGATGGGGACCGACGGACACACCGACCTCAACAAAGGAGGTAAGTCCGTTGATCAAAAAGCATACCGGTCAATGATAGGTTCTTTGCTTTACTTATGTGCTAGTAGACCGGATATTATGCTTAGCGTATGCATGTGTGCTAGATTTCAATCCAATCCTAAGGAGTGTCACTTAGTGGCGGTGAAGCGAATTCTTAGATATTTGGTTGCTACGCCTTGCTTCGGGCTCTGGTATCCAAAGGGGTCTACCTTTGACTTGGTTGGATACTCAGACTCCGACTATGCTGGATGTAAGGTCGATAGGAAGAGTACATCGGGGACGTGCCAATTCTTAGGAAGGTCCCTGGTGTCATGGAACTCTAAGAAACAAACATCCATTGCCCTATCCACCGCTGAGGCCGAGTACGTTGCCGCAGGACAGTGTTGCGCGCAACTACTTTGGATGAGGCAAACCCTCCGGGACTTTGGCTACAATCTGAGCAAAGTCCCACTCCTATGTGATAATGAGAGTGCTATCCGCATGGCGGAAAATCCTGTTGAACACAGCCGCACAAAGCACATTGACATCCGGCATCACTTTTTGAGAGACCACCAGCAAAAGGGAGATATCGAAGTGTTTCATGTTAGCACCGAGAACCAGCTAGCCGATATCTTCACTAAACCTCTAGGTGAGAAGACCTTTTGCAGGTTGCGTAGTGAGCTAAATGTCTTAGATTCGCGGAACTTGGATTGAATTGTAGCATACATGTGTTTATGCATTTGATCAGGTTCATTCTGCATTTTGTTGATTATTGTGGTGCTCAAGTTGTACAAACACTCCCTGGACCTCACAAGTCCGTTGCAAAGTGATGCACATGTTTAGGGGGAGATGTGTTACAACTTGACCCTTTGAGACTAACCATTTGCTTGAGTTTGCTTGATTTAGTCTCGAAGGAGAATTGAAAGGGAAAAGGTGGACTTGGACCATGAAAGACTTCCACTGCACTCCGATGAGAGGGTAACTAATTCCAAGTTCATCTCATAGACTCTTATTGCCATTTGCTCTTAATTGAAGATTTTGGTGAGGCAATGGGGTTAAAAGGGCCAAGATTGATCCCGTTTTGGTGCTTGATGCCAAAGGGGGAGAAAATAAAGGCCAAAGCGATAAATGGATCAGCTACCACTTGAGAGATTTTGAAAATAGTAGAATAGAGTTTTTGTTTTGTCAAAAGCTTTTATTGTCTCTTATTGTCTCTACTGTCAAAAGTTGGTTTCTTGTGGGGAGAAGTGTTGATTATGGGAAATAGGGGGAGTTTTTTGAAATCTTTGATCAATCTCATTTGGAATGACTCTCTTTATGCCTCAACATGTGTGTTTGACATAGAAATAGAGATTTGAGTTTGATTTGCAAAAACAAACCAAGTGGTGGCAAAGGATGATCCATATATGCCAAAATTGAATCAAAACCAATTTGAGTTTTCATTTGAAGTGATTTTGCACTTGTTCTAGTTGCTTTATGTTGTGTTGGCATAAATCACCAAAAAGGGGGAGATTGAAAGGGAAATGTGCCTTTGGGCCATTTCTAAGTATTTTGGTGATTAAGTGCCAACACAAGTGCTTAAATGTGAATCTATGCCTATGGATGAACAAAGTGCAAATCACAAGTAAAGGTATGTTTCTAAGCCTTAGTACATTGGTTTTGTGTACTAATATATTTGTCTAAGTGTTAGAAACAGAAAGAAGAAGAGAAGAGAAGACTTGGCTGTGTGCAGCCAAGGGGCTGTTTCGGTCTGGGGCACCGGACTGTCCGGTGGTGCACCGGACAGTGTCCGGTGCGCCAGGCCGCCTCGGCCGAAAAGCCCGCTCTCGGGTTTTTCTCCGGAGACTTCGGCTAAAATTCACCGGACTGTCCGGTGTGCACCGGACTGTCCGGTGAGCCAACGGTCGGCCGGGCCAACGGTCGGCCGGGCCAACGGTCGGCCGCGCGATCGGCGCGCGACACGTGGCCGAACCAACGGTCGGAAAGATGCACCGGACTGTCCGGTGTGCACCGGACATGTCCGGTGCGCCAACGGTGCGCAGATCTGACTAAGACAGCAACGGTCAGATACGCTGTTTATGGAAACAAATCGGGCACCGGACAGTGTCCGGTGTGCACCGGACTGTCCGGTGCGCCCGACGACAGAAGGCAAGGATAGCCTTCCAGATGTGTTCTCAACGGCTCCTAGCTGCCTTGGGGCTATAAAAGGGACCCCTAGGCGCATGGAGGAGAATACCAAGCATTCCTTGAGCACTCTTGATCACTCACACATCAATCTCGCGCACTTGTTCGACATTCTAGTGATTTGAGCTCCGTTCTAGTGTGCTAGTCTTTTGAGCTCAAGTCTGGGTCTTGTGTGTGCGTATTCGCTGTGATCTTTGTGTCGTGTGTGAGTTGCTAATCCCTCCCTTGCTCTGTGATTCTCTGTGAACATCTTTTGTAAGGGCGAGAGGCTCCAAGTTGTGGAGATTCCTCGCAAACGGGATTGAGAAAAGAAAAGCAAGAACACCGTGGTATTCAAGTTGATCATTGGATCACTTGAGAGGAGTTGAGTGCAACTCTCGTCCGTTGGGACGCCACAACGTGGAGTAGGCAAGTTTTGTACTTGGCCGAACCACGGGATAACCACTGTGTCATCTCTGTGATTGGATTCGTGTGGTTATTGTGTTTTGACTCCTCTCTAGCCACTTGGCATTACTGTGCTAACGCTTAATCTAAGTTTTGTGGCTATAAGTTTAAGTTTTTACAGGATCACCTATTCACCCCCCCCCTCTAGGTGCTCTCATCTGTCCGTACAATCTTTATGCCACCGCATGTGCATAGCGGTCTTCCTCGAGAGAAACAAACGTTTCACTCTAGGAGTGAGAGGCATGTACCGAAGCTGTTTATGTGCAACCTTTGTCACCGCCTTCTCCCCATCTTCATTTACAAGCTCCACGTACCTCGACTTCCCACATTTTAAGCATTTCTGTTCTCTGTCATGTTCCTTCCAAAAAAGCATACAGTTGTCTTGGCAAACATCAATCTTCTCATACTCCATACCAAGACCTTCAAGCAATTTCTTGGACTGGTACATGTCTTTGGGCATCTTGTGACCCATAGGAAGAACCTCGCTAATCAAATCCACAAGCTCCTTGTAACAATTAATTGAGAATGCAAACTTGGACTTGATTGACATCAGCCGGGTCACGAATTCCAGTACGGTCACGTCAGTGTGCCCGTGAAGAGGCTCTTCTGACGCTTTGAGAAGGTCGAAGAACTTCTGAACCTCCGGTGTAGGTGAATCATGATGATCTGGTGCCAGTTCAGGCTGCAGATCCTCAAGCATCTGGTCCATCCTATCAACATCATCTTCACCGTCATCAACTTCTACTTCTACTGCTCGTTCAACATCTTCACCATGGAGATACCAGACCTTATAGCCTGGCACGAAACCATGCGAACATAGGTGTAGTGTGACCTGCCTCTTGGCGTGGCTCGTCATATTTCTACATTTATTGCATGGACACCTAATATTATCTATTTGTGACAAAGCAGTTGCATGGTCCAGAAACATCTGCGTCTTGGCAAACCATTCACTTGTGTGACATCCACCCTTCTTGAAACCTTCATACATCCAATCACGTCTATCACCCATTATTGCGGCTGTGTGTACGAGTAAAGAGTGCGTGTGAGACAATCATGTTTCTACACGTCACACATATATACATCTATAGGTAAGTAGTATATAAAACTATATATATACATAAATAACTATATATACACATAAATAACATCAAATTAACATGATATTCATCAATTAACAATATTTGCAAACATCCAATCCATCAAATTAAATTATAATTGCAGAACATCAAATTCATTACCTATAACATCAAATCTATCAAATTGATTAATGCTTGCATAACATCAATTTCATTAAATAATAACATCAAATACATCATATCATATTTACAAAATCAAGTTATAAATAACAAATATCATACATCAAATAATATTAGGTCAAACCATACTAACAAATAACAATATTAAACAAATTATAATCGCATTACAGCTAACTCCCGTCGGCCATAAAAACCGACGAAAATTAAAACATAAATCATTTGTTAAATCAACTATAATAATAGAATTAATATTTACCTAACATCAAGCCACACATAATATTAAAACTAGCAAGTATAATGCATAACTCCCGTCGGCCACAAAAAACCGACGAAAATAATCACATATTAATTCACATTTAGAAATAAGATTATACCTCGATGACTCGAACTTGAACGCGGACCGGATGGCGAGCCCTCGGTTTCGGTGGTTGACCGGTGCGTCGAGGCACTGGCGGACGGCGGACGACGGTGGGCTGGGGACGGCGACGCTTGTGGACGGCGGCGACTTGTTGAGGGCGGACGGCGGACGACGGGGGCTAGGGGCGACGCAGCTCGGGTGGGCCGGGGGCGGTGTGGGGACGCTCGAGGCGGGGGCGCGGGTCGGGGCGGCGTCGCGCGCTCGGCCGGGGGCGGTGGCCGCGTGGGGCAGCGGCGGCGCAGCTCGGGCAGGGGCGGCGGCGCGGCTAGGCGCGCAGGGCGTCGCGCAGGGGCGGCGGCGCAGCGCGGGCCGGGGCGGCGGCGTGGCTAGGCGGCGGCGCAGCGCGGGCCGAGGCGGCGGCGGCGTGGCGCGGGCCGGGGGCGGCCTCGACGGCGGCCTCGGGCGGGGAGGGGGCGGCTTCGACGACGGCTTGGCGTGCGGGCGTCGGGCCCCTCGACGGCGGCCTCGGGCGGGGCGGCTCGGGGGCGGCCTCCGGCAGGGCGGCAGTTGGGCAGGGGCGGCGGCGCTCCGGCAGGGCAGGGGCGGTTTGATTGAACGAAGAAGAATGAGCCCGCGCGTCCGCGGCTGGGCTCTAAAAAGATTAATCCCCGTCGGCCAGAACATAGGGCCGACGGGGATTAACTAATCCCCGTCGGCTTGGGATGTGGCCGACGAGAATAAATATAATGCCCGTCGGCTATTTTGTGGCCGACGGCAATTAGTCTATTCCCGTCGGCCAGAGCGAAAGCCGACGGGAATTACCCTGGCCGACGGGGATCAGTAGAATTCTTGTAGTGCTATAGGTATGTATGAAGATGCGATACATGGTATTATAGGCACGCTCCACCCTTGTCCAAACATTATACCAAACTCTTTTTCTTCATGAGTTTTTTTTTTCTCAAACAAAATTCTCTTGAAATGTTTATAGTTAGGCAATATCAATGCAAGTCTGTATACCAAATCTCCTATTTTTCACATCGAGGTTTTAAAGACGACGATATACAATACATGTTATATGCCGTATCTTTTATTTAATGTGTTCGTTTAAATCCACGCAGCAACGCTCACTCACGACTACTTTACAGTTCCCACGGGATGGCATTGCCACCGCGGCACCACCAGAGTAGCCCCCTGGTCTTATCCTCCTCCCCCAAGAGCTTTCCCAACAAGAAGAGAGTACTTGCCCCTGCACAAAAATCTCGAGATGGTGGTCCGGCCGGTCCCTCCGCGCACGCCGCGACCCGCCCCCGTCCACGTCCACGTACCAACTGCTGTGGCCGGTTCTCGCGCGGGGACGTGGGTGTTATAGTATTACTCAGTAGCAAAGAGAGATTTGAGACAGAGACAGAATGACAAATGACAGTTATAGATCTTTATTGCAGATATTCTGGTTTATATACATGTGGATACAGTGTCTCCCAAAGGGTGTGTCCCTTGGCAGAAAACTGTCAGGGGAGAGGGTTGATCACATGACAATATTTTCTAACACTCCCCCTTGATCAATCCAAGTTCATTTGATCATCTGCAAGCTGTCTTCCAATATATTATCTCCTCAAAAACCCTGTGGGAAAAAATAAGGAGTACACAATGTCTTTTGGATTATGAGTAAAACTCATATTGAACTCCAAAAGAAAATATGCTTGTAATCATCATGTATAAAAACCCCTGTGGGAGAAAAATCATGATGAAGCATATAGCTTAGTTGATATTACCTCGTTAAAAACTTTGGATGAGAAAACCTTAGCAAGGCAAAACTCATACAAAGAAAAGAGTGTAATATGATGGTATAAAACAGGTCGAATATCACGGAGAATTACTCCCCTGATCTTGCAAACACTTAAGTCTTCTCATACCAATCACCTCAACACATTTCTGAAAACGTTGAGTATGGTAGAGATTTTGTGAATAGATCAGCAAGATTATCACAAGACTTTGTTTGCAAGATGTTAATATTTCCATTTTCATGTTTCCATCTGAACAACAAAAGCTCAATTATCCTTATGGATAATGGTCAGTGGTTCAATTGAACCACAATACGACATTGTTCTCCAATGGACCTCTAGCCCAAAGAACAATAATATGTCTATAGTCATCATCTCAAAAACCCCCGTGGGGAAAAATAAATGATGAGACATATAACTCAGGCTAATATTTCTCCAAGATAATCTAGTCAGAAAATCTGAGAAATCAAGATATCAGCCGAGTCTCCTTAAAAACCCAACGGGAAAAATAAGGAGAGTAGTCATACTCTATTGTTGATCCATTTGAACTCTAGGGATATAAACTCATATCCTAGTTCAAATACAACAATAACTATGTCATAATGTATCATCCTTGAAAACCTCTACGAGAAAAATAGATGATACGACATAGACCTTGTGTTGATGTTGTCTCGTTAAAAACTTTGAATGAGAAACCCAAGCAGGGAAAAACTCATGCAAAGAAAAGAGTACAACATGATGTATAAACAAGTTCTCTCGATCAAGAGGAAACTCCCCCTGGTCTTTGCAAATTACTAAGTCATCTCATACCTGCTCTCAAACACATTTAAATGTGGAGTAAGGTAGAGACTTAGTTCGTAACTTGTTTTTCATCTAAACAACACAGAGTAATATTATCTTTGTAGATAATAAGGTCAGTGATATAAAATCATGACCACCACATATCCTCAGTATGTAGTATATCATTCTGTGTGTAAGTGGCCATTAATCTCTCTTGATCGACATTTATCAAACAGTAGGTTCAACTTACCAGAAGTGTGTCATTGATCTTGTACCTGGGGATCTTCTATAGATATCCAAGATCAATATATCCAAACATAAGGAGAGCATGAGTACATCTGGAGATCATAACTCGATCTCATGTGCTGTTAGCTAGCAAATCATTGCAAAGCAATATCCGGCCGGATGCTCTTGCAAGATACAATAGCACATCTCATGATCCGGAAGAATCAAATAACAATGATTCTCTCATATTGAATTTCTTCAATATATGTTGGATATAGACAATTTTGTATCCAAGATACTCAAGATAGTTTACTTTGAATTGAAAATCTCTTTCAATTCATATCTTCTGTCTCGAACTCCGTCGATAAGTAATGTATGTTTAGAAATATGTTGCACATATTTACGCTAAACATACCATTCTTTGTGTATCCCTTCGGAAGGAAGGATTCACTAGGTCGAATGTACCATATTTGACCTGAATGCTCTAAGTCACAAAGACTTTCCAAGCATTGCAAATTTGTGATTGGTTATTATGTATTTGGAATCCTTCAAGACTCCATAAATACCATAATTCAGTGACCACATATGCACATGTTGTCACTACATCTATCAACTGCACAGATAGATGATTTACTGCCCATATTATTGTATCGGAATTTAACTACTCACAGTAGAGGAGAATTTATAGCATTAAAATAATGCTTGGGTTTGCGTATAAACCCAGTTGCTACTAGCCATGCTTTCTCACCACCTCATTGTTTCCAAGTCCATGAAAACAAACATGTATCCACAGTAAGATACCTTGAAGTGAAAATAACTTAACACTTCTTTCCGGTGAGCAAGGCTATCTCTGCAACATTGTATCACTCAACAAGATCCAATTTGAGCATACTCGTGCTCTGCTATGGCCATAGTCTTTTGGATCACTTGGAGTGCATATACAATTGCTGAGATGTATGTGTCGACACTTGTAGCTTTTAAATAACACAATTCTCCAGTTGACATAAAGTCATTTTTTATGTACCCTTATGATTCCTCGTGAAATCCCAAAACGAGAATCAAGGGCTTCCGATAACCTAGCCTCATCAGTGCGCACTGAGCTAGGTTGTGAATGTCTTCCATTCACAGGATAATCCATATCCTCTAGGTGTCTACCAACACTAGGTTGGTTACCAACGAATAGTTGATTTGCATTTACTATTTCAGAAGGTCTAGCCTTCAGCTGCTTGCAAGCATCTTAATCCCAATTTGTGACCATACTTCTCCCCCTCTTATTTACAACAACGTTGCAATAGGGAGTTAAGTGGTTTTCCATGTAACCACTCTTTCTGGCACTTCCTCATAGGATTAATTTGAGTGACACCTCATAGTAAATGCACATGGCAGTCAATTTGCGACTTCTTGCAAATCATTCGAACCCAAAGGTTCAGTTTTTGTACGTGATCCTGAGCCTGAATGCTTACTGCATTCATTATAATTTCCTGGCATTCTTTTTGGTACTCGAAATCTCCCCCTAATGCCTGGAAAAGCTCATGATTCAAGCAAGCGTACGGGCCATAAATAGATTCTCATGAAGAGATTCTAAGGCTTAATGATCGACGGAGAATGAATTCTCACATAGATCCCCAGTTTTCTGTGTGCCCATTCATGTACGATGCGGTGGTGAGATTGGGAAAACATACCCAATGTACGCATGGGAAATTTTTCATGGATTCCCACGTACTAAAAACCATAGGGGAACTTGTACATCCAGTACATGCAGTTAATCACAAGTCAGGAGCGTGCAAAACTTCATGACTCCAACCATAACTAGTTGGAAATGACAATTCATTACTGATGGTCATTAATGATCTGAAATTTTCGAATCTATCACAGATTCATCATATCCTTTATGGATATCATTCTGAATACCAAGACAAACAATCATCATTGTAAGCGCATTTGGTAAATTCAGTAGTGTGGAGGCTAATGTGCTCAAGCTTGAGACATTATTACTTAATGGTCATGTGTTGTCCGAAGGACACACTTCAGATCATCATATAGATGCACCAAATAACCATATAAAGCCTTCAATGTCCATACTGTCTATGTAATGGACCACACTCGTTCTTTTGAAACAATTCAAAGAACTTAACCAATTCAGATCAGATTTTAAGATAAGAGGGACTTAAAATCTCATTCCCAATGATACTCATCAAGTATCCATCTTATGGGAAAAACATGACCAACAGAATTGTCCATAACTTTTCATTTCATCACAATAATGGAATTACCAATTCAGTCTTACCCAGCATGGTAAGTATCGTCACATGAAAAGTTTAACAAATGCAACACATTGTACGAGAGGATGTATGTCGAATACAATCCATAAAAAATGTTTCCGTGAAACACATGCAATATCCATTACTATCACTTTGTGTTTCCACATGATAGGAATTATATGGATACCTCTATAATATGGTAAGATAGCAATTAGGATATCTCAACATATCCTTGATACTTCCAATACCAAAAGGGGACTAGATATTAACATATCATGATATCGCGCGAAGCGGTTGTCAAAATATTCTTTCCTCTTTCCAAAGGAATACAAGAATATTTTGTTTCCCCACTTATAGAGTTTGTGGCACAATTCTCCACATTGCATGTTTCTTCCTCAATTGGAAGAATCCCTGTACAAGTTTGCACAACTCAAATCAATGAGTCTTCAACTCCCTTGATGAGTTGGTTCAACTCTAATCGATGAGTTTGTTCAACTCAAATCACATGAGTGATTAACTTCAATCGATGAGTTTGTTTAACTCAAATTCATATGAGTTTTTACACTCAAATCACATGAGTGTGTTCAAATCACATCGCATGAGTTGAACCTATCACAACATCAATTATGAGATTATACCAAATCTCATGCATCATTTAAATATTACTCAAAAGCAAATCATCTAACAAAGTGGTCTTCTCTTAGGAAGAGAAGTGTTGTTACATGATTAGTCCAAATCATGAATTACACAACTAACCACTGTTATCATGTCAGATGGAAGATTGAAGTACACTTCATATCTTAGCTTTCATGAGTAGTATGCATCTATTGGGATTTTATATACATGATTAGTGCTTAGGCATACAACACTATATCATGTATAGTGTAATGACAAAAGAGTTTGTCATACTCATTGCCCTTCCCTTTTTAATGTGCTTATATATTTGCTTTCAAGCAAAATATATGAATACAAAGTGTTAGTCTACAACATAATGTAGACACATACTCATAAGTCCACAAGTCTTATGATTTTCTTTGCTATTCATTTTGCGCTTGCACATCAAGCCGCAAAAGCACATAAGTTCTTTTCATAAGAACCATAAGAGAAAGTGAGCATCTCATTTCCTCCAAATCGAAGAGGTGAATTCCCATATCATGCAAAAATGAAATGAACATATCCAATGAACATTAAGGATAATTAAGCCCATTAGGCGAGTTGATCAAACTCTATTAAATAATTATCCTCCAAATGGCTTAACCATTTTTCTGATGTTGTAATATGCTGCAAAATATATCATATCTTCATATGTTGGAGAATTATAGGTATCACATACAGTGTACCAACAGATTTTTGAAAAATTTGGTGGACACAACGTAGATAATCTCCATGTAATGCAACAATGGAGTAGATCTCCCAGTAGTGGGCAAAACTTTTGCTGCCTGAAAGCATGGTCTCTGGGCTGATATATTCAAGGAACATACCGCAGCCAATGCTTAGGACTCCACTACCCTGTGCTTGACCAAATTTTCAAAAACAAAATGGTAATCACCATAAAGGTGAATAACCAACATCAAGTCTCCTACATATCTACTTGGGATAACACATAGGTAATCATCATCCTCATATGATGTAGACCTCTTACTGATGGGCAAATAACATTTTGCTGTCTAAAAGCTTGGTCTCAGGGTAAATAAATTCCAAGAACTTATTGCAGCCAAAGCCTAGATCTCCATCATGTGTTGAATAATCCCAAGTTGAAGATATGTGTCATATTTTGCAAGAATTCATCATTTAATTATGTAGTACTTAATTAAAAGAATTCTTTTAGTTGTCATCATGACAACAGCGTCTAGCCTGGCTCCATAGCCCGTGACGCCTACTTGGTCCGTGATCTTTTTGGGTTGCACGTATAGGTAATCATCTCGAAAGATGTAGACCTCATAGTGATGGGCATTTCAAATGCGGCCTAAAGCACGGTCTCTGGGCTACTAAACTCTATAAAGAATTTAGCGTAGCCGGTGCTTAGGACTCCATCACCCTATGCTTTTCCAAAAATGCAACATTATTTTGCATGGGGACCATTAGTTTCAACTTAATAATGTGTTATGTTTTCCATGCAAACATAAAAGATTGCAAAAACAAAAGCAGTTGAAAATATGTGAATTATAAATGTAAAAACAAAGATAATTCACAATAATAAAACAAACAAGTATGTACAATACATAGAATAATTTGCAGTCTAAATGTCAAATATGGACACACTAACACAAGTTAGAACTGAATTTACATATAAAACTGAGTCTTATACTAAAATTCAGAAATTGTAAATGATAAATAGGCCATATAGGCCAATCTGGTCCCATGGGGGTGGCTCAAGCGCCACCAGGCCGAGACGGCCCACGCGGCCAGCCTCCAGGCCAGGGCGGCCCATGGCGCGCCACCGTGGGGTAACCCACGACTGGGACTAGCCCATGTGCTGCCAGCCAGGTGGCCCATGGTGCACAAGCGCCCAATATTAAAGGGAGACGATTAGGGTTTTTAAAACCCTAACTGCCCCCATTCTAGCCGCCGTCGTGAGCCGGTCGCATTGGCCGCGGGATCCACCGCCCCTAGCCAGCCCGCGCTGGAGCCAGGCCGTCGCGCCATGGTCGATCTCGCCGAGCGCCGGTGAGCCGCACCGTGGCCGATCTCGCTGAGCGCCGGTGAGCCGTGCCGGCGCGCCCGTCGGTGAGCCGAGCCGAGTGGCCAGGGTCGCTCGCCCGCTCCGGGGCCGAGCCACGCGCGCCGAGGGGGGGCCCGCCCGCCCCTGCCAGAGCCGAGGCCGAGGCTGGCTGTGCTCGGTCGTGCGCGCCGAGGGGTCTCGCCCGCCCATGCCGGAGCCGAGGTCGAGGTCGATAGTGCTCGCCGCCCGTGCACAAGGGTGCCCACACCGGAGCACCCGTGCCAGCGCCAAGCAGCGCCCGTGCCGGGGGACGGGTCGCACCCGCGGCTGCCCTGCACGCCACCAGGGAGCACCGCCACGCGCCAGCAGAGGCTAACGCCGCTGTTGCTGGCCGCGCCCATGCCGACCGGCGGGCCCGAGCCATGCGAGCGGCCATGCGCCGGGGGACGGCCGCGCGTTCTAGCCGTGCCCGAGAGCAGGCCACGCCCGCGTCGTGAAACCCCGTGTCCGCGCCGGTGCGGGCCTTGCCACGCCCAGGGCCGACCGCGGCCGCGCTTGTGACCGGCCGCCATCGGGCCGTTCATGCCTGTACCCGGCCGAGCCTGCTCCGGGGGCGAGTCGTGCCGAGCGGCCGACCGAGCAGCGTCCGCGCAGGTGTGTGCCGCCGTGGCCAATCGTCGTCGGACAACGCCATCGACGTCACAAAGTTCTTTATGCGAACGACAGAACCCAAAGAGGAACAACGAACGCAAAGAGGAACAGGAACGGTTCCATACCTTCCTGTTGTTCTAGAGACCGAGCCCCCCAATTTCCTTCAATAGTAAGCGTCCCTTAACAACGAATTCTCTTGTTCTTGCGAGCAAAAGTGCTGATAACGTGTTATAGTATACTCAGTAGCAAAGAGAGATTTGAGACAGAGACAGAATGACAAATGACAGTTATAGATCTTTATTGCAGAGATTCTGGTTTATATACATGTGGATACAGTGTCTCCCAAAGGGTGTGTCCCTTGGGAGAAAACTGTCAGGGGAGAGGGTTGATCACATGACAATATTTTCTAACAGTGGGTTCCGGACTTCCGGTACGGCCGCCGCGCCGACGTGGCACGTGGCGAGGACCAGCGTCGGATGGCGCCATGGAGGGCAAATGTCTTAGGGCGTGTTTGGTTTGACTTTTGGCTTTGGTTTTTGCCCCCCTAAAAGTCAAAAGCCAACCAAAGGACTGGATCCAGGAAGCAGCTTTTTCTAAAAGCCGACTTTCTTGTAGTGCAAATCTAAAAGCACCACTGGACCTGCTTTTAGTGGCTTTTTGGATGGAACTGTAAAAACATATATCGAAGAATTTTTAGCGACTTTTAGTGGTTTCCACCAAATGCTTTTTAGCTTTTTAACAGCTTACAGCCTACAATAGCTTTTTCCACAACTCACAGTTCACAACAACTTTTTTCACAGCCACAGCCCAACCAAACAGACCCTTAACCTTTTGAGGCTGCAGGATTATTGCGCTATTTCATCTGCTGCTTTTTTCCCCAACAGCCCAAGTTACAACCTTGGTACTATTACCATTATTATTCCAGAAGTTTCCGGAGCTAACAAGGCTGTTCAGGCAACTAAACTGGGAGCGGGCTCAGTTACAGTACTATCAACCTGACAGAAACGGAGTATATATCCGAGTCAGACGAAGGGAGAAAAATAGACCAGCCCCCATCACTTGCATATATTTTTGAACCACGTCGCCGCTCCTAATCAGACGTGATCTACTGATTGTTTTCGTGTTGATGAAGCGTTACTCGAAACTACATGTGTCGTCCGAAAAAGAAAAAGGATCCCAGGCGTTGCCGTCAAAATACAAAAAAAAAAATACCGGCTGCTTTGTTAGGCTCCTCTCATCGTCTCTATTAATAGTCGCTAGATCTTCTATAAAAAAAACTAACCTAAACTTATCACTTTTAACCTCACGTATAATTTTCTTCATTTCAACCACCGTGGCTTTATAACGTGAACTGAGCCACACATGTCGTTGTTTTAAATAATATGAAACAATCCTATATTACGCAACTTAAGTTTTGTAAAATTATATAGCTAGTCCGTTCGGATGTCACTTGATGACATCCAAATAAACTAGCTATCTATTCTTTCAAAAAACCGAGTGACATATTTTCGATTGACTCGAATCATAATCCCGTGTGGTCTCTCGACAAGTCAATTTCTAGAGCTATTAAAGCCAAACTTACCTAAAAAGACCCAACAAGTGTCGGCTACCAAAATATTCTTAATAACCGGAAATGATTTTGGAGGTGCATTGGAGGGTCCACGAACCCAACAGCGGCGTGCGTGATTGTTAATGCCGTTATGGCTGAAAATAAGTTAGAGGCCGTTTAGATCTAGATGACTAAATTTTAGTTATATCGTTATGGATGTTTGGATTCTAGTTAGAAATATTAAAATCACTTGTTTGGTTTTATATGACTAAACTTTAGTCATTTACTTTTAGTCTCCATGTTGCCAAATAAAGAGACTAAACCAGATTCCCCATCTTTTCTTAATATCTGCGTTTGGAAATTTAGAGACAAAAAGACTAAAAAGGAAAGGATCATTATCCTATAAAACTAAATAAACCTTAAATATAATCTAACTATAAAAATAATTATTCAGACACCTCCTGTATCCCTTGCCCTTCCTCCTCCCCGCCCCCAGTCACCGCCAGTCGCATGTGTCCAAAAGACGCGGCAGCGACGGAGCGGCCAGCCCGTACCCCAGGTTTCTAGAAACTACAGGAATAACTTCACTCTGTGTGTGAAAGAGCCTGATGGGCCCCAAAAGAACCCCGGCCCCCGGGTTGGGACGCGGCACGCCACCCCTAGGAAGATGGAGGGATGGATCAGCGTCATGCCGGCGCGCGCCAAGTATCGTAGGGCAGTACCCCCACACCTCCCGACGTGTCCCGAAGCGCTAGCCCCCGCCCTCCACCTCGCGCTCCGCATGCCTGACACCTTCCCACCACGCCCCCACCCTTCGCCCTTTTTCCCCATCCCCACCCCCACCAGGTCGAGCGAACCCTCACTGACCACGGGCCACCCCCAGATCGTGGGCGCCAGGACTTGACGGCGTTAGCTTATCGGGGACTCCGTCGTCTGCCTTATCCACGGTTAGCTAACCGCGGTCGGGCCCGGGTCAGGCGCGCGACCGTCCGCTTTATAAGCGCGCAGCCCTTGGACTCGTCTCCCTCGTCCCCAACCCACACACTGCCCACCGGTCTTTCTCACACAACACAGCCACACAGGGATATAAGCTCAGTCCACGAGATCTCCCGTAGACCAGTGGCGAGGGAAGGAACGAAACAGAGCCCGATCCTAGCGACAGGCCAGGGAAGATCGCCATGATGATGATGGGCGAAGGCGTGAGCGTGCCGCCGTGGTCCCACCACGTCCCCGTGAGCGGCGTCGACGCCGGCGTCGGCGGCGACGAGATGACGCCGTACCTGCTGGCGGCGCTGCGGCAGTACCTGCCGTGCAACGACGCCGGCGCCGCCGAGGCGGACGACGAGGAGGCGGCGGCCATGGCCGCGGGCGTGGACGGCTACGGCTGCGACGAGTTCCGCATGTACGAGTTCAAGGTCCGGCGGTGCGCCCGCGCGCGCAGCCACGACTGGACCGAGTGCCCCTTCGCGCACCCGGGGGAGAAGGCGCGGCGGCGCGACCCGCGCAGGTACCACTACTCGGGCGCCGCCTGCCCGGACTTCCGCAAGGGCGGGTGCAGGCGCGGCGACGCCTGCGACTTCGCGCACGGCGTCTTCGAGTGCTGGCTCCACCCGGCGCGCTACCGCACCCAGCCCTGCAAGGACGGCACGGCCTGCCGCCGCCGCGTCTGCTTCTTCGCGCACACCCCGGACCAGCTGCGGGTGCTCCCGCCCACGCCGCAGCAGTCTAGCGCCAGCCCCAGGGGCGCCGGCGCGCTGCCCGAGTCCTACGACGGCTCCCCGCTGCGTCGCCAGGCGTTCGAGACCTACCTCACCAAGAGCATCGTGTCCTCGTCGCCGACCAGCACGCTCCTGTCGCCGCCCAAGACGCCCCCGTCCGAGTCGCCGCCGCTGTCGCCGGACGGGGCCGCCGCCGCCTTCCGCCGCGGGTCCTGGCCCGGCGCCGGGTCCCCCGTCAACGACGTCCTGGCCTCGCTCCGCCAGCTCCGCCTCGGCACGGCCAGCTCGTCCCCGTCCGGCGGGTGGGGCGGCTACCCGGCGTCCGCGGCTGCCTACGGGTCGCCCACAGCGGGCGGGCTCTACAGCCTGCCCTCCACCCCGACAGCCCTCGCCACCGCCTCCGGCTACATGCCCAACCTGGAGCCGCTTGACGTCAGCTTCGGCGGCGACGAGGAGCCCGTGGAGAGGGTGGAGTCCGGGCGGGCCCTCCGCGCCAAGGTGTTCGAGCGGCTCAGCAGGGAGGGCGCTGTTTCCTGCTACCCAGCTGCCGGAACCGGTGGCCCCGACGTCGGGTGGGTCTCCGACCTCATCAACTGAGGCGGCTTCGGCGGCGGGTCGGTGCTGCATAGCAGTGGAGAAAAGGTGGTGGTAACTGGTAAGCCGTAACAGAGAAGGATGGCATAAAAAAATGTTCCCCTTTGGTTCCAGATAATTCCGCTAATTACCCTGTACATAGATATCTATCGCCCTGTGAATATTCTCGGCTGGTTGGGTGGAGGGCTGATGCTAGGGGGTGGATTTGTTTTGGGGTTCTTGAGGTAGCGGAAAATTTCCAAGGAAAAGAAAATATGTAAGGAAGTGTAGATGTCGTAGGCGGCGGCGGCGGCGGCGGTTTGTGCCCTCTTGTGTGCTGCGAAGCATGGCGAGGGCCGACGGTGACGACGAAGACTGGCCGGATTTCCAGCTTTGGTGTTCCTGTGATTCCGCAACAAGTTCAGTTTGATGTTGTTTCAAGTTCTTCCGTCGCCTGTGCACTATGCATCCGGCTAGTTGGCGATTGCAACCTGCTTGTGGATTACTACCCCCATTTTGTTGTTGATGTTGATGTAATCTGTTTATTAAGACCCAGCATTCCCCTACAGCTTATTTTGTTGTACTTACTATATATCTTTAGTAGGTGCCGAAATCTCAGTTCACCCGCTATTGGAGGTGAATTTGCCGTGTAATCTTTGGATCAAGTAAATGGTTTAATGTCCGTCGCCCAGCGTGTGTTTGTCGTCTTTTGGGGAAGCCTTGTGTGTGCTTTGCGACTCTTTGAGCCGCGCTCTGCTCTTTGCTGCTGGCGAGATCGCGAACGCTTGCGGACAGGACCGCCCCGAGTGGCGCAGTGCATTGCTGATTGATGGTTGCAAGTGTCGGCGACGTGGCCGTCGATGAGTTCCTCGAGCGCGACCGGCGGGTCTCGGCGCTGCACATGCGCCGCGGGTCCATCGGCGCGCACAGATGGGTCTCTCTCACCCACCCCCCCCCCCCCCCCCCCCCCCCCCCTCCGAGAGCTCCGGTCGCCATGGAAACGAGTGGTTCGTCGCCAGTGCAGTGACTTCAACAGAGCATAGTACACTACTGTCCACGCGTCGTACGATTCTAGTATTTTCCTCCGCCAAGTGCGGAGCGGAGGTGTCCACGCGTAGGGCGCTCGCGGCCTGAACCAGAGCAGAGCGGCAGTGCGCCGCGTGTACTGGGCGCGTACGGCGATGGCGCGCTGCGCAAGAGTTGTCGCCGTCGCCGGAGACGGGGGGAGCCGGTGGGCCCGGCGATGGGGACAGAGGCCGGGGTCGATGGACGTCGCAGCGCGGCACGGGGGCAAGGCAAGGCCGAGGGGGAGCGAGCAATAATGGCCAACAACGAGGCGCAACGCTCCCGGTCCGGACGGCCTTGGTCCGATCGACGCGACATCTGGATCGCGGGGACTTCTCTCCCCCATCTCCGGCACGCACGCCGGCCGGCCGGCCGGCCGCACAGCGCGTCCACTGTTGGGCGTCGTGTGGCCGTCTCCCCCCCCCCCCCCCCCCCCCCCCCCCCCCCGTCTCGATAGCTTGTAGACGGAGCAGTGGCGCTGTAGGCGGCCTGCGCCATATGCATGCATATGCATTGCTTTGCGCTTTGCTTGTTTGGTTCACTGCATCGTCTGCGGATTCGATCGAGATCTGCAGTGCCTGGCTGGAGCGGGGGCAGGGTGGTGTGTGGTGTGGGGGCAGGCAAAGGCAGGGGCTCGCGATCTGCGCGGCGGTGGCGTGTCCTGCGTGCAGTGGAGCAGCCTGTCCGGTTCTACGAGACAGGATATGGCGGCCTTCGTCTGTTTCACGCTTCTCTGGCTTTATCTACTACTACTAGCTTCTCCAAAGTTTGCTCGTCACTCTTTATAACTCCTCTTAACACAACAGACAATACCACTTCAAACCACAAGTGCAAATGGATGTGTAAACAAAAACAGTGTTTTTTTGCAACTTCTTCTCTGTTTTGGTTTCTCTTTTCCACCCGTCAGTGAGACAGTGACGGTGTGTCTGCCTGTCCGTGTTTCTGACCGGAGTGGACAGCCATTACTGCCCCTCTGATCTCTGACGGTGCCGCCGTGATGACTGATGAAGGGGGTAGTGCAGAGCAAAGGCACGCACGGACCATGATGAGATCTGCTCGGAGGAGTTAAAGACCAACCAGTGCCAATCTCCAATCTCGTGACCAGATGCAGACGCGTGCGCAGAGGATATCATCATCATCGACCGCAAGCAGCAGAGTGCCAGCTCCGGGCGCAGTGCTACGAACGCACTGACTGCACTGGCTAATCACATGTACAAGTCTCGTCCGTAGACCGTAGTAGACAGTAGTATACGACCGTACTCGTACAGGGAAAAGGTGGATCATCTGATCCGATCACGGATGGATGAGAAAAAGCGACCCGACAGAGAAGAGCTTCAGAGTTGAGTGCATCCATGCCATGGATAGGTAGGCATTCCGATCCCCCGCCGGAAAAGCTTGTGGCGAACTGCATGCAGCCACTGCCGCGAGTGTTTTTTTTTTTTTGTTGGGATCGATCGCTCAGACTCTGGCTCCCTCGACCGAGGAACGTGGTAGACGGGGCCTCTGCACCGGGTCAGCTGCACGGACGAGCGAGCGAGCGAGCAGATCTGTCGTCCCCGGAGCGGCAGCAGCACGTCACGGTGTGGCCGTGGAGCTGAACCGGACTGCCGCTAGATATCCGACAAGCCAGGATCGCACGCGCTGGGCGATGGCAGCGGGAGTGCGGGCGCAGGCAGGACCGCGTCTAGCGAGGCGAGGCGTGCACCGGCCTGTGAGTCTCGTCACGGTGCTTATCCACCCGCACCCCACCCACATGCACGCATCCGCCGATGAGGACGGACGTGCGTGCGTGCGTGGCGGACGGACAGGATAGTATCGCCCACCTCACGAGCCACGACAAGCACGTCGCGGTCGGGCGGGCGAGCCGGCCGGCGAGGGCTACCACCGCCCCCCGGCGTGGCAAGTGGCACTGGCCTTCCTTTCCTTCTCGAGGATACAACTACAGGACGGCCCCCCGCGCTTTTCCGGGCAGAATTACTGCAAGAGCCACACCCCGGCCACCGTTCGCCCCCGACTAGTAACTTCAGTCGCGCTCAGACGGCTCAGTTATTTTCCTCGATACGGGCAGTTGGTAGGGGGAAAAGCGCGACCCAGCAGGCCCGAGTGGTCGCGGGCGAGGAAGGGGGTGGTCGTTGGTTGGCGGCTTGGCGCAGCGAGGGGGAAAAGGGACCGCCGGCGAGCGGATATAGGAAGGCGACGGCCGACGATGAACGGTGACGGACGGACAAACTGATGGCGCTGAGACGCGCAACTTGGTCGGCCGATCGCCGGCCCCACTCGCCTCGGAATCGCGGAGCGGGTTAGGCCGCCACGTTGGCGCCTGGAAATATCTCCTCGCCCGGGGGTCGGGTGGCGTGGCACGCGCTGCGCTGCGCTGCGCTTGCGCGGTGCGCCTGCTCTGCAGTGGAGTGGAGGTGAGCAGAGCAGGGCACGGAGCACGGGAGGTGCACGGATACATGGCCGGGCTGGCGCGCTCAGAGGTGTACAGTACGCAGGAATAGGTAGTACTCCTAGTCGTAGCGGATAAGGTCGTAGCTTTAGCTGGGGATCCAGCGAGCGCTGGTGCATCTCCTCTCGTGCTGCCGCGTGTGGTGCGCCGCGGCCGGCGTCCGTAACGGACGGATGGTACGGGTAGCAGCTAGCAGGGTTGGGGTGCATGCATGCTGTGCAGTGCTGCGCGTGGATAAAGGTTGGAGACGCAGCGATTGGTACGTGCCTGCTACGCACCACTGTGATCCTGGCCGACTGACGGAAAGTAGTGCAGGGTCAATGGATTTTAACACCAGTTTTTTTTTTTTACCACTGTGAGGCCTATAAAGAATGAAGGACAGGCAATTTTTTTTTACCCTTGGAGTACAGCCTATATTCCTATCTGAAACAAACCATTCATCCAGGAATATGCATTCGTGCATGAATGTTACTAGCACTTTGGCATTAAAAACATCCGTGTGTGATTTTATAGAATCCGCTATTTTAGCACCGAGGCTGCGTAGATTCATGAATCTGGGAACCGATGCATGGTCCACGACCACGACCTCAACCTGCCAACTTTTAAGTACACCGCGACAGGACCTGCCATGCATGCAGAGAAGATGGTAGTGCACGGGTGACCAGAACTTGGCCAGTCGATAACACTTGCTTGCCCGGCTGCCAGTAATACCTAATATAAAAATTATTTATAATCCAAAAGTACCTAATCAATTATAACTCTCCACTTCGCATTATACACAATATATAAATTAATTTGTTGCCACGAATCACCCGCCCAATCCATTCCAGTCTCCAACCACGGCGCCTGTCGACTGTGTATTGCTCTCAGAGTCTCGTGCAGTCGCCTTCCATCAAATCCAGATCTGTGGTCCGTCCCTTTCTCGGAACTGCACCCGAAACCAAAAACAGGCCGTCGTCGCTCGCCAGCCTGTCGCGTCGCGTCGCGTCGTATCGGAAATACATCTATGGAAGCTTTCACTGCTTACCTACTCTACTGTCTACTCCGTGGTGCAGCTACCAGCGGAATATGTTATGTGTGCAGCCTAGCTACTTCTTGCACGACGTACTAGTCTTCACTTGAACGGATATATGTTTTTCCTACGTTTTTTTTCTCAAATATTCAACCGCCTACTCATTCTATCCCTCGTCGTCTCTTCTATTTTAAACTTATCTATATAAATTATATATTCTGAAATATTTTACACGATTATATATATAATCCACTAGAGACAATATAATTGTAACCAGGCCTTTTTCATATCATATTTATCATCTATTACTATTTTACCTATTGAAAAACAATGTCGTGCACGAAGCCCCTGCCACCCGCCACGTCTGGCAGAGAACTATTACTTGTGCTACTACCATAGCCTCTATGGAAACAGACAGGGCTATGTGTTGAGGCGTAGCATTCACTAAATTCGATCCCTTAAAAAAATATTCTCTTTCCTTTAGGCGGACTCCAGCAAAATTCGCCAAAGCCTCGTTTACCCTAAATATAGAGTTTCAAACGGTACTCTATGCTCTCCAACAACGTCCTCTAAATGGTCCTCTAAATTTAGAAGACACTGCTGGATTCTCTATATCTAGAGTTTCTCTAGACGGTTCTCTATCCATTTGAATACTTTAAATAACCAACTTAGCAAAATTAAAATATGTACAATACATTTGAGGGTATGATAAATACGTATGTTTAAAAAATAAAAAAATGTCTCTAATATAGGTATTTGTGTATAGGAGACGTGATTTAGAAGACGTTGTTGGAGAGGAATGAGATATAGAGGATGAAATCTTTTAAAGGAGACTGTAAAGTACAGATATATATGATAGATATAGATAACGTTGCTAGAGACAGCCTTACAACACACTCTAAAAGATTTTATTCTCTATATCTTCGTTATCTCCAGCAACGTTCTCTAAATTCAGTATACATTGTTTTCACCAGTCGCTTGTAAAAAATCATTCGTTAGCTGTCGAATCTTAATTATGGACTCATTAAAAACTGCGTTATGTAACCAACATTACTAATTCTTTTTCCTGACGATAATGCTATTCGGAAATGTTTTGTAAGATAAACTCGTATTGCGCACACAAAAACAAAGTTTAGGCTGCCCGCACCGAAGAGCTCTACCGGGTGCGCTATGGATATAGAGCTTCATATGCAGTAAAATCTCAGCTGCAGCGGTGACTGTTTCTGCTACTCTATCTAAAGGTGGGGAACGCAGAACTCTATTTCTAGGGTGCATGCAACTGCTACTGTAAAACCTCTCTTCGGCGACAGGTGCTCTACCGGGTGCTGGCAGGAGACTGGTGCTGGCAGGAGATTGGTGGGTGGGGATAAAAAAGTGTGGGAAAAAATGATAAAATATGTGGTAGTTGATATAGGGTAGATATTTAGGGTGAATTGAACGCGGAGTATTATAGGATAGAGTAGAGAATCTCGCTGACCAGGATGAAATATTCCTTTTAGAGTAGAAATTTAGGGTTCCATGAGTGCGGATAGCCTTATGACTCTATTTTGCTTCACACACATTTCATCGAACGGGTTCAACGCATCGCTCGAAAGTCGTTGTCTTCATGCTCGTGGTGGAGTGCCATGGTGGTTCGAGGATGACGCGATGTCGTTGTTGTCCATCAACGATGCCTCTCCATGGTTGTTCGAGGATGACACGATGTCGTTGTTGTCCATCAACAATGCCTCTGCTGTCCAGTTCCTGCTCATGTCCACAAAGTCACCATTGTCCGCCAAGATGCCCAGCTCTCGTCGGCAGCCACGCGCATGTGCATATCGCCGACGACCGCACGCTCTCCTCGTCGTCGCCGTCCAGCTCCCGCGCTCTCTCCTCGTGCTGGTCTGTCGGGCCCTCTCTTTCTCATCAACGTCGGCGGCGCGCGCTCGCCATCGGCCACACGCTTGTCCTTCTCCCTGGCGGCCTCGCACGCTCGTCCTTGATAGAGGATGTACAATGAATCTCCAAATGTAGCGGGTGCATGGCGAACACTATATTTTAGCGCACTGTATAGCGGTCATTGCTGGATGGAAGAAGTAGGAGATGGAGCGCTATATTTACCGAATCGGACGTTTTAGCCATCGTTGTTGGAGGTAGTCTAACACTAAACGCTAATAGTAGTAGGGGAGGGGGCGACTGGTGGACACCGCTGCACGTAGTCTAAACTCCTTCACTCTAACTCTGGGTCGCGTAGACACGAAGCTGAACTCTAAAGAGTTAGGGGGCTTAAGCTCAACTGCTCAAAGCAAATGCCAAGATTTAATTTCCTGGCTACTAATGAAAACTCGACAATCATAGCGCATGGTACCATATAGGTTTACTAGGTATATGCCCGTGCGTTGCAACGGGGACGTTTGTGCATGCATAAGTCTTTATTTAGTGATCCTATCAAGACTCAACTCAACAAAATTAACAAATGTTGAAGCCTGACATTTCGAACAACCAAAATTTGGCTCAATATCACTATTAATTGAATTAGGCAAATCCTAAAAGTTGATAATACATGATATGGTGATGTACCATGGCCTCCTTAGAACAATTTTGCATTGCAGGGTGAAAAGTATATAAAAAAGGAGATGGCGAGTTGTGGCTATCAAAATTATTTTAGCTCACAAATATGACCCTCTTATCTATCAAAATTATTTTAGCTTACAAATATGGCCCTCTTATCTTATATGTTGTGGGGAATATGTTGTTGCATGATTTCTACATTACTTACATATAGACATATATTATGACAATATTCAACCCATCTAAATATGATAGTAGTGTGCCCGTGCTTTGCTACAGTTTCATTTATACAGCGTAAACTACAAAGATGTGTGCATCCTATTTATTAAAGCCAACAACCATGTTTCAAATATACATTTGTGCAAAAGTTCATTATGGGAAGCGGTCTGGTGGTGGTGCTTGGTAGTTGAGATATACACGAGAGATTTATTAAGAAAAATAAAGAATGATCTTTTTATCTTGTGTATACGCATTTTTCTACTTTATTTATCATTAGAAACAAAGAGAAAAAGATTCTAACATGGTTTCTATTACATAGTTAAGCCTAGCGCGTGCGGGCAGCGGCCACACACATACCAAGCAATGATATATTAACATCTAGCTGTCTAATTAGCTAACTAATTAATACAAACTAATTTGAATCCTCGCCGTGGGGAGATGGCGACGGGGAGCACGAGGCTGACGCTGAGCGCCTTGGCCTTGATGGTGGTGCAGAGGCAGAGCGCGGCGTCGAGGTCGGCCACGCCGGAGAGCAGCGGGCAGCAGGTGTCGCTGGCCTTGGTACCGATGACGGCGTGCACAAGGTCGTTGAGCGCGTCCACGCACGCGAGCAGCTTGAGCGTGTTCACGGGGCACTTGCCCGTCGGCGTGGACGGCGACGACGAGTAGGGCGGGGAGGGCACGACGTGGACGAAGGCGGCGGCGGCTTCAGCGTTGGGCAGTAGGGGCAGGCCGCGGCCTGCGCGAGCAGTGTGGACGGCGGCGGGCGGCTCTGGTGGCGACGGGTGGGCAGGGCGGCGGCGGCGTCAGGAGGATAGAAGGAAGTGGGAGGAAGGAGAAAGAAGAAACACGGCGTACTGGTTAATTCCTAGCTCGGCGCCAAGATCTGTGGCGCCGAGCTAGGTGCCACGCGTGCTACCACGTTAGGTTTGTCCGCCACGGACACGTCAGCGCTCGGCGCCATAGGCTGTGACGCCGAGCTGTGTTACCTCGGCGCCACAGCCTATGGCGCCGAGAAAAGGGTCCAACATTGAGATTAAATTTTTTTTAGGTCCAAACATGATTTTATTCCTGATAAAGGACTAAAATGCAAAAATTTCGGCTCCTGCGTCCTTCCTCCAAGTTGGGTTCACCCTTGGAGCGGCTGGACTGGACCAATGGGATATGCTCACGTGAAGAGAAGATGTGCTTTATTCGTCGGTCCAGATCAAGAATGTGCAATGAACCAAGAGCTCCTATACGTTCCAGTCACTTCCACTAACTCTGGCGTTCATATTCAACGCACCATGTCGATGTTCAGTAAACCCTTTTGAGTTCTTCCATGTTCCAAACTTGACAAAGTAGCATGAAGATCTTGTGGTGAGGCAATTGAGAGATAACTTACAAATTTTTTTAGGGCTTGTTTGGATGATCATAATATATTCCCTTCAAACCATATATGTATTCCCTTCAAACCATGTGTCGGGGTTGGTTTCGTGTGGAATTTACACATGGATTGAAGGGGTGCTTAATTTCGTTTAAATTCCACACTAAACTACTTCAACACACATGGATTGAAGGGAAAAATATGAACATTCAAACGAGGCCTTAATAAGGTAAAGTACAGCTTAATTCTCTAGTCGAATTTGAGCTTCCTGCCCCAGTGCAGGTAGTATAACCTTTCAGTTTCAGGCATTCGCTGCAGAAACTGAAACTTGGATACCTTAAAATCTGCAGAGCGCAAGTAAGCAAATAAATGTACTTGCAATGTTAGAAGGATACAGTTCACACAAAACGATATCATTGTAGACCTTATCTATCACAGCCTTGCTGCCTCTTTTATTCTGAAAAGGTTGAAACACAGGGTGGTCGTCTATGATAACATTATTATAGTATTAAAACCAACAAGGGCAGCTCAGTTTTGAGGAAAAAGGAAATGGATCTGTCAGCTATCATCTACTGTATGGCTTTATACATTTATACTGGAACCTTTTTTTAATGAAATAAACACATTTTGGAATAAATAAATCATCTTTGACCACAACTCTTGTTGGCAAATCAGAACAGATCTTAAAAGCATCCATTGCTATCATTATCATATTTACAGTATCCAACTGCTCTGAATAAAGAGGCATTCAGTCTATATGCTTATGTAACAGCACAAGGAAGAATAAAGGTTAAGCCCTCCTGATTTACAAATATACAAAAATGAAGATGCTTATCAAAGGCAAGCTTGCATCATAATTCACAATTGATAGAATGAGAGTTGATGACCCACATCTTCATCGTTAAACAAAAGGAAGCTCATGTCTAATGTTTACAGGATGAATTTTACATGATTCTGAATTCTAGATGACACCACGCAATGATATAGAGCATAAACTTGTACAAAAAAAAGCTTTTGAGCATATAATACTGAAATTATTAAATTAGGAGAGGACACCGAACAATTGATGCATTAGTGAAGAAAATTCCCTGCCACCTTTAATCGTTATCGTATAGTATGTTCATCCCTGTTGAAGTACCATCAATACATCATCAATTTTCAACTTGTGATGCATAAACAAAAATATATATATATAGCCACCAACAAGGCTAAATGTCTAAGAGAAAACAAGGAACATAAGGCGCCAGTCTAGGTCAAAAGGCAATCTCCTTTTTCCGCCACGAACAACTATTTATTAGGCTCTGGATATATAGGGGATAAGTGAGTGTGATACATCAGATTTTATTCACCTACGTGGAATTGCAGTGAGCACTCCTTCCATTGGTGTAGGCACATAGGGTGGACAGACCAAAATATTTCTGCTGATGGCAACCCATATCATTCTTTACAGTATAAAGAAAGATACCATGTTGTCTAGAGCTAATAGTTTCAGTCATCGTGAATGGTACCTCATTGGGGACTGGGAGTATATATAGACTACCAGCCTGCACCCTTCACTTCACCCAAGTTCAGACTTCAAGCCAAGTTAGCTTGCCTCAAAGATTGCCAATCGTAGCTAGCCAGGTCAAGGGACCCACTTGTCGTAGGCAACGTAGTTGGAGATATCTTGGACCCATTTATCAAATCAGCATCACTCAGAGTCCTATACAACAATAGAGAACTGACTAATGGATCTGAGCTCAGGCCATCGCAAGTAGCTTATGAACCAAGGATTGAGATTGCTGGATATGACATGAGGACCCTTTACACTTTGGTGAGTCCATAACCACATGCTACCTCATTGCAGCGTGCTAATTTTAAATAAGAGTAAATTGGGCTTTGCACCACGTAAAATGTCTTCATTATGATAATTAGTTTGGAGTAAGCATTTTCATTAATGGCATTTAATCCATATCACAATTGACAAAAGGAAAAGAACATCCTGTGAACAGTTATAGCCAAAGGTTCTTGAAATACATAAATCTCAACATATATACAGTAGGCACCTAGAAGTAAATATCAAATAAGGGCCAGCATTTAAATCTCGAGACTATTATTATGAGAGATACAAGATTATAATTGTTACATGAAAAAGCAAACATTTTGCTCATATACTTTAAAAACCATCAAATGCTGAAGAAAAGTAAAGGAATCTAAACAATACCCTATCATAGCAGGGAAAATGGAGTTGTTGTTAAGTTCATCCTGAAGCATTAATACATAACGTCTACTAACATAACATTGATTTAGTTTTGCAAATAATTTAGGATGTCCACGAAGAACAAATGGACTCGTGAAGAATAGAGCTATATAAAATGCATTGCTATAAAATAAAGATCGGTGATTCCGACTATACTATGTATTTATGCAGCACTAATAGAAACAAAAAAAAAAGAAAAGAGAGCAATGTGCAAAAGTACAGATAAAGGGAGATCATCCCCGAAGTAAAACATGTTTATTATATGGATTTATAGATTCATTATAACATTGCCCAAAAATTGTTATAATTTCACTACACCAGAGGAAGTAAAACAGAAAGAGTTTTGGTTCCTTTTGAAATAGTTTGTTTTATTAGAGAAATTGATATGCTCACAGATCTGAGGCTTGTTTAAATGTAGAAATCAAAAGCAGTACGCTCTTTTTCTTTGATAACCTATAACAATTTTTTGTAGAATAGTAGGGAAATATTTATGTAGAAAAGTTACATTATCTCCTAAAAATGGTACAGTTTCACTACACCAGAGAAAGTAAAATAGAAACGGTTTTGCTTCCTTTTGAAACAGTATTTTTGCTTGGATGGAAACTGATATGCTCACAGATCCGAGGCTTGTTAATGTAGAAATCAATAACAGTTCATTCTTCTTTGCTAACCTAATTTTTTTGTGGAAGAATAGTAGGGAAATATTTATGTACAAAAGTTACCTTGTCTGCACAATTGCTGATGGTGCATCCAGGACTTTAGACCTATTGATGAAAATCAATAAAAATTTTCGTGCACAAACTAAGAAGAGCATGTGGTAAAAAAACTATGTAATAACTTTAGGGATATAATGCAGTACAGTGTAATTTCTTCTCGTGTTGGATATTCGAGTTTTTTGCCAACCTGTAATGTATGAGAAAATGTAAATATTTATAGAACATGTGGAATCATCTACACATGGATTAAAAGTGTAAAGAAATATCTTACGCCTGCAGATATTGTTGTTGATAATTTCTCCATAGCAGTAGAAGGTGATTCTTGCAGCAATTTAAGAGTAGATACTTTGTTTGGTGTAGGACCATGAGCTAATATTCTGAATTCCTTTTGGCAAAGATTGTTGTATTCAACACTACATTATGTTGGGCCTTGGGGTGTAACATCGAGCATCTCGCGCGCGTGCACCAAGTCGCTGGCAACCTTGACAACATATTCTTCCACGTGCCAGCCTAGGCGGAGAAGGGCGAGGATGGGTCTGTCTCTTTCTTTGTTTCTTAAGCTAGTAACTTTGTTCTTGTTGGTATGTATCCTACTCTTTAGGGGGTTTTGACCCTCCAAAAGATAAATCATCTGATCCTCGAATCAAACACACCATTGTTATATATATCGTGTGCACACTGGGATTGATCTTGAGAATCAACACTTGTAATTCTAGAGTTTCATTCCATACATAACAGATTTAAGTTATGTAGCTACTTCAAGCAATTCCAGATAGGGATCAGGTTCCCACCTTACTGCAGCCACATTGATGAGAGAGCAGGCTGCAATCTCATTTAACCCACCAGAACGCTAGACAAACTTTGTTTTACAGGTTTATTGTCAAGGTGGTCCTCTTTACGCGTCAATCTAACATTTTCAAGTTCTACCTGCATGGAGTGTTTTTACTTATTCAAAGATAGACCAAACTGATAGATCTCAAGAGAATTGAAGTGATAAGAAAATCAGAATTTTCTTGTTTCACATCCGCACTGAAGAATCTGGCATGCACAAAAATGGATGTTGAAGGATAAAGAGCATTATCACATTCCTCCCATAGGTAACTCTTGTCATACGCCACGACGGATTTTTAAGACAAGAGGAACACACATGACCCTCACATGAAAAGATAACTAATAGATTAGTAAAATAATGAACCAGTTACCTAGATGGCAATGGAAATTCATAGCTCCATTGGAATTCAAACTGGAGCAGCTAGAGCATTTTCTGCAACACATGAATTCAAACTGCAAGCACAATATCTTTTTTAGAAACAAAACATAGCTTTCGTTTCTTGTTCAAAGGCATGGCGAAACATCAAAATGGAGCAGTAACTGCACTTCTCTTTCATAGTGGCATCCTTAAGACGGTTCATCATGTCACCGACGGCTCTGTAGTCTGTACTCTAGTGGTAGGTTGAGATGAGAGAAGGTGAACATGGGGCTGGGAATTGAATATGTAGATGCTGAGGACAACATGGAGGTCGAACCCACAGTGACTTGCGTGCTCTCCATCAGCGACGACGTGGGGTATGGGCAACAGATGGGATGGTGTGCGGGGAGGGGCCGGTGGTAGGCAGCCGTTTCGGGACTTCGGGCCGCGGTAAGGAGGCGGTGCAGACGAGAGTCGGTTTGTCGGTGGAAAGAGAAAGGGGGAGGGGAGGTACCGCTAGATCCACCGACAACGATGAGGGCAGGTACTTGCTCCAGGTGACGCGCGCGCCGGCGCTTCCACAGGGCCTGCTCCAGATGACGCATGCGCCGGCGCTTCCATGGGGCTTGCTCCGGTTGACGCGCACGTTGGTGCTCCCGTCTCTCTGCAATGGAATATGTTTCACAACACTTATTATGAAGTTATATAACATAATTACATAAGTACATGGACATGTAAAAATCATTTCACCTTTTATGCTAGTGTTTGTTAAGTCTGAGCACTGTACCATTTTTTGTTAATCCCATATCAATACACATGGATATCAATCTGTATCTCTCCATTACCAGCCATATCTGTATTGCTGTCAATGCATTGTTGCAGCAGTTCAATGATGTGAGAAGATAAATCATTGGAAATTTCTGCCAAACAGTTCCCAAAGGCAACAACTGTCATCTTTGGCTTTACAAGCTCTGTTCCTCGTGCACCCTTCACTAATACATCATCGCAGTCCACGAGAAGAGTATTTCTTCTCTTCAAGTCAACCCTGTAAACCTAAACATCTTTCTTAGTGGCCGTAGAAACCAACTTCTCAATTGTCCTCCACCTATTCTCAAACATCATGTTTAGTTGGATGGCCATGTCATGCACTACATGGCCACAAGGAATGTAAGTCATCGCATTGTTAAAGGTCAGCCTAACATCAGGAACAAAATCAAATGCACTTGTGTATGAAACATATTTGAGCTTCTTCTGGATGGTACCAAGATCTAGTGCAGTCTTGATAATGTCAATATAATCAGGAATTTGCATGTACTCAACATCAACATCGATAAAGGCAAAGCCTCCAATCATCCATACTGTAGAATTTGTATAAATAAGCATTGATCTATATTTGCGCTGATCATGGACAAGCAATGATTGTCCATTAGCTATATTCTCATCTGTGGGTAGCCTGAAAAAATGACCAAGATTAGTTAGATAAAGAGCACCTGAAACAGGGTGTTGCTCTAGCTTGAACTATGTTTAAAAGCCAGCCAAGCCGTTTCGGAACTATGCTTAATAACTTGCGGCGAAAAATGTAACTAATTAATCTTGAATACAATGAATCAAACAAATGAAATGGAATAGGATCTCTAGTTCTCTACCGAAGTGTAGAGAAGTAAACACCTGCAACTGGACCTGCTTATAGGACTCGATGTCCAACAGGCAATAGGTGTTTTCACTTCTTAGGATCATCAGCTAGTCGTAACAAAAAAATGCACACCTTTTTCCATTTCATCGAACACCTTTAGGCCGAGCATGTGTGATACTGACATTAGAAATTAGATTAGCTAAGAGAGTGAAGTGTCTTACCTTCACGTAAACCTCCACACAAATATAAAATCACCAACCGGAGCAGCTGTGTGACTGCACCATCGTGTAAGCTCTACAGAAGCATCACCACCTGCTGCATCTGCGCTATACCCGTGCGTTTCTATGAGATTAACAAAAAATGGTGCAAATGCATGTAGAGTAAAAGGTAGCGAAAAACAGTGAAATCACCTGAAGAGCAGAGGTTGTTGTAGATTGGGGTAGAACTTGGGGGATCAGGAGCAGTCGAGCTAGGGTTTCTAGAGTAGGTATGACCTACGGATCCGATGCTGGTGAGCCCGTACTCCATGGACGAGCAAGCTGTAGGGTTCATGGAAGCTCGTGGAGAGGAAGGGGACACGATGAGAGATGGAGGAGGGAGCACGTGGAGAATGGAAGCTGACGAGAAGGGAATGGATGCTGTCTCGGAGCTTGCCTGCGTGAAATCGAGTGGTGCCTGCCGAGATCCACAAAGGCCTTGCCGTCATCACGCCAGTCGTCGTCGTCCTAAGCTCCTCTTTCCTTCTCTCAGGTAGCACGGCGAGGTGAGGCAACTGTCACCAGCAGAGCCAAGCCCCAACTTGGCTGGCCTCGGCTCCGTCGGTGCGCGCAAGCGCGGACGAGCACCCGCTTGAGGTCGAACCTCCTCGGGGCGGGGGCATGGCGTACATGTGGGAGCGCGGGCGCAGTCGGGGCGCGCGCGGGGGCGCACGGTGGGGCTTCGGGCGCGGGGTCACGGGGCGGGGTCACGGGCGCGGGGAGGACACCGCCAATGTCGTCGCGGCGCGCCGTCGTGGAATGGAGGCACCGCCCACACCGAAGAGGATGGCAGGCGCCATAGGCTGGGCTGCACACCAACTGTTGGGCCGCACAAACTACTGGGCTGCATAAACCCACTACACGACGGTTCACTTACAGCGACCTACGGTTGGTTGCTAAAACGGCCTTCAGCGACCTACGGTTGGTCGCTAAAAACTTTTAGCGACCCATAAGGATGGTCGCTGTAAGTGCCGTCGCTAAAGGCTTTAGCGACCGACATCTTTTTAGCGACCGACTGTTCGTTGCTAATATTGTATATTTAGCGACCAACCGTGGATTGCTGTACTATAGATTTAGCAACCAACCGTAAGTCGTCATACTATACATTTAGCAACCAACAGAAAGTCGCCATTTTTACAGTTGTTATTAATAATAATATATATTTAATTAAGCACTACAAATCACAGATTTTTATACACAAATCATAAAGACATACACAGTTAATCAGTATACCACAGTCATAGATCCATCACATAAACACAAAAGCACCACAATTATATATTCACAAAAGCATCACAATTATAATATCATTCACAACGTTGCAAATTTCTCTTTTGGAGAAAATACAAAACAAAATATCTAGCTGCATCCATCCAAAAGAACTTTTGATCTTTCTTATTGTAGCATCCATAGGCACCACCGCGATCTGCTTGCTATTGTCATCATGGAGTAAACAAGTGACTTACTGCCTCTAGGACCTCCCTCCTGACAAAATTAAAACCCAAATCATTAGTAGACTACTTAGAAATCCATTCCAAAATAGCACCTGTTGCACGTGCTTAGGCCCGGCCCTGCTACCCTTACTATGCACTGCTCTAATAATGATTATATATAGTACCATTTCAAATGCACTCACAGCAAAAATGTGTATACTCTTACCAAGTCGCCCTCCTCATGTACTGCTTCCAGGAATCACTCCCTGCTTCTCGTCCACCACCAGCTGCTTTTTCTCCACCAAATGCTCCACCAATTTCAGCACCATTAGTAGGTATGTTCACATTCACTATACCACAATCACTACCATGGGGCCTGCATAATAAGAGAACAAACAGTGAGGCTTATTGGCAATAAAAAAATATAACGCAAAGGACCCCACAAAAGATGAGAACTTTTTGCAATAAATATTCAAATTTCAAAATATGTTATATAGGGTTTATTTTGTGGCCGAGTATGGTTAAATGTTTATGACATGTATGGAAACTCCAGCTGAGCTTACTGCTTTACTGGATATTATCAGATTGAATATATGATATTGGCACACAAAAAAGACATGATTTTTTGTCCTAGAGAAGGGACTAGCTGAATAGTGTGCTGTGTGAATATACCAACCAAAATGAAAAATAGTGAACCAGACTGTCCACCAGAATGCTACCATTCAATTAAGCAAAAACTAGAATGCTACCGATGCAGTACCACCAGTCCACCACACTGTCCACACAGGCATCTAATGCAAAAGAGGGATGAGCAATACAGCTCGCATTTGCTTTCCACAAATACAGAGACATCCTTTGTTCAATACCAATTAAATTCTCGGTATCATTGAGCTACTTACCCGAGCCACTTAAAAATAATATCTGGCCTCTTTGTAAACATAGAACTGCTCAATCCTTGAGGAACAGAGTTATTGATTTCAATTGCTTCCTTCAAGGTCTGTAGGAAACACAAACCTCATGGATATAAGACACAGTAGTTCTCTATTGTAGAAATTAGAACAGATACAAAATACAAAAAAAACATAATATTGAACTATATGCTACCTGAAATTTCATAACATAAAGGACAGGACCAAAGGGTTCTTCTTTCACAACTGGTGCAGAACGTGTAATTTCCTCCAGGTAAAAATACTTGTCACATTTTACTTCAATGCATATCTTTTTACCATTAATTTCTTAATATCCTTCAAATTTATGCTTGCAATTATTTCGAACAAAGACAGATAACTTACATGCTTCACCTAAATAATTTAGTTACTGATGTTCGTAGTTTTTACGGTTTGACCAAACCCTGTCCAAAACACTTTTTTGTGACCAGAGGGGTACATTTAACTTTGAATACCAATAAGGCAGTAAACTTGGAATAACATGATTCTCATAGCTATTTATATCCAGTGAGATTGTAATGGAGGTTCAAATAATTGTAGGAACCGATAATGTAACACTACTTTTAACCTTCACCTGAGATTTGATAGTCTGAATGCCTTTCAAAAAGTTCTCTTTTGAAGCAGGAGTGTGCACTGGTCCCAGTAAGGTGCCTTTCTCCAACGGATCCCCAATTCGGACTTGTTTGTATACCTCAACAAGCTAGAACCTAAGTCTTGAGCCATGTAAATCCAGCCCCTGCCCCCTGGTCTGGACGGCGGAGGCTTGGTCTGGTGGTCACCTCCTGGACGCGCGGAGCCATGGACAGCAGAATGCTAGAACCTGCACGGCAGAGGCAGTGAGCCTGGGAGAACGCGCGGAGGTGACCTGCACAGCAGAACGGCAGAGGCAGAGGCAGTGAGCACGGCAGAGGCTAGAACCTGCACAGCAGAACGCGTGGAGCCGTGGTCCCGAAGTGCTGTCGACTGCCGTGCTAGACTGCTGGGACCGCCGGACGCTGGGAGCCTGGGACCTGGTCGCCGGAAGTGCTGTCGTGCTGGGACGGCGGAGGGCCGGACCACCGGGAGGGATGTGCTGCCGAGTGCCGACCTGCCGTGCAGCCCGTGCTGGGCGTTCCGTCGCGTTTCTCCGGCGGCGTGTGGAGAGCAGGAGCAGGAGGGACGGCGTGTAGAGGGCTAGAGGCTGCCAGCGCCATTAGGTTTGGGCTTAGATGGGCTGGGCCTAGCACTGATGTCTGGATTTGAATTGTAGCAGCAGCTCGTGTTGAAGTATTCAATAACCAAAAATCAATCATGCGCAATAAAAAAATTATTCCAAATGCAAATACATAACAAACACTTAAAATAAAATTGATTACCATAAATATTATTAATAATTAAATGCATTATTTTTATTTTATGATTTTTATAGTGTTACAATTTTCTTTTCCATATTCTTTTTTTCTTTTCTACAATTCTTTTTTTCTTTACTACAATTTAGCGATCAATGTTTACTTGTTTTAATTAATTTTTAGTCACTAACATCTACAGGTATGTTCAGACTATAAGATTTGATAGTGACCCTTGCTCTATAGCGACCCACCGTTAGTCCCTGACGACATCTATAGCGACCAACCATAAGTTGTTAAATTTCTAGACTTTTAGCGACCAACCGACCGTTGCTACAAAAGGATTTAGCGACTGATAGTTGGTCCCTAACCTTTAGCAACCAACAGTTGGTACCTAATAAGGGTCGCTAAAGATCAACCGTCGTGTAGTGACCGTGGCGCTGCTATGAGGTTTTTTATTAGTGCCATACCGGCTACGGAGAGCGTCGAAACGTGGCTTATAAGCGTTAGTGTGTGTTGTCTGTTGCTCAGACTAAAAGCGTTAGTGTGTTGCTCAGATTTTTTTGGCGGCGCGCGCGCGGCTGTCCGTCGATGGCAGAACGGGTCGGTGGCAGAACCGGTCAACGGCAGAACAGTCAGAGTCAGACTACTATTGCTTACTTAATAAGTAGTAGAGATTTGGGTCATGGTTAACTGCACCATAATTTATCTAGTGATAGTCTATTAAATTAAAGATATGAGATAGAAAAATTAGACAAAATATGATAAGTTATGCAGTGAATCAAACATGCCCCAAGAGCTTCAGGTTTTTCAGCCAAAATATACTCTGTACCGCGCAAATCTTGCTATTCTGATCTCTCAACAAGGAACACTAGCATGCGTTATCTCATGCAGTACTAACAGTACTAACAAGAGTACATGACCAGCATGTATTTTGCCCTTTTTTATTTTAGTATTTTCTAAAAAATATCACGTTTGAAGCCTCGATTTTGAACCATTTACTCGACGTCATAGATAATAATATCGAGGTAACACATCTCGACGACATACCAAGGCAAGACGTGAAATGATATGCCATGATTTTTGTCATCTGTCACACCCTTCTATGACATATTATTCGGCGTCAAGACACGTTACTTCGGCACCGTGGTTTATTGTGCCAAGAAAAGAATCTAAAAACGACATCGAGGGCTAAGCATGATTTTTTTGAGAAAACGGCTAAAATAAAAAAAAAAACCGGGCGTTTTGCTGCACCGCGACAGGCGGTTCTGGATAGAGATTGTACTGCACGGGTGGCCAGAGCTTGCGCGGTTGCCTTGCCACAGCCCCAATGTCCAATGATCTGATCCGTTTCGGTCAGCCGACGTCAGTCTCTTCCTTGTGTTGTGTTGTCCTGTCCCGTGCAGTCGCCTACTCGCCTCTATCAAATACAGACCTGTGGTACGGTTCGTCCCTTTCCCTTCCTCGGAACTACAATACGTCTGCGGAAGCTCCGAAGCAGGCAGCGACAGCCAAGATTCAAACTTGGCCGGGGCAATATCTCACCATGCAGTCGTCTCTTAGATTTGCTCCGATAAATTTGATAATGTATAGTACTTTTAAGGCATGTTTGTGCTAAATGGATTGGGGGATTGAGTGAGTAACATTTTTTTCTTTCAATTTTGAATAATAAGAGATTTTTCAATCTCTTTGTTCCCAAACAAGTTACTAGTGTTGCGATGTTATGTATCGGTAGAGTTGATACATAATAAATTCTATATCAACCTATTCTAAGGTTATCTTTAGTAGATCACGTATATGGCCATGTAAAACATAATTTTGCATTATAGATAGTGTTTTTTGCAGAGTATAATTTAAACAGGAGGTGAGTTTGAGGATGTGATAGGAGAGCTGTTTTAGATAGCATTTTCTGGTTTGCCCGACTAAATTTTAGTATTTTAATTGCAAAAATTAATTAGAGAACTGTACGATAAGACGAACATATTAATCTAGTATATGATTTGCTCAATTGATGTTACATGTTACATTAAATATTTGCTCACTATAGATTAATTAAGTTTAATAATATGTAAGACCTTTTAGTAACTAGTTTTAGTTCTATAATTTGACTATATTTAGTTTTCAAAATAAACATTCAAATAACTAAATATTCTCTCGTGGTTTAGTTCTATAATTCCAACCAAACAAACAGGTCTAATAGTCATATATGCATGTAGACAAGACCTGGAGTGGACTTTCTTCTTTTTTTTTTCAAGCTAAACCACGAGCGGGCGCGGGGCGACTGGGCGAGGCGAGCTGCCAAGGATTCGACCGTTGCGTTCTCCGCCCAAATCTTAGAAATCCCAATCCCAGATCGTCCTCCAATTTCAAACTTCTCGACTCGCCCCTCCCCGTCCGGCCGTCCCACCCACGCTTCCTCCCCCTCCGCGCCGCTCCTACAGGCTCTAACCATGGCGGTCGCCACCGAGTCGCGCGGCAGCGAGGACAGGGTATACTACTGTTCCCTATCCCCTCTCTCCCCTAGTCGGATCCGCCCTCGGATGGTGTTGGGGGGCCTCCGTGCGTAGCCATGGATTTGCCGGGTTAATAGAGCGATTGGTGTGCTTGATTGTAGTTGTTCCTTGGTCAAATTGGTCGAATCTGGGGGTGTGGGGGGTGTTCTCCGTCTCTGCCCCCACCCGTATCCCCCGTGTGTGGCTGCTGTAGCTCGTCTACTCGTGGACGCGATAGGGTCAAACATACGTTTCTTATTTTCTTGCGTGACATTAATATATCGTTGCTTTGTCTGGGACTCCTGTACTTCACTAGAGCTTCACCATGGAGTTTGTAGTGTTTGGTTTACAAGGTAACTTCCGCGTTCGAGCCCCACCGTGACGATGAGGTTTGGGATGAACTTGGGCGGGGAAACGAGCAAAAGAAAACAGAATAGAACAAACGAACCGGTACGTTGTGTAGTCATGTAATTAGTGGCATGGTGGCTAATTTGGTACCAATACAAAGGACGGCGGAAACATGAATTCGTGAACCCCTCTTTTGCTGCTCCACCAAATTGGAGTTGAGGTAAACTCCATGTTTTTTTCCAGGAGCGGAACGGGGTGGAGTTGGGAGTGTTTGACCACTAATTTATGCAGCCGATCAGTCCCAAACAACTCCTTAGTAAACGAGGCTTCATGACTGGTTAAGCTTCTAATGATGGTTTCTCAGGGTACTGCGTTAATGCTTGTGAGTTTGGTACCTTGGCTGCAGTCCATTTTCTCAATATCGTTTTGTGGAGTGATGATTAGGGTAAGACCTCTATGCGTGAAAAACCATGTGCGTCCCATTTTGGGTGGTTATACATTGTGTCTGGAGTGTAGTATGGGATTTATGAGATCATTTCCTTGGGATTTTAACTCTTCATTTTGTTCCTGGTCTGGTTGTCCCTGAACTCCGCTGCATTTGAATTATTTTCTTGTGTTCATGGTTGATTAAGCTTCTAATGGTAGAGGGTACTGTGGTAGTGCTTGCGAGCTTGGCTGCAGTGTAATGGAAATATAACAATGCATTTTGTTTTCACTTTGCAGGCTTCAGCCCATGCGAACCAGGAGAAGCGGTGGGTGCTGTCTGATTTCGAGGTTGGGAAACCTCTTGGGAGGGGCAAGTTTGGCCATGTTTATCTTGCCAGAGAAAAAAGGGTAAATAACATGTTTAAGCTTACTTGTGCTGATTATTTTTGGTCTCTAACTTTACTGAATGTCTGAATGATGTGCTGTACCGTGATTGCTTGGAGTTCACTACTTCAGTGACTTACAATGTCCGTATCTACAAACTGAACTTTTCATATTATGGTGTACTCAGCAAGTATACTACTGTAATTAATGTTAACTAGGTGAGTGCCCGTGCGTTGCAACGGAACATATAATACCACGATAAATTATATACAAAATGTGTGTTATAGTGTTATGAGAAAATGTTTCATAATCCATTTGTGATTCATAATCCATTTGTGATCTTAGCTATACATAAATTTTGTTATTTTAATCTAGCTGTTTCACCACTACATTACAACTATCAGTACCATGCAGACTTTAATATATGCCACAGTTTACATGGTCTCATCGTTAGAGAGCACGTCCCACACCTACCGGAAGAAGTTCCCTCGTACATCGTCGGTCATCAGTCACGCAACACCATACATGCTTGCTTAAACAAAAAGTCAAGTGTGTGTGTTTGCGAAGAGAATTAAAAGCAGGCCAACATAAAATGCTACCCCGACGGTGGCGAGGATGACGAACTGGTCATTGCTGACGGTCCTCCTCTGCGTCACCTTCGGCGCTGAGATGATGCCACAATCCTTGATATAGTAGTCGTGGAACACGAGCGACATGGCAAGTCCCGATCACTCTTAGCTGGGCTGCCAGACGAAGTGCTCACCAGGCTCATCAGCGAGGTAGTACACTTGGTTTTTGCACCACCGATGCGCTACTCCTCTGCATACATCATGTTCGAGGACACTCACACAACGTCAGCAACGGCCGTCGTCCCAGCGCACAAGAATTCATGACCGATCAGTAGTGACTTACGTGACAGGTTGGGCTTCAGGTGGACGATAAGTTGAACGGCGTGATGGCGCCGTCGTCGGATGCGGTGCCCAGAACAACCCAGGAGTCACCGACGTTGGCGACAACTATGAGGTCCCCCTGCTTGATGATGGACAGCGTGGTGCAGCCGCTCTGGACCGCGTCCAAGCCGCGGCTGCGTCGGAGCTTGTCATCCACAGCGGCGCATGCGGCCACGTAGGACTGCTTTCAGAGGTCAAACTGGCAGCCGTCAAGCTTCTTCTCGTCGTCGATGAGCGACGCCAACGCGAGCACCTCCTGCTAGTGGTGTTTGTTCGTGGTTTCTAAGTAAGAAACATGGATTCATCCTTGGCGTTGGTTTATAAAAATGACTCACAAATTAGATCCATGGAAAAAAATATTACGGAGAATAAATGCCACGCATGCAAAAAAAGAAATTTAAGTTGAAAACATTATTCAAACAAAAGAAATTGCATGCAAAGCTCTTCTTTTAATACTACTCACTCGATCCAAAATATAATTAAGAATATCAGATACTTATCTACTACTGCGCATTGTGCAAGGGTAGCGGGTGGGCTTGGGGAGAGATGTAGTAGATGTTTTTCCTATCATATACGTAGACATAAACACACATGTGTGTAGCGGTAGCTACTGCTAGCATTTGCCTGAGGGGTCATGGGTTTGAATCCCCTTGGGGCCATGTGTGTGTTTTAATTTTAGCTAGACGTGGGCTGTGCGGGGGATGAGAATGGGAATGGACTATGCGGGAAGGAGGGAATGGAAAAGACAGAACAGACTATGCAGGGGAATGAGAATGGGAATGGGATTTGCGGTGAGGGGTGAATGGGAAAGGCAGAACAATGAATGAGAATGACAGAATAGGGAACAAAGAATGAGAATGGTAGAACAGAAAATGTTGGCAGAACAAGGAATGACAGACTACCCTTGTAGCCTTAATAAATAGTAGAGATAATACATAACACCATGAGAATAAAAAATAAAGGCCAAGGGCAAATTTTCCAGAACTACTAAGATGGTAAAATAAGAGCTGACAGCTCAATACATATAACTGATATATCCTTATCCTCTTTTGTATTATGTGCACTTAAAAAAGACAGTAAAATTTACATGAAATTCAAAAGCAAACAATTCAAATATATAGGATGTATGCTAGTGATAAAAATGCTAAAAAGAAGAATCCATTTGAATAACTTCAGTTCATCCAAGAGATCTCCTTTAAGTATAGCTAGACACAAGCAAAATACCAACACAAAACTATACATTGCTATCTAAAACAAAAATAATATCCCACAAATCAAAACCTACACATGCAAAAGGAACTGGCTGTGCTCCGGAAGGCAAATTAGTCATGGGACATCAATATTTTTTGTAGGTTCTAGCAGTCCAATAAACAAGCACTGAACCAACAAATAAGAATACATACATCAGAGTATCGTATAAACAAAAGACAAGATACCTGATTACGTTTTTGTTCATCCAAATTTGGAGGAGCTGAGCTTGTCCTGGCAGGAAATTGCTGTACAAAATTGTATAGATGTAACGTAAGTAGAAAGCAAAAAAAAAGAGCTTCATGACCCAAGCTGGAGAAAAAAAAGATAACAAAATCATACCGGTAGCCCATTCATATTTATACTACCAAACTAAAAGTAAAACCCCTTTGATGGTTCTCCTGAAAAGAAATAAACAAGAAGAAGAAGAAGGTGGTTAATGATGCAGTATATACATATCTAAAATATGGTTTGAATAGCCAGAGCGAAGAAGGTGTACAATGCCACCACAATAGATGGTAAAAATGCACATCAAGGACATGTAACAGCGTATATAAGGCAAACCTTGCGATCCTCCCTGAGGAAGCACTGTGTTAGAGTTTTTTGGTAGAGCCCTTGGAGCAGCATGTGTAGCTTTCGGTAATGGTAACGGCGGATTAGCCGGTTTCTCGCTGGCAGACAATGAAGATGACACATGTGGATTTGGTGTATAAAAAAAACATGTGCAATCAAACGAAGGAACACATCATGTTTATCAATCCAAATGACACCATTCCAAACACAGTACAAGATAGCGAAACATGACACCTCACTCACCCTGGTGCTGTGGCCGTGATGCGGAGACAGGAACATGCACGGCTGCGTTCTGAGGCGCAGGTGGCGGGCGGGCAGGAGTTTGGTGGGGGCCAGGCGTTGGTGCAGGCTGCAAGCCAGTGGTGTCAGGCTGGTTCACCACCCTTTGGTGCCCGCCGTGGCCATTGCCAGGCTTTCTAAAGCTGAAATCAAGATCCAAAGTTCTCATCAAAACCCTATCATCCCTGGCGAGATCAACCAATCGTGTGAAGTAGAGGTAGAGGGCAATCAGAATCAAATATGGCAGTAATTTACCTGCGGTTGGATGAGAGAGGAGGCTGGCTTGAGGAGCCCGCACCGCCCTTGCCTGCGCCACCGACTTCGCCTCCGCGGTGGCTGCCGAAGCTGCTGGACCGGCCGGGTCTCCTAGCGTGGCCCTCGCCCCTGTCTCCTCGCTGGGACATAAATCCACTTCTCTCCTCACCGATCTCCTCCTCTTTCTCCTCCCTACGACAGCCCTGATCCAATCACACACCGGAACAAAAAAAAACATAAAAATCACCCTTAGCAACGAAATCACAGGCTGGGGTTTGGGGCGGGGTGCGTCGGATGAGGCCGGTAGCGAACGATGTAGATTTGATGTTATACATGGACGGTGTAGATTAATGGAAGACAGAACCATGGGAGGCAGGCTACCCCTTGCAGCCTTGATATAGTAGTATTGATTATCAGGAAATATTGCACTTATTCTTTTTAGCCTCCAGCTTAGCTGAATGGGCACTGTACCGAGATTGCTGGGATTTGACTAATTCAGTATCGTACCCTGTTTCGTATCTACTAACTGAAATTTTTTCTGCTTATGATTTAATCAATCATCCTAGAGAGCAGCTAGGGCTTACATTACTTTTTGTGGAAACAGAGTAGTGAGATTGTGGCTTTGAAAGTTCTTTTCAAGAGCCAGCTCAAGCAATCACAGGTTGAGCATCAGCTGCGACGTGAAGTGGAGATTCAGAGTCATCTTCGTCATCCTAATATTCTTCGCCTGTATGGGTACTTCTATGATCAGGTAAAAAACATATCCACATTTCTAATATAGAGTTACCACTGCTTCATTTATATTAGAGAAGAGCAGTCATGATTTCTCTGTCGTGAAATTCTCAGACCAGGGTTTACCTAATCCTGGAATACGCTGCCAAGGGTGAACTGTATAAGGAACTGACAAGGTGTAAACATTTTTCAGAGCGACGCACAGCGACTGTAAGTTGATGCTTGGACATGTTATCTGCAGATCATTTTTTAACCAAGTAATGGAGATCGCTTTTTATTTTTAGTATGTCGCTTCGTTGGCTAGAGCTTTGATCTACCTTCATGGCAAGCATGTTATCCATCGGGACATTAAACCAGAGAATCTTTTAGTTGGAGTTCAGGTACTTGCATTGTGTTCTTTTTTGGTATCCCTCTGGCACCGGGTCTGCTCTGCCTCATCTGGAAGACTGGAACTATATGCTTGCTTTACATCGTCGTCTGTTTCCTTGGAACAGGGCGAGATCAAAATTGCCGACTTTGGCTGGTCTGTGCACACCTTCAACAGAAGACGGACTATGTGCGGAACTCTGGATTACCTGCCACCTGAAATGGGTACTTTGCTAGCCATTTACCTCCAGTTATGAACTAGTTCAATGGTTTTTGAGAATTCCCACAGCAGTACCTAGCTGCTTTCCTTGGCTCTGAAACCTGTTGTGGTTTATCCAGTGGAGAAGGCAGAACATGATTACCATGTTGATATATGGAGCCTTGGTGTTCTGTGCTATGAGTTCCTTTACGGGGTCCCACCTTTCGAAGCTAAGGAGCACTCAGAAACCTACAGAAGGTAACTCCACAACTCTGGGATCTTAGTATGTCGTCCCTAACTTGCCGATATCTTGCCCTAGATTATTTCCTGTGGCTTTTGACTTTTGAGCTATGCTCTGATAACTGTGAGGAAACTTTTGAAGTTGCATATAGTGCTAGTGTAGCAAAGAGAGAGCAATATATTGATCACCACAGCTCCACATGTTTTTAGATTCGTAATTTTTATCTTATCATTAGTAATATAGCATTGTGAATATCTATCCTTGTGGTTGTGAAACTCAGAGAGCAATTGCTGTTTCTGATTCTGTCGTTTTTTACTTGGATACAGGATAGTGAAAGTCGACTTGAAGTTCCCACTGAAACCATTCGTTTCACCTGCCGCAAAGGACTTGATTTCTCAGGTAAGAGTAAGAAGGTCTTCAGTTTTTCCCTTGTGTCTCGTAAAGGAAATGGCTTCATCACCAATTGTCGTACACAGATGCTGGTCAAGAGCTCGGCGCAGCGGCTGCCTCTCCACAAGGTTCTTGAGCACCCGTGGATCGTCCAGAACGCCGACCCTTCCGGCGTGTACAGAGAAGGTAGATCCGTCTAAGCTTCTGTTGCAGTGTCGCCCGCCCCACCCCAAACTGTATGGATTAGCGACCCTGTTGAACAATCTTCTTACTTGTCTCTCTCTATATATGAATATGAATGTACATGTTCTAAGCCTCTCTGGCTCTCTGAAGATTTTTGTAATATTCAATATGACAGCCCATATGAGCCTTAAAAGAGTCTCACCCCCCAATTACGAACAGCGAAAAGTGAGATTTAATCTCAGCGAAGCATTATATTATTATTACCAAATACTCTCTACAACGCCAGCACCCAAAAAAGCAAAAGGAAAAAAAACATCCATAGCTACATGCTTAATACTATATATATCTATATCCTTGCGTATTCTCGTGCCCCTCACACTGCCGCTGCCGAGCCATTGCATTTGGACACCGGCGAGCTCCCGCCTTCCAGGAGCTGCGTGTTGTGCATGTGGTGGTGCTCGTCGTCGTCGTGCTTCATGTTCTCCACGTCCTCGTGGCTCAGGAAGCAGGGCTGGTTCGTCGAGCACAGCACCCTCGCCCACATCCGGTCCGTGATCACCACCTTGTTCTGCTTCTCGGTGATCCTCTGCAAACAAGAGATCGATTGCCCATCAAGGTTTCAGAACAAGCCATGTTCAAGAAGCTGTGTGCTCAACTGCATTCGGCCTTCGACTTACATAGAACGGGATGTAGGCGTGCCTGCCGTTGACCGGAGCGACCGTGAAGCCGGTGTACCCCGCCATGGCGCCATGGAGGGCGCTGTGGGCCAGCAGAGTGCAGTAGACGTTGTCAGAAGCATTCGACCGGACGGCGCGGATCATGTAGGTCGGGTCGATGTACTTGAGGGTTATCGGGAAGCTGGGCTTCTTCTTGAAATGATCCTGCACGACCAAGAAACGCTACAGATTCAGTATTGGGATGAGACCAGGGACACACCACCCCAGCTAACGAAAAGGACAGCGAGACATGGTTCGTTCAACAGGGATCATCCATTTATTATAACATAGCTAACTGAATGGTAGATGAAGTCTCTGTCCCCACATTGACAATGAGACAGAAGGTTTGGACCACAAGCCTGACCTTTATCTTCTGGGATAGCCAAAGGCCGACATCCAGAAGCAGCTTGTTTCCAGAAGCGTCTTGGGTGTCCACGAAATTCATACTTCTCGCGATGAGGTCCTGCCCAGCACCCTCGGCCACCACGATGACCATGTGGCCGTTGTCCTTGAGCCGCCTCTCGACGAACTCGAGGAGTCCTCCCTTCCCTTCGAGGTAGAAGGGTGACTCCGGGATTAAACAACAGTCCTGAGGTAGCAGGTAGAATGGAGTGGTCAGACACTTGGCTCGCTATATATATTTTTTCTTTCCTCATGTTGAACATAAAATGAATTAGCAGAGTGTTAAGAGCGTACCACATCACGGCTAGCTAGAGTCGCGTACATCGCGATAAAACCTGCATCAGGTCAGAAGGATTTAAAGCTTATCAGTTAGTTACATCACAGTGCTGCAAAATATGCAGGAATCGACACCAGAGGCTGCAGCAAGCTTGAATTGGGAGATAAACATACCACTGTTGCGGCCCATAAGCTTCACGACACCGATGCCGTTCTCCGCACTTTCAGCCTCGACATGAGCAGCATTGATGGCCCTCTGGGCCTCCTCCACAGCAGTGTCAAATCCAAACGACTTGTCAATCACCTGCATAAGCAGTTCAGGATGAAGCTACAATCAGGAATGGACAATAATTAGCTATTTTTTTTTCAAATACGCAGGAGGAGCAGATCGTACCGCGATGTCGTTATCAATAGTCTTTGGGACACCGACAACAGAGCACTTGAGACCCCGTCTCCGGACTTCCTGAAACCATGTTTCAGAAATTTTGAGTCACACATCGTTTCCGCATCTAACAACAATTCCCAGAACCGTCTGGATGCATGTGTTACCTCATAAATTACAGAAGCGCCTTTCTGAGTGCCATCGCCTCCGATAATATAGACCTGGTTAATGCCACGGTCCTGAAGACAATCAACGATTTTGGCAGTGTCATGCCCTCCTCTTGAGGTTCCGAGGACAGTCCCGCCTCTCTTATGGATGTCGTTCACCGACTTTGGTGTCAACGCAACAGTGTTTTTAGAATAGAAACCCTTGTATCCACCCTACACATTACACACACATAATTAGTCCAGAAATGAAACAAGGCCGGCTCGAAATGTTTTATAAGTATCATCCTCACAACATTAGACAACATAATGTGGCAAGGTGGCAACATGATAAGTCTATCATTGTTTTGCTATCAATAATTGTAATCTTGACCAATCCAATTAATTAAATAAGCAGTTGAGAAATGGTTCAAATGTTGTGATCTCGGATTATTCTTTGTTTTAAAAAAAACATGTTCAAATTAACTAGTAAACAATGTTTTTTCACAGGACGAACACCATTAAACTCCTCGGTCCTCACCTCTATGCCGACGACGCTGGAGACGCCATACATATCATACAAGCCGCAAACAAGCTCGCGGATGACCGTGTTCAATCCCGGGCAGAGGCCTCCACAGGTGACAATGGCGGCGTTCACCTCATCGGACTGGAAGTACACCCGCTGCCGTGGCCCGGCACGCCGGAAGTGGGTGCCCCTGGCACTGGTCTTATGAACAACAATCTGCAGATAGTCAAGTCATGCCACAGGATCAGCACCCGAGCAAGACCGCCACGATGGAGCCTCCAATTCACTGTTTGCCGCAGAGAAAGAAAGCCTCACCTTCTGCGTGACGGTGTCGTCTGGGTTGACGAAATACTGCCTGGGAGGAAGAACACGTGGCGGGGAGAAAGGTCAGCTTTGGAACGAACATCCGTGTCTGGATGGATAAGGATCAAGTTGGAATGGAAATAGTGAGATGGAAGCACGAGACGAGAAGAAGAAGAAGAATTCATACTTGACGACTGAATACGCCGGGTTGTCTTGGAGAGGATTCGGGTATGTCTGCAGATCGACGACATCAGTGATCAGTGAAACATAAAAAAAAGTTCATATCATGTTTTTTGCTGTTTGCCTTTCTCTCGGATGCTGATTCTCCCTCTGATACAAACTCTATCGGAGGAACCAGCCACTTTTTACTGTCAGATCAGTATGTGAAAACTCAAATCCAAACTAGAATCCGCATGCTCTCAAGTCTCAACCTAAGATAGACCAAAAGGGGGTGGGGGGCAGAAACCAGAATCACACAGAACGAAAAAAAAAAGAAGGAACTTTCCAGTTCACGCCGGGAACTAACCGTCAGGAACCCAACGTGACACACCAAGAGGATGGGGGACTCTCGAACGCACCGGGAGCTGGGGCATGTAATCCGTGAGGTGCGGCACGTCCTCGAGCACGTAGCCGGCGTCGCCGCCCACCAGCTTCTTCTTCGTCGCCCACTTACTCGCCGAGGACGCCTTGGCGCCGCTGTTGGCGGCGGCGGGGAAGGGGTCCTTGAGGTCAAGCAGCTTCTTCTTCTCCGGCGCCGCCACGGGGGCAGGAGTGACGCCGACGGCTTCCATCGCAGGGGGTCCGTGCCGCCGCCCGCCGGTGAGCACAAAGCAAGCTTTCTTGTCCGCTCGCCTTGTGCCCGCGCGATCAGCTAGGAGCCTCGGTTCAACCCCCGCGGCGAGCTAATAAATCTTTTCTGCGAGTAACCTGAGGCTGTTCTTGGCGTCTTCGGAAGGCGCGGACCGTTATATATCGTGTTTGGGCTGGATTAGCGCTCTGCGCCGCCCGTTAAACGTCGTGTTTGACGACGGCGACGGACGGAGGAGGACCGAAGGGGGGCAGCGGGAGGAGAGAAGCTTCGCCGCTTTGGATTTGGAACAAGGGCAGGGTTTCCGCTTATTTACAGTCCTGCCATCTCAGTGCGTGCCGCACTGTTTGGAGGAAGAAATACCCCTCCCATACCGTACGTATAGATAGTGGAATATCGGTATGGCGTGCAACTTTTTTTTTTTGTTATTTTTCCTTCCACGTTAGTACTGGGGTCATCGGTCACGGCAGGGTTTGTTTACTGTATTGAAAAATGTGGTATAGAAACTGTTTAGTTTGAATGTTGACTGTTAAACTGTATTGAAAATACTTGAAAAATCTTATAAACCCAAAGGATTTTGTGAATACATGGTTGAGATGTGTCCATAGTGTGAAAGATGAGTGATTTTCAACATGATCAACTTTGAATTAACGTTGACCAACTTGAGAGTGATTCGTGACATGTGTAACATGTCTCTTGACTTATGGTATATATGTGTGAAGCTCGGGAATGGTCGATAATAAAGGTGAGGATCAAGCAGGTTTGTGCCGATAAATAGCAAACAGTGAAGGGCAAACAAACACAAACAGTGAAGGGTAAACAACAAAGTTTGGACTAAGGGATCGGAGAGCATGAAGATGGAACATATGGCTGACACCTGGAGTTATCGACAATTGCAAGAGTATATGGAAGAATAGACTGTTTAACTATATTTTAGGACAGAGCGAGTATTTTTGAGTACACTAATGGTTGAATATATACATGTATTAAATACCATATAGAGTGTAAAAAAGTCCGTCTTACTAGCTACGCGCGTCCAACAATCTCCCGTTTGAGATGTCTGAGGCTAAATTTGTACGCTGTGTTTGCCGAGGTATACAATAACCCAATCACGTCCTCTGCTACTGCTGCCACTACCCCTGTTGGGGATCTCAACACTATCTTGGTAGGCTGGTAGCTGATTTTTTTTTTCGGTGGACCCTATACTACACCAATGTAGCAACAAGCTTAAGCTTGTACAAGGCATTGTTTTTGGATAAAGGGGAGTTTATTTCATTAAGCTAATGAAAACAGTGCCCGGTCTCTACATTAGCCAATGTATTGGACCAACCAAAAAAGATAGCTTGTACAAGGCATGCATGTGGCGCATCTTTTCCTAATCCTTTTGGCTCCATTTCCATGCACGGACTCGAGGACGACGGTGGCCGGCCGGCGGTGTGTCGTGAACCAGGGGCACAAAGTGGAAGGCTGCGCAGCCGTGGATCGGTGACGGTCCATTCTTTTGTTTCTAGACTGCTAGACTGGCTAGGGTAGAGATAGCAATAGAGACCCTTCCTGATTACTCATGGAGAATTTCTTTATTAGTGTTAAATCAGAGGAAATTAGAGAGACTAAATTCACATTTTTATTCAATTTTAAATACAAAAGGTTTTTATAATCCATTCAATCTTCTCTAGTTTTCTTGCTCCTAAACTAGTTCTCAGGGAATAGGGATGGGGAATATCTTCTTCCACATGGATGCAAATGAGGAGAAATTCTTCTCCGACGGGTATACGGGGACGGAGATGGAGATGAGAAAGCATTCCCCACCCCTTTTTTCGTGGGGACCCGTTAAACTTGCACATAACATTTTTATGTAATAGCTAATAATAAAAATAAATAATTATCTTGTTAAAAGATCACTCATTATACAGATGTGTTTATTTTGATACACATATAATGATTTTTACATCTGACAATGTGTATATAAGTGATGATGTTTTGCATTAATAATATATGAAGTATGTCCTAATTATAATTTAAGAGGGGATAGGGATGTCCGATAAGAATTTATCCTCGTGGGGAACAGAAATAGGGAAGAAATATCCCCGCAAGCGTTCGTGGGGATCTTATAGAGAATTTTTTTCGTCAAGAAGAAAGAGAGCTAAAAACCGATGAAAAAAATTCTCTATTACCATCCCTAGGCTAGGAGCATGCCCTTCCACTCGTTTCTCTCACTCTTTTGGTCAAAAAAGCATAGACATTACCACAGTACTCCATCCATGCATGAAATCATATTATTCGATAAAATGGAGAAATACGGCATAAAAAAACTAGCAGTTCGTAATTATCGAATGGCGGCTAGCTAGGGCGATGATAATAGCGACGGCGGAAGGTTCTGGCCAATAGCTTTGCTACGGATTCCTGGAGACATACATAGGGTCGTCTAGCGCTGTTAGTGTCCGTTCATTCTGAAAAAAAAGGTGGCACGGACCTATACGAACCAAAAACCACTCGCTCGCTACTTGCGCTGCACATATATAGCCGCCTGTGAAGGCCGATCGACCACACGTATGCTGTTTGGTCGTCGCCGCCATGTGAAGTTGACGGCCACCACTGGACGCACGCTTTCTGATAGCTTTTATCAGGAAGCTGTGTGCGATCCGTCTTGGCTTCCTCAACCACCCACCAGCGGCATAGTTAACAGGGACGGAAGCAGAACAAAATTTTAGGTAGGACGAGACCATAAGAAACAAATCATAATACTAGACGACTAGATAAAAATAGCTTTTATGATAATAACAATGTTAGGTGATAATACTATAAGCGTTCTAAAATGATATTTATATGAGAAAACTATTTTGGCCATCCTAGGGAAAGACGGAGAGAGGGAAAGGTGTGTGCCAACAAGAGGTGAGGGGAGAGCACTCGGGTGAAGCGGCCACATCGGCGCGTTGCTGTGACGAGTCTGCCTTGAGATGGCGATGATGAGGTAGCAACATGCGAGGGCAAGCGGCTGTAGGCAGTGGCAAGCGACAACAATTGTTGCATTGCGACGACATGGTGGGTCCCTGGTGACATAGTGAGGGTAGATGGTGGCGGCACCAAGGTGCCAAGGCAGGATCCCACCGATAGCTTGCCCACCAGTCGATGCGGACTAGGAGGCACAGTAGTGGCGCTACGTGTGGGATCCCGATAACGTGATGAACTAACAAGTGACGAGAAGACAAGGTGACACTGGTAGTGGACGGGTTTGGTCACCCACTACCTGTCGACGTTTCGGACCCGGCGGTCCCTGGATCGATGAGTAAATTTGTCGCTGCGTGTCCCTGCCCAGATGGGTTGGTGCGAGATGGAACACAAGTGGGGGAATGAGCCTTGTATTATCCTGCACTAGGGTGCTCGTAGTAGGGGTTACAAGCGTTGCGAGAGAGCGAGGGCGAGAGAGAGCGAGTAGGAGAGAGCGAGAGAGAGAGGGTGCTCGTCTTCTCCCGTCCCTTTGTCGTGCGTCTACTCGTCTCTCCTGCCGTGTGTTCGTGTATTCGTAGGCTCGTATGTTCGTTCTTCTCTCCCCCTGGGGCCCTGGACACCCCTTTTATAGACATAAGGAGATGCCCAGCTGTACAATGGGGTGTAGCTGGGAGCTATCGTGGCTGGCAGGGAAGTGCCCTGAGCCCTGTACAGATGATAACGTGGCCGTCGGGGGAACGTCTTGAGTTCTGTAGAGGTAGTATCGTGGCCGTCGGAGAAGTGCCTTGATGATGAGGACATCACTTCTATACATACAATGAATGGACCGATAACACGATCTCGTGCACGACAGCTAAATCTCCAGGTACGTTCTACCCTAGTCAATTGTGTTTCAGAGCTTACGCTTGAGGTCATGGATGTTTTGATGATTAGGTACCTTGGAGAGGACCAGCAAAGACTTGGGAAAGGCCAAGGTGTTGAGGAGGAGCAGCAAGGGCGTCCACAACAGGAAGGAGATCAAGTCCGAGTCGGCTGCGACTCCATCTCGGGTTCCAGGACCAGTCTACACTAAAATGGACGCCCAAGATGCATCCGGACTCCGATTGCGACAGACTGGGTATGGTTGGAAAGATAACGAGATTATCTAACCAACCCAACTGGTTCCACCCTAAAATTCATCCGGAGTCAACGGGAATCGTCGAAATAAGTCAGCGTTCAGATTCTGTTTTGGTGCTGCGACACCGTCTGTTGGGCCGTTGGGCCGTGTATCGCGTCGGAGCCCATTAGGGGCGAGTCCAGGGCTACGCACGCCCTAATACTCTATTTATTCAGTAGCCGCCGCCACATTTAGGCTTGGGTTTTGCTTAGATCAATTCTGTCATCGAACAGTGTCGCCGTCATCGGCTTGTGAGACCCATCCCGTAATCAATACAATTTTGGTTGCGTTTCTTTCCTATTCTTGCTTGTGTTCTTGATTGCGCTTGCAGGGATAAGCCTTCATGGCGAGGTCATTCATGTGTCGCGGGTGATAACCAACGGAGCCGTGGTGTAGTGATTGCGAGAAACCGTTCGCTTGGAGCCTTGGATCATCAACGTCGAGATCTCCACTCAATCAAGTTATTGTATCTCACGGAAGATCGGGCCGCGTCTACTATCAATTGGTATCAGATTTCCAGGTTGCCCGTGAGGTATAATTCTACCTTTAGATTAGTTTTGTTTCGTCCCATAGTCCACAAAAAGCTAAAAAAATTACGATCAGTTTATTCCGACCTAAAACCATCGCCTTAGCCTTTGCACAATTCAGTTTTAGAGTCCACAGTTCTGAGTTCGTGTTCTAGTTAAGTTTGGTTGCTGGATTAGATTTGTTTTGGTTCAGTTTGATTGTATCCATCCGCTTCCATCCTACAAAACCGACCATATCTACAAAACAGATCATATCTCTACAACCGACCCTATCCACAAAACAGATCCTATCTCTACAACCGATCCTATTCACAAAATAGATCCTATCTCTACAACCGACAATATCCACAAAACATATCCTATCTCTAAAACCGACCATATCCACAAAACAGATCCTATATCTAAACCGACCATATCTAGAAAACAAATCCTATCTCTAAAACTGACCCTATGCTCCATAGTCGTCGTTTCTGTTCCTGCCGATTTGTGCTTTTGAAAACCATAACTTGAGGTACCTTCCATAAAACGGGCATAACTTTTCGCTCGGTGCTCCGTTTGAGCTCAAATTTTTACAGAAGATTCCTGGCTCCATTCTGGGGTGACCCAAACTGGCCTAAGGCCTGTTTGGTTCGGTCAAAAAATTCAAAAAAAATCGGGAAGATAATTAAAAAAATGTTTAAGTGTTTTCAGGAATTTCAGAGATTCTTTGTGAATTTCTCTAGGCCACAATACAACTCTGTTTCAAGTAAAATTTTGTGTGCTTCCATCCTTTGTGTTTTTGGATCAGTGGTAAAAAATTCAGAATATTTCGAGCTCTTTTGATGGTACTCCTTTTGAAACGCGCCTTTGATTTCTACTAGTGCTGAAAAATCTGCCCTATTTACAGAACTGCCATTCCCACTAGATACTTGTACCTCCTTTCTTGTGCTTTGGTCCAACTGTTCTATTACATTTTCTAGGCCATCAACTAGGACGAGTACTTGGAACACTTATTCAGCATTGCTATCTGTTACTGACTTGTGTGCCACATATATATATTTAGTCAGCCTTCCCATAGCTCCAATTTTCTCTCAAGCAGAACAGGTACTCTTTTGCAATCACACCCACGCTCGTTGGACAGTCACACTGATCACCGTTTGCCACCTGCAGTGCTGGTAAGAACGTTGTAAGAGTGGGGTAAGACACTTCATAATTTGTATTCCACCACCTCCACCACCACCCTGAGAGATAGTTGTAGGGTTCACATTGTGTTGGGCCTATGCTTCGTCGCCGAAGGTCTTACAGGGAGAAGCAGTCTTCGGCGGAAGCTGTTTGTATAAAATGGCCGAAGGTTCCTCTTTGTGAAGCTTCGGTATTGCAAACCGACTTAAAGATAGAATGACCTTTTAGTCCATAAAGGTCTGAGTCAATGTTGTAAGCTTTTATAAGGGGCTTACTTGTAATTCCTCACAGGCTGCGTCCTGTGCCTATAAATAGTGAACAGTATTCCATTACTGTTCACGCATTCGAGTTATTGCAATCGCATCTTCTGGAATCCAACCTTTTGCCAAGGCAAAGGTATTATTGTATTCAATGATTCCATACATTAAATAGATACAATGTAATTTGTCTATGATGTATTTATCCCTTTTATACCTTTTTATGTTATCTTATAATTTTTACTGAAATTTTATTACGAAGACTTAAACTTCGTAATTATGCTCTTATCAGCCTTCGTCCAAGGCCCATTATCCTCAAGGGAATAATGTTTCATGGACGAAGGACATTGACATTTAACACTTTATGTTGTCTTGTTCTTAATTCATAGCAGTTGAGAACAAGTCCCCAACATTGGCGCCCACCGTGGGTGAACTCACTTCCACTTTTTTGAGCTAATGGCTTCGTTCAACGACCAAACTGGAGCTGCTTCGGACCCGAAGCTGGTGCTCCCGATCACAGGTGGCTCGTCCTCAGAGCCAGCTAACAAGAAACAAAAGAAGGAAGCACAGAGAAGGGTACAACATGTTGGGGTGCAAGGACCCTTCATCAAGTCAAGGTGGTCTCACATTCCTATTACCTTCTCCCAAGAGGACCTTCAGCTCAAAGATTACCCACACAACGATGCTATGGTTATCTCTTGTGTTATCAAAGGATTTCTGGTCCACAATGTCTTGGTTGACACAGGCAGTGCAGCTGACATTATATTTGCTAAGGCCTTCAGACAAATGCAAGAGCCAGAAGATAAGATTCATGATGCTACACATCCTCTCTGTGGCTTCGGAGGAAGACAGATTGTAGCACTGGGCAAGATCACCATGTCAGTGACCTTCGGGTTCATCAACAACACTAGAACTGAGCAGGTTGTGTTTGACATTGTTGACATGGAATACCCTTACAATGCAATTATTGGTCGTGGTACCCTCAATGCCTTCGAAGCAATCCTTCATCCTGCCTATCTTTGCATGAAGATACCTTCGGATCAGGGACCCATTGCTATCCATGGAAGTCAGGAAGCTGCAAGAAGGGCCGAAGGCAATTGGACCGACTCAAAAGCAATCCATAACATAGATGGAGCTGAAGCTTGTGAATAGTACAAATTCAGAAGGGAGAAAGCAGCTTCAGCAGATCAGCCGAAGCCTATGCTCTTATGCGAAGACATAGCAGAGCAGAAGGTGCTGTTAGGCTCTCAATTATCCGAAGAGCAGGAGAAAACCTTGATAAGGTTTTTGTTCAATAACAAAGATGTTTTTGCATGGTCAGCCAATGATCTCTGCGGAGTTGATAGAGATGTTATTGAGCATTCGCTCAATGTCGATCCATCCTTCAGACCCAGAAAGCAAAGGCTTCGGAAAATGTCAGATGATAAGGCCGAAGGTGCTCGCAACGAAGTCAAAAGACTCCTCAGTGCAGGAGTTATCAGAGAAGTGAAGTACCCAGAATGGCTAGCTAACACTGTTATGGTAAAAAAGGCCAATGGCAAGTGGCGAATGTGCATCGATTTTACAGATCTTAACAAGGCTTGTCCGAAGGATAAATTCCCATTACCAAGGATAGACTCTTTAGTTGATGCAGCAGCTTCTTCAGAGCTCATGAGTCTGTTAGACTGTTATTCAGGCTATCACCAAATTTGGATGAAGAAGGAAGATGAGCCGAAGACTAGCTTCATAACTCCAAGTGGCACATATTGCTATCTTCGGATGCCTGAGGGGCTCAAAAACGCTGGAGGGAGTTTCAGCCGAATGACTGCGAAGGTTCTCCAATCTCAAATAGGCAGAAATGTGCTAACTTATGTTGATGACATCATTGTAAAAAGCACGAAGCAGGAGAATCATATTGCTGATCTGCAGGAGACCTTCGCCAGTTTCAGGCAAGCTGGCTTAAAGTTAAATCCAGAAAAATGCGTCTTCAGAGTAAAGAAGGGGAAATTTCTGGGATGCTTGGTTTCAACAAAGGGAATTGAAGCTAATCCAAGTAAAATTGAAGCTATACTTCGGATGGAGCCACCAACTACAAAGAAGGGGGCTCAAAGATTGACAGGAAGATTGGCATCTCTCAATAGATTCATATCCAGATCAGTAGAGAGAAACTTACCATTCTTCGAAGTGCTGAAGTCAGCCGAAGTCTTTCAATGGGGACCAATCCAGCAGAAGGCTTTTGAAGAGTTGAAACAGTATTTGATAGATCTAACAACATTGACTCCACCAATACCAGGGGCTCCTTTATTATTATATGTGGCAGCTTCGCACTCAGCGGTAAGTGCAGCGCTTGTCCAGGAGAAGCTTGATGGTCAAGTCAAGAGGCAGGCCCCAATATATTTTGTTTCCGAGGTTCTTAGTTTATCAAAGAAAAATTATACAGAGTTGGAGAAGGTACTATATGCTGTCTTGATGGCCTCCAGGAAGCTTCGGCACTATTTCCAAGCTTACAACATAATTGTTCCTTCCTCACAACCTCTGAAGGATATTATGAGGAACCGAGAAGCTACTGGAAGGATTGGAAAATGGGCTACAGAGCTCAATGAATTTTGTATTGAATATGTTCATAGATCTTCGATTCAGTCCCAGGCGTTGGCAGACTTCATTGCTGACTGGACGCCAGGGGCTTAGGAAGAAACGAATAAAGACAACGAAGCATGGACAGTATTTTGTGATGGATCTTGGGGAACCTTCGGAACAGGAGCGGCTGCTGTGTTGGTTTCACCTTCCAAAGTCAAAACTTGTTATGCGGCAAAGCTTGATTTTAGTTGCACAAATAACATTGCCGAGTACGAAGCATTGCTTCTAGGTCTTCGGAAGTTAAAAGCAATGGGAATCAGAAGGGCCATACTTAAAACTGATTCCCAGGTTGTTTCGGGTCATATTGACAAAAGTTGCAAGGCTAAAGATCCGAAGCTTGAAAAGTATTTGGATATGGTTCGAAGAGTTGAAGCTTCTTTCGAGGGATTTTCTGTCAAAAATATCCCTCGAGGACAAAATGAGCATGCTGATTTGTTAGCTAAGTCAGCAGCGCAGGGGCTGCCCTTACCTTCGGATGTGTTCTTCGAAACAATAAAAGCACCTTCGGTGGAACTTCTTGAAAGAGCAGTCCTCAGTATATCTCCTGTTTACAGCGAAGATTGGAGAACTGAGATCATCTCTTACCTTCAGGGTAAATTCCTTTCAGATGACGAAGCTTATAACAAGAGGATAGAGGCAAGAGCTCGTCCATATGTCATAATAGAAGGGGAGTTGTACAAGCATGGAGTTTGTGCTCCGCTACTCAAATGTTTATCCAGAGCCGAAGGTATAGAGTTAATGAAAGAAATACATGCAGGCCTGTGTGGATCTCACATCGGATCTAGGCCATTACTTGGAAAAATTTTCCGCCAAGGATTTTATTGGCCGAAGGCAGCTTCGGATGCAGCAGAGTTGGTTCAAAAGTGCGAAGGTTGTCAGAAATGTGCAAGAGATCAAAAACAACCTTCGTCCTTAACACAGCTCATACAACCCACTTGGCCATTGCAAAGGTGGGGCCTTGATTTGTTAGGTCCATTACCACCGGCCCAAGGGAACCTGAGATATGTTATAGTAGCTGTGGAATATTTTTCTAAATGGATTGAGGCGAAGCCTTTAGCCACATCAACTTCGGCCACCGTCCAAAAGTTTTTCTGGCAGAATATCGTTTGTCGTTTCGGGGTGCCAAAGGCTATCACTGTGGATAATGGGACACAGTTTGACTCCGAAGCTTTCAGGGATTTCTGTGACCAAATTGGTACGAAGATCCATTTTGCATCAGTTAGGCACCCGGAGTCAAATGGACTCGTTGAAAGAGCCAACGGCATCATAATGACAGGAATAATGAAATTAATCTTCAACCAACCCAGGGGAAAATGGCCAGATCAGTTAACCAAAGTGGTGTGGGGTCACAACACAACAACATCAAGGTCTACAGGCTTTACTCCATTTAAGTTGTTATTTGGTGACGAAGCAATAACTCCGGAGGAAGCTAAAACCGGATCAATAAGGATATTAGCTTCAGCAGAATCAGATTCCGAAGCTACTTATTCTGTAGAAAAAGATGCTTTAGAAGGGATCAGACTGCAAGCCGTGGAGAATATCAATAAATATCAAGCCGAAACAATAAAATGGCGGGATAGAAAGGTTCGGCTAAAAAATATTGAGCCAGGGCACTTGGTGCTTCGGAGAGTGGCCAACCCAGAAACAGTGGGCAAGTTGCAGTTGAAATGGGACGGACCTTTCTTAGTAGCATCTTCGTCAAGACCCGGTTCATACAGATTGAAGGATATGGACGGCAACGACATTCCTAGGTCGTGGAATGCGGATGAGCTTCGGCGATATTATGTATAACTCGATGTAATTTTTCATATTTTTTATTTTTTCTTTCATGGCACCCTTTTCCTTTCCGAAGGGGGAGAAAGGTTTTTAATGGGGCCAGCACATGTAATTTCCTTTTTTAGTTCTATAAGAGCAAAATCCCCCAAGGAATGTAAATGTAAAAGCTGAGAACGCACCATCGAGTGCCAAAAAGTAAAGGCGAAGAAGCTCCAAAGTCGTTCCTAAGGGAATGCAGAGCTTACAGCGAAAAGTCAACGCTGATTCTGCCAAAAGTAAAGGCGAAGAAGCTCCAAAGTCGTTCCTAAGGGAATGCAGAGCTTACAGCGAAAAGTCAACGCTGATTCCGCCGAAAGTAAAGGCGAAGAAGCTCCAAAGTCGTTCCTAAGGGGATGCAGAGCTGAGGTGTGATTGTTTTTAAGGAAATAATGGCTATGAGTATGGCTTGAAGTGTGATTGTCTGGCCATTCATTTGCACATCGCATTACATCATAACATTTGCATTCATAAACATTCATCCAGGCATATGTAGGATAATCATCTTCATAGCATAAGCGGTTGCTTCGGCAAGTAAAAAAAGAGAGCTTCGGAAAGAAAGAGCTTCGTGTACAAAAAGGAGAGCTTCGGGAAAAAGGAAAATGTTGTTTTCTATGCTTCGTTGCGTACGAAAAGAAGGGAAGGTGTTTTTTCGCCTTCGGCTCAAAAAAAAAAGAAAATTTCGTCCACATCAAAGCATTCCTCATACATCAATGAAAGGATAAGGATATATTGCAAGGTATGAACAGAATACATTAAAAACAAGTTTTGTTTACATTTACAAAAGTTATCTCAAAAGTTTCTCAAGTACTGTCTACAGTCTACTATCTAATCCCCAAGGAGCTTCGGCTTCGGCGTCATTCTTGATCTTCGGCTTCGGCTTCGTCATCCTACATGAATAAGGTCGTTGTAAGTCAAAATCAAGCTTACAAGAAAAGGTAAGCACAAGGTATGGTTTCTTACTGGTTCAAGGTGGCTACGAGCTTCGTCTCCAGCCTTCTCTCGCCCACCTTTTGTCCATATCATTTTTACAAATCTGTTCGAGATACTTCAGGCAAGGTCAGGAATGTCGTCCAGGATTGATGGTGTTAAAGTGAAATTTGGCCTATTGACAATCTTTCCATGATCACAGCCAGCCTTCAGGAAAGCTGCAGCAGTCCCTCGAGAAGCCACCCAGGCACAGAAGTCACCATGCCCAGCTATGACTTCGTCGAGCTCGTCAATCTCCCCCTCAATATGTTCGAAGGTCTTCGGTAGATCTTCAGCTGAGGGGGTGAATTTTTCACTGCTGGCTCCAACTGAGTAAAAAATCTTTCTTAATCGTTGAATGCACTTGTTGCTAAATTCCAAGCATTTTTCTTGAAGACTTGTCAGTAGTTTTCTCAAATCTGAATTTTGTTGAGCTTCGGCTTCAAGTTTTGCATTAAGATCTTGTTTTTCTCGTTCGAACTGCTCAGACTGGCGGAGAAGCTTCATGTTCAGTTCTGTTATTTTTGCTTCAGCTTCCGCCAATAAACCTTCGGTTGCCTGGAGCTCAAAGTTCTTTTTCTCGAAAGCATCTGATTGTTCCTTTATTTTGCTTTCCAAATTTTCAATTATAACTTCATGCTTTTTATCTTCAAAATCTTGTTGCATTTGCAAGGCTTTGCTCAACAGCATACTCTGCACGAAAACAACCTTCGTCAGATATGTTTTTATTATTAGAAACAATAAAAATTAAGGGACAAGTAGTTCACCTTGAAGTTGGAATAAAATAAACTACCAACGACATGTTGTCGTCGGTAGCGGCTGATGTCTGTTTCTAGCTTCGGGAATCCGATACTCTTGGACAGAGTACTGATAACTTTGGCTCCTGTTTGATCTCGAATGCAATCTATTTTTTCATCATCAACGCCTCCGAAGAGGAGTGCCCCAGGTTTGTATCCACAGGATTTGGCATACTCTCTAAGCTCTTCTATTTCAGCTTTTGATAGTTGTTCTCCAACTAAATTCTGGAACATGAAGGCTTCGTTTTCTGAAGCTTCATCAGCAATTTCTTTTCCTTTCGCCGACACTGCGGTCACGGCCTCTTCGGCGGCGGTGGTAGCTTCTTCTGCAGCCATGTCTAGCAGTATTTGGTCAATATGTTCAATTGTGCTCTCCAGATTCAACTCTTCAGCTGAGGCAGCTTCGGCAGCTGCGGCCTCCGAAGGTGCAATTTCAATATCTGTCCCCTCTGCAGCCGCTTGTGTTTTCTGGGCTGAAGCTCTTGGCGGCGTCTTGTCAATTACCTCTGTTACAGTGATAATTCTTTGTTTCTTTGCCTTGATTGTTTTCTTCGATTTTTCGGGCTCCTTGTCCTTCTGAAAAAACTTTGTCGGTTGAGGGCCCAGTGGACTTAGCTTCGCAGGTAAGGATTCAGTCATTACCTTCAGAATTTCCTCAACGACAGCAGCAGAAGGTGATGCGGGGGTTTCTTCTGCCTCGGATATTTGTTGCTTCGGAGAAGAAGTTTTCCTCTTCTTCGGAATTTTCTTCTTTGATGGTTCTTTTTCACCTTCATTTAAGGCTTCAGTTATCCTTTTCCTTTTTTGGCCTCCGGCACCTTTGTTCAGATTTTCGTAATCAGGGTATTCGAAACCCAGGGCGTCCAACACTCGGTTTAGTCTTCGCTTCGGACGGGTGCCGAAGGCCGCGGTCATCAATTGATCTTCTTTTTTGGAATAATTCCCGAGTATTTCGTTGCACATTGCTTCAATTGTTTCCAGCCACTCTTGGCAAGGTGTTTTAAAGTATTTCTTAAATTTGTAATAGTAAGGCAAACGCACAAGTTCACCTTCTTTCTTTTTCCCCTTTAGCTTCGGCATTTCCCATTCTTTTAAGCTAGGAAAAACTTGGAAAGCCAAGAACTCCTGAACCAGGTCTCTTGTACTAATATGATCTGCAACAATTCTGAATTCATTCATTGCTTGTTGTGTGGGACCGTCTACTGACATGTTGCAGAGAGGTCGGGTTTCTCCGAAGATTAGTTCGAGTGGACTTTGCACGAGCTTCTCCTTGTCATCATTAACCTTGACATAGAACCACTCAGACTTCCACCCTGCTGCCCATTTACTCCGATAGCTGATTACAGGAAACTTCGTAGTTTTCCGATAAGCAAAATTGTAGCAACCAAAATTGTCATGCAATCCATCCTTTCTAGCCTTCGTCTGATAATGCAGCTCGTGAACCCGGCAAAAGCTGTCCGCAAATGGCTCCACTGCTTGGCTTCGGAGTGCCCAGATATAAACACTGAGCCTAACGATAGCGTTAGGGGTCAGCTGGTGAAAATAGATACCGAACCTCTTCAGCACCTCTGCAATAATCCCATGAAGGGGGAATCTTAATCCAGCCTTTAAAAAGCTCTTAAAATTAACAATTTCATCCTTTTCCGGCTTCGGGGTAGTCTCTTCTCCCCCGAAGCGTAATAGCTTCTTCTGATCTTCATTGAAAAAGCCTGACTTTACCATTTTGGAGAGATCAGCCTTCGAAACGGTGGATTTTCCAAAGTCCAAGTGTCTGGGCTTACTTGGCATGGCAATACGATAATCGTCTTCGGGATCAGTTTCCTCAATAACTTCTTCTTCTACTCCGGCAGGTGCTTGTTGCGCTTGTTCTGCATCTTCACTAGGGATCTCTTCAGAAACTACCAGCCCGGATTGTTGCATGGCTTCGGAGATGGGAACAGTCTCCGAAGCTTCAGTTTCGCCCCCCTCACGTTCAACCCTGGCAGTAGAACGCACTCTGGCCATTTAATTATGAATATGTGGAAATTTAACACTTTCTTCTTCCGAAGTTTTTTCTGACGAAGCAGGCTTCAAACTGGAGCTTCGTTCGATTCCGACAGACAAGCTTCGGCGACGGTTAAAAATTTTGGCAGCAAAACAGTGCAAATAGCAATGAATGCTGTGGTAACTTCACACTTACTCGTCTGTTTATATAGTGCTGCAGGTAAGAAGGCGAAGCACCAGAATTTTTACACCAGGCGGACACCCGCTCGCACTCGCTGCGTGGTGGACCGCAGAGACCGAACAGTAACTCTGCAAGGTGGGGCCGCTACGCGCTGGGAGATTGAATCGTTTCTCGACAACGAGCTCAGGGAAGGTGTTTTTTAGACCTTCGGCACTCCGAAGCTTAAGAGACTTTTTTCACGGATCAAGCTCGTTACGAAAAACGATCTAGCACCGCGAAAGGGGCTACTGTTGGGCCTATGCTTCGTCGCCGAAGGTCTTACAGGGAGAAGCAGTCTTCGGCGGAAGCTGTTTGTATAAAATGGCCGAAGGTTCCTCTTTGTGAAGCTTCGGTATTGCAAACCGACTTAAAGATAGAATGACCTTTTAGTCCATAAAGGTCTGAGTCAATGTTGTAAGCTTTTATAAGGGGCTTACTTGTAATTCCTCACAGGCTGCGTCCTGTGCCTATAAATAGTGAACAGTATTCCATTACTGTTCACGCATTCGAGTTATTGCAATCGCATCTTCTGGAATCCAACCTTTTGCCAAGGCAAAGGTATTATTGTATTCAATGATTCCATACATTAAATAGATACAATGTAATTTGTCTATGATGTATTTATCCCTTTTATACCTTTTTATGTTATCTTATAATTTTTACTGAAATTTTATTACGAAGACTTAAACTTCGTAATTATGCTCTTATCAGCCTTCGTCCAAGGCCCATTATCCTCAAGGGAATAATGTTTCATGGACGAAGGACATTGACATTTAACACTTTATGTTGTCTTGTTCTTAATTCATAGCAGTTGAGAACAAGTCCCCAACACATTGTTTGTTGCCTTTTTGTCTCTGTTTTGTGCTAACAATGACAAGACCAAAGAATCAAATGGACAAGGACAAGGGGCCTAAACTTAACGACGATGAGTGTCTCTCTCAAATGGAATTGAAGGAGATGATGCGCGCGATGACTGAAGCTTTTAAAAAATACCAGGACTCTGCCTCGACATCCTATGAGCAGCTTGATCGACGAGTTGCTGAACTTGTTACACGCATGGACGTACTGGAGGCTCGTCCCCCCCCACCAACTCCAGCCCCAGCTCACTCTCCTGTGGACGACGACGACGACGATGACGACGATGTTTATGCACCGCTGCGACAACGCCTCGCACGTAACCGACAAGGTATGGGAGGTAATGGTAGACGTCGTCATCATAATCCTGAACCAGACCATGATCCATTTGCTAAGATTAAGTTTTCTATTCCACCGTTCATGGGTTCTTATGATGTTGAAGCTTACTTAGACTGGGAGATGACGGTAGAACAAAAATTTAATTCCCATCTTGTTCCTGAGCAGCATAGGGTTAGACAAGCCACTATTGAATTTAGAGATTTTGCTATCATTTGGTGGAATGAACTTGTTAACACACGTGCTGCACCACAAACATGGAATGCGTTAAAATAAGAGATGCGAGCTCGCTTTGTTCCCCCTTCTTATAGATGTGATCTTCGAAAAAAATTGCAACACTTAGATCAGGGAGACATGTCGGTACAGGAATACTACCAAGAACTTCAGAAAGGTATGCTACGATGTGGGGTAGTTGAGGATCCGGAGGATCAAATGGTTAGGTTTTATGGGGGATTGAGGCGGGAGATTCAGGATATTGTTGTTTATAAAGAATATCATTCTATACAACGCTTGTTGCATCTTTCTATGTTGGCAGAAAAAGAATTGCAGGGTCGTCAACAACGGAGGAGCAGCACTTTCGCTCCACGCCAGCCACCGGCGCCAGCCAAGGCGTCATCATCTTCGGGCGTACGGACGTCCACATCTTTCACTGTACCTTCAGGTGTTGTAGCAAAACCTGCTACGACCACCTCTTCCACAGGCCGCTCCTCCGACATCAAGTGCCACCGCTGCCAGGGACTTGGTCATATTCAGCGAGATTGCCCCAGCAAACGGGCATACATTGCTACTGGTGATGGTGGGTATGTTAGTGCTTCTGATGTTGAAGATGAAGATACTGTTGGAGCTAACATTGCAGAGACTTATGATGGTGATGAAGAGGTTCTTGGTACAACAGCGACCGAGACCTATAAGGCCTTGATTGTGCAACGAGCTTTGAGTACCACGGCTAGTGACGACGACAACAGACAGCGCCACAACCTTTTCAACATGTTCCTCATCGTCAAGGACTGCCGTGTACATACCATCATTGACGGTGGTAGCTGCAACAACTTGGTGAACGTTGAGGTGGTCAAGAAGCTTGGCTTGACCACACGAGAGCATCCCCACCCTTATCACATTCAATGGTTTAACAACAGCGGTAAGTTCAAGGTAACAAAAACAGCAAGGGTGCATTTTTCTATTGGCTACCATGACTTTGCTGATTTCGATGTGGTGACTATGGATGCTTGCTCTCTTTTACTGGGACGTCCTTGGGAGTTTGATACTGATGCTATTCACCATGGTAGATCTAATAAATATACTTTCATGCATAAGGGAAAGAAAATTGTGTTGCTTCCTATGACTCCCACTAAGATTATCCACTTTGAACATGAGAAAAAGACTAATGCTAAGCAAAAAGGTGTTTTGAACTCTGAAAATCAGCAACCTATTAAGTTAAAAACTTTGCTAGCCACTAAATCTGATCTTGATGAGTTACATGCCTCTCTTGGTCTTTGCTATGTCTTAGTGTGCAAAAATGCTTTCTATTCCATTGATGATACATCTATTGTCTTGCCACCTGCTATTGCTAACCTTTTGCAAGAGTATATGGATGTGTTTCCCTCTGAGATACCCCCTGGATTGCCACCTGTGTGAGGCATTGAGCACAAGATTGATTTAATTCCAGGGGCAAGCTTGCCCAACCGTGCTGCCTACAGGACCAACCCCGAGGAGACTAAGGAGATTCAGCGCCAGGTCCAGGACCTTCTGGACCGCGGGTACATTCGTGAGAGCCTTAGTCCTTGTTCTGTTCCAGTTCTTTTGGTTCCTAAGAAAGATGGCACTTGGCGCATGTGTGTTGATTGTAGAGCCATTAATAACATCACAATTCGGTACAGATATCCTATTCCTAGATTGGATGACATGCTTGATGAATTAAGTGGTTCTATTGTTTTCTCTAAAATTGACTTGCGTAGTGGATACCACCAGATTCGTATGTCTTTAGGTGATGAATGGAAAACTGCATTTAAAACTAAGTTCGGTCTTTATGAGTGGTTAGTCATGCCTTTTGGGTTAACTAATGCGCCTAGCACTTTCATGAGATTGATGAACGAGGTTTTACGTGATTTCATCGGTAAATTTGTGGTGGTATATTTTGATGATATTCTTATCTATAGTAAGTTTCATGATGATCATATTGAACATTTACGTGTTGTTTTTGATGTTTTGTGTGATGCACGTTTATTTGATAACCTTGAGAAGTGCACCTTCAGCACCGATCGTGTGTCTTTTCTTGGATATGTTGTGACATCGCAGGGCATTGAGATGGATGAGGCAAAAATTGTTGCCACCACGAGCTGGCCACTTCTAACCACGGTCACGCAGGTTCGAAGTTTTCTTGGTCTTGCAGGATTCTACAGGCGATTTGTGCGGGATTTCAGCACCATTGCAGCACCTCTCCACGAGTTGACAAAGAATGGAGTGTCGTTTCGTTGGGGACCATCACAACAACAAGCCTTTGATGCCCTCAAGTCGAAGCTCACACAAGCACCACTGCTGCAACTTCCTGATTTTGACAAGACATTCGTGCTCGAGTGTGATGCGAGCGGCATTGGGATTGGAGGAGTGCTCATTCAAGGAGGTAAACCTGTTGCTTTCTTTAGTGAAAAATTGAATGGTCCAACTCTGAATTATTCTACATATGACAAAGAATTATATGCTTTAGTACGAGTTTTACAAACTTGGCAACATTATCTATGGTCTAAAAAATTTGTCATACATTCGGATCATGAATCTTTGAAGTATCTTAAGGGACAATCTAATCTAAACAAACGACATGCTAAATGGATTGAATTCATAGAATCATTTCCTTACATTATTAAGCATAAAAAAGGAAAGGATAATGTAATTGCTGATGCTTTATCTAGACGTTATACTATGTTGTCCCAACTTAATCATAAAATATTTGGTTTGGAGACTGTTGGTGCCTTTTTGGTCACCAAACACAATAATGAACCGCTTGGCGGTACTTGGCACCTTGGGTTCGGCTCCGCAAGATGAACAGTAGTGGCGGCCTGCGATAGGTCGCCGGATCGCCTGGTAGTGCCCTCTGCGACGGCACGGACGGTCCGCGGCCTTGGGCCGGACGGTCCGCGACCTGGGCGCAGGAGCGGTGTCTTCCCTGCGTCACACCGGACGGTCCGCAGCTCTGGGCCGGACGGTCCGCGACCTGGCGACAGGGTCGTCTTCCTCCTCCTTGCTGAAATCTAGATCTCGTCCCCTGGGGGGAAAAGATCTTAAGGTGCTCCGGGTCGATAGGTCACCCGGGGCGTCCCCAGACGACATGGAGTCGCCTAGGAATTAAGAGATCAAATCGAGGAAGAGGTCTTGGATGGACAACTAGATCTTGCCCCCGGGAGGGGTGAGATCCTAGGGTCGTCTTGGGATCGGCAGGCCACCCAAGACGGATCTAGACGACGTAGAGTCGATTAGGGGTGGAGGTGGATATGCGGAAGGCTACAACTAGAACTATGCTACATCTACTCCTAGGGTAGGAAAAGTAAGTAAGGTAATTGGTTCGATTGGAATGTGTTCGGGGGCTCTCAATCGGCCGTACCCCTTTATATTTATAGGGGAGGAGGTCTGGACCTTTTCCTAAGAGATAGCAACAAACTCCCACGTGATTAGATGGATAACCACGCACGAGATAAGGATAAACATCCGAGTTAATCTAATCTCGGGACACACGGACCGTCCGGGCCCATGGGCCGGACCGTCCGCTCATTTTGGTGTCCAACATATGCCCCCCTGCCTTTTGGTGGAGCTTGGCGAACCAAAAGCATCAGCGAAAACTTCGGAAACAATTGACTTCATGAGGTTTTGTCCCCGAAGTAAGGACTCAGCTCGATGCAAGTCATCGGCTCTTGCGATCAGATAATATAAATACTTGATGGGACTTTAATGCACAGAGGCCGTTTCGGATTGCATCCTCTTCGGCCATGCCTACCTGATCAACCTGTCAATAGGCAAAAACTTGTGGTGCCCCCAGCCTAAATTAGCAAACGAATTGGGCCAGTAATATAAATTCATCGCCGTACCACCCCACACATGAGCAGGACAACACATCGGCGATGGATAGAACGGGACGCACCATGCTATCCCTGGAGGAGGATGACAAGACGATCTTGGTTGTGCTACCCTTTGGGTCCGTTTAGTCAGCTTTTGCTTTCGCACAGGTCGCCCTTTTGACTTCGTTTGTTTTATTGGCCGGTTGTGTGGAACGACCTTCTTCATATATTTGGCAAGCAATTGACCAAAAGTAGGACCGACTCTACTGAGTCGTCCAGACGTCTTAGTAGTGTTTTGTTTCCTAACACTTGTGTTGGAACGTTGTGGTCCGATGGTCTGAGGTTGTTGCTTCTGACCATCTGCGGACCGTCCGGCCATCATAGCCGGACTGTCCGCGCCTGTCTCGGACTGTTCGGCCTTAGTACCCGGATCGTCCGGCGTACGCAGGACAGGTGACCGTGATTGGGTGTCCGATCGTGCTTGCCCCCCGGTGCCTCCGGTCTTTCTTTTGTCCGGAGTCTTTAGAGTAACCATTCTGCGTGACATATTTGGTGTGCGAGGATCACCAATGACGATATTTTTATTTTTACTTTTATCGGCCGCACAAGGCCGAATTATGGCCTTTTTGCTTGTTGGCTCTAATGTGGTGACAGGAACAGGTGGCCTGTCAATTTTCACCTCTTTTTGAAACCTCAACCGGCCTTCGTTTATAGCCGATTGTATTTGCCGACGGAAGACGGCACAATCATTGGTGTTATGGAGAAAGGAGCCATGCCATTTGCAATAAACACGCCCTTTTAATTGTTCAACCGGAGGAATTACATGTGACAATTTAATATTACCATGTTTAAGCAACTCATCAAATATTTTATCGCATTTAGTAATATTAAATGTGAACTTAACCTTTTCCTTTTGTGTCGAGTGCGGGTGAGAGCGAACAGAAGGTTTGGCCTTAGTGGGCCAAACAAGCTCAGGGACGTGTGACTTTTTTTGTTCTTGGGGCTTGGGTGGCCGGTTATATTTATGCCGACCTTCCGCACTAGGCGGATCACAGGTGACTTTTGGTGCTCCGGACGGTCCGACCTGCACAGTCGGACGGTCTGCGGGTGGATCGGACGGTCCGGTACTATCCTCGGACTGTCCGGTCACGTCAGGCAACACCTGTGACCCTTGTGGTGAGCTCTGTGTAACTCCGGACTGTCCGGCGTAGGGTGCCGGACGGTCTGACGGAGGGCCGGACGGTCCGCAATTGTGTGCGGACGGTCCGGCCGTGCTCAGAGTTGACTCACCATTTAGCAAAGATGGTGGTGACGCTCGTCCTGGATATGAGTCCATCGGCATACCAGAATATGGCTGGGGAAACCCATTTGTTGCCGATGTATTTGGCGCAATTGTTTTGGCGCCTAATTTATGTGATAAAAAATTAGGCATGTGAGTTTTTCCTAATGCATGTGCCATCCTTTCTATATCCTCCGTGATACTTTTAATCCGATTATCAAAAGAAATTTTAATAAATGGAATATCATCGGCTGACCTGGCATCACCTATCGTGGGGAGCTGTTGCAGCACGGCTGACATGTACTCGGCGTTTATCTCCCTCTCTTGGACGGCCTTCTGGTGGCAATCTACCCTGAAGTGCGAGAGGAACCACTTATCCGCCACCTTGAGCACCTGATCTGCTTGTCGCTGGACCTCCTCGTCTATTTTCTTCATGTCATCTTTTAATCTTTCACGCTCAGCGGCCGATAAATTAGTCAGCCTTGTGTTGCTGTTTGGAGAAGCACTGTTGAGATCTTTAGAATCGGCCATGTAAGCCTGATTTTGTAGACCTGCAACCTCTTCCCCAGCGGAGTCGCCAAAAGTATGTTGGTGCCTTTTTGGTCACCAAACACAATAATGAACCGCTTGGCGGTACTTGGCACCTTGGGTTCGGCTCCGCAAGATGAACAGTAGTGGCGGCCTGCGATAGGTCGCCGGATCGCCTGGTAGTGCCCTCTGCGACGACACGGACGGTCCGTGGCCTTGGGCCGGACGGTCCGCGACCTGGGTGCAGGAGCGGTGTCTTCCCTGCGTCACACCGGACGGTCCGCAGCTCTGGGCCGGACGGTCCGCGACCTGGCGACAGGGTCGTCTTCCTCCTCCTTGCTGAAATCTAGATCTCGTCCCCTGGGGGGAAAAGATCTTAAGGTGCTCCGGGTCGACAGGTCATCCGGGGCATCCCCAGACGACGTGGAGTCGCCTAGGAATTAAGAGATCAAATCGAGGAAGAGGTCTTGGATGGACAACTAGATCTTGCCCCCGGGAGGGGTGAGATCCTAGGGTCGTCTTGGGATCGGCAGGCCACCCAAGACAGATCTAGACGACGTAGAGTCGATTAGGGGTGGAGGTGGATATGCGGAAGGCTACAACTAGAACTATGCTACATCTACTCCTAGGGCAGGAAAAGTAAGTAAGGTAATTGGTTCGATTGGAATGTGTTCGGGGGCTCTCAATCGGCCGTACCCCTTTATATTTATAGGGGAGGAGGTCTGGACCTTTTCCTAAGAGATAGCAACAAACTCCCACGTGATTAGATGGATAACCACGCACGAGATAAGGGTAAACATCCGAGTTAATCTAATCTCGGGACACACGGACCGTCCGGGCCCATGGGCCGGACCGTCCGCTCATTTTGGTGTCCAACAGAGACTATAAAGGAATTATATGCTGCTGATTTGGACTTCAAAGATGCTTTTGAAAATTGCAGAGAGGGAAGAACGTGGCAAAAATTTATGCTGCGTGAAGGCCTTCTCTACCGTGCTAACAAGTTGTGTGTTTCAGCTAGCTCCGTTCGTCTTCTACTCTTGCAGGAAGCACATGGAGGTGGCTTGATGGGACATTTTGGTGTTAAGAAGACCGAGGATGTGTTGTTTACTCATTTCTATTGGCCTCGGATGCGGCGTGATGTTGAGCGCTACGTCTCTCATTGCACCACGTGCAACAAAGCTAAGTCCCGACTTAACCCCCATGGTCTTTATTTGCCTCTTCCTGTTCCTCGTGCACCATGGGAGGATATTTCTATGGATTTTGTTTTGGGATTGCCTAGAACAAAGAGGGGGAGTGATAGTGTTTTTGTCATTGTCGATCGTTTTTCAAAGATGGCACATTTTATACCCTGTCACAAAACTGATAATGCTTCACATATTGCTAATTTGTTCTTCACTGAGATTGTGTGTTTGCATGGTGTGCCAAATACTATTGTTTCTGATAGGGATGCTAAGTTTTTAAGTCATTTTTGGAGAACTTTGTGGTTTAAATTGGGAACAAAGTTGTTGTTTTCTACTACTTGTCATCCCCAAACTGACGGACAAACAGAGGTTGTTAATCGCACTTTATCTACCATGTTGCGGGCTATTTTGAAGGATAATTTGAGGTTGTGGGAGGAATGTTTGCCACATATTGAGTTTGCTTATAACAGATCGATTCATTCCACAACCAAGCTTAGTCCATTTATGGTAGTATATGGTTTTAATCCTCGCGCCCCAATTGATTTGCTACCTTTACCACCTTCTGAAATAGTGAACTTGGATGCTACACAACGTTCTGAATTCATTCTTAAGTTACATGAAACAACTAAGTTGCAAATTGAAAAGATGAATGAAAAGTATCGTATTGCTGCTAATAAAGGTAGGAAGGAAATGAAATTGGAACCTGGTGACTTGGTGTGGGTTCATTTGAGAAAGGATAGGTTTCCTAATTTGAGAAAGTCTAAACTTATGCCACGAGCTGCAGGTCCTTATAAAGTTCTTGCAAAAATTAATGATAATGCATATACACTTGAGTTGCCGCCAAATTTTGGGTTAGTCCCACCTTTAATATTTCAGATTTGAAGCCATATATGGGTGACAAAGATGAGACCGAGTCGAGGACGACTCCAATTCAAGAGGAGGAGGATGATGAGGACATCACTTCTATACATACAATGAATGGACCGATAACACGATCTCGTGCACGATAGCTAAATCTCCAGGTACGTTCTACCCTAGTCAATTGTGTTTCAGAGCTTACGCTTGGCACCATGGATGTTTTGATGATTAGGTACCTTGGAGAGGACCAGCAAGGACTTGGGAAAGGCCAAGGTGTTGAGGAGGAGCAGCAAGGGCGTCCACAACAGGAAGGAGATCAAGTCCGAGTCGGCTGCGACTCCATCTCGGGTTTCAGGACCAGTCTGCACTAAAATGGACGCCCAAGATGCATCCGGACTCCGATTGCGATGGACTGGATATGGTTGGAAAGATAACGAGATTATCTAACCAACCCAACTAGTTCCACCCTTAAATTCATCCGGAGTCAACGGGAATCGTCGAAATAAGTCAGCGTTCAGATTCTGTTTTGGTGCTGCGACACCGTCTGTTGGGCCGTTGGGCCGTGTATTGCGTCGGAGCCCATTAGGGGCGAGTCCAGGGCTACGCACGCCCTAATACTCTATTTATTCAGCAACCGCCACCACATTTAGGCTTGGGTTTTGCTTAGATCAATTCTGTCATCGAACAGTGTCGCCGTCATCGGCTTGTGAGACCTCATTCCGTAATCAATACAATTTTGGTTGTGTTTCTTTCCTGTTCTTGCTTGTGTTCTTGATTGCGCTTGCAGGGATAAGCCTTCATGGCAAGGTCATTCGTGTGTCACGGGTGATAACCAACGGAGCCATGGTGTAGTGATTGCAAGGAACTGTTCGCTCGGAGCCTTGGATCATCAACGTCGAGATCTCCACTCAATCAAGTTATCGTATCTCACGGAAGATCGGGCCGCATCTACTATCACTTGAGCCCTGTAGCAGTATAGCTGTTGGCGCTGCATGGATCCTGCTGACGTCTCCTTGCTTCCGTAGGGGGCTTGAGAACCACCGACGTCATGGTCGCATGCGGGAAACCATCATTGCCTGTTACCGGGGTAAGCTGGATGGGACGCCGGTCTTGTTCCTTCATACCCTGAGCTAGCTAGGAGTAGGGTAATGATGTATCCCTTATGGAGCGGTCGATCCGAGCCTGAGGTCAGGCGAGGCGGCGGCTCCTCCGAGGCCGAGGCCCAGGGTCGGGCGAGGATGCGACTCTTCCCGAGGCCGAGGCCAAGGCCGAGCCCTGGGGTCAGGCAAGGTGGAGATCTCCTCTCGAGGCCGTGGCCAAGCCCTAGGGTCGGGCGAGGCGGAGCTTCCTGTTGCGTCCGAGGATTAACTTGACCGTTGACGGTTTCGCCCGGGTGGTTGGCACAGCAGCCGGAGTAGGACGGGCGGCGCTGTTTTTCTGTCAGATCGGTCAGTGAAAGGGCGAAGTGACTGCGGTCACTTCGACCTTGCCGACTGAGGCACGCATGTCAGGATAAGGTGTCAGGTGATCCCAGCATTAAATGCTCATGCAATACAGTCGGCTGGTAAGGCGATTTGGCCAAGGTCGCTTGCATGACAAGGCTTGCCTTTGGCTGAGCCGGGGGTGCGCTCGATGCCTGAGGGGACCCTCGGGCGAGACGTGAATTCATTTGGGACCACTGTTCTCGCCCGAGGCCGGGCTCGGACGAGGCGAGATCGCGTCCCTTGGTAGACGAAGCAATGACTTTGACCCGAACTGTCAGTCTTCACAGTTTGTTCTGAAGGTGTTTTCGAGTCGTGTTTAGGATCGTTGAGGGTACCCCTAATTATGGTACCCGACAGTAGCCCCCGAGCCTCGAAGGGAGTGTTGGCACTCGCTTGGAGGTTCTGCCGGATTTTTGTGAGGGGACTAGCCTTTCTCGGTTATGTTTCGTTTCGGTGGGTGCGCGCGAGCGCACCCGCCGGGTGTAGCCCCCGAGGCCTCGGAGGAGTGGTTTGACTCCTCAGAGGTCTTAATTCATGCTGTAATGCCTCGGTCGGCCTGGTTGTTCCCTCATGTGGCCTGGCCGCAGCCCAGGTGCATGGTCAGGCTCCGAGTTTTTGAGCTAGTTTGTTGACGCTGTCAACGGTTTTGGCCGCAGCCGGGTGCGAGGGCAGCCCCCGAGCCTCTGCACGGAGCGAGAGGGCGATCAAGGACTGTCTCGACTTTTACCATACGCCCCTTCATCGCCTTTTCACAAGGAGGAAGGGGGGAAAGCGTCACGTTACCCTCGGAGGGCACCGATCATGGCGTTTCCAGTGAGTTGCTAACGTGTGATCCGAGTGGACGCCCGTGCCCCATTCGTTAGGGGTCAGCTGTGGCCCAGAGGCACGCTCCAAAAGTACCTGCAGGGGATTTGCTGGACTCGGACCCATTTCGATAGGGTCCGAGGGCTCGGTGCCTCCCTCCGGTGGGATTCCATTACAAATCGTTCCCGCTGGTCTCGAAAATGTCCTAGGGTACCTCGGGAGCGTAGCCCGGGCTTCGGCCATGTATCGGACGTACCCAGGGTCATCCCTCACTCTGCGTGTTCTGGGGCGGCTGTCAAACCCTTTCGAGGGGCCAGCCTTCGAACCCCTGATCAGTAATGGGCGCGGAGCCCGAGTGCTCTGGGGCGGCTGTCGAAACCCTTCCGAGGGGCCAACCTTCGAACCCCTGATCAGTAATGGGCGCGGAGCCCGAGTGCTTTGGGGCGGTTGCTGGACCCCGCAGGGCGCAACCTTCGAACCCCTGATCAGTAGGAGGGCTCGGGGGCCCGAGTGCTCTGGGGCGGTTGCTGGACCCCGCAGGGCGCAACCTTCGAACCCCTGATTAGTAGGAGGGCTCGGGGGGCCGTTTCCTTCGCGGAGAAGGATCCTTTCCGACATATCCCCTTTCTCGGTCCCTGTGGCAAGAGAGAGAGAGAGAGGAAACAGAAAAGGATATGAATTTAAATAGTGTGACGCACCTTTTTTGACGCGACCATTATGGCGGAGGTGAAACGTTGCTCGCTTCGCCTGCCAAAGGTGTCGCTTGCTCTGCCAAGGAGCTAATGCGACGGGACGGGCGATTCGCGGGGCGTCTGTTGCGCGTGCGTGGGCCGTTCGAGGAACGGGGCACGGGCGCGTCGTTTTTACACCGTGGGAGAGGGCTCCCCTGCTACTTCAGGAAAAGGATACGAGCCTGGGGGTGATTTGACTGCTGCTTCTGCTCGTCTGTCGCAGCAGTTATTGCCGGTCCGCTTTTGGCCACATCAACTGTCGTGCCTACCCCCGCGGCTGGCTGACCCATGACCGCTGCACTCAATTGGCACTATTGGGTCACGCGCGGGGCTGCCTCGAGTCGCGGCACTGGTTCCGCAGTGGAGAAGGAGCAGCATTGGCGCAGGTGGCGGTGCGGTTTCCTTGCACGTAGTGACCGTGGTGCCAGTTATATGATATGTGGGACCGGGCCTTTGTGCTGGTCCACCGGAAGTGACGAAGCCGAAAGGGTGCATAACCGCGGTGCGGTTGCATGCTCCCTGCGTGGCGGCTCGCCCTTTCGTCCGCTGGTTCCGGCGAGGATGAGGGAACGCTTATAACCGCAGGGCGGTTTTATGCCTTGCGTGCGGCGGTTTGCCTCCTTCACGTCTCGGGTCAGCTCTGATGACGTGTGGGACCCGGTCCCCATGTCGTGGGGTGGGAACCCTGGAGCACGTCGGTGGAAACTTTGCCCGTGACGCTCGGGGGCGCAAGTGAGGAGATCTGCCTATAAAAGGGGATCGATCCCCTGGGCAGCGGCCATGCCTTCGCACTCCTCTCTTGTATTGCTCCCTTCAACCTTCCGTGTCCCCAGATGGGGCGCACCTGTGTGGCTTTCTTCTTGCTGCTGTTTGAGAAGCGCGACCTTATGGGGGTTGGCGCTCTCTAGTCGTCGCTCGGCTTCAAGGATTTTCATCATGCAGCTCGGCTGCATTCCCTCACCAATGGTCATCCGTAGGGATGATCACCAGCCTGGTGGTGGGGAGAAGCAAGCCGGGCTGCGGCCTCCGCCCCGCCCTCAGCTTCAAGGATCTTCATCATCCGGGCTGAGGCGGAGGAGCGCACCGAGTGGGGGGGCTGCCTCCGCGTGGGCCGGTGACCCTTTTCTTCCTCCAGCGTTCGGGGGAGAAGGGCATCCTCTAGCCCTGCAGAGGCGTCCTCCAGCCATGCGGGGGAAGGCGAACTGCTGCTCCCTGGCTAGGGTGCAGCTTTCCGTCCTCCACCCCGGCGGCGGTCGTGCCGCACGCGGGCCGGCCACGCCCAGGTCCTCCTTGCACCGTCGGCTGCACCGGGGGGTCGCTCAACACGTCGTACGCCGCGAGGGCGGTACTCGTGTTCTGGGACGGCCTCTGCGAGGACGGGAGTGAGGACCTGCCGGTGCGCTTTGGGGCGGCGGCTGTTCGCCGACGCGGTGTTGGTGGGCAGGTGGCCGCTGTCGTCGGTGCTGAGGTGGTGGTCGCCATAGGTGAGACTTCCTCTTGCACAAGCGGTCGTCACCGCCGATGAGACCGTCAGCACCACCTACGCTCCAGGCCTCCGGCTCTTTGGCTTTAATGGCTGGTTCTCGTCCTCCGTGAGGGACGTGAACGAAGGCCCTTTCAGCAGTAGCGTTTGCCCTGAGGCCATCGCTACTGTTGTCTAGCCGCCCGAGACGGAGGTCGTTGTCGCTGCTGATGCAGCGGTCACCGGCGAGCCGGTCGGAGCTCGTTATCCCGCAGGCCCCCTAGTGTGGAGGTTGTTCATTCCCGCGGGAACAGAGCTGAGTCCTGTTCGTTAGGGAATGTAAGAGCAAAATGTGATTGCTCCATGTACTGAGATATCTGTTGTAGGTCGGGAAAGCCGCCGAGGGCGCTGCCGACGCCTATATAGCGTAGTTATCCCGAGTACGTGTGTTTGTTGTTCGTAGCCGCTGAGGCCTGAACATTTGGGTATTTGAGTATAAAGTCGTGCTTCTTCCTCGTTTCGAGCCTTAAGGCTTGCCCGTCGGTAGCCGAACCACTTAACCGAGCGCGAGTTACTTTTCACGGAAGGTGACGAGTGAGGTTTCCGTATCCCGGAGGCGTAGGATTCCCTCGGCTCGGTCGGCCTTTCCATTTAAGGTTTCTTTCGCTCAGTTTTAGAACCTTCGGCCGCTCTGCGATGAGCCAAAGCTGAAGGCAGCGGTGGCGTGGACAGAGGCGGTGTCGGCTCAAACAGAGGCTTTCTCGGCGCGGGAGCAGGTGGCTTCCCAGGCCGAGGAGATGCATCAATGGCAGCTGGGGTTTGGCCAGATCACCCGCGAGTGGGACCAATCCCGGAGCCAAACTGCCGAAGCCGTGAGCCGGGCTGAGATCCTCGGGGGACAGCTGGTTGAGGCTTCGGAGTGGCTGGCCGAGGCGTCTACTCGCATCGCCGTCTGAGGCTGGTCCAGATTCCGCCGAGGGTGGAAACGACGCCGAGGGTGCTGCTCCTCCCCCTGCTGATGTTTGAGCCTGCATGAATAGTTCGTCTAAAGTATGCGTATGTTTTTTGCGGCCGCCGAGGCCTAAACATATTTATCGTTCGGATTATAAAGCTGTGTTTTCTTTCCTCTTGTTTCGAGCATTTAGGACTTGTTCGTCGGTAGCAGAATCGCATTATCCGAGCGAGAGTTACTTTTCACTGAAGGTGATGAGTGAGGTATCCGTATCCCGGAGGCGTAAGAATCCCTCGGCTCGGTCGGCCTTGCCGTTTACGTGCTCTCTCGCTCGTTTTTTGGACCCTGTTATCGATATAGTCAAAAAATGCACGAAAGTCGTTTTCTACCCGAGTGTTAGGACTTGTTCGGTAGCAGGATCGCTTATCCGAGCGTGAGTTACTTTTCGCGGAAGGTGATGAGTGAGGTATCCGTATCCCGGAGGTGTAGGAGTTCCTCGACTCGGTCGGCCTTGCCGCTTACGTGCTCTCTCACCCGTTCGTAGGATCCTGCTATCGATATAGTCGAAAGCACGAAAGTCGTTTTCTACCCGAACATTAGGACTTGTTCGATAGCAGAACCGCTTATCCAAGCGTGATTTACTTTTCGCAGAAGGTGACGAGTGAGGTATCCGTATCCCGGAGGCGTAGGAGTCCCTCGGCTTGGTCGGCCTTGCCGCTTAAGGTCTCCCCCGCTCGTTTTCAGGGTTCCATTATCGATATAGTCGGAAGGCACGTGAGTTGTTTTGGTAGAAAACTTTTTCCGAAGAAAATTTTGACGCAGAGGGGGTTCCCCCCTTCTAGCCCACGAGGGAGGGTCGGGCTTTGCCGAGGCAAGGCTGATCCTTCCTTGACGGTTAGACTTTATTTATGTATGTAAAGAAAAACGAGGAACATGAACGACTTGAAACATTTTAAGGGAAGAAGCGACGTAGCTGTTCGATGTTCCAAGCGTTGCTGTAGACCTCACCTTGATCGTTGGCCAGCTTGTATGTTCTGGGCTTCAGAACTTTGGCGATGATGAACGGCCCCTCCCAACTGGCATGCCAGTCGGTAGTCCGCGAGCCACAACTTCGGCCTCGTCTCCCCCGAGTACTTGGCGATGGTAGTCGGGGCTCAGAAACGGGCGGGGAACGACGCTCGTCGTATGGCCCGGCTGAAGACTCGCGGACCGGGTGGCTCGGGCGAGGGACTCCAATCCTCCTCGCTGTCGCAGCGTCCCCCGCGCCTGGGATGGTAGCCTCGGCGCACCTTCTCCTCGAGGCAGGCTCGATGGTCGCGATGGTGATGCTCGTTGCCGGGGCGATCCTGGGCGGCGGGTGCGTCGTCCCACGTGCGCTCGGGATGGACTGAGGCCTCCCACATGCGCCGGGAGGACGCCGCGTGATGCTCCGAGGGGTCAGCTCGCCTTCGGGAGGCAGAGCTCTCGGCTCGTCGAACTGCGGCACCTTCCAGGAGATCCTTAAGTTCGCCCTAGATACGTCGTCCCTCGGTGGTGGATGGCTCTGGCATAGTGTTGGAACTTGCTCTCGGCCGCAAGGGGATCCAACAAGGGTGACCAGTGACGTTAACAGGGTGCTTGCGCTAGATGGCGATAGCTCCGTTAATCTGGCCTCTCACGGGCACTGTGCAGGGGTATTTATATGTACCTGAGCGCGCAGCGCCTTGAGCTAAGGACGCATGTGCCCTCAGCTACCTTGGTTATCCCCAGAATATTCCCATAAAGCGGGGTTACAGACCGTAATTACAGGGATGCCTTTACAAATTAGGCCCGTGACGCACGGCGGCCACGCGGGGCCCGTTACGACGGGCCAGATCGCACGTGGGCCTCTGAGCTGGACGAGGCCGCACTGTGGGATGCCCTTCGTCGCCGGTCTTCGTCTGGTGCGGAACAAGCGAAGGGTGCCCCTGCCTGTTTTGTTTCTGTTAGCTCAGCTGCTGCAGCGAAGGCTTCGAGCGAAGGGTGGCGCCTTTGCCTTCGCCCCAACACATAGTTCGAAGTAGCATCGCCGCTGCATCTAGGTCCTAGCCGGACCCGCTGATGGCCGGGGGCAGCGCTGCCCTGGCATTGTCGACGATGCGGCGCTGGACGTCCTGGGCCCGATGACGGGCTCCTCTGGCGAGTGTTCGGCCTGCCCACTCCTGCTCGATGTTCTGTCGGAGCTACACAAGCCGTCCTGCTTCCTCGTCGACTTTGACTTGCATCTCGCGGATTTGCTCGAGCTGTGTGTTCCGAGCCCCCGCAGGGACTGGGACCACAGCTAGCTCCTGTGGGATGTCAACGCGAGATGCGGGCCTAGGGGGATCGTCAACCTCCGGCATACCTAGGTGGTTGCCTTCGTCGTGATCTCCCTGGTCGACGTGGAAACATTCGCGACTTGGGCCATAACCCTCGTCATCAAGGCCGTGACCATCGTCAGAGCTACCGGAGAGGCAGTGGTCACATGCGGACATGGGTTTTTGATATGACCGTTGATTGACGGCGTACTATTGGATTGCGGGTTTTCCTAAGCGCCGCGCCCTGCCTATAAAAGGGGGCGGGGGTCGGCGCTTTTTGAACTTCACTTTCCGCGCTCCGCGAAAACCCTAGCCGCCCTTTCCGCCGTCTTGCTGCTCGTCTGCCCGCCGTGCTCTTGTTCGCCGGAGATCTGGCTCGAGTGAAGCAGACCGCCCACCGCCACCGACGGTACGTAGCGATGCCGTCCTCGTCTTCTTTCGCTGCCGCTACGCCGCCGGCCGATCCCTCGCCGCCGGCCGCCGCCTCGTCTGAGGAGACGCTGAGTAGTTTGATGGCGGAGGAGTTACACGCCGGCGATTCTGTTGATTTTGGCGTATCGCGGATGTCGTCGGTCCGCGTGCAAGATATGCAGCGGTTGGGTTACTTCGGCGGCGGAGTCGCTCGAGTCCCGGGGACGGAGGAAGTCCTCGAGCCGGAGGACGAGTTGGTTGTTTTCGAGGCGTTCTTCGCCGCCGGACTTCGCTTGCCTGCGCACCGATTTGTTGGCGAAGTCCTACGCAGGTTCAACGTTCAAATACATCAACTGACACCGAATGCGATGGTGGCTCTGTCGAAGTATGTCTGGGCGACGACTTCGTACGGCGGACAGCCATCGGTCGAATTTTTTTGCGAAGTATTATTGTTTGCACTGGCAGAAGAGGATGATTGGAGACGAAGTTGCTCAGTTTGGGTCCTGCACATTCACGCCGAAGACCGGCAAAACCACGATGCAGGTAGTTGAGTTGGTTCCTTGCGCCCGCAACAAGTGGGGCAACTGGAATGAATTTTGGTTTTACGTTGCTGAGGGTACCATCGAAGGCCATGAGGGACTCCCCGTGTCCGAGATGTGTTCTCATTTTTACTCAGCGTACCCGCCCTTTGAAGTGGCGGAGGAGGATGTGGACGAAGGAGCCCTTTGGTGCGCCGCCGGCCTGAGCAGTGGGCGCGACTTGGTTGAAGAATTTGTGGTGTACGGGGTATGGCCCTTGGCGCATGGCTGGGCGTTGGGCGAAGTGTGCCCTCGCCAGATGCCTTTCCATGGCGGAAGGGTGGTGCGGAGTCCCGCATTCGCGCTGAGTCTGCAAAACCGCGATCCGGCCGCCTTTGTGCGTGAGGCGGAGGATGGGGCGGTACGGCTCGTTGGACGTTACGTGCCGAGGACAGAGGGCCAGCGCAGCTGGGATATCCGCGGGTCGAATGACCGTTTGAACAGGGTTTTTGAATTAAATCAATTGCCATATGACGGCTACCCTGGTCAAGACGACGTGGACCGCCGCGGGAAGAAGCCGGCGATGGAGACTGGAGACGACCCTGCGCCGGCGGCCGCCCCATCCTCTAAAAAGAGAAAATTAGGTACTGCTATGGGAGGGCTTGGGGTTTCTGATGGTTTTGCTAGAGAGTTGATGAGGACGTGCGCGGCCCCGGGGGGAAGGATGTCTTCGCCCGAGCTCCGGGAGTCTTCGGCTCGGATGCTGAGGGTTACCGGGGGTTGTTGGCCTAGGAATGTTCCTATCCCCCGCGCGGCTGGCGAGGACTTTTTTACATCTCGCATGGTTCGTGAATGGAGGGTTTTTCCTTACGGGCGGAATATTGGTGCTGTTGTGTCAGCAGTGATGGACAAGGATCGCCAGGGAGCTGCACAAAAGCGCCAGGCGGCTATCAGGCTCGTTGAAGCCAGGCCGAAGAGGCAGCGGGGGGCTGCGAAGGCTGCGGCCCCCGGCGGAAGCAGGCCGCCGCTGGCGGCGAAGTCGGGCGTCCCTGCATCTAGCAAGGCGCCGGAGGCAACGACAGGCGCCGGAGGCTCGAAATCGGCGAAGGCGGTGCCGCCGTCCAGCGGAGTGGCGGAGGTCGCGAAGGCGGCCCGAGCGTTGCCGTTGTCGGGCAAACGTGTCGCCGACTTCGCCACCGATATCAGTGTGGACGACTATCTCGGTGGTAAGTCGTTGGCTCTATTATTATTATTATTATTTAATTTATTCGTTGGTACGTCGTAGGGTCGGGCGAAGGCCAACTTGCTATAGTTGCGCCTGCCGCGGCGACCACGACGGCTGCCGCAGTGCCGAAGACGAAGGGCGGGGCTCTTAGCGCCGGAGGCGAGGTGTCGGCCCTCGCGGTTGTCAGGGATGAGGCGGGCGCTGCGTCCCGCCGGCTGAAGGAGGTGACGGAGGCGCTAAGTCAGGTCCGCTGAGCTGGACTTCGTCCTTTTTTTTATATCGGCTTGCTGGGGCCGCGGTCTTACGATTGCTCTGCAGGTGGCTAACTTCGCCAGCCGCACTGCATCGGGGGCCCTCACGGCAGCTGTGGCTGCCGAAGTCGAGAGACTTCGGACCCAACATGCCGACGCCGTCCGTGAGAAATCGGCCGCCAACAGCAAGTGTCGCAAGCTGGCGGACAAGGTGGCCATGCTGGAGGGAGAGAAGGCTGCCCTCCGGCGCCAGCTGGTGGGGGAAAGGAGGGAGACCAACGAGGCCCTTGTCAAGGCGCAGGCTGCGCAGACGGAGGCTAATCTGGCACGGGCGGAGGGCAATCTTGCCAGGGAGCGCGCCGAGCAGTTGCAGGAGCGGCTCACCGCCCTGGAGAGCCGCGTGGAGAGGGCCGAGGCCGCGTCACGCGCGGAGGCAGAGCGGACGCGCCAACTGCTTATAGATACATACCGTGGGCTGGGCACAGGGACCGGTGATTTCGATGTGCCGGACCGAGAGCCCGGACTTCGCTGCCTGGAGTGGGTGCAGGAGGAGTTGCAGGCACTCCCCACTGTCGTGGAGGGGTTTATGGCGTATGCCTCCCTGGTCACCTGCGAGGGGGCGATGAACGCGCTCTCCCGCGAAGGGTGCCGACACTTCGAGGTCTTTGACCAAGTCGATGAAGATTTTGAGCAGGATATCTTTAAGGTTGAGGACCCCGTAGTGAAGGAATCCGCCGGAGCCATCTTCGACCGGATGTGGGGTCCGCACGGTTGCGAGGTGGTCAGGGAGCGGGCCGAGACGGCGAGGGCTCAGGTAACGTTTTCGTTTGTTTGGTGTTTGTTGGATGTAGGCTGTGTGTGTGTTTGCTGAATTTTGTGTGTTTTGTCTTAGGCGGCGCGTGGCGAGAGGGTGGACGACTTCGGGTCATTGAACAGCATGCTGTCTGACCCGGGGCCGACCCCGGCGGAGGCCGTGTGTGGGGTCGCCCTGGAGCCGACCCCGGAGACTGCAGAAGACGCGCCGGGGGCCCCCGCATCCGCTGCGGCCGGCGAAGACCTGCCCCCAGAGGTCACCGAAGGCTCGCCTGATGCCCCCGCAGCTGCTGCGCCGAGTGCTGAAGATCCCGCGGCGGTGGCGGCGGAAACAACAGCGGAAGCAACGGCGGAACCAACGGCGGAGGCTCCCTCAACGTCAGGGCCTTCGCAGGTGGCGTAGTGGGTGTAGAGGGTTGGGGAATTTTGGATATGTTGCTGAATTTTGGTTGCTGCGCAGGTTCAAGATTTTGGGCCTGCGCACGCAACCGCCACTACTATATTTTTGGCGGCTTCGACCGCGGAAGGTGATAATGAATGTGGTGGATCTGCATCTGAGTTTTTTTGGTTTTGCTGACTCTGGGAGCTCGGTTGAGTGGACTGAGGAGTCGTCGGAGGAGGACTTGGACTACTTTGCGGCTTTGGATGTGGCTGCGGCGGAGGCTTCGCCGCACGCCGCGGACGCAGAAGATGTGCCAGGTCCTAGCATCGGGCGCCGGCGACGAAGGGCTGTTGCGAAGCGTAGAGTTAGTGGGGCGGAGGGGGCTCGGCTTCGTGTGAGTAGGGCTGGCCGGCAGGAACTGTTGTCTTTGCCGGCCGCCGCGAGTACAGGTGAAGGGGAACTGCGAAGTCTTTTTGCGGGTGAGGAGCTTAGGATAATGTTATTTAATTATAGGGAGATGGGAATTATTCCTAAGGTTGAGCCGAAGTAGAGTGCGGTGCCCTCGCTTGTATATGTGTGAAGGCTTGTGTGATGAAGTTGTGTGCCCTCGCTTGTCTATGCCTGCGAAGGCGTTGTGTACTTTGTCTGGTGTGTTTTGTTATGCTGTGCTGGTGCAATTATAGTCGGTCTTGGCGCGGACGGTTTGATGTTGTCGTTTCTGCATTTGTTGTGCTAGTCCGGCTGCACCCTTAGGCGACTTCTGCGCGGATAGTCTTCGCGATAGACTTCGGTTTTTTCGCACTTGTTGTGCTAGTCCGGCTGCACCCTTAGGCGACTTCTGCGCGGATAGTCTTCGCGATAGACTTCGGTTTTTTCGCACTTGTTGTGCTAGTCCGGCTGCACCCTTAGGCGACTTCTGCGCGGATAGTCTTCGCGATAGACTTCGGTTTTTTCGCACTTGTTGTGCTAGTCCGGCTGCACCCTTTAGGCGACTTCTGCGCAGATTTGTCGCACGCGAGGGTGGCTAGCGCTTAGCCTCGCGGTGACCTCGTATTGGTCGAATGTCGAAGACCGTCGTCGCGGTCTTTTTTCGACGCGTGTTTTTGCGGGGGATTTTCACACATATATTACATGGCTCCGCCTCGTTAAAAACCTCACCCCCCCGGGAGGAAAAGAGTGCGGGCCGGTACAAGATTGTTTTTGCGAATTACAAGGGCGAAATCAGCCCTGAGGAGTCAAACAAAAAATTTGCGGAGGTTGTCGATGTTCCAGGAGTGCTCCAGGTCCTCGCCGTTTGGCGTTGTGAGCCTGTAGGCGCTGGGGGAAGCTTTTGTTTTGACTATGAAGGGGCCCTCCCACTTGGGTTCCAGCTTGCCCTTGGACTCCGTCCGAGCCGTTCGGACGAGTACGAGGTCCCCTTCGTTGAACTCCCTCGGGATGACTGTGTGGTCGCGCCATGCTTTGGTCTGGGCTTGGTATTTGTTGAGGGCTTGTAGGGCGAAGACTCGGTCTCCGTCAATGAGATCCTTTGAAGTTGGCTCGTCCACATCGGGGACAGCTGACGGAACTGTTCGCGGGGACCCATGCTTTATTTCTTGCGGGGTCATGGCCTCCGATCCGTATAGAAGGCGGAAGGGAGTAAACCCAGTCGCCCTGCACTCAGTCGTGTTTAGTGCCCAGACTGCCTCAGGTAGCAGATCGGTCCATCTGCCCTTTTTTCGTCAAGGAGCATCTTCTTGACAGCTGTGAAGATTTTCCCATTGGCGCGTTCCACGACCCCGTTGGACTGCGGATGATAGACTGAGGCGAAGGCAAGCTTGGTGCCAATGGAGAAACAAAAATCCTTGAAGTCTTGGCTGTCGAACTGCTTGCCGTTGTCAACTGTTAGTTCGGACGGTACTCCGAAGCGGCAAACAATGTTTTGCCAGAAGAATTTTTGGGCAGTTTTTGATGTTATTGTGGAAACAGCCCTCGCCTCGATCCATTTGGTGAAGTACTCGACAGCGACGAAGGCAAACTTAAGGTTCCCCTGAGCGGTGGGCAGGGGCCCGACAATGTCCAGGCCCCAGCACTGGAGGGGCCATGTATGGGCGATCAGCTTTGTATACTGCGAGGGGCTGCCTGACCGAGGAGAAAACTTCTGGCAGGCTTCGCAGGACCGTGTGACCCGATTTGCGGCGCAGATTATTGCGGGCCAGTAAAAGCCCTGACGGATCACCTTAGCAGCTAGGGCCCTTGGCCCTGCGTGTGAGCCGCACGTGCCACTGTGGACTTCTCGTAGGATCTGCATGCCTTCGGCTTCGGTGACGCACTTGAGCATTGGTTGGCTGACCCCTTTTTTGTAGAGTTGGCCTTCAATCAGTGCGAAGTCTCGGCTTCGATGTCTGAGGCGCTTGGCCTCACTGATGTCGGCTGGATGATAATACCCCTGTAGGAACAGGGTTATTGGTGCCCGCCAGTCTTCGGTCATGATAAGGTTGACTATGCGGTGGCCCTCGCTGTCATTGGTTATTTGGAGCCCTTCGGGGCTCCGGACGGCTGGCGTGCCGATGACGTGAAAGAACACGTCAGAGGGCAGAGTTTCGCCCCTGGCGGCGGCCTTGGCCAATGCGTCGGCCTCTTCATTCTTGGCCCGATCCACATGCTGCAAGGTGAACCCCTTGAACTGCCTCTCGAGACTTCGGATGGCCGAGAGGTATTGCATGAGTGCGGGGTCCTTTGCTGCGTAGTCTTTCTCGACCTGGCCGGCAACTATCTTGGAGTCTGTTTTGATGATACAGGTGGTGACTCCGAGGGCCCTCAGCTTGCGGAGGCCGAGGATGACTACTTCATATTCTGCTATATTGTTTGTGCATCTGTCGGATTCCAGAGCGAAGCTGAGGCGCGCTGCATATCTGTGCTTGACCCCGGCTGGTGAGGTAATGACTGCAGCGGCGCCTGGCCCCGCATGGCACCATGCGCCGTCGCAATGGATCGTCCAAACCTTCTCTGTGGACGGGTCTAGTTGTGTTATTGGCCCAGTCCAGTCGACGACGAAGTCTGCCAGGACTTGTGACTTGATGGTTGTCCTGGGCTCGAAGCTGATGTGGTAGCCGGAGAGTTCGGCTGCCCACTTGGCAATCCTCACCGATGCCTCCGGGTTTCTGAATAATTCGCCAAGTCCCCTGTCAGAGGTGACTCGGACTTTGAATGCTTCAAAGTAGTGGCGCAGTTTGCGCGAAGACATAACGACTGCGTAGGCAATCTTCTCCAGCTCTGTCATGTTGCACTTGGACGGTGTCAGTACCTCGGAGACATAGTACACGGGGCACTGCCGGACCACGCCCTCGACAGTCTGCTCCTGCACTAGTGCCGCGCTGACCGCATGTGGTGAAGCCGCGACGTAGAGTAGCAGGGGGAGCGAGGGGTCGGGGCTGGTAAGGACGGCCAACTCTGTCAGGTACTATTTTAATGAGGCGAAGGCCGCCGCCTGCTCTGGTCCCCAGGCGAAGTCTTTTGCGCCACGGAGTGTCTTGAGGAAGGGGAGACTTCGCTCGGCGGACCTGGAGATGAATCTGTTGAGAGCGGCCAATCTGCCTGTCAGGCGCTGGACATCCCTGACGGACTGCGGAGGCGTCATGTCCATGATGGCCTGAATCTTGGTTGGGTTGGCCTCGATGCCGCGGTGTGATACCAGGTAGCCCAATATTTTGCCTTGGCGAACGCCGAAGACGCATTTTTCCGGGTTTAGGCGGAGTTGTGCGTCTCGCATGTTCGCGAATGTTTCGGCGAGGTCGGCGAGGTGGTCCTGCTTGCTCTTGCTGGCGACAACAATGTCGTCCACATATGTGAATATGTTTCTGCCAACTTGCCCTTCGAGCACTGTTTTGGTAAGCCTGGAGAAGGTGGACCCGGCGTTCTTGAGTCCCTCCGGCATTCTGATGAAGCAATATGTGCCGAAGGGTGTTATAAAGCTGGTGCTAGCCTTGTCTTCTTCCTTCATATATATCTGGTGGTAACCGGAGAAGCAGTCGAGGAGGGACATGACTTCGCATCCGGCCGCGCTATCGACTATTTTGTCGATCCGCGGCAACGGGAAATTGTCCTTTGGGCAGGCTTTATTGAGACTGGTGAAGTCGATGCACATTCGCCACTTCCCGCTCTTTTTCTGCACCATCACGACATTGGAGAGCCATGTGGGGTAAGCCACCGGCTCGATGAATTTGGCTTCCAGGAGGCGGTGCACTTCTGCCTTGGCGGCCTCCGTCTTCTCGTCGGACATCTTGCGAAGCCGCTGCTTTTTCGGTCTTACCGAAGGGTCGATTCCCAGACTGTGCTCAATTATTGAACGGCTAACCCCGACCAGATCGAGGGCGGACCAGGCGAAGACATCTTTGTTCTTGGACAGGCAGCAGAGGAGCTTCTCTTCTTCATGCGAAGTAAGGAGCCCCGGCCCATGATGGCATTGTAAGGATATACCATGTCCACAATGTCAAAGGTTATTTGCTCACTTCGGGCATTGGGTGCTACACCGAAGGAGAGAGGCAGCTCTATTTTGCCGACGGGGAAGGTGCCCTTGCCGCCGAAGCCATACAACGGGTTGTCCGAAGGCTTAAGCAGGCTGTGGCTTATGCCCATGCGATCGAAGGCGTGGAGGAAGATGATGTCCGCCTGACTGCCGTTGTCAACTAGGACTTTGTGCAGGTCCCAGCCTGCCACACTGCAATTGATAACCATGGCGTCGCAGTGGGGGGCGCTGCGCAGGTCGACGTCTCGTGCGTCGAAGGTTAGCGGTATGCGGGACCACCTTGTCTGCACGACTGGGCCAGTGACGGCGACATGGTTGATGCTGCGGTAGTGGTCCCGCTTCTGCCGCTTGGTGTCGAAGTCGGTGCTGGACCCCCCAGTTATCATGTGGATGACTCCGCGATATGGTTGATCGGCGAAGTCTTCCTGCTTTGGAGCATGGGGGATGTTTTGATGTTGCTGGTGTGGTGGTGGGGGTGGAGGAGGTACGATTTGTACTTCCTGATGGTGTTGGTAAGCGTGGTGCGGTGGATGCGGGGCGGGAGCGTGGATATATGGTGGAGGGGGTTGCTGGTAATTGTGCGCGACAATTCTGGGGTTGTCGGCTGGCTGCGCCCGTGCCATTCTGTCTCTGGTGGCCTTCATCTCGGGGCAGTCTTTGGTCTGGTGGGCGCAATCTTCGCCATGGAAGAGGCAGTAGAATCGGCGCGGCGGCTGCGCACGCCCTCGGCCCCTACCACGAGTTCCGTTTCCGTGGCCCTGGGGGGATATTCCTGACGGCGAGGGGGTCAGCAGCGGGATGCTGGTTGGCGATGTTGTGCACTTGCTGCTGATTGCGGCCGTCTCGACCAGAGTCTGGCTGCGGAGTCCTCGTCCACGTGCGGCTGGACTGTGGGGCATCTTTGGGTTTCCGCTGTGACTCAACCTTGCGCTGGTGGAGCTCCTCGGATTTGGCATATTTTTCAAAGAGTTGATATAGCTCCTGGAGGTTCTTGGGCGGATCTCTGATACAGTGGCTGTAGAGGACGCCGGCACGAAGGCCACTGATGGCGTAGTGGATAGCTATCTGATCATCAACGGAGGGCAGCTGTGACTTGAGTGTTAAAAATTTGCGGTAATACTCCCGCAGAGTCTCCTTTTCCAGCTGCTTGCAAAGCGAGAGCTCGGCCAAGGCGTCGGTGTCTGGGCGGTACCCTTGGAAGTTGAGCAGGAACTTGTCCCTGAGACTTCTCCAGGAATCAATGGACAGCGGAGGCAATCTGGTGAACCAGGTGAGAGCTGGGCCCTCTAGGGCGATGATGAAAGACTTCACCATTGTGGCGTCGTCCCCTCCGGCGGATGCAACGGTGACCTGATAACTCATTATGTATTGCGCCGGGTCGGTGTTGCCGTTGTACTTGGGATAGGTCCCTGCTCGGAAGTTAGCTGGCCAAGGCGTCACTTGCAGGTGTGGCGCCAGGGGACTTCGCTCGTCGAGATAGTTGACCCCTTGGAATGGCGCGGCGTGCGGGAAGGTGTGGTCGCGCTGGGGGAAACGCGGGTTCTCCGGTTGCGCGCGGTGCTGCAGGGGTGGCCCATGCTGCAGGCCGAGGTGGCCTTCGCGCGTGTCTTCGAGTTGTGCGCGCTGCTGGAGGGGTGGCTCGTGCTGCAGGCCGAGGTGGCCTTCGCGCTGCATCAGCGCAATCTTCCGCTCGAGTTCCTGGGCCTTCTGCTCTTCGTCGCATATCATTTGCCGCACTTTGGCTAGTGCGGACACACGCTGGCGCTTGGCCTCCAGTATCTCCTTCTGCCTCTGGAGATTGCGGTTCTTGAGGCGCAGGGCGCGCAACTGTAGCTGTTCTTCTGCTGAGACGCCGAGGACTTCACCGTCCTCGGTGAGGTCTGCGCCCTCCGGTGGTGCGAAGCCTGAGGGTGGCTGCTGTTGTCCCTCAGGGCCGCAGGTGCGGAGAGTGTCGTCTTCGCAGGTGCGAGGAACATCGTCTTTAGTGGCCTCTTGGTGGGTGGATTGGGTGAGGGCGAGGGCCTTGCCCTTTCTTGCGGCGAGCAGTGCTGCCTTCGCAGCCTCGTCAGCCTTCGGGTTAGCTCTCTTGGGTGCCATCGCGGGTGGTTTTCTCGTAGCACGAACGGTGGGCGCCAAATGTTGGAACTTGCTCTCGGTCGCAAGGGGATCCAACAAGGGTGAGCAGTGACGTTAACAGGGTGCTTGCGCTAGATGGCGATAGCTCCGTTAATCTGGCCTCTCACGGGCACTATGCAGGGGTATTTATAGGTACCTGAGCGCGCAGCGCCTTGAGCTAAGGACGCATGTGCCCTCAGCTACCTTGGTTATCCCTAGAATATTCCCATAAAGCGGGGTTACAGACCGTAATTACAGGGATGCCTTTACAAATTAGGCCCGTGACGCACGGCGGCCACGCGGGGCCCGTTACGACGGGCCGGATCGCACGTGGGCCTCTGAGCTGGATGAGGCCGCACTGTGGGATGCCCTTCGTCGCCGGTCTTCGTCTGGTGCGGAACAAGCGAAGGGTGCCCCTGCCTGTTTTGTTTCTGTTAGCTCAGCTGCTGCAGCGAAGGCTTCGAGCGAAGGGTGGCACCTTTGCCTTCGCCCCAACACATAGTTCGAAGTAGCATCGCCGCTGCAGCTAGGTCCTAGCCGGACCCGCTGATGGCCGGGGGCAGCGCTGCCCTGGCATTGTCGACGATGCGGCGCTGGACGTCCTGGGCCCGATGACGGGCTCCTCCGGCGAGTGTTCGGCCTGCCCACTCCTGCTCGATGTTCTGTCGGAGCTGCACAAGCCGTCCTGCTTCCTCGTCGACTTTGACTTGCATCTCGCGGATTTGCTCGAGCTGTGTGTTCCAAGCCCCCGCAGGGACTGGGACCATAGCTAGCTCCTGCGGGATGTCAACGCGAGATGCGGGCCTAGGGGGATCGTCAACCTCCTGCATACCTAGGTGGTTGCCTTCGTCGTGATCTCCCTGGTCGACGTGGAAACATTCGCGACTTGGGCCATAACCCTCGTCATCAAGGCCGTGACCATCGTCAGAGCTACCGAAGAGGCAGTGGTCACATGCGGACATGAAGTCCCGCATGGCACCGGGATCACTGAGGTCAGAGAAATCCCAACCGAAGTCAGGGTCATCCTCTTCCTCGGAACCCGCCGGTCCGGAGGTTGAGACGGCTGTCAGTCGGTCCCAGGTTGACCACATATGGTACCCCGAAAGGTTTGGATACGCCCTTGCGAAAGCGCTCACCGTAGCGGGGTCGCTATTTGAATCGAAACTAAATCGAAAGGGGACAGGGTGGAATACGGACGGTACCTCTTGGTCGATGGACGATGGTGAAGTCGCGTCGGGAACGGAACGCACCGTCATCTCAGGTATGAGGGTGACGCCCAGCAGGCCCTTTGCGAGGGTGCTGGCGTCGTCAGTCCGCCTGGGGCTGGCACGTTGCGGGGAAGCGGCGCTCGTCGTTGTCTCAGGCGCGAGGACAACACCCGACATGTCCCCCGGAGGAGTGCCGGCATTGTCGACTCACTCTGGTTCGACAGCCGATAAGGTGCCGCCTCCTGTGTGGCCACGGTTGCCCCGTCTCCGTCTCCTCCGGCGAGGAGGGTGGCGGGGACGACCGGAGTGTTCCTCTTCCGCCGCGGGGAGATGCCGTCGTGGAGGTCGCCTCCGCCGGGCGAGCCGTTGATTGTCGTTGTTGTCGTGCTGCGGAGGGAGGAGTACCATGTCGTAGCTGCCGTCGAGGGACATGAACTCGAGACTCCCAAAGCGGAGCACCGTCCTGGGCTGAAGAGGTTGCTGAAGTCTACCCATCTGGAACTCGACGGGAAAGTGTTCGTTAACACGCAGCAGGCCCCTACCTGGCGTGCCAACTGTCGGCGTTTCGGACCCGGGGGGTCCCTGGACCGACGAGTAAATTTGTCGCTGCGTGTCCCTGTCCATATGGGTTGGTACGAGATGGAACACAAGTGGGGGAATGAGCCTTGTATTATCCTGCACCAGGGTGCTCGTAGTAGGGGTTACAAGCGTTGCGAGAGAGCGAGGGCGAGAGAGAGCGAGTAGGAGAGAGCGAGAGAGAGAGAGAGAGAGGGGGTCCGGCCCCTTCTCGTCTTCTCCCGTCCCTTTGTTGTGCGTCTACTCGTCTCTCCTGCCGTGTGTTCGTGTATTTGTACGCTCGTATGTTCGTTCTCACTACACCATGACACAATTTTAGCGTCAAACATCTGACGGTAAAAATAGATGTTTTGCGACAGACAGTGTGTCACAAAATATTACCATCACACTATCTGTCGGTATTTATTGTATTGGAGTCAACAAATCTGTCGGCAATAATGTCGAGTTATTGTGGCAGTCCATCTGTCGGTAAAACTGATTATGCGTGGCGCAAAGTCTGTCAGAAAAAAGTAGCATCAGATCGTTTGTCGGTAAATGGATGTCATGATCCTATAGGAAAAAAATAAACGAGCGTGAGTACGTATGTAGGAATCAGGAATCGAACCCGTGACCCTTTGCAAAAAGAGAAAACACAGAACCATTGAACTAGTGATGATTATTCAATCTGCTTTCGGTATTGTTTTTTATAAACATGTACACGTTAGTTATTGAAGGGCTACAATTTCATTGGATACAACACATCAGCCTAGTAAAAAACCTGGCGCCGTGTCCCGCGCGACTCTAGCAACAGGCGGCGCCGATTAAGGTCGCGAGGCCGGCGCGGGCGACCAGGCGGCAGCGCTTGAGAGGGCCGAGGCCGGCGCGGGCGAGCAGGCCGGCGGGCGAGCAGACCGGCGCGCCGTCACCCGTGCGTGCGTCCCTAGACCTAACAACAGCGACTGCGCCCCGGCGTGCAGGCTTCTTCATCACCTGCGACGGCGGCCGCGAGCACCAGGCCACCCGCGAGGCGCTCTCCCTCCTCGACTCCGTAAGCTGCTCCCCAGTTTTCCACATCTCTGTGTTTGTCATTGGCCGACATGTAGTGTGGCCGTTCCTTGCGATGCACACCCGCTAGGTGTTCGTCAAAGTGTTCTTGTCCTTTCTTAGAGAAGCAACCTCTCCAGACTCCAGCGAAAGTTTCGCATGGGGAGACGTGATGGCTTGTGATGGCAGCAAAGTTTCGCATGAGAGACGCATGGTGTATGTATAGCGAGCAGGAAAACACGTCCATGAAGCAGACCAACAAGAACTTTGCAGTGGCGGGAGGGAGACGAATCTGTTGTGGCGGCGGCGAGGAAGGCGATCTCCGATTGGCGGCAGTGAACAGGAAATCTCAACTCTGCGATGGAAAGACGTATCGATGGATAGATTGCAGGGGCAATGTGGTCAGCTGAGAAGACGAAGGGAAAGGAGTAGGAGATAATTGAAATAATTTTAAAAAATATTAGACTGCTATTAAGAATGACAATATCACTTCTAAATACTATTAGTGAGACGATGGAGTTCAGAGTACTCTAATAGAGAAGCCTGTTAAAACAAATATTATAATAGCAAAAAAAACTCGAAGAAGACAACTGTTAGGCCCCGTTTGTTTAGTTGGAATGCCGGCGCGGGCAAGCAGGCGGTGGCGATTGAGAGGTAGCCTACTAGTGTTAGCTCCCTGAAATTTTGCTCGTGTGTTGGTTGCGATTGGATACCTAGTTTTAGCATTATTAGTAGGGTTGTATAATGTGATGGAACTCCATCTCCGGCGCGGCGGCAACCAGCTGCCGAGGGAGGAGCCCTAGCGCGCGGAACAGTAGACGGCAGCGTGCTATCGGTGATGGGGATACAACGACATCGTCCCCCTCGGCCCCTCCTCCATCTCCGGCGTGGCGGCGCCAGTAGCCGGCGTGCAGGTACGGGGTCGAGTCTCCGGTCTCCCTGTTTTCTGTAGTGTGCTCTGTTGTAGTCTGTAGGCAGGCGCGAATTAGGATTTTGGATTGGGGGGGGACATGCCGAACAGCGGGACGGGGACGAGACCAATCCTTCGAATATCAACTATCAACATAAAAATGTCTAAAACAACATAGTGCAAAATGATGCAGCGCCAAGATATATAGAACTATTTAATGCCTTGACAAAAGTAAAAATATGCCAATATATGTTTTGAGATAAAAAAGACACCTGTTCAATATGTTCCAACTTCTATCCAATAAATTACATATTTATTAACTTGAATTTAGCTTTCCGAGAACTAGCAAGATCATAGGAATCAATGATGTCATCAGAACTGATAGTCGCAGCCAACTCTTTTTCAATGTAAACAACCAAGTAATCGCGGAGAAAGGCATCTCCAATTTTATTCATAGCTGAAAAAGCTCTTTTGGTGGTCGCTGTTGATACTGTAAGAGTTATGACTAATCTTAGCAACCTTTCCACCATTGGATAAGAAGCACTTTTACCTGTCTTAACTAGCCCACATGTCAAGTTAGCATGGACATCAGCAGCTACCAAAGTGCTAGAATCAACTGGCTTAAAGAAACGATGAAGTGTTGTTCTTGGTCTCTTTTGACTCTTCATATCTTTATTGAACTGAAATTGAAAGCTAAAATATTACCATCACACTATTTGTCACAAATTCGGCTTTTATCTTTGATACTTGTAATGATTCCCCCTTTTCCTGCCTTTTTGCACAAATATTGTGAAGCTGGGAAGGGTATATTTCATCTTATTATTTGTTAAGGTACAACATGGATAAAAGGTGGATGAATGAACCTAGGTATATTTCTGACAATGTTCTATAAACCATTATTTTGTAGTAATCACCTTTGACCAACATATCATTTTTGTACCTAATATTTATAGGCACACGAAGGTCTACATAGATGGGATAGCTGGATTTATTGAGTTTGCGTTTTGCAATTCTATAGGTGGAAATAGAATTCTATGTCCTTGTAGAAAATGTGTTAATTCTCTATGGAAAGATGAAAATGAAGTTCGTGCGCACTTGATATGTGATGGCTTTCAAGAGGGATACAAAAGGTGGACTTATCATGGAGAAACAGACTCTATGCCTATTAATAGTCATGACTATAGTGATATAGAGGCTGCAAACAATTCAGATGAAGATGACATAGCCAATTTGGTTCAAGACATGGCTGGTGGTCTAGATGATAAAGGGGATTTTGAAGTATCTGATGGTTTAGATGAAACTGATGTAGATTTAGAAGCCATCAATCAGTTAGTGAAAGATAATACCCAAGAGCTATACCCAGGGTGTAAGAAGTTCTCAAAGTTGCATTTCTTAATAAGAATTCTTCACTTGAAATTGCTTGGAGGGTGGACAGATAAAAGTTTTGATATGCTACTAGATCTACTAATGGAGGCTTTCCCTGATGGCTTGGCATTGCCAAAAAAATTCAATGAAGCAAAGAAAGTAATTAAGTGTCTAGGACTCGGGTATATCAAAATTGATGCATGTGAAAATGATTGCATTTTGTTTAGGAAGGAGTATGCTAATTGTGATGCATGTCCCACATGTGAAAGGTCACGCTGGAAATCAAAAAGGAGAAGTTTAAATGGAAAATGTGTACACAAGGTTCCATGCAAAGTTCTTCGCTATTTTCCAATAAAAAGAAGGCTTCAGAGGTTATTTCTATCATCTAAGACAGCAAGTGACATGAGGTGACATGATGAGGAGCGTATACAAGATGGATTACTAAGGCATCCTGCAGATTCACCTCTCTGGAAGGATTTTGACCAAAAGCACCCAGTGTTTGCTTCTGACAGTCGCAACATTAGACTTGCTTTAGCTACAGATGGTTTTAATCCGTTTAGGTCCATGAATGTTAGCTATAGCATTTGGCCTGTTATTCTCATCCCATATAACTTTGCACCATGGTTGTGTATGAAGCAAACAAATTTCATTATCTCATTGCTGATTCCGGGCCGTAGATCTCCTGGTAGTGATATAGATGTTTATTTTGAGCCACTAATTGATGATCTGCTAGATATGTTTGTTGAAGGGGTGAGAACATACGATTCTGCAAAGCATGAGTATTTTCAATTACGTGCTGCAATAATATGGACCATATCTGATTATCCAGGCCTAGGGTACATTGCAGCATGTACTACATCAGGTGAAGTAGCATGTATTGAATGCCACTCATATACATGTTCTCTATGATTGAAACAAGGTACAAAAAATTGTTATATGGGACACCGTAGATTCCTGGGCCCAAACCATCCATATAGATTTGATCTAGATTCGTTTGATGGTAAAGTTGAGGACAGGCCAGCGCCTAGACCACTTTCTGGAGAGGAAGTTTTATTGCAAACAGAGAATATGCACACAGTGCATGGGAAAGGTTGCCAACATAAAAAGAAAGCAAAAAAGAAGGAAGGGGAGCCTACTATCATATGGAAAAGGAGGTCTATTTTTTAGGCTTCCATATTGGAAGGATTTAATGTTACGACATAATTTAGATGTCATGCATATCGAGAAGAATGTGTGTGATAACATTGTCAACACCCTCCTAGGTGTTGGAACTTGCTCTCACCGCAAGAAAACCACCCGCGAGAAAACCACCCGCGATATCACCCGCGATGGCACCCAAGATTTGGAGCCTACTATCCATATAGAGAGCAAGTTCCAACATTTGGCGCCCACCGTTCGTGCTACGAGAAAACCACCCGCGATGGCACCCAAGAGAGCTAACCCGAAGGCTGACGAGGCTGCGAAGGCAGCACTGCTCGCCGCAAGAAAGGGCAAGGCCCTCGCCCTCACCCACTCCACCCACCAAGAGGCCACCGAAGACAACGTTCCTCGCGCCTGCGAAGACGACACCCTCCGCACCTGCGACCCTGAAGGACAACCGCAACTGCCCTCAGGCTTCGCACCACCGGAGGGCGCAGACCTCACCGAGGACGGTGAAGTCCTCGGCGTCTCAGCAGAAGAACAGCTACAGCTCCGCGCCCTGCGCCTCAAGAACCGCAATCTCCAGAGGCAGAAGGAGATACTGGAGGCCAAGTGCCAGCGTGTGTCCGCACTAGCCAAAGTGCGGCAAATGATACGCGACGAAGAGCAGAAGGCCCAAGAACTTGAGCGGGAGATTGCGCTGATGCAGCGCGAAGGCCATTCCGGCCTGCAGCACGAGGCACCCCCCCAGCAGCGCGCACAACTCGAAGACATGCGCGAAGGCCACTTCGGCCTGCAGCATGGGCCCCCCTGCAACACCGCGCCCAACCGGAGGACCCGCGTTTCCCCCAGCGCGACTTTACCTTCCCGCACGCCGCGCCGTTCCAAGGGGTCAACTATCTCGATGAGCGAAGTCCCCTGGCGCCACACCTGCAAGTGACGCCTTGGCCAGCTAACTTCCGGGCAGGGACTTATCCCAAGTACAACGGCAGCACCGACCCGGCTCAATACATAATGAGTTATCAGGTCGCCGTTGCATCTTCCGGAGGGGACGACGCCACAATGGCGAAGTCTTTCATCATCGCCCTCGAGGGCCCGACACTCACCTGGTTCACCAGGTTGCCTCCGCTGTCCATTGATTCCTGGAGAAGTCTCTGGGACAAGTTCCTGCTCAACTTCCAAGGGTACCGCCCAGACACCGACGCCGTGGCCGAACTCTCTCTATGCAAGCAGCTGGAAAAGGAGACTCTGAGGGAGTATTACCGCAAATTTTTAACACTCAAATCACAGCTGCCCTCAGTCGATGACCAGATTGCCATCCACTATGCTATCAGTGGCCTTCGCGCCGGTGTCCTATACAGCCACTGCATCAGAGATCCGCCAAAGAGCCTCCAGGAGTTATATCAGCTGTTTGAAAAGTACGCCAGATCCGAAGAACTCCACCAGCGCAAGATTGAGTCCCAAAGAAAGCCGAAAGATGCCCCACAGTCCAGCCGCACGTGGACAAGGACTCCGCAGCCAGACTCCGGTCGAGACGGCCGCAACCAGCAGCAAGTGCACAACATCGCCAACCAGCATCCTGCTGCTGACCCCCTCGCCGCCAGGAATATCCCCCCCAGGGCCGCGGAAACGGCACTCGTGGTAGGGGCCGAGGGCGTGCGCAGCCGCCGCGCCGATTCTACTGCCTCTTCCATGGCGAAGACTGCGCCCACCAAACCAAAGACTGCCCCGAAACGAAGGCCACCAGAGAGAGAATGGCACGGGCGCAGCCAGCCGACAACCCCAGAATTGTCGCGCACAATTACCAGCAACCTCCTCCACCATATATCCACGCTCCCGCCCCGCATCCACCGCACCACGCTTACCAACACCATCAGGAAGTACAAATCGTACCTCCTCCACCCCCACCACCACACCAGCAACATCAAAACATCCCCAATGCCCCAAAGCAGGAAGACTTCGCCGATCAACCATATCGCGGAGTCATCCACATGATAACTGGGGGGTCCAGCACTGACTTCGACACCAAGCGGCAGAAGCGGGACCATTACCGCAGCATCAACCATGTCGCCGTCACGGGTCCAGTCGTGCAGACAAAGTGGTCCCACATACCGCTAACCTTCGGCGCACGGGACGTCGACCTGCACAGTGCCCCCAATGCGACGCCATGGTGATCAATTGCAGCGTGGCAGGCTGGGACCTGCACAAAGTCCTAGTTGACAACGGCAGTCAGGCGGACATCATCTTCCTCCACGCCTTCGATCGCATGGGCATAAGCCACAGCCTGCTTAAGCCTTCAAACAACCCGCTGTATGGCTTCGGTGGCAAGGGCACCTTCCCCGTCGGCAAAATAGAGCTGCCTCTCTCCTTCGGTGTAGCACCCAATGCCCGAAGCGAGCAAATAACCTTCGACATTGTGGACATGGTATATCCTTACAATGCCATCATGGGACGGGGCTCCATTAATAAGTTCGAAGCAGCCATTCACGGACTGTACCTATGCATGAAGATACCAGGTCCGTTAGGCGTCATCACAGTCTTCGGCAATCAACAGACTGCGCGCAACATAGAGCGGGACTTCGTGCCCGGTCAAAGAAACGTGCACTGCCTCACGGCCCAACGCGAGGTCCCCGCGCCTGCCAGCCCAACCAATAAGCAGCACGACAAGGCCCAACTGCAGAGCAACGACGGGACCAAGATTGTCCCCCTCGACCAGGCCACGCCCAGGCAGACAGTCATTATCAGCGAAGACCTTACTTCGCACGAAGAAGAGAAGCTCCTCTGCTGCCTGGCCAAGAACAAAGATGTCTTCGCTTGGTCGGCCCTCGATCTGGTCGGGGTTAGCCGTTCAATAATTGAGCACAGTTTGGGAGTCGACCCTTAGGTACGGCCGAAAAAGCAGCGCCTTCGCAAGATGTCCGACGAGAAGACGGAGGGTGCCAAGGCAGAAGTGCACCGCCTCCTGGAAGCCAAATTCATCGAGCCGGTGGCTTACCCCACATGGCTCTCCAATGTCGTGATGGTGCAGAAGAAGAGCGGGAAGTGGCGAATGTGCATCGACTTCACCAGTCTCAATAAAGCCTGCCCAAAGGACAATTTCCCGCTGCCGCGGATCGACAAAATAGTCGATAGCGCGGCCGGATGCGAGGTCATGTCCCTCCTCGATTGTTTCTCTGGTTACCACCAGATATACATGAAGGAAGAAGACAAGGCTAGCACCAGCTTTATAACACCCTTCGGCACATATTGCTTCATCCGAATGCCGGAGGGACTCAAGAACGTCGGGTCCACCTTCTCCCGGCTCACCAAAACTGTGCTCGAGGGGCAAATCGGCAGAAACATATTTACATATGTGGATGACATCGTCGTCGCCAGCAAGAGCAAGGAGGACCACCTCGCCGACCTCGCTGAAACATTCGCGAACATGCGAGACGCACAACTCCGCCTAAACCCGGAAAAGTGCGTCTTTGGCGTTCGCCAAGGCAAAATATTGGGCTACCTGGTATCACACCGCGGCATAGAGGCCAACCCAACCAAGATTCAGGCCATCTTAGACATGACGCCTCCGCAGTCCGTCAGGGACGTCCAGCGACTGACAGGCAGATTGGCCGCTCTCAACAGATTCATCTCCAGGTCCGCCGAGCAAAGTCTCCCCTTCCTCAAGACACTCCATGGTGCAAAGGACTTCGCCTGGGGACCAGAGCAGGCGGCGGCCTTCGCCTCATTGAAACAGTACCTGACAGAATTGGCCGTCCTCACCAGCCCCGACCCCTCGCTCCCCCTGCTGCTCTATGTCGCGGCTTCGCCACATGCGGTCAGCGCGGCACTAGTGCAGGAGCAGACTGTCGAGGGCGTGGTCCGGCAGTGCCCCGTATACTATGTCTCTGAAGTACTGACACCGTCCAAGTGCAACATGACAGAGCTGGAGAAGATTGCCTACACAGTCGTCATGTCGTCGCGCAAACTGCGCCACTACTTCGAAGCATTCAAGGTCCGAGTCACCTCAAACAGGGGACTCGGCGAATTATTCAGAAACCCGGAGGCGTCGGTGAGGATTGCCAAGTGGGCGGCCGAACTCTCCGGCTACCACATCTGCTTCGAGCCCAGGACAGCTATCAAGTCTCAAGTCCTGGCAGACTTCGTCGTCGACTGGACTGGGCCAACAACACAGCCAGACCCATCCGCAGAGAAGGTTTGGACGATCCATTGCGACGGCGCATGGTGCCATGCGGGGGCAGGCGTCACTGCAGTCATCACCTCACCAGTCGGGGTCAAGCACAGATATGCAGCACGACTCAGCTTCAATCTGGAATCCGACAGATGGACAAACAATATAGCAGAATACGAAGCAGTCATCCTCGGCCTCCGCAAGCTGAGGGCCCTCGGAGTCACCACCTGCATCATCAAAACAGACTCCAAGGTAGTTGCCAGCCAAGTCGAGAAAGACTATGCGGCAAAGGACCCCGCGCTCATGCAGTACCTCGCGGCCATCTGAAGCCTCGAGAGGCAATTCAAGGGGTTCACCTTGCAGCATGTGGATCGGGCCAAGAATGAAGAGGCCGACAGATTGGCCAAGGCTGCCGCCAGGGGCGAAACTCTGCCCTCCGACGTGTTCTTTCACATCATCGGCACGCCAGCCGTCCGGAGCCCCGAAGGGCTCCAAATAACCAACGACAGCGAGGGCCACCACATAGTCAACCTTATCATGACCGAGGACTGGCGGGCACCAATAACCCTGTTCCTACAGGGGTATTATCATCCAACCGACATCAGTGAGGCCAAGCGCCTCAAACATCGAAGCCGAGACTTCGCACTGATTGAAGGCCAACTCTACAAAAAAGGGGTCAGTCAGCCAATGCTTAAGTGCGTCACCGAAGCCGAAGGCATGCAGATCCTACGTGAAGTCCACAGTGGCACGTGCGGCTCTCACGCAGGGCCAAGGGCCCTAGCTGGTAAGGTGATCCGCCAGGGTTTTTACTGGCCCGCAATGATCTGCACCGCAAATCGGGTCACCCGGTCCTGCGAAGCCTGCCATAAGTTTTCTCCTCGGTTGGGCAGCCCCTCGCAGTATACAAAGCTGATCGCCCATACATGGCCTCTCCAGCGCTGGGGCCTGGACATCGTCGGGCCCCTGCCCACCGCTCAGGGGAACCTTAAGTTCGCCTTCGTCGCTGTCGAGTACTTCACCAAATGGATCGAGGCGCGGGCTGTCTCTACAATAACATCAAAGACTGCCCAAAAATTCTTCTGGCAGAACATTGTTTGCCGCTTCGGAGTACCGTCCGAACTGACAGTTGACAACGGCAAGCAGTTTGATAACCAAGACTTCAAAAATTTTTGCTTCTCCATTGGCACCAAGCTTGCCTTCGCTTCAGTCTATCATCCGCAGTCCAACGAGGTCGTGGAACGCGCCAACAGAAAAATCTTCACAGCTGTCAAGAAAATGCTCCTTGATGAAAAGAAGGGCAGATGGACCGATTTGCTACTTGAGGCAGTATGGGCACTAAACACGACTGAGTGCAGGGCGACCGGGTTTACTCCCTTCCGCCTTCTATACGGATCGGAGGCCATGACCCCGCAAGAAATAAAGCATGGGTCCCCGCGAACAGTCCCGTCAGCCGTCCCCGACGTGGACGAGCCAACTTCAAAGGATCTCATTGACGGAGACCGAGTCTTCGCCCTACAGGCCCTGAACAAGTACCAAGCCCAGACCAAAGCATGGCGCGACCACTCAGTCATCCCGAGGGAGTTCAGCGAGGGGGACCTCGTACTCATCCGGACAGCTCGGACGGAGTCCAAGGGCAAGCTGGAGCCCAGGTGGGAGGGCCCCTTTATAGTCAAGACAAAAGCTTCCCCCAGTGCTTACAGGCTCACAACGCCAAGCGGCGAGGACCTGGAGCAATCCTGGAACATCGACAACCTCCGTAAATTTTTTGTTTGACTCCTCAGGGCTGATTTCGCCCTTGTAATTCGCAAAAACAATCTTGTATCGGCCCGCACTCTTTTCCTCCCGGGGGGTGAGGTTTTTAACGAGGCGGAGCCATGTAATATATGTGTGAAAAATCCCCCGCAAAAACATGCGTCGAAAAAAGACCGCGACGACGGTCTTCGACATTCGACCAACACGAGGTCACCGCGAGGCTAAGCGCTAGCAACCCTCGCGTGCGACAAATCCGCGCAGAAGTCGCCTAAGGGTGCAGCCGGACTAGCACAACAAGTGCGAAAAAACCAGAGTCTATCGCGAAGACTATCCGCGTAGAAGTCGCCTAAGGGTGCAGCCGGACTAGCACAACAAGTGCGAAAAAACCAGAGTCTATCGCGAAGACTATCCGCGCAGAAGTCGCCTAGGGTGCAGCCAGACTAGCACAACAAGTGCGAAAAAACGAGTCTATCGCGAAGACTATCCGCTCGGAAGTCGCCTAACAAAGGCAGAAACGACAACATCAAACCGTCCGCGCCAAGACCAACTACAATCACATCAGCACAACAGAACAAACCAGACAAAGTACACAACGCCTTCGCACACGTATACAAGCGAGGGCACACAACTTCATCATACAAGCCTCTACATATACAAGCGAGGGCACCACACTCTACATCGGCTCAACCTTAGGAATAATTCCCATCTCCCTATAATTAAATAACATTATCCTAAGCTCCTCACCCGCAAAAAGACTCCGCAGTTCCCCTTCACCTGTATTCACGGCGGCCGGCAAAGACAACAGTTCCTGCCGGCCAGCCCCACTCACACGAAGCCGAGCCCCCTCCGCCCCACTAACTCTACGTTTCGCAGTCGCCCTTCGTCGTCGTCGCCCGGTACTAGGACCTGGCGCATCTCCTGCGTCCGCGACGCGCGGCGAAGCCTCCGCCGCAGCCACATCCAAGGCCGCAAAATAGTCCAAGTCCTCCTTCGACGACTCCTCAGTCCACTCAACCGAGCTCCCAGAGTCAGCACAATCAAAACACTCAGATGCAGATCCACCACATTCATTACCATCTTCCGCGGTCGAAGCCGCCAAAAATTTAGTAGTAGCGGTTGTGTGCGCAGGCCCAAAATCTTGAACCTGCGCAGCAACCAAAATTCAGCAAAATATACAAATTTCCCTAACCCTCTACACCCACTACGCCACCTGCGACGGCCCTGACGTTGCGGGCGCCTCCGCCGTTGGCTCCGCCGTTGTTTCCGCTGCTGCTTCCGCCGCCACCGCTGCGGGATCTTCAGCACTCAGCGCAGCGGCTGCGAGGGCATCAGGCGCGCCTTCGGCGACCTCCGGGGGCAGGCCTTCGCCGGCCGCAGCGGATGCGGGGGCACCCGGCGCGTCTTCCGCGGTCCCTGGGGTCGGCTCCGGGTCAGACAGCATGTTGTTCAACGCCCCGAAGTCGTCCACCCTCTCGCCACGCAACGCCTAAGACAAAACACACAAAATTCAGCAAACACACACACAGCCCACATCCGACAAACACCAAACAAACGAAAACGTTACCTGCGTCCTCGCCGTCTCGGCCCGCTCCCTGACCACCTCGCGTCCATGCAGACCCCACATCCGGTCGTAGAGGGCTCCAGCGGACTCCTTCACTACGGGGTCCTCAACCTTAAAGACATCTCGCTCGAAATCTTCATCGGCTTGGTCGAAGACCTCGAAGTGCCGGCACCCTTCGCGGGAGAGCGCGTTCATCGCCCCCTCGCACGTGACCAGGGAGGCATACGCCATAAAGCCCTCCACGACGGTGGGGAGTGCTTGCAACTCCTCCTGCACCCACTCCAGACAGCGAAGTCCGGGCTCCCGGTCCGGCACTTCGAAATCACCGGTCCCCGCGCCCAGCCCACGGTATGTATCCACGAGCAGCTGGCGCGTCCGCTCTGCCTCTGCGCGCGACATGGCCTCGACCCTCTCCACGCGGCTCTCCAGGGCGGTGAGCCGCTCCTGCAGCTGCTCGGCGCGCTCCCTGGCAAGATTGCCCTCCGCCCGTGCCAGGTTAGCCTCCGCCTGCGTAGGCTGCGCCTTAACAAGAGCCTCGTTGGTCTCCCTCCTCTCCCCCGCCAACTGGCGCCGGAGGTCAGCCTTCTCTCCCTCCAGCGTGGCCACCTTGTCCGCCAGCTTGCGACACTTGCTGTCGGCGGCCGACTTCTCACGTACGGCGTCAGCATGTTGTGTCCGAAGTCTCTCGACTTCGGCAGCCACAGCTGCCGTGAGGGCCCCCGACGCAGTGCGGCTGGCGAAGTCAGCCACCTGCAGAGCAATCGTAAGACCGCGGCCCCAGCAAGCCAATAAAAAAAAGGGGGGGACGAAGTCCAGCCCAGCGGACCTGACTCAGCGCCTCTGTCACCTCCTTCAACCGGCGGGTCGTAGCGCCCGCCTCATCCATGACAACCGCGAGGGCTGACACCTCGCCCCCGGCGCTAAGAGCCCCGCCCTTGGCCTTTGGCACGGCGGCAGCCGTCGTGGTCGCCGCGGCAGGCGCAACCATAGCAAGTTGGCCCTCGCCCGACCCTGCGACGTACCAACGAATAAATTAAAAAAAAATTATATATATATATAATAAATAAATAGAGCCAACGACTTACCACCAAGATAGTCCTCCACACTAATATCAGTGGCGAAGTCGACGACACGTTTGCCCGACAACGGCAACGCTCGCGCCGCCTTCGCGACCTCCGCCACTCCGCCGGACGGCGGCACCGCCTTCGCCGTTGCCTCCGGTGCCTTGCTAGCTGCAGGGACGCCCGACTTTGCCGCCGGCGGCGGCCGGCCTCCGCCGGGGGCCGCAGCCTTCGCAGACCCCCGCTGCCTCTTCGGCCTGGCTTCAACGAGCCTGACAGCCGCCTGGCGCTTTTGTGCAGCTCCCTGGCGATCCTTGTCCATCACTGCTGACACAACAGCAGCAATATTCCGCCCGTAAGGAAAAACCCTCCATTGACGAACCATGCGACATGTAAAAAAGTCCCTGCCAGCCGCGCGGGGGATAGGAACGTTCCTAGGCCAACAACCCCCGGTAACCCTCAGCATCCGAGCCGAAGACTCCCGGAGCTCGGGCGAAGACATCCTTTCCCCCGGGGCCGCGCACGTCCTCATCAACTCTCTAGCAAAACCATCAGAAACCCCAAGTCCTCCCATAGCAGTACCTAATTTTCTCTTTTTAGAGGATGGGGTGGCCGCCGACGCAGGGTTGTCTCCAGTCTCCACCGCCGGTTTCTTCTCACGGCGGTCCGCATCGTCTTGACCAGGGTAGCCGTCATATGGCAATTGATTTAATTCAAAAACCCTGTTCAAACGGTCATTCGACCCGCGGATATCCCAGCTGCGCTGGCCCTCCGTCCTCGGCATGTAACGTCCAACAAGCCGCACCACCCCATCCTCCGCCTCACGCACAAAGGCGGCCGGATCGCGGTTTTGCAGATTCAGGGCGAAGGCGGGACTCCGCACCACCCTACTGCCATGGAAAGGCATCTGGCGAGGGCACACTTCGCCCAACGCCCAGCCATGCGCCAAGGGCCACACCCCGTACTCCACGAATTCTTCAACCAAGTCGCGCCCACTGCTCAGACCAGCGGCGCACCGAAGGGCCCCTTCATCCACATCCCCCTCCGCCACTTCAAAGGGCGGGTACGCTGAGTAAAAATGAGAGCACATCTCGGACACGGGGAGTCCCTCATGGCCTTCGACGGTGCCCTCCGCAACGTAAAACCAAAATTCATTCCAGTTGCCCCACTTGTTGCGGGCGCAAGGAACCAACTCCACTACTTGCATCGTGGTTTTGCCGGTCTTCGGCGTGAACGTGCAGGACCCAAACTGAGCGACTTCGTCTCCAATCATTCTCTTCTGCCAGTGCAAACAATAATACTTCGCAAAGACCTCGACTGATGGCTGTCCGTCGTACGAAGTCGTCGCCCAGACGTACTTCGACAGAGCCACTATGGCATTCGGTGTCAGCTGATGTATTTGAACGTTGAACTTGCGCAGGACTTTGCCAACAAATCGGTGTGCAGGCAAACGGAGTCCGGCGGCGAAGAACGCCTCGAAAACAACCAACTCGCCCTCCGGTTCGGGGACTTCCTCCGTCCCCGGGACTCGAGCAACTCCGCCGCCGAAGTAACCCAACCGCTGCATATCTTGCACGCGGACCGACGACATCCGCGATTCGCCAAAGTCAACAGAATCGCCGGCGCGCAACTCCTCCGCCAATAAACTACTCAGCGTCTCAGACGAGGCGGCGGCCGACGGCGAGGGAACGGCTGGTGGTGTAGCGGCAGCGGAAGAAGACGAGGACGACATCGCTACGTACCGGCGGCGGCGGCGGGCGGTCTGCTTCACTCGAGCCAGATCTCCGGCGAACAAGAGCGCGGCGGGCAGACGAGCAGCAAGACGGCGGAAAGGGCGGCTAGGGTTTTCGCGGGGCGCGGAAGGTGAAGTTCAAAAAGCGCCGACCCCCCGCCCCCTTTTATAGGCAGGGCGCGGCTCTTCGGGAAGCCCGCAATCCAACAGTACGCCGTCAATCAACGGTCATATCAAAAACCCCCGCGGAACCACTTTGAGCGAGGGCAGCGTCTCCGGTTCCGCCATCTAGCGACGTCTTCGGCACCAGGTGACTTTGTCGAACTGGTCCCTCGGAGGGCAAATGTTGGGGCAAAGGCAAAGGCGCCACCCTTCGCTCGAAGTCTTCGCTGTAGCAGCTGAGCTAACAGAGACAAAACAGGCAAGGACACCCTTCGCATGTACCGCACCAGACGAAGACTGGCGACGAAGGGCATCCCACAGCGCAGCCCGTCCAGCTCAGAGGCCCACGTGTAATCCGGCCCATCGTTACGGGCCCCGCGTGGCCGCCGTGTGCTACGGGCCTAATTTGTAAAGACATCCCTGTAATTATGGTCTGTAACCCCGCTTTATGGGAATATTCTGGGGATAATCTAGGTAGTTGAGGGCACATGCGTCCTTAGCTCAAGGCGCTGCGCGCTCAGGTACATATAAATACCCCTGTACAGTGCCCGTGAGAGGCCAGATTAACAGAGCTTTTGCCATCTAACGCGTGAGCCCTGTTGACACCACGGTTCACCCTTGTTGGATCCTCTTGCAACCGAGAGCAAGTTCCAACACTAGGCATTCAACGAAAGTCCAAGGATAACTTGAAATATCGTTTGGATCTTCAGTCCCTAGGCATTCGAACTGAGCTTCATCCTATTCCAGTGGGTGACAAGTTATATTTACCACCAGCATCATATACAATGAGTGCGTCCGAGAAGACGTTATTTTGTGAGGTACTGAAAGGAGTAAAATTTCCAGATGGATATGCATCAGATATAAGAAACAATGTGGATGTGAAGGAGAAGAAGCTTGTTGGGCTAAAGAGCCATGATAACCATGTTTTGATACAGTATTTACTCCCACTTGCTGTGAGAAGGATTTTACCAGAAATAGTTAGTGCTGCACTTATTCGTGTGAGCAATTTTTTCAAGCAAATCTATTCGCCAGTTATTCGTATAAGCGATATGCATAAGCTAGAGTCAGAAATAGCTGAGACTCTAAGCATTCTTGAGACTATATTCTTGCCATCCTTTTTTGATATTATGGTACACTTAATGGTTCATCTCCCTACTCAAGTCAGAATTGCTGGCCCTGTTCAATTTCGTAATATGTACCCAGTGGAGAGGTAAATTTTAAAATATTTTAGCAATAAATTAAACTTAGTTTTACTCAAAGGAAGGTTTAACATATATGCCATTTCTCCTTTATAGGTTTTTAATGAGATGTAAGGGCCATGTTCGCACTAGGAGTCACCCAGAGGGGTCAATTGCAGAAAGTTATCTATTTGATGAGAGTCTCACATTCTGTTCTCACTATTTACATGGTGAAACTAGATTTAACCGGAAAAAAAAGAAATGATGATGGCTTCAATGTTGATTTAATCAATACCACCCCTTTCTTCCATAACATAGGTCGTGGATTGGTTGGTAAGCATAGTGTCACATTAGACCACAAAACATGGCTTCAAGCACATAGATATGTCTTGTTCAACTATGACCATATAGAGCCTTACTTGAAGTAAGTTGAACATTATATTTTATAATCAATATCATCCATTTATTTCATGATTACTAAATTATAATGTTTGTTTAGTAAACATATAGAATACCTTTACTCCGCTGGTCATCAAAATCAAAGAGCAATCAGTCGTTTACACTATGAGACTTTTCACGAGTGGTTTAAGTCACACGTAAGTATCTAGGAAACTGTTTATATAGAGTATAGTTCCACATTATTTTTTTAGTGCAATAACAATCTTCAATATCATCAGGTGGAAACAACGAGTGAGGAAGTATCTGAGGAGATAACAATATTAGCTAAGGAGCCTAACATGGTTGCACATTCTTATGATAGTTATTCTATAAATGGGATAAATTTCCATACACATTCTTATGATGTGGGTAGGTCAGTGCAGTGTAGTGGTGTAGCCCTAGTTGCACATGCAACAAGTTTTGATGGGACAAACAATAATAACCCAGTATCAATGAGCAAAACTTATTATGGTGTTATAAAAGACATTCTTGAGCTGAACTACCATCACCAGGGAAAAATAGTATTGTTCAAATGTGATTGGATTGATAACCGAGTACGAGACAAATGGGTCAAAATAGACAAGTTTGGGGTGACAATGGTCAACTTCAAGCATTTATTCAATACTGGTGACAAGGAATTAGATGAGCCATTTATTTTTGCATCTCAGGCAACTCAAGTTTACTATGTGCAAGATCCTATTGATGCTGATTGGTTTGCTGTTTTAAAGTCAAAACAACGTGACATGTATGATATGGAAGAAAGGCTAGACAATAGTATAGAAATAGGTTCTTTCTTGCCAGATTTGGATGCAAACACGCAAGTTAATGTATCTATTGGTGGTAGTTGTGTTAGGATTGATATAGATGGAATAATGGTTGCTGAAAACCAACCTAGCAAGTAAGATATGTTTATATCTGTTTACGCAAAAATGTTTCATTTTACGTTGTAATCTCTTTGTCTTGAATCTTGATTGTAATCTCTTTATGTCTTGATTTAGGAGGAAAGTTTGTAAGAGGAAGAGGAATGGGTAAAGAAACGGAGGTCAATGAATATGAACTACAAAGGGCTGCCAACATAAAAGAAAATTTGAAGCGGATGAGATCTCTTAATCTCCATGTACCTAGTACTATGGTTAGTGAAGAAGCAAATGGATCACATCAAGCCAATAAGAAACATAAGGTTAATGTATTTCCCTATTTAATAAGTTCATGTTTTTTACATTTAATTTAATAGTACCACAATCTATTTAATACTGTTTGTACTTTCTTTCCAATATTTCAGTTTCAGACTTTCAGTTCTGCTGCTACTGCTATATTTCCATTCCAATTTCAGACTTTCATTTCTGCTGCTTCACTGCTTGTAATTTCAGATTCAGTGACCATTGAATTCACCAGTGACCATTGAAATTCAACAGTCACAAGTAACTAGATTTTTCTGCCATAGCCACATAAATTCACCAGTGACCATTGAAAATGGGCTGTTAGGCCCTTGGGATTTTCAGATGATAAATAGCAGTCAGTGCCAATTTCAGTGTTTGACTCAAACCTTGAGTTCCTGTAGCTTAGTTGTAGGGATTTGGGCAAAGGTATCTTTGGTAAGTGCTAGCTTAATTCAAGAAGAATAAGGGGACTGAGGTAATTAAGCCTGGCACTACATAAAAAATTTAAAAGAAAATCAATGCTCATATGGACTGACAGGTAGTGGCAACTGAGGGTTATTCAGTCGCTGAAGAACCATAGGACTGCATGTGGCACCTAGATTGGGGCTCTTTGGTACTCAAACCATGCAGTTTTTGGCTGAAGCTTCTGTAGTAAGTTGGTAGACCATAGACCTTCTTATAGGTTGTATGGCTTGGTGCTACATAAAATGTGAGGAAAGTGATTCCCAATTTGCCCTGTCAGACTGTGCAGATGGAGTTGGTTTCAGATAACAGAAATAAAAACCAGGGCATGATGCTTGACTTTGGGGCAATGTAACACAAAATTCATGTATTATTAGATATGTAATGTTATAGCAAAGTGGAAGACCAATACTTGGTGAACAAGTTTGGTGTAATGGGCAAGGTCTGTCCTTATGTGGAATTCGAAGGGAAGTGGGGAGGAAATTAATATTTCAGTCGATTGATCAGATTCTAGTTTTTCTTTTTCAAAATGTCTGAAGAATATCCTGATCCCTTATCCTTTCTAGCAGATTCTGGGCAGCTTGTAGATAGAGTTAACTTGGGATTCGAAAGTGGAGTATTGGAAATATTTTTTAACTACCCTGAGTGCAGAGAGGAGATAAGTGTGGGGCATGTTCCTTGAAGATGACTCAGTTGCTGATTTGCTTTGTTGAAGATGACATAGCCAATTTACTAACTAGTTTTACCTCAAGGAACTCCACTGTTTTGCATAACTCAAAGTTCATTTTTTTCGACTCGTCCAATTCCTGCTCTTTTTGCGTAAGACGACCGTGTAATTCCTGTTCTGTCTCCGCCGTAAGAGGTAATCTGACGTTCTGCCAACTGTTCAGATTAATAGCGCAACTGTTCTTTCACCCTGTGTTCTTCAACCCATTGTCAGCCAAAACATTGCAGCCCCTCCCTCCTGAGATCGCCCCATCCCCGACAGTCATGCTATCCTCAAGTCTGCCTACGCCAACCCTGCTATGCTAAACAGTTTTTTATGGCGCTGATGATTGACAGTATCTCACCAGGAAAAATCGCACCACCACTAACTGCAGTTGACTGAATTGATGTCCTGAAAGGGAAATGTGCCCTTGGGCCATTTCTAAGTATTTTGGTGATTCAGTGCCAACACAAGTGCTTAAATGTGAATTCATACTTATGGATGGACAAAGTGCAAAACAAGAGCAAAGGTATGTTTCTAAGTCTTAGTACATTGGTTTTGTATACTAATATACTTGTCTAAGTATTAGAAACAGAAAGAAGAAGAAAAGAGAAGAGTTTGCTGTGTACAGCCAAAAGGCTGTTTCGGTCTGGGGCACCGGACTGTCCGGTGATGCACCGGACAGTGTCCGGTGCGCCAGGCTGACTCGGCGTGAAGTGGTCGCTCTCGGGAATTCGCCGACATCGTACGGCTAAAATTCACCGGACTGTCCGGTGTGCACCGGACTGTCCGGTGAGCCAACGGTCGGCCGGTCGGCCGCGCGATCTGCGCGGGACACGTGGCCGAGCCAACGGCTAGAAGGGGGCACCGGACTGTCCGGTGTGCACCGGACATGTCCGGTGCGCCAACTGCTCCAAGGCAGCCAACGGTCGGCTTCACCATTTAAGGAAGGAAATCGGGCACCGGACACTGTCCGGTGTGCACCGGACTGTCCGGTGCGCCCGACGATAGAAGGCAAGGATGGCCTTCCAGATTTGTTCTCAACGGCTCCTAGCTGCCTTGGGGCTATAAAAGGGACCCCTAGGCGCATGGAGGAGTATACCAAGCAACCTTAGAGCATTCTTGATCATCCACACTCAGTCTTTGCGCATTCGTTTGTCATTCTCAGTGATTCGAGCTCCGTTCTAGTGAGAACTTTGAGATAGTCTTTTGAGCTCGATTCTTGGCCGTGTGTGTGCGCATTTTGCTGTGGATTTGTGTGTGTTGCTTCTCTCCCTTACTCCGTGCTTCTTTGTGAACTTCAAGTGTAAGGGCGAGAGACTCCAAGTTGTGGAGATTCCTCGCGAACGCGATAAGAAAAGAAAAGCATAACACTGTGGTATTCAAGTTGATCATTGGATCACTTGAGAGGAGTTGAGTGCAACTCTCGTCCGTTGGGACGCCACAACGTGGAGTAGGCAAGTGTTGTACTTGGCCGAACCACAGGATAAACCACTGTGTCTTCTCTGTGTTGAACTCTTTGTGGTTATCGTATTGTGCAAGATCTTCTCTCTAGCCACTTGGCATTAACTGTGCTAACGCTTAATCAAGTTTTGTGGCTTAAGTTTTTAAGTTTTACAGGATCACCTATTCACCCCCCCTCTAGGTGCTCTCAATTGGTATCAGAGCCGTTCTCTTCAAGAAAGGGACTAACCGCCCGAAGAGATGGATCCTAAGGGGAAGGGAATCGTGATCAACGACAAGGAGAAGGAGTCCTTCGTCAATGAGCCAAAGGATGACAAGCCTACTGACTCGGGCTCGAGCCACAAGCGCAAAGATGGGAAGAAGAAGAAGACAAGACGCATCAAGGAGATCGTCTACTACGACAGCGATGAGTCTACTTCTTCCCAAAAGGACGACGACAACGACTACAGGAAGACGGTCAATTCGAACTTTTCATTTGATTATTCTCGTATTCCACATAGTTCGAGTTCGCATTTGCTTTCCATTCCTCTTGGCAAACCTCCACACTTCGATGGGGAGGACTACGGATTTTGGAGTCACAAAATGCGTAGTCACTTATTCTCTCTCCATCCAAGCATATGGGAGATTGTAGAAAATGGAATGAAATTTGATAGCTCGGATAGCCCTATGCTTATAAATGAACAAATCCATAGAAATGCACAAGCTACTACTGTTCTATTAGCATCTTTGTGCAGGGAAGAGTATAATAAGGTGAGCGGCTTGGACAATGCCAAGCAGATATGGGACACCCTCAAGATCTCTCACGAGGGGAACGACATCACCATGCTCACTAAAATGGAGTTGGTGGAGGGCGAGCTTGGACGATTCGCAATGATAAGGGGAGAGGAGCCAACCCAAACTTACAACCGGCTCAAGACCCTTATCAACAAAATAAGGAGCTACGGAAGCACGCGATGGACGGACCATGACGTCGTCCGCCTAATGCTAAGATCCTTTACTGTTCTTGATCCTCATCTCGTAAACAATATTCGTGAGAATCCCAGGTACACGACGATGTCGCCCGAGGAGGTACTCGGAAAATTCGTAAGCGGGCGGATGATGATCAAGGAGGCGAGATATGTCGACGACGCTCTAAACGGTCCAATCAATGAGCCTCAACCTCTTGCTCTCAAGGCAACAAGAAGCAAGGAGATGCTACCTAGCAAGGTGGCACAAATTGAGGCGGCCGGACTTAATGATGAAGAGATGGCTCTCATCATCAAGAGATTCAAGACGACGCTAAAAGGTCGCAAGGGGCAGCCAAGCAAGACCAAGACAAAGGGGAAGCGCTCATGCTTCAAATGTGGTAAGCTTGGTCATTTTATTGCTAACTGTCCCGACAATGATAGTGATCAGGAACAAGGGAACAAGAGGGAGAAGAAGAAGAACTATAAGAAGGCAAAGGGCGAGGCGCATCTAGGCAAGGAGTGGGACTCGGATTGCTCCTCTTCCGACTCCGACAATGAAGGACTAGCCGCCACCGCCTTCAACAAGTCATCCCTCTTCCCCAACGAGCGTCACACATGCCTTATGGCAAGGGAGAAGAAGGTGAGTACTCGAGACTCCACTTATGCTTCTTCTAGTGATGATGAGTCCAGTGATGATGATGACATAGACTATTCTTGCTTATTCAAGGGCTTAGATAGATCTAAGATAGATAAGATAAATGAACTCATTGATGCCTTGAATGATAAGAATAGGCTATTAGAAAAGCAAGAGGACCTTTTATATGAAGAACATGATAAGTTTGTAGAAGCACAAAAATCACTTGCTTTAGAGATTAAGAGAAATGAAATGCTTTCTTGTGAGTTGTCTACATGTCATGATTCAATTTCTAGTTTAAAAAGCATAAATGATGATTTAAATGCTAAGCTAGAAAAATCTAGTAAATCAACATCTTGTGTAGAACATGTTGTGATTTGCACTAGGTGTAAAGATTTTGACATTGATGCGTGTAGTGAACACTTAGTCTCAATTTCCAAACTTAATGATGAATTGGTTAGTCTTAATACCCAACTTAAGACTAGCAAAAGTGAATTTGATAAGTTAAAATTTGCAAGGGATGCCTACACGATTGGTAGACACCCCTCAATTAAGGATGGACTTGGCTACAAGAGGGAAGCCAAGAACTTGACAAGCCATAAGGCTCCCATCCCCGCCAAGGAGAAAGGGAAGGCCCCTATGGCTAGTAGTGCTAAAAAGAACCATGCTTTTATGTACCATGATAGGAGACAATCTAGAAATGCTTATAGGAGTTGTAATGCATATAATGTCTTTGATTCTCATGCCATGTTTGCTTCTAGTTCTTCTTATGTGCATGATAGAAATGTTGGTAGGAGAAATGCTGTTCATAATTTGCCTAGGAGAAATGTTGTTAATGTTCCTAGGAAAGTAAATGAACCCTCTACAATTTATCATGCTTTAAATGCTTCCTTTGCTATTTGTAGAAAGGATAGGAAAATAGTTGCTAGGAAGTTAGGGGCAAAATGCAAGGGAGACAAAACTTGCATTTGGGTCCCTAAGGATATTTGCACTAACCTTGTAGGACCCAACATGAGTTGGGTACCTAAGACCCAAGCCTAAATTTGCCTTGCAGGTTTATGCATCCGGGGGTTCAAGCTGGATTATCGACAGCGGATGCACAAACCATATGACGGGGGAGAAGAAGATGTTCACCTCCTACGTCAAAAACAAAGATTCCCAAGATTCAATAATATTCGGTGATGGGAATCAAGGCAAGGTAAAAGGGTTAGGTAAAATTGCAATCTCTAATGAGCACTCTATCTCTAATGTGTTTTTAGTAGAGTCTCTTGGATATAATTTGCTATCGGTTAGTCAATTATGCAATATGGGATATAACTGTCTATTTACAAATGTAGATGTGTCTGTCTTTAGAAGAAGTGATGGTTCACTAGCCTTTAATGGTGTATTAGACGGCAAGCTTTACTTAGTTGATTTTGCAAAAGAAGAGGTCGGTCTAGATGCATGCTTAATTGCTAAGACTAGCATGGGCTGGCTGTGGCATCGCCGCTTAGCACATGTGGGGATGAAGAACCTCCACAAGCTTCTAAAGGGAGAACACGTGATAGGTCTAACCAATGTTTATTTCAAAAAAGATAGACCTTGTGCAGCTTGTCAGGCAGGTAAACAGGTGGGAGGAGCGCATCACAGCAAGAATGTGATGACCACATCAAGACCCCTCGAGCTGCTACATATGGACCTCTTCGGACCCGTCGCCTATCTAAGCATAGGAGGAAGTAAGTATGGTTTAGTTATTGTTCATGACTTTTCCCGCTTCACTTGGGTGTTCTTTTTGCAGGATAAGTCTGAAACCCAAGGGACCCTCAAGCGCTTCCTCAGGAGAGCTCAAAATGAGTTTGAGCTCAAGGTGAAGAAGATAAGGAGCGACAACGGGTCCGAGTTCAAGAACCTTCAAGTGGAGGAGTTCCTTGAGGAGGAAGGGATCAAGCACGAGTTCTCCGCTCCCTACACACCACAGCAAAATGGTGTGGTAGAGAGGAAGAACAGGACGCTAATCGATATGGCAAGGACGATGCTTGGAGAATTCAAGACCCCCGAGCGTTTTTGGTCGGAAGCCGTGAACACGGCTTGCCACGCCATCAACAGGGTCTACCTTCATCGCCTCCTCAAGAAGACTTCGTATGAGCTACTAACCGGTAACAAACCCAATGTATCTTACTTTCGTGTATTTGGGAGCAGGTGCTACATTCTAGTGAAGAAGGGTAGAAATTCTAAATTTGCTCCCAAAGCTGTAGAAGGGTTTTTGTTAGGTTATGACTCAAATACAAAGGCGTATAGAGTCTTCAACAAATCATCGGGTTTGGTTGAAGTCTCTAGCGACGTTGTATTTGATGAGACTAATGGCTCTCCAGGAGAGCAAGTTGTTGATTGTGATGATGTAGATGAAGAAGATGTTCCAACGGCCGCTATACGAACCATGGCGATTGGAGAAGTGTGGCCACAGGAACAAGATGAACGAGATCAACCTTCTTCCTCAACAATGGTGCATCCCCCAACCGAAGATGACGAACAGGTACCTCAAGTGGAGGCGCTTGATCAAGGGGGAGCACAAGATGATCAAGTGATGGAGGAAGAAGCGCAACTGGCACCTCCGACCCAAGTTCGAGCGATGATTCAAAGGGATCATCCCGTCGACCAAATTCTGGGTGATATTAGCAAGGGAGTAACTACTCGATCTCGATTAGTTAATTTTTGTGAGCATTACTCCTTTGTCTCTTCTATTGAGCCTTTCAGGGTAGAAGAGGCCTTGCTAGATCCGGACTGGGTGTTGGCCATGCAGGAGGAACTCAACAACTTCAAGCGCAATGAATTTTGGACACTGGTGCCTCGTCCTAAGCAAAATGTTGTGGGAACCAAGTGGGTGTTTCGCAACAAACAAGACGAGCACGGAGTGGTGACAAGGAACAAGGCTCGACTTGTGGCAAAAGGTTATGCCCAAGTCGCAGGTTTGGACTTTGAGGAGACTTTTGCTCCTGTGGCTAGGCTAGAATCAATTCGTATCTTGCTAGCATATGCCGCTCACCATTCTTTCAGGTTGTACCAAATGGATGTGAAGAGCGCTTTCCTCAATGGGCCGATCAAGGAGGAGGTGTACGTGGAGCAACCCCCTGGCTTCGAGGATGAACGGTACCCCGACCACGTGTGTAAGCTCTCTAAGGCGCTCTATGGACTTAAGCAAGCCCCAAGAGCATGGTATGAATGCCTTAGAGACTTTTTAATTGCTAATGCTTTCAAGGTTGGAAAAGCCGATCCAACTCTTTTCACTAAAACTTGCGATGGTGATCTCTTTGTGTGCCAAATTTATGTCGATGACATAATATTTGGTTCTACTAACCAAAAGTCTTGTGAAGAGTTTAGCAGGGTGATGACGCAGAAATTCGAGATGTCGATGATGGGCGAGTTGAACTACTTCCTTGGGTTCCAAGTGAAGCAACTCAAGGACGGCACCTTCATCTCCCAAACAAAGTACACGCAAGACTTGCTGAAGCGGTTTGGGATGAAGGAAGCCAAGCCCGCAAAGACTCCGATGGGGACCGACGGACACACCGACCTCAACAAAGGAGGTAAGTCCGTTGATCAAAAAGCATACCGGTCAATGATAGGGTCTTTACTTTATTTATGTGCTAGTAGACCGGATATTATGCTTAGCGTATGCATGTGTGCTAGATTTCAATCCGATCCTAAGGAGTGTCACTTAGTGGCGGTGAAGCGAATTCTTAGATATTTGGTTGCTACGCCTTGCTTCAGGCTCTGGTATCCAAAGGGGTCTACCTTTGACTTGGTTGGATACTCAGATTCCGACTATGCTGGATGTAAGGTCGATAGGAAGAGTACATCGGGGACATGCCAATTCTTAGGAAGGTCCCTGGTGTCGTGGAACTCTAAGAAACAAACTTCCGTTGCCCTATCCACCGCTGAGGCCGAGTATGTTGCCGCAGGACAGTGTTGCGCGCAACTACTTTGGATGAGGCAAACCCTCCGGGACTTTGGCTACAATCTGAGCAAAGTCCCACTCCTATGTGACAATGAGAGTGCTATCCGCATGGCAGAAAATCCTGTTGAACACAGCCGCACAAAGCACATTGACATCCGGCATCACTTTTTGAGAGACCACCAGCAAAAGGGAGATATCGAAGTGTTTCATGTTAGCACCGAGAACCAGCTAGCCGATATCTTTACCAAGCCTCTAGATGAGAAGACCTTTTGCAGGTTGCGTAGTGAGCTAAATGTCTTAGATTCGCGGAACTTGGATTGAATTGTAGCATACATGTGTTTATGCCTTTGATCATGTTCCTTTTTACATTTTGTTGTTTAGTGTGGTGCTCAAGTTGTACAAACATTCCCCGGACCTCACAAGTCCTTGTGTAAGTGATGCACATATTTAGGGGGAGTTCTGCTACAACTTGACCCTTTGAGACTAACCATATGCTTGAGTTTGGTTGTTCTAGCCTCAAAGAAGGATTGAAAGGGAACAGGTGGACTTGGACCATGAAAGACTTCCACTGCACTCCGATGAGAGGGTAACTTATTCCAAGTTCATCTCATGAACTCTTATTGCCTTTGTATTCTTATTGAAGATTTTGGTGCGGCAATGGGGTTAAAGGGGCCAAGATTGATCCCGTTTTGGTGCTTGATGCCAAAGGGGGAGAAAATAAAGGCCAAAGCAATAGATGGATCAGCTACCACTTGAGAAACTTTGAAAATAGTAGAATAGAGCTTTTGGTTTGTCAAAACTCTTGCATTGTCTCTTTTGTCAAAAGTTGGCTTCTTGTGGGGAGAAGTGTTGATTATGGGAAATAGGGGGAGTTTTTGAAATCTTTGATCAATCTCTTTTGGAATGACTCTCTTTATGCTTCAACATGTGTGTTTGACTTAGAGATAGAGATTTGAGTTTGATTTGCAAAAACAAACCAAGTGGTGGCAAAGGATGATCCATATATGCCAAAATTGAATCAAAATAAATTTGAGTTTTATTTGAAGTGATTTTGCACTTGTTCTAGCTGCTTTATGTTGGGTTGGCATAAATCACCAAAAAGGGGGAGATTGAAAGGGAAATGTGCCCTTGGGCCATTTCTAAGTATTTTGGTGATTGAGTGCCAACACAAGTGCTTAAATGTGAATTCATACTTATGGATGGACAAAGTGCAAAACAAGAGCAAAGGTATGTTTCTAAGTCTTAGTACATTGGTTTTGTGTACTAATATACTTGTCTAAGTATTAGAAACAGAAAGAAGAAGAAAAGAGAAGAGTTGGCTGTGTACAGCCAAAAGGCTGTTTCGGTCTGGGGCACCGGACTGTCCGGTGATGCACCGGACAGTGTCCGGTGCGCCAGGCTGACTCGGCGTGAAGTGGCCGCTCTCGGGAATTCGCCGACATCGTACGGCTAAAATTCACCGGACTGTCCGGTGTGCACCGGACTGTCCGGTGAGCCAACGGTCGGCCGGTCGGCCGCGCGATCTGCGCGGGACACGTGGCCGAGCCAACGGCTAGAAGGGGGCACCGGACTGTCCGGTGTGCACCGGACATGTCCAGTGCGCCAACGGCTCCAAGGCAGCCAACGGTCGGCTTCACCATTTAAGGAAGGAAATCGGGCACCGGACACTGTCCGGTGTGCACCGGACTGTCCGGTGCGCCCGACGACAGAAGGCAAGGATGGCCTTCCAGATTTGTTCTCAACGGCTCCTAGCTGCCTTGGGGCTATAAAAGGGACCCCTAGGCGCATGGAGGAGTATACCAAGCAACCTTAGAGCATTCTTGATCATCCACACTCAGTCTTTGCGCATTCGTTTGTCATTCTCAGTGATTCGAGCTCCGTTCTAGTGAGAACTTTGAGATAGTCTTTTGAGCTCGATTCTTGGCCGTGTGTGTGCGCATTTTGCTGTGGATTTGTGTGTGTTGCTTCTCTCCCTTACTCCGTGCTTCTTTGTGAACTTCAAGTGTAAGGGCGAGAGACTCCAAGTTGTGGAGATTCCTCGCGAACGTGATAAGAAAAGAAAAGCATAACACTGTGGTATTCAAGTTGATCATTGGATCACTTGAGAGTAGTTGAGTGCAACTCTCGTCCGTTGGGACGCCACAACGTGGAGTAGGCAAGTGTTGTACTTGGCCGAACCACGGGATAAACCACTGTGTCTTCTCTGTGTTGAACTCTTTGTGGTTATCGTATTGTGCAAGATCTTCTCTCTAGCCACTTGGCATTAACTGTGCTAACGCTTAATCAAGTTTTGTGGCTTAAGTTTTTAAGTTTTACAGGATCACCTATTCACCCCCCCTCTAGGTGCTCTCAATTGGTATCAGAGCCGTTCTCTTCAAGAAAGGGACTAACCGCCCGAAGAGATGGATCCTAAGGGGAAGGGAATCGTGATCAACGACAAGGAGAAGGAGTCCTTCGTCAATGAGCCAAAGGATGACAAGCCTACTGACTCGGGCTCGAGCCACAAGCGCAAAGATGGGAAGAAGAAGAAGACAAGACGCATCAAGGAGATCGTCTACTACGACAGCGATGAGTCTACTTCTTCCCAAAAGGACGACGACAACGACTACAGGAAGACGGTCAATTCGAACTTTTCATTTGATTATTCTCGTATTCCACATAGTTCGAGTTCGCATTTGCTTTCCATTCCACTTGGCAAACCTCCACACTTCGATGGGGAGGACTACGGATTTTGGAGTCACAAAATGCGTAGTCACTTATTCTCTCTCCATCCAAGCATATGGGAGATTGTAGAAAATGGAATGAAATTTGATAGCTCGGATAGCCCTATGCTTATAAATGAACAAATCCATAGAAATGCACAAGCTACTACTGTTCTATTAGCATCTTTGTGCAGGGAAGAGTATAATAAGGTGAGCGGCTTGGACAATGCCAAGCAGATATGGGACACCCTCAAGATCTCTCACGAGGGGAACGACATCACCATGCTCACTAAAATGGAGTTGGTGGAGGGCGAGCTTGGACAATTCGCAATGATAAGGGGAGAGGAGCCAACCCAAACTTACAACCGGCTCAAGACCCTTATCAACAAAATAAGGAGCTACGGAAGCACGCGATGGACGGACCATGACGTCGTCCGCCTAATGCTAAGATCCTTTACCGTTCTTGATCCTCATCTCGTAAACAATATTCGTGAGAATCCCAGGTACACGACGATGTCGCCTGAGGAGGTACTCGGAAAATTCGTAAGCGGGCGGATGATGATCAAGGAGGCGAGATATGTCGATGACGCTCTAAACGGTCCAATCAATGAGCCTCAACCTCTTGCTCTCAAGGCAACAAGAAGCAAGGAGATGCTACCTAGCAAGGTGGCACAAATTGAGGCGGCCGGACTTAATGATGAAGAGATGGCTCTCATCATCAAGAGATTCAAGACGACGCTAAAAGGTCGCAAGGGGCAGCCAAGCAAGACCAAGACAAAGGGGAAGCGCTCATGCTTCAAATGTGGTAAGCTTGGTCATTTTATTGCTAACTGTCCCGACAATGATAGTGATCAGGAACAAGGGAACAAGAGGGAGAAGAAGAAGAACTATAAGAAGGCAAAGGGCGAGGCGCATCTAGGCAAGGAGTGGGACTCGTATTGCTCCTCTTCCGACTCCGACAATGAAGGACTAGCCGCCACCGCCTTCAACAAGTCATCCCTCTTCCCCAACGAGCGTCACACATGCCTTATGGCAAGGGAGAAGAAGGTGAGTACTCGAGACTCCACTTATGCTTCTTCTAGTGATGATGAGTCCAGTGATGATGATGACATAGACTATTCTTGCTTATTCAAGGGCTTAGATAGATCTAAGATAGATAAGATAAATGAACTCATTGATGCCTTGAATGATAAGAATAGGCTATTAGAAAAGCAAGAGGACCTTTTATATGAAGAACATGATAAGTTTGTAGAAGCACAAAAATCACTTGCTTTAGAGATTAAGAGAAATGAAATGCTTTCTTGTGAGTTGTCTACATGTCATGATTCAATTTCTAGTTTAAAAAGCATAAATGATGATTTAAATGCTAAGCTAGAAAAATCTAGTAAATCAACATCTTGTGTAGAACATGTTGTGATTTGCACTAGGTGTAAAGATTTTGACATTGATGCGTGTAGTGAACACTTAGTCTCAATTTCCAAACTTAATGATGAATTGGTTAGTCTTAATACCCAACTTAAGACTAGCAAAAGTGAATTTGATAAGTTAAAATTTGCAAGGGATGCCTACACGATTGGTAGACACCCCTCAATTAAGGATGGACTTGGCTACAAGAGGGAAGCCACTTGACAAGCCATAAGGCTCCCATCCCCGCCAAGGAGAAAGGGAAGGCCCCTATGGCTAGTAGTGCTAAAAAGAACCATGCTTTTATGTACCATGATAGGAGACAATCTAGAAATGCTTATAGGAGTTGTAATGCATATAATGTCTTTGATTCTCATGCCATGTTTGCTTCTAGTTCTTCTTATGTGCATGATAGAAATGTTGGTAGGAGAAATGCTGTTCATAATTTGCCTAGGAGAAATGTTGTTAATGTTCCTAGGAAAGTAAATGAACCCTCTACAATTTATCATGCTTTAAATGCTTCCTTTGCTATTTGTAGAAAGGATAGGAAAATAGTTGCTAGGAAGTTAGGGGCAAAATGCAAGGGAGACAAAACTTGCATTTGGGTCCCTAAGGATATTTGCACTAACCTTGTAGGACCCAACATGAGTTGGGTACCTAAGACCCAAGCCTAAATTTGCCTTGCAGGTTTATGCATCCGGGGGTTCAAGCTGGATTATCGACAGCGGATGCACAAACCATATGACGGGGGAGAAGAAGATGTTCACCTCCTACGTCAAAAACAAAGATTCCCAAGATTCAATAATATTCGGTGATGGGAATCAAGGCAAGGTAAAAGGGTTAGGTAAAATTGCAATCTCTAATGAGCACTCTATCTCTAATGTGTTTTTAGTAGAGTCTCTTGGATATAATTTGCTATCGGTTAGTCAATTATGCAATATGGGATATAACTGTCTATTTACAAATGTAGATGTGTCTGTCTTTAGAAGAAGTGATGGTTCACTAGCCTTTAAGGGTGTATTAGACGGCAAGCTTTACTTAGTTGATTTTGCAAAAGAAGAGGCCGGTCTAGATGCATGCTTAATTGCTAAGACTAGCATGGGCTGGCTGTGGCATCGCCGCTTAGCACATGTGGGGATGAAGAACCTCCACAAGCTTCTAAAGGGAGAACACGTGATAGGTCTAACCAATGTTTATTTCAAAAAAGATAGACCTTGTGCAGCTTGTCAGGCAGGTAAACAGATGGGAGGAGCGCATCACAGCAAGAATGTGATGACCACATCAAGACCCCTCGAGCTGCTACATATGGACCTCTTCGGACCCGTCGCCTATCTAAGCATAGGAGGAAGTAAGTATGGTTTAGTTATTGTTGATGACTTTTCCCGCTTCACTTGGGTGTTCTTTTTGCAGGATAAGTCTGAGACCCAAGGGACCCTCAAGCGCTTCCTCAGGAGAGCTCAAAATGAGTTTGAGCTCAAGGTGAAGAAGATAAGGAGCGACAACGGGTCCGAGTTCAAGAACCTTCAAGTGGAGGAGTTCCTTGAGGAGGAAGGGATCAAGCACGAGTTCTCCGCTCCCTACACACCACAGCAAAATGGTGTGGTAGAGAGGAAGAACAGGACGCTAATCGATATGGCAAGGACGATGCTTGGAGAATTCAAGACCCTCGAGCGTTTTTGGTCGGAAGCCGTGAACACGGCTTGCCACGCCATCAACAGGGTCTACCTTCATCGCCTCCTCAAGAAGACTTCGTATGAGCTACTAACCGGTAACAAACCCAATGTATCTTACTTTCGTGTATTTGGGAGCAGGTGCTACATTCTAGTGAAGAAGGGTAGAAATTCTAAATTTGCTCCCAAAGCTGTAGAAGGGTTTTTGTTAGGTTATGACTCAAATACAAAGGCGTATAGAGTCTTCAACAAATCATCGGGTTTGGTTGAAGTCTCTAGCGACGTTGTATTTGATGAGACTAATGGCTCTCCAGGAGAGCAAGTTGTTGATTGTGATGATGTAGATGAAGAAGATGTTCCGACGGCCGCTTTACGAACCATGGCGATTGGAGAAGTGCGGCCACAGGAACAAGATGAACGAGATCAACCTTCTTCCTCAACAATGGTGCATCCCCCAACCGAAGATGACGAACAGGTACCTCAAGTGGAGGCGCTTGATCAAGGGGGAGCACAAGATGATCAAGTGATGGAGGAAGAAGCGCAACTGGCACCTCCGACCCAAGTTCGAGCGATGATTCAAATTAAAGGGATCATCCCGTCGACCAAATTCTGGGTGATATTAGCAAGGGAGTAACTACTCGATCTCGATTAGTTAATTTTTGTGAGCATTACTCCTTTGTCTCTTCTATTGAGCCTTTCAGGGTAGAAGAGGCCTTGCTAGATCCGGACTGGGTGTTGGCCATGCAGGAGGAACTCAACAACTTCAAGCGCAATGAAGTTTGGACACTGGTGCCTCGTCCTAAGCAAAATGTTGTGGGAACCAAGTGGGTGTTTCGCAACAAACAAGACGAGCACGGAGTGGTGACAAGGAACAAGGCTCGACTTGTGGCAAAAGGTTATGCCCAAGTCGCAGGTTTAGACTTTGAGGAGACTTTTGCTCCTGTGGCTAGGCTAGAATCAATTCGTATCTTGCTAGCATATGCCGCTCACCATTCTTTCAGGTTGTACCAAATGGATGTGAAGAGCGCTTTCCTCAATGGGCCGATCAAGGAGGAGGTGTACGTGGAGCAACCCCCTGGCTTCGAGGATGAACGGTACCCCGACCACGTGTGTAAGCTCTCTAAGGCGCTCTATGGACTTAAGCAAGCCCCAAGAGCATGGTATGAATGCCTTAGAGACTTTTTAATTGCTAATGCTTTCAAGGTTGGAAAAGCCGATCCAACTCTTTTCACTAAAACTTGCGATGGTGATCTCTTTGTGTGCCAAATTTATGTCGATGACATAATATTTGGTTCTACTAACCAAAAGTCTTGTGAAGAGTTTAGCAGGGTGATGACGCAGAAATTCGAGATGTCGATGATGGGCGAGTTGAACTACTTCCTTGGGTTCCAAGTGAAGCAACTCAAGGACGGCACCTTCATCTCCCAAACAAAGTACACGCAAGACTTGCTGAAGCGGTTTGGGATGAAGGAAGCCAAGCCCGCAAAGACTCCGATGGGGACCGACGGACACACCGACCTCAACAAAGGAGGTAAGTCCGTTGATCAAAAAGCATACCGGTCAATGATAGGGTCTTTACTTTATTTATGTGCTAGTAGACCGGATATTATGCTTAGCGTATGCATGTGTGCTAGATTTCAATCCGATCCTAAGGAGTGTCACTTAGTGGCGGTGAAGCGAATTCTTAGATATTTGGTTGCTACGCCTTGCTTCGGGCTCTGGTATCCAAAGGGGTCTACCTTTGACTTGGTTGGATACTCAGATTCCGACTATGCTGGATGTAAGGTCGATAGGAAGAGTACATCGGGGACATGCCAATTCTTAGGAAGGTCCCTGGTGTCGTGGAACTCTAAGAAACAAACTTTCGTTGCCCTATCCACCGCTGAGGCCGAGTATGTTGCCGCAGGACAGTGTTGCGCGCAACTACTTTGGATGAGGCAAACCCTCCGGGACTTTGGCTACAATCTGAGCAAAGTCCCACTCCTATGTGACAATGAGAGTGCTATCCGCATGGCGGAAAATCCTGTTGAACACAGCCGCACAAAGCACATTGACATCCGGCATCACTTTTTGAGAGACCACCAGCAAAAGGGAGATATCGAAGTGTTTCATGTTAGCACCGAGAACCAGCTAGCCGATATCTTTACCAAGCCTCTAGATGAGAAGACCTTTTGCAGGTTGCGTAGTGAGCTAAATGTCTTAGATTCACGGAACTTGGATTGAATTGTAGCATACATGTGTTTATGCCTTTGATCATGTTCCTTTTTACATTTTGTTGTTTAGTGTGGTGCTCAAGTTGTACAAACATTCCCCGGACCTCACAAGTCCTTGTGTAAGTGATGCACATATTTAGGGGGAGTTCTGCTACAACTTGACCCTTTGAGACTAACCATATGCTTGAGTTTGGTTGTTCTAGCCTCAAAGAAGGATTGAAAGGGAACAGGTGGACTTGGACCATGAAAGACTTCCACTGCACTCCGATGAGAGGGTAACTTATTCCAAGTTCATCTCATGAACTCTTATTGCCTTTGTATTCTTATTGAAGATTTTGGTGCGGCAATGGGGTTAAAGGGGCCAAGATTGATCCCGTTTTGGTGCTTGATGCCAAAGGGGGAGAAAATAAAGGCCAAAGCAATAGATGGATCAGCTACCACTTGAGAAACTTTAAAAATAGTAGAATAGAGCTTTTGGTTTGTCAAAACTCTTGCATTGTCTCTTTTGTCAAAAGTTGGCTTCTTGTGGGGAGAAGTGTTGATTATGGGAAATAGGGGGAGTTTTTGAAATCTTTGATCAATCTCTTTTGGAATGACTCTCTTTATGCTTCAACATGTGTGTTTGACTTAGAGATAGATATTTGAGTTTGATTTGCAAAAACAAACCAAGTGGTGGCAAAGGATGATCCATATATGCCAAAATTGAATCAAAATAAATTTGAGTTTTATTTGAAGTGATTTTGCACTTGTTCTAGCTGCTTTATGTTGGGTTGGCATAAATCACCAAAAAGGGGGAGATTGAAAGGGAAATGTGCCCTTGGGCCATTTCTAAGTATTTTGGTGATTGAGTGCCAACACAAGTGCTTAAATGTGAATTCATACTTATGGATGGACAAAGTGCAAAACAAGAGCAAAGGTATGTTTCTAAGTCTTAGTACATTGGTTTTGTGTACTAATATACTTGTCTAAGTATTAGAAACAGAAAGAAGAAGAAAAGAGAAGAGTTGGCTGTGTACAGCCAAAAGGCTGTTTCGGTCTGGGGCACCGGACAGTGTCCGGTGCGCCAGGCTGACTCGGCGTGAAGTGGCCGCTCTCGGGAATTCGCCGACATCGTACGGCTAAAATTCACCGGACTGTCCGGTGTGCACCGGACTGTCCGGTGAGCCAACGGTCGGCCGGTCGGCCGCGCGATCTGCGCGGGACACGTGGCCGAGCCAACGGCTAGAAGGGGGCACCGGACTGTCCGGTGAATTAAGCGTTAGCACAGTTAATGCCAAGTGGCTAGAGAGAAGATCTTGCACAATACAATAACCACAAAGAGTTCAACACAGAGAAGACACAGTGGTTTATCCTGTGGTTCGGCCAAGTACAACACTTGCCTACTCCACGTTGTGGCGTCCCAACGGACGAGAGTTGCACTCAACTCCTCTCAAGTGATCCAATGATCAACTTGAATACCACAGTGTTATGCTTTTCTTTTCTTATCGCGTTCGCGAGGAATCTCCACAACTTGGAGTCTCTCGCCCTTACACTTGAAGTTCACAAAGAAGCACAGAGTAAGGGAGAGAAGCAACACACACAAATCCACAGCAAAATGCGCACACACACGGCCAAGAATCGAGCTCAAAAGACTATCTCAAAGTTCTCACTAGAACGGAGCTCAAATCACTGAGAATGACAAACGAATGCGCAAAGACTGAGTGTGGATGATCAAGAATGCTCTAAGGTTGCTTGGTATACTCCTCCATGCGCCTAGGGGTCCCTTTTACAGCCCCAAGGCAGCTAGGAGCCGTTGAGAACAAATCTGGAAGGCCATCCTTGCCTTCTGTCGTCGGGCGCACCGGACAGTCCGATGCACACCGGACAGTGTCCGGTGCCCGATTTCCTTCCTTAAATGGTGAAGCCGACCGTTGGCTGCCTTGGAGCCGTTGGCGCACCGGACATGTCCGGTGCACACCGGACAGTCCGGTGCCCCCTTCTAGCCGTTGGCTCGGCCACGTGTCCCGCGCAGATCGCGCGGCCGACCGGCCGACCGTTGGCTCACCGGACAGTCCGGTGCACACCGGACAGTCCGGTGAATTTTAGCCGTACGATGTCGGCGAATTCCCGAGAGCGGCCACTTCACGCCGAGTCAGCCTGGCGCACCGGACACTGTCCGGTGCATCACCGGACAGTCCGGTGCCCCAGACCGAAACAGCCTTTTGGCTGTACACAGCCAACTCTTCTCTTTTCTTCTTCTTTCTGTTTCTAATACTTAGACAAGTATATTAGTACACAAAACCAATGTACTAAGACTTAGAAACATACCTTTGCTCTTGTTTTGCACTTTGTCCATCCATAAGTATGAATTCACATTTAAGCACTTGTGTTGGCACTCAATCACCAAAATACTTAGAAATGGCCCAAGGGCACATTTCCCTTTCAATCTCCCCCTTTTTGGTGATTTATGCCAACCCAACATAAAGCAGCTAGAACAAGTGCAAAATCACTTCAAATAAAACTCAAATTTATTTTGATTCAATTTTGGCATATATGGATCATCTTTTGCCACTACTTGGTTTGTTTTTGCAAATCAAACTCAAATCTCTATCTCTAAGTCAAACACACATGTTGAAGCATAAAGAGAGTCATTCCAAAAGAGATTGATCAAAGATTTCAAAAACTCCCCCTATTTCCCATAATCAACACTTCTCCCCACAAGAAGCCAACTTTTGACAAAAGAGACAATGCAAGAGTTTTGACAAACCAAAAGCTCTATTCTACTATTTTCAAAGTTTCTCAAGTGGTAGCTGATCCATCTATTGCTTTGGCCTTTATTTTCTCCCCCTTTGGCATCAAGCACCAAAACGGGATCAATCTTGGCCCCTTTAACCCCATTGCCGCACCAAAATCTTCAATAAGAATACAAAGGCAATAAGAGTTCATGAGATGAACTTGGAATAAGTTACCCTCTCATCGGAGTGCAGTGGAAGTCTTTCATGGTCCAAGTCCACCTGTTCCCTTTCAATCCTTCTTTGAGGCTAGAACAACCAAACTCAAGCATATGGTTAGTCTCAAAGGGTCAAGTTGTAGCAGAACTCCCCCTAAATATGTGCATCACTTACACAAGGACTTGTGAGGTCCGGGGAATGTTTGTACAACTTGAGCACCACACTAAACAACAAAATGTAAAAAGGAACATGATCAAAGGCATAAACACATGTATGCTACAATTCAATCCAAGTTCCGCGAATCTAAGACATTTAGCTCACTACGCAACCTGCAAAAGGTCTTCTCATCTAGAGCTTGGTAAAGATATCGGCTAGCTGGTTCTCGGTGCTAACATGAAACACTTCGATATCTCCCTTTTGCTGGTGGTCTCTCAAAAAGTGATGCCGGATGTCAATGTGCTTTGTGCGGCTGTGTTCAACAGGATTTTCTGCCATGCGGATAGCACTCTCATTGTCACATAGGAGTGGGACTTTGCTCAGATTGTAGCCAAAGTCCCGGAGGGTTTGCCTCATCCAAAGTAGTTGCGCGCAACACTGTCCTGCGGCAACATACTCGGCCTCAGCGGTGGATAGGGCAACGGAAGTTTGTTTCTTAGAGTTCCACGACACTAGGGACCTTCCTAAGAATTGGCATGTCCCCGATGTACTCTTCCTATCGACCTTACATCCAGCATAGTCGGAATCTGAGTATCCAACCAAGTCAAAGGTAGACCCCTTTGGATACCAGAGCCCGAAGCAAGGCGTAGCAACCAAATATCTAAGAATTCGCTTCACCGCCACTAAGTGACACTCCTTAGGATCGGATTGAAATCTAGCACACATGCATACGCTAAGCATAATATCCGGTCTACTAGCACATAAATAAAGTAAAGACCCTATCATTGACCGGTATGCTTTTTGATCAACGGACTTACCTCCTTTGTTGAGGTCGGTGTGTCCGTCGGTCCCCATCGGAGTCTTTGCGGGCTTGGCTTCCTTCATCCCAAACCGCTTCAGCAAGTCTTGCGTGTACTTTGTTTGGGAGATGAAGGTGCCGTCCTTGAGTTGCTTCACTTGGAACCCAAGGAAGTAGTTCAACTCGCCCATCATCGACATCTCGAATTTCTGCGTCATCACCCTGCTAAACTCTTCACAAGACTTTTGGTTAGTAGAACCAAATATTATGTCATCGACATAAATTTGGCACACAAAGAGATCACCATCGCAAGTTTTAGTGAAAAGAGTTGGATCGGCTTTTCCAACCTTGAAAGCATTAGCAATTAAAAAGTCTCTAAGGCATTCATACCATGCTCTTGGAGCTTGCTTAAGTCCATAGAGCGCCTTAGAGAGCTTACACACGTGGTCGGGGTACCATTCATCCTCGAAGCCAGGGGGTTGCTCCACGTACACCTCCTCCTTGATCGGCCCATTGAGGAAAGCGCTCTTCACATCCATTTGGTACAACCTGAAAGAATGGTGAGCGGCATATGCTAGCAAGATACGAATTGATTCTAGCCTAGCCACAGGAGCAAAAGTCTCCTCAAAGTCCAAACCTGCGACTTGGGCATAACCTTTTGCCACAAGTCGAGCCTTGTTCCTTGTCACCACTCCGTGCTCGTCTTGTTTGTTGCGAAACACCCACTTGGTTCCCACAACATTTTGCTTAGGACGAGGCACCAGTGTCCAAACTTCATTGCGCTTGAAGTTGTTGAGTTCCTCCTGCATGGCCAACACCCAGTCCGGATCTAGCAAGGCCTCTTCTACCCTGAAAGGCTCAATAGAAGAGACAAAGGAGTAATGCTCACAAAAATTAACTAATCGAGATCGAGTAGTTACTCCCTTGCTAATATCACCCAGAATTTGGTCGACGGGATGATCCCTTTGAATCATCGCTCGAACTTGGGTCGGAGGTGCCAGTTGCGCTTCTTCCTCCATCACTTGATCATCTTGTACTCCCCCTTGATCAAGCGCCTCCACTTGAGGTACCTGTTCGTCATCTTCGGTTGGGGGATGCACCATTGTTGAGGAAGAAGGTTGATCTCGTTCATCTTGTTCCTGTGGCCGCACTTCTCCAATCGCCATGGTTCGTATAGCGGCCGTCGGAACATCTTCTTCATCTACATCATCACAATCAACAACTTGCTCTCCTGGAGAGCCATTAGTCTCATCAAATACAACGTCGCTAGAGACTTCAACCAAACCCGATGATTTGTTGAAGACTCTATACGCCTTTGTATTTGAGTCATAACCTAACAAAAACCCTTCTACAGCTTTGGGAGCAAATTTAGAATTTCTACCCTTCTTCACTAGAATGTAGCACCTGCTCCCAAATACACGAAAGTAAGATACATTGGGTTTGTTACCGGTTAGTAGCTCATACGAAGTCTTCTTGAGGAGGCGATGAAGGTAGACCCTGTTGATGGCGTGGCAAGCCGTGTTCACGGCTTCTGACCAAAAACGCTCGGGGGTCTTGAATTCTCCAAGCATCGTCCTTGCCATATCGATTAGCGTCCTGTTCTTCCTCTCTACCACACCATTTTGCTGTGGTGTGTAGGGAGCGGAGAACTCGTGCTTGATCCCTTCCTCCTCAAGGAACTCCTCCACTTGAAGGTTCTTGAACTCGGACCCGTTGTCGCTCCTTATCTTCTTCACCTTGAGCTCAAACTCATTTTGAGCTCTCCTGAGGAAGCGCTTGAGGGTCCCTTGGGTTTCAGACTTATCCTGCAAAAAGAACACCCAAGTGAAGCGGGAAAAGTCATCAACAATAACTAAACCATACTTACTTCCTCCTATGCTTAGATAGGCGACGGGTCCGAAGAGGTCCATATGTAGCAGCTCGAGGGGTCTTGATGTGGTCATCACATTCTTGCTGTGATGCGCTCCTCCCACCTGTTTACCTGCCTGACAAGCTGCACAAGGTCTATCTTTTTCGAAATAAACATTGGTTAGACCTATCACGTGTTCTCCCTTTAGAAGCTTGTGGAGGTTCTTCATCCCCACATGTGCTAAGCGGCGATGCCACAGCCAGCCCATGCTAGTCTTAGCAATTAAGCATGCATCTAGACCGGCCTCTTCTTTTGCAAAATCAACTAAGTAAAGCTTGCCGTCTAATACACCCTTAAAGGCTAGTGAACCATCACTTCTTCTAAAGACAGACACATCTACATTTGTAAATAGACAGTTATATCCCATATTGCATAATTGACTAACCGATAGCAAATTATATCCAAGAGACTCTACTAAAAACACATTAGAGATAGAGTGCTCATTAGAGATTGCAATTTTACCTAACCCTTTTACCTTGCCTTGATTCCCATCACCGAATATTATTGAATCTTGGGAATCTTTGTTTTTGACGTAGGAGGTGAACATCTTCTTCTCCCCCGTCATATGGTTTGTGCATCCGCTGTCGATAATCCAGCTTGAACCCCCGGATGCATAAACCAGCAAGGCAAATTTAGGCTTGGGTCTTAGGTACCCAACTCATGTTGGGTCCTACAAGGTTAGTGCAAATATCCTTAGGGACCCAAATGCAAGTTTTGTCTCCCTTGCATTTTGCCCCTAACTTCCTAGCAACTATTTTCCTATCCTTTCTACAAATAGCAAAGGAAGCATTTAAAGCATGATAAATTGTAGAGGGTTCATTTACTTTCCTAGGAACATTAACAACATTTCTCCTAGGCAAATTATGAACAGCATTTCTCCTACCAACATTTCTATCATGCACATAAGAAGAACTAGAAGCAAACATGGCATGAGAATCAAAGACATTATATGCATTACAACTCCTATAAGCATTTCTAGATTGTCTCCTATCATGGTACATAAAAGCATGGTTCTTTTTAGCACTACTAGCCATAGGGGCCTTCCCTTTCTCCTTGGCGGGGATGGGAGCCTTATGGCTTGTCAAGTTCTTGGCTTCCCTCTTGTAGCCAAGTCCATTCTTAATTGAGGGGTGTCTACCAATCGTGTAGGCATCCCTTGCAAATTTTAACTTATCAAATTCACTTTTGCTAGTCTTAAGTTGGGTATTAAGACTAACCAATTCATCATTAAGTTTGGAAATTGAGACTAAGTGTTCACTACACGCATCAATGTCAAAATCTTTACACCTAGTGCAAATCACAACATGTTCTACACAAGATGTTGATTTACTAGATTTTTCTAGCTTAGCATTTAAATCATCATTTATGCTTTTTAAACTAGAAATTGAATCATGACATGTAGACAACTCACAAGAAAGCATTTCATTTCTCTTAATCTCTAAAGCAAGTGATTTTTGTGCTTCTACAAACTTATCATGTTCTTCATATAAAAGGTCCTCTTGCTTTTCTAATAGCCTATTCTTATCATTCAAGGCATCAATGAGTTCATTTATCTTATCTATCTTAGATCTATCTAAGCCCTTGAATAAGCAAGAATAGTCTATGTCATCATCATCACTGGACTCATCATCACTAGAAGAAGCATAAGTGGAGTCTCGAGTACTCACCTTCTTCTCCCTTGCCATAAGGCATGTGTGACGCTCGTTGGGGAAGAGGGATGACTTGTTGAAGGCGGTGGCGGCTAGTCCTTCATTGTCGGAGTCGGAAGAGGAGCAATCCGAGTCCCACTCCTTGCCTAGATGCGCCTCGCCCTTTGCCTTCTTATAGTTCTTCTTCTTCTCCCTCTTGTTCCCTTGTTCCTGATCACTATCATTGTCGGGACAATTAGCAATAAAATGACCAAGCTTACCACATTTGAAGCATGAGCGCTTCCCCTTTGTCTTGGTCTTGCTTGGCTGCCCCTTGCGACCTTTTAGCGCCGTCTTGAATCTCTTGATGATGAGAGCCATCTCTTCATCATTAAGTCCGGCCGCCTCAATTTGTGCCACCTTGCTAGGTAGCATCTCCTTGCTTCTTGTTGCCTTGAGAGCAAGAGGTTGAGGCTCATTGATTGGACCGTTTAGAGCGTCGTCGACATATCTCGCCTCCTTGATCATCATCCGCCCGCTTACGAATTTTCCGAGTACCTCCTCGGGCGACATCGTCGTGTACCTAGGATTCTCACGAATATTGTTTACGAGATGAGGATCAAGAACGGTAAAGGATCTTAGCATTAGGCGGACGACGTCGTGGTCCGTCCATCGCGTGCTTCCGTAGCTCCTTATTTTGTTGATAAGGGTCTTGAGCCGGTTGTAAGTTTGGGTTGGCTCCTCTCCCCTTATCATTGCGAATCGTCCAAGCTCGCCCTCCACCAACTCCATTTTAGTGAGCATGGTGATGTCGTTCCCCTCGTGAGAGATCTTGAGGGTGTCCCATATCTGCTTGGCATTGTCCAAGCCGCTCACCTTATTATACTCTTCCCTACACAAAGATGCTAATAGAACAGTAGTAGCTTGTGCATTTCTATGGATTTGTTCATTTATAAGCATAGGGCTATCCGAGCTATCAAATTTCATTCCATTTTCTACAATCTCCCTTATGCTTGGATGGAGAGAGAATAAGTGACTACGCATTTTGTGACTCCAAAATCCGTAGTCCTCCCCATCGAAGTGTGGAGGTTTGCCAAGAGGAATGGAAAGCAAATGCGAACTCGAACTATGTGGAATACGAGAATAATCAAATGAAAAGTTCGAATTGACCGTCTTCCTGTAGTCGTTGTCGTCGTCCTTTTGGGAAGAAGTAGACTCATCGCTGTCGTAGTAGACGATCTCCTTGATGCGTCTTGTTTTCTTCTTCTTCCCATCTTTGCGCTTGTGGCTCGAGCCCGAGTCAGTAGGCTTGTCATCCTTTGGCTCGTTGACGAAGGACTCCTTCTCCTTGTCGTTGATCACGATTCCCTTCCCCTTAGGATCCATCTCTTCGGGCGGTTAGTCCCTTTCTTGAAGAGAACGGCTCCGATACCAATTGAGAGCACCTAGAGGGGGGGGGGTGAATAGGTGATCCTGTAAAACTTAAAAACTTAAGCCACAAAACTTGATTAAGCGTTAGCACAGTTAATGCCAAGTGGCTAGAGAGAAGATCTTGCACAATACGATAACCACAAAGAGTTCAACACAGAGAAGACACAGTGGTTTATCCCGTGGTTCGGCCAAGTACAACACTTGCCTACTCCACGTTGTGGCGTCCCAACGGACGAGAGTTGCACTCAACTCCTCTCAAGTGATCCAATGATCAACTTGAATACCATAGTGTTATGCTTTTCTTTTCTTATCGCGTTCGCGAGGAATCTCCACAACTTGGAGTCTCTCGCCCTTACACTTGAAGTTCACAAAGAAGCACGGAGTAAGGGAGAGAAGCAACACACACAAATCCACAGCAAAATGCGCACACACACGGCCAAGAATCGAGCTCAAAAGACTATCTCAAAGTTCTCACTAGAACGGAGCTCGAATCACTGAGAATGACAAACGAATGCGCAAAGACTGAGTGTGGATGATCAAGAATGCTCTAAGGTTGCTTGGTATACTCCTCCATGCGCCTAGGGGTCCCTTTTATAGCCCCAAGGCAGCTAGGAGCCGTTGAGAACAAATCTGGAAGGCCATCCTTGCCTTCTGTCGTCGGGCGCACCGGACAGTCCGATGCACACCGGACAGTGTCCGGTGCCCGATTTCCTTCCTTAAATGGTGAAGCCGACCGTTGGCTGCCTTGGAGCCGTTGGCGCACCGGACATGTCCGGTGCACACCGGACAGTCCGGTGCCCCCTTCTAGCCGTTGGCTCGGCCACGTGTCCCGCGCAGATCGCGCGGCCGACCGGCCGACCGTTGGCTCACCGGACAGTCCGGTGCACACCGGACAGTCCGGTGAATTTTAGCCGTACGATGTCGGCGAATTCCCGAGAGCGGCCACTTCACGCCGAGTCAGCCTGGCGCACCGGACATTGTCCGGTGCATCACCGGACAGTCCGGTGCCCCAGACCGAAACAGCCTTTTGGCTGTACACAGCCAACTCTTCTCTTTTCTTCTTCTTTCTGTTTCTAATACTTAGACAAGTATATTAGTACACAAAACCAATGTACTAAGACTTAGAAACATACCTTTGCTCTTGTTTTGCACTTTGTCCATCCATAAGTATGAATTCACATTTAAGCACTTGTGTTGGCACTCAATCACCAAAATACTTAGAAATGGCCCAAGGGCACATTTCCCTTTCAATTACTGCTTGAAATTTCTGCTGCTTCACTGGCAATTGGTTGACTGCTTTAATTTCTGAACCTTAAGTTTTAATGTTTTCATTTCTTTGATTGTAGACAAGGACATTAGCAGCTTCAACTAATGGACCTACTTTGCAATCAAGGACTGAAAGGGATATTGTTGATGAAGAATCTGAAAATAGTTACGAAGAATCTGAAAATCCCATCAATGATGAAGGTAAAAATCAAACAAACTTTAAATTTATTGTAGCAATTTTGAAAATAGTTATGAACAAAGGTTTTCATCTGTTTTATCTCCTGTAATAAGTAGAGCAACCTATTGGGCATCGAAATATAAAGAAAGGAAGGGGCCCAACCTTGAAGAAGAACATATATTCAAGTAGTGGTGGGCCTAAAATCTGCATTACCCTCAATGAATATGGACAACCAGTTGGTAGGAACAGCAAAGAGTTTGGTAATTTCTTAGGAACTTTGGTGAGGAAAAATATCCCGGTTTCTTGTGAGGATTGGAGACTAGTTGATTCTAAAAAGAAGTTTGAGTTATGGACAAAAGTGAAGGTAATCTGATTTAGTGAGATAATTTGTCTTAGCCTATTGTCAGTAGATTTGGTAAGCAACTACATTTTTGTTGAAACAGGAATACTATGAAGTGGATGAATCTGGTATAGATTATGTTATAACATCTGCAGCAAAAAAGTGGAGAGAGTTTAAGGTTGACCTAAAGAACAAATATTTTGATGAAACATTGAGTTTTGAAGAGCTTATTGCTAAAAGGGATGAAAGGGTGAAAGAATCTGATTGGGAGTGGTTGATAACTTATTGGATGTCTCCAGAAGCCGAGGTACATGCTGATTTGTTTTTAATTCTTTTTTGAGATATAAACCTTCATTAAACTTTTGTATGAATGAATTTGTATTATTGTTTTGATATATTCATATTTATGTTGTAGGTTCGTACAAACAGAGGTAAAGATAACCGTTCAAAGCTGACTATGTCGCATGCAGCTGGCAGCAAGAGTTATGCTCGTGTGGGGCATGAACTGGTAAAAAAATTATAATCACTAGTTTGTATAATCATTAGTTTAATTTATGAAAAATCTAGTCAATTACTGGACCAAATCATTTTTTCTTGTAGGCCGAGCAACAAGGACGCCCTGCGAGAAGAGATGAAATATATGTTAGAACACACACGCGTAAGAACAAAGAAGGGGATATTGTGCCTCTACCTGGAGCAGAAATATTCATTGTGAGTACACATATTTTTGATTTATGTAATAATTAAAATATAAGTGAACAAAATATAACATATGTGTGGTCCTCTTAAGAATAAATTTGAAGAAGCTGTTGCTGAGAACCCAGAACTGAAGGACAGAAGTATTGAAGATGGTGATTTATATGCACATGTTTTTGGAGAGAAAGAACCAAGAGGTCGTATTCGTGGTTTAGGCTTAGGACCAACTCCACAAGATGTAGGCACCCCTGGAACTCAAATGAAAATATCAACAAAGCTTCAAATGGCATTGCAAGCTCGCAGTCAGTCTGAGCAAGAGGTTAGAGCCTTAAGACAGGATATGAATCAAATGAAAGAAAAAATGGATCAAATTTATCAAATGATGGTAGCAGCTCAAGGGGTGAAACATATAGAAAGCCCATCACAACATGGGTCTAATTCTCGACAGGTGATATAATATTGCATATGTTTAGTCAGTGTAGCATATATCGAGCAGTTCGTCGTCTATCCAGTTAATTAGGCTTGTTTCCTTTATCTCACTAACACTTTTTCCCTTTTTATTTTTCTTTAGAACTCAAGGGTGCATCGGTCAGATGAGGTGGCACATGATTACAATGGTAATGACTATTCACAAAATATGGTTGAAGATGACTTGCAGCTTACTAGGCGAGTTGCAAGCACTGTGGGTCGTCTAAGGAATCGTGAAGATGTTAATACTATTGAAGAGCAAAGTCGCAGGCGAGACATTGCTGAAAAGGAAATGTGCCCTTGGGCCATTTCTAAGTATTTTGGTGGTTTAGTGTCCAACACAAGTGTGTAAGTGTAAAATGGTGGACAAAGTACAAATCAAGGATAAAGGTATGTTTCTCAGACTTAGTACATTGTTTTATGGACTAATGTATTGCGTCTAAGTGCTGGAAACAGGAAAAATCCAATTGAAAATGTCTTGGCTCGAGCAGCCAAGAATCTGCTGAGTCTGGGTGCACCGGACTGTCCGGTGGTGCACCGGACAGTGTCCGGTGCGCCAAGCTGGCTCGAGCGAAGTGGCCGCTCTCGGGAATTCTCCGGCGACGTACGGCTATAATTCACCGGACTGTCCGGTGTGCACCGGACTGTCCGGTGAGCCAACGGTCGGCCGGGCCAACGGTCGGCCGCGCGATCTGCGCGGGACACGTGGCCGAGCCAACGGCTAGAAGGGGTCACCGGACTGTCCGGTGTGCACCGGACATGTCCGGTGCGCCAATGGCTCTCAGGCTGCCAACGGTCGACTGCGCCATATTTGGAAGGAAATCGGGCACCGGACACTGTCCGGTGTGCACCGGACTGTCCGGTGCTCCAGTCGACAGAAGGCAAGATCAGCCTTCCTAGATTGCTCTCAACGGCTCCTAGCTGCCTTGGGGCTATAAAAGGGACCCCTAGGCGCATGGAGGAGAACACCAAGCATCTCCTAAGTATTCCTAAGCACCAAGACATCAATTCCGCGCCTTTGATTCTTTGCAATAGCGATTAGAGCTCTAGTTGAGTGGTGAACTCATTGAGTTGTGTTGTGAGCTCTCGTTGCGACTTGTGTGCGTGGTGTTGCTGTGATTTCTTGTCTTGAGTGCGTTGCTAATCCCTCCCTTGCTCCGTGTTCTTTGTGAATTTCAAGTGTAAGGGCGAGAGGCTCCAAATTTGTGGAGATTCCTCGCAAACGGGATTGAGTAAAGCAAACAAAACACCGTGGTATTCAAGTGGGTCTTTGGACCACTTGAGAGGGGTTGATTGCAACCCTCGTCCGTTGGGACGCCACAACATGGAGTAGGCAAGCGTTGGTCTTGGCCGAACCACGGGATAACCACCGTGCCATCTCTGTGATTGATCCTTGTTGGTTATTGTGTTTTGTTGAGGATTCCTCTTTAGCCACTTGGCAATTATTGTGCTAACGATTAACCAAGTTTTGTGGCTTAAGTTTTTAAGTTTCACAGGATCACCTATTCACCCCCCCCCCCCCCTCTAGGTGCTCTCAATTGGTATCAGAGCCGTTCTCTTCACAAAGGGACTAACCGCCCTAAGAGATGGATCCTAAGGGGAAGGGTATCGTGATCAACGATAAAGAGAAGGAATCTTTCGTCAACGAGCCAAAGGATGACAAGCCTACCGACTCGGGCTCGGGTCATAGACGAAAAGATGGGAAGAAGAAGAAGACAAGGCGCATTAAGGAGATCGTCTACTACGACGACAGTGATGAGTCCACTTCTTCCCACAAGGACAACGACGACAACGACTACGACAAACGAAAGACAGTTAACTCGAACTTTTCTTTCGATTATTCGCGTATTCCTCAAAGTGCACATACTCATTTATTATCTATTCCACTTGGTAAACCTCCTCATTTTGATGGAGAGGACTACGGATTTTGGAGTCACAAAATGCGTAGTCACTTGTTCTCTCTCCATCCTAGTATATGGGAGATTGTAGAGGGTGGAATGCACTTTGATAGTTCGGATAGTCCCATGTTTATTAATGAGCAAATTCATAAGAATGCACAAGCTACTACTGTTCTTCTAGCTTCATTGTGCAGGGATGAATACCACAAAGTGAGCGGCTTGGATAACGCCAAGCAGATATGGGACACCCTCAAGATTTCTCATGAGGGGAACGACGTCACCTTGCTCACCAAGATGGAATTGGTGGAGGGCGAGCTTGGTCGATTCGCGATGATAAGGGGCGAGGAGCCAACCCAAACATACAACCGGCTCAAGACCCTTATCAACAAAATAAGGAGCTACGGAAGCACGCGATGGACGGACCACGACGTCGTCCGACTGATGCTAAGGTCCTTTACCGTTCGTGATCCTCATTTGGTGAATAATATTCGTGAGAATCCCAGGTACACCAAAATGTCGCCCGAAGAAGTCCTTGGGAAATTTGTAAGCGGGCGAATGATGATCAAGGAGGCGAGGTACGTGGACGACGCATTGAATGGTCCAATCAATGAGCCTCAACCCCTTGCTCTCAAGGCAACAAGAAGCAAGGAGGCGCTACCTAGCAAGGTGGCACGAATTGAGGCGGCCGGACTTAATGATGAAGAGATGGCCCTCATCATCAAAAGATTCAAGACGGCGCTTAAGGGTCGCAAGGGACAGCTAAGCAAGACCAAAGCCAAGGGGAAGCGCTCATGCTTCAAATGCGGTAAGCTCGGTCATTTTATTGCTAACTGTCCCGACAATGATAGTGATCAGGATCAAGGGATCAAGAGGGAGAAAAAGAAGAACTATAAGAAGGCAAAGGGCGAGGCACATCTTGGCAAGGAGTGGGATTCGGATTGTTCTTCGTCCGACTCCGACAATGAAGGACTCGCTGCCACCGCCTTCACTAAGTCATCCCTCTTTCCCAACGAGCGTCATACATGCCTTATGGCATGGGAGAAGAAAGTATGTACTCGAGACTCTACCTATGCTTCTTCGAGTGAGGACGAATCTAGTGATGAAGATGAAATAGATTATTCATGTCTATTTAAGGGCCTAGATAGAACCAAGGTAGATAAAATTAACGAATTGATTGATGCCTTGAATGATAAAAATAGGCTTTTAGAAAAACAAGAGGACTTGTTGTATGAAGAACATGACAAATTTGTAGAAGCTCAAAAATCTCATGCCTTAGAAGTTAAGAGAAATGAAATGCTTTCTTGTGAATTATCTTCTTGCCATGAGACAATTTCTAGCTTAAGAAGCATTAATGATAATTTGAATGCTAAGGTAGAAATAGCTAGTAAATCTAATTCTTGTGTAGAACATGTTATGATTTGCACTAGGTGTAAGGATTTTGATATTGATGCCTGTAATGGACACCTAGTTTCAATTTCGAGATTAAATGATGAAGTAGCTAGTCTTAATGCCCAACTTAAGACTAGCAAAAGTGATCTCGATAAGCTAAAATTTGCAAGGGATGCCTACACGATTGGTAGACACCCCTCAATTAAGGATGGACTTGGCTTCAAGAGGGAAGCCAAGGACTTAACAAGCCATAAGGCTCCCATCTCCGCCAAGGAGAAAGGGAAGGCCCCTATGGCAAGTAGTACTAAAAAGAACCATGCTTTTATGTACAATAATAGAAGACAGTCTCATAGGAGTTGTAATGCTTTTGATTCACATGCCTATGATTCTTATGCTATGTATGCTTCTAGTTCTTCTTATATGCATTGTAGAGATATGCCTAGGAAAAATATTCATCATGTGCCTAGAAAGAATATTGTTCATGTTCCTAGAAAAGTTATGAATGGTCCCTCTACAATTTATCATGCTTTGAATGCTTCCTTTGCTATTTGTAGAAAGGATAGGAAGATAGTTGCTAGGAAATTAGGGGCAAAATGCAAGGGTGATAAAACTTGCATTTGGGTCCCTAAGGAAATTGTGACTAACCTTGTAGGACCCAACAAGAGTTGGGTACCTAAGACCCAAGCCTAAATTTGCCTTGCAGGTTTATGCATCCGGGGGCTCAAGCTGGATTATCGACAGCGGATGCACAAACCATATGACGGGGGAGAAGAAGATGTTCACCTCCTACGTCAAGAATAAGGATTCCCAAGATTCAATCATATTCGGTGATGGGAACCAAGGCAAGGTGAAAGGTTTAGGCAAGATTGCAATATCTAATGAGCACTCTATCTCTAATGTGTTTTTAGTTGAATCCCTTGGATATAATTTACTATCTGTTAGTCAATTATGTAATATGGGATATAACTGTTTATTTACAAATGTAGATGTGTCTGTCTTTAGAAGATGTGATGGTTCACTAGCTTTTAAGGGTGTACTAGACGACAAACTTTACTTAGTTGATTTTGCAAAAGAAGAGGCCGGTCTAGATGCATGCTTAATAGCTAAGACTTGCATGGGCTGGTTGTGGCATCGCCGCTTAGCACATGTGGGGATGAAGAACCTCCACAAGCTTCTAAAGGGAGACCACGTGATAGGTCTAACCAATGTTCATTTCGAAAAAGATAGACCTTGTGCAGCTTGTCAAGCAGGTAAACAAGTGGGAGGAGCACATCACAGCAAAAATGTGATGACCACATCAAGACCACTGAAGCTGCTGCATATGGACCTCTTCGGACCCGTCGCCTATCTGAGCATAGGAGGAAGTAAGTATGGTCTAGTTATTGTTGATGACTTTTCCCGCTTCACTTGGGTGTTCTTTTTGCAGGATAAGTCTGAAACCCAAGGGACCCTCAAGCGCTTCCTAAGGAGAGCTCAAAATGAGTTTGAGCTCAAGGTGAAGAAGATAAGGAGCGACAACGGGTCCGAATTCAAGAATCTTCAGGTGGAGGAGTTCCTTGAGGAGGAGGGGATCAAGCACGAGTTCTCCGCTCCCTACACACCTCAGCAAAATGGTGTGGTAGAGAGGAAGAACAGGACGCTCATAGATATGGCGAGGACTATGCTTGGAGAGTTCAAGACCCTCGAGTGCTTTTGGTCGGAAGCCGTGAACACAGCTTGCCACGCCATCTACAGGGTCTATCTTCATCGCCTCCTCAAGAAGACTTCATATGAGCTGCTGACTGGTAACAAACCCAATGTATCGTACTTTCGTGTATTTGGGAGTAAATGCTACATTCTAGTGAAAAAGGGTAGGAATTCCAAATTTGCTCCCAAAGCTGTAGAAGGGTTTTTATTAGGTTATGATTCAAATACAAAGGCGTATAGGGTCTTCAACAAATCATTAGGTTTGGTTGAAGTCTCTAGCGACGTTGTATTTGATGAGACTAATGGCTCTCCAAGAGAGCAAGTTGTTGATCTTGATGATGTAGATGAAGAAGACGTTCCAACGACCGCGATACGCACCATGGCGATTGGAGATGTACGGCCTCAGGAACAATTGGAGCAAGATCAACCGTCTTCCTCAACTATGGTGCATCCCCCAACCCAAGATGACGAACAGGTACCTCAAGTGGAGGCGCATGATCAAGGGGGAGCACAGGATGTTCAAGTTGAAGAGGAAGAAGCACCTCAGGCACCTCCAACCCAAGTTCGAGCGACGATTCAAAGGGATCATCCCGTCGACCAAATATTGGGTGATATTAGCAAGGGAGTAACTACTCGTTCAAGATTAGTTAATTTTTGTGAGCATTACTCTTTTGTCTCTTCTATTGAGCCTTTCAGGGTAGAAGATGCCTTGCTAGATCCGGACTGGGTGTTGGCCATGCAGGAGGAACTCAACAATTTCAAGCGCAATGAAGTTTGGACACTGGTGCCTCGTCCCAAGCAAAATGTTGTGGGAACCAAGTGGGTGTTCCGCAACAAACAGGACAAGCACGGGGTGGTGACGAGGAACAAGGCTCGACTTGTGGCAAAAGGTTATGCCCAAGTCGCAGGTTTGGACTTTGAGGAGACTTTTGCTCCTGTGGCTAGGCTAGAATCAATTCGTATCTTGCTAGCATATGCCGCTCACCATTCTTTCAGGTTGTACCAAATGGATGTGAAGAGCGCTTTCCTCAACGGGTCGATCAAGGAGGAGGTGTACGTGGAGCAACCCCCTGGCTTCGAGGATGAACGGTACCCCGACCACGTGTGTAAGCTCTCTAAGGCGCTCTATGGACTTAAGCAAGCCCCAAGAGCATGGTATGAATGCCTTAGAGACTTTTTAATTGCTAATGCTTTCAAGGTTGGAAAAGCCGATCCAACTCTTTTTACTAAGACTTGTGACGATGATCTTTTTGTGTGCCAAATTTATGTCGATGACATAATATTTGGTTCTACTAATAAAAAGTCTTGTGAAGAGTTTAGCAGGGTGATGACGCATAAATTCAAGATGTCGATGATGGGCGAGTTGAACTACTTCCTTGGGTTCCAAGTGAAGCAACTCAAGGACGACACCTTCATCTCCCAAACGAAGTACACGCAAGACTTGCTAAAGCGGTTTGGGATGAAGGACGCCAAGCCCGCAAAGACTCCGATGGGAACTGACGGACACACCGACCTCAACAAAGGAGGTAAGTCCGTTGATCAAAAAACATACCGGTCCATGATAGGTTCTTTGCTTTATTTATGTGCTAGTAGACCGGATATTATGCTTAGCATATGCATGTGTGCTAGATTTCAATCCGATCCTAAGGAGTGTCACTTAGTGGATGTGAAGCGAATTCTTAGATATTTAGTCGCTACGCCTTGCTTCGGGATCTGGTATCCAAAGGGGTCTAACTTTGACTTAATTGGGTACTCAGATTCCGACTATGCTGGATGTAAGGTCGATAGGAAGAGTACATCGGGGACTTGCCAATTCTTAGGAAGGTCCCTGGTGTCATGGAACTCTAAGAAACAAACCTCCGTTGCCCTATCCACCGCTGAGGCCGAGTACGTTGCCGCAGGACAGTGTTGCGCGCAACTACTTTGGATGAGGCAAACCCTCCGGGACTTTGGCTACAATCTGAGCAAAGTCCCACTCCTATGTGACAATGAGAGTGCTATCCGAATAGCGGAAAATCCTGTTGAGCACAGCCGCACAAAGCACATTGACATCTGGCATCACTTTTTGAGAGACCACCAGCAAAAGGGAGATATCGAAGTGTTCCATGTTAGCACCGAGAACCAGCTAGCCGATATCTTTACCAAGCCTCTAGATGAGAAGACCTTTTGCAGGCTGCGTAGTGAGCTAAATGTCTTAGATTCGCGGAACTTGGATTGAAATGTAGCATACATGTGTTTATGCCTTTGATCATGTTCATTCTGCATGTTGTTGCTTATTGTGGTGCTCAAGTTGTACAAACACTCCCTGGACCTCACGAGTCATGTTTGCAAGTGATGCACATATTTAGGGGGAGCTGTGCTACAACTTGACCCTTTGAGACTAACCATGTACTTGAGTTTGGTTGTTTTAGTCTCCAAGGAGAATTGAAAGGGAAAAAGGTGGACTTGGACCATGCAAGACTTCCACTGCACTCCGATGAAAAGAGTAACTTTTCCAAGTTCATCTTTATACTCTGATTGCCTTTGTGTTCTTATTTGAAGATTTTGGTGAGGCAATGGGGTTAAAGGGCCAAGATTGATCCCGTTTTGGTGCTTGATGCCAAAGGGGGAGAAAATAAAGGCCAAAGCGATAAATGGATCAGCTACCACTTGAGAGATTTTGAAAATAGTAGAATAGAGCTTTTGGTTTGTCAAAACTCTTTTATTGTTTCTCTTGTCAAAAGTTGGCCTCTTGTGGGGAGAAGTGAAAATAGTAGAATAGAGCTTTTGGTTTGTCAAAACTCTTTTATTGTTTCTCTTGTCAAAAGTTGGCCTCTTGTGGGGAGAAGTGTTGATTATGGGAAAAAGGGGGAGTTTTTGAAATCCTTGATCAAATTTCTTTGGAAAACCTCTCTTTATGTCTCTACAAGTGGAATTGACTTAGAGATAGGAATTTGAGGTTGATTTGCAAAAACAAACCAAGTGGTGGCATAGAATGATCCATATATGTCAAATTTGAATCAAAACAATTCGAGTTTTTATTTGAAGTGATTTTGTACTTGTTCTACTTGCTTTATGTTGTGTTGGCATAAATCACCAAAAAGGGGGAGATTGAAAAGGAAATGTGCCCTTGGGCCATTTCTAAGTATTTTGGTGGTTTAGTGTCCAACACAAGTGTGTAAGTGTAAAATGGTGGACAAAGTACAAATCAAGGATAAAGGTATGTTTCTCAGACTTAGTACATTGTTTTATGGACTAATGTATTGTGTCTAAGTGCTGGAAACAGGAAAAATCCAATTGAAAATGTCTTGGCTCGAGCAGCCAAGAATCTGCTGAGTCTGGGAGCACCGGACTGTCCGGTGGTGCACCGGACAGTGTCCGATGCGCCAAGCTGGCTCGAGCGAAGTGGCCGCTCTCGGGAATTCTCCGGCGACGTACGGCTATAATTCACCGGACTGTCCGGTGTGCACCGGACTGTCCGGTGAGCCAACGGTCGGCCGGGCCAACGGTCGGCCGCGCGATCTGCGCGGGACACGTGGCCGAGCCAACGGCTAGAAGGGGTCACCGGACTGTCCGGTGTGCACCGGACATGTCCGGTGCGCCAACGGCTCTCAGGCTGCGCCATATTTGGAAGGAAATCGGGCACCGGACACTGTCCGGTGTGCACCGGACTGTCCGGTGCTCCAGTCGACAGAAGGCAAGATCAGCCTTCCTAGATTGCTCTCAACGGCTCCTAGCTGCCTTGGGGCTATAAAAGGGACCCCTAGGCGCATGGAGGAGAACACCAAGCATCTCCTAAGTATTCCTAAGCACCAAGACATCAATTCCGCGCCTTTGATTCTTTGCAATAGCGATTAGAGCTCTAGTTGAGTGGTGAACTCATTGAGTTGTGTTGTGAGCTCTCGTTGCGACTTGTGTGCGTGGTGTTGCTGTGATTTCTTGTCTTGAGTGTGTTGCTAATCCCTCCCTTGCTCTGTGTTCTTTGTGAATTTCAAGTGTAAGGGCGAGAGGCTCCAAATTTGTGGAGATTCCTCGCAAACGGGATTGAGTAAAGCAAACAAAACACCATGGTATTCAAGTGGGTCTTTGGACCACTTGAGAGAGGTTGATTGCAACCCTCGTCCGTTGGGACGCCACAACGTGGAGTAGGCAAGCGTTGGTCTTAGCCGAACCACGGGATAACCACCGTGCCATCTCTGTGATTGATCCTTGTTGGTTATTGTGTTTTGTTGAGGATTCCTCTTTAGCCACTTGGCAATTATTGTGCTAACGATTAACCAAGTTTTGTGGCTTAAGTTTTTAAGTTTCACAGGATCACCTATTCACCCCCCCCCCCCTCTAGGTGCTCTCAATTGCAACAATGGTACCTCAAAGAAATCATGGGTCACCTCAAAATGCAGACGATAATCATGTAATTTCTCATCTATCACTTCATATTTATGTTTCATTATTTGAACTTTGTAATCTTACTTCGCATATTTTATTAGGTTGGTAAAGAAGTCATATTATATTCTATGATGAGATCAGAAGTTCCTGTTGCAATAGCAAATATTATCTCAACCGATCCAACCACTAAGGTTGCAGATGTTCCTCTTGGAAGGGAGTTCACACAGGTTTTTGTGACTCGCGTGCTAAAAAGGGAAAGTACTCTGCCACGACCATACTTAGGTGTAGAGAGTATGGGGGATGCTCTTTTTATGCCCGTTGCATGGCCAACAAACAAGGTAATACTACAACCTTGTCTTTTATTTATGTAATTAATGGAACAAGCTTCTAATGTTCTGTATTTTTAGATGGGTCGTAACAAAAAATCAACATTGACCCACGGTTCTACAGCAGCAGGTAAATATTTTGCCTGAAAATATGTTTTCAGACTCTTGAAATAAATGACATCTAGTTTACAGCAGGTAAATAGTTTACAACAGTTTATAGTTTAGTTTTAGACTTGTATTTTTAGTGAAGGCGCCACTTGTTCTGATCATGATGTGTGGACCAAACTTTCTTGAACCTAGCTAAGTCTGAGTCGGTTTTCCAAGTCTAGGGGTCCCTGTCCAAGTTGCTTAGTCTAAGTCAAAATTCCTGACTAGACCTAGGTTAGTTTCTTTTCTCTTTTGATGTTTTAGCCATCAATGTACCTGGGATCGATCTTCCTGGGTTCTGTTTTATCAAGATTTGTAACTCAGCCTTCCTGGGATCGATCTTTTATAAAGTTTAGAACCTGAAAGGATTGGTGCTCTATGTTGGATGGAAGCATAGCCTCAGAACGAGGATAATGGATAGAGAAGCAATTCTGCCTTTTCTTGAAGCAATTCTGCCACATTTTATCGTAACAGTAAGAGTCCCAGGCAAGCACTGAAGAAGTAATTCTGCCTTTTCTTTAAATCGCGGTGGGCCAGACTGTATCAAGTACTGAAGTAGAGGAATAGCCTCTGATGCAGCGACTGATTGTGCTTTAAACACTTCAGCTAGGCAAGCTGACCAAGCTTGCCTGAGAAGATATAGGGCGCGATTGGTTCCCTTCCCTCTGTAGCCAGGACTACATGTGCCAGCCAGGCCCCTAGTAGCCCTTGCGCTCGTGCAAAGAATCTATTTGCTTTCTCATACACTATTAGCTTGGTCTGACAGAGTCTTTGTTTGGTTCCCATGATCAGCCAGGCTCCATAGAAACGGATAAAAATCTTGCACAGAGAGAGCCAGGCCCGGCGGAACCTTCTGCACATGCTCAGCCTGGCTAGATTGCAAGCGCACCCAACCAATCATGTGTGCTTGCACCGGAGGAGCCTAGTTGTCCTTGGTAGAGCTAACCAAACGTGACCATAGCTTTTGGATGAGTGAGCTAACTGTTGTCATACTCCTGAGAGGCACTATGGATATATAGGAGTCCCTTGTCATGCTCGAGAGGCTCTAAGCTGCGTCATAGAGCATGAGACTATGCCCAACAAGAAGAGAAGACCGAAAACTGGTGAACAGTCCTGCGATAGACACCATATATAGTCCGTGAAGTTTTCCTAAGACCATCGAATGCTAAGCAGGTGTAGGTCAATAAATTTAAACAACAGGTAAGCGATTCTACCAATGAGTTGAAGAATGCGATCAAGGATAGTTTCTACATGAAGAACCAATTTCTGGTGTCCAACAGTGAGCATGCCTCTTTGAGCCAGTCGGTACGATACTTGTCAAACAATTACATGATGTCCAAGCAAGCTCATAAGAAGAAAGTTGTGCCCAGATCGCCCCCTGTCTCCTAAATCTCCAAAATCTGTGAAGGAGGTTCTAGAGGAACCAAAGTTCAGTTGTTTGATCTGGATGAGTGAGCTAACTGGAGCGACGTCCTTACATAGAAATTCCATGAAGCTCATACTATTTTCTTCATATATTTTCTGCATGCTGTCTCTATTTTGTCTTAATTTTTAATGTCCAAATTCATGTGTCTATTTTGTCCTCTTCAGAACTTATTCGGTGATCTTTTGGCCCATCTTTGCTAATACCGACAAAGTACGCATGCTGCTGTTGTCAAGGTATAGTATGTGCCCACCTAAATGACTTCATAAAACTCCATCTCTCCATTCACCCTTAAACTTTCATCTACAGTACACCGAACTTTGTGATTTACTTTCATCTTTGTGATTTACTTTCATCAGCAGTATCACCGAACTTTTTGCAATTTAATACTTTTATTAAACTTTCAGTTTGAATTTTCTGTTGGGAGTTTATAGACCTGTTGATATAGTAATTGACAAATTATCAAAATATGTTGTAGGGGAGGTGCTGGAAGCAAGGATCAGAGTGCTTGAAGTGTGTGAAAAAATGATTACTCGCATGCATGCTAGCCGTTGGCGTAACATCACCCAGCTGATGGAGAGATTTTAGTTTGCTAGCTAGATGAATCTTTAGACTTTGCATGTAATTGAACTGAAAGATCACTTCAGAATTTATAAAACATGTATGCTATTATTTTTTTATATGTTCATCACACAAATTGTGTTCCAAAACAATATACGTTGGAATTCAAAGTCAAAGATTGATCTCTTTCTTTTAGTAATCAAATTTCATATATTCTAAGCTACATATTATTCAAGTTGTCCTGTAATGTTATATGTATATGTGCTACAACTTTCTTTCTTTTACTTTCTTTCCTCCAAATAATGGACAAGGTGGGGGTGGACTTTGCCTTGTTATTTTATGTGTCAGCAAATAATATTATGATACGATATAGCAACAAGGTGCATGCTGTTTGGTTTGGCTTCGATAATGGTAACGGCATGGTCGCAATGGAACGAAGAACGCAAGCCAGAATAAAAAAAAATAAGGTGGCGATCGTCGACGTCGGAGGACATATATGTATACACGCCGATCTTCTTTAGTCAAATATATGAACGTCAGCCAGCGGCTGGCTTTGATAAGCTCTTCTCAACATGTTCCTGATAAGCCGATTGCTTCAAAGCGTGACGACAGGTTGCCTGAGGGAGCATGATTCCATGGAAACCGAAGATGCTCGCTAACTACTGCTCACTCCATTTCTTTTTAGTTGTCGTTGGATAGTTCAATTTTGCACTATTCAGCGACAACTAAAACAAAACGGAGGAAATACCAGATATAAATATATGATACGGATGATTTTTTTTCAAAAACTTTGACCATTTGTTTTATTTAGAATATTTATTTAAAAATATAAAAATTTAAATCAAGCATAAACTACCTTAAATTAAACTTTAAATAAGACGAGTGATCAAAGTTTTCTTAAAGTCAACGATGTCATATATGTTGGAACCGGACCGCCGACACACGACGTGTCCGTCGGGGCCGCCCGCACACACGGCGCGCCCACCCAGGCTGTCGGGCCGCGACACACGCGCCCGCACGTATAGCAGCGGGCTTTAGGTCTCTTGGGCCAACACTCCCCCAAAAAGCTAGCCCTTTTAGGGGTTGCACCCTCAACCTTATAAACCATGCTATCACATTCTCACCACACAATGTGGGACTATTCCCAACAATCTCCCCCTCAAAAATCAAGCTAGCTTTTTGGGGGGAGTGTTGGCCCAAGAGACCTAAAGCCCGCTGCTATACGTGCGGGCGCGTGTGTCGCGACCCGACAGCCTGGGTGGGCGTGCCGTGTGTGCGGGTGGCCCCGACGGACACGCCGTGTGTCGGCAGTCCGGTTCCAACACTTGGTATCAGAGCCAGGTTGGCCCAGTGCATTCTCAGATAAAATCTCGGCTCACAATGTGTGAGGGGGAGATTGTTGGGAATAGTCTCATATTGTGTGGTGAGAATGTGATAGCATGGTTTATAAGGTTGAGGGTGCAACCCCTTAAAAGGGCTAGCTTTTTGAGGGAGTGTTGGCCCAAGAGACCTAAAGCCCGCTGCTATACGTGCGGGCGCGTGTGTCGCGGCCCGACAGCCTGGGTGGGTGCGCCGTGTGTGCGGGCGGCCCCGACGGACACGCCGTGTGTCGGCGGTCCGGTTCCAACAATATATTGTTATGAATACATGCGAGTTGCATCTGATTCTGATTGGAACAGCCGCATCATTATTGGATGGACGGTTTATCATATCGTATTATATTCTTCTTCTTCCCCGCTCTCTGTGATAGGAAGCGCTCGCGCTAGCTTGGCAGCCAGTTGCCAATATGCTCCAAATTAATAAACCAAGTTTATTCCCCTCAATTCTTGGACTTACTGGATCGAGAAAGCGATACACACACACACAAAAAGTACGTAGTAGTAAAATAAGAATCATGTTCGTTCGTGCAAAAAGCAAAACAAAGGAGGAACAACGAGAGCCGAGTAATATAACTCAACTAGACAGAAGCAAGCTAATAGGTCAAGCTGATCTGGCTAGCTTGCAAAAGGCTGCGACAAACACGTACGTAGTGCGCAGTCAAATCAATGAAGGGCCTTTTATTGCTGCTAGGAATCATATGCACTCTTAATTATTTTCTTCAGGTTGCCTGTATCAAAACGAACTGTTTGCAGCCCAGAAGCGAAAGTTTGTGATAATAACTTCCGTCAAAAGGTTAGTGAGTGAGTGCGGTCGTCTCGTGAAAACCTCACTTGTGGTAGCAACAATCTAGTGAGCCACAGTGTTGTCTTAGTAGGATGCTAACCAACTTGGTGACGACGTTGGCTGAAGTAATTTGACAGGGGCACGCACACTAGCAGCACTGTAGCACATGCTGACATGCATATACAGATACTATTAGATACAACCAACAGAGGTTATCGTCAAGGACATCCTCAACAAGTGGTTGACAATAAAATCACATGATGAGGCTAGGCCGGATGTGTGTGGTGATTGTGCGCTTGGCGGCGGCTTCTGGCGAGTTCGGCAGGCAGTAGGCACACAAGGCTACAAGGGCATTCTGCGTAATTGTTGTGTCTTTCTCTAGGGCTTTCTGTGCACAGCACAGATGCACTTGTAAAGCTCCAACTCTTTTCAACAATGCATATATAATTTATTGAGAAAAGTTTGTTTAGCCTAGGACTCATCGTTTCTCGTGCAAAGCATCAGGGCATGTACAACCCAGATACGGCTGCACGGTACTTCAAGTATAAGACACAGCTAAAACACAACATAATACAGTGATCGTGTCTAAAACGTGTGTCTTACCATATTCATTGTACCAATCAGAGCATTCAATAAATTAAAGTGACCAATCAGCTAGCCTCCTGTCTCGAACATAGAGCTAAGACACTGTGTCTTCGTCAAGATACATGTCTTGAGTTTTTTTACATTCACCCCCCTAGACACACTCTAAGACACAACTTAAGACACTCATTGTACATGCCCTAAGGGCTTGTACAGTGGAGAGACACCAAAACGGTTCTCCAAGTACAAGAGACAACTAAGAGACTCTATTATACAGTGGAGTATCTATAAATGTAGTCTATTAATAAATGCACAATTAAATGTATTTGTACAGCAGCAGATCGATAGAACAGATGACAAATTCGTATAGTGGGAAGTGAGATGTCTGTTGCTACTTGGTTTACGAGCCAGAGTCGTTTCTTCACGTAGAGACGGCTCTAAGATTTTTTTACATATAACCCCTTTGAATACCTTAAGAGCCTCCACATTAAATATCACTGTATATGCCCTAAGGAGCTCTCTCTACTCGGCAATTAATGTTCATGGATAAAGAACACTACACTAAGGTTCGAGTGCCCGCCCATCAGGCAAATTACAGTGAGAATCTCAGTGAAAGTTTTATGTACGTTTCATTTTATTGAATAGGATACTACATAGAGATTTATATTTTTTTTGATGATGCGACAATCTCTTATACGGAGTACGAGGGGGCTACACTCATTGCTCAGGTACGGAGTACGAGGAGAACACTGATAAGGCCGAGGAGTTATCAGCTGCCTCGCGATCTCTTGACCCTTGGGGCCGGCCTGAGGCGAGCGAAACCGTGGGCTCTTTGGCGCCGCGGAAAAACGCCGGCGCCTCCCGTTCTCCGGCAGGCGCCGCCCACAACTCCTACGCCCGCAGAGCAGGAGCCAGCAAAGAGCAGAGTCTCGTTGCTTCCCTTGCAGCCGCAGCGGACAGCGGCGTTCATCCCATGAGTCAAAAACGGCGACTCGGAAAAACAAGGGCCACCCGTTTATGACCGCGGCGCTGCCTCCCTCGAGAGTCTAGTCAAGGAAGGGTGCCGCCGCCCGCCGGCGCCGTCCCTTGTAAAACTAGTTTTACCGTCTCGTCAGAGTTCATCAGCATACAGGGTTCCGATTCTTTTACACCAGTAGGTCCATAACCATTTGCATCGAACACGAGTCGTGCAAACTTCAGTTCCGTAGAATAAGGCGCCGTTTGGATGGAGGGACTAATCTTTACTTCCTGATTTTTAGTCCCGTTTAGTCTATATTTTGCTAAACAGAAGGACTAAAGTAGGGACTAATTGACTTTAGTCTCTAGTCCCTCACATGTGTGCTAAAAAAGGACTAAAGGACGACATTTACTCAAATTGTCCTTGTCTAGAAAACTGGCGTAAAACAAGAAAATGAGCATTTCGGTCTTTATGTGTTGCATTTAATGTATTTAGAATATGTTTAGTCCTTACAACCAAACAGAATAGAGACTAAATTTTAGTTCCTAGGATAGTAGGACTAATGGAACCAAACTGGACCTAATTATGTGCTTCAGCATTTTGTTTTGCCAAAGCTTTTACGAAAATTCTGTGTACACTCATTCGGTGCTGGTGGCCTTGTCACCGAAACAGGGGGGCAGGGTCCGGTTAAATTTACATGCACGCACATAATAACATAACTGCTCCGACTATCACCAGCGTTAACCGCATGAATGTTCAGAACTGCGGCATGCGGCGCCAAAGAGCCCTCTCTCTGGAGATGACAAAACAGAAAAGCATCAACAGTTCGATATATCTTTCACGGACTATACATAATAGTCACATCCCTGAACTTAACATCTACAATAATATCAGCAGCAAACATGCCCTCTCTCTGGAGCAATATCACGAGAGCATCTTGTTGTGACCTTGAAGGGAATAGAATCACGAGTAGCAGGTGAAAACCAATGATTTTATCACAGCACTATAACATTCGAAACACGATACGACCTTCACCAAATGCCAAAACTTGGCGCCAAATGTTTTGTGACATTCCTATATACCTGCAATTCCAGGTTCGCCAGTATCGCTGATTTAGCTGAGGCTTTAGCACGGTCCATGCAGTTGGCGTTGGTCAACTGTAATGGGAATAGAAGAAGTTCCAGACAAGCAAGTACTCTAACCAACAGTAACAGGAGCCAACAGCCAAGATAAGATAGTTGGGGATTGGGATACCTTGTCCAGGAGTTGCAAGGGAAGTGAGCTCTCTGGCTGCTAGGTCAATAGCTCTAGGAACAAATGACGCATCCTGGGGGGTCTTGGAATTCTGGATCTTGATCGTTTTGCGAGGGGGTTAAGACTAAGATGGCTTTGGTTGCGATGGAAAAGCAAAGACAGGGCGTGGACTGCCATGAAGCTTCCTTGTGACAGAACTGATGAAGATCTCTTCAATGCTTCCACAATGGTGACGGTTGGCAATGGTAAGATAACTGAGTTCTGGAAATCTATCTAGATCCAAGGTCTAGCCCCTAAGAACATTGCACCTTCGCTCTTCAAGAAGACAAAGAGGAAGAACATCACGGTTGACAAAGCACTCACTAACAACAACTGGATACGATTATGCTTCCCATTCTCGGGTGAGGTTGAGCTTAGAGAGTTTGTCTCTCTATGGCAGGCCATAGGTAACATGCAAGAGCTTAATGGTTTGGAGGACACCATTACTTGGAGATGGTCGGCAGATGGGCAGTACAGTGCAAGCAGTGCTTACAACATACAATTCTCATCCAATTACAGTAAAATGAATCTCTGCCCTATTTGGAAGGCTAAGGTGGAACCGAAGTGCCTTTTTTTGCCTGGACACTACTACATAAGAGAATCCTAACGACCGATAACCTTCATAAAAGGGGTTGGCCTTGCAACCCAATATGCTGTCTCTGCAACTCGGCCCTAGAAACAATTCTCCACTTATCCAAGGACTGCCTCTTTAGTAGAGAGGTGTGGAACAAAGTGTTGTCTTGGGCCAACCTTCCTTTCTTGAATGGGATTCTCAGTGACACATCTTTGTATGATTGGTGGACGGGTCTGCGTAGCCTTTGCAACAGACAGTCAAGAAGATGCTTCGACGACCTGCTAATTCATTTTTTGTGGAATTTATGGCTGGAAAGAAATAACAGAATTTTCCAAAGTCAGCATAGAAGCGTTGAACAAGTAGCTCTTGCAGTCAACGGATACTGCTAGTAGCTGAGGTCTTGTTGGTCTGGACTAGTGGGGTTTTTTTTCTATTCTTTTACCTCTTTTTAACTCTTTTTATTTTTTCTTTCTTTTCCTCTTCCTCCAGTTGCTTTGGTTTTGTATTATCCAGTTCTTTCTTCCCTACTCTAATATATATCGGAGCGGCAAGTCTTTTGCCTCTTCCTTTCCAAAAAAAAGATAACACTTCGTTATGATTTGTATTTGAAATATCGAGTGTGTGAGCTCGAGATAGTCGAGACTCGAGAGTCGAGAGGGTGTGTGCGCACAGCGAGCGAGAGAGGCGCGCATGTGTGGCCGCCCCCACACCATTCTGGGCCTAACACTGTGGCCCAGTTTGGCCCAAATCTATTAGTTATGTTGGGCCTGCCGGCCATTACATTCACGCGTCGTATCGTAAACCGCCGCGCCGGGCACGCTGAAATGGGGGCGAGACGATCACCGGCGCCGTTTGCTGGCTCCTCCGTCTTCGCGCGGTGCCGGTGGCGAGGCGAGGGCTCAGTCACTGCATGCGGGAGGACGGTCGCGGTTGTCTTGGCGCAGGCGCGCAGCCACTGACTCCGATCGCTGCCGGAAGTACAGTGAGATGCACAATCGCCCCGCAGCCCCGGGGCGCCGAGCAGGTGAGTTGTTTGGTAGATTGCCGATCAGTGATTTTGTAGCCTTGCTTTTCCGCATCCACTCTCAGCATAGCGACTTCCTGGCAGATCAGAAAGTTTCTGCAACTTGTTAAGTATCTCGTTAATTTTCGCTGCATTTCCTTGCGTGTTTGGCTCGCGTGTTCTATCATCGGAGTAGACTGCTCCCAATTCCATCACAGAAAAGCGGGGGAATTCCTCCCGCGGGTTTGCACTCAGCGAGTGCGAAACTGCCAATAAGTGATGGCGGGAAGTACGCTAGGCATGCGCATAGCTTCGGTCACCTGCTCGATGAAATGCCGGTGTCAGTTCATAAATAGCAGTTGTTGCAGCTGGCCTGCCCCCTCCCCCTCCCCTGAAGATTTGCTCGCACAAGGCTGTCAGATGGTCCATTGTGCCTTTGTCGGGCTGTTCCTCTATGCGTTGGGCATAAGCATGGTGGTGTGGCCGTGTGGGCCAAGCTGCCGTGGGCAAATCGGGATTTGGGGGCAGAGTTTGGTGCATGAGTAGGGTTGGTTGGTACATGCAGGTGATCGGTCGCTGTGAGCGTAGGTGGTACAGGTCGTTGGTTGTTTGGATCGTACTTTGTGAGCAGTTAGTGCTGTTGATCGGATCACGACCTCGTACCTGGTAGAAGGCACAGATCAGGCGTGCAAACTGTACGAGGCCTCGTGCGTGGTAGTCGTCTGTAGCTGAAGGCAGGTATGATTTTTTTTTTTACTGAACTTACAATTCAGTGTTTGTCATTGCATAAGCGGTAGCTGGTAGCGAAAGGTTGCTAGTTAGCTAGTCTCCTGGTGTTAGTTTCATTAGAGAGGCAACGCAAATCACCTTTGCCAATGGTCGATTGGTTACTCCAAAGTGCAAACACATCTTATATCACTTGTTAGTTAAGGCGCATCGTAAATCTGACAAAATGGCACCCAGTTCTGCCACCTGCTGATGATGAGCATGTGTGGAGCGCGAAACAGATAGTGCTGTTTGTTCCACTCTGAGCTTTTATGAACTGCTTGCTCTTTTGCTAACAGCATTGGAAGCCGATGAGCAGTAGTGATGTTCATTTAGCTAGCTAGCTGTTAGCTATTTTAGTTCCTTCAACAAACCTTTCCTGCGCCCCTGTCTGTTCTGTCGACAGCACATTAACATAAGAAACCCAGCTGAGCACGCCCAATGGCAGGAAACAAGAAGAAGCTAATGGCTCGATCAGGCCTTTTTCATACCCCCACAATTTTAGAACTCGGGTTCACAGTATTCTGAAGTACGTAGCTGATACATAAGCCTGGAAAACAGCACAGCCAGTGGGATGCAATCGTTTGTGACACTGCCAGGCAGAAATATATGGGAGGCATCAGTAAAGCGCGCCTCTCAATGCATTCCTCTCATGCATGTATGTGATGTAATGTTGCTTCTTCCCATAATGCCGCAGCTTGTTCCAGTTTGATGATCTAATGATTGTTGCTACCCCCTTTTAGGTATACGTACGTACACTTAAAATAAGGGGGTGTTTGGTTTTAGGGACTAATCTTTAGTCCCTTCAATTTTATTCTATTTTAGTTCCTAAATTATTAAATATGGAAACTAAAATAAAGTTTTAGTTTCTGTATTTGGTAATTTAGGTACTAAAATGGTATAAAATAGAGGGACTAAAAATTAGTCCCTCTAAACCAAACACCCCCTAAGCATCGAAGGGAAGGAAGAAGCATGTGCTTGTTGAAGCCCGTGCCCTGATGATGATGATGTCGAGAGAAGTCCTCATGGCGCGCATGGGAGGGGGGATGACCTGTGCTGTCTGCCCAAGTCCCGAGCACGACCGGCCCTAGCAGCAGGTGCGAATAGCCGCACGCACGCACGCATGGTGTTCATCATACTATATCCGCTGTCGTTTTCGCGTGGCACGCAGGCTAGCCGGCCGGTGCGATCAACTGTAAAAACCGCGACGCGCCAACGCTCTCGGCTCCTGGAGCTGATCGGCCGTTCTCGTCTTCCTCTCGCCCAGGTAGCACATCTGTTGTCACGGAATGTGTCGAGAGGTCGATGTAACCCGGGCCTGTTTGACTGATCTTGGCAGGTCGCGCCGCGCAAAGGGAGCTGCGACCGATGGACCGTTGAACAACGCGTCTGCTCTGCTACATATACATTGATTCAGCTGAACGGTCGTGTTTCAGAGAGAGATGACGGCTAAGAGCCTAAGCTACAGGTCAGTCATATGCACTACATATACGGTTTCTTTAAATAAAATCCGTTTTATCTTTTTAGTTGATTCATACAATACTTAATATTCATTATTATATATTTGAACATAGACATAAAATATAAGAGCTAAAACAACTAATATTTTAGAATAGAAGGAGTACACAAACCAACATGAGTTAAAGTTGTTAGAGGAAAGCGCTTTATTCATAGAGACCACGGTTCTGGGGTCTGTTGCTTTCAGTAAATTAAAGCCAGAAAAACAACACACATATATGCTACTACGGTTTACTCATGGCATTATTGATTAGGATACGTATTTGCTGCGACCTGAGCATCAGCGATTGCGCGCCCACCAAGCAAATGGGATGCCAATTATTGCGTGGGTGGCGACGGATCCGTCGGTTGGCCAGAAGCGCGACTCCAAGTGTATGCCGGTAGCGCAACAGACCTCTCGACCGACCTGCTGGCATACGTACGTGCCTAGTCAAACGTGAGCCCTTGCTGATTAGTCTGAACATTTATGAGCCCAGGCCCAGCCCGAATGCGCGAACGAGGTGGCACACTGGCACTGCTTGCTGCATCACTGTTGTGTGTGGGTCTTGGGAGTCTTGACTCCCTGAGTCCTGACAGACGACAACGAGAGAGGGCGCATCAAGTTAACACAACCAAGATGACATGACACACGGCGACGACGCACGGAACGATCGCCGCCGGGCGGAATGCGGGGCTCCTCCGTCCCGTCCGATGGCCGCGCGCGCGTCGTCCCGCGAGACGTCGTGTCGGCATTGGGAGGAGTTGTCAGGTCATCGTGATGGGCCCCCCCCATGAGAGGCACAATGCAACACGCGGCGAGGTGGACCGGTCGACGACATCGCTTGGATTGCCCTGCCTAACGTGGCTTGGCTTTATACTCTTGCTTTTCTTTTAATTATTTATAAAATGAATTCCCTTCCTCCTCCTCCTTCTCGTGGGATTGGATGGAGTGAGACGAAAGGGAAGAGAAGGCCAGCAGCAGCAGCCAGCTGCTGACCATGGCCGGGACCTGCTGCTGGGTGTCCAAGTCCAACCCAAGCAGCTGGCCCTCTCGCGCCTTCTCGGACCGGACGCCGCCGTGGCATCGTCGCGGTCTGGTCAGGTTTCATGCTCTGTTCTGCCGCTGGGGGTCTCCATACATGACAATTGACAGCAACGGGAGGGGAGCCCGAGCCACAGGGATAGCTGAACGGTGGTGCACTGGTGCCGGGGCAATTGCGCCTGGGAGGCTGGGCCCCAGCTGTTTGGACTTGGGACAACCAGTCGATTCTGATCTGTGCCCTGTGCATTAGCCACGCACGCAGAGAACGCCAGGCTGCGCTGTTCCTCACATGTTTTACCTGTGCATTTGAACTCTGAACATCAGAATCAGTGCTCCGTTAGGAGTGCCGTACGATGGGATTAATATAGGAGACAATTTTTAGATAATCTACTCCAGCATTACTCTCTTATATATTTTTATCCTAAATTAATTTTAAAGCTATCTCCTAAAAAATGCATAGAAGATGCAAGCTTGCATAAGGAATACAGAAAAGAACCCCTTAAATTTGCATCAACATTCTATCACTCAACTATGCCATTTTGAATAATAATTTGAAACATCCCTATAAATCTGCCCGTAACTTGAGTACGCACATCTATTATTAGACAACAAAAATTAACCCCTGTATTTGTTTTAAAATTGCCTATTCTAACTATAATATAAACTATCACCTTTAATTTGTACCTACGTTGCTTACTTATTCCGCCGTCATATGAAAATAAACTCTTTTGAATATAGTCAACATATCTGGTGCAAAAAGGATCAGGGTGCTAGCATTTTAACATTAAATCTTGTCTATTGGATCCATCATTTATGGCCGAGTGCAATTCTGCCTAATCATTTAGACTATTTTCGAAAGAATCCCTACAATCTTAGAGAATAGGGCTCTATCTCTCTAAGGGGCTGTTCGTTTCTTCCGGAATGGAGGCATGGAATAATTCATAGCCGATTTGTTTCTCTAATTTATATAAGTTTTAGGGTCTGTTTGGTTGGGCTGTGGCTGTGAAAAAAGTTGCTGTGGGCTGTGAGCTGTGGAAAAAGCTGCTGTAGGCTGTAAGCCGTTAAAAAACTAAAAACTGTTTGGTGGAAACCACTAAAAGTCGTTAAAAGTTCTTCGATATATGTTTTCACAGTTCCATTCGAAAAGCCACTAAAAGCAGGTTCAGGGGTGCTTTCAGATTTGCACTGTGAGAAAGCCAGCTTTTAGAAAAAGCTGCTTCCTAGATCTAACCCTTTGGTTGGCTTTTAGGGGGCAAAAGCCAAAAGCCAAAAGTCAAACCAAACACACCCTTAATCAGCTGGATTGATTCCTGGTCCATTCCTGGACAAACGAACAAAGCCTAAGTAGGATTGTACTTAGTCATAGATGAAGGATCCGGAGACCATAATTATTTTAGTATGTTAGCACTCTAATCCTTTTTACACTATATATGTTGTCTCGAATCTATGCCTAGATATATATAATAATCCACTGAAAATAGTATTTTAATAATATAGGTTTCCAAATTGCACACTTTTGCCGCCACCAAAAATGAAAGCGAGACAAATGTTATGTGCTAAGTGAACATATAGTGGATATCGTGATCCGTGGATTGAGTTACTAGTACTGAAGCAAACTCCTCTTCTTTTTCATGTGCAATTTTTTGAGCATGTTAGAAGTGCACTCTTGTACGGGATCTAATTGATGACACTCATGTATCACATAAGTATCAAACACAGACATAAGTATTATACATAAGTTCTGAAGTCTAAAACAATGAAAACACAACACTCATGGAGGTGGGCGGTTTGACCGGGGCTGCGTTGGGCTGAACCCTTCCGGAGGGTTGTTGGATGCCGCCCCAGATTGGCCCTGCAAAGAGAAGAGATTGCATGTGTTATACCAGATGCATTACAAACATCTAACTACAATTTTGATACTCACAGGAGTGTGGAAGAGAGTAGGGTCAACTGGAGGGAACAATGGAGGTGACAGAGGGATGCCCTGTGCGGCGCCAAGGCTCTGCATGTACTGGAACATCTTCGCCATCCTCTGATCAGCCGCCGCCCGCTCCGCCATTATCCTCGCCTCCATCTCTTGACGTTCCCTCATCTCTTCTTCTAGTTGGGTCTGTAATATTACAAGCCAACGTTATAGTAACTCAAAGAGAAGGTATATAACTCAAGAAAGGACGAGTTACAGAAGCACTAACCTCGAGTTGCTGTATGCGATGCTGTGAGCTGTCGTGCCGAGGTCGTATGGCTGGACTCGAGCCCGTGCTCCTTGCTCTCACCTGAGACAGAGTGAGAGTGGAGGACAAGTCGATTGCCCCGTCGGCAATCCAGTACCGCCCATGTCTCTTGCCTCCTCCGACCCTCATGAGCACATCGGTGTCGATCGGCTCGGTGCTCGGATCATAGTCTGGGCCATGGACCTCCTGCGCCATGGCGGTGTAGTCATGGAGGCGGCTGTAGACGGCGGGGTTGGTGTAGGCCTCGGGCCCGTCATCCGGGTTGTAGGTGACGTCGGACGTCGCCTTACCCTTATGGGCCATAGCATAGGCCGAGAAGGTGGAGCAAGGCCTGCCACCATGTGACGCCGACTGCAACGAAAACCAACGAGATAGTTAGAAATAATATCTAACTTAGTGCTATATATCTAAATAAAAAAGGTGGCGTACCCATGCTTCGGCATATTGGCCCAGGCTCCGGCTGCCTTGGTGGTGGGAGGGGCCTTGCATCATCAAACGCTGTTCCCGGCTAGCTGTGTGCGCCTCGTCCCACTCAGCCGAACACCACCTATCCACCATCTGCTCCCAGCACAGAGGATGTGCGGCGCACCAATGTGGAATCATCTGCAAAGTAAACACGTAAAGTGCATATCAGAAGATAAAATAAAATTCATGCATGGAGTACTGGTACCAAACATGCATGACTTTACCTGCAGGTACTGCTCCCTGGTCAACGACATGGTTCGGGCTTGAGTTTTGGTCACCTTCTCCCTAAGGACGGAGCCGTGGTAGGTGATGATGGCCTGGATGCGGGCCTCATAGTGCATGTCCATGACGAGCTTCTTACAGCTCGTGGTGGCCACCACATCCGCCCTAGCCTCGTATCCAGCATCGCATCTGAAGAAATCCTGCATACAAAAACGATTATCCATACATTATTTCAAGAATTTGCAACGAATGCGACATATTTTACATTATACTAAGACTTACCCACAACTCTTGCTTCACCCGCTCCGCCTTGTTATTGAATTCCCTGCCGTCCCGGTCTACTGCATCGGGGGCGACGGCGTAGTGGTCGAAGGTGAAGGCTAGGCCCGTCACTCCGGCGTACTCCACAAGTCCAGGGAAGTGTTCCCTGCACAGCAGGCCGAGGATGCCATTGGGGGAGCGACGATGACCCCCAGCATAATCCAAAACCGTCCAAGACCTGTCCAAGTGATAAATAAAAAGTATTAGTTTATATTATGATTTTGAACACATAATATGAACAAGAATGAAGAACATAATCCTAGCAACAGAAAATTTCGGCAGCACCTCCCCTGCACGGAGAGGTTTCAAAATCCTGCAAATAAAACTATCAGCACGATGGCTGACATCCACGCATAATTCAACGGCACGATGGCCGGAATCAACAATACTACATATTAACCTAATCATACACGTATATAATTAACTCATTATTAAAACTAATCATTTCATATAAATCATACACGTATAACATAAATAAAGTAATCACCTTGGAGGTTTCGTCACGGGCGAGGCGACGGGGCGCGGGCGAGACGACGGGTCGCGGGCGAGGCGCGGGGCGGGCGAGGGCACGACGGGGAAACGACGGGGGCGAGGGCGAGGCGCACGACGGGCGAGGGCGAGGGCGCGACAAACGAGGGGCACGACGAGTGCGGGCGCGGCTGCGGCGTCGCGAGCGCGAGGGCACGGCGGGCGCGGCTGCGGCGAGCGCGAGAGCGAGCGCGGGCACGACGGGCGTGGCACGGCGAGCGCGGGCACGGCGGGCGCGGCTGCGGCGAGCGCGAGGGCGGGCACGGCGGGCACGGCACGGCGAGCGCGGGCACGGCGCGACGAGCGCGAGGGCACGGCGGCGTGCGCGCACGGCGGCGGCGCGGGCGCGGGCGCGCACGGCGGCGGCTTGGGAGCGCGGCGGCGGCGCGGGCGCGGGCGCACGGCGGCGGCGCGGGCGCGGGCGCGAGGGAGGGCACGGCGGGGGAGGGCGCCGGCGAGGGAGGGCGCGGCGGGCGCGGCGGGCGCGGGCGCCGGCGAGGGCGGTCGCGGCGGGCGCGGGCGCGGGCGGACGCGACGTGGAGGAGGCGCGCCGGGCGGCGAGCCGGCTACGGCGCGGAGCGGCGGCAGCAGCAGGGACGCGGCGGCGGGCGCGACAGAGACGAGAGAGCGAGAGCAGAGAAAGAAGGAGGAAGAAAGGCTGCGATAAAGGCCTGCGATAAAAATTTTAGAATGTTTGGAGATTTTTGTGAGACACTATGTGTACAAACCTAAGAGAACTACACATGAAATCATAGAGTTTCAATGTGGATCTCTTAGGTTTGTACACATAGTGTCTCACAAAAATCTCCAAACATTCTAAAATTTTTATCGCAGCCTGTACATATGATATCATGACACGTGGACAAGTTTCAGGATTTTCTGACTATGTTTGTGTTTTATACAATTTTTAAACATGTGGATGGCAAGTTCACGGCTAGATATGACAATGAGTACCCGCGACCCGATACCCGATGGGTATTTACTCCATTAGGGTATGCATGTGGGCTAAATATTCTACCCGTGGGTCTGTTATTGGGCAAAAATCTTCACTCAATGGGTAAATGGGTATTAGAACGTTCCGCCTTCACCCATACCCGTTAACCCGTGGGTATAAAATACCCAATATAAACTTAGCTCAAGCATGATCTTTGACTTTAGTCATCCATCTTTTTTACTATTTAACAACCTTTTAGGCCATAATGTCATAGAAGGCTTAACGACAATTTAATAACCATGTAATGGAACACGTAATGTGCTATGTAGTACTATCATAGTGTTACTACTTTATCCAATTATCTTTGGTGTGTTGAATGGATGGTTAAATGATGCTAAAAATTTTGTAATGATATTTAGATGGATATACTTGATATTTGTATCATATAATATTTTGATAAATGTTTAGCTTTTGTGGGTACGGGTGACCCGATGGGTGACCCATACCCACATGGGTATGGGTATGGGGGTAAATCCATACCCGCTAGTGTATATGGGTGACCCGATGAGGTTATTTTTGTGTCGTGGGTATGGGTATGGGGTAGTAATACCCGGTGGGTATTTACCCATTGCCATCTCTATTCACGGCCATGTTTAGTGAGCATGTTGCTCGAAGTTTCCGGTCCGCTCCTGGAATCGGTCGTAACTTATGCTAAGTAACATGAATATCATTTTTGCATGCACGGTTTTCCAAGTTTCGAGTGACCTGCAGTTCAAATCTAAATTTTCCGAAGAAATTCAAATAAACGAACTAAATCTACTAACGATTGAAAACTCTGTTAAAATTGTCCACAAATGATACATGTAGGTCTACATAGTGTAGGAACATACCACAAAAATTTTGGGAGACAAAATCAAAAAAATAAAAATATACTTTGCCGAGTGTCTAGAGATGACACTCGGCAAAGTATACTTTGCCGAGTGCCTACTACGCGGCACTCGGCAAAGAAGCCTCTTTGCCGAGTGCCAGCCGTTGGCTCTCGGCAAAGACTGACGGCCGTCAGCTTTGGGACGGCCGCTGACGACCCTTTGCCGAGTGGTAGACACTCGGCAAACTTGTCTTTGTCGAGTGCTGTCCTGTGCCGAGTGTTGAGCACTCGGTAAAGGGGTTCTTTGCCGAGATCCTAACTTTAACGAGTGCGGCACTCGACAAAGCCTTCTTTGCCGAGTGCCCGACAAAAGGCACTCGGCAAATAATACAACACTCGGCAAAGCCTGCGATTCCGGTAGTGTCTTTTACTGTTTAAAGCTTACATATCTAAAAGTTCATGGATTTTCGATGTTTGTAGGAGAAGCTAATTAAGCTCATTTGTCCGGGCATGCGTTGCAGCAGGCGCATATATTTTTTATGTGCTCTACGTACCCTCTCTATAGTCTATAGTCTATACCCAGTTTGTAGTACTACTCACATTCGAGATGTTGGGGTCCATCAAGTGTTGTGCTGCTCCATTTGCCTTGGGTAGGAAGCAAGCTCTGGGATTCACCCCCCCTCTCTGTCTAGCTCCAGCATCACGCACTCTCATGGCAAAAAGGATCATCATTTCAGCACAAGGCCGGCCTCCTCCATATGCCCATGTGAGACCTCTTATCTCTGTTATATCTTGCTCCTGCGTCTTGCAAGCTTCGTTATTGTGCAGTGGAAAGAAATCTCCCCTTTCCATCATCATGCCATGCATGCAATGCAAGCTATAGAACGAAAAAACAACAATAATGATAGATTTTCCTTTTTGCCGATACTCACATGTTTATGTGAATCGTGGTTATTAGTCCCTTTTCTTACATTGTGCACTGGATAACCTAAGTGGTTTACTCATTGCTGATGCCAGATACTCATATTTGCGTGTTTTTTATATTCAGCATGCTAATATATATGCTGCTATCTTGATCGAGGCTACTGGCTAGACAGTAGTCGTAGATACAATCTCTCTCCGCGTGGGAGTGAGTGCAATGCAGGGTGTGGAATCTGCAGTACCAGCTGTGTGGTGTGTTGAGGTAGCAGTTCTTCATATGCCTTTTGCTTTTGCTTGTCCTAGCTTGCCAGCCAGACAGTCCCTGAACTTTGAAAGTCTGAAATCCCAATTAAAAAAACACATGCAGCAACAGTAAACGTCGAAGGCAAAGGTGCATGCCGCGGCACCATGCTACGGGCAGTTTAATTATAATTAATCAAGCATAGATGAAAGGTGTCCATGTCTTGTGTGGTGATTAAGCGAGGGCGAGAGAGATAGAGAGAGGGCTTGTGAGGAGAGGAGGGGGGGCCCTTTAACTTTTCCTCAAGGGGCTAGGGGGTGGGGGTGGGCTTCGGTTAAAGTAGGCAGGAATTCTGCTCTCTTGTATTAAACCGGTGAAAGCAGCTGCCTGCCTGCCTCGATTTTTTTTATATGTACTTCTCCCCCTCACTGCTCGCTCTCTCCTTTGCACCCCTAGCTACTACTGGGCTCCTCCTCCGACTTGCTCTTCGGTTTGCTTCTCTTGCCTCCGTTCACTTGCTTGTTGTTTCGATCCGATCCATCTCCTGTTCTTGCTGAATTTTGCTTGATGACCGTATATATATGCTTGTTTGGTTTTGCTTTGCAGCGCAGCAAGCAGACGGGGAAACAAGAATCATCCCTTCCGTATATACTACTACTACTACTACTCAATACTCATGCATGCGCACTGCCTCCCGGTGCGGCGTATGAACCAGACATGAACAGGGAGCACAGCAGCAGCAGCAGCTCCAAGCTCATCAACGAGAAGCTCGAGGAACACCGGATCTCCACCGCGAAGCACTGCCCCCACTGCGGCGAGAAAATCGACAGCAAACCAGTAAGTATATGTGTCAACTGTCAAGTTGACAATTTTGTGCTGCCTTTGTATATATCTTGTGCGCACAGTTTCACCCCCTCAGGCCTCAGCTAGCATCAGTACCATACTACCATGAGACTCTTGGTGGTGCAACCTGTTTTGATGGGATTAATTGCTGTAACTGCAAGAAGGATTGGGTGGGGCTGCCGGCAGGCGTCAAGTTCGATCCAACTGATCAGGAGCTGATCGAGCACCTCGAGGCGAAAGTGAAGGACGAAGGCTCGAGATCTCACCCTCTCATCGACGAGTTCATACCCACAATAGATGGGGAGGACGGCATATGCTACACCCACCCCGAGAAACTTCCAGGTGAGCGAGGGAGCTGCTATATCTAATAAGCTATAGGCGCGCATGAGCAGAAATATTTCTGAACCATATGCTTATACAGACATATTCCTGGCTTTCCGAGCTTTGCTTTCCATGGAGTGATATATTGTATGTTGGGATTGCTTCGCCATGAATTATGTGCCGTGGTTTGGATTTGGGATATGGCATATATTCCCTTGGTTTTCGATGTGCTGCTCTCCCCCCCTCTATTCTTAGTGTTCTCTACATGTGCTCTTGGGTAGGACTGTAGGAGTATATGCAAAGAGAATTATTGTTTATGGAAAGTTGTGCCTACCCTGATCTACCTCTCTCTCTCCTCTCTGTCATGATGGTAAGATGCTTCTGAAGTTTCCGAATAGGTTTCGTTCCTTTCTTCCTCCTATCTTTTCCCAGAGGTTTGTTGCATCTTTCAAGAAACACTGGCCACCCACCCGGCTATCAGGTTCTATAACACAGTTCTTGCATCTATACGCCTTGCATGTGTGTGCTGATGATCGTCATCAGGTGTGACGAGGGATGGCCTAAGCAAGCACTTCTTCCACCGGCCGTCCAAGGCCTACACGACGGGCACGAGGAAGAGGAGGAAGATACAGACGGATTGCGACGTCCACAAGGGGGAGACGAGGTGGCACAAGACCGGCAAGACGCGGCCGGTGATGGTGAGCGGCCGGCAGAAGGGGTGCAAGAAGATACTGGTGCTGTACACCAACTTCGGCAAGCACCGCAAGCCGGAGAAGACGAACTGGGTGATGCACCAGTACCATCTCGGTGACCTAGAGGAGGAGAAAGAGGGGGAGCTGGTGGTGTGCAAGATCTTCTACCAGACGCAGCCCAGGCAGTCCAGCTGGTCCGCCGCCTCTGACCGGGGGGCCGCCACTGCCATGGTGGCAGCAACGACGGCGGCGGCGCAGGAGCAGCATAGGAGGGATAGCGGCAGCGGCAGCTGCTCGTCTAGGGACCACGAGGCGGTGTCAGCGACATCGTTCCCGGCCGGATACACAGTCACCACGGCCGTCGAGATGCAGCAGCATATGAAGCAGCCAGCTGCGGACCATTTCAGCTTCGCGCCTTTCAGGAAAACCTTCGATCAGGAGGTAAAAAAACGTAACCACTCCATTCTTCTTCACTAGCTCTGTAATAAGTACATAGTACGTATATGTCTATATGACTGGGGAGAGAACATCATGCAAATCAGCATCGATCCATTCTGATGCACCCATGCACGCTTCTGCGTTTTTCCCTTTATTTTTCTTCTGGTATATGTATATATTTGCTTTCCGTTTGATTAGATGAGCTTCCTACTAGCTTGTTGCATATATATGCATGCATGGGTGTACATGTTTTGGTAGCTGACCAAATGTAGGACGTGCCAATCTAAAGCAAAAGATGAGCTACACATCACAGAGTATGGACCCTTGTTAAGTAGTTCGAGTCTCACATCATTTTACTCATATTGCAAGCAACCCTAGCTAGGAACCATCCAGGCACATCCACCCACCGTGAAAGCAAAAATTACCAATAAATTTCATTTGAACAAGTGATGCGTCTTATTCTCTTGTATTATTCACGAAAAAAATAGAGAGTAGTTAATTATATATGTAAATATATAGAAAGTAACTGTGTGTGTTCTGACAGCTAATAAGATCAGTACGCGTGTTTGTACGGAGCAGGTTGGTATAGGTGGTGATCAGGTGCCATCTAATCAGCTCGGACGATCAGAGACGCATCATGCCGGCCGGGGGCAGCAGCCGCACGGCCCGGTGCTCGCGACGACGGCCGTGCCTGCTACAGCTTTCCTGATCAGTAGGCCATCGAACCCCGTCTCGACTATAGTGCCACCTGCAATGCAGCACGCATCAGTTGTCCTCGATAATGATCAGTTCCATGTGCCAGCAATCCTTCTCCACCACCATGACAAATTCCAGGTGATTAATTCAGATTGGCTTGTTTTGTTTCTTTCGTGCACACAAGCTAGCTAGCTAATCTGGAATGGCCAAATTACGTACATGCATGCGTGTTTTCTTAATTAGCGAATGTCTTAATTAGTTGCTGTATCTTTTTTCCATCCCATATATCTCCTTTCTATCCTTAGCGTTTTCAAATTAGTGAAAAGCATGATACAAGGCACATTTTCCCTCCTCTAATTGAACGGTTGCGTGTATTGCTCATTCTTCTTTTCTTTCGTTTTTTTAGATAAGTATGTTTTATTACCAAGACGGAAAACGTTAAGAGCTAGCCTTGGAGACTGGAGTGCTTATCTTTGCTTTCTTGTCTACACAATCCTAGTTAGCATAATTTTTTTTCTGATAGAAGAATCAGTAGTATTATTGTTTTATACAAAATTTCTAGATAATTTTGGTACACAACCATCAAGGTTGTCTTACAGCAGATTGTATAAAACCACAAAAAACTGTTCAGTTCTCATACTTGCAGTACCTTTTACAGATCTATACAACCAGATTGTTTATTTAATAATTTTCACTCGTGCTCTTTAGTACCGAAACCATCTCTGCATCATGCATGCATGCCTTGGAAATGTATACTTAAATGGAATAATTAAACTAGATTTATACATGAAGAATGTTCGCATTTTCTGATTTCCATGTTTCACTCCCACATACATTTGTAATTCAGTCCATGGTGTTTTTTCTGTTTGGAGTTATTTATGCAAAAACCATTTTAGTATCATATCCTTGGAGATTTCATTTGATTTAAGTGGACTGTGGACATACACATATCGGCCTGAGCCTGTAAAGAAAGAACTGTTGTTCCATTGCCATATAATCTTTCCAATAGCTCCTTTAACTTTTAGATAGCTTCTCTTTACTGAAACACTGCTTTAATTATTTTTTACAAGAACACTGCTTTAGTTATTGTTCCATTTCGACATTATTATAACAAAGAACATGCAACAACAGCCGCATCAGCACCAACAGGAACAGACACAACAAAAGCTTGATCGCAGGTCTGCCAGTGCCGGCTTGGAAGAATTGATAATGGGCTGCACGTCGTCCACAAACACAAAAGGAGTAAGCATTAATTCCTTTCAGTTCTTTCAAACCATCTACGAACATGCGTGCTAGTGGTAAGAACAACATATAATTTGCATTAGTCTCTTATTATATGTCTGAATAATTTAGAATATGTGCAGACATCTAAAGATCCGGCATGTATAATAATAATGACACTTTTAAATTTTCTCCCTAATAAGGTACTCCCTGCATCCAATTTTGATCTTTGTAAGGGCAGCGAGATCAAATAGTGTGCATGCATGTTATATTGATTATTTTGCATGTAGCCGGTATAGACAGCAAAGCTGCGCGCATGTTCTCATGCAGGGGAGGTGAGGGGGGTAGCCTAGGAGAGGAAAGACTGTACCAGGGGGTCCTGAGGAAACTTCACTGTGGGGTCTCGTGTCTTTGTCGTTCTAGCATTCTCAAACTAGCCCTCACCATAGCAGCCTTTTCCTTCCATTTGGTTCCCTATTTATATTGGTTATTTAAGGTGCTTTTACAGCATGCATGAGAGAGAGAGAGAGAGAGAGAGAGAGAGAGAGATGTAAACTGTAGTATTTGTGTATGTGTAAGAGGGAGAGAGAAAGAGATCTATAGACTGTCGTACTCACAGTGAGTATAGAAGAAACATCATGAATATATGCAAACAAGGACCACCAATTTGCTTTGCTTTTCGGTGCCAAAGGAGAGACCGAAGACCCGAGTAAATAACAAGACCATACTTTCCTTGCTTTCATGACCATATACGTGAAAACGAGAGCTTTTTCTCCGTGTCGGCAGCATCCTCTCTTTTCAGACTATATGAGTTTTTTACTGTTATCTCTTCAGAAAAGTGCCAAGAGGAATGAAAAGGGGGCAATATCATTTGTGTCTTCTCTTGCACCGTTTTTTATGATGGGTTCACACGAAAGTCGAAAACCATGCATCACATGTGCTCTCGTGTTACAGTTTCCCATGATAGTCTTGTCAAGATGTCAGTTTAGCTATATAGAACACACTGATGATGACAGCAATATTGCATGGTTTTGATCATCAACGTCCTCGTGTCTGGATCGTTAATACGTATATCACGAAATGGAACACCTTCTATATATAGAAATCTTTCATCATCGCCTTTTCTAGTAATTTCCAGTTTCCATTGTCTTCACATTTTAGTTGCAGAAAAGAGTATGGTATCTCAATGTAGCCAACTGTTGCTTTTAACTTGCATGGAGGCTAGCTTTAAGCAAGGCCAACTGACTTTTAACAGTGCAAAATTGCTTGTGTCTTGTTGAACATAAATGACGAACTAAACAGTTAGAAAATGTATTAGTAAGTTGCGCGTACATTGCTATGGTTTTATATATACTATACATAGATCTTGTTTAAATTAAATGTTTATCAAACATGATTATTTTTTAAAATTTCAAATTATTAGTGTGTATATATATATATCCCTTATTGAACACAAACTATGATCAGTTGTGGTGTGGTATCTCGTGACCAGGATTCGAACCCTAGGAAACTCATATTTTTTATGCAGTGTGGGGTCGTTTTTTTGCTGGTTCCAGGCAAGGCCCACTGGGCAGCGCGAGATATCGCTGGGCCCAGGCGTTTTTGCGGCAAAAAATATGTTGCAGCCCGACTGCAAACCACGATGTTTGCAGTCCCTCATAAAAAGGAGGATAGACCCCACCTATAGGTCCACTAGGTAACGTTTTAGTTGTGTTATTGTTGCTGCGGGTGGGGTCTATTCTCTTTTTTGTGAGGGGCTAGAAACATCGTGGTTTGCAGCCAGGCTGCAGCAAATTTTTTTCCGTTTTTGCAGGCGGGGAGCGCACACGGGGGTGGGACGTGACGCACGACGAAGTTCGTGCTTTATAGTATAGACTAATGCTTATGCCGATCTCGTTGATTTATACATGTATATATGTTGCATTATATTATTCATTGAGAAATACATGTATATATACACATGTCTATCTCGATCTTTCAAGAGATTTTTACCTTTTGCATTTGTTCATCTGTTGCACTCCACTGAAGCAGTACTATAAGTTTCTTTTTGACCACTTTTTCCCTATTCTATTATATTGCAGGAAACTTCAATTGCTCACCCCCAAGAGACAGAGTGGCCTTACCCGTACTGGCCATCTGATAACCAAGATCATCATGGATAGTAGTGACAGGACAGATAAATAATGGCGATGAATGCTAAAGGAACACTAACCACAACCACTTCTACTGGAATGGGTTTTGTCTGCTTGAATATGCAGCGTTGCTTTTCTTGGAGGATGTACACCTACGTTCGATCTATAGTGGAGGGATCGGAAGACCAGAGAAAAAACAGATCTCTGTAGATCTCCCTCAAAAAGAAAATGAGAATCAAATTACTCGTGTGTGCTCTCCAAGACAGAAGAGACAAAATGGCCAACGAAAAGAGGAGAAAAGATCGATGGGAGGAAAGGTATCGTTTGTGCTGACATTGAAGGGATCATGTGTGGGCCCCTAGATGTATTAGAGACCATCTTAGTCAAGTAGTACAACTATAATCAGTTCACGGTTTATTGTAGTTTTTTTATTCGTGCTACCTAATTTCCAATTGTAAAAAGTATTGTTTGCCTCCCTTTTAATATTTTTTGCTTTCCAAATTGATGCTGATTTTAGTTTCCCTCGGTCAATTTGTGCTAATATGCATCACGGAGAAATAAACTTAGTAAGAAGCTGGAAATTCCTTTCTTTTAGGAGCACAAACATTGTTTATTTGTTGTTATTGTTAATGTAGTTTTTTTGCAAGCAGAATTAAAACCACATTGTTTAAAGGAATAAGTTGATTGATATGATTATTGTGAATCACATAGAGATATTTAAACAAACACTATCATAACATAAGTGTATTAAAACATATTCGCATGCTACTCCATGGAGTTTAACTACTCTGTGTATATTAATTTAAGTTCTCTTCATATAAATCGTGTAATAAAACAAAATAGATTTTAATTGATTTGTAATTATACCACTTATCATCATTTGATTCATATACTATGCTTACATGCACAATAAAACGGAGTGTAGATATGATGGATTACAACGGGAAAAAAATAAAGTAGATTGGTCTAACTTTAAAACTGAATTTTCCTTATGTAAACGAGTGTTTCTCAAAAACCTTATCTTCCACTACAGAGCGTATAACATTAAAAAGGACGACATGTCTCTTTTTTAAGGTTCTCGCTAGGTAAGACCTATCTTACTTCATATATATATATATATATATATATATATATATATATATATATATATATATATATATATATATATATATATATATATATATATATATATTGTGTTGGTGCAAACAATCAACATGTTTGTGCATTCTTGTCTTCATCTACATGAATGTAAACATTTTCCGCATGTTCTACATATGCCTCAAAGTTGTTATTATGAATTGTTGTATGTAAATGTATCACTTATGGGGACTAACATTCATGGATTGTTCAAAACAGAAACTTTGTGCAACGATGAGTAAGTTTTTAATTTGTTACAAAATATAGTAGTGTGGTGCTTTTTCAAATATATAATAAAAGATTCAAACTCAAACCAAGTTGGTAGTAGAGGATTATAGCACTATTATGCCATCAATCTAACTCATCTTAATACTAATTTTATTGCTCACTTGTCGACCTTTGTCCACGGCTCCTGCCTTGGTCGGCAGAGACGACTTCCACTTGTGGTAAAGAACAAAGGACGAGTACTTTGAGTATACTTTTCTAGATGCCAACGAGCATTAGAAGTCATATTGATTTTATATGGCCAATCATATCCTGCGAGTACCAGAAGCCACGAGTTACTCCCTTGTCCTAAATGCTCAGTGGTCGGAGATGATTTTTGGGCTTGATAGGAATACTATCCAATCCCATGAGCAAATAGAGCATTGAAGAAGTTAGGGCTAGCTGTAGTGGGAGCAGTAGCTAGCTTCCTTAGGTGACGTGTTTTATCATTGCAGCATAAGGAAAACTATATTCTTGAGTTCATCAAAGTTGAAGACCCTACAAGTGCAATCAAGATCTAGTTATGTGTTTTAATGATAATGTCAATGCAATTAGAACATAAATAAGATTTATCTTATTGACAAGCAGGTTAAATGAAAAGGAGGATAATACATGTGATGGTGGAACCACTAATTACTAAATGACATGAAAATCCACTTAGATACTTAAATTTATTTAATATTTTAAATTGGAGTATAGGAAAGCCACACTATTAAGGAGGATACAATGCACAAGCTTCAACAAGCAATCATGTGCTAAAAATCCCCACAACATCCTCAAAGCCTAGCCACAATAGCAAACCTCTTTTTTCTATTTTTGGTCGCTTGGTTTGAGCAACGTTGCTCCTCTTGGAGGAGCAACTGTCATGCATAGATTGGCACTGCCTTGACTTGAATATGACCCTTGGTAGGAAAGAGGTATATCTGCCATCTCCTTGTCCCTCCAATAGTAACTTTTCGACAAAAAACTCATTGTACTCAACCAGAATGGTCTCTTCCTCTCTCTCTCTCTCTCTCTCTTACTATACTAGAACACCTCAAACTCCTCTCAACATTTTAACTTTCTTTCTTTGAGAGGTTGAACCTCCAAATTGTGCTACAGAACTCACCAACTTGTTCTTCAACTCCAAGAGCACTTTGTTCGCGTTCAAGCTTGTAGTTATATTTGTTACTCTTGGAGCCTTGGTTCAGCCGGCTAGAGCGCTGCCCATGGAGCTTTCCATATTGTGTTGTAGCCTTGGGAAGTTTGTAATCCATCTATTCAATTGAGTAAGAAACACTCATATCAAGAGCTTGCTCTTTTGACTTGAGAATGAGGATACAGTTTGAGTAACCCAAGTCGTCAGGTGATAGTTAGGGATACAAAGAGTATACCCCCGTATAAATTTGGTAAGTAATCTTGGTGTATCACCCTATCGCCTACACGACCAATTGGACTTAGCCCGAGTATCTAGGAGGATGAACACGACAAAACACATAGAGAACCCAAGGTAGACAAGGACTTAGAGAGGTTCGGGTCGCCAGAGCATAATACCCTACTTCCTTTTTGAGTGGATTGGAATCTTGGGTTGGAAAATAAGCTCAGGGCTCACGAGTTGGCTTGAGATTAAAGTGCTCGTGAGCCTCAAGCGAGCCAAGCCAAGTCAAGTTTCTGAGCTAGTTGGTGCAGCAAGCCAAGCCAAATCGGCTCATTTTGGCTTGTGAGCTAGCTCAAGAGCTATACTAAATTAACCAACCTACAAAACAACGATAGATGTTGGATAATTTTATAGATATCTGGTCCTTTTTTTAGCCTTTGATGATGAACATATGACAATTTATAATTTAAATTACTTGGAATGTTGAATGATGATTCTATATTTTATATTTACCACTATAGGAAACTGGTTAAAGAACGTGGGTGAAAAACCATCGAACTTAATGTAATAGGCCGTCGAACTGTTACCTTTTGATATGCAGAATGATATGCAGAATGATCTGTTACCTTCTTTGGATATGCAGAATGACCTGTTACCTTCTTTGGAGTTGGTTACAAAAATGATAGAGGATGTTGAGCTTCTTGAAGAAAAGGCTAAAGTAGCCAAACGTGAATCATCTATTGCTGGGACAGGCATTCTAACCAAAGTTGAGGAGCTCAGAGAAATGTTAACTCATGTGAAGGAAGCAAATGATATGGTCTTACCCTCTTGAAAGGATCACGATGCCCAAGAGGGGGGGTGAATTGGGCTTTTCTAAAAATCAACACTAATTAAAACCTAAGCAAGAGCTAAGCAAGAGCCCAACTTCACCCCAACAACTAGCACTAAGAATATAATACTAGAAATGCAAAAATGCTAAGACAATACTTCAAATACTTGCTAAACAAATACACAATGTAAAGTGCTTGAATTAAGTGTGGAATGTAAAGCAAGGTTTAGAAGACTCCTCCAATTTTTCCCGAGGTATCGAAGAGTCGGCACTCTCCACTAGTCCTCGTTGGAGCACCCGCGCAAGGGTACCGCTCCCCCTTGGTCCTCGCAAGAACCAAGTGCTCACTACGAGATGATCCTTTGCCACTCCGGCGCGGTGGATCCCTCGAGACCGCTTACAAACTTGAGTCGGGTCACCAACAAGATCTTCTCGGTGATCACCGAGCTCCCAACGCCACCAAGCCGTTTAGGTGATGCCGATCACCAAGAGTAACAAGCCGTAGACTTTCGCTTGACCAAGAGAAGCCTAATGCAAGTGGTGTGTGCTCTAGGTGGCTCTCGCTAGCGCTAATGAGGAACAAACGCGGATTAAGATTCTCTAATCTCCTCACTAGGCTTTTGGTGCTTGCAATGCTCTAGCAATGTGCTGGAATAAATGTGCAGTGCAAGACATTGAATATGGTGGGTGGAGGGGGTATAAATAGCCCTCACCCACCAACTAGCCGTTACAGGCATCTCACTGCACAATGGCGCACCGGACAGTCCGGTGCGCCACCGTTGCGCCAACGGTGCGCCACCGGTGCGCCAACGGTCGTTTTGAACGGCTAGTTCTAACAGTTAGCCGTTGGACTCATGGCACACCGGACAGTGAACAGTCACTGTCCGGTGCACACCGGACAGTCCGGTGCGATGTCCGGTGCGCTGTCCGGTGCGCCACTAAAATTCAACTCTGAAACCTGCGCTCTCGGGTTTCTGCGTGGAGAAGGATCTTCCCCGGGCCAGCCTGGCCCCACCTGGCAGAGGGTGCACCGGACAGTCCGGTGCCCCAGGGCCAGAAACCCTACTTCATGATTTTCAGCTATTTTTCAAATCAGTTTTCGTTCTAACTTGTGAGTGAGTTCTAGAGTGACACCTAGCACTGTATGTGAGTGTGATTGTGCACCAACACTACACTAGAACTCTCTTGGTCAAACTACTCATCGACAACCCCTCTTTATAGTACGGCTAAAAGAGAATAAAAGACCTAACTAAATCACGAGTGTCCACATCTCCTTGACACTCGAACTCCGTAGTCCTTCACCTTTTGTTTCGTCGTTTTAGCCGTCACTTCGAGTTCTTATCTCTGGGATTGTTTTCACCGTTGTAGTACTTCTACCTGTAATGTGACCTAACTTACCATTTGTCTCTGCAAAACACACGTTAGTCACATATAATATTACGTTGTCATTAATCACTAAAACCAACCAGGGGCCTAGATGCTTTCAATCTCCCCCTTTTTGGTGATTGATGACAACCCTACAAGATTTGTGAGAGTAGTTTGTTTTGAAGTTTCTGTCAATAGAAAGGATGGTTAGTTATACTCAGTAATCTTTGACAGAAAGAACGTGTACCATAATAATAAGAGTGAGCGCATACACATCGTAAGATTCTTGTTCATATAAAAGTGAAGTTAAATCGATGAATCAAGAACTAGAAGACTGGTGATAAAATATAAGGTGAAAACATAATGCACACAGTCAATCATTAGCAACGAGAGTATATATAGAGTTTGTGAGCCAAAAACACCAAGCTAGTACAGAGAGTAGCAAGCACATATATTACATCAAAATGACACTCTACTAACTCTCTAGCTCCCCCTAGCTCTCACAACTCATATCTCTCCCCCTTTAGCGTCAAACACCAAAAGGGTACCCGAACCTAAACATCTGAAGCGGGAGGAGGCAGCGGGGGCGCATCCGGGCGCGGTCGAGGCAGCAGAGCGAACGCCGGCGGGGGGGGGGGGGGGGGTCAAAGTCAGTCTCAGATCCAGGATATGCTGTAGAAGCTGGGGCTGGTACTGACTCGGACTGAGGCCGCGCTGCAGGAGCTGCCGGAACAGAAGTGGTCACAGATACTGCCACAACAGTAGTGGTAACAGCAGATGCTGGTGGCACTGGCGGCTGAGGGTAGACAGAGCTGAGAACCGGTGACGTGAAAGCCAGAGTGACCGGCCGGAGCGGAGAAGAAGGACCAACAGTAGGAACAGGGGGTCCTGACTGAATCGCTGGTGAAAGGGAATTAGGCTTACACCTAGTCCCTAATTAATTTTGGTGGTTGAATTGCCCAACACAAACAATTGGACTAACAAAGTTTGCCCAAGTTTATAGATTACACAGGTGTAAAAGGTTCACACTCAGCCTATAAAAAGACCAAGTTTTGGATTCAACAAAGGAGCATAGTGGGAACCGAAGGCCCTCTGGTCTGAGAGCACCGGACTGTCCGGTGTACACCGGACAGTGTCCGGTGCACCAGAGGACTCCAGCTCAAACTCGCCACCATCGGGAATTTCCAGAGGCGACTCCGCTATAATTCACCGGACTGTCCGGTGTACACCGGACAGTGTCCGGTGCGCCAAGGAGGAGCGACCTCAGGAACTCGCCAGCTTCGGGAAAACTCCAACGGCTAGTCCGCTAAAATTCACCGGACTGTCCGGTGTGCACCGGACTGTCCGGTGCGACTCCGGAGCAACGGCTATCTCCGCGCCAACGGCTCTCTGCCGCGCATTTAATGCGCGCTCTGCGCGCGCAGAGGTCAGGCGCGCCCATACTGACACACCGGACAGTAAACAGTACGTGTCCGGTGTGCACCGGACACCCAGGCGGGCCCACAAGTCAGAAGCTCCAACGGTCAGAATCCAACGGCAGTGTGACGTGGCAGGGGGCACCGGACTGTCCGGTGTGCACCGGACTGTCCGGTGCGCCATCGAACAGACAGCCTCCCAACGACCACTTTTGGTGGTTGGGGCTATAAATACCCCAACCACCCCACCATTCATTGCATCCAAGTTTTCCACTTCCCAACTACTACAAGAGCTCTAGCATTCAATTCTAGACACACCAAAGAGATCAAATCCTCTCCAAATTCCATACAACGCCATAGTGATTAGAGAAAGTGATTTGCTTGTGTTCTTTCGAGCTCTTGCGCTTGGATTGCTTTCTTCTCTCTTGATTCTTTCATTGCGAACAAACTCACTTGTAATTGAGGCAAGAGACACCAATCTTGTGGTGGTCCTTGTGGGAACTTTGTGTTCCAAGTGATTGAGAAGAGAAAGCTCACTCAATCCGTGGATCGTTTGAGAGAGGGAAGGGTTGAAAGAGACCCGGCCTTTGTGGCCTCCTCAACGGGGAGTAGGTTTGCAAGAACCGAACCTCGGTAAAACAAATCTCCGTGTCTCACTTGCTTATTCGCTTGGGATTTGTTTTGCGCCCTCTCTCGCGGACTCATTTCTTTATTACTAACGCTAACCCGGCTTGTAGTTGTGTTTATATTTGTAAATTTCAGTTTCGCCCTATTCACCCCCCCTCTAGGCGACTATCAATTGGTATCGGAGCCCGGTGCTTCATTAGAGCCTAACCGCTCGAAGTGATGTCGGGAGATCACGCCAAGAAGGAGATGGAGACCGGCGAAAAGCCCACTACAAGCAACGGGAGCACTTCATCGGAAGAGTCCCGCACCAAACGGAGGGAAAAGAAGAAGAACTCCTCCAACAAAGGGAAGGAGAAGAAATCTTCTTCTCACCACAAAGAGAAGAAGGAAAAATCTTCTTCCCACAAGCCGCATCGAAGCGGAGACAAGCAAAAGAGGATGAGGAAAGTGGTCTACTACGAGACCGACACTTCATCAACATCGACCTCCGACTCCGATGCGCCCTCCGTAACTTCTAAACGCCAAGAGCGTAAGAAGTTTAGTAAGATCCCCCTACACTACCCTCGCATTTCTAAACATGCACCTTTACTTTCCGTTCCATTAGGCAAACCACCAACTTTTGATGGTGAGGATTATGCTAGGTGGAGTGATTTAATGCGATTTCATCTAACCTCACTCCACAAAAGTATATGGGATGTTGTTGAGTTTGGTGCACAGGTACCATCTGTAGGGGATAAGGATTATGATGAGGATGAGGTGGCCCAAATCGAGCACTTCAACTCTCAAGCGACAACGATACTCCTTGCCTCTTTAAGTAGAGAGGAGTATAACAAAGTGCAAGGGTTGAAGAGCGCCAAGGAGGTTTGGGATGTGCTCAAAACCGCGCACGAGGGAGATGAGCTCACCAAGATCACCAAGCGGGAAACGATCGAGGGGGAGCTCGGTCGGTTCCGGCTTCGCAAAGGGGAGGAGCCACAACACATGTACAACCGGCTCAAGACCTTGGTGAACCAAGTGCGCAACCTCGGGAGCATAAAGTGGGACGACCACGAGGTGGTTAAGGTTATTCTAAGATCACTCATTTTCCTTAACCCTACTCAAGTTCAATTAATTCGTGGTAATCCTAGATATACTAAAATGACCCCCGAGGAAGTAATCGGGCATTTTGTAAGTTTTGAGTGCATGATCGAAGGCTCGAGAAAGATCAACGAGCTTGACGAACCCACCACATCCGAAGCTCAACCCGTCGCATTCAAGGCGACGGAGGAAAAGAAGGAGGAGGCTACACCAAGTCGACAACCAATAGACGCCTCCAAGCTCGACAATGAGGAAATGGCGCTCGTCATCAAAAGCTTCCGCCAAATCCTCAAGCAAAGGAGGGGGAAAGACTACAAGTCCCGCTCCAAGAAGGTTTGCTACAAATGTGGTAAGCCCGGTCATTTTATTGCTAAATGTCCCATATCTAGTGACAGTGACCGAGGCGACGACAAGAAGGGGAGAAGAAAGGAGAAGAAGAGGTACTACAAGAAGAAGGGCGGCGATGCCCATGTTTGTCGGGAGTGGGATTCCGACGAAAGCTCAAGCGACTCCTCCGACGACGAGGACGCCGCCAACATCGCCGTCACCAAGGGACTCCTCTTCCCCAACGTCGGCCACAAGTGCCTCATGGCAATGGACGGCAAACGGAAGAAGGTTAAATCTAACTCCTCTACTAAATATGAGTCTTCTAGTGATGATAATGCTAGTGATGAGGAGGATAGTTTGCGTTCCCTTTTTGCCAACCTTAACATAGCTCAAAAGGAGAAATTAAATGAATTGGTTAGTGCTATTCATGAAAAGGATGACCTTTTGGATTCTCAAGAGGACCTCCTCATTAAGGAAAATAAGAAGCATGTTAAGGTTAAAAAGGCTTATGCTCTTGAAATTGAGAAATGTGAAAAGTTATCTAGTGAGCTAAGCACTTGCCGTGAGATAATTGACAACCTTAGGAATGAAAATGCTAGTTTAAATGCTAAGGTTGATTCTCATGTTTGTAATGTTTCAATTCCCAATCCTAGAGATAATAATGATGATTTGCTTGCTAGGATTGAAGAATTAAACATTTCTCTTGCTAGCCTTAGAATAGAAAATGAAAATTTAATTGCTAAGGCTAAAGATTTTGATGTTTGCAAAACTACAATTTCCGATCTTAGGGATAAAAATGATATTCTTCATGCTAAGATTGTTGAACTTAATTCTTGCAAACCCTCTACATCTATTGTTGAACATGTCACCATTTGTACTAGATGTAGAGATGTTGATGTTAATGCTATTCATGATCATATGGCTTTAATTAAACAACAAAATGATCATATAGCAAAGCTAGATGCTAAAATTGCCGAGCACAACTTAGAAAATGAGAAATTTAAATTTGCTCATAGCATGCTTTATAATGGGAGACGCCCGGGCATCAAGGATGGCATTGGTTTCCAAAGGGGAGACAATGTCAAACTTAGTGCCCCTCCTAAAAGATTGTCTAATTTTGTTAAGGGCAAGGCTCCCATGCCTCAGGATAACGAGGGTTACATTTTATACCCTGCCGGTTATCCCGAGGACAAAATTAGGAGAATTCACTCTAGGAAGTCTCACTCTGGCCCTAATCATGCTTTTATGTATAAAGGTGAGACATCTAGCTCTAGGCAACCAACCCAAGCTAAGTTGCCTAGAAAGAAAACTCCTAGTGCATCAAATGATCATAGCATTTCATTTAAAACTTTTGATGCATCTTATGTTTTAACTAACAAATCCGGCAAAGTGGTTGCCAAATATGTTGGGGGCAAGCACAAGGGGTCAAAAACTTGTGTTTGGGTACCCAAAGTTCTTGTGTCTAATGCCAAAGGACCCAAAACCATTTGGGTACCTAAAGTCAAGAACTAAACTTGTTTTGTAGGTTTATGCATCCGGGGGCTCAAGTTGGATACTCGACAGCGGGTGCACAAACCACATGACAGGGGAGAAAAGGATGTTCTCCTCCTATGAGAAAAACAAAGATTCCCAACGAGCTATAACATTCGGGGATGGAAATCAAGGTTTGGTCAAAGGTCTTGGTAAAATAGCTATATCTCCTGACCATTCTATTTCCAATGTTTTTCTTGTAGATTCTTTAGATTACAATTTGCTTTCTGTATCTCAATTATGCAAAATGGGCTACAACTGTCTCTTTACTGATGTAGGTGTCACTGTCTTTAGAAGAAGTGATGATTCAATAGCATTTAAGGGTGTGTTAGAGGGTCAGCTATACGTAGTAGATTTCGAAAGAGCTGAACTCAACACATGCTTAATTGCTAAGACTAACATGGGTTGGCTCTGGCACCGCCGACTAGCCCATGTTGGGATGAAGAATCTTCACAAGCTTCTAAAGGGAGAACACATTTTAGGATTAACAAATGTTCATTTTGAGAAAGACAGGATTTGTAGCGCATGCCAGGCAGGAAAGCAAGTTGGCACCCATCATCCACACAAGAACATCATGACGACTGACAGGCCACTTGAGCTACTCCACATGGACCTATTCGGCCCGATTGCTTACATAAGCATCGGCGGGAGTAAGTACTGTCTAGTTATTGTGGATGATTATTCTCGCTTCACTTGGGTATTCTTTTTACAGGAAAAATCTCAAACCCAAGAGACCTTAAAGGGATTCTTGAGACGGGCTCAAAATGAGTTCGGCTTAAGGATCAAGAAAATAAGAAGCGACAACGGGACGGAGTTCAAGAATTCTCAAATTGAAGGCTTCCTTGAGGAGGAGGGAATCAAGCATGAGTTCTCTTCTCCCTACACGCCACAACAAAATGGTGTAGTGGAGAGGAAGAATCGAACTCTATTGGACATGGCAAGGACCATGCTTGATGAGTACAAGACTTCGGATCGGTTTTGGGCCGAGGCGGTCAACACCGCTTGCTACGCCATCAACCGGTTGTATCTACACCGAATCCTCAAGAAGACATCATATGAACTCCTCACCGGTAAAAAGCCCAACATTTCATATTTTAGAGTTTTTGGTAGCAAATGCTTTATTCTTGTTAAAAGAGGTAGAAAATCTAAATTTGCTCCTAAAACTGTAGAAGGCTTTTTACTTGGTTATGACTCAAACACAAGGGCATATAGGGTCTTTAACAAGTCCACTGGACTAGTTGAAGTCTCATGTGACGTTGTGTTTGATGAAACTAACGGCTCTCAAGTAGAGCAAGTTGATCTTGATGAGATAGGTGAAGAAGAGGCTCCATGCATCACGCTAAGGAACATGTCCATTGGGGATGTGTGTCCTAAGGAATCCGAAGAGTCTCCAAATGCACAAGATCAACCATCCTCCTCCATGCAAGCATCTCCACCAACTCAAAATGAGGATAAGGCTCAAGTTGATGAAGAAGGAGATCAATCAAATGAGCCACCTCAAGATGACGGCATAGATCAAGAGGGAGATGCAAATGTTCAAGAAAGGGAGGATGAGCAAGAGCAAAGACCGCCACACCCAAGAGTCCACCAAGCAATTCAACGAGATCACCCCGTCGACACCATTCTCGGGGATATTCATAAGGGGGTAACTACTAGATCTCGGGTTGCACATTTTTGTGAACATTACTCGTTTGTTTCCTCTATTGAGCCACACAGGGTAGAGGAAGCACTACAAGATTCGGATTGGGTGGTGGCAATGCAAGAGGAGCTCAACAACTTCACTAGGAATGAGGTATGGCATTTAGTTCCACGTCCTAATCAAAATGTTGTAGGAACCAAATGGGTCTTCCGCAACAAGCAAGATGAGCATGGTGTGGTGACAAGGAACAAAGCACGACTTGTGGCCAAGGGATACTCCCAAGTCGAAGGTTTGGATTTCGGTGAAACCTATGCACCCGTAGCTAGGCTTGAGTCAATTCGCATATTATTAGCCTATGCTACTTACCATGGCTTTAAGCTTTATCAAATGGACGTGAAAAGTGCCTTCCTCAATGGACCAATCAAGGAAGAGGTCTATGTTGAGCAACCTCCCGGCTTTGAAGACAGTGAGTATCCTAATCATGTCTATAAGCTATCTAAGGCGCTTTATGGGCTCAAGCAAGCCCCAAGAGCATGGTATGAATGCCTTAGAGATTTTCTTATTGCAAATGGATTCAAAGTCGGAAAAGCCGATCCTACACTCTTTACTAAAACTCTTGAAAAAGACTTGTTTGTATGCCAAATTTATGTTGATGATATTATATTTGGGTCTACTAACGAGTCTACATGTGAAGAGTTTAGTAGGATTATGACACAGAAATTCGAGATGTCTATGAAGGGGGAGTTGAAGTACTTCTTAGGTTTTCAAGTGAAGCAACTCCAAGAGGGCACCTTCATTAGCCAAACAAAGTACACTCAAGATATTCTAAGCAAGTTTGGAATGAAGGATGCCAAGCCCATCAAGACACCCATGGGAACTAATGGGCATCTCGACCTCGACACGAGAGGTAAGTCCGTGGATCAAAAGGTATACCGGTCGATGATAGGTTCATTACTCTATCTATGTGCATCACGACCGGACATTATGCTTTCCGTTTGCATGTGTGCAAGATTCCAATCCGACCCTAAGGAATCCCACCTTACGGCCGTAAAACGAATCTTGAGATACTTGGCTTATACTCCTAAGTTTGGGCTTTGGTACCCTCGGGGATCCACATTTGATTTGATTGGTTATTCGGATGCCGATTGGGCGGGGTGCAAAATCAATAGGAAGAGCACATCGGGGACTTGCCAGTTCTTGGGAAGATCCTTGGTGTCTTGGGCTTCAAAGAAGCAAAAATCGGTCGCTCTTTCCACCGCCGAAGCCGAGTATATCGCCGCAGGCCATTGTTGCGCGCAATTGCTCTGGATGAGGCAAACCCTGCGGGACTACGGTTACAAATTAACCAAAGTCCCTTTGCTATGTGATAATGAGAGTGCAATCAAATTGGCCGACAATCCCGTCGAGCATAGCCGCACTAAGCACATAGCCATTCGATATCATTTTCTTAGGGATCACCAACAAAAGGGAGATATCGAGATTTCTTACATTAATACTAAAGATCAATTAGCCGATATCTTTACCAAGCCTCTTGATGAACAAACTTTTACCAAACTTAGGCATGAGCTCAATATTCTTGATTCACGCAACTTCTTTTGCTAGATTACACACATAGCTCATTTATATACCTTTGATCATATCTCTTTCATGTACTATGACTAATGTGTTTTCAAGTCTATTTCAAACCAAGTCATAGGTGTATTGAAAGGGAATTGGAGTCTTCGACAAAGAAAAAGGCTTCCACTACGTAACTCATTCTTCGCCGTCACTCCAAGCAACTCTCCATTCTTGAAAAAAAAGCATGATCATCAAAGAAAAGGACTTCGTCTTTGGGCGAGAGAATAAGAGCCCAAAGCAAAAGGACTGGACTTCGTCTTTGGTATAATCTTAACTCATTTTTTTACCAAAGGGGAAGATAGTACTTCAAGGGCTCTAATGATTCCGTTTTTGGCGATTCATGCCAAAAAGGGGGAGAAATGAGCCCAAAGCAAAAGGACCGCACCACCACCAATTTCAAAAACTTAAGTATCGAATATTTTCAATCGGTATCCTATTGTGTTCAAAAGGGGGAGAAAGTAGTATTTCAAAATGATATATCAAAACCCTCTTGAACACTAAGAGGAGAATCTCTTTTAGGGGGAGTTTTGTTTAGTCAAAGGAAAAGCATTTGAAATAGGGGGAGAAAATTTCAAATCCTAAAAATGCTTTTCAAAATCTTATTCAATTTCCTTGACTATTTGCAAAAGATCTTTGAAAAGGATTTACAAAATAGTTTGCAAAAACAAAACATGTGGTGCAAGCGTGGTCCAAAATGTTATATAAGAAAGAAACAATCCATGCATATCTTGTAAGTATTTATATTGGCTCAATTCCAAGCAATCTTTACACTTACATTATGCAAACTAGTTCAATTATGCACTTCTATATTTGCTTTGGTTTGTGTTGGCATCAATCACCAAAAAGGGGGAGATTGAAAGGGAATTAGGCTTACACCTAGTCCCTAATTAATTTTGGTGGTTGAATTGCCCAACACAAACAATTGGACTAACTAAGTTTGCCCAAGTTTATAGATTACACAGGTGTAAAAGGTTCACACTCAGCCTATAAAAAGACCAAGTTTTGGATTCAACAAAGGAGCATAGTGGGAACCGAAGGCCCTCTGGTCTGAGAGCACCGGACTGTCTGGTGTACACCGGACAGTGTCCGGTGCACCAGAGGACTCCAGCTCAAACTCGCCACCTTCGGGAATTTCCAGAGGCGACTCCGCTATAATTCACCGGACTGTCCGGTGTACACCGGACAGTGTCCGGTGCGCCAAGGAGGAGCGACCTCAGGAACTCGCCAGCTTCGGGAAAACTCCAACGGCTAGTCCGCTAAAATTCACCGGACTGTCCGGTGCGACTCCGGAGCAACGGCTATCTCCGCGCCAACGGCTCTCTGCCGCGCATTTAATGCGCGCTCTGCGCGCGCAGAGGTCAGGCGCGCCCATACTGACACACCGGACAGTAAACAGTACGTGTCCGGTGTGCACCGGACACCCAGGCGGGCCCACAAGTCAGAAGCTCCAACGTCAGAATCCAACGGCAGTGTGACGTGGCAGGGGGCACCGGACTGTCCGGTGTGCACCGGACTGTCCGGTGCGCCATCGAACAGACAGCCTCCCAACGGCCACTTTTGGTGGTTGGGGCTATAAATACCCCAACCACCCCACCATTCATTGCATCCAAGTTTTCCACTTCCCAACTACTACAAGAGCTCTAGCATTCAATTCTAGACACACCAAAGAGATCAAATCCTCTCCAAATTCCACACAACGCCATAGTGATTAGAGAAAGTGATTTGCTTGTGTTCTTTCGAGCTCTTGCGCTTGGATTGCTTTCTTCTCTCTTGATTCTTTCATTGCGAACAAACTCACTTGTAATTGAGGCAAGAGACACCAATCTTGTGGTGGTCCTTGTGGGAACTTTGTGTTCCAAGTGATTGAGAAGAGAAAGCTCACTCGATCCGTGGATCGTTTGAGAGAGGGAAGGGTTGAAAGAGACCCGGCCTTTGTGGCCTCCTCAACGGGGAGTAGGTTTGCAAGAACCGAACCTCGGTAAAACAAATCTCCGTGTCTCACTTGCTTATTCGCTTGGGATTTGTTTTGCGCCCTCTCTCGCGGACTCATTTCTTTATTACTAACGCTAACCCGGCTTGTAGTTGTGTTTATATTTGTAAATTTCAGTTTCGCCCTATTCACCCCCCCTCTAGGCGACTATCAGCTGGCATAACAGGAGCCTGAAGCGGAGGAGGTGGAGCAGACTGAACCAGAGGAACTGAGACACCAGAATGCTGTAGCATAAGAGCCATGAATGCCCTACTCTCAGCCCGATCCTAGAGTAGCTGCTGATGAAGCGAATCCTGTCTGTCCTGAATAGTCTAAAACATCAAGAGCATCCTCTCGGATAACCGGGTCTGCTCGGCTGCCAGGTGAGCCTGCTGCTGAGTGAGAGACTGAAGAATCGAAGCAATAGTAGGGTCAATAGCCGGAGGGGCAGCAGGGGTAGCACTAGAACTCCCAGCCTCATGATCATGTGAGCGTGGAGGCATAGGAGGCGGAGGCGGAGGAGGAACCCCAAAATCATCATCATCATCATCATCATCATCATCATCATCATCAACTGCTGTATCCTGAGCGTCAAACTGACGAAGAGCAGCATCCTCGGTCTGATAGTCAAAAACAGGAGCAGAAGCTAGCACAGGAGCCTCAGGCGCAGGACGGTAGGATCCAAAAACAAGGCGTGAGGCCTCAAGTGTGCCCTGAAACTACGGAGGCCGAATCAGCTGCGCAAAGATGTGGCACAAGTAGTGAGCATATGGCAACTGTCGACGAGCACGAATGCCATCCAAAACGGTGTCCTCGATCTCACAAATAAGGAAATCCACGACATCAAACTCAGAGTGAGAGACCAGGGCACCAAGGAGCCAGAGCTGGATATGTGTGGTAGCCTCCCTGTATCCCATCCTCGGCAGAAGAGTCCGTCTGATAAGCTCAAATAAGTACTTGGCTGCTGTAGTAAAATCTGCCGGTGAACGTCGCGACCCATCTGAGAAGGGCGGGCGGAACAGAGCCGCGACGTGAGCTGTACCCGGAGCCACACCGCCGTGAGGGCGACGAGGAGGGTCAAAGGTGCCGTAGCAGAGGCTGTGAAGTCGAGTTGTCGACTCGGGAAATCCAAAGATCTGGCGAATCTGACTGGCAGTAATGGTGACATCCTCTCGCTCAAAACGAAACCTCATCCAGTGATGATCCGAGTCTATCCATACAGACGCGTAGAAGACTCGGACCCACTCCTCAACATACCTGCCGCTGGTAGTCAAAAGGGTCAGAAGGCCAGGCAGATATGTGAGGTGCGCCTCAGAGTCAGCACCGGCGGCAAGCAGAAAAGCTGGAAGATCCAAAAACCGGTGCACTCGCAGAGCAATCTGTGCAGACAACTGTGCCCTGAAGGACTCCTGAATCCTGGTGCTGAAGAGGTCAACTGCTGCAGGGTCCCTCTGGGCCGGAAACCAAGACTCCACGGGTACGTATCTGAACCTACGTACCCGTGCCGCTGTAGCACGCTGAAGGTCAAAAAGTCTGGGATCCGCAGCAAGGGGTCGTACCTCAGTCTCATCGCGCTCCCGGAATCGAGGTGGAGGGATAGGAGGAGCTGAAGCGGGAGCGGGAGCGGGAGGAGGAGTAGTGGAAGCTAGTGTAGTGGAGGTAGCGGGTATGGCTGTGGTGGTGGATGGCGCAACAGGGGTGACGGGAGCAGGCAGAGTGGGTGGTGGAGTGGAAGCAGAGGTGTGAGTGGAGGAGCGAGGCCGGGAGGCGAGACGACGAACACGGTATGCAATCTGATCTGACGGAGTCTGCGGCTGATCTCCAAGCTTGGCCTGCGCAGCGACTGCTGCTTCTGCTGCCGCTGCACGGGCTGCTCTGTCCATACACCGCTTCTTGCGGCCTTCCTGCTGCTCCAAGTGAACTGTCTTGCCCTTGACCTGCCTAAAAGGACGACGAGGATCCTCATCATCGCCTCCCCCTGGCGCCGGCACATTCTTCGTGCGCGGCATCCTGACCTGATGACTGCAAATGAGAGATAGAGACTAAGCACAGATCGATAATATCCGACAGAATATTAAAGGATGAGATGACTACCTGGAAAGCTCACACGAGAGGTGACGATCCAGGCAGGACAGGAGACGGCACACAGGCAATCAAGGTCACTGAAATGACAGAAGAGGTGAGCACGTATTAGTCACATAGTCATAAGTATATGAAATGTGAATAAATACATACACAGAGAAATATGGCACAGAAAACAAGAGATGAGACGATCGAGCGGTCAAACGACGTGAAAACGGCGTTTGAACGATAAAAAGGGCCATAGGAGGTTTGGAATTCGAATTGAGGCACGAAATGACATGGAATTGAGCCGATACTTCACGAATAGGTTTATATAGGTGAATATGAGTGAAGTGTGTGTTTGGTTTGAATTTAGGCGAAGAAAATGAGATTTGGGCACTCGGCTCGGAAACGATCGCTCGAAATGGGGAATTGAGTGAAATTGAAGCCTGGAATATCGGATTGGCGTGAAATTTGGCAAATATGTTACTGGAGGTGTTGTGAAGGTGCCTGAAAAATTTGGGTTCAATTGGAGCATTTTTGGCTGGTTTGGGCATTTCACCGAACACGTGTGCGAGGATTTAGGGTTTTAGGGAAATGACTATTTGAGGTGTGAAAACCCTCCCGAAGGAGCTAGGAACCTGCAGGAATGTTCAAGGCACACATACCACAACTTGGTTTCACAAGAATTCACAGAGATTTTGAATTGGTACACAGGGGTGGTGCACTGCCTCACTGTCAGAGAAATAGAGAGATAGAGATGACAGAGGAAGAGGAGAGCTGCTCACCGAGCGAGGGAGAAGGGACGAGCGCAGACACAGGGTCGCCGGAGGACAGATCGCCGGAGAGGAGGGATGATCGCCGTCGAGGGGGAGCAGTCGCAGAGAACAGAGAGCACAGAGGGAGAAATGAGTCTCTGGCTCGGTCTCGGGCTGGAGGCCGTTTTTTAAAACGCGATATGGGCGCACCGGACAGTCTACAGTGCCTGTCCGGTGCACACCGGACAGCGCACAGTAGCTGTCTGGTGAACCACCGGGCAGCGCACAGGAGAAAGGAGTTTTAGCGCGCGGCAGTCGGTGCACCGGACATTGCACAGTGCAGTGTCCGGTGCACACCAGACTGTCCGGTGATCCCAGACAGAGGGGAAATTTTGGATTTTTGAATTTTTCTATCTAGTTCCCAACCAAACCAAATCCCAACTTATAATCACACAAAATAACACTTGTTGGGACAGGTATTGGCACCCTCATATATTTTCTCATATTTTTCAAAATATTTTGCCATAGGCTAGATAATTTTTAGAGAAAATAGGCAAATGGTGAAATTTGCATTTTGGCCTTGCGCTAGGGGTCTTCATGAGTGATTTGAGTGTTGAATACTCCCCCTAAGTGCAGTACCTCATGCATATTTCAAGAACCAACAATTGCATAAAAAGTAAGAATTTAAGTGCTAAAAGCTTAAAAACTTAAGACTTGTCAAGTTTGATCCGAGTTAAGCTTTTTCACTCGCTTTGTTGGCGGTTATCTCAACTAGGTTAGACAAGCCCTAGATGCAATACAAGAAATTTAAACATGCAATGCAAGCTTGACAACACCATTTGACATTTTACATAAAATTTCTGAGATCAAGAATATTTAGTTCATTCCTCAACATGCAAAAGCGGGTCTTATCAAGTGGCTTAGTGAAAATATCCGCTAATTGATCTTCCGACCTCACTCCTTCTAAAATGATATCTCCTTTAGCAACATGATCTCTAAGGAAGTGATGACGGATATCAATGTGCTTGGTGCGAGAGTGTTGTACAGGATTATTAGCAATTTTAACAGCACTCTCATTATCACACAACAAAGGTACCTTTTCTAGAACTACGCCATAGTCTAGAAGAGTTTGTTTCATATATAAAATTTGTGTGCAACAAGCACCTGCGGCAATGTATTCCGCTTCGACAGTTGACAAGGAAACACTATTTTGCTTTTTGGATGTCCATGAAACTAGTGATCTACCAAGCAGATGGCATCCCCCAGAAGTACTTTTCCTATCAATTTTGCAACCGGCATAATCCGAATCGGAATAGCCAATTAAATCAAAAGTAGCTCCTTTGGGATACCACAGACCAACACTTGTGGTGTGCCTGAGATACCTAAGAATTCTCTTAACAGCGCGAAGATGAGCTTTCTTAGGATTAGATTGAAATCTAGCACACATGCAGACACTAAACATGATATCGGGCCTAGATGTGGTAAGGTATAATAAACTACCAATCATAGAACGGTGGAGAGTTTGATTAACCGGGTTACCTCCCTCATCTAAGTCGAGATGTCCATTTGTAGGCATGGGGGTCTTGATTGGTTTGCACTTCTCCATGTTGAACCTTTTCAACAAGTCTTTGGTATACTTCTCTTGTGAGAGAAAGTTACCATCTTTCATTTGCTTGACTTGAAAGCCGAGGAAGTACGTTAGCTCACCAATCATTGACATCTCGAACTCCTTCGACATCAACTCACAAAATTCCTTGCAATGATAGTCATTTGTCGAGCCAAAGATTATATCATCAACATATACTTGACAAATGAAAATATCACCGTTATGTTTCTTTGTGAATAGAGTTGTGTCGACGGTCCCGATCTTGAAGCCCTTTTCGATGAGGAAGTCGCGAAGGCGCTCATACCAAGCCCTTGGAGCTTGCTTTAGCCCATATAGCGCCTTGGAGAACCTGTAAGCATGGTTAGGATATCTAGGGTCTTCAAATCCAGGCGGTTGCTCCACATATACAAGTTCATTTATGAAGCCATTTAAAAATGCACTTTTTACATCCATTTGATAAAGTTTTATATCATAGCATGATGCATATGCAAGTAGGATACAGATGGCTTCCAGTCGAGCAACCGGTGCAAAGGTCTCTCCAAAATCTAAGCCTTCAACTTGAGAGAATCCCTTTGCAACAAGTCTTGCCTTGTTTCTTACAATCACACCTTGATCATCTTGTTTGTTTCTGAACACCCATTTTGTTCCAATGATTCTTGCATCTTGTGGGGGCTTCTCCAGGGTCCAAACTTCGTTACGGGTGAAGTTGTTAAGTTCTTCATGCATGGCATTCACCCAGTCCGGATCCTGTAGCGCCTCATCTATACAAGTAGGCTCAACACAAGAAACAAAGGAGTGATGTTCAATAAAAGAAGCATGTCTATGTGATCGAGTAATAACCCCTTGTGAAGGACTCCCGATGATTTGGTTTTGAGGATGAGCTTGAAGTAGTGATGAGTTTCTCCTGTCAACCACTTGGGAAGAAGATCCTGGAGCATCAACATCTTCGGCTTGTACCCTTGCTTGTTCATGAGAGACAAATGTATCTTCATTTGCATGCCTCTCATCTTTTTCATCATCTTATGGTACATTTGATGAAGAAGGCCTGTCAATGTTTTGCACCTCTTCTTCATCTTCTTTTGGTTTGATAGCTCCAATTGGCATGTTCTTCATTGCTTCCCTAAGTGGCTCATCACCTACATCATCAAGATTTTCAAGTGATCCTTGGGAGCCATTAGTCTCATCAAATTCCACATCATATGTTTCTCCTACCACGCCAGTGGCATGGTTGAATACTCAATATGCTTTGGACTTTAATGAATAACCCAAAAGAAAACCAATATCACAACGTCTTTGAAACTTCCCTAGGTGATGGTGTTTCTTGTAGATGTAGCATTTGCACCCAAACACCCGGAAGAAGGAGACGTCTGGCTTTTTCCCATTTAGCAATTCATAGGGAGTCTTCGCAAGTAGCCGGTGAGGAAATAGTCTGTTTGATGCATAACAAGCAGTGTTGACAGCTTCGACCCAAAACCTCTCCGGTGTGTTATACTCATCAATCATTGTTCTTGCAAGTGTGATCAAGGTCTTATTTTTTCTTTCAACAACTCCATTTTGTTGAGGTGTGTATGTGGCAGATACTTCATGCTTGATCCCAATTTCATCACAGTACTCATGAATGTTGGTGTTGTCAAATTCTTTGCCATTATCACTTCTAATCTTCTTGATTTTGCAATCAAATTTATTTTGTGCTTTCTTGGCAAACTTCTTGAATATATATGCAACTTCAGATTTGTCATGGAGAAAGAACACCCAAGTGTATCTTGAGAAGTCATCAACAATCACTAGACAGTAGAGGTTGCCACCGGCACTTACATAATTTGTAGGTCCAAATAAATCCATATGAAGTAGTTCCAGTGGCCTTGATGTTGACATGAAAGCTTTAGTAGGATGTGTATTAGCAACTTGCTTTCCAGCTTGACATGCACTACATGGCTTGTCTTTTTCAAACACCACATCCTTTAATCCTCTAACCATGTCTTTCTTTAATACCTTCTTGAGTGTGCTCATCCCAACATGTGCAAGCCTCCTATGCCAAAGCCATCCAAGTGAAGCTTTGGTGAAGAGGCAAGTTCTTAAGTCTGCATCTTCTGAAGTGAAATCCACTAAGTAGAGGTTGTTGTATCTAAATCCCTTGAACACCATTGATTCATCATCCATCTTTGTTACAATAACCTCTGTTGGAGTGAATAAGCATTAAAGTCCAAGATCACAGAGTTGACCCACTGATAATAAATTGAAGCTCAAAGGTGCAACTAAGAGAACATTTGATATTGATAAATCATTTGAAATTGCCACCTTGCCAAGTCCTTGCACTTTTCCTTTTGAATTGTCTCCAAATGTGATTTTATCTTGTCCATCAACATTCTCATCAAGTGAGGTGAACATCCGTGGGTTGCCTGTCATATGTTGTGTGCATCCACTGTCAATAACCCAATGGCTCCCACCGGTCTTGTAGTTCACCTACATCCACAGACAATTCAAGCTTGAGTTTTGAGGGCCCTATATTGCATAGGACCAGTGACTCTCTCAATTAAGGACTTTGCAACCCAAATTTGTCTAGGTCTACTCTTGTTTGGTGGACCTAGGAATGTAACTTTGACCTTTTCATTTGCAACCTTTCTTAGAACATAATGAGCATTGAAAGCAAATGGTCTTGAGTGCTTAGGCAAGGGAGTTGGTGGTTTGGCTTTGCAGTTGTGGGCAAAATGACCTTCATTTCCACACTCAAAGCATTTGATAGGCCTGTGAGTCTGCTTTGGCTTGTATTGAGTGGTAGCTTTCTTTTGCACAAAAGCATTGTATCCAATACCACTCTTGTTGTTTTTCATGACAGTGTTCATAAGCAGCTCATTTTGGAGGTATTGACCCTTGTTGAACTTTTGCACACTTGTTGCAAGATGTTCATTTTCACTTTTTAGTTTCTTGACCTCATTTTTAAGCCTTTGATTATCCACTGCCAACTCATTGTTGAAATCATTGTTCTCAATGGCAACCTTTCCTCTAGTAGTTGCATCAGTTAAGTAATTCTTCAATTTTTGGTTGTCTAAAGTCAGGACTTCAACTTTTTCAGTCAATTCAGCATGTAGACTAGTTTGCTCTTCTTGACTCAAATCATCACATGAGGTTGCTACATCAATCTTAACAACAGGGTTAATAGCCTCATGTGTTTTGCAAGATAAAAGTTCATTTTCAACAAGAAGATTGTCATGATCAAATTTAATTTGAGTATAGTCTTCCTTGATTTTTACTAGTCTATTTTGCAACTCCCTATTAGCTTCATTTAATTTGTCACATTTATCCTTAGCATCTTTTAGGGAGTTTGTGAGCTCATTTACAGTTGATGACATAGTTTTATTTTCTTCTTTTATTTCATCACTAGCTTTTATAACTATGTCATATTTGGCATTTAAAGATTTATTTTCATTTTTCAACCTATCACATTTAGCTTTTGACTTTATAATGATTTGAGTATATTCTTTAAGCAAGTCAGCTAGCTCATCATATGAAGGTGAAGCAACTTTCTCATCACTATCACTATCATCAGCAATATTAATATCATTTTGTACCTTCCGTTCACCCCTAGCCATGAGGCATAGGTGAGAAGTTGATGATGGCGATGGTGGTGGTGAAGAGAAGTCCCCGACGATGGTGGCAACTTTTTCATCATTCTCTTCTTCACTTGAAGAAGATCCACTTGATGATTCAATGTCGGTGAGCCAGTCACCAACAATATATGCCTTTCCATTCTTCTTCTTGTGGAACCTCTTTTGCTTCCCATCCTTCCTCTTGAAGAATTTCTTTACCTTCTTTTCATCATCGCTGTCATCTTCTTTCTTGCCCTTGAACTTATTCTTCTTGGGCTTGTTACATTGATGAGCAAGATGACCGAGCTCACCACAGTTGTAGCAGTCCATCTCAGAAATGGGCTTTCTTTTGTTGGAAAAGAATTTCTTCTTTCTTGAATCAAATTTGATGCCTTCTCTATTTAGCTTCTTCAACATCTTGGTGGTATTCCTTACCATCAAGGCAATGTTTGCATCAAGGTCATCATCACTTGAGGATTCTTCCTCAACTTGTATTTTTGCTTTTCCTTTTCTTTCATGATTTGCTTTGAGAGCCAAATCCTTTCTTTTGGAAGATGATTCTTCTTTGTCGTTGATGTGCATGTACATCTCATGGGCATTGATCTTTCCCAAAATCTGTGTAGGTGTGGTAACTGAAAGATCCATTTGATGTAGCACAGTGACAATGTGTCCATATTTGTCTATTGGGAGGACACTGAGAATCTTCCTCACAACATCCGGTTGTGAGATTTGAGTAAGCCCCAATCCATTAACTTTTTCTACAAGAATATTGAGACGTGAGTACATAGCATTTGCATTTTCATTAGCAAGCATTTCAAAAGAATTTAACTTTCTCATGGTTATGTGATATCTCTCCTCACGCTCACTTCTAGTTCCTTCGTGTAGAGCACAAATGTCCATCCACAAATCATGAGCATTTTTATGATTTCTTACTCTATTGAACACATCTTTGCAAAGGCCTCTAAAAAGGGTGTTTTTGGCCTTAGCATTCCATTTCTCATAATTGAACTCATCACCTACAAGATTTGTGGGATCTCTAGGTTCGGGGAATCCTTGTGTGGCGGCTTTATAGACACCAATGTCTATAGCCTCTAAATATGCTTCCATACGGATTTTTCAATAAGGAAAATCGTCACCATCAAAAACGGGAGGAGGTCCATCCCCACCGGACATCGTAACTCTAGCGGTTAAGCTAATCTACGAGCAACAAGGCTTTGATACCAATTGAAAGGATCACGATGCCCAAGAGGGGGTTGAATTGGGCTTTTCTAAAAATCAACACTAATTAAAACCTAAGCAAGAGCTAAGCAAGAGCCCAACTTCACCCCCAACAACTAGCACTAAGAATATAATACTAGAAATGCAACAATGCTAAGACAATACTTCAAATACTTGCTAAACAAATACACAATGTAAAGTGCTTGAATTAAGTGCGAAATGTAAAGCAAGGTTTAGAAGACTCCTCCAATTTTTTCCGAGGTATCGAAGAGTCGGCAGTCTCCACTAGTCCTCGTTGGAGCACCCACGCAAGGGTATCGCTCCCCCTTGGTCCTCGCAAGAACCAAGTGCTCACTACGAGATGATCCTTTGCCACTCCGGCGCGGTGGATCCCTCGAGACCGCTTACAAACTTGAGTCGGGTCACCAACAAGATCTTCTCGGTGATCACCGAGCTCCCAACGCCACCAAGCCGTCTAGGTGATGCCGATCACCAAGAGTAACAAGCCGTAGACTTTCGCTTGACCAAGAGAAGCCTAATGCAAGTGGTGTGTGCTCTAGGTGGCTCTCGCTAGCGCTAATGAGGAACAAACGCGGATTAAGATTCTCTAATCTCCTCACTAGGCTTTTGGTGCTTGCAATGCTCTAGCAATGTGCTGGAATAAATGTGGAGTGCAAGACATTGAATATGGTGGGTGGAGAGGGTATAAATAGCCCTCACCCACCAACTAGTCGTTACAGGCATCTCACTGCGCAATGGCGCACCGGACAGTCCGGTGCGCCACCGGTGCGCCACCAGTGCGCCAACGGTCGTTTTCAACGGCTAGTTCTGACAGTTAGCCGTTGGACTCATGGCACACCGGACAGTGAACAGTCACTGTCCGGTGCACACCGGACAGTCCGGTGTGATGTCCGGTACGCTGTCCGGTGCGCCACTAAAATTCAACTCTGAAACCTGCGCTCTCGGGTTTCTGCGTGGAGAAGGATCTTCCCCGGGCCAGCCTCGCCCCACCTGGCAGAGGGTGCACCGGACAGTCTGGTGCACACCGGACAGTCCGGTGCCCCAGGGCCAGAAACCCTACTTCATGATTTTCAGCTGTTTTTCAAATCGGTTTTCGTTCTAACTTGTGAGTGAGTTCTAGAGTGACACCTAGCACTGTATGTGAGTGTGATTGTGCACCAACACTACACTAGAACTCTCTTGGTCAAACTACTCATCGACAACTCCTCTTTATAGTACGGCTAAAAGAGAATAAAAGACCTAACTAAATCACGAGTGTCCACATCTCCTTGACACTCGGACTCCGTAGTCCTTCACCTTTTGTTTCGTCGTTTTAGCCGTCGCTTCGAGTTCTTATCTCTAGGATTGTTTTCACCATTGTAGTACTTCTACCTGTAATGTGACCTAACTTACCATTTGTCTCTGCAAAACACACGTTAGTCACATATAATATTACGTTGTCATTAATTACTAAAACCAACCAGGGGCCTAGATGCTTTCACCTCTAACCTAATATCTATTCAATCATCATTTTATAAAACCTTTTGATCTGCCTAGGGTCATGGTACATGATATCTGTCATTTTTTCTATCTACAGCATGCTAGCGAGGTTTTTGGCGAGAAAGCTATTTTAACCACAGAGGCACGTGAGCTTCAATCTCGACTTCAGTGGCTTTCAGATGAGAGGAATAAATATCTGGTGATAATTGAAGAGGTATATTGTTTCTTTGGTGCTGGTATCACACTGGAGTTGGCACAATAACTATCAACCTGTATGAACTAAAAGTTAGTAATTCTTAAATTTTGTAAACTGTGATATTGAAGAACTAACACCTTTATGTTTATAGTTGAAGAATCGAGAAAACTGCAGAAAGAAGCTGAGGAGAACCTGAAGGTATTATCTGCTTCCTTAATCCATAGTAATGTGGGTTTTGAATTTTGACAATTTTATTTATGTGTTTTGCGTGTTTTATCAAACATGATGTTCTTGTGTGTAATAGATATTGATTTACTGTATCTAATAATCTTTTATGGATGATATAATCCTGAGGTGAGTAGTACAGGCACCTATTATTGTCCACACATTTGTTTTGCAGGAAGGCACATATAATAAAATGTATAAATTTGCAGAACATTTTTTTACAACGCACAATCATGAACCAATCTTAATATGACATTACCTCGGTGGAAGCTTCCAATGTCCGAACGCGACCGCGACGACGGCTGTGTGGAAGACGAGTAGGAGCGCGGGGTGGGCGAGCCGGGGCGGCGGCGCGGCCCGCTCGCGTTGGCGCAGCCCGCTCACGGCGGCGCGGCCCGGTCGCGGTGACGGCGCGGGCTCCGGGCGGTGGCGGCGCGGGCTCCCGGGCGGCGATGGCGCGGTGAATTGGTGAGGGAGGAGCGCGTACGTGTGGGCGCGTGGGAGGAGACAGGGTGAGAGAGAGACGCGCGCGCGTGGGATTAGTGGGTTTAGGTTTTCACGGTTAAGTTCGACGGTATCCACGAGCCCGACGAACTTAACTTAAGAACGTGGGTACCCACGTTCCTAACGCGTTAAGTTCGACGGTTTTATCCATGGCCCACGAACTTAACTTAAAAACGTGGGTACCCACGTTCTTAAATTAACCCATGAACTTAATTCAAGTAAGAACATGGGTACCCACGTTCTTAATTTTACCCACGAACATTTATCAGTTTCTTGTAGTGTACATACTATTAATTCACTATATAAGGTTATAATAGTTATTAAAGTGTAGCTCGTGAGTCAAGCTGAGCTTCCTTTTCTAGTTCGTTGAGTGGGCAAGTCGAGCTGAGCCGAGCTCGGTTAGCCAATGAGCCGCACCCAGCCGTAGATTGGATTGACTAAGGAAACAACTAAGTGTCGAAATAAGTGTGGCTATAGAGCTTGAGTGTGGATTGCATGGGATCAGAATCGAGAGAAAGAGATCCCCACGTAGGTGGTCATCCTCTCCGTTTTATAGACCAAGGGAGAGTGGATTACAGCCGACAAGTGGGGCCAGGCCATGCGCATGTCCCTCCCTTCATTAATGAAAGTTCTGTTGACATCAGTCCAAGGTGTTGTAGACGCACACCCTGCTCCTAGCGGATGACCGTGGTTGTAAATCCTTTAACAAAAGGGAGAGGACATGCACAATTTGTAAATCTTTTAACAAGCATTGTTAAAGTTAAAAAATATTATATCTAGTGACCCCAACAATACTTTTGGCTAGATTCGCCACTACATTATGTTTCACATTAATTATTATATATAGTGCGCAAATCTATTGTATATTCTAGAAAAGAATAATAAATTGAAAGCTATCCTGAAAAAAAATAAAATGACGTAATTTGAAACGGAGAGAATATTTAATATTAGACTGCTAATAAAATGGAGCTGAGACTGAAGACCCAACACTAAGATTCATTTGTGTTCTATTCCGATCCTTTGGTTAGAACATACGAGACAGGCAGCTTAATCATCATCTATGTATATTCTTCATTCAATCATTCCATGCCATCTATCTATCGATCATCACTTCATTAGACAATGGCGGTTCGTGGCTTCATCAGATTATATGTATCGATTATACCGTTGTATAGGGGTCTATCATATGAGGCTAAGACATAATAACTAGCAGCTTCAGGTGGCAGGGATGTGTGTGCTTGGAATATGATCTCTTTCTCTGATGCAACACATGCAAAAAAAAAAACTTTGTGTACCATCAACTTCGTATGTATATGTATCGTGGAATTTGATTTGGCAGATATGCTTATTCTGCACTTTGTGTGATTATATATATCTACACGAGCTAATGGAGTTACTCTTTCTAGGATATATTACTACTATAGTTGCTGCTGAGAATCCTTGTACTAAGAAGAGGACATATGCCTTGCCTTTCTCTTGATCCATCATCATTGAGTGCTAGTTAGGCAAAGCGAAATTCTCTCTCTCTATATATATTTATCATCTAAGGTGACGGACCAATTGATATATCAATTGGAACGTACGATCCAATCAAATTAGCCAGCCGATCGTCCGAGACCGCGAAACGGGTCTGCAACTCGCTTATCGGGTCCGATCACGTCGATTCGAATGAACGACGGTTTCCTTCGTCTCTCTCTCGCTCTCCTCTCTATAGGCCTTTCTTGACAGTTTCGATCGACAAAAAAGAAACAACAACTAGAACATCGATCGAAAGATTCAGTTCTTCTATTTTTCCAAAAGATGTCTGAAAAAGATAAAACAAGTCTATTCAGAATTATACCAGTTAAGTCATTTTATTGTTCAACTCAGATATTCAATTCTACACACAATCATTAAGTAACTTAGTGTATTTCGAACATTGGGTCATTATAGTTTTGGTAAAAACTTAACAAAGTTGCAACATTAAGTCATCCTATTGTTTAGGAAACAAAATTTCAACATTAAGTCATCATCTGATATCATACACACATCACTAAGGCATTTTGACATATTTACAACAAAAACACATCTACGTCACTCAATCATTTCAAAAATACAACACTAAGTCATTCCAATATTATTGAGTCAGAAATAATATACTACATTATTAAGGACCTAATGTGGGCACCTACTGCTACCACGACTTCACTCTCCACGCTGACACTCTGGGCCTGCCCCACGCGCCCGACTAGTTCTCCAGCCCCATGCGCCTCGCCTCGTGGGCCCCACGCCTAGCGCCCGCGCAGCGCTCTCTCAGCTACTGCCTTGTGGACCCTCAACGCCCGCGCAGCTACCACACCGCACAAAAAATAGTACAGAGCGAGCGCTCGAACCCACACCCCCTACTCTAGAAATTTGGAGCTAACCACCAGACCACGCGTACCAGTAGCAAAGCATAGACAACTGGCTAGTTCTACATTAAGCCAGCAAGTGATTCAATCAAAATACTTTGGGTATTTACAAAGCATCATTAAGTAATTAGATAGATATTTCGATATTAAGTCATTTAAGCGTACAACCAACATTAAGGCATTCTAGTGACGTGCAAATATGACATATTCACAACATTACATATTCTATATTGCATTACTCTAGGGAAACAGAAATTGAACATTAAGCCATTCGGTTTTTCCTACAAACAATATTAAAATATTTCAACAAGAATGTAACAAAAAACCATATAAGTCAATCATTCAACTAACCTAGAAATGAATCTAAGTTATGTCGTTAATTTTTAGAACTTGGTCAACCAGATTTAGATGTTTAATTATTAAATCCACTAAGTCATTCTGAAATTTACATGAATACATGTGTTATGCAGTGATATAAGATATTTCATATGTTGTTTTGAACCAAAATCGAGGGCCTGGAGCGCGGAAGTGGCTCAATTTAAGGTGGAATGACTGACTATTCAGTTCTCGGGTAGGTGTAGGAGCCCTGGTCGCTCGCCGAGCGTCTTTTCGCAATATATTAGGCATTAGGACCGTTTTGGACCCCTTAACGGGTGAGATGCACATCCGATTAGAGCACAGGGTGGTTAGAGCACAGGGCGTGCAGGGGATGGGTGGGGCGTGCGGGGTTGTTTTGGAGCGGATGATAGCTCGTCAAGGTCGATTGGGTTGGTACAGATGATGGACTTTCGACCCATAACCCTAGGTATATATAATATATATAATATATGTGTGTGTAACTCGAGGCAACCCACCGAATCACCCTACGTGCCAGCCCACCCAACCGGTTCTGGCGCACCATGCTCGTTCTCCCCTCACGCACCCCTTCCATCAGGAATTTCTCCACTCGATCATTGTTGGAGCCACCACTACCTATCTACAATTTAATAACTCTGCTCTGAATCGGCTGAACTGAAAGTCGCCTAGAGGGGGGGTGAATAGGGCGAAACTGAAATTTACAAAGTTAATCACAACTACAAGCCGAGTTAGCATTAGAAATATAATCGAGTCCGCGAGAGAGAGAGAGTGAAAAACAAATCGCAAGCGAATAAGGAGTGTGACACGCGAATTTGTTTTACCGAGGTTCGGTTCTCGCAAACCTACTCCCCGTTGAGGAGGCCACAAAGGCCGGGTCTTTTTCAACCCCTTCCCTCTCTCAAACGGTCCCTCGGACCGAGTGAGCTTTCTCTTCTCAAATCAACCGGGAACAAAACTTCCCCGCAAGGACCACCACACAATTGGTGTCTCTTGCCTTGGTTACAAGTGAGTATTGATCTCAAGAAAGAATGAGAAAGAAGAAAGCAATCCAAGCGCAAGAGCTCAAAAGAACACAACAAATCACTCTCAGTTAACACTAAAGCTTTTGTGGAATTGGGAGAGGATTTGATCACTTGGGTGTGTCTTGTATTGAATGTCTAGCTCTTGTAAGTGGTTGGAAGGTTGAAAACTTGGATGACTTGAATGTGGGGTGGTTGGGGGTATTTATAACCCCAACCACCAAACTAGCCGTTTGGTGGAGGTTGTCTGTCGCATGGTGCACCGGACAGACCGGTGCACACCGGACAGTGTCCGGTGCGCCAGCCACGTCACCAGGCCGTTGGGTTCCGACCGTTGGAGCTCTGACTGCTGGGCCCGCCTGGATGTCCGGTGGCACACCGGACATGTACTGTAGAGTGTCCGGTGCGCCACTTCGCGCGTGCCTGACTTATGCGCGCTCTGGCGCGCATTAATTGCTTCTGCAGGTGACCGTTAGCGCGAAGTAGTCGTTGCTCCGCTGGCTCACCGGACAGTCCGGTGTATACCGGACATGTCCGGTGAATTATAGCGGAGCGGATTCCCGAAGCTGGCGAGTTCAGAGTTGCTCTCCTCTGGAGCACCGGACACTGTCCGGTGTAGCACCGGACAGTCCGGTGAATTATAGCGAAGCGCCTCTGAAAATTCCCGAAGGTAAAGAGTTTGGCTTGGAGTTCCCTGGTGCACCGGACACTGTCCGGTGGCACACCGGACAGTTTGGTGCGCCAGACCAGGGCAGCCTTCGGTTATCCCTTGCTCTCTTTGTTAAACCCAATTCTTGGTCTTTTTATTGGCTAAGTGTGAACCTTTGGCACCTGTTATAACTTATAGACTAGAGCAAACTAGTTAGTCCAATTATTTGTGTTGGGCAATTCAACCACCAAAATCATTTAGGAAATAGGTGTAAGCCTAATTCCCTTTCAATCTCCCCCTTTTTGGTGATTGATGCCAACACAAACCAAAGCAAATATAGAAGTGCATAATTGAACTAGCTTGCATAATGTAAGTGCAAAGGTTGCTTAGAATTAAGCCAATATAAATACTTATAGAATACGCATGGATTGTTTCTTTATTTTTAACATTTTGGACCACGCTTGCACCACATATTTTGTTTTTGCAAATTCTTTTGTAAATTCTTTTCAAAGTCCTTTTGCAATTAGTCAAAGATAAATGAATAAAATTTTGCGAAGCATTTTCAAGATTTGAAATTTTCTCCCCCTGTTTCAAATGCTTTTCCTTTGACTTACACAAAACTCCCCCTTGATAAATTCCTCCTCTTAGTGTTCAAGAGGGTTTTAAGATATTGATTTTGAAAATACTGCTCTCTCTCCCTTTTTGAACACAATGAGATACCAATTTGAAAAATCATACCAATTGAAAAACTCTTTTTAAGATTAGTGGTGGTGCGGTCCTTTTGCTAGTGGTGGTGCGGTCCTTTTGCTTTGGGCTAATACTTTCTTCCCCTTTGGCATGAATCGCCAAAAACAGATACTTGAGTGAAATATAAGCCCTTTCCTAACTACTTTCTCCCCTTTGGCAAATAAAATATGAGTGAAGATTATACCAAAGACGGAGAGATGCTCGGAGCGACGACGAAGGATGAGTTACGTAGTGGAAGCCTTTGTCTTCGCCGAAGACTTTAATTCCCTTTCAATATACCTATGACTTGGTTTGAAATTCACTTGAAAACACATTAGTCATAGCACATGAAAGAGACATGATCAAAGGTATATAAATGAGCTATGTGTGCAAAACATCAAAAGAAATTCCTAGAATCAAGAATATTTAGCTCATGCCTAAGTTTGTTAAAGGTTTGTTCATCAAGTGGCTTGGTAAAGATATCAGCTAATTGATCTTTAGTGTTAATGTATGAAATCTCGATATCTCCCTTTTGTTGGTGATCCCTTAAAAAGTGATACCGAATGGCTATGTGTTTAGTGCGGCTATGCTCAACGGGATTATCCGCCATGCGGATTGCACTCTCATTATCACATAGAAGAGGGATTTTAGTTAATTTGTAACCGTAGTCCCGAAGGGTTTGCCTCATCCAAAGTAGTTGCGCGCAACAATGGCCTGCGGCAATGTACTCGGCTTCGGCGGTAGAAAGAGCTACGGAATTTTGCTTCTTTGAAGCCCAAGACACCAAGGATCTTCCCAAGAACTGACAAGTCCCCGATGTGCTCTTTCTATTAATTTTACACCTCGCCCAATCGGCATCCGAATAACCAATTAAATCAAATGTGGATCCCCTAGGATACCAAAGCCCAAACTTAGGAGTATAAACTAAATATCTCAAGATTCGTTTTATGGCCGTAAGGTGAGCTTCCTTAGGGTCGGCTTGGAATCTTGCACACATGCATACGGAAAGCATAATATCCGGTCGAGATGCACATAAATAGAGTAGAGAGCCTATCATCGACCGGTATACCTTTTGATCCACGGACTTACCTTCCGTGTCGAGGTCGAGATGCCCATTGGTTCCCATGGGTGTCTTGATGGGCTTGGCATCCTTCATCCCAAACTTATTTAGAATATCTTGAGTATACTTCGTTTGGCTTAGGAAGGTGCCCTCTTGGAGTTGCTTCACTTGAAATCCCAAGAAGTACTTCAACTCCCCCATCATAGACATCTCGAATTTCTGTGTCATGAGCCTACTAAACTCTTCACATGTAGATTCGTTAGTAGACCCAAATATAATATCATCAACGTAAATTTGACATACAAACAAATCATTTTCAAGTGTTTTGGTAAAGAGTGTAGGATCGGCCTTTCCGACTTTGAATCCATTAGTGATAAGAAAATCTCTAAGGCATTCATACCATGCTCTTGGGGCTTGCTTGAGCCCATAAAGCGCCTTAGAGAGTTTATAGACATGATTAGGGTACTCACTATCTTCAAAGCCGGAAGGTTGCTCAACATAGACCTCTTCCTTGATAGGTCCATTGAGGAAGGCACTCTTCATGTCCATTTGATAAAACTTGAAGCCATGGTAAGTAGCATAGGCCAATAATATACGAATTGACTCAAGCCTAGCTACGGGTGCATACGTTTCACCAAAATCCAAACCTTCGACTTGGGAGTATCCCTTAGCCACAAGTCGAGCTTTGTTCCTTGTCACCACACCATGCTCATCTTGCTTGTTGCGGAAGACCCACTTGGTTCCTACAACATTTTGATTAGGACGTGGAACCAAATGCCATACCTCGTTCCTAGTGAAGTTGTTGAGATCCTCTTGCATCGCCACCACCCAATCCGAATCTTAGAGTGCTTCCTCTACCCTGCGTGGCTCAATAGAGGAAACAAAAGAGTAATGCTCACAAAAATGTGCAACACGAGATCTAGTGGTTACCCCCTTATGAATGTCGCTGAGGATGGTGTCGACGGGGTGATCTCGTTGGATTGCTTGGTGGACTCTTGGGTGTGGCGGTCTTGCTTCTTCATCCTCCTTGTCTTGATCATTAGCATCTCCCCCTTGATTGTTGCCGTCATCTTGAGGTGGCTCATTTATTTGATCTTCTACTTTATCAACTTGAGCCTCATCCTTATTTTGAGTTGGTGGAGATGATTGCGTGGAGGAGGATGGTTGATCTTGTGTATTTGGAGGCTCTTCGGATTCCTTAGGACACACATCCCCAATGGACATGTTCCTTAGCGCGATGCATGGAGCCTCTTCATCACCTATCTCATCAAGATCAACTTGCTCTACTTGAGAGCCGTTAGTCTCATCAAACACAACGTCACAAGAAACTTCAACTTGTCCAGAGGACTTGTTAAAGACTCTATATGCCCTTGTGTTTGAATCATATCCTAGTAAAAAGCCTTCTATAGTCTTAGGAGCAAATTTAGATTTTCTACCTCTTTTAACAAGTATAAAGCATTTGCTACCAAAGACTCTAAAATATGAAATATTTGGCTTTTTACCGGTTAGGAGTTCGTATGATGTCTTCTTGAGGATTCGGTGTAGATACAACCGGTTAATGGCGTAGCAGGCGGTGTTGACCGCCTCGGCCCAAAACCGATCCGAAGTCTTGTACTCATCAAGCATGGTTCTTGCCATGTCTAATAGAGTTCTATTCTTTTTTTCCACTACACCATTTTGGTGTGGGTTTAGGGAGAAGAGAACTCATGCTTGATGCCCTCCTCCTCAAGGAAGCCTTCAATTTGAGAGTTCTTGAACTCCGTCCCGTTGTCGCTTCTAATCTTTTTGATCCTCAAGCTGAACTCATTTTGAGCCCTTCTCAAGAATCCCTTTAAGGTTTCTTAGGTGTGTGATTTTTCCTGTAAAAAGAATACCCAAGTGAAGCGAGAATAGTCATCCACAATAACTAGACAGTACTTACTCCCGCCGATGCTTATGTAAGCTATCAGGCCGAATAGGTACATGTGTAGGAGTTCCAGTGGCCTGTCAGTCGTCATGATGTTCTTGTGTGGATGATGAACACCAACTTGCTTCCCATGCTTGGCATGCGCTACAAATCATGTCTTTCTCAAAATGAACATTTGTTAATCCTAAAATGTGCTCTCCCTTTAGAAGCTTATGAAGATTTTTCATCCCAACATGGGCCAGTCGGCGGTGCCAGAGCCAACCCATGTTAGTCTTAGCAATTAAGCAAGTGTCGAGTTCAGCTCTATCAAAATCTACCAAGTATAGCTGACCCTCTAATACTCCCTTAAATGCTACTGAATCATCACTTCTTCTAAAGACAGTGACACCTACATCAGTAAAAAGACAGTTGTAGCCCATTTGACATAATTGAGATACAGAAAGCAAATTGTAATCTAATGAATCTACAAGAAAAACATTGGAAATAGAATGGTCAGGAGATATAGCAATTTTACCCAATCCTTTGACCAAACCTTGATTTCCATCCCCGAATGTGATAGCTCGTTGGGGATCTTGGTTTTTCTCATAGGAGGATAACATCTTCTTCTCCCCTGTCATGTGGTTTGTGCACCCGCTATCGATGATCCAACTTGAGCCCCCGGATGCATAAACCTACAAAACAAGTTTAGTTCTTGACTTTAGGTACCCAAATGGTTTTGGGTCCTTTGGCATTAGACACAAGAACTTTGGGTACTCAAACACAAGTCTTTGACCCCTTGTGCTTGCCCCCAACATATTTGGCAACTACCTTGCCAGATTTGTTAGTTAAGACATATGATGCATCAAAAGTTTTAAATGAAATGTCATGGAGCGTGTTTGGTTCGGCTTTTTTCTGGCCAGCTTATCTGAAAAGCTGGCTGTGGGGAAAAGCTGGCTGTTGGGAAAAGCTGGTGGTTAGAATTTAGGTGTTTGGTTCGCCAGCTGTGCAGAAAAGCTGTTCGTCAGAATCTACGTGTTTGGATAATCAGATTCTCAAATTGCAGATTCTGTTCGAACAAACGATAAAATGAAACCCATAATGCAGATAAAGGTCATTACAAAATAATTAGTGGAGTTGATTACATCATAAGTACCGTTACAATCACTAAGTTAACTACGACACTAATGCATTAGCAATTGCATCTCGAAAATCACTCATGTCTAACTCATCAGATGTGTTAGTACTACTCTCACCTGCAGGTAGATCATGACTTAGGCTATTAGGTCCTACTTCATCAAAATCTCTATCGTGTAGAGCACTATCTCTAATGAAGTTATGCAATGTCATACATGCAATAATTATCTTCGATTGTTTCTCAAGCGAAAATGAAGGGAGACTTAATAGAATTCTCCACTTCATTTTGAGCACCCCAAATGATCGCTCAATAACATTTCGTAGCGATGAGTGCGCATAGTTGAATACTTCTTTGCTCCCAATAGGTTGCCTCGCATTTTGCCATTCCGTAATGTGGTACTTCTGACCCTTATAAGGTGCAAGGTACCCCTTTCTATTTGGATAACCCGAATCAACAAGATAGTATTTACCTGCACAAACACAAAATACAAATGTTACGTACATATGACATAAAATAGTACTGTATTCTACAAATGTACAAAATATTTATATACCTTCCGGTGGATGGGGGAACCTGTCCGCATAAGTTATTAAAGTATCCTGTAGTACTCTTGTGTCATGTACGGAACCTGGCCATCCTGTCACAACAAATGTGAACCTCATATCGAAGTCACATACGGCCATTACATTCTGCGACGTGTAACCGTGTCGGCCAATATATTTCGCTTGTTCCGAAGCCGGGACTGCCGCTGGAAAGTGACTACCATCTATTGCGCCTATGCAATCCTTGAAGTGTGGCCAAAACCTCGCCTCTCGCAAACGATGATGAATCTCGACGAAATGTGGGTCTTTCGGCTTGATTATGTCAGATGACATCTTATAAAGTGCATTAAGGACATCACTATACTTGCGGCTAATTGTTTCCAATGAGTGACCAAATTTATTTCTGATCTGCCTAAACGATTGTGGACCCCCACATGCCCACAAGAATATGCCAAGAGCTTCCATAGTACTGACACCCCGGCTTGGAAGCAGACCATAATTTTGTAACAACGTGTCATGCAATCGTCTAAAAACAGTTCTTCGCATGCGAAACATGTCAAAACAGTCGTTACTAATCTCCAAAGTTCTCTGAACCCATTGAATACCAGATTCGACCAATGTTCTTCTAGGAGCCTGACTGAAATGCCTGCCCCATATGTCTACAGCATATAGAGCAACAAGCATTTCTCCATCTGTTTCATCATCAGATATGTGTGCATCCATTTCATCATCAGATGTGTGTGCATCCATTTCATCATCAGATGTGTGTTCATAAGGGTCACACATCTGCATGGACACAACCAACAGCCACAAATTCATATGCAACCACAGTTTATAAAACACATATTAAAGAAGCCGAACAGTTTACAGGCATATGAAGTTCACAGATTCACATTGGTCACAAACTTACAACTCTGATTATTCAAATACATGTTCAACTCGAATATTTGGAAAATTGTTTGAAAGCGAAAATGATACGTACGAAAACTGACACGACATGACTCATTAAGCAGACACAACTAACATAATACTGAACATAAGCCTCTGTTGTCGGAGCAGCAGCATCTAGGTGGACTTTTTAACATCTATCTCGAATGCATGGCGCAGCCAAGCGTTCCTCCCTTCTGATGTCTTCAGTGCAGAAAATATGTCTCTATACTTTTTCGAAGTGAACAGATGCGTGGCAAACAAATGGAGGTCACTGCCTTCTGGTGATCCATCATCGATCACTTGTTGCAACTGCGCACTCACCTCAATACGCACAGGTTCGGTCTCATTAGAGGTTATGGACTTGTTAGTGGTCCTTGAACGTGACTCAAAAGCCTCGACAAGGCGTTTCATGTACTCTTCCCTCGAATCTTTTTTCCTCTTTGGTTTAGGAGAATCATGACGCACCTTACGCTTCCCAGTCGCATTTGAACATGGATCAGGTGTGCTGTTTTCACCCCCACCTAAAGTGGCTTCCAAATGATCATCAGAAGATGAATTAGCATCCTCGATGCCAGGAACAAGGGTTCTTTCATTTGTGCAGACAATGGGTCCAAACATAACCTTTAGCTCGTCCTCATTCTCTAGAGGGGCTGTTTTGAACATAATACAACCTGGCATTGCCTGCACCAAATGGTAGTTCCTAGTTTTAGATGGCCAATACTATTGTTAGTCTAGGAAAAAAGATCTACTTACTTCATTTTGCTTGGCCCACCACTCATCTGGCGCACTGATTGAACCAGTATGAGGGTCTCGACCAAGACCTGTAGCCCTTTCATTAAGAGTTTTCCACTGGGTAAACATTCTCTTCAACGAATCCCACCTATTCTTCATTTGATCCCTTGTGTACGTGCGACCAGTGCGTTCCTTAAACTTTCTTATCAGGTTAGCATACCCTTCGGCGTTTAGGAATTGTGGTGGCCTGTTTCGTGCATTCACCTCTTCTACACATATTTCTGTGTAAATTTTTGTTGCTCTACTATCCCACTTAGCAATCACTTTGCCAGACTTGTCCATCTAGTGACAAATAGTGTACACGATTGAAAAAACGTATTCAAGTTTTAGTAACTACGACAACATAAATAACAGGGAACTGACCATAATGAAATAAAAGTAGTACCATAAGCAGTCACATCCGTCTGTCATAATTACATAAAGGGAGTGACGAAATGAAAGTGCTGCTGAACACAAAAGCACAACGAACAGTTTTCAAAGTCGCATTTACCAAAAGCCTGATCTATCCCAGTCCCACTACTAACACCTTACTGTAACATGATCCAAGTTAAACTTCATTGTCACTAAACGATGGCATCTGGTCGGAGTCATATTCAACACCCCAGAAGTTTGCAAAGTGCTCTGCAAAGTCCCAATCCGGACTAAGGTACTCCTCAGCTGGGGGTGGTGAGGACAAGGCAGACGGTTCATAGCTCCTGTCCGCAGGGTTGTTTACGTTGTTCACGTTGTCCAATTTTTCTTGCAACACCAGAGAGTCTTGCTCAAGCATGCAAGCAATGTCCTCCAATGCTACACGTAATTTGGTAGCCTCAAATGAGGTCAACCCGCGTCCTGGACGAATAGTTTCACGAGCTACGGAAAAAATCTTGTCCGCAATCTCTTGCATCCTTCCAATTGCCTTGTCAGCTATGGAGTCTGCTGAATCCATCTGATGTGGATTAAGGTGGTTAGTGAACTAGACAGTACGACAATTAACTTACATCCATTCAAATACTCTACCAAATTTGGGTTCAATATATAATCATAAAGATAATGAGGTTGGCAATCATGGAGGGTATCCCTCAACCCTTAATATGAGGGATACAACATATCAATGGATTGGAGTTAACCGGGAACAATAATTGGTAATCTCTTCTGTATTGAAAAATAACATCCCCCCATAAACAATGTTTGTGATCTCTTATCCTAACCGTGGACTCATTGTTCAGGTGTACTGACAAAGAATGAACTAAAACAAGCCATGGATCCACGTTATTGGAACAAATACACAACATGTATGGTGATAAATAAGTCATCAACAAATTGAGTGGCACGGTACCTTTGCTTGACTGGAGGTTGCAACCGAAGTCCTCGAATCCCAGATGATCTTGGAACCGAACACCTTCAATTCGAAGTGATACGAAAATCTGTAGGCGGCAATGAAGAAAAATATTCTGTTAGTACGTGGTTGATGACAGTGGACCTACTGGACATGAGGGGGAGGGGTGTCGCGGGATCGAGGATGAACCCTAGCAACACGACATCACGCAGCGGGGTTAGGGTAAGGATGGACGCGAGGTACACCGTACCTTACGAAGATGCAGACGCGATGGTTGGGATGACGCGGAACCTTGACGACGGAGCAAGGGCGGCGGCGTCACTGCGGCAACCATACAGACAGAGGAAAAGGGTGAAGGAAACGTGGCAATGCGAGGAGAAGACGGTGGGGACGGCAATGGGAGGAGGGATCCGTACCTGCGTACACCGGCGGCGATGCGTGGGATGCGGACCGGTGGCGCTCCGTTCGGTTCGCGGCGGCGGCGGAGGAGCGTGCGAGGGAACCCTAGGCTAACTGCGCGCGGCTTTGGACGGAAGCCAACTGAGCAGCGCTTCACGAGGTAAGTGGGCGGGCGGCTTCTTACCCAATCGCTTCGCCCAGATGCCGCGCGAGAAGTTGGGCGTTTGGTTTCAGCTTCAGCTTCTGGCGGCCAGAAGCCGCCCAGAAGCTGAACCAAACAGCCACATGATCATTTGATGCACTAGGAGTTTTCTTCTTAGGCAACTTAGCACGGGTTGGTTGCCTAGAACTAGATGTCTCACCCTTATACATAAATGCATGGTTAGGGCCAGAGTGAGACTTCCTAGAATGAATTCTCCTAATTTTGTTCTCAGGATAAACGGCAGGGTACAAAATGTAACCCTCATTATCTTGAGGCATGGGAGCCTTGCCCTTAACAAAGTTGGACAATTTCTTAGGAGGGGCATTAAGTTTGACATTGTCCCCCTTTTGGAAGCCAATGCCATCCTTAATGCCAGGGCGTCTCCCACTATAAAGCATACTATGAGCAAATTTAAATTTTTCATTTTCAAGTTCATGCTCGGCAGTTTTAGCATCTAATTTTGCTATATGATCATTTTGTTGTTTAATTAAAGCCATGTGATCATGAATAGCATCAACATTAATGTCTCTACATCTAGTACAAAAGGAAGTATGTTCAACAATAGATGTAGTGGGTTTGCAAGATTTTAATTCTACAACCTTAGCATGCAATATATTATTTTTATCCCTAAGATCGGAAATTGTAACATTGCAAACATCTAGTTCTTTAGCCTTAGCAAGCAATTTTTTATTTTCATTCCTAAGGCTAGCAAGAGTAATGTTTAATTCTTCAATCTTAGCAAGCAAATTATCATTATCATTTCTAAGATTGGGAATAGAAACATCACAAACATTTGAATCAACCTTAGCTAACAAATTAGCATTCCCATTTCTAAGGTTGTCTATAGTCTCATGGCAAGTGCTTAGCTCACTAGATAGTTTTTCACATTTTTCTACTTCTAGAGCGTAAGCATTTTTAACTTTAACATGCTTCTTGTTTTCTTTAATAAGGAAGTCCTCTTGGGAGTCCAAGAGATCATCCTTCTCATGGATAGCACTAATCAATTCATTTAATTTTTCTTTTTGTTGCATGTTTAAGTTGGCAAAAAGAGTACGCAAATTATCTTCCTCATCACTAGCATTATCATCGCTAGAGGACTCATATCTAGTGGAGGATTTGGATTTAACCTTCTTCTTTTTGCCGTCCTTTGCCATGAGGCACTTGTGGCCGACGTTGGGGAAGAGAAGGCCCTTGTTGATGGCGATGTTGGCGGCGTCTTCGTCGGAGGAGGAGTCGGAGGAGCTCTCGTCCGAGTCCCACTCGCGGCATACATGAGCGTCGCCACCCTTCTTCTTGTAGTATTTCTTGTTCTCCTTTCTTCTCCCCTTCTTGTCGTCGCCCCTGTCACTGTCACTAGAAATAGGACATTTTGCAATAAAGTGACCGGGCTTACCACACTTGTAGCAAACCTTCTTGGAGCGGGGCTTGTAATCTTTCCCCTTCCTTTGCTTGAGGATTTGGCGGAAGCTCTTGATGACGAGCGCCATTTCCTCGTTGTCGAGCTTTGAGGCGTCGATTGGTTGTCTACTCGGTGTAGACTCCTCCTTCTTCTCCTCCGTCGCCTTAAATGCGACCGGTTGTGCTTCGGATGTGGAGGGATCGTCTAGCTTATTGATTTTCTTTGAGCCCTTGATCATGTACTTAAAGCTCACAAAATTCCCGATTACTTCTTCGGGAGTCATTAGTGTATATCTAGGATTACCACAAATTAATTGAACTTGAGTAGGGTTAAGGAAAATAAGCGATCTAAGAATAACCTTAACCATCTCGTGGTCATCCCATTTTTTGCTCCCGAGGTTGCGCACTTGGTTCACCAAGGTTTTGAGCCGGTTGTACATATCTTGTGGCTCTTCCCCTTTGCGAAGCCGGAAGCGACCGAGCTCCCCCTCGATCGTCTCCCGCTTGGTGATCTTGGTTAGCTCATCTCCTTCGTGCGCGGTCTTGAGCACGTCCCAAACTTCCTTGGCGCTCTTTAATCCTTGCACCTTGTTATACTCCTCTCGACTTAGAGAGGCGAGGAGTATAGTTGTGGCTTGGGAGTTGAAGTGCTCGATTTGGGCCACCTCGTCCTCATCATAATCCTCATCCCCTACGGATGGTACCTGTGCTCCAAACTCAACAACATTCCATATACTTTTGTGGAGTGAGGTTAGGTGAAATTTCATCAACTCACTCCACCTAGCATAATCTTCACCGTCAAAGGTTGGCGGTTTGCCTAATAGAACGGAAAGTAATGGAGTATGTCTAGAAGTGCGAGGATAGTGTAAGGGGATCTTACTAAACTTCTTGCGCTCATGGCGCTTAGAAGTTACGGAGGGCGCGTCGGAGCCGGAGGTGGAAGGTGATGAAGTGTCGGTCTCGTAGTAGACCACCTTCCTCATCTTCTTTTTCTTGTCGCCACTTTGATGCGATTTGTGGGAGGAGGCTTTCTTCTCCTTCCCTTTCCCCTTTTTGTGGGACTCTTCCGATGAAGCCTTCCCGTGGCTTGTAGTGGGCTTGTCGCCGGTCTCCATCTCCTTCTTGGCGTGTTCTCCCGACATCACTTCGAGCGGTTAGGCTCTAATGAAGCACCGGGCTCTGATACCAATTGAAAGTCGCCTAGAGGGGTGGTGAATAGGGCGAAACTGAAATTTACAAAGTTAATCACAACTACAAGCCGGGTTAGCGTTAGAAATATAATCGAGTCCGCGAGAGAGAGAGAGTGAAAAACAAATCGCAAGCGAATAAGGAGTGTGACACGGGGATTTGTTTTACCGAGGTTCGGTTCTCGCAAACCTACTCCCCGTTGAGGAGGCCACAAAGGCCAAGTCTTTTTCAACCCTTCCCTCTCTCAAACGGTCCCTCGGACCGAGTGAGCTTTCTCTTCTCAAATCAACCGAGAACAAAACTTCCCCGCAAGGACCACCACACAATTGGTGTCTCTTGCCTTGGTTACAAGTGAGTATTGATCTCAAGAAAGAATGAGAAAGAAGAAAGCAATCCAAGCGCAAGAGCTCAAAAGAACACAACAAATCACTCTCAGTTAACACTAAAGCTTTTGTGGAATTGGGAGAGGATTTGATCACTTGGGTGTGTCTTGTATTGAATGTCTAGCTCTTGTAAGTGGTTGGAAGGTTGAAAACTTGGATGACTTGAATGTGGGGTGGTTGGGGGTATTTATAACCCCAACCACCAAACTAGCCGTTTGGTGGAGGCTGCCTGTCGCATGGTGCACCGGACAGTCTGGTGCACACCGGACAGTGTCCGGTGCGCCAGCCACGTCACCAGGCCGTTGGGTTCCGACCGTTGGAGCTCTGACTGCTGGGCCCGCCTGGATGTCCGGTGGCACACCGGACATGTACTGTAGAGTGTCCGGTGCGCCACTTCGCGCGTGCCTGACTTCTGCGCGCTCTAGCGCGCATTAATTGCTTCTACAGGTGACCGTTGGCGCGAAGTAGTCGTTGCTCCGCTGGCTCACCGGACAGTCCGGTGTACACCGGACATGTCCGGTGAATTATAGCGGAGCGGATTCCCGAAGCTGGCGAGTTCAGAGTTGCTCTCCTCTGGAGCACCAGACACTGTCCGGTGTAGCACCGGACAGTCCGGTGAATTATAGCGAAGCGCCTCTGAAAATTCCCGAAGGTGAAGAGTTTGGCTTGGAGTTCCCTGGTGCACCGGACACGGTCCAGTGGTGCACCGGACAGTCCGGTGCGCCAGACCAGGGCAGCCTTCGGTTATCCCTTGCTCTCTTTGTTGAACCCAATTCTTGGTCTTTTTATTGGCTAAGTGTGAACCTTTGGCACCTGTTATAACTTATAGACTAGAGAAAACTAGTTAGTCCAATTATTTGTGTTGGGCAATTCAACCACCAAAATCATTTAGGAAATAGGTGTAAGCCTAATTCCCTTTCACAAACCCACCGTCACACTAACATGCGCCACCAACGTCTGCAATTGCTCACTCTCGTGCTACCACTCATCAGCCATAACAGTCATCTCACGTCCTTGACTCATCATTCTCTTTCTTATGGTGAGCAATTTGGTCCTCTAAATATTGAATGACTGAATTATTTCTAGTTATACATTGTTGAATGATGAATTTCTAAATGTTTGTTCCTTGTAAAATTTGTCAAATGTTAAATTACTGAAGTAAACCTTGAATTGTTGAATGTTTATTCTTGTTGTACTTCGTTAAACAATAAATGACAAAAGTAAACCTTGAATTCTTGAATATTTTTTCCTTATAAAAAATTAAAAATGCTGATTGGATGAAATAAACCTTAAATAGTTGAATATTTGTTCCATTGTACGTCATTGATGGGTGACGACAGATTAGTCCCATTAAGCGTGTGCGGACCTGTTTCAACTTCTGGTTTGCTAGTGTGGTTAGTTCTCTTGTCTAGTTGATTCCCTAATGTGGTTGATTCCTGAGTGAACTAATTCTTTTGGACCTTTTGGTCCAGGTGATGGAATGTAGGTCCACGTCCATCACCCTATGTGATATGTAGCATATAGGTATATACGTGGGCGTTATTCATCAACCAAGACCGAGCCAATCCACCGAACCACCATGTACGCCAGCCCACCCAACTGATCCCAGCGCACCACTCGCTCCCCGCTCATGTGCCTCGCTCGAGGCCCCTCCCATCAGCAATTCCTCTAATCGGCTGTCGTTGAAGCCACCACCGCGAGCTGTCTACAATTTAACAACTATGCTCCGATTTGGCCTAACCCATCGCTACACCATCTACAATTTAACAATTCCTCATTATTGCACCTCCACTCATTTGTCATAGCAGTTGCCTCTAGTCCTCGACTCATTGATCTCTTCTACATGGTGAACAATTTAGTTCTCTAAACATTGAATGGCTGAATATGGTATACTTCTGTCGGAGAGTAGATCTCTGGCCGGGTGGCAGAGTGCACCCGCCCTAAATCCTGAGATGAGGAGGGGCTTAGGCGTTTCGCTTGATCGTTTGGATGAACTCAAGAACACACAAGGATTTAGAGTGGTTCGGGCCGCCGGAGCGTAATACCCTACTCCACTGTGGGATGTATTGCTTGTGAGCTTGTATGAGCTTGCGAGTCTAAGGTGTGTTCTAAGATTGCGTCTGTGTGTAACATCGTATGCCTCCCCTTTTATAGCTGAAGGGGGGCATGCTCAAAGGTACTGGGCCCCGACATGTGGGCCCAGGGACAGAGAATATAACACTTAGGACTATAAATATTTGCTGTCGGGGCAATCCCCTTGTGTCCTATCGTCTGAGATCTGTGTATCTTTGGCGTGTTGGGGAAGCTTCTTGTAGAAGGGATAACACAGTGCACTGCCTGGCACGGGTGCACTGTTCGCCAGCAGACCCAGCAGGCGCGCCGCCTGCTGGATGACCTTGATGCCGCCTGCCAGCGGATGGGACAGGACGCATTAAATGCTGAGAGGGCACGTCACCCGTCAACGCAGTGGCAGGCGGCGCGTCCTCTCCTCAATAAATGCAGGGATTGCACGGCTTCTTGTATTGCTTGTGAGCTTGTATGAGCTTGCGAGTCTAAGGTGTGTTTCTAAGATTGCGTCTGTGTGTAACGTCGCATGCCTCTCCTTTTATAGCTAAAGGGGGGCATGCTCAAAGGTACTGGGCCCCGACATGTGGGCCCAGGGACATAGAGAATATAACACTTGGGACTATAAATATTTGCTGCCGGGGCAATCCCCTTGTGTCCTGTCGTCCCAGATCTGTGTATCTTCGGCGTGCTGGGGAAGCTTCTTATAGAAGGGATAACACAGTGCACTGCCTGGCACGGGTGCACTGTTCGCCAGCAGACCCAGCAGGCGCACCGCCTGCTGGATGACCTTGACGCCGCCTGCCAGCGGATGGGACGAGACGCATTAAATGCTGAGAAGGCACGTCGCCCGTCAGCGCAGTGGCAGGCGACGCGTCCTCTCCTTAATAAATGCAGGGACTGCACGGCTTCACGTCAGGCTCGAGCCGATAGCTTATGTCATGGGCCACAAGCAGCGGGTCTCCACCTGAGCGGGAAGTGGAGGGCAAGGCCTGGACACATGTCAGCACCGGACCCCTACTCACGCCAGGAGGACTCCTCCTCGTTCTGGGACCTTGCTGAGGTTCGGACCTACTCGGTGGCTCCGGACTTATACGTATAGGGGTCCGGTGTCCTTCTGTGGGGGTCCGGACTTACTGGGATGTGTTGTCTTCCCTTGCCACGTGGCGCCCTTTGGCCTGCCCATGTGGTGGGGTTAGGCGCCGTCCTCCGCGTGGCCTGGGGACGTCGCATGGGTGCGGCGTCTTCATGCCGTAGAAGAGGGTACCCCTGATTTAGGGTACCGACAGTGGCCCCTGGGTCCGCCTCAGGGGAGGATGCGAGCCTGCAGGTGGGACCAGAGTCTGATTGGCAGTTGGACCGCTGCTCCTGCGTGCTTGTTGCTGCAATTACTGTCGGCCCACCTATGGCCATGCCAACTGCTACGCCTATTCCCACGGCTGACTGGCCCGTGACCATCGTACTTAATGTCATTGTTGGGCCATGCGCGGGGGTGCCTCGAGTCGCTGCACTGGTTCTGAAAAATTTACCTTTTCAGACTCCCGTGACGGCCTCGAGAAGACGTGGCATTGGCGCAAGCGGCGGTGCGGTTTTTTCGCACTCGGTAACCGGCGCGCCGGTTGCATGACATGTGGGCCTGGGCCTCCAAGTTGGACCGCCGGTTGCAGCAAAGCTGAGGGGGCGCACAGCCGTGCGACGGTTGTACGCTTCTTGCGCGGTGGTTCGCCTCTTTGACCGCTGGTTACGGTGAAGATGAAGGGGCGCTTAACCGTGGGGCAGTTGCATGCCCCTTGCACGGCGGTTCGCCTTCCTGACCGCTGGTTGCCCCGAAAATGAAGGGGCGCGTAACCGCAGGGCAGTTGCACGCTCCTTCTTCGGGTTAGCCTATATGTGAGAGCACCTAGAGGGGGGGGTGAATAGGTGATCCTGTAAAAACTTAAACTTATAGCCACAAAACTTAGATTAAGCGTTAGCACAGTAATGCCAAGTGGCTAGAGAGGAGTCAAAACACAATAGCCACAAGAATCCAATCACAGAGATGACACAGTGGTTATCCCGTGGTTCGGCCAAGTACAAAACTTGCCTACTCCACGTTGTGGCGTCCCAACGGACGAGAGTTGCACTCAACTCCTCTCAAGTGATCCAATGATCAACTTGAATACCACGGTGTTCTTGCTTTTCTTTTCTCAATCCCGTTTGCGAGGAATCTCCACAACTTGGAGCCTCTCGCCCTTACAAAAGATGTTCACAGAGAATCACAGAGCAAGGGAGGGATTAGCAACTCACACACGACACAAAGATCACAGCGAATACGCACACACAAGACCCAGACTTGAGCTCAAAAGACTAGCACACTAGAACGGAGCTCAAATCACTAGAATGTCGAACAAGTGTGCGAGATTGATGTGTGAGTGATCAAGAGTGCTCAAGGAATGCTTGGTGTACTCCTTCATGCGCCAAGGGGTCCCTTTTATAGCCCCAAGGCAGCTAGGAGCCGTTGGGAACAAATCTGGAAGGCCATCTTTGCCTTCTGTCTCGTGGCGCACCGGACAGTCCGGTGCACACCGGACACTGTCCGGTGCCCGATTTGTTTCCATAAACAGCGCCTCCGACCGTTGCTGTCTGAGTCAGATCTGCGCACCGTTGGCGCACCGGACATGTCCGGTGCACACCGGACAGTCCGGTGTATCTTTCCGACCGTTGGCTCGGCCACGTGTCGCACGCCGATCGCGCGGCCGACCGTTGGCCCGGCCGACCGTTGGCTCACCGGACAGTCCGGTGCACACCGGACAGTCCGGTGAATTTTAGCCGAAGTCGCCGGAGAAAAACCCGAGAGCGGCCTCTTCGGCCGAGGCGGCCTGGCGCACTGGACACTGTCCGGTGCACCACCGGACACTGTCCGGTGCACCACCGGACAGTCCGGTGCCCCAGACCGAAACAGCCCCTTGGCTGCACACAGCCAAGTCTTCTCTTCTCTTCTTCTTTCTGTTTCTAACACTTAGACAAATATATTAGTACACAAAACCAATGTACTAAGGCTTAGAAACATACCTTTGCTCTAGATTTGCACTTTGTTCATCCATTGCATAAATTCACATTTAAGCACTTGAGTTGGCACTCAATCACCAAAATACTTAGAAATGGCCCAAGGGCACATTTCCCTTTCAATCTCCCCCTTTTTGGTGATTTATGCCAACACAACATAAAGCAACTAGAACAAGTACAAAATCACTTCAAATGAAAACTCAAATTGGTTTTGATTCAATTTTGGCATATATGGATCATCCTTTGCCACCACTTGGTTTGTTTTTGCAAATCAAACTCAAATCTCTATCTCTAAGTCAAACACACATGTTGAGGCATAAAGAGAGTCATTCCAAAAGAGATTGATCAAAGATTTCAAAAACTCCCCCTATTTCCCATAATCAACACTTCTCCCCACAAGAAACCAACTTTTGACAATAGAGACAATAAAAGCTTTTGACACAACAAAAACTCTATTCTACTATTTTCAAAATCTCTCAAGTGGTAGCTGATCCATTTATTGCTTTGGCCTTTATTTCCTCCCCCTTTGGCATCAAACACCAAAACGGGATCAATTGTGGCCCTTTAACCCCATTGCCTCACCAAAATCTTCAATTAAGAACATATGGCAATAAGAGTTCATGAGATGGACTTGGAATAAGTTACCCTCTCATCGGAGTGCAGTGGAAGTCTTTCATGGTCCAAGTCCACCTTTTCCCTTTCAATCCTCCTTCGAGACTCAATCAAGCAAACTCAAGCAAATGGTTAGTCTCAAAGGGTCAAGTTGTAACACATCTCCCCCTAAACATGTGCATCACTTTGCAACGGACTTGTGAGGTCCAGGGAGTGTTGGTACAACTTGAGCACCACAATAAGCAACAAAATGCAGAATGAACCTGATCAAATGCATAAACACATGTATGCTACAATTCAATCCAAGTTCCGCGAATCTAAGACATTTAGCTCACTACGCAGCCTGCAAAAGGTCTTCTCATCTAGAGGCTTGGTAAAGATATCGGCTAGCTGGTTCTCGGTGCTAACATGAAACACTTCGATATCTCCCTTTTGCTGGTGGTCTCTCAAAAAGTGATGCCGGATGTCTATGTGCTTTGTGCGGCTGTGCTCAACAGGATTTTCCGCCATGCGGATAGCACTCTCATTATCACATAGGAGTGGGACTTTGCTCAGATTGTAGCCAAAGTCCCGGAGGGTTTGCCTCATCCAAAGTAGTTGCGCGCAACACTGTCCTGCGGCAACGTACTCGGCCTCAGCGGTGGATAGGGCAACGGATGTTTGTTTCTTAGAGTTCCATGACACCAGGGACCTTCCTAAGAATTGGCACGTCCCCGATGTACTCTTCCTATCGACCTTACATCCAGCATAGTCGGAGTCTGAGTATCCAACCAAGTCAAAGGTAGACCCCTTTGGATACCAGAGCCCGAAGCAAGGCGTAGCAACCAAATATCTAAGAATCCGCTTCACCGCCACTAAGTGACACTCCTTAGGAGCGGATTGAAATCTAGCACACATGCATACGCTAAGCATAATATCCGGTCTACTAGCACATAAGTAAAGCAAAGACCCTATCATTGACCGGTATGCTTTTTGATCAACGGACTTACCTCCTTTGTTGAGGTCGGTGTGTCCGTCGGTTCCCATCGGAGTCTTTGCGGGCTTGGCATCCTTCATCCCAAACCGCTTTAGCAGATCTTGCGTGTACTTCGTTTGGGAGATGAAGGTGCCGTCCTTGAGTTGCTTCACTTGGAACCCAAGAAAGTAGTTCAACTCGCCCATCATCGACATCTCGAATTTCTGCGTCATCACCCTGCTAAACTCTTCACAAGACTTTTGGTTAGTAGAACCAAATATTATGTCATCGACATAAATTTGGCACACAAACAAATCACCATTACAAGTCTTAGTAAAAAGAGTTGGATCGGCTTTCCCAACCTTGAAAGCATTAGCAATTAAGAAATCTCTAAGGCATTCATACCATGCTCTTGGGGCTTGCTTAAGTCCATAGAGCGCCTTAGAGAGCTTACACACGTGGTCGGGGTACCGTTCATCCTCGAAGCCAGGGGGTTGCTCCACGTACACCTCCTCCTTGATTGGCCCGTTGAGGAAAGCGCTCTTCACATCCATTTGGTACAACCTGAAAGAATGGTGAGCGGCATATGCTAGCAAGATTCGAATTGACTCTAGCCTAGCCACAGGAGCAAAAGTCTCCTCGAAATCCAAACCTGCGACTTGGGCATAACCTTTTGCCACAAGTCGAGCCTTGTTCCTCGTCACCACCCCGTGCTCGTCCTGTTTGTTGCGGAACACCCACTTGGTTCCCACAACATTTTGCTTCGGGCGAGGCACCAGTGTCCAAACTTCATTGCGCTTGAAGTTGTTGAGCTCCTCCTGCATGGCCAATACCCAGTCCGGATCCAGCAAGGCCTCCTCTACCCTGAAAGGCTCAATAGAAGAGACAAAAGAGTAATGCTCACAAAAATTAACTAATCGAGAACGAGTAGTTACTCCCTTGCTGATGTCACCCAGAATTTGGTCGACGGGATGATCCCTTTGAATCATCGCTCGAACTTGGGTTGGAGGTGCCGGTTGCACTTCTTCCTCCATCACATGATCATCTTGTGCTCCCCCTTGATCACACGCCTCCTGTTGATGAACCTGTTCATCGTCTTGAGTTGGGGGTAGCACCATGGTCGAGGAAGAAGGTTGATCTCGTTCATCTTGTTCCTGTGGCCGTACTTCTCCAATCGCCATGGTTCGTATAGCGGCCGTCGGAACATCTTCTTCATCTACATCATCACAATCAACAACTTGCTCTCTTGGAGAGCCATTAGTCTCATCAAATACAACGTCGCTAGAGACTTCAACCAAACCCGATGATTTGTTGAAGACTCTATACGCCTTTGTATTTGAGTCATAACCTAATAAAAACCCTTCTACAGCTTTGGGAGCAAACTTAGAATTTCTACCCTTCTTCACTAGAATGTAGCATTTACTCCCAAATACACGAAAGTACGATACATTGGGTTTGTTACCGGTTAGTAGCTCATACGACGTCTTCTTGAGGAGACGATGAAGGTAGACCCTGTTGATGGCGTGGCAAGCAGTGTTAACGGCTTCCGTCCAAAAGCACTCGGGGGTCTTGAACTCTCCTAGCATCGTCCTTGCCATGTCGATGAGCGTCCTGTTCTTTCTCTCTACCACACCATTTTGCTGTGGTGTGTAGGGAGCGGAGAACTCGTGCTTGATCCCTTCTTCTTCAAGGAACTCCTCCACTTGAAGGTTCTTGAACTCGGACCCGTTGTCGCTCCTTATCTTTTTCACTTTGAGCTCAAACTCATTTTGAGCTCTCCTGAGGAAGCGTTTGAGAGTCCCTTGGGTTTCGGACTTTTCCTGCAAAAAGAACACCCAAGTGAAGCGGGAAAAATCATCAACAATAACTAAACCATACTTACTTCCTCCTATGCTCAGATAGGCGACGGGTCCGAAGAGGTCCATATGCAGCAGCTCCAGGGGTCTTGAAGTGGTCATCACATTCTTGCTGTGATGCGCTCCTCCCACCTGTTTCCCTGCTTGACAAGCTGCACAAGGTCTATCTTTTTCGAAATGAACATTGGTTAGACCTATCACATGTTCTCCCTTTAGAAGCTTGTGAAGGTTCTTCATCCCCACATGTGCTAAGCGGCGATGCCACAGCCAGCCCATGCTAGTCTTAGCTATTAAGCATGCATCTAGACCGGCCTCTTCTTTTGCAAAATCAACTAAATAAAGTTTGCCGTCTAATACACCCTTAAAAGCTAGTGAACCATCACTTCTTCTAAAGACAGACACATCTACATTTGTAAATAGACAGTTATACCCCATATTGCATAATTGACTAACAGATAGCAGATTATATCCAAGAGACTCTACTAAAAACACATTAGATATGGAGTGCTCATTAGAAATTGCAATTTTACCTAAACCTTTTACCTTGCCTTGATTCCCATCACCGAATACAATTGAATCTTGGGAATCTTTATTCTTGACGTAGGAGGTGAACATCTTCTTCTCCCCCGTCATATGGTTTGTGCATCCGCTGTCGATAATCCAGCTTGAACCCCCGGATGCATAAACCTGCAAGGCAAATTTAGGCTTGGGTCTTAGGTACCCAACTCATGTTGGGTCCTACAAGGTTAGCACATATATCCTTAGGGACCCAAATGCAAGTTTTATCACCTTTGCATTTTGCCCCTAACTTCCTAGCAATTACTTTTCTATCCTTTCTACAAATTGCAAATGAAGCATTCAAAGCACAATAAATTGTAGAAGGTTCATTTGCTATTTTCCTAGGAGCATGAATAACATTCCTTCTAGGCACATGATGAATAGCATTTCTTTTAGGAACAACATTTCTCCTAGTAACATTTCTATCATACACATAAGAGGAACTAGGAGCAAACATGGCATGAGAATCATAAACATATGAATCAAAAGCATCATGACTTACATTTCTAGTTTGTCTTCTATCATGATATATGAAAGCATGATTCTTCTTAACACTATTAGCCATAGGAGCCTTCCCTTTCTCCTTGGTGGAGATGGGAGTCTTATGGCTTGTTAAGTTCTTGGCTTCTCTCTTGAAGCCAAGTCCATCCTTAATTGAGGGATGTCTACCAACCGTGTAGGCATCCCTAGCAAATTTTAGTTTATCAAAATTACTTTTGCTAGTCTTAAGTTGAGCATTAAGACTAGCTAATTCATCATTCAATTTTGAAATTGAAACTAAGTGTTCGCTACAAGCATTAATATCAATATCCTTACACCTAGTGCAAACTTCAACATATTCAACACAAGAGTTGGATTTATTTGCTTCTACTAGTTTAGCATTTAAATCATCATTTATGCTCTTTAAGTTGGAAATAGAATTATGGCATGTTGACACTTCACAAGCAAGCATTTCATTCCTCTTAATTTCTAATGCAAGGGATTTTTGAGCCTCTACAAACTTATCATGTTCTTCATACAACAAATCCTCTTGCTTTTCTAAAAGTATATTCTTTTCATTCAAGGCATCAATTAATTCATTGATTTTGTCTATCTTAGATCTATCTAAGCCCTTGAATAAACATGAATAATCTACTTCATCCTCACTAGATTCATCATCACTAGAAGAATCATAAGTATTAGCATTACGAGTGGTTACCTTCTTTTCCCTTGCCATGAGGCAAGTGTGATGCTCGTTGGGGAAGAGGGATGACTTGTTGAAGGCGGTGGCGGCGAGTCCTTCGTTGTCGGAGTCGGACGAGGAGCAATCCGAATCCCACTCCTTTCCAATATGAGCCTCGCCCTTTGCCTTCTTGTAATTCTTCTTCTTTTCCCATTTTCCACTCTTCTTTTCCTGGTCACTATCATTATCGGGACAATTAGCGATAAAGTGACCAATCTTACCACACTTGAAGCATGAGCGCTTCCCCTTCGTCTTGGTCTTGTTGGGATGCTCCTTGCGACCCCTTAACGCCGTCTTGAAGCGCTTAATGATGAGAGCCATTTCTTCATCATTAAGCCCGGCCGCCTCAATTTGCGCCACCTTGCTTGGTAGTGCCTCCTTGCTTCTCGATGCCTTGAGAGCAATGGGTTGAGGCTCGTGGGTTGGACCGTTCAACGCGTCATCGACGTACCTTGCCTCCTTGATCATCATTCGCCCGCTCACGAATTTTCCAAGTATTTCCTCGGGCGTCATCATCGTGTACCTGGGATTCTCACGAATATTGTTCACGAGATGAGGATCAAGAACGGTAAAGGACCTGAGCATTAGTCGGACGACGTCGTGGTCCGTCCATCGCGTGCTTCCGTAGCTCCTTATTTTGTTGATAAGGGTTTTGAGCCGGTTGTATGTCTGAGTTGGCTCCTCGCCCCTTATCATCGCGAACCGTCCAAGCTCGCCCTCCACCAACTCCATTTTGGTGAGTAAGGTAGCGTCATTTCCCTCATGAGAGATCTTGAGGGTATCCCAGATTTGCTTGGCGTTATCCAAGCCACTCACTTTATTATATTCATCCCTGCACAATGAGGCTAGAAGAACAGTAGTAGCTTGTGCATTCTTATGGATTTGCTCATTAATGAATATAGGACTATCCGAACTATTAAAGTGCATTCCACTATCTACAATCTCCCATATGCTAGGATGGAGAGAGAATAGGTGACTACGCATTTTGTGGCTCCAAAATCCGTAGTCCTCCCCATCAAAGTGTGGGGGCTTGCCGAGTGGAATAGAAAGCAAATGTGAATTTGAACTTTGCGGAATACGAGAGTAGTCAAAAGAAAAGTTAGAATTAACCGGTTTCCTTTGTTTGTCGTGGTCGTCGTCCTTTTGGGAAGAAGAGGACTCATCGCTGTCGTAGTAGACGATCTCCTTGATGCGTCTTGTCTTCTTCTTCTTCCCATCTTTTCGCTTGTGGCCCGAACCCGAGTCATTGGACTTGTCATCCCTTGGCTCGTTGACGAAGGACTCCTTCTCCTTGTCGTTGATCACAATTCCCTTCCCCTTAGGATCCATCTCCTCGGGCGGTTAGTCCCTTTCTTGAAGAGAACGGCTCTGATACCAATTGAGAGCACCTAGAGGGGGGGGGTGAATAGGTGATCCTGTAAAAACTTAAACTTATAGCCACAAAACTTAGATTAAGCGTTAGCACAGTAATGCCAAGTGGCTAGAGAGGAGTCAAAACACAATAACCACAAGAATCCAATCACAGAGATGACACAGTGGTTATCCCGTGGTTCGGCCAAGTACAAAACTTGCCTACTCCACGTTGTGGCGTCCCAACGGACGAGAGTTGCACTCAACTCCTCTCAAGTGATCCAATGATCAACTTGAATACCACGGTGTTCTTGCTTTTCTTTTCTCAATCCCGTTTGCGAGGAATCTCCACAACTTGGAGCCTCTCGCCCTTACAAAAGATGTTCACAGAGAATCACAGAGCAAGGGAGGGATTAGCAACTCACACACGACACAAAGATCACAGCGAATACGCACACACAAGACCCAGACTTGAGCTCAAAAGACTAGCACACTAGAACGGAGCTCAAATCACTAGAATGTCGAACAAGTGTGCGAGATTGATGTGTGAGTGATCAAGAGTGCTTAAGGAATGCTTGGTGTACTCCTTCATGCGCCAAGGGGTCCCTTTTATAGCCCCAAGGCAGCTAGGAGCCGTTGGGAACAAATCTGGAAGGCCATCTTTGCCTTCTGTCTCGTGGCGCACCGGACAGTCCGGTGCACACCGGACACTGTCCGGTGCCCGATTTGTTTCCATAAACAGCGCCTCCGACCGTTGCTGTCTGAGTCAGATCTGCGCACCGTTGGCGCACCGGACATGTCCGGTGCACACCGGACAGTCCGGTGTATCTTTCCGACCGTTGGCTCGGCCACGTGTCGCGCGCCGATCGCGCGGCCGACCGTTGGCCCGGCCGACCGTTGGCTCACCGGACAGTCCGGTGCACACCGGACAGTCCGGTGAATTTTAGCCGAAGTCGCCGGAGAAAAACCCGAGAGCGGCCTCTTCGGCCGAGGCGGCCTGGCGCACCGGACACTGTCCGGTGCACCACCGGACACTGTCCGGTGCACCACCGGACAGTCCGGTGCCCCAGACCGAAACAGCCCCTTGGCTGCACACAGCCAAGTCTTCTCTTCTCTTCTTCTTTCTGTTTCTAACACTTAGACAAATATATTAGTACACAAAACCAATGTACTAAGGCTTAGAAACATACCTTTGCTCTAGATTTGCACTTTGTTCATCCATTGCATAAATTCACATTTAAGCACTTGAGTTGGCACTCAATCACCAAAATAATTAGAAATGGCCCAAGGGCACATTTCCCTTTCAATATGATATGTGGGGCCTGGCCCCCGTGACATAAGGTGGGATCCTTGGTGCACGCCAGGGGAGACTTCACCCGTGATGCTTCAGGGGCGCGAGCGGGGGGATCTGCCTTTAAAAAGGGTCGATCTCCCGGGCAGTAGACATGCCTCGTTCCTCTTGTGACCATCGCTCCCTTTCGCCTTCCAGGCCTCCAAATGGGATGTGTGTGAATCATCTAGGCCCCTTTGATAATGTTTTGGTAATTAATGACAACTACTTGTGGACTAACGATTCTTGGAGTAATAAGAATGCAGGGTTGGACCACATAGAAATGAAATGTTGAAGAGTCATACGCATTGGTTGTGGATCAGATGAAGGCAAAGGTATAATATAGGTTTTACTTTTGCCGGTCTTGAGGAGTTTAGAGAAGATACCTGACCGGATTAGTAGGCTAGATAGCCGTACTATTAAGAGGGGTCAATGACTTAGACCTGTGTAAAACTTAGTGCCTCATAGAGCATCAAGTAGTTGCATTTGCATGAGGACTAACAGCGCTTCTCATTTCGTAAGTTAAAAAGTTCATTCAAAAGCTTGTTTGAAACTTGAGAAGTCTTGGTCGCGCGGACTGTCCGGCCCTTGGGGGCGGACCGTCCGCGATCCTTCAGAGGGTCCGAGGTTTGACCATTTGTATTGACTCTATGCTCTTTTGCACTGCGGACCATCCGGGCCTTAGGGCCGGACCGTCCGCAGTCCTGACCAGAGGAAGGTGGCTTCGGGTCAGTCCCTGAATTATAGCCGGACGGTCCGCCTGTGAGGCGCGGACGGTCCGCATGTGTCTAACTCGTTTTTGGACAGGGACTGTGTGTTTTTATTGATTTGTACTACGGACGGTCCGGGGGACCAGTCCGGACAGTACTGTCTCAGGTCGCGGACGGTCCGGGATTTATAGCCGGACGGTCCGCGTGTGTTAACTCCGTTTGATCCGAGGCTCGGGTGTTTGAAATTGCCAGGTCGCGGACGGTCCGGCCTTGATGGGCGGACTGTCCGGACCCACCTTTTTGAGTCTGCTCTGACATGTTTCAACGGTCATTATAGCCGTTATGGTGTACGGCGGACCGTCCAGCCCTAGGGCGCGGACGGTCCGCGTGTGCGCAGAACTGCCCCCTTTTTGTGCATAACGGTTGGTATTAGATGGGGGACTATAAATAGAAGGGTAGCTCGTGTGTGAGACCTCTCTTAGCCATTCCTTGCATACATTGAGCTCACTTGTGATCCTCCAACTCACTCTCTCACACTCTTTGCTTGAGATTGCATTCTAGTGAGAGATTGAGGGTTTCTAGTGCATTTGCATCATTTGGTGATTCTTGAGGCACTAGGTGATACACCGAGCAAGCGTCGTTGGCTTGTTACTCTTGGAGGTTGCCGCCTCCTAGACGGCTCGGGTGATTGTCTCCGTCGAGCTCTCCAAGAAGATTGTGGAGAAGCCGCGGTGTTGATTGTGAGGGGTTCGCGCCTACCTCGCCGGAGCGGCAAAGGTGACATTAGTGGAATCGAGGTATTGAGTGATTTCTTGTCCACTTGGCTCAAAGATCAAGTCGTGTCTTGATAGAGGAGCAAGTGAGAGCTTGAAGTCCACCTCAACGTGGATTAGGGGTGATCGGCAAATCACCGATACCACGGGATAAATTTCGGTGTCTATTCCTTCTAGCATTTACTTATTGCCTCGCAATTGATTAGTGATTTGCTTATTGTTCTTCAAGTATTCAATCTCCGTAGTTGTCTTTCATACATTGTTTACTTATTGACACTAGTAAATTTATTCCTCCTGTTGTATTGATTAAATTTACTTAGTATTGTTGTTTTTAGTCAAAACCGTCTATTCACCCCCCCCTCTAGCCGGTGTCCTAGATCCTACAAGTGGTATCAGAGCCGAGGACTCCATTGTTTGTGGATCTAATCATCCCAGAGTGGGACAAAATGGCTAGTAACAACAATGTGCACATTGGGAAGCCACCGCACTTTGATGGAAACAATTATGATTATTGGAAAATAAGAATGTCAATGCATCTTAGAGCAATGGGTGGAAAAATTTGGCCAATTGTTAGAGATGGATTCGTTGTATTGAAGGAAGATGAACCATCCGTTAGTGATAATGAGAATATCCTCACAAATGATCAAGCCATGAATGTCTTTTATGATGCTCTTGATATAAATGAGTTCAATCGTATCAAGAATCTCACAACCGCTCATGAGATTTGGGTAAAACTAATGGAAATTCATGAAGGAACTACAATTGTGAAGAGTGCCAAACTATATGTGTGCAAAGGGAAGTTTGAGCAATTTATTATGAAAGAAGATGAGAGTGTATCCGATATGTTCAATCGATTGAATGAGATTGTAAATGAACTCAAAGGACTTGGTTTTAATGTACCGGATGTGGATTTCACACACAAGTTCCTTAGATCACTTCCGGAGAAATATGAGACTATTGTGACAATGCTAGTAAGGAGTGATCTATCTACAACCTCTCCAACCGAAGTATTGGGAGAAATTCTTACTCAAGATATATTTAAGAAGTCACAAGCCGATGCTTTAAGTTTGGCAAAGAAGGTGAAAAATGAATCTATTGCTCTCAAAGCCAAGGCCTCAAAGGCAATTGAAAAGGAAGATAGCAATGATGAAGAAAATGAAAGCGAGAGTGATGGTGACATGGCTTTATTTGTAAGGAAATTCAATAAATTCATGAAGATGAAAAGAGGTCAACCTAGAAGAGGTCAAACATCTAGAAGAAATGCTTTCAATGATAGAAAATGTTTTGAGTGTGGGGAACCCGGTCACATTGCCATGAATTGTCCAAGCAAGAAGAAGAAGGGCAAAGATGAAAGTGACAAGAAGAAAAAGAAATACTATAACAAGAAGAAAGATGGCAAAGCCTACTTAGTTGAATGGGACTCGGATGATAGCTCGGATGATGATGATGATGACACCTCATCCAAGCTTAATGCCGGAATTGCCATCAAGGAAGCTCCCTCACTCTTCTCATCCCCCCATTGTCTCATGGCAAAGGGAGATGCTAAGGTAAAAATCATCACCGATTTAAATGATATAAATGATGATGACGATATCGATGATGTTGATGATGATGGCTATTCATATGATGATCTTGTTAGAATGTTAGGTGAGGCCGATGACTACATGCACAAAGAAAAAGAAAAATTTAGGGCCTTGAAGGAATTGTATAAAAACCTCCAAGTGTCTTTTGAGGAGCTCAAGACCTCTCACAATGACCTCAAAGAAAATTGTGAGAAGCTTGCGGATGCTCAAAAATCATCTATTGTGCATGAAGTTGAGGTGGTCACTAAGGATGTTGGAGTCACTTGTGACTTACTTGATAGTCTTACAAGTGAACCACTACCTACTAACTCTATTTGTGATAAATGCAAAATTTCTCTCAATGATAATATTGCTCTTGATGAATCAAAAATTATTGTTGAGAATGAAGTGTTAGTGGATAGAATAAGTACTCTAACTCATGACCTAGAAAAGGCATATGGTGGTAAGAAGAATTTGGATTTCATATTGGGAAGTCAACGATGCTCTCTTAACCGTGAAGGTCTTGGATATGTTCCCAAGAAAGGAAAGAATGCTTTTGTAAAGCAAAAGACATTGTTTGTGAAAGAATGTGACAAAGTGTGTCACAAGTGTCACAAAAAGGGACATGTTAAGAAAAATTGTCCCAAGTTCAAACATGTATCCTCCACTTGTTTTGAGCATTGTTATGTCCTTTCTCATAATGCAAAAGGTGTTCATGCTAAATTTGTTGGTACTTCAATTGTTGGAAACAAAAAGAAAGCTATTTGGGTGCCAAAGACCTTGGTCACTAACATCCAAGGACCCAAGCAAGTTTGGGTACCTAAAAGAGATTGATTTCCTTTTGTAGGTAAACTACAAGGCGGGAGGGAATCATTGGGTGTTGGATAGTGGATGTACTCAACACATGACCGGGGATATGAAGATGTTTACCCAAATGAGTGATGAAGATTGCTCAAATTATGATAGTATCACATTTGGAGATAATCGTAAAGGAAAGGTTAAAGGTTTGGGAAAAATTGCTATTTCAAATGATCATTCTATATCAAATGTGCTATTGGTTGAGTCTTTGAATTTTAATTTACTTTCCGTAGCTCAATTATGTGATTTAGGATTTTGTTGCAATTTCACGGTTGAAGATGTTATTATCTCTAGTGTTGATGGTAGCAATCTTAAATTTAAAGGTTTTAGACATGAAAATCTTTATCTTTGTAATATCCCAAAAAAATGTTGACTAAAAGTTAATCTCTGGTGCGTGGATGAGGTAAAGGGTTGTGGGCCATTGGATGCAAAGATAGAAGTCATCTGAGGCGTCGTTTCTTTCTCCCACAAAAACCCTAGGTGGCCACCCCTTTTTTTTCCCTTCACCCCCCCTCTTGGCCACCACCCCCTTTTTCTCCCCCTTGGCTGGACGCCCCCTCCCCCTATGGCAGCCATCCTCCATTGCTTCCTCCCCCAAGATCTCCCCCTACGCAGCAAGGATCGAGAAAAGGAGGGGCACGTTGAATTGAAGAGGAAGAGAGGATCAAGGAGATGTTCTTCCCCATCTCCTCTTGAAGATTTCTTGGGGAAACCCTAGGTATGGATGAGATCCTTGTTCCTCCCTGTAATTATAGGCTTTTGGAGGTTGTGTATCATGGGAATTAAAGGATTAGAGGTTGGATTTGATGTGGGGTTAGGTTTTGATCTCGAATTTAGTTTTCTGCAGAATGGCAGATTCGACAGTTTCTGTTCATGCCAGTTTTCCGTGGTCTTAGTGGCCTCAAAAAAATAAAAAGTCTATGTATGAGTCGTAGATAATTTGTAGATCTTTCCGTGGCCGTGAAGAACACCTCAATCGGACATCCGACCAGAAAGTTATTGCAGTTTTACTATAGCAGTTTTTCAGTCTCATAATTCTGTGCAGAATCTGTTCTCTTAAGATTTAGGCAATTTTATCAACAGAATTAAACTGTGGGTTGGTAAAAGAAGTTGTAGATAATTTTATAATCTTTCCAGATTGTTAAAGAGTGCATTCATATGATTTGTGAAACTCCAGTTATGTTTGTTTTACTGTGGCTGTTCCTGTTTACCTGACAAAAATGAGTGGGTCTGTTCACTGGTGGGTTTCATCTAGTAAATGGCCGAATTGGCTCTTCCAACTATGGAGACTTTTGTAGAGGGATAAAAGTTCTTACTTCCAGCAGAATTTCATAATTTTTGGTTCAGCAGTTTTGGAGATATCGAATTTTAAAGTTAACCATACTGCTGTCTAAAACAGATTCAGTCAGTTATCTTGTCAGATGTTTTAGAACTTGTAGATGACAGAATTTAATTATCTATTGAATACTGAAGTTGTAGAGTATTTTGTGTAGATACTCCTAGAGTATTTGTTTGATATCACCGCTGTTTTAATTTTAAAGATACAAAATTAACAAACAGCGTTGCTGCTGTATGGCATGTGGTTCAGGGTGGGAGTCTTTCCACTGGGTCTTGGTTTCAAGTGTAGGAGTGTTTTGTTGATTGATGGCAAATGTTTGTGAAATATTTGTACTAAGTTTTATGCCCACTAGCAGGTGGCTACACTCCAGATCATGTCTAGTACATTTCTTCTTTTTCGATGAAGGCAAGTGAATGTAGCGGTGGTTGCTTCCGTTCTGACCTGTTATTTCTATCGCCTACACTCTAATATTCAGAAGTATCAGATTCTTTCATAATTGGACTCTATGGTGATGCTTTACTTGCTTGTATTATACTGATGCTCAATCATATATTGATGATGATTATGATTTGAGTATGACTCATGAGATTAATTCACACCCCTGAAGGTAAATGAAGTATTATTTGAGGTTGGTATTGTATCTGAAGGTAAATGAAGTATTATTTGAGGTTTGTGTTGTATCTGAAGGAAGTGAAGTTTATTGATAAATGTAGCATGCCATATACATTGCATGACTCATTTGCATATGAAGTTTTGTCGTGACCTATGGTCCGACCGTACCGGTACAACTTAGCATCGTACGTTGCCCGAGAAGGGGTACGATGCGGCTTCATACCCTTAGAGGTATGAAGGCAGAGGACATATGCATTGCATTCATATGCATTCATTGAAGTGATATTTGCAGACGATGTGGTTTTATACCCCCAGAGGTATGAAGATAGAGTACCTACACATTGCATTCCTATGCATACATTGAAGTGATATTTGCAGGTATTGTTGACGCAGGGAAGTGTTATAGAACCTATTGTGGTTGTTCGAGGAAATGAGATGGTATTGGTTATAGTGGGACTACTGAGTTCTATATCTACAAGCATTTCTGATTTTTAATTGTGACTCTTTTAAAATGTTGATGAATTCAATTTGTGGTTTAAATATCTCGTCAGAACAATTAGCTTGCTGAGATGTTTCATCTCACTCTTGCATTACTCAATGCAGGTGCTTGTTGCTCATCAAAGGGAGTGGGAAGTAGCAGCACATCCACCTTCATTCTCATAATAATGCTGCCCAGACGCAGCCATGATTTAATTAGAAACTTCTTGTCAAAGGATGTTTGTTTTTAACTAGTCGTGCGCACTGATTAATTCAGTTCATGTTGTTATGGTTGTCTTCCCATTGCTAGCAGATTATTAATGTCTTATATGTTTTCTTATCATGATATCTATTTATACTTTGTTGCTTCCCCCGTTTATGCAATTTTCAAAGGAGATGTTGTCGAAATTTTATATATGAATATTAGATGTGTAGTTTAGTAGCATTCTGGGGTGTTTGTGGATCCCGGGGTGTTACAGTTGGTATCAAAGCATAGGCTTTAGATTCTTGGCAATTTGAAGATAAATTTGACACACTTGCACATATAGGAAGGGTATGGGTTCAAATATCTTTGATATATATTAATGTCTTTGGAGTGCAGATGACAATAGTTTCACCCCTCCCTATTCCTTTACGGTGATGTGGTAAGTTGTTTATGGCTTAATGCTTGATATAATTTATTTCTGAAATTTTGATATTGTTTTATTAATGCGGTAGATATCGCTGGTCATTGGTGAGAATGAAGTTGTTATTATGCTTGTGATATACAAGTATGCCTATGTTGTTTTCACCATGTTTTTCATGGTTGAGTTTTATTACAATAATATTGTTATATATGCTTGATTGTGGATGTTTCTAAGAGGAGTGTGAATTGTGTGTTTTGGGGTACAAGGTAATCATCAATTTGAATTTAAGTTGTTGAGCGGTTGGTGGATAGCTCCAACTATCATTGCAAAGAATGATTGTTTATGTTGAGAAACCAGTTTTGAAAGAAATGAATATTGGTACTTTATATGGATTTTTGGGGGAAGTCTTTTCATAGCCAGAATGGCTTACATGTCTCTCTCATATTGTGTGTTTTAGTTGCCACAAAGCCTAGATGTGGTTTAAAGTGGTTGCCTGTTAGTCATACTAATTGTAGAATAAATCTTTGATTCTCTTGATCCATCGATTATGTATTGATACATTGAGGATCTGATGGTTCCCTTTTCGATGCATGCTTGTGGAGCCATTTTTTTAGACCACCTATCTATTGGTTTGAAGGAAGTCCTTGCCTAGCCTAGAGTTGGTTGGGTGTGGCTAGTCACCTATTCCTAGATCATGTGGTGTTTACATCAGCTTAATATGTTTGTCAAATGTGTGAAGGATTAGGGGTTATTATTATTGACTTTGTATGTCTGGTACTTTGAGTGCATCGTATGATAGAATGAAATGTAAGTTTCTGAACTACAGTAGATGAAGACTTATATTATGTGTAGGTTATCCTTACTAGTTGGATATTTTTCTTAGTTGAGATGTTGAACGAAGTATAGTGACATGGGTTAAGCAAGTATTGTGTTGTTGTTGGGCTATCAGTGCTCTATGTAGAGTTTTTGGCATTTCTTCGATGAACTATGCCGCACAAGATGTTATTGGCTTCTTTTGGCTTTATTGCTCCATTAGTTCTATAGATTTTCTCCCTTTTGGTGGGGTGCATGGAATGTTAGATTACATGATTATCTTTTCATGATGGCAAGAATAAGGTTTAGGAAGATTAGGAGTTTTGTTCCAATAGAACTACTTGTTTCATAGTGCTTTAAGGTGAGGTGTTTGATCTTCTTATACATTCGTCGGGTGTAGATGTTTCACCATTTAATTAAAATTAATGGTTGAAGTTGGTAAGGGTTGTGCTTGGTGCATATTACCCCTTCATAAAAGAGTGTTGTCTTAAGACATTGATGTTGATGTATAGCTGCATCCAAATTTGATGGTGTGAAACTGGAGTGTTGATTGCAACTATGACATGCTTTGAGCTTCATTACATATTGTTTCATGCTTGATGTTAGGTCGTGTAGTTTCCTTAGACAATTAGTCCAAGGTAGAAGTTCTTGTGTTAATTAAGACCAATAATGGACCCATGTTTTGAATTGTGGTGCTATATGGGGTACCTTGGGTGTTTTGCTTGGAGTGGCCGAATTCGAGGTCGAATTCTTTTTAAGGGGGGTAGAGTGTAATATCCCAAAAAAATGTTGACTAAAAGTTAATCTCTGGTGCGTGGATGAGGTAAAGGGTTGTGGGCCATTGGATGCAAAGATAGAAGTCATCTGAGGCGTCATTTCTTTCTCCCACAAAAACCCTAGGTGGCCACCCCTTTTTTTTCCCTTCACCCCCCCTCTTGGCCACCACCCCCTTTTTCTCCCCCTTGGCTGGACGCCCCCTCCCCCTATGGCAGCCATCCTCCATTGCTTCCTCCCCCAAGATCTCCCCCTACGCAGCAAGGATCGAGAAAAGGAGGGGCACGTTGAATTGAAGAGGAAGAGAGGATCAAGGAGATGTTCTTCCCCATCTCCTCTTGAAGATTTCTTGGGGAAACCCTAGGTATGGATGAGATCCTTGTTCCTCCCTGTAATTATAGGCTTTTGGAGGTTGTGTATCATGGGAATTAAAGGATTAGAGGTTGGATTTGATGTGGGGTTAGGTTTTGATCTCGAATTTAGTTTTCTGCAGAATGGCAGATTCGACAGTTTCTGTTCATGCCAGTTTTCCGTGGTCTTAGTGGCCTCAAAAAAATAAAAAGTCTATGTATGAGTCGTAGATAATTTGTAGATCTTTCCGTGGCCGTGAAGAACACCTCAATCGGACATCCGACCAGAAAGTTATTGCAGTTTTACTATAGCAGTTTTTCAGTCTCATAATTCTGTGCAGAATCTGTTCTCTTAAGATTTAGGCAATTTTATCAACAGAATTAAACTGTGGGTTGGTAAAAGAAGTTGTAGATAATTTTATAAGCTTTCCAGATTGTTAAAGAGTGCATTCATATGATTTGTGAAACTCCAGTTATGTTTGTTTTACTGTGGCTGTTCCTGTTTACCTGACAAAAATGAGTGGGTCTGTTCACTGGTGGGTTTCATCTAGTAAATGGCCGAATTGGCTCTTCCAACTATGGAGACTTTTGTAGAGGGATAAAAGTTCTTACTTCCAGCAGAATTTCATAATTTTTGGTTCAGCAGTTTTGGAGATATCGAATTTTAAAGTTAACCATACTGCTGTCTAAAACAGATTCAGTCAGTTATCTTGTCAGATGTTTTAGAACTTGTAGATGACAGAATTTAATTATCTATTGAATACTGAAGTTGTAGAGTATTTTGTGTAGATACTCCTAGAGTATTTGTTTGATATCACCGCTGTTTTAATTTTAAAGATACAAAATTAACAAACAGCGTTGCTGCTGTATGGCATGTGGTTCAGGGTGGGAGTCTTTCCACTGGGTCTTGGTTTCAAGTGTAGGAGTGTTTTGTTGATTGATGGCAAATGTTTGTGAAATATTTGTACTAAGTTTTATGCCCACTAGCAGGTGGCTACACTCCAGATCATGTCTAGTACATTTCTTCTTTTTCGATGAAGGCAAGTGAATGTAGCGGTGGTTGCTTCCGTTCTGACCTGTTATTTCTATCGCCTACACTCTAATATTCAGAAGTATCAGATTCTTTCATAATTGGACTCTATGGTGATGCTTTACTTGCTTGTATTATACTGATGCTCAATCATATATTGATGATGATTATGATTTGAGTATGACTCATGAGATTAATTCACACCCCTGAAGGTAAATGAAGTATTATTTGAGGTTGGTATTGTATCTGAAGGTAAATGAAGTATTATTTGAGGTTTGTGTTGTATCTGAAGGAAGTGAAGTTTATTGATAAATGTAGCATGCCATATACATTGCATGACTCATTTGCATATGAAGTTTTGTCGTGACCTATGGTCCGACCGTACCGGTACAACTTAGCATCGTACGTTGCCCGAGAAGGGGTACGATGCGGCTTCATACCCTTAGAGGTATGAAGGCAGAGGACATATGCATTGCATTCATATGCATTCATTGAAGTGATATTTGCAGACGATGTGGTTTTATACCCCCAGAGGTATGAAGATAGAGTACCTACACATTGCATTCCTATGCATACATTGAAGTGATATTTGCAGGTATTGTTGACGCAGGGAAGTGTTATAGAACCTATTGTGGTTGTTCGAGGAAATGAGATGGTATTGGTTATAGTGGGACTACTGAGTTCTATATCTACAAGCATTTCTGATTTTTAATTGTGACTCTTTTAAAATGTTGATGAATTCAATTTGTGGTTTAAATATCTCGTCAGAACAATTAGCTTGCTGAGATGTTTCATCTCACTCTTGCATTACTCAATGCAGGTGCTTGTTGCTCATCAAAGGGAGTGGGAAGTAGCAGCACATCCACCTTCATTCTCATAATAATGCTGCCCAGACGCAGCCATGATTTAATTAGAAACTTCTTGTCAAAGGATGTTTGTTTTTAACTAGTCGTGCGCACTGATTAATTCAGTTCATGTTGTTATGGTTGTCTTCCCATTGCTAGCAGATTATTAATGTCTTATATGTTTTCTTATCATGATATCTATTTATACTTTGTTGCTTCCCCCGTTTATGCAATTTTCAAAGGAGATGCTGTCGGAATTTTATATATGAATATTAGATGTGTAGTTTAGTAGCATTCTGGGGTGTTTGTGGATCCCGGGGTGTTACAATCTTGTTGATTTCTCATCTAATGAGGCAAAGCTCACAACTTGCTTATTTTCAAAAGCTTCACTAGGTTGGTTATGGCATAGAAGACTTGGTCATGTTGGGATGAAGCAACTCAATCGGTTAACCAAGCATGACTTAGTTCGAGGCTTGAAAGATGTGAAGTTTGAAAAGAACAAATTGTGTAGCTCTTGTCAAGCCGGTAAGCAAGTGGCAAATACTCATCCAAATAAAAGTCAAATGTCCACTCATCGACCTTTGGAATTACTTCACATGGATTTATTTGGGCCCACATCTTTTGTAAGTATTGGTGGTAATTCTTATTGTCTTGTGATTGTGGATGACTATTCAAGATTTACTTGGGTTTATTTTCTACGAGACAAATCCAATGTGTTTGAAACATTCAAGTCATTTGCTATATTGGCTCAAAATCAATTTGATTTCGACATCAAAAAGGTTAGAAGTGATAATGGGTCGGAATTCAAAAATGCAAGGATTGATCAATATTGTGATGACAAGGGTATCAAACATGAATTCTCTTCCAAATATACCCCGGAACAAAACGGTATTGTTGAGAGAAAGAATAGAACTCTTATTGATATGGCAAGGTCTATGTTAGCGGAATATAATATATCGGATTCTTATTGGGCCGAGGCAATAAATACCGCTTGTCATTCATCAAATAGACTATATTGTCACAAACTCTTGAAGAAAACTCCATATGAATTGCTCATTGGTAGAAAGCCAAATATCTCATATTTTAGGGTATTTGGTTGCAAATGTTACATTTTGAGAAAGGGAAGCCGGCTTTCTAAATTTGAGAAGAAATGTGATGAGGGTTTTCTTCTTGGATATTCATCAAATAGTAAGGCTTATAGAGTCTTCAACAAATCTCATGGTATTATTGAGGAAGCATATGATGTTGAATTTGATGAAACAAATGGGTCTCAAGATGAGAGTGATAATCTCGATGATGTTGGGGGAACTCAATTGATAAATGCAATGAAAACAATGGCCATTGGTGAAATAAAACCTAAGGAAGATGATGATGAAGATAGTGTAGTTGTTATTCCTTCATCCTCAACTATAAATGAGGAAGATCACCAAAGCCAACAACTCGATGAAACCTTGGATACTCATGATCAAGGTACTTCAAGACCTACGGTTCCTCCTAATGCTTCAACAAGCAACTATCAAACGGTATCAAGAATTCATCATTCCATTGTGAAGGATCACCCGGTTGATCAAATTGTGGGTGATATTAGTAAGGGTGTTCAAACTCGCTCTCGCATAGCTTCATTTTGTGAACATTTCTCTTTTGTATCTTGCATGGAACCTAACCGTGTAGATGAAGCTCTACTTGATGTTGATTGGGTGAATGCAATGCATGAAGAATTGAATAACTTCGCTCGAAATGAAGTTTGGGAGCTTGTTGAGAGACCAAAGAACCACAATGTTATTGGTACAAAATGGGTGTTTCGCAACAAGCACAATGAAGATGGTGTGGTAGTAAGAAACAAGGCAAGATTAGTTGCACAAGGATATACTCAAATTGAAGGATTGGATTTTGGGGAGACATTTGCTCCCGTAGCAAGATTAGAAGCAATCCGGATTCTACTTGCTTATGCTTGTGCACACAATATCAAGCTCTACCAAATGGATGTAAAGAGTGCCTTTCTAAATGGTAAGATTAGTGAACTAGTGTATGTTGAACAACCTCCCGGTTTTGAGGACCCCAAAAGACCTAACCATGTGTTCAAGCTTTCTAAAGCTCTCTATGGGCTTAAGCAAGCTCCACGCGCTTGGTATGAAAGGCTTAGGGATTTCTTGCTTTCCAAAGACTTCAAAATTGGGAAGGTTGACACTACTCTATTCACTAAAAGAATTGGCAAAGATTTATTTGTTTGTCAAATCTACGTTGATGATATTATTTTTGGATCTACTAATGAATTATTTTGTGAGGAGTTCGGAAAAATGATGTCAAAGGAATTTGAAATGTCTATGATAGGAGAATTGAGCTTCTTTCTTGGGCTTCAAATCAAACAATTGAAAGATGGAATTTTTATAAGTCAATCAAAATATTTGAGGGACATGCTCAAGAAGTTTGGTTTAGAAAATGCTAAGCCCATCAAGACTCCAATGGCAACAAATGGTCATCTAGACTTAGATGAAGGAGGTACTATAGTTGATCAAAAACTTTATCGTTCAATAATTGGTAGTTTGCTTTATATTACCGCATCTAGGCCCGATGTTATGTTTAGTGTATGCATGTGTGCTCGATTTCAAGCTTCTCCTAGAGAAATTCACTTGAAGGCCGCTAAAAGAATTCTAAGATATTTGAAGTATACTCCCAATATTGGTCTATGGTATCCCAAAGGTGCTCAATTTGAATTAATTGGATATTCGGATTCGGACTATGCGGGGTGCAAAGTTGATAGAAAAAGCACCTCCGGTTGTTGTCAATTTCTTGGTAGATCTCTTGTTTCATGGTCTTCTAAGAAACAAAATTCGGTTGCTCTATCTACCGCCGAGGCGGAATATATATCGGCCGGAAATTGTTGTGCTCAACTATTATGGATGAAACAAACCTTATTGGACTATGGAATTATTTTCAAAAATGTGCCTCTCATGTGTGATAATGAGAGTGCGGTGAAATTGGCTACCAATCCGGTCCAACACTCAAGAACCAAGCATATTGATATACGGCATCACTTCTTAAGAGATCATGTTGGCAAGGGAGATATCTCTATTTATTCCATTGGCACCGATGATCAATTAGCAGACATTTTTACAAAACCTTTGGATGAAACAAGATTTTGTTCTCTAAGAAGTGAAATGAATGTGATCGATATCTCTAATGTGACTTGAAGTTGATCACACATGTGTCGCCTTGCATCTTGGGTCTAAGTATGCTTTTTATGCTATTTATTTGGTATTATTTGTGTATTTTTCATTTCTAATTGCTCTAAATAGTTTAATTCAAAAATCTTGCATTTCTCAATTACATCATAAGTATATGCATGCATACCAACTTTTGGATTGGTCAAAATGTCCATATATGAGCACCAATTCGGATTCGGAATTCAAAATCAGAAAGTGGACAGAAATTGGAAAAATGAGTATCAGGCCGCGGACCGTCCGCCCATGGACCGCGGACCGTCCGCAGCATCAGGAAATGGACAGTCCGAGCAGCCTCGCAGACCGTCTGAGATCATCAGGGCGCGGACCGTCCGCCGCCCCCCGCGCGGACCGTCCGCGACAGGGCAGAAAAAGGGACAGAGCCCGCAGACTTGCCAGTTGTGCCCATTCGGTTGTTCTCTTTTGCTCTCCACTCGCAATATACTCTCTTGTGTCGAGTGTGCGCGGACCGTGAAGTGAAGTTGCGTGCGGACAGTCCGTCAGCTTGCTGCAACATTCCCTCAACATGTCTTCATCACGGTATCTTCAAATCTTGTGGATTTAATCAAATTTCATCAACTTTGAGATTATTTGGGTTTCTTCTCTGATCTGAAATTGAGCAGTGGGTTTCAAAATCTGATTGGTGGGATTGTTAGTTCTTCTCAATATCAATGCTATGCAAAATTTTCAACTTATTTGGCTGGGTATTATCTGCAAAAACATCAAATTGAACACCTGTGGCGGCTAGGGTTCTTGGAGTCGCCCCTGGTCGGTCGCGGACCGTCCGCCTGGTGGATGCGGACCGTCACCAGGCCACTCACTCCATTCCCAGATGATGAGGAAGACCCTGGCTATGCGGGTGGAGCAGCTCCTAATGTTGAGGAACAGCAGATGCCTCCTCCTCCACCTCCTCCTCAGCCTCAGCACTATTGGGAGCCTGCTCCAGGATACTTTGATCCTTATTTTCACAATATGCAGCAAGGGCTGGAGACTCATATTGATGCTCGCTTTGATGGCCTGATGTCACATGTGGATCACCGCCTTGATGACATGCAGTCTCGCTTTGACAGCAACTGGGATGCGCTCAACTCTGAATTTTCTGACTTTCGTGATCAAATTCACACTAATGTCACTGATCCCATCATGTCAAGGCTGAATAATATGCAACAAAGTTTTCAAGATAACATGGGTGCTCTCTCCAGTCAGTTTGACAATCTTTCTACAACTGACAACCTGCATGATATAAGTCAGAGGCAGCAGCAGCTCCAGCAGGACTTTGGCCAGTTCTCCTCCCTGTTTGATACCTTCAGCACTCATTATTACAACATGCATCCTCCGTCGAGTGATCAGTAAGGCCTCTCCTTTGTGGCAATTGATGCCAAAGGGGGAGAGAAGAAGTGATGAGAAGTTGTCAGGCGTCTCCTTCAGGGGGAGTTGGTGGTTCTATGTGGACATTAAGATCATGCATATGCATTTTACTTTTTCATGCCGCTTTAGTTTATGTCTTATGCATTTGGAACTTGGTTTGATCTATTAACTCTATGTCGTATGTCTGTGGACTATTATCTGTAATATTCTGTGGGATGAACTATGTTTTAGTTCAAATTACTCTGTGTGTGGTTAATCGAGATGTGATTATAATTACTGCGCTCATTCTACGAATCATCTCTTGTATGCCTCGATAACCATGATTGTAGGAAAGTCTCCATCAAGTTCAAATATATTATGTGTGTTATATCTTCAACTTCAAATAATCCTGCACACACTTAGGGGGAGCCCTTCTTGCATACTGAGTTTTTTATTGGGATTTATCTATCTTTTGGACAGAACTTCAAATCAAGATAAGTCCTATGAAACTCATCTCCAAAATCTATCATATACCTTTGGTATGAGAGAGATTTGGAGAAACTAAACTTCTCTTTAATATACTATGTGGTGTTGTCATCAATTACCAAAAAGGGGGAGATTGTGAATCATCTAGGCCCCTTTGATAATGTTTTGGTAATTAATGACAACTACTTGTGGACTAACGATTCTTGGAGTAATAAGAATGCAGGGTTGGACCACATAGAAATGAAATGTTGAAGAGTCATACGCATTGGTTGTGGATCAGATGAAGGCAAAGGTATAATATAGGTTTTACTTTTGCCGGTCTTGAGGAGTTTAGAGAAGATACCTGACCGGATTAGTAGGCTAGATAGCCGTACTATTAAGAGGGGTCAATGACTTAGACCTGTGTAAAACTTAGTGCCTCATAGAGCATCAAGTAGTTGCATTTGCATGAGGACTAACAGCGCTTCTCATTTCGTAAGTTAAAAAGTTCATTCAAAAGCTTGTCTGAAACTTGAGAAGTCTTGGTCGCGCGGACTGTCCGGCCCTTGGGGGCGGACCGTCCGCGATCCTTCAGAGGGTCCGAGGTTTGACCATTTGTATTGACTCTATGCTCTTTTGCACTGCGGACCGTCCGGGCCTTAGGGCCGGACCGTCCGCAGTCCTGACCAGAGGAAGGTGGCTTCGGGTCAGTCCCTGAATTATAGCCGGACGGTCCGCCTGTGAGGCGCGGACGGTCCGCATGTGTCTAACTCGTTTTTGGACAGGGACTGTGTGTTTTTATTGATTTGTACTACGGACGGTCCGGGGGACCAGTCCGGACAGTACTGTCTCAGGTCGCGGACGGTCCGGGATTTATAGCCGGATGGTCCGCGTGTGTTAACTCCGTTTGATCCGAGGCTCGGGTGTTTGAAATTGCCAGGTCGCGGACGGTCCGGCCTTGATGGGCGGACTGTCCGGACCCACCTTTTTGAGTCTGCTCTGACATGTTTCAACGGTCATTATAGCCGTTATGGTGTACGGCGGACCGTCCGGCCCTAGGGCGCGGACGGTCCGCGTGTGCGCAGAACTGCCCCCTTTTTGTGCATAACGGTTGGTATTAGATGGGGGACTATAAATAGAAGGGTAGCTCGTGTGTGAGACCTCTCTTGGCCATTCCTTGCATACATTGAGCTCACTTGTGATCCTCCAACTCACTCTCTCACACTCTTTGCTTGAGATTGCATTCTAGTGAGAGATTGAGGGTTTCTAGTGCATTTGCATCATTTGGTGATTCTTGAGGCACTAGGTGATACACCGAGCAAGCGTCGTTGGCTTGTTACTCTTGGAGGTTGCCGCCTCCTAGACGGCTCGGGTGATTGTCTCCGTCGAGCTCTCCAAGAAGATTGTGGAGAAGCCGCGGTGTTGATTGTGAGGGGTTCGCGCCTACCTCGCCGGAGCGGCAAAGGTGACATTAGTGGAATCGAGGTATTGAGTGATTTCTTGTCCACTTGGCTCAAAGATCAAGTCGTGTCTTGATAGAGGAGCAAGTGAGAGCTTGAAGTCCACCTCAACGTGGATTAGGGGTGATCGGCAAATCACCGATACCACGGGATAAATTTCGGTGTCTATTCCTTCTAGCATTTACTTATTGCCTCGCAATTGATTAGTGATTTGCTTATTGTTCTTCAAGTATTCAATCTCCGTAGTTGTCTTTCATACATTGTTTACTTATTGACACTAGTAAATTTATTCCTCCTGTTGTATTGATTAAATTTACTTAGTATTGTTGTTTTTAGTCAAAACCGTCTATTCACCCCCCCTCTAGCCGGTGTCCTAGATCCTACAATGTGCCGGTGTTCTCTGGAGGGATCCGCGTCAAGGTCGTCCCTTCCGGCGACTTCACCGTCGGAGAGCGCGCGCTCGTGGTGGTGTCGTCGATCTTGTCTTCTTCTAGCTGCTGTTGGAGGGGTGCAACCCCATGGGAGTTGGCATCCTTCCACCATCATTCGGCTTCAAGGATTTTCATCACGCAGCCCGGTCGCAACCTCCGGCCGGTGGTCATCCATAAGGATGACTACCAGCCTTGTGGTGGAGAGAAGCGAGCCGGGCTGCGGCCTCCCCCTGCCCTCAGCTTCAAGGATGTTCATCATTAGCGCTGGGGAGGAGGGCGGGCCGAGTGGGAGCTTCACCTTTCGCGTGGGCTAGCGGTCCGCTTCTTCCTCCAGCATTCGGGGGAGAAGGGCATTCGCCAGCCTTGCGGAGGAGGCGAACTCCGGGTACGCGGGGCCGGACGTCTGTGGCGCCGTCAGCTACCGCGTGCCTGGCTCCCCGGCCAGGGTGGCTCTGGTGCCACCTCCGGCGTTGCCTCCTACCACTGGGGCGGAGCGTGGCTGCCCGTCCACCGCATGGGCGACGGTCGCGCCGTGCGCAGGTCGGCCACATCCACGGCTTCTCCCGCGCCACCGGCCGCACCGGGAGGTCGTACAAGACGTCGTACGCTGCGGGGGCGGCTGTGGCGTTCTTGGATGGTCTTGTCCTCACTCCCGCAGTGAGGACGGGAGCGAGGACCTCTTCGTGGGTGCTGGGGCAGCCGCTGCCCATTGGTGCAGAGGTGGTCGCTGCCACTGGTGGGGCTGACGTGGTCGCCTCTGCTAGTGAGACCTTCAGTGCCACCTGCCGTCGGACGTCCGGCTCTTTGGCTTTAATGGCCTCGTTGTCGTCCCCCGTAGGAGGACAGGTCCTCGACCTGTTCGCAGTAGTGCTCACCCTGAGGTGATTGCTGCTGCTGGTGAGCCGCTCGGAGCGGAGGTCGTTGTCGCTACTGGTGCAGAGGTGGTCACCATCGTCGGTAATCCATCGATGCAGAGGTGGTTGCCGCCGTTGGTGGGGCTGTCCGGAGCCAGCTTCCAGCGCGACTCTTGCTGGTGCAGTGTAGTTCATTCCTGCAGAAATAGAGCTAGGGTCCCGCTTGTAAGGGAATGTAATAACATTTGCTTGAGAGCAGAATGTAATAACATATGTACGCAAGATTTTAGCCTGGTAAGCCAAGTTGTGTGTTCGGACCCCCTGGATGGTGGCTTCAAGTACTACGACACCTGCCGCAGGGCGGTGGAGTATGCAGGCTCACGGTACGGGACCAGGCTGAGCGGCTACATGGTTTCCGGACCCCCCCAGGAGACAAGTGCCCGTTCTTTACAGCCGGACCTCCAGGTTGTTGGACGCACAGGACTATAGTTTTAAATACTAGGACACCCGCCACGGAGTGGTGGAGTGTGCAGGATTTTGGGTACGGAACCAGGCTAACCGGCCACACAGACTCCGGACCACCCTATGGAACGGGCATCCGTTCTTTAGAACCGGCCCCCAGGCCTTCCCCTGTTTTTGTAAAGTAATAAATATTGTCTTCTAAGCAGCATTTAACACTTATCTGTGTATCGCCTGTTCCTGCTGTGTGCGATATTGTTGACTCCTCCTTAGTACCTGGCCCCCCGCCTGGGATGCAGGCTTGATGTGTTGAGGTTGGATACCAGTGTTTCTGAATAGGTTGTCAACAATCCTCGGGAGGCAAACTCGCTGGGATCTGGATCTGTATATAAATTTTAGCTAGGAAGCATTAGTAGTACACATCATAGGGTTCTCCGTCTGACATTAGTCGTCCTTTGATACATGCTCGAGACCCGCAGGTTTTAGTCCGAGTGGCCAAGTTGCGTGTCCGGACCCCCTTGGGTCGCGGTTCTAGATACTAGGACACTTGTCGCAGGGCGGTGGAGCGTGTAGGCCCACGGTACGGGACCAGGCTGAGCGGCTGCACGGGCTCCGGTCCACCCCAGGAGACTAATGTCCATGCTCTAGCTCCGGTCCCGATGTTGTCGGACCCGCGAGACTTATAACTCCAGATACTAAGTTCCCGTCACGGGGTGGCGGAGCATGCAGGCCCACGGTACAGGACCTGGCTGAGCGGCTACACAGGCTCCGGACCACCCTATGGAACAGGGTCCCGTTCTCTAGAGCCGGCCCCCAAGCTGTCGGACCTCCCTTCTTTCGTATCAGGGGCCCTAAACTGCAAGCCTGACTGCTCAATTCGGATGTCGCCATGTCAGACAGATGGAAATCGTACGGGTGGGTTAGCTAAAAGTATTATCTCAAAGACTGCAAGGTAGGACCATGGAGCAACAATATGGAACTATCACAAGAGCACAGCTGAGGGGGGTAGTTTCTCTTTATAACTTGTCGTGCATGTGTGCAGACCAGTAGGCCAGGTTCATGGGGGCAGACCCCACCGGGTTGTCGTACACGTATGCGTCATCTAGTTACAAAAAGGGAAACAGATTCGACCCCTTAGTCTTGCTCTATGGATAGAACTTACATAGATGTTCGACATCGGAGTAAGGTACTCCTCCAGTCGTAGCTAGATGGTTGCCCCTGGGTCGGTGCATTCCCGTTACCTCGAAGGGTCCTTCCCAGCTGGGGGAGAGTTGCAGAGCCCTTCTTGGTATGGTATTTGTCGTGGGGCTAGGTCCCGACCCAGGGTTCCCATCTGCATTTGACACGGGAGCCCTTGTCTCTGGCTATGGTTACTTCTGCATGTACCTGTCTGTAGCCCGGACCCGTGGGGAATCCAGAAGGGCCTTCGGAGGAAGGCGTGCTTCAGCTCCGTAGACCGGGGAACGCGGGGTCCCTCTGGGGTCCGACTAGTTGTCTTCACCAGAGTAGGAACCTCCGGTGAAGATATCCTTCAGGTCCCCCTCGGGCGACTGATACCCGAGGTCCCGCTCAGCCGCGGCCACCTCGCCGTCGTCCACATTTTCCTTGCTGGGCCGGCGGCGAGGCGGGGAGCCATCTTTGGAAGACTGTTTGCGCCGCTCACTGACGCGTTTTGCGAGGTCAATGATCTCGCAACACTCCGCGACGCTGTGGCGACCGTTCAGGTGCACAGGGCATGAACCGCTGCTACCCTTCTACGGTCGCGGGTGTTTGTTACGGTCGCCCTGGCCTCTGGTCGCGGCTGCGACCACCAGAGCGGTGGACCGTGGCTTCTGGTAGTCGCGGTCCTTCTTCTTCTTTCCGTCCCGGAGGACGGCCCCCGAGCCACCCGACTGGGCAGCTCCAATTTGTGGGGCCGAGTGCCATGCACGGCCCTCGGCGGCTCTGGCGCACTTGTCGTCTAGAGCAAAAAGAGTGGGGACAGTTTCCACGTAATGTGTGGCCAACTTCTCCAACATTTTTTCATCACGTACTCCCTATCGGAAGGTCGTGATGATAGAAGCATCAGAAATACGAGGTATCGTACCTCGCACCTTGGTGAAGCGGGAGATGAACTTCCGGAGGGTCTCCCCGGGCTCCTGCCTCACCGCATGGAGGTGGGCCTCCACACCGTGCTGATGGTAAGCACTGGCGAAGTTCGCCACGAACCGCGCGCAGAGTTCCTCCCAGGAGTAGACTGATCCCGGGGTGAGGTTCATGAGCCAGGTCCGGGCAGGTCCAGACAAGGCCACATGAAAATATGTTGCCATCACAACGGTGTTTCCACCTGCTGCTGTGATGGCGGTAACGTACACCTGCAGGAACTCCGACGGGTTTGTCGTTCCGTCGTATTTTTCCGGCAGGTGCGGCCGGAACTTGGGTGGCCAGGACGCCGCGCGGAGATGATCCGCAAGAGCGGCGCAGCCCACACTGGCCAAAGGGACACCCGTTTGGGACCGGGTGCCCATTGGTGTCTGCGGTGCAACCGCAGTGAAGTCTTGATCGAGGTCGCGGCCATCGATGTTCTGCCGGCGCTCGCGGGCCCTTTCCAAGGAGACCCAGGCATCCTCTCCCACACGCCTGCGGTTGAGCTCTGCCCGGAGATCGTTGGTCTGTGCGCCCCTTACCGAGGGCGAGCGCACAGATGCTGACGCCTCTTGTTGGCGCTGGGATGACCACGTCTTTGACCTAATCGAAGTAGAATGCGCCATTCCGAGCAGTCGGTCGACATCGTCCCGCCACTGCTTCATGGCTCCTGGTGAAGTCGTGGAGCTTGGAGGGTGTCGTAACAATTCCCTGGCCGCCGACAATGCCCCCGGAGACGCCCTTGATGGAGTCTGGGACGTTTGCACTGCTATGTGCTTCCGTGCGGCGTGCACAGCAGGAGTACTTGGTACTGGGCGACCAGGAACCGGCGGTGTGGAGGAAGCAGCTTCTCCCTCCACCGCAAAGTCTACCGAAGTCTCGGCGCGGTGCTCAATGATCTGCACCATCATTCTTGGGCAAGGGATCAAGCAAAAACCTAATGCCTAGGCCCCTACCAGGCGCGCCAAATGTCGGAGAGTAGATCTCCGGCCGGGTGGCGGAGTGCACCCGCCCTAAATCCTGAGATGAGGAGGGGCTTAGGCGTTTCGCTTGATCGTTTGGATGAACTCAAGAACACACAAGGATTTAGAGTGGTTCGGACCGCCGGAGCGTAATACCCTACTCCACTGTGGGATGTATTGCTTGTGAGCTTGTATGAGCTTGCGAGTCTAAGGTGTGTTCTAAGATTGCGTCTGTGTGTAACGTCGCATGCCTCTCCTTTTATAGCTGAAGGGGGGCATGCTCAAAGGTACTGGGCCCCGACATGTGGGCCCAGGGACATAGAGAATATAACACTTGGGACTATAAATATTTGCTGCCGGGGCAATCCCCTTGTGTCCTGTCGTCCCAGATCTGTGTATCTTCGGCGTGCTGGGGAAGCTTCTTATAGAAGGGATAACACAGTGCACTGCCTGGCACGGGTGCACTGTTCGCCAGCAGACCCAGCAGGCGCACCGCCTGCTGGATGACCTTGACGCCGCCTGCCAGCAGATGGGACGAGACGCATTAAATGCTGAGAAGAGGCACGTCGCCCGTCAGCGCAGTGGCAGGCGACGCGTCCTCTCCTTAATAAATGCAGGGACTGCACGGCTTCACGTCAGGCTCGAGCCGATAGCTTATGTCATGGGCCACAAGCAGCGGGTCTCCACCTGAGCGGGAAGTGGAGGACAAGGCCTGGACACGTGTCAGCACCGGATCCCTACTCACGCTAGGGTCCTCCTCGTTCCGGGACCTTGCTGAGGTTCGGACCTACTCTGTGGCTCCGGACTTATACGTATAGGAGTCCGGTGTCCTTCTGTGGGGGTCCGGACTTACTGGGATGTGTTGTCTTCCCTTGCCACGTGGCGCCCTTTGGCCTGCCCATGTGGTGGGGTTAGGCGCCGTCCTCCGCGTGGCCTGGGGACGTCGCATGGGTGCGGCGTCTTCATGCCGTAGAAGAGGGTACCCCTGATTTAGGGTACCGACAACTTCATTGAACGTTTAATTGTTGAATATTTGTTCCTTGTAAAACTCATTAAATGTTAAATTGATAAAGTAAACTTTAAATTGTTGTGTGTTTGTTCCTGTTGTACTTCGTTCAACAATGAATGACCGAATTAAACCTTGAATTGTTGAATGTTTCTTCCTTATAAAATTTTAAAAGGTTATGGATAGATGAAGTAAACCTTGAATAAATAATTGTTTATAAACACTATATTTCATTAATCATTAAATGGCTGAAGTAAACCTTGAATTGCTTAGTATTTGTTCCTGCTATACATCGTTAAGGGGTGGTGGCCGGATCAGCCCCATCAAGCGAGTGTTGCCCAGTTTCAACTCCTAGTCGGTTGGTGTGGTTGGTTTTCTGGTCTGGTTGATTCTATGGTGTGGTTGGTTCCCTGGTGGGTTGATCCCATTGGTCTTTTTATATAGGTGATGTCAACTAGGTGTTATGTATCATATAAGTATATATATTTATATGCTCTATTTATCTTGAATAAATCTCCGAGTTAGCATAATTTAATTTTTAAACAATTAACGGAATTATAGAAAAGAGCATCAAGACTTGTGAAACCAATTTATACTTTTAGAGAAAATGGTCTTCAATTTAGCATATTAATCTCAGTTAGAGTTGAGTTTAGGACTAATGGCCACATTAGTCCTAGATCCAAGTTTTATGGACGTCAAAGGGCCTTTAGTCCCGGTTGATACAAATGGGACTAAGGCCCTATTTGTTTGGACTTTTCTCGGCTTCTGTCCACCAAAAGTTGTTGCGTACTGTCAAACGCTCCACATTTTCAGCCTGCTTGTATAAGAACGTTTTGATAAAAAACGTTTAAAATCAACATGAACAGAGAATCGGTCGAGTCACCACGATAGTAGGAATCCGTCGCTTTCTAGATCCTGAACCCTTTGGACCACTTCATCTTCCTCCGCACGTAATCTTCACGATACTCAGATTCTTCTCACAGCCAGATTCTCAGACAAGGTAGTCAGAAAAAAGCTGAACAAAACGGGCCATAAGGATCATACAAAAGGAAAGCATCATATTCAAAATCATGTGTTATTTAGATGTGGTAAAAAGCTACGTGTAAGACAGTACATTAGGTCTTGGGTTTGAGTCAAAGAATCATGTGGACGGGAGCCAATGTGACAATTATTTTTTAGCCTCACAAACTCTAGTCCCAGTTCAGGATCTAGCATTTCGTCCTGACTCCCTAGTCCTGTTTGGAAAATTGAGACTAAAACCCTTCTCTAACCAGGACTAGAGCCTTTTTCTAATCAGGGCTAAACCTTTTACCAAACCAAAACTTTAGTTTATTTCTCTACTAGTGTTAGTATCATTAGATATATCATAATATATGTTTTTATAGTATACTCAATTTATGTCATAAATATTTGCATTCTTTTCTATAAATTTAATTAAATATAAAAATTAACTTAAAATAACTACAGAAACTGGTATGTTTAGGAAAGAAAGAAGGCATGTCAGTACTTCATCATCGACCTATCAGATGATAGAAACACCCCCAAATGTTTCCATATATTCAAGTCTTTCTTAATTAGGCCTACTATCAGGGGCGAAGCTAAAGGTCGGAGAATCTGAGTGCACACTTGACATTTTAATATACATATGTAATGAAAATCTCCTCCAATTAAAATTTAGGGTGTGTATAAGTGGTAAATTTAGTTATTAATCAATGTGGGTTAGTTTGACAAGCCCATTTTTCAAAATATTTTATTTTTCAGGAGAAATTAGTTAATTTTTCCTTAGAAAAATAGAGTTGTCAAACTAGTCCTATAAATTGTTTTTTCCCTTGTGTAAGTGCAGCCCTACGTGGCTTTCGCCCCTTAGGCCTAGCTACCTAGCATGCATATAACTGATTTGATTTTACTACCTTGGTCCTAGAAACAATGTTACAGATTAGTTGAAGTGAAAGAAAGTTATTAATTGAAGTGATTCATGTTTGACCAAATTTTTAGTAAATGATATTCGCATTTATGGCTCTAAATTAGGGAATGTTTGAATGCACTAGATCTATTAGTTATTTGGTTAAAAATTGCTAGTAGAATTAGCTACTAACAAATATCTAGCTAACTATTAGTTAATTTGCTAAAAATAGCTAATAGTTGAACTATTAGATAGATTATTTGAATGTCTTTAACTAATTTTAACTCTAGTACATTCAAACTTAGCCTTAATTTATCATGAAAATACATTCCGTAACTAATTTATGGTGGTGCTGGTGCACGGCGCATGTGGTCGATAATTCAGTTCCTTCCGTTTATTGCCTGCATGTCGATAGATCGTCTCTTTCCACACGAGATAGAAAGCAGGTAAAGAAAAAGACACTAGGCGAAGAAAGGAATGTCGTGTCCCTTCCTCCTCACCTGCTAGCTCAGCACACGGGATAACAATTAATCCACCCTCAGATAATCAAAACCAGACGTTTGAAATTGCTGTCTGCGATGGATCATGGATGACTCTTCTCAGGGTCTAAATTAAACCAACAAACATGCACGGTATCCGTCGTCTCCTTATTCATTTGGGCATGTTTTATTTTAATTTAAACAACAAAAGGATTGCATTTGGATTCTCTTTCACACACACACGAACACGATGCACAGAATGAATAAACATATTCCATAAACCGGAACAAAAAACTAAAGGAAACAAACAAAAGAAAAGGCAAATTACGTGCATTAACTTAACCTTGTTAGGTCTCCCATCCCATGCATGTGTGGTCGATTATTCCGTCCCAAAAGGAAGTTTGCAAGGGGAATGTATGTTAGTGGGATTGAGCATAATCGAACATGGCCTCTTTGGCCCTTTTTGGATTCTCTCGCGAGATCATGGCACGTTCGTTCCGCTTTAAATATTAATTTATTTCTTTTCCGCATTAAACGATTGTTTTATAATCATCTTGACCTATCTAGCTATAGCTAGCTCGAAGGACTTGCGCATATGCGGATGCATGCGGCATCACAGGTATATCTCGTTTCGGTATATTAATTGTTCATCTTTTTGCTTGCAGATCTGCACGCAGATTTTATACAGGGGTGGAATTTCAGCTAGGATCGATGTTTTTAATAGCGGGTTATAACATTTAGCGGCGCTCTTCTCCAAATCTATAAAAAGTTATGTCAAACTGTAATAAAAAAATATATTATTATTTATCAGTTTTATAAAAATATATAATTTGATACTAGTTATGCATGAAAACATATCGGTAGAAAAAAAATATGAGTACTCAGCTACATGCACAATATCTAGGAGAATATGTTTCTATGCTCGTTACTTAATATTTGTCATATCAATCAACGTAGTCACCGTTGCGATCAATATTCCTTATTTAACAGTTAAATAAGTATTCAAGTTTTATTTATTAGGTGAATAACTTAAAGGGTCGGGAGACATAAACTATAGTCCTGTAAACGAAAGAATAGAAACCTCTACTACCTTAGTCAAGAAATTAAGCTCCGATACTATAGAGTATACCTACTAGGTCACGACATTACCAACTTAATCACACGAGGATTTTTATAGAGCTTTAGGCCGCAATGTACGTAATACTCTACTTTCTCTTGCTGATCATAGGTTTTCTAATGCCACCCTGACCGGTTTGCTTTCTAAGTCTCCTAGGTTTTGGTGGATCCTACTTGGGATTGGGAGTTCAATGTTTTTGACGTTGTGACCATAAATTGAATGCTTATCTACCACCTCATTTATAATCTAAAGAAGGAGGAGTATTACACGTATATATACCTATTGTGGCTCCTGCGCGCACTTATGTCATAGAGCCAACTGCCCACATATTGTCTTACATCTCTTGCGGTAAGCATGCACTAATGTAATCATGTTGTTTTTTTTCGTCTTGGTGTATTAATGGTCTCTTCTCTCTTGTACCTTTTACTACAAGCATCATCCTTTGTATTATCCTACCTATTGTGTGTGCGTCAAGGCGGAAACTTGCTCGTAATATCACATTAAATACAAACGCTGGCGAGGTTATATATCCTTAGTTTGACAACTACTATACTAGCTACTTGGGTAGGCACTATAACCTATGATATCGACCTTTATGACACAGGTGTTTGGCTACGGGTACTACCCATGTATCTTAGCGTGTGGTCTTTGCTAAGGATATGTTTATTTTGATGACGTAAGGACAATATGCTCAAATCCATATTACACGGCCGACACTAACTATGTTACCAAACATCATAAGAACATCAGTGTTAAAAAAAACATCACAAGAACGTCTACGCTAAGCGGAGTTGTCGGTTGTCTCATCGGAACTGCACATCCAAGTGCAAGGAAATAAATTCCTTGGGCTAGATGGGCCCTGGAGGATCGCTTTCCTACCAACGCTGATGGGCCGACTGGTGGGCCGGAACTGGAAGGCCGTGGAGGCATCGCTGACGCTAAGCTGTAGGAGGGAGGAGTGCTTGCCAGCATGCCATGTCATCTTCTTCGTCGTACATCCATTCCAGCTTGGCAGTAAGAACGCTTCGCAGACGCAGGCCACCTCCCATTTATTTACCGCGGGCCTCAGTTGGTCCAGGCGCATCAGCTTTACCGCGCGAGCGAGCTGATTTGTTCGCTGGGCGTTCTTTTGTGTGGCAGACAGCGGCTCGTTTGGGATTGGATTCCAGCCAGGGCGTGAAATTACGTGCCCTGAGACTCTGTCTGAACCTCGTGCTTTGGAGTAAATTCCTCGGGATGTGACAAGGAAACAGTCCACCAGTCTGTCTGGGCATTCCCAGAATCCAATCGTGTGACGTCCTGGTCGTTCAGAAACAGTGAACGGATTACTGTATCTCTCTCTCCCCGCACTGCTTCTGCTTCTGTCAGTTCAACGCTACTGCATGTTCTTCCTTTCTTTTCTTTTTTTGCGCTTTTTTTCTCCGGAAGTTTCACAGCTCCAAAACGAAGAATCAAAGCAGTGCATCTCGTTTGAATCCTGACATGTGAGCAGGATGATGTTCTAGTCTAGATCGATTCCTACTCCATGCTTTCAAGACTTGAATTTTCCATCCTTCACTCTGCCCGCAGGCCGCAGCTGCTCCAGTTACCATGTTCCGGACGGTGTGTCCACTGCAAGAATGCACTGCTCCGATCCAACCAGGGACGGGCAGGAGAAGAGAATCTCTCGATCCGCTCGCTCTGCCGAAGAGACGCCTGCGCCGTTGTCCGCGGGCAGCGACCACGGCCAGCGGCGAGACCTGAATCCTGCCCTGCGTGGCCCAGCCCCGAGGTCCCAGCAGACAGTAGTCCTGTCCTGTACGTGGAATTCCTCGCGGTCGCGGCAGGGCAGCGCTGGCCGCTGGACATTTTGGCGGGACTGTTTGAAAACGGCTGCCCGGCGCAGGAGAGCGTTTGAATCGCTGCTGGTCACTGCTGGATGCTCCGGTTTGGGAGTCCGAGCTCGAGCTCTGCGGTGGTCCGCCACCGTCGGAGCTCGGAGCAAATGAAACAAGCCCTGGCCCCTGGGTACCGCTGGCGATGGGCGGCGGCAGGTCTACCAAGGTTTTTATGATAGCGGATCAGTGAGGTGCGGGCTAGAGCAATGATGGAGGATCGCGGTGGCGCAGACGCGCGCAGTTCAGGCGTCGTCTCGTCCCCCCGGCCCCGGTCCACTCACTCGCAGGTCTGGACACCCACGGGTTTTGAGGGGATTTCGCGAGGCGTGGATTCCCTCCGACAGAGGCTCAGAGGCACTGCTGGGGTGCCGTCCGGTGGGTCTGCCGTCTGCCCGTCGGCTTCCGGCCGTCCGCAGCGGTTACCTCTAAATTTTTTCCCCTATATCACTTTTTTGCGTCACATTATCAACATTTCATCCCTTACTTTTCCATCTCCCGCAGCGGTTTCCCCTATATTTTCCCCCTATACCCCACTACATTTATAAAATATCACTATCCAACTTTATTCATCATTTATTACATTTTTTCTTCATCTATTAAATAACCCGCCGTACAAAAAACAGAGGGAGAGAGGAGCCACGGAAGCACGCTGTCTGCAGCGTGTCACTGTTGGCTACCGCTGCGTAGAGAGCCTTTTAGAGAACTGCGCTGCGCGCATAGGGACGTCCCTGTGGCCGCCATATAAGGGAAGGGGGCGCCGCGCGGCTACCGCTGCCGGCAGCCTCAGGCCCCGCCGCGCGTTCTTGCTGTGCTCTGCCCTCTGCGCCGCCGCCCACCACGACTATGCGAGATGGTGGTTCAGCTGCAAGGATTCGCTGTCGTCGGCTGCAGATTGCCTAGGCGGCAAGGCAAGAATTGGCATAGAACCCGACGTGTAAAACCAATACACATGCGAGATCACGCAGCTACCCCCGGCCGTTCCCAATCCAGCTCCAGCCTCAACGTTCCATCGCTGCAAGACTCTCTATGCTTGGAGAACAGGGGGCGGTGCATTTCTCTATATTAAAGCAGGGTCCGTGCGTGGCCATTCAATGTGTCCACGTATTCTGGAAATGCTCTGCCGTCCGATGACCTGCAGGATTCCAAATCCAGCCGTCCAAAGCCAATATTATTTCCTCCACTCTGCCTTCCGTGTGCTCTTTTCCTATGTAGCCGCTACCAGATGCTTCCAGACGGGAGACGAAAAAATCAGCTGGTTCGCGATGGGAGACGAACGGCAAGGGAAGAGAGAAAAAAAGTCCATGAAAGCACGCGGAAGGCCGTCTAGCTGAGTAACCACGCCGCCGCCTCCCGTCTGGTCGTGGCCGTCTCCGCGGCCGTGAGTCCACCGCGTCCATCCTGGTTCCGGCTCCTCGCTCCACCGCCCCGACCTCCGAGTCTCGCTGTCTCCGCGACCGTGCGTCTTCGCGCTGCACTATCGCGTCCTTCAAGTTCTCGGCTCCACCGTTCCAGGCTCCAGCGTTACCGACCGCGAGTTGCCGCTGCTCCGCGCTGCGTCCTTCAGGTACAAATGTATTTTCCCCAAACAGAGCATCGTACATCCGAGTATCCTCGCTATTAGGGTTCACAAATACATACATATGTCTTTTCCCTATCAGATCTTCGTCTATCTGCTTGCACTTGAGTGTCCTCACTATTAGGGTTTGCAAATACATATGTCTTTTTTACCCATCGGAGGTCTGTCTATCTGCTCGCACTTGGTAACTTCCCAATGCAAGTATTGGTCGTCTATTCCTCACTATTAGGGTTTGCAAATACATATGTCTTTTACCCATCGGATGTCTGTTTATCTGCTCGTACTTGGTAACTTCCCAATGCAAGTATTGGTCGTCCGTTCAGTTACATTTCCCAAATACATATGTCTATCTGCTCTCACTATTAGGGTTTTGTGCTTCCACATTGTCAATAGCGATGATGTTTATTTTTTTGTATTTAAAGTACCTCACTATATAATCGACCGTGCATTTACTGCTTACTGCTTTGTCATTATTAATTTAATTTGATAGAAAATTATAGCTTGGGTGTGTAGTGGTACTGATCTTTTTCCCGTTCTGCCACATATAGTCCATATGCTCGCTAGATTTCCTCTACACATTACGCATTCTTGCTACATTTCCTATAAACATGACGTTTATTTTGTATTTATACTACTTCACCATATAATCGACCGTGCATTTACTGCTTACTGTTTTGTCATTATTAATTTGACAGTAAGTTAAAATCTTTGGTTTCGAAGCACGGGCTTCATCAAATTTTACATATTTGCTCAGGGGGAAAATCTGCTTCATCAAGATACATTTGATTACACATTCATTTTCCTAGTAGTATCATCCAATATAACTTTTTCCCAATAGTAGTACTATTACGTATTTCTTCTTCGCATAACTATCCATTGCTTTGTACATTTACTCTAAACATTATGTGTACTTGCTGCATTACCTCTAAACAATACGTTCATTTTTTTAATCTATAGTACCTTATCACATATTTGTCCATGCATTCACTACTTACTGTTTTGTTAATTTCAATTTATAGAAAATCCTTATCTTTGTTTTGAAAAAAGGAAGGGCTTCATTAACTTCTACATATCTGGTCAGGGAAAAAACCTGCTTCATCAAGGTACATTTCATTATAGAATCCTTTTCATAAACAGTGTGCTTTACTATCTATTGTTTTGTACATTTACTCTAAACATTTTGTGTGCTTGTTGCATTACCTCTAAACAAGACATTCATTTTTTGAATCTATAGTACCAATTTGTCCATGCATTTACGGCTCACTACTTTGTTAATTTCAATATACAGTAAATCCTTATCTTTGGTTTGGAAAAAAAGAGAGAGCTGCATTAACTTCTACATATCTGGTCAGAGAAAAAAATGCTTGATCAAGTTACATTTCATTATATAATCCTTTTCATAAACAGTGTGGTTTACTTAAATAAATATTCAATTATTATGATCCTTCGCTTAGTAATTTGTTATGTTTTTACAAATTCACAATAAATCCTAATCGTTGGACTGGAAACACGAGCTTCGCTAACTTACTGTTTCGTTAATTTCAATATACAGAAAATCCTTATCTTTGCTTTGGAAAAAAAAGGAAGGGCTTCATTAACTTCTACATATCTGGCCAGGGAAAAAATTTTGCTTCATCAAGGTACATTTATTATAGAATCCTTTTCATAAACATTGTGGTTTACTTCGATGAATATTCAATTATTATGATCCGTCGCTTAGTAATTTGTTATGTTTTTACAAATTCACAATAAATCCTAATCGTTGGTTTTGGAACACAGGCTTCATTAACTTCTAAATATCTACTTGGGAAAAATGCTGATGTATCAAAGTTCATTTCATTACAATCATTTCTGCCTTCCTAACAATGTGTTCCAAATTTACTGCTTACCTTCATAGTCGCTGCTTTAAGGTTTTCCTTCTTTGCATGAATATGCATCTTTTTCAAATGGTACGTAAATGCTTCAACGCCTTCTCCATACTCCTCTTTCCTACTACTATAAGCTTATTAACAAACTAAATATACAAAGAAAAGAGAAAAAAGACATAAACTACATAGGTACAACTAAAAAACTACTCTAAATTAAAAAAAAATCAATCAATTTGTTTTTTCTGAGATGCAGGCCATGGGCAACAAGGATCACACACCTTCTAACAGGTCCTCTGAAACAATACAACAGTCAGCATCAACTGCTATGTTTACTCCTAAAAATATTTGCAACGTTGTAGTGTCCAAGAATGCCACACTTGCACGCCAAAATCGAAAGCGGGCATTTGAACAAAAACGTTTGCTAACCAGAGGTAGTTGAGCCAAAAAAAATTGGAACCAAGTTCATAGTATTTTAACGTCATGGTCTTTGATTTAATTAATTGCTGTGCAGGACCTAGACATAGCATTAACACACCCATGGCCAGTGTTTATTTCTCTTCGGAATATATAAATGCCCTTAAAGGTATGGGAATAATATTCTTAAAAAACTTCACACCTCTTTATTTTTCTTCCCATAACTAACCACCGACATATATTGTAACAAATGCATCTTACAGCTTCATACCAAGATAGGTCCCATCTTGGAACACCAGACTATGAATGCCAACATTGCCATAGCTAAAAATCTTATATAACTAAAAATCTTATTGTCTCTCCTTACCAAAAAACTATTAATTTTCATGTTGCAATAATACTTCAAACATGAGTTCTCAAATAAAAAATCTAATTATCATGCTTACAATTTGCCAATAAGTATTAAAATACATTTTCTCTTATTTATTAGTAAAGTAATATCCTATTACGTGCCATTTAATTTTATAAATATGTAACTTTTACTCTCTGTTCTCTATTGTAGACGCAAGGAGCTTGATTCAAGCTGCAATTTCAATGACAGCGATGCTACCAAGACTCCATGATCGCTCCATCCAATAAATAATATATCAACAACTTCGAACTATCTTTTCCCACTATGTAGTCATGAACAAACTACTTAGATGTAAATATGTGACAACCATCATTTGCTACAATGCACTGATGATCAATCTGCTTAGATATATACTATGCTACTATGTAGTTATAAACAACCTACTTAGATGTAAATATGTGGCAACCATTTTTTGCTACTATACACTGGCAATCTGTTTAGATATAAATATGTGATAATACAGTATTTGTCCCATAAATATTATGCCAGACTATTATGTTTCTTTTATTCTAGCTACATCACACATTATTTTCTATCTATGCATGTATGTATATATCTCAATTATTGATACTCTATCATTAGTACTTCACTTTTACAACCTTAAACCGAATAAATTTTTTTATTTCTATCAATCAACGGCATATGCCAGATAATTATTACAGCAAATTTGCATGTTTGTCATCTATTTCAATTTAATTATTTTTTAAAAAAATATTTCTATAATACTATTTCTATACACATTACATTGCTTACATGCGCGCGCTGGCGCGCGCGAGTGACTACTGAGAAAAAAATGGATACGGCAAAAGAGTGTACGGGAGCGCGCAGTCATAATGTAGATGACCAAACCTCTTTGCGCTCAGCCAGAAAGGTCTCTCTCTCCCCTCCGTTAGATCATCTCAGTCTTCTCTCTACCTTTTCACTTTGATTCCTTCAGAGATTTGAGTCTCTAAACTATGCTAGAGACCTCACTGACCTGTTCTTCAACTCCAAGAACACTTTGGTTCGCATTTAATCCGATGCTTGCGTTCGTTACATTTGTAGCTTTGCTCCTAGATGGTTAGAGCATTGTCAGTGGAGCTTTCCATCACGTGTGGCAGTCTCAGGAATTTTATAATCTTATTTATTTAAGTATCATTTAGAGTTTGATTTGAGAATGAGAATAGAGTTTGAGATACCCAAGATGGCGTCCTCATTCCTCAACAATATGGAGGTGGACCAGCTTTAGTGACTTGTTGAACCATAAAATAAATCTTCGTGTCTTTTGCGTTCATACTTAATTAGGGGTGGTAATGTGGAATTCTCCATCGAGGAATAGCTCCACATCATCATTTTCACAATGAAAATTTTCTACGTTCCCGGTGGGGATAAATCTTCAACCGGAACCCCATCTCCGCTTAAATTATAAATAGAACATAGGTCTTAATCATAAATTTATACGGAAATCCGGTAGTATTCTACAGAAATTTGTAACAATTAGTATCTCACACTAGTCATAGATATGTGCATTGGATTGAAATCCATAACAGTAGAACCAACATTGAATCCAAATTTATTTATAGCAAGACATGTGTATATTAAACAATAAAATCAATTACCATATCGATCAAGCACCACATCAGCACCACTAGAAGATGTGTTGGCATCAGCCATGGTCTTTCCTTTCTCTACGTGAGTAGCAGCACGATGCTCAGTAGGATGGTCAGCCACGTGCACTTAATCTTCGCTGTCCGAGTCCCACAACATCGCAGGAACAGTGCCAGCGCCTCCACCCAGCTTGTCGCTGTCCAGCGTTTGCTGCTAGCCTCCCTTGCACAACAGACGGCAGAACAGATCACCAAGTGAAATGCATCAAGCTGTACAAGAAATACAGTAGTGTTGTACCTGTCTTGTGAAGAGCCGCCACGTGAAGAACTAGTGCATAGCAGGCCAGCAGCACATCTGCAGAGTTGCACGTGAAGAACAATCTCGCTTATATCTATGTCTTGAAGAATAGCCACGGGAGAAGCTAGGGAGAAAATCTGAGGAGCAGTTGCGGCGGAGTGGTGCACGCGGTTGTGCTGGCAGCCGTCGTAGGAAGAGCTGCAGCCTGCACGTGAAGAATAGCCAGAGAAGCTAGGGAGCCAACTTTTTTGCAATTTGGCACTTTTTGTGATTTTTTTTGCACAATTATGCCCCTGGCAGTTTCATTTCAAAAAATGGACCCTTAGCTCGGCGCCGTCATCATTGGCGCCGAGTTTCTGTGTGCCGGCGCCAATAATATTGGCGCTTATACGCCTGACGTGTGAAAGCTCTCTTGTGAGTTTTGGTGTTTGGATGACAACTCAATTAAAGGACTAACAAGTGTACTAAGTGTTGAACATGTGCCTAAGGTAAAGCTAACAGGGTTCAACACAAGAGAACAAATGTGACAGTCCAAGAACTGGATTATGGATACATAATGGACATCACAAGTAAGATGGACATTGCATAAAGTGAGACTCGGATGCGAAGCTCGGAGACAACTGATCAAGCCAAGGACAGAGGCAAGAGAAGCTTCGAGGTATCAAGTGCACGGGAGAAGGTCAAGGAGGCTGAGGAACCCAAAGCCAAGGGTGAAGAAGAAGGCTTGCAAAGTCAAGGGTGATCGAGTTGAGAAGAGCTATAACACACCAAGGATCACTACATAAGGACGTGACTTACAGCCAATGAGGTAAAAGCTACAGTTATGTGGTGTAAGTCATAAGGCTCAAGATCAAGCTCTAAGAAGGAGATCAAGATCACTAGAAGGAGAACAAGTGTCAAAACAAGAACTGGAAGCAGCCCAAAAGAGCTAAGTTCACCTTAATCTTTAGTTTGGGTTGTTCCTATGTTTGGAGATGTTCTATGTGACCTTTGCAGGATGTTGGAGCTAAGAAATGTCAATCTAGATCAAGTCAAGCCGACTTGATGATTTATGAGTCCAACATCAAAGCTCAAGCATGTGAAATGCTATGGATGTAATAATTAAGAGAAGGTATGTTTCTAGACTTAGCACATTGGTTTTAGTGTACTAATATACTTGTCTAAGTGTTAGAAACAGAAAGAAGAAGAAAAGGAAAGAGGTGCAAAAGGCTTGGCTGTGTACAGCCAAGGTTCTGCTCAGTCTGGGTGCACCGGACTGTCCGGTGGCTCACCGGACAGCGTCCGGTGGCGCACCGGACAGTGTCCGGTGCGCCAGGCTGGCTCGAGCGAACTGGCCGCTCTCGGGAATTCACCGGCGACATACGGCTATAATTCACCGGACTGTCCGGTGTGCACCGGACTGTCCGGTGAGCCAACGGTCGGCCGGGCCAACGGTCGGCCGCGCGATCTGCGCGGGACACGTGGCCGAGCCAACAGCTAGATGGAGGCACCGGACTGTCCGGTGTGCACCGGACATGTCCGGTGCGCCAACGGCTCCCAGACTGCCAACGGTCGGCTTCGCCATAGAAGGAAAGAAATCGGGCACCGGACAGTGTCCGGTGTGCACCGGACTGTCCGGTGCACCACCCGACAGAAAGCTGATATTGCCTTCCAAATGAAGTCCAACGGCTCCTAGGCCCCTTGGGTCTATAAAAGGGACTCCTAGGCGCCTCCAAGATGAGTACAAGCGCAACCAACAAGTATAGACTTCACTCGAATCAATTCTCGCTCTCCCTCTTGTGTGTAACTCTATAGTTTGTGTAGAAGGCACAACTATAAGCCTTAAGAGAGGAGAAATGCTGCTTAGAGCTAGAGCAAGGTCTTGAGCGTATCGTTAACTCTACCGAGGTGCTGCCGAGAAGTTTGTAAGCAGCCACGGTGTTGTTGTAACCCATCTCAATAGTGAAAGGCTCTATCTGTCATACTGACAGATCTGAGTAAACGGAGGAAGGAGTTGAAATAGACTCCAAGCCCAGGTGTGGCTAACTCCAACGAGGACTAGGCAAGCATTTCAGGCTTGGCCGAACCTCGGGATAAATCCTTGCGTCTGTGTGCTCTGTTCTGTATTGTACTCTGACTCTCTGTCTTACTCGCTTTTACATCTGCACTTCACTACTTACTTGTGGTACTAGCTTTCCTTGAAGTGCAGGATATTCTTAAGACAGGAACTTCAATTCCACTGCAACCTACTCGAAGGGTTCTTCACTCCACTGCGATCCTGTCTTCGAGTAGAGTAAGATTTAAGTTTTAAAGTGATAATTTTTATTCGCCTATTCACCCCCCCTCTAGGCGACATCCAGATCCTGTTCCCAGGCCAAAGGGAACTTTCAATTGGTATCAAAGCTAGGCCTCTCCAGTGTGGGCTTAGCCGTCCGGAGATAACGATGTCGTCACAAGAGGTAACTATAGAACTTCTTTTAGGCAATGGCTCTAATTACAAATCTTGGTCTGTCTCTATTTATAATGCTTTCATAAGTGTTGATCCTGATTTGAGACAGATCTTTAGTAGAAGTATTTTTCCATCTGATATTAGTAAAAATCCCTCTAATGATGAACTAAGATGTTTATCTCTCAATCACCGTGCTTGCAACATCTTAGTTGATTCTCTTTCTAGAGGTGCTTATTTTGCCATCATGAGTAGTGATAATGATTTATTTGTTGATGCTCATGATTTATGGAATAGAATTAAAGTAAAATATTGTGTGGCAAATTGTACTGCTTCTACTCCCTATATTGCTTGTGATGCTAACCTTTCAAAGGGAGAAGATCAAGAACGATGGGCACCCAACGATGAATCCACCTCGTCGACAGGTTTGGTCTCCACTAATAATAAGTGTTTTATTGCTAACAATGACGGTGGAGACAAAAGCCATGATGAGGAGGAATATGAGGATGATAGCGAGGATGTATCTTCATCACCTCAAGGTACATTTTCCTATTTGGCTTCCACTGACATTAATGACAGGGAAAATGAGACCGATGATGTGGAAGAAGAGGAGATTCGCCGTTTCTACATCCATCTCAACAAAGAGGACAAGGCACTCTTGGTTAAGCTATTGAGAAGGAACAAGGAACAAGGCGAGACGCTTCTCAGGCTAGAGGAGTCCCTCATCAAAACCAACAACAGCCTGGAGAAGATGACCAAAGAACATGAGGAGCTAAAGTGCTCTCATGATGATTTGGTCCAAAGGTATGAATATGTTTTAATTGAGCAAAGAAATAGTCATGATGCATTATCTAATATTGCTCAACTTAAAACGGAAAATTCTATGCTTAAGAGTCAAGTAGAAACAAGGGACTTAGAAAAACGTGCTCTAGGTAAAAAGTATGATATGTTGTCATATTCTCATAATAAATTAGTTGATGACCATATCATGCTTAATGTTGCTCATGAGGTTATAATTGCAAACTTAAATTCATGTGAACCTCATTCTCGCACGTGTGCGCATTTGAATTGTATATCACCATGTGCTAACCCCTGTTGCTCAAAAGAAAGCCAATCATTGATTGAGCAACAAGTTTTAGGGTCACAAAAGAAATTCTGTGGGAACAAGAAGCAAAGACAACTAAGGAGAAGACACATTGCTCAACTCTCTCAAGATATCCACGGGCGCGTGGTGAAGAAGCTTGAGAAAGGAAAAACTGCAGCAAGTGTTAAGCTCAATAAGAAGAATGTTCCCAAAGCTATAAATGAAGAAATCAACATGAACAAGGAAAAAGGTAAAAATTCAATTAGTCATGTTGTTTGCACTGATCATCTCTCCATGTCTTTCAAGCACAAAAAGGGAAGAGGAAAAAGGAAGTGCTTCAAATGCAAGGAGATAGGCCACCTCATCGCGTCTTGTCCGTACAAAGACAAGGATGAAGGGACAAGAAGTTGCTTTGGATGCAACAATAAGGACCACATGATCACTTCATGTCCGGTCATGAAGAATCAAGGATGTGCATCCTCCAAGATGACCCTCACCAAGGAAAATGACAAACAACAAGCGTCATGTCAGATTGAGCGACGCTTCTGCTACAAGTGTGGTGAGCAGGGTCATATATCAAAGGTATGTGATGAAGGTAAGGTTCCTAAGCAAGTAAATTTGTCTCAATCTCATTCGCTTAGGAGACCCAAATCATACACTTGTGCTAGATCTATAATGAGATCACCTAGAACTAGCACAAAGGCCATTTGGGTACCAAAGGCACTTTTAGTTGAACATCATGGACCCATCCCGAGATGGGTACCAAACTGTGCTAACTAGACCATGCAGGTGCCTTGAGATGGACTGGAGACCATGGGAGTGCTTAAGACGGTTATCTAAAACTCTATGCTTAAGCTGTCAATTGTTTTGGTGTTTATTGACCCAAGGTTGAATTATTGTAAAACACTAATCCCATGTTCATCTCAAGTGAAATAAGGTGTATAGGTCCTTAATCATTATTGGTGAATCAAGTAAAGGACTTTGATGAGAATCTACAACTTGCTCTCCAAAGGATGATACCCGTGTATTTTAAGTACATAATTGCAATTTAGTATTGCTCTTAAATTGGCTTGTTGTGCTACCTGTCTTTGGAGTAGTTATGCTTTATGATTGCCTGTGTTAAATGAATCATAATGATGTTTGCTTAATCATGACTGGTGCTATATAGGATATATCTTTTGAATCATTCATGGGTAGCTCTTTCATTTGTTATATCCACAACGATTAACTCTCTTGGTGTATATGGATAAACCTGTAACTTTTTGTAAGTCATGCTATGTGCAAATATGACATTTTGTTTTAGTCCATGTTCACATGATTACCCTAGTTTGGTACTGTGTGAATTTCAAATCCATGTCATGCCCTTTTGAGCTATGAGGTGCGTGAGCAAAAGGAGCCCTGAATTGGTGATAACAAGTGCTCTCATAAAGGCAAAGGTATGGAAAATGGAACTGTGCAATTTTATTGAATATCTTGAAGTTCCATTGATAGTGATCATAGCTGTGTTCTTGCATTTCATTGATAGTATCGTGGCTTAGGAGATTTTTGCCTTAAAATGTTGTTTCTTTTGGTGTACCTAAAGAACCTTCTTAACTATGATGTGCTTAGACATGATCATGTTGTTTTTCAATTAGTATATGTGATGCAATGATAGTCAAGTATGAAGCATGTCTAAGTTGCGTGTAAATGTTATACTTCCTGTGAGTATTCAATTGGCTTAGGTGCCACTAAGGCATGCATTGTTGTATTTAGTCAACCTTTCATTTAGCCTTCAATTGGTGTTAAGTGGCTTTTCATTTGATATTCAAATTGGCATCTTTGGGTGATGAAAGTGATAGAGTATGCCTTGACCAAGGTATGTTGTGATTCCCTCTAGTCTGAGGAAGCTAGAATGTGCAAAGTGCAAGTCATTCAAATACTTGATGCACAACTTGAGGGGGAGCGCACATAACTTGTGTCTTTTGAGACTAACTGTTTCTTGAGCAATCTTGTATAGTCTCTAGGTTGAAAAGAGAAGATAAGCAAGAAATGGAGCAATCAGGACTTGGGTACCTCTGTAAGTCAAGAAATTGGTATCTCGAGTCGTGAGTAAGTGCATATTTTTAGATTGCTCATGCTCTATAATATCTGGTGATAATAGATGCTTATTCTTAAATATCATAGAACTATGATAATGAATGAACTTTGCAATTGGTATCTTTCAATTGGTAGCCATGATAGTTTGCTTCAATTGACATCTTTTGATAATCATTAGAATAGAAGTTTCTTCTTGTGCCCAATACTATAACTTGTTCTAAGTTTGGTGTCTTAGCAACAAGAAAAAGTTAGGATAAAGAATCAGGCACAAGTGTGGAGAAGCTCTCGAGAGATTAAATACTTTCAAGATGTGAAGTACACTACAACATGGTAAAGGTTCAAAATGAAGTATTAATCTTTTTCCGTATATGTATCTTACTTAAATGCTTGTGGTGCATATGTTCAATAAGTAAGGGGGAGTGTTGATAGTGTGTTCTTCCTCCTAAAACACCCTGTTGTCCCTTGACATCATCCTATGTTCTTGCTTGAGTATGGTTTTTGATGTTTGATGTCAAAGGGGGAGAATTTGTGTATTAAAGCTTATCTCAACCTGAGAGGAAAGCTTATCCTAAGGGGTGATGTGTTAGTTTAAGCTTTGCTAGTGTGTTATTCATATGCTTCCTGCAGTATTATATGTGTTGCATCATATGGACTAGTGTTTCTGCTGCGATGAATTAACTGGCTTCTATAGTGTAATAGACAGTCATGTGGTTAATGGTGCTTTAAGATTGCTTTAATTTGGAAACTGGTATCTTAGTTTAAATTGGTATCTTAAAAGTGAATAGTGGTAGGTTGATATTCCTGTGATATATCCACTAATTTGAATGGTTTTTAACTCTGATTATGTGCATTTGTGTGTTATAGCATCATGGTTTGATTCTTGACACAATGCATCCTAAAAGGTGCTAAGGTGTAGAAATGCTTCGAATTGCCTAAGTATGTGCATATTGGCGTCTGAGGCCAAAATTATGTTTTTGAAGTAAGCACATATTTAGGGGGAGCATTATATAAACTTAGAATTCAAAATTTGTGCTTCTAATCTTATTCTTATGTAAGCTTTAATTGTGTTGCCATCAATCACCAAAAGGGGGGAGATTGAAAGCTCTCTTGTGAGTTTTGGTGTTTGGATGACAACTCAATTAAAGGACTAACAAGTGTACTAAGTGTTGAACAGGTGCCTAAGGTAAAGCTAACAGGGTTCAACACAAGAGAACAAATGTGATGGTCTAAGAACTGGATTATGGATACATAATGGACATCACAAGTAAGATGGACATTGCATAAAGTGAGACTCGGATGCGAAGCTCGGAGACAACTGATCAAGCCAAGGACAGAGGCAAGAGAAGCTTCGAGGTACCAAGTGCACGGGAGAAGGTCAAGGAGGCTGAGGAACCCAAAGCCAAGGGTGAAGAAGAAGGCTTGCAAAGTCAAGGGTGATCGAGTTGAGAAGAGCTATAACACACCAAGGATCACTACATAAGGACGTGACTTACAGCCAATGAGGTAAAAGCTACAGTTATGTGGTGTAAGTCATAAGGCTCAAGATCAAGCTCTAAGAAGGAGATCAAGGTCACTAGAAGGAGAACAAGTGTCAAAACAAGAACTGGAAGCAGCCCAAAAGAGCTAAGTTCACCTTAATCTTTAGTTTGGGTTGTTCCTATGTTTGGAGATGTTCTATGTGACCTTTGCAGGATGTTGGAGCTAAGAAATGTCAATCTAGATCAAGTCAAGCCGACTTGATGATTTATGAGTCCAACATCAAAGCTCAAGCATGTGAAATGCTATGGATGTAATAATTAAGAGAAGGTATGTTTCTAGACTTAGCACATTGGTTTTAGTGTACTAATATACTTGTCTAAGTGTTAGAAACAGAAAGAAGAAGAAAAGGAAAGAGGTGCAAAAGGCTTGGCTGTGTACAGCCAAGGTTCTGCTCAGTCTGGGTGCACCGGACTGTCCGGTGGCTCACCGGACAGCGTCCGGTGGCGCATCGGACAGTGTCCGGTGCACCAGGCTGGCTCGAGCGAACTGGCCGCTCTCGGGAATTCACCGGCGACGTACAGCTATAATTCACCGGACTGTCCGGTGAGCCAACGGTCGGCCGTGTGATCTGCGCGGGACACGTGGCCGAGCCAACGGCTAGATGGAGGCACCGGACTGTCCGGTGTGCACCGGACATGTCCGGTGCGCCAACGGCTCCAAGACTGCCAACGGTCGGCTTCACCATAGAAGGAAAGAAATCGGGCACCGGACAGTGTCCGGTGTGCACCGGACTGTCCGGTGCACCACCCGACAGAAAGCTGATATTGCCTTCCAAATGAAGTCCAACGGCTCCTAGGCCCCTTGGGTCTATAAAAGGGACTCCTAGGCGCCTCCAAGATGAGTACAAGCGCAGCCAACAAGTATAGACTTCACTCGAATCAATTCTCGCTCTCCCTCTTGTATGTAACTCTATAGTTTGTGTAGAAGGCACAGCTATAAGCCTTAAGAGAGAGGAGAAATGCTGCTTAGAGCTAGAGCAAGGTCTTGAGCGTATCGTTAACTCTACCGAGGTGCTGCCGAGAAGTTTGTAAGCAGCCACGGTGTTGTTGTAACCCATCTCAATAGTGAAAGGCTCTATCTGTCATACTGACAGATCTGAGTAAACGGAGGAAGGAGTTGAAATAGACTCCAAGCCCAGGTGTGGCTAACTCCAACGAGGACTAGGCAAGCATTTCAGGCTTGGCCGAACCTCGGGATAAATCCTTGCGTCTGTGTGCTCTGTTCTGTATTGTACTCTGACTCTCTGTCTTACTCGCTTTTACATCTGCACTTCACTACTTACTTGTGGTACTAGCTTTCCTTGAAGTGCAGGATATTCTTAAGACAGGAACTTCAATTCCACTGCAACCTACTCGAAGGGTTCTTCACTCCACTGCGATCCTGTCTTCGAGTAGAGTAAGATTTAAGTTTTAAAGTGATAATTTTTATTCGCCTATTCACCCCCCCTCTAGGCGACATACAGATCCTGTTCCCAGGCCAAAGGGAACTTTCAACGTGGCGGCTTGGCTGGTAGTGACGTGTCAGGGGGTCGGCGCCATAGATCTTGGCGCAGACCCCCGTGTCGGCGGCGCTACACGTGTCCGGGGGTCGGCGCCATAGATCTTGGCGCCGACCCCCTGTATTCAACGTGTGAGACAAGCTTCTGTCCAAAAAGTTTGAACTCACGCCGCCCCAAAACCCCGCGCCGCCCTTTGTCCTCCCCCGGCCCGTGCTACTCCCCGGCGGCGCTCCACCACCGGCCGGCGCCGCCCCGCCCGCCCCGGCCGGCGCCGCTCCTCCACCGGCCGGCGACGCCCCGCCCGCCCCCGCCCGACGCCGTTCCTCCCCGGCCGGCGACGCCCCGCCCGCACCCGGCCGGCGCCGCTCCTCCCCCGGCCGGCGACGCCCCGCCACGCACGCCCCCGCCCGACCCGGCAGCCCCGCCCCGCCCCACAAGCGCCCCCGCCGCCCCGCCCGGCGCCGCTCCTCCCCCGACCGGCGCCGACCCGACCCGCCACGCCCGCCCCTCGGCAGCCCCGCCCCGACCCGGTTGCCCGGTCGCGCCGCCCGCCCCAACTGCCCTGCCTGCGCCGCCGCCCCGACACGGCCGGACGCCTCCCACTGCCGCCGCACGGCCGGCGTCCCGTCCCGGCCGCGCTCCTCCCTCGGTCGCGCTCGCTCCTCGCCCGCGTCGTCGACGTTCATCCCCGACCGTATAGGTAAAATTTATATGGTTTTTGTTATTGTGTAAGCATTTTGTGTTAATTATGTTAGATTGTATTGCTATGATTTGTTGTTTTTTGAATGTAATGAATGTTAGTTATTGTGATAAATGCTAATTTGATTGAATATTATGAATGTGAGTCAAATGTGCATGTTTTTTATCCTCCCCGTGCAGGGGAGGTGCTGTCAAAATTTGCAATTATTATATATGAGTATTTTATAAGGTGGTTAGTATATTAGTGGGTGGTGGTTATATTTATACTTATTTAGGTAGTAATTAGTGGTTTGTGGTTAGGTAATAACCATCCACAATTTATATTAAATGTTTAATTGGTGTTTCAAATAGATGGACAATTTTTTGAGCTTGTATCATGGAGGCAATGTGGAACAAGATCCGTATGGAAATGTCAAGTTCATTGACATGCGACACGTGCCGGTACTATTCGATGGTAGACCCTCCTTGAGAGATGTGTTTACAAAGTCTAAACAAAAGTTAGGTTACTATGAAGCTGATGACATTGCGGTTGACGGAGTGCTTAATATCGGTCATCCACCAAATGTCATAAGACGAGTCATCCCAATTGATTATCAACTGGATTGGGATAATTATATTACTTCGGCTATGAAGACTCATTTGCAACTCATGGAGGTTGTGGTGCGTCCGGTTGTAGTAGACCGTCCCCCTGAAGACTTTGATCGTGCTATCGATGACGTGCCAACTATTCTTGATGCTCAATCTGGCCCCAATTTGATCCCATTAAGTCAGCCAGGAGATGGTCTGCAGACAGATTTAGCTGCGTGTATCCCTTTGGCACAAACCAATTGCAGTAAGTCTTATTGGCATTACATCTTCATTTTGGACCATGAGCACTTTGCTCATTCCATTTGACGTGGGACTGGTCATCTTGTACATGTTGCAGGAGAGACTCCTACTCTTCTGGTTGATCCTCAGACCGAGGCACGTGGCTGCTTCGGTGATGGTTTTATTGCCTCTAACAGTCCTGAGTTTAGGAATGAAGAGGAGCCATATGCCTTTGCTATGGCTGCCGATTCAGATGATGATCGCCCGGTTGGTGAACTCACAGAGAGTGACATTGAGATGTTGCAACGTGTTTTTCCAGACGATCGGGATCCTAGAGTGCATGAGTTTAGCGATCTTAGTCTTTCTCATCAGGCAAATGCAGAGGGAAGGGATGATGAGCTGCTTGACGCTCCTGAGGCCGGTCCTAGCATGATGATTGAAAAGGGTAGGGTCTTCAAGGACCTAACTGCCTTGAAGAGGTGGTTGCAGCATTACGCAGTCTTACGTAAGAGGCCGTATAGAGTACTTCATTTGTACGAGAAACGTCGGTACACGGTTGTATGCGACAAGGATAACTGTTCATGGAGGGTTTGTGCTAGGATACAAAAGATCACCGCAAAGTGGAAGATAACAAAAGTAGTGGGGCCACACACATGTGCTAAACATGAGTTAACGATGAAACATCGCCAATTGACATCAACCCTCATTGGGAAGCGACTTATGGGAATACTGCAGTCGGAACCAAATATGAAGGTTAGGACAATCATGAGGATCGTGGAGAATGTGTTTGATGGGTACAAGATAACATATGGTAAAGCTTGGAGGGCTAAGCAGTGTGCGTGGAAGATGATATATGGGGACTGGGAGTCTGGGTACGAGCAGCTACCTGTTCTTTTAAATGCAATGAAGGCGGTCAATCCAGGCATGCATTATGAGTACATCCCTAAACCAAATGCATGGATTGATGGGAGACAGATATTCTTTCGTGCGTTCTGGTGCTTTCCCCAGTATGTGGATGCCTTCCGGCATTGTCGTCCTGTCTTTTCAATTGACGGCACATTTCTTCTCGGCAAGTACCAGGGCACTCTTCTAATTGCCATATCCGTTGATGCAAACAACAAGCTAGTTCCCCTAGCATTTGCTCTGGTTGAGAAAGAGAACAAAGACAGTTGGGGCTGGTTCCTGCGACTGGTCCGGATACATGTGGTTGGCCTAGGACGGGAAGTTGGTGTAATATCAGATCGGCACCAGGGAATACTCAACGCGGTCCATGAGCAGATCGATGGGTACCCTCCTTTGCATCACAGGTGGTGTACTCGACACCTTGCTGAGAATCTTCTGCGTAAGGATGGTGTCAAGGATAACTTTGAGCTTTTCCAGGAGACATGTCGACAGCTGGAAGACAAGTTCTTTAGAGAAAAGTTAGAAAAGCTCAAAGTCGCAACAAATGCCGAAGGTAGAGATTGGTTGAATGGATTGATGCCGGATTTGGAGAAGTGGACGAGAGCTCACGACTTAGGTGGATGGAGATATGAGTTCCAGTGTAGTAACATGGCCGAGTCATTCAACAAATTATTGTTGGGCATACGTGGTATGCCGGTCACTGTTATAGTGACATTTACCTTTTACAAGCTTGTGGCATGGTTTAATGATAGACACACACATGCAGTTGGATTGCAGAATGAGGGAGAGAGATGGGCTCCAAAGCCTAAGACCTTTCTAGAGAAGGCAAAGGAAAGGGCAAACACACACACTGTTGATTGTTTTGACTTACAGTCAGGGACATATGAGGTATTCCTTCAAGCTGGTACTACTTCTGACGGTGAGTCACAAGAGTCGAGGAAGCATGTGGTTGTCCTTAATGACTTGTCATGTACTTGTGGCGCACCCAGGCAATACCATTTTCCATGTTCTCATCTAATCGCAGCTGCTCGAGCTCGTAACTTTGACTTAGAGAGGAGGATACCTCAAGAGTTTACTATTGATAAACTAGTGTTGACTTGGAGTCCAAGATTTATTCCTTATCGTGACGCGGGTGAGTGGCCTCCGTACGATGGCCCAAAGTATGTCGCTGATCCAAGCAGTCGTTGGACCAAGCGTGGATCCAGGAAGAGGACGAGGCACAAGATGGTTATGGATCAGGTTGGTGGTAGGAGTAGAAGGGGAAGGAGAACACCATTTCTTACCGACCCCGAGCAGTATGAGTGTGGCAAGTGCGGTAGACTTGGTCATAATTCACGCACTTGTCGTTGGCAGATTAGCGAGGTTTGTATTTTCAGTTTAATGATACTACCTTAATTTTATTTAATAAGGCTATATTACTTACTAACATTAATTTCATTTTGTAGGATGGCACAGTTCCACCTCCTCGACCCGTTCTACGACGAGAGCCACCGGGGGCGCCTTCTGTCGGAAGGCCAGGTATTTAATTGTAAATATCTTTTGTAGATTTGTTGTTGTACAAATGGTGTTGCTAATATAATATTTTTTTTCGTGTAGGACCTAGCAACGCTTCATTCTAGGACACACAATGGGTTCCTAGACATGGTGTTCGATGACAGGTACACTAATTACCTCAGACGAGCAGGTCTAGATGTAATATCGTACCAGTTACGACGCGGGTTGCCTACTATTGATTCGGCGGCCATTACTGCACTTGTGGACAGGTATTTTCTAGATTTTGTAAAAATATTCTTGAATCATTGAGCTCGTTTACACTAATTTTTTTTAATTATGTAGGTGGCGGCCTGAGACACATAGTTTTCATCTTCCTTTTGGTGAGATGACAGTCACATTAGAGGATACACAGAAGATACTTGGACTCGATGTTGGTGGCAGAGCAGTGACAGGCCAATGTGACTCTGACGGTTGGAGGGCTAGAGTTGAGGCCTTTCTTGGTAGAGAGCTTCCTGATGAGGGCGTTGAAAGGACTGCTGGAGTAGGCATCACATGGCTCCGTCAGTCTTTTGGTGTGTGCCCTGTTAATGCTGATGAGGCTACAGTCCAGTTCTATTGTCGAGCTTGGATCCTGCACATGTTTGGTTGTGTCCTCTTCCCAGACGCCACAGGAGACTGCGCATCCTGGATGTACATCCCATGTCTAACCGACTGGGATACAGCTGGACACTACAGTTGGGGCTCCGTTGTGCTTTCTTTTTTGTACCGGCAGCTTTGTGAGGCTTGCCGTCGTACGTCCTCCTCTTCGTCTATAGGCGGTTGCGTCTACCTCCTGCAGATATGGATGTGGTACGTCTTCGACCGACGTCTTCAAAATTTTATTTAATAAGGCTATATTACTTACTAACATAAATTTCATTTTGCAGGTTTCGCATACCAGTTGGTCGACCACGTGTTTTCCAGCCTAGACCCTGGCCATGGATGATTTATGGAAATGAACGTCTTCGACCGACATATGCTTATATTTGGGACCAAGTGGCAGCTCCTTTTGCGAGAGCTAAGAGGGCATACATGGAGTATGTTAACGAGTTTGACACCCTTTCTGCCTCTAGCATAAGTACTCAACATGTATATCTTTTCATTATGAAATTTGTTTTATTATACTTAACATAGATTGCTTCATTTTTGTTTCAGGTCACATGGCAGCCATACAATGCACCTGAGTATGTTGGGATGATCTTTAGTGAAGTATGCAGCAGTGAAGATGAACTCTATATGATGCAATGTCCTTTGATCTGTTTCTGGTGTGTTGAGTGGCACCTACCTCACAGGGTTCAGAGACAGTTTGGTAGGAACCAACTATGGCCGGTTGAAGATGTTCCTACTTCAAAGGAGCTACACAAGTAAGTTCGCAATCTATAAATCCAGTTTGCAATTTATAACATCAATCATTCTTAACTTTGTGTTCTTTATATGATATGATTTGTGTGTAGATTTGACCGGCGAAAGCAAAAGAAGATAACGGACTTTCGTCAACATCATCTGATATTTATAAATGAATGGGAATCGGGTGCTGAGAATGTATATTCCAATGATGAGTTGCACAACAACAGTGATTACAGGCGGTACCAAGCTTGGTACCAGGGTGCGACTCGTTATAAGCTTCGCCAGCAGTGGACAGCGGAAGACTACGCCGACATTGATTCTTCTGACGATGAAGAAACGGAGTATGACCTGTCCACTAGACTGGGAACCCAAGTGGAGGCGGCACCCATATTAGATCGAGTGGTAAGTTTTACTCGATTTTAATACTCGACATGTATAAATTGTATGTGTCATGCAAATTGTGTTGTACAGGGTAACACATTGCGACAGTCGGTAGAGGACATTGATCGCCAACTTTTAACTGTGGGCGACAGCAGCATGCGCAGCTTCTTGCAGGTAAGCCCACATGCATCGTTTATAGCCTTTAGCTTGTTATGAATATGTTGTAAACTAATATGTCTTTGGCATGCAACGTTTATCTAGGCGCCTACGTGGAGCTGCTGCTCGCTGTGGCTGCAGGACTACTGTTGCACATGACGTCCATGTACCATCGTTACCGACACAGCAACGCCCTCCACAGGTCTTGGTGCTGGCTTCGACTACGATCACGACGAGATAGGACCTTCACAGCTTCAAGGGGCTCCTTCGACACAACCATTACAACCATAAGATCGTAGGCGACACCGCTCTCCACAACGTTACTGATAGTCGCCTAGAGGGGGGGTGAATAGGGCGAAACTGAAATTTACAAATATAAACACAACTACAAGCCGGGGTTAGCGTTAGTAATAAGAAACGAGTCCGCAAGAGAGGGTGCAAAACAAATCCCAAGCGAATGAGCAAGTGAGACACGGAGATTTGTTTTACCGAGGTTCGGTTCTTGCAAACCTACTCCCCGTTGAGGAGGCCACAAAGGCCGGGTCTCTTTCAACCCTTTCCCTCTCTCAAACGGTCCCTCGGACCGAGTGAGCTTTCTCTTCTCAAATCAACCGGGAGCAAAACCTCCCCGCAAGGACCACCACACAATTGGTGTCTCTTGCCTTGGTTACAAGTGAGTATTGATCACAAGAAAGAATGAAAGAGAGAAAGCAATCCAAGCGCAAGAGCTCAAATGAACACGACAAATCACTCTCACTAGTCACTAGGGCTTTGTGTGGAATTGGAGAGGATTTGATCTCTTTGGTGTGTCTAGAATTGAATGCTAGAGCTCTTGTAGTAGTTGGGAAGTGGAAAACTTGGATGCCATGAATGGTGGGGTGGTTGGGGTATTTATAGCCCCAACCACCAAATGTGGCCGTTGGGAACCTGTCTGTTTGATGGCGCACCGGACAGTCCGGTGCACACCGGACAGTCCGGTGCCCCCTGCCACGTCATCACTGCCGTTGGATTCTAGCCGTTGGAGCTTCTGACTTGTGGGCCCGCCTGGGTGTCCGGTGCACACCGGACAGCTACTGTACCTTGTCCGGTGTGCCAGTATGGGCGCGCCTGACTTCTGCGCGCGCAGAGCGCGCATTAAATGCGCGGCAGAGAGCCGTTGGCGCGGAGAAGACCGTTGCTCCGGAGTCGCACCGGACAGTCCGGTGCACACCGGACAGTCCGGTGAATTATAGCGGACTAGCCGTTGGAGTTTCCCGAAGCTGGCGAGTTCCTGAGGCTGACCTCCCTTGGCGCACCGGACACTGTCCGGTGTACACCGGACAGTCCGGTGAATTATAGCCGAGTCGCCTCTGGAAATTCCCGAAGGTGGCGAGTTTGAGTCTGAGTCCCCCTGGTGCACCGGACATGTCCGGTGGCGCACCGGACAGTCCGGTGCGCCAGAACAGGGGTGCCTTCGGTTGCCCCTTTGCTCCTTTGTTGAATCCAAAACTTGGTCTTTTTATTGGCTGAGTATGAACCTTTTACACCTGTATAATCTATACACTTGGGCAAACTAGTTAGTCCAAAGATTTGTGTTGGGCAATTCAACCACCAAAATTATATAGGAACTAGGTGTAAGCCTAATTCCCTTTCAATCTCCCCCTTTTTGGTGATTGATGCCAACACAAACCAAAGCAAATATAGAAGTGCATAATTGAACTAGTTTACATAATGTAAGTGTAAAGGTTGCTTGGAATTTAGCCAATATAAATACTTACAAGATATGCATGGATTGTTTCTTTCATTTTTAACATTTTGGACCACTTTTGCACCACATGTTTTGTTTTGCAAATTCTTTTGTAAATCCATTTCAAAGATCTTTTGCAATTAGTCAAAGGTAAATGAATAAGAGTTTGCAAAGCATTTTCAAGATTTGAAATTTTCTCCCCCTGTTTCAAATGCTTTTCCTTTGACTTAACAAAACTCCCCCTAAATGAGATCCACCTCTTAGTGTTCAAGAGGGTTTTGATATATCATTTTTGAAATACTACTTTCGCCCCCTTCTTGAACATAGTAGAATACCAATTGAAAATACTCTTTGAAAAACTAAGTTTTTTTTAAATTGGGAAATTGGTGGTGGTGCGGTCCTTTTGCTTTGGGCTCATACTTTCTCCCCCTTTGGCATGAATCGCCAAAAAACGGAATCATTAGAGCCCATTAAGTACTATCTTCCCCTTTGGTCATAATTAAATGAGTTAAGATTATACCAAAGACGAAGTCCGGTCCTTTTGCTTTGGGCTCTTACTCTCTCCCCCAAAGACAAGGTCCTTTTGTTGGAGCGATGGCGAAGGATGAGTTACGGAGTGGAAGCCTTTGTCTTCGCCGAAGACTCCAATTTCCTTTCAATACACCTATGACTTGGTTTGAAATACACTTGAAAAACACATTAGTCATAGCATATGAAAGAGATATGATCAAAGGTATATAAATGAGCTATGTGTGCAAGTTAGCAAAAGAAATTTCTAGAATCAAGAATATTGAGCTCATGCCTAAGTTTGGTAAAAGATTGTTCATCAAGTGGCTTGGTAAAGATATCGGCTAATTGATCTTTAGTGTTAATATAAGAAATCTCGATATCTCCCTTTTGTTGGTGATCCCTAAGAAAATGATACCGAATGGCTATGTGCTTAGTGCGGCTATGCTCGACGGGATTGTCGGTCATTTTGATTGCACTCTCATTATCACATAGCAAAGGGACTTTGGTTAATTTGTAACCGTAGTCCCGCAGGGTTTGCCTCATCCAAAGCAATTGCGCGCAACAATGACCTGCGGCAATATACTCGGCTTCGGCGGTGGAAAGAGCGACCGAATTTTGCTTCTTTGAACCCCATGACACCAAGGATCTTCCCAAGAACTGGCAAGTCCCCGATGTGCTCTTCCTATTAATCTTACACCCCGCCCAATCGGCATCCGAATAACCAATCAAATCAAAAGTGGATCCCCGAGGGTACCAAAGCCCAAACTTAGGAGTATAAGCCAAATATCTCAAGATTCGTTTTACGGCCGTAAGGTGGGATTCCTTAGGGTCGGATTGGAATCTTGCACACATGCAAACAGAAAGCATAATGTCCGGTCGAGATGCACATAAATAAAGCAATGAACCAATCATCGACCGGTATACCTTTTGATCCACGGACTTACCTCCCGTGTCAAGGTCGAGATGCCCATTGGTTCCCATGGGTGTCTTGATGGGCTTGGCATCCTTCATTCCAAACTTGGTTAGAATGTCTTGAGTGTACTTCGTTTGGCTAATGAAGGTGCCCTCTTGGAGTTGCTTGACTTGAAATCCTAGAAAATACTTCAACTCCCCCATCATAGACATCTCGAATTTTTGTGTCATGATCCTACTAAATTCCTCACAAGTAGATTCGTTAGTAGACCCAAATATGATATCATCAACATAAATTTGGCATACAAACAAATCATTGTCAAGAGTTTTAGTGAATAGAGTAGGATCGGCCTTGCCGACTTTGAAGCCATTAGCAATAAGGAAATCTCTTAGGCATTCATACCATGCTCTTGGGGCTTGCTTGAGCCCATAAAGCGCCTTAGAGAGCCTATAGACATGGTTAGGGTACTCACTGTCTTCAAAGCCGGGAGGTTGCTCAACATAGACCTCTTCCTTGATTGGTCCGTTGAGGAAGGCACTTTTCACGTCCATTTGATAAAGCTTAAAGCCATGGTAAGTAGCATAGGCCAATAATATGCGAATTGACTCAAGCCTAGCTACGGGTGCATAGGTTTCACCGAAATCCAAACCTTCGACTTGGGAATATCCCTTGGCCACAAGTCGTGCTTTGTTCCTTGTCACCACACCATGCTCATCTTGCTTGTTGCGGAAGACCCATTTGGTTCCTACAACATTTTGGTTAGGACGTGGAACCAAATGCCATACCTCATTCCTTGTGAAGTTGTTGAGCTCCTCTTGCATCGCCATCACCCAATCCGAATCTTGAAGTGCTTCCTCCACCCTGTATGGCTCAATAGAGGAAACAAAAGAGTAATGCTCACAAAAATGTGCAACCCGAGATCGAGTAGTTACCCCCTTATGAATGTCGCCGAGGATGGTGTCGACGGGGTGATCTCGTTGGATTGCTTGGTGGACTCTTGGGTGTGGCGGCCTTGGTTCTTCCTCATCCTCCTTTTCTTGATCATTTGTATCTCCCCCTTGATCATTGCCATTATCTTGAGGTGGCTCATCTTCTTGATTTTGTCCTTCATCAACTTGAGCCTCATCCTCATTTTGAGTTGGTGGAGATGCTTGCGTGGAGGAGGATGGTTGGTCTTGTGCATGTGGAGGCTCTTCGGATTCCTTAGGACACACATCCCCAATGGACATGTTCCTTAGCGCTATGCATGGAGCCTGTTCTTCACCTATCTCATCAAGATCAACTTGCTCTACTTGAGAGCCGTTAGTCTCATCAAACACAACGTCACAAGATACTTCAATAAGTCCTGAGGACTTGTTAAAGACTCTATATGCCCTTGTGTTTGAGTCATATCCTAGTAAAAAGCCTTCTACAGTTTTAGGTGCAAATTTAGATTTTCTACCTCTTTTAACAAGAATAAAGCATTTGCTACCAAAAACTCTAAAATATGAAATGTTGGGCTTTTTACCGGTTAGGAGTTCATAGGATGTTTTCTTGAGGATTCGGTGAAGATATAACCGGTTGATGGCGTAGCAGGCGGTGTTGACCGCTTCGGCCCAAAACCGGTCCGGTGTCTTGTACTCATCAAGCATGGTTCTTGCCATGTCCAATAGAGTTCGATTCTTCCTCTCCACTACACCATTTTGTTGTGGCGTGTAGGGAGAGGAGAACTGATGCTTGATTCCCTCCTCCTCAAGGAAGCCTTCAATTCGAGAGTTCTTGAACTCCGTCCCGTTGTCGCTTCTTATTTTCTTGATCCTTAAGCCGAACTCATTTTGAGCCCGTCTCAAGAATCCCTTTAAGGTCTCTTGGGTTTGAGATTTTTCCTGTAAAAAGAATACCCAAGTGAAGCGAGAATAATCATCCACTATTACAAGACAATACTTACTCCCGCCGATGCTTATGTAAGCAATCGGGCCGAATAGATCCATGTGGAGTAGCTCAAGCGGCCTGTCGGTCGTCATGATGTTCTTGTGTGGATGATGTGCTCCAACTTGCTTTCCCGCCTGGCATGCGCTACAAATCCTGTCTTTCTCAAAATGAACATTTGTTAATCCTAAAATGTGTTCTCCCTTTAGAAGCTTATGAAGATTCTTCATCCCAACATGGGCTAGTCGGCGGTGCCAGAGCCAACCCATGTTAGTCTTAGCAATTAAGCAAGTGTCGAGTTCAGCTCTATCAAAATCTACCAAGTATAGCTGACCCTCTAATACTCCCTTAAATGCTATTGAATCATCACTTCTTCTAAAGACAGTGACACCTACATCAGTGAATAGACAGTTGTAGCCCATTTGACATAATTGAGAAACGGAAAGCAAATTGTAATCTAAAGAATCTACAAGAAAAACATTGGAAATGGTATGGTCAGGTGATATAGCAATTTTACCCAATCCTTTGACCAAACCTTGATTTCCATCCCCGAATGTGATAGCTCGTTGGGGATCTTGGTTTTTCTCATATGAGGAGAACATCCTTTTCTCCCCTGTCATGTGGTTTGTGCACCCGCTGTCGAGTATCCAACTTGAGCCCCCGGATGCATAAACCTACAAAACAAATTTAGTTCTTGACTTTAGGTACCCAAACTGTTTTGGGTCCTTTGGCATTAGAAACAAGAACTTTGGGTACCCAAACACAAGTCTTTGACCCCTTGTGTTTGCCCCCAACAAACTTGGCAACGACCTTGCCGGATTTGTTAGTCAAAACATAGGATGCATCAAAAGTTTTAAATGAAATGCTATGTTCATTTGATGCATTAGGAATTTTCTTCTTAGGCAACTTAGCATGGGTTGGTTGCCTAGAACTAGATGTCTCACCCTTATACATATAAGCATGATTAGGGCCAGAGTGAGACTTCCTAGAATGAATCTTCCTAATTTTGTCCTCGGGATAACCGGCAGGGTATAAAATGTAACCCTCGTTATCCTGAGGCATGGGAGCCTTGCCCTTAACAAAATTTGACAATCTTTTAGGAGGGGCACTTAGTTTGACATTGTCTCCCCTTAGGTAGCCAATGCCATCCTTAATGCCAGGGCGTCTCCCATTATAAAGCATGCTACGAGCAAATTTAAATTTCTCATTTTCTAAGTTGTGCTCGGCAATTTTAGCATCTAGTTTTGCTATATGATCATTTTGTTGTTTAATTAAAGCCATATGATCATGAATAGCATCAATATCAACATTTCTACATCTAGTACAAATAGTGACATGCTCAATGGTAGATGTAGATGGTTTGCAAGAATTAAGTTCTACAATCTTAGCACGAAGTATATCATTCTTATCTCTAAGATTGGCAATTGCAACTTTGCAAACATCAAAATCTTTAGCCTTAGCAATCAAATTTTCATTCTCTAATCTAAGGCTAGCAAGAGAAATGTTTAATTCTTTAATCCTAGCAAGCAAATCATCATTATTATCTCTAGGATTGGGAATTGAAACATTACAAACATGAGAATCAACCTTAGCATTTAAACTAGCATTTTCATTTCTAAGGTTGTCAATCATCTCACGGCAAGTGCTTAGCTCACTAGACAATTTTTCACATTTTTCAACTTGTAGAGCATAAGCATTTTTAACCTTAACATGTTTTTTATTTTCCTTGATTAGGAAGTCCTCTTGGGAGTCCAAGAGATCATCCTTCTCATGGATGGCACTAATTAGTTCATTTAATTTCTCCTTTTGTTCCATGTTAAGGTTGGCAAAAAGAGTACGCAAATTATCTTCCTCACTACTAGCATTATCATCACTGGAAGACTCATATTTAGTGGAGGAGTTGGATTTAACCTTCTTCTTTTTGCCGTCCTTTGCCATGAGGCACTTGTGGCCGACGTTGGGGAAGAGGAGTCCCTTGGTGACGGCGATGTTGGCGGCGTCCTCGTCGTCGGAGGAGTCGCTTGAGCTTTCGTCGGAATCCCACTCCCGACAAATATGGGCATCGCCGCCCTTCTTCTTGTAGTACCTCTTCTTCTCCTTTCTTCTCCCCTTCTTGTCGTTGCCTCGGTCACTGTCACTAGATATGGGACATTTAGCGATAAAATGACCGGGCTTACCACATTTGTAGCAAACCTTCTTGGAGCGGGACTTGTAGTCTTTCCCCCTCCTTTGTTTGAGGATTTGGCGGAAGTTCTTGATGACGAGCGCCATTTCCTCATTGTCGAGCTTGGAGGCGTCGATTGGTTGTCTACTTGGTGTAGACTCCTCCTTCTTGTCCTCCGTTGCCTTGAAGGCTACCGGTTGCGCCTCGGATGTGGATGGTTCGTCAAGCTCGTTGATTTTCTTGGAGCCTTTGATCATGCATTCAAAGCTCACAAAATTCCCGATAACTTCCTCGGGGGTCATTTTAGTGTATCTAGGATTACCACGAATCAATTGAACTTGAGTGGGGTTAAGGAAAATGAGAGATCTTAGAATAACCTTAACCACCTCGTGGTCGTCCCACTTTATGCTCCCGAGGTTGCGCACTTGGTTCACCAAGGTTTTGAGCCGGTTGTACATGTCTTGTGGCTCTTCCCCTTGGCGAAGACGAAAACGACCGAGCTCCCCCTCGATCGTTTCCCGCTTGGTGATCTTGGTGAGTTCATCACCCTCGTGCGCCGTCTTGAGTAGGTCCCAAATCTCCTTTGCATTCTTCAACCCTTGCACTTTGTTGTATTCCTCCTTGCTTAGAGAGGCAAGGAGTATGGTTGTGGCTTCTGACTTGTGGGCCGTTGGAGCTTCTGACTTGTGGGCCCGCCTGGGTGTCCGGTGCACACCGGACAGCTACTGTACCTTGTCCGGTGTGCCAGTATGGGCGCGCCTGACTTCTGCGCGCGCAGAGCGCGCATTAAATGCGCGGCAGAGAGCCGTTGGCGCGGAGAAGACCGTTGCTCCGGAGTCGCACCGGACAGTCCGGTGCACACCGGACAGTCCGGTGAATTATAGCGGACTAGCCGTTGGAGTTTCCCGAAGCTGGCGAGTTCCTGAGGCCGACCTCCCTTGGCGCACCGGACACTGTCCGGTGTACACCGGACAGTCCGGTGAATTATAGCCGAGTCGCCTCTGGAAATTCCCGAAGGTGGCGAGTTTGAGTCTGAGTCCCCCTGGTGCACCGGACATGTCCGGTGGCGCACCGGACAGTCCGGTGCGCCAGAACAGGGGTGCCTTCGGTTGCCCCTTTGCTCCTTTGTTGAATCCAAAACTTGGTCTTTTTATTGGCTGAGTATGAACCTTTTACACCTGTATAATCTATACACTTGGGCAAACTAGTTAGTCCAAAGATTTGTGTTGGGCAATTCAACCACCAAAATTATATAGGAACTAGGTGTAAGCCTAATTCCCTTTCAGTTACACTCCAGGCACCGACGCTTTAGGCAAGGGTAAGACTAGGAGATGTTGAATTGGTTTAGACTCTATGGACTTGTTATGTAACGTATGAATTATATAGACTTGTAATGGACTCATTTGGCCTCTACGGGCTTGTATGACATTTTAATGGACTTGTATGAATTCTATGGTCTTGTAATGCACTTGTTTAGACTTTTATGAGCTTGCTTGGAATTGTTTACAATTGTATGCACTTGTATGTTATGCTTATCTATGTGTATATGTTGGATTGACAAAAAACAGAGAAAACTCTGCCGAAATTTTGTGAAATTGTTGGTTATGTCATGTAGCCTTTACAGAACTATTACATAGCCTTTTCAGAAGCATTAATTTTTGGACTAGCATCTAGACTTTTCAGATCCATTTCGTAGCCTTTTCAGGAGTGTTTATATAGCCTTTTCAGAGTGTAAAAAATAGCCTTTTCAGGATTGTATATATAGCCTTTTCAGGATTGTATATATAGCCTTTTCAGAATCAACTATATCCTACATTAGCGTAGGACATGTAGCCTTTTCAGAACAAGAACATAGCCTTTTCAGAGTTTTTGTACATATCTGATGTTTATAATCTATTACACTATCTATCCTTTAGCCTATATATACACGATCCTTTGTACATTTGCTTCATTGTGCAATACAATGGCTTCAGGGTCTTCTAGGGGCAAGGGTGCGGTAAATGAGAGACGAAAGGATGGAGGGAAGTTAACTCCAATGTGTTTCGATGGCCCTCTTGGTCCAGATTTTTTTGAAGAGGCGGTTTTTAACTTTCCAGTTCAAAGTAAAAAAGATTTCAACAAAGAGGTTAGACTTAGGTCCTACGATAATAGGAGAGAAGATTGGCCGAAGTGCATGCATGGTGAGGATTGCTTGGTGCAGATGTTCGTTGAGGGTGGAATTGATGGAGGCCGGCGTTTCTTCAGATGTCCTTATGCATATGTACAAATTAATTTCTAGTCCTTTGTTCTAAATACTTTTGTTGTTCAGTGAAACTAACTATAAACATTTATGCAGCATTCATTGGTCAAGGAGAATTGTGGGTTCACTCGTTAGGTAGATCCTAGTCCGATTTTTCCTCATGCGGAATACATATCCTACCTACAGAATAGGATATTTGATCTAGAGAGAGAAGTAAGCAACAGAAATGACGAGGAAGAAAGAGACAACAACAATGGTGGTGCTTCACAGGTGCAAGTATGCCCAGATCCATATTGTTGCTGCCCTTGTCACAACAAGGATGTTGGTCCTCCGTCGTCTCCACCGCACCCACAGCAGACACCAACAATGGAAGGATACTATGGGGAAGGGTCAACTCAATTTGGAATGTGGGAGCACTACTAGAAAACTCTTCTGTATCAATTGCTTTCAGCGTGTTGATTATCTATTTCAATTGCTTCAAGTCGCCTACAAGAAATGCTTTAAATCTAGTTTTAATCAATTATGTATTTATGTAATTTTTCATCAATTTGAAGGTAATTCATTACGAAATATCATTGTTCGACAATACATAATACCGAATAATAAGTTCATTATTACATAACTTCAAATAAAACACCAATAATACTGAGTACAACGGGGCCATTTGCCTTTGCGAAATGCATCAGGGTTCTCCTCCATTGCTTCCTTTGCATGACGTGCACGCTCAAGCTTCTTCTCCTTATCTTCCATGCATTCAGCAACACGCCTCCTTTTCTCTTCGTCGTCACGTTGTTGCTCGGCAGCAAGCTCCTCTCGTCTTTTTTCCATCCTCTCTTTGTCCTCTGCATCCCTCTTTTGAAGATTCTCCAACCACTTCTTGTCTTTCTCTGATATTTCTGTGTCAATCCACTGCTCAAAATCACATAGCGGTGGAGGAGTCTACAAAATATGCAATTATTAGTACGCAAAAGAACATTTACAAAAACATTCACAAATTGTAAACATATTACAAGACTATTATCACCATTAAATTCATCCGACGTTGAACAATAGTTGGCTCAAATGCAAAGTTAGCAAACATCCAATACCTTTGTCGATAGGTGTCATGATCCTCAGACTTATCGACCTTACAAGGATCACCACAAAAACACATAGGCACTGGAACACCACTTGGCAAAGGCAGCGGGTCGAAGGTAGTTCCGGTCAAAGGACCCTTCCTAAATTTCCATAAACTCTATAACAATCACAAATATAATAGACTCACAAAATAAGAGGCGGATCTAAAACTTACCTTGGTTTAGCATATTTACCACGCCTAGACATCCTATAAATCAGACAATATCTCTAGTTTAGAAGAATTGGAATGAGCACAGCAACAAGCCAGACGTAGGGTACTATTTATAGGCACGTACCTCGGCGCCATAGATCTTGGCGCCGAGGTAGGCGTCGTTGACCGGACGCCTACCTCGGCGCCAAGATCTATGGCGCCGAGGTACGTGCCACGTAGATCCATGTCATACCGCCGTCTGACGTATAAGCGCCAATATTATTGGCGCCGACACACAGAAGCTCGGCGCCAATGATGACGGCGCCGAGCTAAGGGTCCATTTTTTGAAATGAAACTGCCAGGGGCATAATTGTGCAAAAAAAACACAAAAATGGCCAAATTGCAAAAAAGTTGGGCTATGGAGAAAATCTGAACCGCGGCGGCTAGCTAGCAGGTGACGGCTGTAGATGTTTTAGGATTCCATATTTATATATGAGTAATGTTTTTGGCTTTTTATTCACAGCCCAAATACATACGAACTGGATTGGGTCAGCTGAATTCAAAACAGCTGAAAGCTTGGAGAACAGGGGGGCGGTGCATGAGAAAAAATGGATACGGCAAATGAGTGTACGGGAGCGCGCAGTCATAATCTGGATGACCAAACCTCTTTGCGCTCAGCCAGAAAGGTCTCTCTCTCCCCATCTCAATCTTCTCTCTACCTTTTCACTTTGATTCCACTTCAGAGATTTGAGTCTCTAAACTATGCTAGAGACATCACTTACCTGTTCTTCAACTCCAAGAACACTTCGTTCGCATTTAATCCGATGCTTGCGTTCGTTACATTTCTAGTTTTGCTCCTAGATGGTTAGAGCATTGTCAGTGGAGCTTTTTCATCACGTGTGGCAGCCTCAAAATTTTATAGTCTTATTTATTTAAGTATCAACCACTCATCTTAAGAGTTTTGATTTGAGAATGAGAATAGAGTTTGAGATACCCAAGATGGCTTCCTCGACAATATGGAGGTGGACCAGCTTTGATGACTTTTGCGTTCATACTTTGGGGGTGTTTGGTTGCTCCTGCTAAAGTTTAGCCCGGGTCACATCAAGCGTTTGACTTTTAAATAGGAGTACGAAATATAGACCCAACCAACTGGACTAGATTCGTCTCGTCTTTTAATCTTCGGCTGACAAATTAGTTTTATAATCCGACTACATTTAATACCCGGAACGGAGGTTCAAACATTCGATGGGACAGGGGCTAAATTTTAGCGGGGTGTAACCAAACACCCCCTTAATTAGGGATAGCAAGGAATTCTCCATCGGAAAATAGGCCACATCATCATTTCCACAATGAACAAAAATTCCTCGGGAAGTTCCCGGTGGTAATAAATCTACAACTGGAACCCCGTCTCCGCTTAAATTATAATTAGAACATATGTTATTGGTTGTTAATGTAAAACATATGTAAGAAATCATTATATGTACAATAAAATGAGCACATTTGTATAATAAGTGATCTCTTGATAAATTAATTAATTAATTATTTTTATCATTCACTATTACATAAAAACATCGTTATGTGTAAGTTTAACGGATCTCAACGAGGACGGGGATAGAAAATGTCTCCATATCCTAGTTTATCCGTCGATGGAGAATTTTTTTTTCCTATTTACAATATCGTATGAGAATAAACTTCATTATCCTCTAATGAAAGAATCCGCAATAGAAAATCGGAGATCGGGACAATTATTGTCATCTCTATGCTTATTTATGTGCTTGTTAATTTGTGAGGTGTTTCTCGGGTTTGGTATAGAGTTAGTGCTTCTACAGTAGTATCTTTCGAGTGATGAATGAGTCTCTACTCTTCCCTATGAACGAGGCTCTAGTGTACCCTAGAAAACTCTATAATTTACTCGATCTGATTTTCTTTGGGTAGATTTTAAATTGCCATCTAGATAAGGTTTGTGGACATGACAGTTATGATTGGCCTCGATACATCTTGGTTCAGCGTACCTAGCTTCGTCCGCCTTCCCACGTACGTACAGTTGAGGACTAGGAATGCTGTAGCACGGATCGGGACACCTCCGGGCTCCGGCCATTACTCGTCAAGTATAATATCTGCATGCAAAGCTGCTGGCATGTGGCAAAGCCGCATATATAGGGTGGACCCGTGGAGTATATGAGTATGACAGTACATGCATGCATGCATGCACGCGTGAGCACTGTTCATCGATCCATCATCCATCCATGGGAGCTGAGAGCTGACTAGCTGAGCGAGACCATGACATGAGAGCCTAAAGCCTCAACAAGACGGCAGGCGAGAAGTCCTCTTTGTAGCCTACTCGCTTTCGCTAGTTACACTCTGCATCGGCTCGGGTAGCGTCAGCCCGGCCTGTTGTTGGTCTGGATGGAGGCAACGGGGCCGGCCGTCCGGCCTGCTGCGTACGCGTGCTGCCTGCCGTTGCATGCATGCGTCGCCGGGGAATTACGCCCCTGGCTCCATCGACGTGGGCAGCCGCCTACCGCAGCGGAAGCGCCGGCGACGACGACGACAGTCGACAGGCGGGGGCGCCGATGCGTCCATGCGTTACTGGATGCCTGGCCCGATCGGCCGCGCGGCCCTTTTTCTTGCCCCATCCCTCCTGGTCTTCTCCGGCTTCCTCTCACCCACTACTCACCTGCACCTGCTAGCTGCGCATGCACACACCCGATCCTCTGCCGCTGCTTGGCCAGTAGCAATCGATACCTTCGCTGGGTTTCTGCGCCGGTGGGCGACGGGGCTCGAGAGGCGAGCCGCCGTGGCCCGCCGACTGGCCCTCGTGGCCTCGTCTACGTACGCTTTTTTTTTTTTTGTACAAACACGCTGTTTAAAACCGCTTTAAAACTTCACTTTAAGACCGCTTTAGGCCTTGTTCGTTTGTGTCGGATTACATCCGGAATCGTTAAAGCTAATCAAAGTTTATATAAATTAGATAAGCAATCTGGTTAGGAATCGTTCCGACCCATCAATCCAGCACAAACGAACAATGCCTTAGAGTTTATAGCTCTAAAGCCAGACCAAACATGCTCTAGAACTGGGGTGTGTTTTGATCGATGCCACAGGTTTGTCATGCCCGCACAGCGAATAATAATATTCGTTTTGGCTAGCTATTTGGCGCGTGAAACCTTGAATCCTTCGTACATACACCTCACAGGCTCACACATCACAAATCTACCAGCATTACCATTTTTCCGTCTGGTGGCCTAATTTTTTTTATCAAATTTCGACAAAATTTGTGGTATCTCTATCTACTATATTAAAGCACCAGTTTCAAGAGTCCTCCTGAGTCAATATTTTTTTAAAAAAACCTACATTTATTTAGAATCAACCCGCACTCATATAATCTCTTCTCTATTACTATAATAGAAGAATTTATGTAAAAAATAAGGAAAAATTATGTATAAGTGAGTTTTTGAAACTTGGTTGTTCGCTCTACATTCACACCCAACTAATAATCAATAGAAAACATATATTTTGTGCTTTATTAATCAAAATTTATCCTATATTATATATAAAAGTTGTAGCAATACAAGGCCATGCATCATATGACTAGTGGATTACTTAAGTAGCTGTAGATATGTCATCGGCCCAATTAACTTGCTACTTTCGAGCCCCCCATTGTTGTACTCCCAACAAGTTTTCACGAGACAACAATGAATTGTTAACTTGGAAGGACTTGGTTGGGATATCATCAACCAAGAAGGCAAGGATTCAAATCTGGAGTGAGTGGGGTTTAGGTATTCCTCTGCTACCTCCTAGCCCTAGCCCTAGGCTAGTGCTCCAACAAGCACCGAAAACATTCAAACTTTATACGCGTACTCGTGGCGTCACGACAAGGCAGCAAAAGTCGGCGAGAGTTGGCAGCACTGACAACGGCTGCATGACTGCATCCGTCCCATCCATGGCAAATAATAAAACACACCACCGAGAAGGCGGCTAGTCCATGCCCAGCAGCACTGTGTGTGCCCGACCCAGCAGGAGCAGGAGCAGCTATGAGAAGTGAGAAAGATAGCTGAATTTGTAGGACGTAGTACTACGTGAGTAGAGATGGCAATGGGTACTCGCGACCCGATAACCGATGGATATTTACTCCATTAGAGTATGTATGTGTGCTAAATATTTTACCCGTGGGTCTGTTATTTGACAAAAATCTTCACCCAATGGGTAAACGGGTATTAGAACGTTCCGCATTCATCTATACCCGTTAACCCGTGGGTATAAAATACCCAATATAAACTTATCTGAAGCATGGATTTGGACTTTAGTCATCCAACTTTTTTACTATTTAACAACAATTTAATGACCATGTAATGGAACATGTAATGTGCTATGTAGTATTATCATAGTGTTACTACTTTATCCAGTTATCTTTGGTGTGTTGAATGGATGGTTAAATGATGCTAGAAAAATTTGTAATAGTATTTATATGGATATACTTGACATTTGTATAGTATAATATTCTGATATTTGTTTAATTTTTGTGGGTACGGGTGACCCGATGGATGACCCATACTCACATGGGTATGGGTATGAGGGTAAATCCATACCCGTCAGTGTATATTGGTGACCTGATATGATTATTTTTGTGTCGTGGGTATGGATATGGGGTAGTAATACCCGGTTGAGCAGCGCCGACTCAGAGGCAGAGCACGGGCGGCCGGCCGGCCGGGATGTGCCAGCCCTCGCCTTTCTCACTCACCCGTCAAATCAGAGCCTAATCATTGCGGAAAGGAAAGCTAGCGCCCCGTGGCGTGGACCGGGCCAGAAAAGAGGAACTTTCACATCAGCTCCACTAGCTACTGGCTGCCTCGGTCAGACGACGATCTTGCCAGTGCCAATGGCACGTTGACCGGCCGGAACCAAGCCAAGCGCCCAGGGAGGCCTGGCCAGCTGCACTCCTCTCCTCTCCTCTCCTCTCCTCTGCTGCCCCCTACTCTACCCCCTAGCGACAGGCTATGCATGCGGGCGTGCAGTGCAGCTGGGGTTGGCAGTGCCTCAGCTAGCGACGAACCGACGGGCACTTCTCCGATCCCACGCCGCTCGCGGCTCGCTCGGCGCTCCGCTGTAATTTCTTTTTGTCCAAATTTCAGGACGGACGGACGACAGACACGTACTGACGTACGCCGACGCCATGCATGTGTGACACGTGATGAAGAGGACGGACGGACGTACGGTCGGACGAGCTGCTGAGCTAGTCAGCTAGAGGAGACGATGGGAGAGATGCTAGAGCTCAGGCAGTAGCCTAGCCCCCTGTGCTCGTCACCTCTGCTGCTCCTCCGATCTCACTCACCCCGGCCGATTACCTGACAGACTCACTGACAGCGCTGACGTGCACGTCGCCTTAATTATTTTCATTTTTTTTGTTGTCAGCAAGGTCGTGATGTGATGTGAGTGCCGGCGCCCATTTGATTGATTGATCATTCGGTGACAAAAGGCAGGTCTAGAGGGCTAGACGGACGTGGGAGGAGGAGGAGGAGGAGGATAGGAGGCGGCATCGATGATCGATCGACCAGGTTAGCTGCGACTGCTACTAGCACTCCTACTTCTTTGCATCCGGATATAAAGAAATCTCTTTTACAACCTCTCACATCCACCAGCTGATGATTCATATAAATAAAAGAACAACAAATTACCAAAGAATAAAGTTACAAGTTTTGGTCCTTCTGCAAAAAAAAAAAAAACAGTGAAGTCCTTTTACTTAAAGAAAAAAATATGATCAGATATACGTGCCTTTTTTGTGGAAAACGAAATTACATCAAAAAATAAATGTTTTTCCTTTGGTTGGTTCTGAGAAATAAGATTCTCACAAAGGACAATCTAAGGAAAAAAAACTGGCAAGGTTTAGGGTTTTCAGTTGATTGTGTTTTCTGGTGCACTGCTGAATCAATTGACCATCTTTTCTTTAAGTGCCTTGTGTGGCCAGATACGTGTGGATGGTGATTCAAGTCTCATTGGACATTACTTTTATCCCTAGCAATATTGAGGATTTCTTTGTTGTTTGGATGCGAAACTTCAAAAAAAAAAATGCTAACCTTATCCTCTTTGGTTGTGGGGCTGTTTTATTTGTGAGCTATCTGGAGGGCTAGGAATGATTGGTGCTTTAGGGATAAAACTTTGTATGATCCGACTAACGTGATTTTCATGTGCTGCTTTTGGTTAAAATCGTGGGCAATTCGACAGAAAAAGAAGGAAAAAAAGATGGTGGAATAAGGAGGCAGGCTTGTCAGAAGGATGGCATGCGACATGTTGTGTCGTGGCTTCGGCGGGAGACCGGTGGATCGTCGAATTTCTGGGATTTAGCCCCTTGCCTCTTGCTGATGGGGGTTCTTAGCTGGTAGCCTGTGCATGTGTCGAATGTTTCATTCTAGTATTTTGCGCCAGGGTGTGTCCCTTTTTGTGACTCCTCAGGAGTGTTGTTTTGTAATAAGTGATACCTAGACACACATTAGTTTGCTTCTGTTTGTGCGTTAGGTCGTTTCTTTCTCTACTGAGCGCGCTCGTTATTGCTTAGGACGTCTAGCGTAGCTTATGTGACTTGTCTCTTGTTGGCTAGCCTTGGGCGTCTATGCCGGTGGTTCTTGTAATGAACTTTTGTTGTCTATTTCCTAATTAAATAGGGTTATACCTTATTGTAAAAAAAAGTGATAGATGTGAGGAGCTGTAAAATACGGTGTTTGCATTTGGGATGTATAGAAATTTGTTCCTAGAGTTGGCAGCAGCAGGCACCGGTGCCCCACCCAACCCCCAGCAGCAGCACTACAGCCTCGTCGTTCCCTCGAGGTTAGTTCTCTATAGGGCCATGGCCAGCCAAGGTCTGCATGTCAACCAAAACGTACACGCGCACGGAATCCGTCTGAAAAATTCAAAACGGGGCTGCATGCATGCATGCCATCATTGCGCTCCGGCAATTCCTGCGGGCTCGGGAACGGCACGGAGCTGCTCTTTTTTCCTCGACGGAAGGCGATTGGAGGACAGGCGGAATGTACATCGGATGGACCAACCTGAGATGAAAACGGAACGGGTTGAAATCTCCCCCGGCGTCCCCACACACAACACACTATTAGCTTATTGCAAGCAGCAAGAACGGCAGCAGAGAGAGGTCACGGACGTGCGCGACGATCCGAAGAGCAGAGATCACAAAAGTGCTACGAAAAAAAACTAAAAATCAATCAATGATAACCTAATCAATAGTCCCTATTAGCAGCACCGATTGACTGATTGGCGTTGGTCTAGCTCTCTTACCACCTCCTTTGCAAGAAGAACACGTCGCGGCCCCGCTCGGCCGCCGCAGCGGCGTCCTCCTCCGACGCGCGCTGCTCGAACCGGCTGACGACGGCGGCCCGCAAGTCGCACGCGTCCGGCGCCTGCGCCTGCGCGCGGGCGTTGCACGGCTTGATGTGCGTGCCCGCGCCGCCGCCGGCGCCGCCCAGGCTCGCGCGGGCCTGCAGGACCACCACCTCGCTCAGCGGCACCCGCTTCCGTGCCGGCCGCTGCTTCGGCGCGCTCTGCGACCGGGACGACGACTTGGCCTCCGACGACTGCGTGCTCGACATGTACCCGGGGCAGCTGGGCGACGCGGCGAGGCAGCTGGCAGGGCCCCCGCAGAGGGTCTTTGCCGCCGGGGTCGGCGTCGGCGGCGCGCACCGGGGCGTGCACTGCGCCGTCGCCGGCCGGGGCTTCTCCGGCGTGCACCAGCCGTGGTCCGGGAAGTGGCGCGGCGTCGGCACCTCGATGCACGGGGGCAGGTGGTGGTGGTGCTGCTGCTGGCACGGCGGCGGCGGCGACGACACCGGTTGCGCGCACCACTCGTCCTCGGTGCGCAGCGACGGCGCGCGGGACCTGGGCCGCGCCGTGTCCATCTCCACGGTCTTGGGGCTCCGGTCGTACGACGCCGACTCGACGGCGACGCTTGCGGACAGGCGCCGGCCGCACGCCGCCACGCCGTGCTCGCTGCGCGCGTCGTCCGCGTGCCGCTCTTGCTGCCGGTCGACACAAGCGACGCGCCCACATGGACAACGGGTTTCCACTCGTTAGAGAGCAGCAGCAGTACCAAGCCAACATGCGAGGTCGGCAGTTGACTTACCAGCGAGAAGCGCGGGCGGGCGGGAGGGTGGTGGAGGCGCGGCTGGAGCGAGGGCAGGGCGCGGCCGCAGCGGGCGGCGCGGACGGTTGCCTGCGCGCGGACAAGCGCCTGCATGCTCTGCAGCGTCACCGTCGCCTGCCTCCGCACTAGGTAGCCGCGTACCAACGCCTGCAGCCTCACCAGCGCCTTGAGCGCTCGCAGCGCCTTCTTGGCCTGCAACGACACGGTTGGTCGGACGGGATGAGCCGGTTTCGCTTTGCGCGGAATTTGGATCGCAGGAAAGAAAACTAAGCACGTGATAAGTACAGGGGAGGGGCAAAAAAAAAAGAAGGAAGAATCTCTTGTGAGCAGTAATCAGACGAGGTGACTGTTGCATGGTCCCTGTGCTCTGCTGGGCCTGTGCATGTGTGTGGAGAGCGCGCCCACGCCCACGCCCACGCCACGGAAGAAGAGGAGATGAAGGGATCATCTATCAATCAAGAAGAGAAGAGAAAGCCATCTAGCCACTGACCAAGAAGCCTCTGAAGGCCGTCTGGATCTTGACGGCGGCGCCGGCGCGGCCGCGGGGATCCAAGTCCAACACGACCCCTCCGCCGCCGAAGGCCGGTCCCTGGCTGGTAAGGCGCACGACCTCGACGGCGGCCTGCGCGGCGGCCACGGCCGCGTCCGCCGCCGCCGCGGTGGCCGCGGCGACAGCGATGGCGTGCTTGCTCTGCCGCCGCCCCGTGTCGTCGTCGAGCGACCTGAGCCACGCGGCCTCAGCGATCGCCGCGCTGCCGGCGGCGCCCCGCACGAAACCCTCGGTCGCCGCGGCGGAGGCCTCGGCCGAGTCCCGCGACGGCCTCGCGAAGCTCCAGCGCTTCCTGTCCGCGGGGGCCGGCGCCGGGGAGGCCTGCCTCTCCTGGTCTTTCCTCCCGCCGCCAAGCAGGCTGCGGAACCACCTCGCCGCCTTGCCCATCGCCGGAATTCGCCTTGCGTGACCGAGCTGCAGTAGTAGAAGCAGCTGGAGTGTGGTGGTGAGTGGTGACGAGGGTTGGCAGCGGCCGGCCGGCCGGTGGCGTTAGAAAGGGGAGCTACCTAGGAGCCTGTGACAGCGAGTTTGAATAAAAAGCAGGGGAGGAGCGGGTTTGGAATAAAAAGGAAGGAAGCGGGGCCATTAGCGGACAAGAGCACCATATGTCCCGCCCGAGACGACGGGTCGGAGGGGAGGGGAGGGGACCCTACCCTCCTCCTCTCTCACACGCTGGCAGCTGAATATTCGTGTGTGTTTTAGGGCATGTACAGTGGAGAGACACCAAAACGGTTCTCCAAGCACAGGAGACAACTAAGAGACTCTATTGTACAATGGAGTGTCTATAAACGTAGTCTATTAATAAATACAGAATTAAATGTATTTGTATAGCATCAGATCGATAGAACAGACAACAAATTCGTACAGTGGGAAGTGAGGCGTCTGTTGTTACTTGGTTTACGAGCCAGAGACGTCTCTTCACGGAGAGACGGCTCTAAGATTATTTTGCAAATAACCCCCTAAAACACCTTAAGAGCCCCCACATTAAACACCACTGTACATGCCCTTAGTGCGACGTGTAACTGACTTGACTGATGCCCCTAGCAAGCAGCAACGCAAAGCTGCGCAATCCCAGGCACGAGCGAGATGGACGACGGCACTAAAGAAATGGCGTGAGCCGTCCCAAATCCAAGAGGTTTTTGATCGTGCGTGCGCCGTGGACGAGTTCAGAAAGCGCGCGGCAGGATCAGTTCAAAAGGCGCGGGAAAGGTGCTGCTGCTGATGTGTCCAATGGCAGCACTGACATCGGGGGCGAAGGCAGGATTTAAGGGCCTATTTAGGAATACAGTTTTAAAACATTATAGTTTTGAGATACTATAGTTTACAATTATACATGACACAAATATTATAATATTATTTCTACCATAGTAAAACTACAGTGTTGCTCAAAATCGTGATCTGTTTGGTTTTATTAGAAAAATAAAATATATGTAGAGAGAAAATAAGAAAACTGAGGTACTGGGTGGGGTTTCGAAAACTCTAAAAATATCATGGTTTTGGATAAACTATGGTATTTAAAACCGTGTTTTGCCTGTACAAATCAAACACCTTATGAGTTAATACTATATTATCATTAAATATTATAGCATTGTTTCAAAACCACAAAATACGACACTTCTAAATAGGGACTAAGGGTATTTTATATTATTTACATAGTAATTAGCTAAGAAAATTAATAGCTCATAAAATTAGAGGAGACATTGCCCCCTCAGCGCCTGACGTCACGAGTGTGATGGATCTCGGATGGACCGCGATGATAAGGCAGCGCGATAAGTATCCTGTCTGTAAAATAAATGCAGGTGTCGTGTTGTGAGGAATTAACCGGTGAATCCATAGTGATAAAGTTTAGCGCTACAATTTTAGCATGTGAAGATCTAAACAGAAGTACTAAGAGCATTTTCAATAACATGACCTGTAAAACTATCCTATAATTTAAAAATAAGTATATTTTATAAAATTTAGGAAATCCAGCATTAAAACAACAAATCTAGATTATAGAGTAGCCCACTACGATGTAGTATATTTGAGTCTCTTGAGAGGGTGCTCTATAATTTTTTGACTCAATTTTATGAGATGAGCCATTGTTGGAGTAATTTTTCCTGCGAAGAGCCCCTTATTTCAATTTTAGGCATTGTTGTAAATACTCTAAAATGTGCTTACTAAACTTTAGCACACAATAGCAGTTTAACTTATCAAGGTGTGCTAAACTTTAGCACCCTACTAAAGTTTAGCATATATATGGGATCCAAAAAGACCCTAAGTTTAATTAGGTACGTTCACTGTGTATTAATATTTACGATACTAAATAAATATCATCGCATCAATCATATTGTTTGTTTTAGGTAATCTTTGCTTGGAGATTAGAAACTAGCAGTACTAGTTTTTATATACCTAGTCAAACTTAAAATCAATTCAGCTTATTGGAATGCGAGACGTGCACCTATATATTTTGTTACTGATCATTGATCATGATGATGAAATACATATTGTGAATAAATAGATTTGTAGTAAGTTTAGGATGGATAAAGTATGACAGAGAAAAAGACTGTACTACACTTCATGATTGATTAATAAGAGCAGCTGCGCATTGTTCCGTGACATGCATGGTCTAATAATGTGCACGCATATAAGTACGTACAAAAAACTCGACACTGAATTGGAAGACGAGAGGACGTACACATAGGTGTACATTCGGGCCGTCCGGCCCGGCCCGGTCCAAGCCCGAAAAGGCCCGTAATGTTTGAATTTCGGGCCGGTCCGACCCGTTTGAATTTCAGGCCGTGCCGGGCCGGCCCATGGGCCTAGCCCTCGGCCCACGGCCCGGCCCGTAATTGCTTAAACGTGCCGGGCTCATTTCGGGCGGCCCGAAATTATAAAAGCCCGAAATTCACATTACGGCCCGAAATTCAATTTTAGGCCCGAAATTCAGTTTTTGGCCCAAAATTCACATTAGAGCCCTAAATTAAAAAAATAATAATAAAACAAATAAAAGATAAGACAAATAAATTTGAACAAAATCAAACTTAGTATTTGTATTAAAGTTACCACAGCTATGCAATGACTACCTCGTTTATAAATCATTTTGTTAGAAGGAAAAAGAGTATAACCAGCTCTATACAAAGTTCGTAAGTTCAGTTTATTGTCTAATATTCATAACAAAAGCAAAATTACATCACACACTCTAATTCAAAGCTACAAAGAACATCTAACTAGCATTATATCTAGCTTTGTGTTATTTATCAAGTATATGAAAGTGTGGGATGAAGTGTGGTTTTAATAAATATATGGGCCTTTTCGTGCCTCTATATGGGCCATTTCGTGCCTGCCTTAAACGGGCCGTGCTCGTGCCCGCCCATGGGCCGTGACCTCGGCCCAAACCTGACCCGATATAACGGACCGTGCCGGCCCGGCACTAAATTATTTCGGGTCGTGTCGTGCCTAGGCCGTGCTTTTTTTCCGTGCTTCGGGCCGGCCCACCAGGCCCAGCCCAAATGTACACCTATAGACGTACAGTACAGGAGACTTTGATAAAAAATAAATAAATAGGCTCAAGTGTAACACAGTACATGCAACCTGCGAGCTTGACTGTGGGCATATTGTATGTGTGTGTATGTATATACAGGGGCGGATATTGGGCCCGGGCCACCTGGGCCGTGGCCCGGGTCGTAGCCCAGAAACAATTTTATATATGTATAGAGTTTTGGCCCAAAAGAAATCTAAATGGGCCTAACACAAGGCATGCTTCCCAGCCGATGCGCTGTGCATCCGCGCGGCTGACGGCGCCGCCTCCAAGGCTTGGCTCTGGCTGCGACCTCCGGTGTCCGTCGTCTGCCCTCCGGCGTCCGTTCGTTGTCCGTCCGTCCCGTCCGCCGTTCGCCCTCCAGCGTCCGTGCTGTCGTGCGTCGTCCGCGCCCGGCGCCTCCGCGGTCCGCCGAATGCCCATGAGGCTGTGACCCATCCGGTCGTCCGCACGTCCGGTCCAGCGTGCAGGTCCCGAGGTCCGGCCAGGCGGGCCAGCTAGCCAACCGGCCAGGGGCAGCGTCGGGCGCCGCTCGCCCCTCGACGGCTCAGCCACGTCCAGTGCCCATTCGGCCAGCAAGTCCCAATCTGACAGTGGCAGTGGGCCAGTGGCAGTCGACCTCCCTGGCTCCCTCCAATTTCCAATTCTCCGTTACGTTTGATTTCCATCCACTGCTCCAAGCCTTCGAATCTCCAACAGTCCTACTAACTGTAAGCATCTTCTCATTTTCTTAGCTTCTTTTTTCTTTTGTTACTAGTGAACAACGAGCTAGATACTATATTGTTAAATGTTTCTGTGATGGTAGATTGACATAATGGATGGGAGGAATTGTTTGAGAAGGTAAAGACCTTTTATAATCAACATAACATTATTGTACCAAAGATGAATGATACAATTACTGTTCGAGGTCGCTCAAGGGGACATGGAGGTCAGTTAGTGACTTACTATCATCATTTCAAAAATGAGATCTTTATTGTTGTGTATGATCAAGTTATTGTGGAATTAAAAATTCGTTTTATTGAAAGATCTACTCAATTATTCAAATGCATTTCTTGTCTAGATCTAAGAAAAAGCTACCTCCATAAGGTTCAAGTGATATATTTTTGTGCTCACTCATATATTTTTGCATTAATTAGTTATATTGTCATGTTGTATCTCTCATTTTATATAAATATTTAACTTGCAATGTGTAGGTTCAAATTCACGTGCTAATGTTGATGAAGTTATTAGAGGCAGGGAAGGACCAAATCGTCTCTAATTAGGTACTTTTATATTTTTATCAAGTTTATTGTATTTTTAGATGCTAAATTGAAGTAAATACTATCTTAGTCTATGTTTGTGGTATATTTTGTTTTAGCGGTATTTAGCCGTATATTATATTAGGGGCTCTTTAAAGTAACCTTCAAGTTTTATAGTGGCCCGGGGCTTTAATTTTATAGAGCTTCGCCACTGTGTATATATACACAAAACAATCGCACATGTGCTTCTTTTGCGGTTCCTCCTCCCTGTTGAATAATTAGACAAATTCCATTATAAATTCCGAATATAAATCATGACCAAATCAGAAGAACTGAAATAACAAGCCAAATCAGATGATGCGTACTGATTAGACTTACTGATCGATGGCACGCGCCGGAATCAGCAGGGTCGACGATGTCGAAGTAGCGAAATCCGCAGGGTCGACGAGGTCAGCAGATCACGAGCAGTCGCGTGAAGACGCTTCCCAAAAACCTTATTCGCCCTCTCCCGGTGCAGGATCTAGAAGACGAATGGTTCCGGAGACCTGCTCTCCTGATCGCAGATGCACCTCTGCGGTCGGGACGAAGGGAACTAAAAGGCGGCTCAGCTATGAAGAGAGGCGAAAGCGAACTGGGATCTGGGATGATTTGGAGGCTGGCTGCCGGGCTCCTTTTATAGGGCCGAGTCCGCGACCCCCGTGCTTATCCGCCCACGAAAATCTCGCAATCAGTTGAGATTTTATAGCGATCGGTTAGGATAAGCGTAACAGCCAAGAAACCAAAAAATCAAACGGCAAAAGGTAGCCACAGGTGAGTAAGTATCAAAGAAGTCTTCTCCTTCTTTCTGAGTATAGCCTTTAGCCACAAGCCTAGCCTTGTACTTTTCAATTGTACCATCAGGCTTGAGCTTCTTTTTAAACACCCACTTACAACCCACAGGTTTGCATCCATAGGGTCGATCAGTGACTTCCCACGTACCATTTGAAAGAATGGAGTCCATCTCATTATGAACTGCTTCTTTCCAATCATCTGCATCTGGAGATGCAAATGCTTCTGCAATGGTAGTAGGAGTATCGTCCACAAGGTACACAATGAAATCATTACCAAAGGATTTTTCAACCCTTTGTCTCTTGCTCCTTTTAGGAGCATCATTGTCATCCTCCTCTAGGACAATTTCATGTGGTTGTTCAAAACTCTCAATAGGTGTATTATGTTCAGGAATTATCTCAGAAGAGTATCTAGAATTGCTATGAATGTCTTTCATTGGAAATATATGCTCAAAGAAAGTAGCATCACGTGATTCCATAATAGTATCAACATACACATCAGGAACTTCAGATTTAACTACTAAAAATCTATAAGCTATGCTACACGAAGCATATCCAAGAAAGACACAATCCACTGTCCTTGGACCAAGCTTGCGCTTTTTATTAATTGGTACATTGACTTTCGCCATGCACCCCAAGTGCGCAAGTATGAAAGTGATGGTTTTCTCCCAACCCACTTCTCATAAGGGGTTTTCTCTTCTTTGCCCATAGGAATTCTATTCAGAACATGACATGAAGTCAGGACTGCCTCCCCCCACCATGCCTTAGATAAACCACAAGTGTCTAACATGGCATTCACCAGGTCAGTCAACGTACGGTTTTTCCTTTCAGCAACCCCGTTTGACTCGGGTGAATAGGGAGGAGTCCTCTCATGAATAATGCCATGTTCTACACAGAAATCATCAAAGACTTTGGGAAAGAACTCGCCACCACGATCTGATCTAAGACGTTTGATCTTTCTCTCTAGTTGGTTTTCAACCTCAGCCTTATAGATTTTAAAGTAGTCTAAAGCCTCATCTTTAGTTTTTAGCAAGTATACATAGCAAAATCTAGACGCATCATCAATCAATGTCATGAAGTATCTCTTACCACCTTTTGTCAACACACCATTCATCTCACAAAGATCAGAATGTATGAGTTCTAGTGGTGCCAGGTGTCTCTCCTCAGCAGCCTTATGAGGCTTTCGAGGTTGCTTCGACTGCACACAACTATGGCACTTAGAACCTTTGACTATGGTGATATTCGGAATTAAACTCATGGTTGCAAGCCGAGACATAGAGCCAAAATTAATATGACACAAACGAGAATGCCAAATACTCGCAAGATCATCAACATTAGCACAAATATGGTTTACAGACTTATTATTGAAATCTAACAAAGAAAAGCGGAACAAGCCTCCGCAATCATAGCCTTTACCAATAAATTGTCCAGACTTGGACACAACTAATTTATTGGACTCCAAAACTACCTTGAACCCATCTCTACATAGAAGGGTTCCGCTAACGAGATTCTTGTGTATAGAAGGGACATGATGCACGTTCTTCAGCTGCACGATCTTTCCCGAAGTAAACTTCAGATCCACCGTGCCAGTGCCATGAACAGAAGCATGTGACCCATTCCCCATTAGCACGGAAGAATCCCGGGCGCCCTGATAAGAAGAGAACAAGTTAATGTCAGAACACACATGAACATTAGCACCAGTATCAAGCCACCAACTAGGTGATTGAAATACTGAGAAGATGAAAGGTAGATTACCATACCCTTTGTCTTCCTCATTGCTAGCGATCACTGTGTTGACATTGCCCTTTTTGCCACGACGATCCGCTCGATCAGGACAATCCTTGGCAAAATGACCCGCCTCGCCACATGCGAAACATGTCAATTCAGCCTTGTTCTTCTTCTTCTTGAAGTTGGTAGTTTTATTGGGCTTGTTAGATTTTGGCTTCCCTTTGCCCTTGTTGTGGTTCTTCTGAACCATGTTGGCGCTGGAGTGGCCCTCGCCTCCTTTAGATCCCGTGTCCTTAGCCCGAGCTTTCTCCTCAACATCCAGAGACGCTATCAGATTTTCAACTGATATCTCCTGTCTCTTATGTTTCAGAGCTGTGGCGAAGTTCCTCCATGTAGAAGGCAACTTTGCAATAATGCACCCAGTCACAAATCGATCAGGAAGGACTATCTTAAGGTGGTCGAGCTCCTTGGCTATACACTGTATTTCATGAGCTTGCTCTACAATAGAGCGATTATCAACCATCTTATAATCATGAAAGCTCTCCATGATATACAGGTCACTGCCAGCATCTGATGCACCATACTTAGTAGTAAGTGCATCCCACAACTCTTTCCCGTCTGTGTACTGCATATTCGCATCAACCAGACGGTCAACAAGGGCGCTAAGAACGGCTCCCGTGAACATAGTATTGGCATGGTCGTACTCTTTCTCCTGTTCAGGAGTCAGTGGACCCTCAGGTCTGCCTTTACTAACATGGAAGACATTCATAGCAGTAAGCCAGAGCGTGGCCTTGACTTGCCATCTCTTAAAGTGCATACCATTAAACTTTTCTGGCTTCAGCGCGTCGGCAAAAGCAGCCATAGAAAAACTAGGAAATTGTCTACAATAAGGTTTTTGGATTGTTGAATAATTAGACAAATTCCATTCTAAATTCCGAATATAAATCATGACCAAATCAGAAGAACTGAAATAACAAGCCAAATCAGATGATGCGTACTGATTAGACTTACTGATCGATGGCACGCGCCGGAATCAGCAGGGTCGACGATGTCGAAGTAGCGAAATCAGCAGGGTCGACGAGGTCAGCAGATCACGAGCAGTCGCGTGAAGACGCTTCCCAAAAACCTTATTCGCCCTCTCCCGGTGCAGGATCTAGAAGACGAATGGTTCCAGAGACCTGCTCTCCTGATCGCAGATGCACCTCTGCGGTCGGGACGAAGGGAACTAAAAGGCGGCTCAGCTATGAAGAGAGGCGAAAGCGAACTGGGATCTGGGATGATTTGGAGGCTGGCTGCCGGGCTCCTTTTATAGGGCCGAGTCCGCGACCCCGTGCTTATCCGCCCACGAAAATCTCGCAATCAGTTGAGATTTTATAGCGATCGGTTAGGATAAGCGTAACAGCCAAGAAACCAAAAAATCAAACGGCAAAAGGTAGCCACGCCCCCGCAAGGCGAGGGGCCGGATTTCAGCGGACCATTCACGCGCATGTCGTGCGCCCCGCTCCGGCGAGGCGAGCGAGCGCGCGCGCGCGTGTGGCTCTCCACACTCTCTCCTCTCATCCATGACTTGGTGAGTGAGTGTGGCTTCCATATTTAAGTTAGCTCTACTCCACAAGAGCTAGCAATATGGTGCTATTGGTTCCACCTATCCCTTTGCCATCCACTTATATGGGCTTTTGAGATTTTCCTGGGATTTATTAGAAATTCTTAATTGGGCCAAGCCCATAAATCCTAACACTCCCCTCCTGGGCGACGGCCGGATCGCAACGAGACAAGCGGTAGTTACGTACAGTACCAGATACGCTGCAGCGTATCGCCGCCGGGGCAGGCAACAAGCGGCTCGTCTGTCGTCTGCTCTCCGATTCAGATCCCCGCCGGCTCGCTTTGACTTGTGAACGAAGCTGCAGGCAGATGGTATCGTACTCGTACCTCTACCTCAGGTGGTGTATGGGTTGGAAAAGCACGTAGCTGCTTCGCTGTAGCAGTAGGGGGCTGGGGCTGGGCTGGGCAGCCTGTGGGCACTGGGCAGCCACTGCCCACTGTCCTGCCAAGCAAAGCAACACAGCCGCGATGATGGCGCAAAAGGAGAAGGATCTCTGCGTGGACGTCACCCAGATAGAGGCGCGGGGGTGCACAGCACAGTACCAGAACCCCGCTTTGTTAGAAAGAGCGCAGCAGGCGAGGAGGAACAACAGGCCAGCACCGCGATCCGCCGGGATGCGCCGCCGTGCAACTGATCGCCACCCTGTGCTTGATTTGAGCATGGCATGGTAGCATATAAGCCACGGGATTTGGACCGGAGCTAGCAGCCGGCCGAGCACGGGCAGGACTATAGCGGTACACAATACAAAGGGACCTGGGCCCAGCCCAATCATGCGAATTTGAACCCGCAGCCATCCCCACAGGGTCCGGCCTGCCTCGCTTTTTGGACGGGTCTGGGCTGGGTTCCCACTTCCCAGCGTGCGGCAGTGTACGTGCACGCCGTACGCCGGCCGAGGAGGAGGAGCAGCGGCTGAATGCCCGCGCCACCAACCAGTGCACCGGTCAACCTGGGTGCTCTGCTGGCCGCTCCCGCGGGAGGAGGTGCGCGCGCGCATCGGGTCGGGTCCGCATGTGCAGAATCTACCACACGTCCAAAACGGATGAGCCACAACGTCGCTCGTTCGTGGCGTCCTCATCCTCAAGCTCTGCCTAGCCGCTGCTGTGACTGTGAGCGCAACCACACGCTCAAGGGGTGCGCTGCCAGTGAGAAAACCTGACACGAAGGGGATTGCAAGAAAGCAACGCTGCTGAGCACACCCGTCTCTTCTAGGAGAACGAAGCACAGCTGCTTCCCACACCAAGACCGTCGGATAAAGCTGAAACGAGATGACGCCGCGCCTCGCAAAAGTTTTAGCAATCCACAACAAAATTGCTCCTGGTGTACCAAAACCAAAAACAAAACGGAACGAAGGGGACTGTGGACCTCTCAACAGCACCAAAGGATAAGCTCGGGGATTGAACCTCACAACACGACAGCAACAACAAGGCCTAGATTAAGGCCGGGGACCTCAACGCCGGCCCCCGTTCTTGATTCTTCTCGTCATCTTACATGAACACATGGACGGTGGCACGGTGGCACCAACAGAACTCTCTATACCTATACTGATACTGTGGTACACTGGTACTGCCGCCCTCCACCCAGTGTTATTGCAGGATACACGTCGTACGTACTGATCGCTGAGACAGAGAGAGGAGAGGGCAGTCCTCTGATCAGGCCTTGCTGTCGTCGTAGGATTTCAGATCCGCGTGAGTGTCCTTGTAGCGCTGGGACAGGTACGCGGAGCAGGTGATCGGAGGGAACCTGGGCAGTGGAGATATATACAACGCAGCTGTAAAGATTCGGAATTTGACAGAGAACATAATATATATATGTATCCTGATGAATGGCAGATGGCTAGCATCTGCCTGGCTCCAGCCATCCGATCGAGGATGCCTGATAGAGCTTACTTTGGAGGATTTGATTCGGACTTGCAGGTCGGCAGGCACTCCACCACGCAGTCGTGGCTTGGTTCCACGAAGTAGGCTATCTGTTCAAGACAAGGCGAGAACACCCCGCCGCCACTGAGATCAGTTAGTTCAGAGCATTATCACCAGCCAGATATATGCTTCCGTCCAGCGGCAGCTGGAACAGGGAAACGACTCAAGGACTGGTGCTTTTCGTCTTCTTGCCAAGAGACTTTCAGGTTACAACAGTAATATGCATAGCTAAGGCAGTTTACCAACTCAAGATGAACGGACGTTACGAAACTTACCGAGTAGCGTTCTCGCCCATCTAGGACCACTCGATGTAAGGTTGACCTACACGTGCGAGAAAACACTGTGTTACTAACATGAGAAAGCAGTTGACACTATTTGATCCAGATCCCAGTAAGAACTAAGTACAAACTTGTTCATCGTAACAGAGAGGCAGGTTGTCCTACCTGAAAACGCCGTTACTCCACCTTTCGAGCATGTCGCCAAGGTTGACGATAAATCCGCTGAAAACGCAAGGTCAAACATGTCACGAGATTCGATTACCACGGCAAACTCCCTTCATGCCTTTGCTTCCCGAACGCGTGACTCGGTGCAATCATAAACTAATTCAGATTACTAGGCTTTACCCTTTCAACGGAGCTACGTATTCCCACAGTTGAGGCTGAGCGTTCTTGTCCTTGCATATCTGCAGGAATCCAAACGAGTGAAACCCCCGGCTGAAACAGATCCGAATAAAACCGCCAGAGAAGGCATCGGTTCAAGGTGTATTACTTGGAGCCCAACTACATCATCGGTTGCCAGGAGAGTTATCAGGCCGTAGTCTGAATGGGCGCCCGCTCCGTAAACACCCTTTGCAGGATCTGACACCTTACCTGGCGATAGAAAGAACATCAAACGACAGGACTCGTCATGTTCCTTGCGGGGTAAAATACCCGTCTGACACGAAGGCATGACCTGTTTCTTGTCCACCTTCGTAGTGCAGGAGCCTTAGCGTGGCTATGGACTCGCCAAGCATTTCAGGTCTATCGAAGAAGTCCACGTCTAGATCTAGAGCAAGAGCGATGATCCTTGCGACTGATTTTGCTACTATCCTGAAAATTTATAGAATACAGATCAGAACAGCAAAAGCTCTGGCCCAAGAAACTGTAAACTTCGTTACCATACTTCAGTTGTCTAGATATGAGCAGATTTGTAACATCATGGATCATCAAAGATCCACTTTATCAAATTTAGAACCTAAATTATAACCAATTATTATTATAGGTGTGCTTCTATATGAAGTATCGTTTTCAAGTCAAGGAAAAATGAACTCACAATGCCTCCCTGTGATATTGCTCCATCACTTCTCTCCATTTTGGTAGTACTTCTGAAAGGAACGATGTGGAAAGTATATATAAAAAACAGAAGAAAAAAACAATGTAATGTCATGATAATCACCAAATTAATTGATAAAGGAAACAGAATTAAAATCATGATACCGGAGCAAACAAGGATATACTGTTATTGACAAAAACCCAATAAATAAGAGCTGGACTATAAAGAATCTACAGTTATTCACCACCTTTCAAACATTCGTTAAACGAATGTAAGAACAAAAATGAATGATTCTTGAATAGAAAAACTTTATTCATGAGTCATCTAGTTTTGTAAATGGTATCTCTACGAACAGGAAAGAGCTTTACCTTTAGAAGGCCACTGATTTGGACCATAAAATGGCCTGTTTGCTTCTGGATCATCTGCAGGTACCTCAACTCCAATATAATATCCTTCCTTGTAGTCACCTGAAACAGATTATAGAGATGATAATAAGAATGTGTAAAATATGGAACCAAAAATAGCACAACCATAAGCGAAGGACATCCAGGATTCCAGAATAAAGTGTGGTTTTCAGTTTCTCAGTGCAGTTGCCCTTAGATTTTTTTAATGTCCTATCCTTTGAATTTAATACTGTAATAACTTGACAAGATTTTTCATCACTAGCAGCTCTCTACCATAGATGGCCCATGAAAAAACTAGATTTATGTGCAGCAACAACCGTGGAGTTTGAATAACTTACCATTAACTTGATTTTCAGGATCAAGAATTTCATCTAGCATGGGTGTGTACCCTCTATTCTTCTCGTCTCGGAGAAGCTTCATTTTCTCACTATGAGGAAGGTCAAAGAACTTCTTGCTCTGGGCAAAAACTTCATCCATGAACTCTTGGCTTATCCCATGATCCACAACATAGAAGAAGCCTGAATCCAGGCATGCCTACCAAATAAAAACATTGTTTTCAGGAAGAAGAGTATGATACAGAGCTTTTTTACGAACAGAGCCAACAAAGATTTGAGCTGTCAAACATGGAAACTTCAATATCATGCACACTAGATTTTTAGTGGTTCAAGACTAAATTATAGACAGTCAAGAGGCAACAAACTGAATGAAGTGTGGCTCGGGAAACAACTATCAGAAAATCTAGAAAAGAAACAAGCAGATGCATGCCATACATCACTGCCTTACTATATACCAATTCCAAAATAACATGCAAAAACCGAAAAATGGTAACATGCATTTACATGGATTGTGCCATAGAGGCAAGATGTACTTTTGGCATAATCAAGGAAATAAAAATGTACACTAAGACAAATAAATTATCCAAGTTGATAAGGATCCACCTAATAAAGAGAACCAATTATACCCAAATATTTTCGGGGGCAAAGTTGCTGCCTTTTCTGCTGACGAACCTAACAATAGAGATCTAAAGAAATTGCAAGATGGCAGGTTAGCAGGTCACACTCGTCAGCACAATATAAACGAACCTTTAGTTTCCAAAGGGATGAGATTTGAAGGTACAATTAACTAATTAAGTAATATACTAGATGAAAGCAACAGGTGAGCGATGGTAGTGCAACTAGTGTAATATATTGGAGATTTGGACAAGAGTGAAATACATGTTCTTGTGGAGCATGTGCACTGATAGTAAACCAATTCTATTAACCTGCCTTACGACTAGCGAAATAAATAAATAAATAAATAACAGACATAAGAACAATCAGGCTCCTACCCTCCTACCTTATGAAAAGAAACAAGATTCCCGAGAAAGGAAGTTCCAAGCCCTCTGCTATTCAGACAATCAGACACTTGTGTCGACCAAACTTGCGGAAATCAAGAAAGAACCGCGGACCTGCTTGAGGAGCGCCACTGATTTCTGGACGTTCGGGTCCGCCAGGCTGATGCAATTCAGGTTAGTCCTCGAGATCGGGCTCTCCATGCTCTGTGCGCTTCTGTTTCCCTCCGAGGCTCTGATCTCTCTTGGATTTACCGCTCTTCTATTGCTCCCGCCGCCGGCGCCGCCTACCCTTCTCTCTGGTAGCCGCCTACGCTCAGGCTCAGGCAGAGCAGGAGTTGCCGGATTGGAATGGTCTGGCGAGACAATTTATAGGGTGGACGAGTCTGGAGACGAAGGTTGGTCGAAAAAGGTTGCAAAAGGGAAAAAGGTTAAAGCCAAGACGAGAAGTCCGATAGCGCATTGGCACAGGGACCCAATCTCTTGGTGGCCACCAGGTGCCTGGGTCTTTGGACCAAGAAAAACAAATCACTTCGTTGTATTCTACTGGCATTTCCTACTCCATTTGGGTCTGAAAGTAACATTAAATTAGGAACAAAAATAGGCATTAGATTCCATAAGTTGAAAATAAATATTAACGGTTAAACTTAGATCAGATTAGTGATATTTGTCGTAAAAAAGTAAAGTAAAAATGACATGCCTGTGATTTAACATTTTAGGAATTTCTACCTTTGCTTAACACTTTATTTATGCTTTAGCTTTACTTGCCGATAGAATATCCCCAACTCAACAATGGGCGGGTCATATTGCACGCAACCAAATTTTCTATCTTTTTTTTTGCGGGTGGTGAATATGAATGCTCATGCAAAATAATTATTTATGCATTTTTATCTGAGGGAATCAAATCTAGTCAGCTATATTCGACGGGCCACTCACATCTCAGAGCAGCCAATTTTTCTTAAAATTCTGTTCCCCAAAAAAGACCGGTAGGGAAGATGGTTGTTTAGTTTTTCTCGTGTCACTTGTATAATCTAAGGGAATATATTTTGTGCATATGGTACATATGGTACATACATTAAATTATAATTGTCCATATCCGTATATTTTAAAAAGAAAACCCTCCACCATTATCCACCATCACTTCTATCATGTTTGTAGAGTATTTTTTGCAAAGTATATAGGACAACAAGGACGTTAAATCTAACATAGACAATCATGGTTTAATATGTGCACTAGATATATTTTCCATAATATAAAGTGTCTTCTTTTTTATACAGTTGATTTTTTATTTAGGGTGATAAAATCATTGTTAGATTAGATAGCCATTTAGCGTATTTAGGTCTCATTGGGCAACAATCTCCTTGCTCCACTCCACGAGATAAGCCATGAAGTGCTATCAAGCGATGTCACTCCACTGCTCTTGGTGATGTGCACTGTGCGGTCTAGGGTAGAGAGCAGGAAAAACTTGCTTCACTCTCACTTTGCTCCTCAATGTCTTCCTCCCGCCGTCATTTTTGTCTCTCACAATGCCTCACCTGCCTCCTGTGATGCTCTCCCATATCTATCATTATTCTTCTATGATATATTTGACATTGGCTCATTGTCGAGACCAATCCTATGTTGTTAATATCTATATCGTCATTATCGATCGAGCTTGATGAGATCCAACACATCGTCATCAAGCTTGCTAAGATTGCGCATCGTCATGTATCCTCTTCTTCTACCAGCAGGTTCAAAGGTATACAAACGACATCGCTTTGGGTCTTAGGAGGAGCGAGGATGAGAAGTGGCCCCTAGAGATGCTACCCGGTGGGTGTAGGATCTAGGACACCGGCTAAAGGGGGGTGAATAGACGGTTTTGACTAAAATAAAAAACATTAGGAAAATTTAATCAATATAACAAGAGGTATAAATTCTCTAGTGATAACCTATCACAAGTAAACAATCTATGAGAATCAACTAGTGAGATTGAAAACTTGAAGAACAATGTGCAAAATAGTAATCACTTGCACGGCAATAAGTAATGCAAGAAAGTAAAGACAATGAATTTTATCCCGTGGTATCGGTGATTTGCCGATCACCCCTAATCCACGTTGAGGTGGACTTCAAGCTCTCACTTGCTCCTCTATCAAGACACGGCTTGATCTTTGAGCCAAGTGGACAAGAAATCACTCAATACCTCGATTCCACTAATGTCACCTTTGCCCCTCCGGCGATGTAGGCGCGAACCCCTCACAATCAACACCGCGGCTTCTCCACAATATTCTTGGAGAGCTCGACGGAGACAATCACCCGAGCCGTCTAGGAGGCGGCAACCTCCAAGAGTAACAAGTCGATGACGCTTGCTCGGTGTACCACCTAGTGCCTCAAGAATCACCGATGGATGCAAATGCACTATGAACACTCAATCTCTCACTAGAATGCAATCTCAAGCAAAGAGTGTGAGAGAGTGAGTTGGAGGATCACAATTGAGCTCAATGTATGCAAGGAATGGCCAAGAGAGCCCTCACACACGAGCTACCCTTCTATTTATAGTCCCCCACTCAAATCCAACCGTTATGAGCAAAAGACACTTGTTCTGCGCACACGCGGACGGTCCGCGCCCTAGGGTCGGACGGTCCGCCGTACACATAACGGCTATATTTCCCATTTGAAATCTGTCAGAGCTGTCAGAAAAGTAAGGTCCGGACAGTCCGCCCACCTAGGCCGGACCATCCGTGACCTGGCAACTTGGAGCACCCAGACCTCTGACCAAGTGCAGTTAACACAGGCGGACCGTCCGCCTACAAGGCCGGACGGTCCGAGACCTGGAGACAGTACTGTCCGGACTTATCCTCCGGATAGTCCGTAGTACAAATCCCAAAAACCACACAGTCCCTGCCCAAACCAAATTTGGCACCTGCGGACTGTCCGCCCATCAAGGCCTGACGGTCCGCACTATAATTCAGGGACTGTGCCGAGAGCAGCCTCCTCTGGTCAGGACTGCGGACGGTCCGGCCCCAAGGTCCGGACGGTCCGTAGTGCTAATGAACAGGACCTGCCCGAAGTGGATAGACTTCGGACCCCACTGGAGGATCGCGGACGGTCCGCCCTCAAGGCCCAGACGGTCCGCGCATCCAAGACTTTGCACTTTTCAAACACGCTTTTGAAAGGATTTTTAACTCATGAAACTTGAAGCGTTGTTAGTCCTCATGCAAATACAACCACTAGATGCTCTATGAGGCACTAAGTTTTACACAGATCAAAGTCATTGACCCCTCTTAATAGTACGGCTATCTAATCTACTAATTCGTCAAGTATCTTCTCTAAACTCCTGAAGACCGGCAAAAACAAAACCTATGTTATACCTTTGCCTTCACTTGATCCACAACCAATGCTTATGAATCTCCAAGATTTCCTATTCTATGTGGTCCAACCCTGCATTCTTATTTCTCCAAGAACCATTAGTCCACAAGCAGTTGTCATTAATTACCAAAACATCACTAAGGGGCCTAGATGATTCACAATCTCCCCCTTTTTGGTAATTGATGACAACACTACACACTATATTCAAGAGAAGTTTTGTTTATCCAAATCTCACTCATACCTTAGGTATAAGAAGGATTTTGGAGATGAGTTTCATAGGACTTATCTTGATTTGAAGTTCTGTCCGAGAGATAGATAAATCCTAATAAAACTCAGAATGTAAGAAAAGCCCCCCTATGTGTGTGCATGATATTTCAAGCTGAAGATACAACACACATAATAGATTGGAGTTTTGATGGAGACCTTCCTACAGTCATGGTTATCGAGGCGTACAAGAGATAATATGTAAAGTAAGCGCAGCAATTATAATCACTCCTCGATTAACCATTCACAGAGTAATTTGAACTAAGCATAGTTCAACCCACAAAATATTACAATACCAAGTGCATAGTTCCACAGGCATAAGACATAGAGTTCAAAGTTCAAATAGTAGCCAATACCAAGTGCATAAGACATAAAATAATGCATGCAACATAAAATGGTAAACATGCACATGCACGGTCTCAATGTCCACATAAACAAACTCCCCCTGAATATGACAACTTCTCTTCTCTTTCTTCACTTCTCCCCCCCTTTGGCATCAATTGCCACAAAGGAGAGGCTTCACTGATCACTTGGTGGAGGATGCATGTTATAATAGGGAGTGCTGAAGGTGTCAAAAAGAGAGGAGAACTGTCCAAAGTCTTGTTGGAGTTGCTGCTATGACTGATCTCTTGCATGCTGTCGTTGGTAGAGAGGTTATCAAATTGACTAGACAGAGCTCCCATGTTGTCCTGAAAACTCTGCTGCATGTTGTTGAGTCTATTCATGATAGGATCAGTGACATTAGTTTGAATGTGACTGCGAAATTCAGAATACTCAGTGTTTAGTGCATCCCAGTTACTATCAAAACTAGATTGCATGTCATCCAGGTGTTGGTCCATATGTGTCATCATTCCCTGGAAGCGGGTATCAATGTGGGTCTGAAGCCCTTGCTGCATGTTTTGAAAATATGGGTCAAAATAGCCTGGACCCGGCTGCCAGTACTGCTGAGGCTGAGGAGGAGGTGGAGGAGGAGGCATCTGCTCTGCCTCAGCTTCAGGAGCTTCTCCTACATCATAACCAGGATCTTCCTCATCATCTGGGAAGGGAGTGAGTGGCCTGGTGAGGAACCCAATTTTATTCTTGAAGGGTCGAAAGGGTGTATGAACTATCTCACAGGGCTCCTCAAATCTTGTCTTTGCTTCGATGAGAGCCATAATGTAATGCGCATATGCTAAATTCTGGTTTTTGTCCATTTTTAGATCATTTAACTGTCTCATCATGATGAGCACAATATTCATTACCTCACCATTCATGACATGGTGGATAATGTTCCAGAATTTGTCTCGAATTTTGCTCTTGTCCCCACTCTTAGGAAGAATTGTGACTCTTGCAATCTTGTTGATCACAGCAGGATGATGCCTCAGGCATGCTGTCTCTCCAAACCTCCTAGGTATGCCTAGCCTTGCGGGCTCATAAAATTGCACAAAGTCTTCAAAATTATCTTCAGTGTAGAGATCAATCCCAGCTGCAATGATGCCATAATTCAGACTGCTGGCAGCAGCAAAATCAGCAAATGTTGCAGAATATCTCTTGAACCCAGTCATCCAAGTGAAGGATTCCTCTTCTATATCAATCTCAGCTGTGGCCAAGAATTGCTTGACTGCCATCTCACTGAAATCAGTTCTCTGCCCCATAAACTGATACAGACCACATGTCTCAAACTTAGGAATCAGGTCCTCCATAACTGATTGTCCTAGCATGAAAGTCCAATCAATCACCTGATGTTTGTGAAAGTTGGTATCCATCAATGTGCCCCAAAAAACATCAAATTGGAGCTGAGTGTGGAAGAATTGAACATTTGTGTCTGATGGCAGAGTATATTGGTTTACAGTTCTCCGGGAGCAGTATTCAGCCATAGAAAACCACCTCTTTGGAAATGTCCATCCTGTAATGTCAATTGGGTAGTCAGGATGTGTATGAGGAATGTCTTCTGTGTCCATAGATTCACTGTCCCCAGCTGAAGATTGGGCCTCTGAATCAGTGGTTGGAGTGTAGTCAGCATCGTCTGCACGAGGGCGCTTGGATTTGAAGCGACCGGCAAGCTTCTTGCGAAGACCACCCAGACCACTGCAATAAATGAGAGAAACATCCATAGATGAATAGTTGATAAAGCCACAATCATAGAGCAAGGAAGTGCAATTCTCTGTCAGTGTCCGGACTGTCCGCGCCACAGGTCCGGACGGTCCGCGCCCACCAGGCGGACGGTCCGCGACCGTCCAGGGGTGACTCCCTAGAACCCTAGTCACCTCAATCATTCAAACGTCGATTCCGCAGAAAATATCCATCCAAACTCGTTTAAATTTTTGCACAACATTCACAATGAGTAGCACTAATAATCCCACCAATCAGATTTGTAAAACTATTGCTCAATTCTAGATCAGAGAGGAAATCCGAATAATCCCAAATTTGAAGAAATTTGATGAAATCCATGAGATTATGAAATACCGGGATGAAGACATGTTTGTTGAGCTTTCCACAAGCTTTCGGACTGTCCGTGTGCAACTTCTCTTCTCCGTCCGCGCACAATCGACGAAAGTGACCTTTTTGGCGAGTGGAGAACGTGAGAGGAGAGGCAATGAGTAGAATATGACAAGTTGACTGCCTCTGCCCGTCATATCTGCCTGTCGCGGATGGTCCGTGCCCTGATAACTTCAGACGGTCTGCGCTTCTGACCGGACTGTCCAATTCCTGATACTGCGGACGGTCCGCGGTCCATGGGCGGACGGTCCACGACCTGATACTCAGTTTTCCAAATTCTGTCCACTTTCTGATTTTGAATTTCAAATCTAATTGATGCTCATATATGGACATTTCGACCGATCCAAGGGTTAGTATGCATGCATATACACATTATGTATTTGAGGAATGCAAATTTTCATATCAAACTACTTAGATCAATCTAAAATGAAAAATTCATCAAAAATACCCAATAAATAGCATAGAGAGCATATTTAGAGCCGAAATGCAATACTACACATGTGCGATCAACTTCAAGCCACATTTGAGAGATCGATCACATTCATTTCACTTCTTAGAGTACAAAATCTCGTTTCATCCAATGGCTTTATAAAAATATCGGCTAATTGATCATCCGTACCAATGGAATATATAGAGATATCTCCCTTTCCAACATGATCCCTTAAGAAGTGATGTCGTATATCAATATGCTTAGTTCTTGAGTGTTGGACCGGATTTGTAGCCAATTTTACCGCACTCTCATTATCACACATGAGAGGCACATTCTTTAAAATAATCCCATAATCCAATAGAATTTGTTTCATCCATAATAGTTGAGCACAACAATTTCCGGTCGATATATATTCTGCCTCGGTGGTAGAGAGAGCAACGGAATTTTGCTTTTTAGAAGACCATGAAACAAGAGATCTACCAAGAAATTGACAACAACCGGAGGTGCTTTTTCTATCAACTTTGCACCCGGCATAGTCCGAATCCGAATATCCAATTAATTCAAATTGAGCACCTTTGGGATACCATAGACCAATATTGGGAGTATACTTCAAATATCTTAGAATTCTTTTTGCGGCCTTCAAGTGAATCTCTCTAGGTGAAGCTTGAAATCGAGCACACATGCAAACACTAAACATAACATCGGGCCTAGACGCGGTAATATAAAGTAAACTACCAATTATTGAGCGATAAAGTTTTTGATCAACCATAGTACCTCCCTCATCTAAGTCTAGATGACCATTTGTTGCCATAGGAGTCTTGATAGGCTTTGCATTTTCTAAGCTAAACTTCTTGAGCATATCCTTCAAATATTTTGATTGACTTATAAAAATTCCATCTTTCAATTGTTTGATTTGAAGACCAAGAAAGAAGCTCAATTCTCCTATCATAGACATTTCAAATTCTTTTGACATCATTTTTCCAAATTCCTCACAAAACAATTCATTAGTAGATCCAAAAATAATATCATCAACATAAATTTGACAAACAAATAAGTCTTTGCCAATTCTTTTAGTGAATAGGGTAGTGTTAACCTTCCCAATTTTAAAGTCGTTGGAAAGCAAGAAATCCCTAAGCCTTTCATACCAAGCGCGAGGAGCTTGCTTAAGCCCATAGAGAGCTTTAGAAAGCTTGAACACATGGTTATGTCTTTTGGGGTCCTCAAAATCGGGAGGTTGTTCAACATACACTAGTTCACTAATCTTACCATTTAGAAAAGCACTCTTTACATCCATTTGGTACAACTTGATATTATGTGCACAAGCATAAGCAAGAATAATCCGGATTGCTTCTAGTCTTGCCACGGGAGCAAATGTCTCCCCAAAATCCAATCCCTCAATTTGAGTACATCCTTGTGCAACTAATCTTGCCTTGTTTCTTACTACTACACCATCTTCATTGTGCTTGTTGCGAAACACCCATTTTGTACCAATAACATTGTGGTTCTTTGGTCTCTCAACAAGCTCCCAAACTTCATTTCGAGTGAAGTTATTTAATTCTTCATGCATTGCATTCACCCAATCAACATCAAGTAGAGCTTCATCTACACGGTTATGTTCCATACAAGATACAAAAGAGAAATGTTCACAAAATGAATCTATGCGAGAGCGAGTTTGAACACCCTTACTAATATCACCCACAATTTGATCAACCGGGTGATCCTTCACAATAGAATGATGAATTCTTGATACCGTTTGATAATTGCTAGTTGAAGCATTAGGAGGAACCAAATGACTTGAAGTACCTTGATCATGAGTATCCATAATTTCATCATTTTATTGGCTTTGGTGATCTTCTTCATTTAGAGTTGAAGAGGAAGGAATGACAACCACACTATTTTCATCATCATCTTCCTTTGGCTTTATTTCACCAATGGCCATTGTTTTCATAGCATTTTGAATTGAGTTCCACCAACATCATCAAGATTATCACTTTCATCTTGAGACCCATTTGTTTCATCAAACTCAACATCATATGCTTCTTCAATAATACCATGAGTTTTGTTGAAAACTCTATAAGCCTTACTATTTGATGAATATCCAAGAAGAAAACCCTCATCACATTTTTTCTCAAATTTAGAAAGCCAGCTTCCCTTTCTCAAAATATAGCATTTGTAACCGAATACCCTAAAATATAAGATATTTGGGTTTCTACCAATGATCAATTCATAGGGAGTTTTCTTCAAAAGCTTGTGACAATATAGTCTATTTGATGAATGACAAGCGGTGTTTATTGCCTCGACCCAATAAGAATCCGATACATTATATTCTGCTAACATAGACCTAGCCATATCAATGAGAGTCCTATTCTTTCTTTCAACAATACCATTTTGTTCCGGGGTATATTTGGAAGAGAATTCATGTTTAGTACCCTTGTCATCTCATCAATTCTTGCATTTTTGAATTCCAACCCATTATCACTTCTAACTTTCTTGATATCAAAATCAAATTGATTTTGAGCCAATATAGCAAATGACTTGAATGTTTCAAACACATTAGATTTATCTCGAAGAAAATAAACCCAAGTGAATCTAGAATAATCATCCACGATCACAAGACAATAGGAATTACCACCAATACTCACAAACGATGTGGGCCCAAATAAATCCATGTGAAGTAATTCCAAAGGTCGATGAGTGGACATTTGACTTTTATTTGGATGAGTATTTGCCACTTGCTTCCCGGCTTGACAAGAGCTACACAATTTGTTCTTCTCAAACTTCACATCTTTCAAGCCATGAACTAAGTCATGCTTGGTTAACCGATTGAGTTGCTTCATTCCAACATGACCAAGTCTTCTATGCCATAACCAACCTAGTGAAGCCTTTGAGAATAAGCAAGTTGTGAGCTTTGCCTCACTAGATGAGAAATCAACAAGATAAAGATTTTCATGTCTAAAACCTTTAAACTTAAGATTGCTACCATCAACACTAGAGATAATAACATCATCAACCGTGAAATTGCAACTAAATCCTAAATCACATAATTGAGCTATGGATAGTAAATTAAAATTCAAAGACTCAACCAAGAGCACATTTGATATGGAATTCAAACACCTTTTGCATTATGAGAAAGAACATAGCAATGCTCAAAACAAGTGGAGGATACATTCTTGAGCTTGGGACAATTTTTCTTAACATGTCCCTTCTTGTGACACTTGTGGCACACTTTGTCACATTCTTTCACAAACAATGTCTTTTGCTTTATAAAAGCATTATTTCCTTTCTTGGGAACATATCCAAGACCCTCACGGTTAAGTGAGCACCGTTGACTTCCCAATATGAAGTCCAATTTAGCCTTTCCACCATATGCCTTTTCTAAGTCATGAGTTAGAGCATTTACTCTATCTACCAACACTTCATTCTCAACAATGATTTTTGATTCATCAAGGGCAATATTATCATTCATGAGAGAAATTTTGCATTTATCACAAATAGAGTTAGTAGGTAGTGGTTCACTTGTAGGACTATCAAGTAAGTCACAAGTGACTCCAACATCCTCGGTGACCACCACAACTTCATGCACAATAGATGATTTTTGAGCATCTGCAAGCTTCTCACAATTTTCCTTTAGATCATTGTGAGAGGTCTTGAGCTCCTCAAAAGACACTTGGAGGTTTTTATACAATTCCTTCAAGGTCTTAATTTTTTTTCTTTGTGCATGTAGTCATCGGCCTCACCTAACATTCTATCAAGATCATCATATGAATAGCCATCATCATCAACATCATCATCATCATTTATATCATTTAAATCGGTGATGATTTTTACCTTAGCATCTCCCTTTGCCATGAGATAATGGGGGATGAGAAGAGTGAGGGAGCTTCCTTGATGGCGATTCCGACATTAAGCTTGGATGAGGTGTCATCATCATCATCCGAGCTATCATCCGAGTCCCATTCAACTAGGTAGGCTTTGCCATCTTTCTTCTTGTTGTAGAATTTCTTTTTCTTCTTATCACTTTCATCTTTGCCCTTCTTCTTCTTGTTAGGGCAATTCATGGCAATGTGACCGGGTTCCCCACACTCAAAACATTTTCTATTATTGAAAGCATTTCTTCTTGATGTTTGACCTCTTCTAGGTTGACCTCTCTTCATTTTCATAAATTTGTTGAATTTCCTTACAAATAGAGCCATATCACCATCACTCTCACTTTCATTTTCTTCATCATTACTATCTTCTTTTTCAATTGCCTTAGAGGCTTTAGCTTTGAGAGCAATTGATTCATTCTTCACTTTCTTTACCAAACTTATAGCGTCGGCTTGAGATTTCTTGAATATATCTTGAGTAAGAATTTCCCCCAATACTTCTTCGGGGACCATAATTAGGGGTACCCTCAAGACTCCTAAATCTCAGCTGGTAACCCCCATCAGCACAAAGCTGCAAAGGCCTGATGGGTGCGATTAAGTCCAGGATCGGTCCATTCGAGGGACGCGATCACGCCTCGCCCGAGCCCAGCCTTGGGCAAGGGCAGCCGACCCCGGAGGATTTACGTCTCGCCCGAGGACCCCCTCCAGCAACGGACACACCTTCGGCTCGCCCGAGGCCCAGTCTTCACCAAGAAGCAACCTTGGCCAAGTCGCCGCGCCAACCGACCGAATCACAGGGGCATTTAATGCAAAGGTGGCCTGACACCTTTATCCTGACGTGCGCCCTCCAGTCGATAAAGCCAAAGTGACCGTAGTCACTTCGCCGCTCCACTGACCGGCCTGACAAGGGGACAGCGCCGCCTGCGCCGCCCCGACTGCTGTGCCACTCGACAGAGTGAGGCTGTCAGCAACCCAGTCCGGTCTCAGGCGCCATAGGAAACTCCGCTTCGCCCGACCCCAGGGCTCGGACTCGGGCTCGGCCCCGGAATACGACGAACTCCGCTTCGCCCGACCCCAGGGCTCGGACTCAGGCTCAGCCCCGGAAGACGACGAACTCCGCTTCGCCCGACCCCAGGGCTCGGACTCGGGCTCAGCCCCAGAAGATGACGAACTCCGCTTCGCCCGACCCCAGGGCTCGGACTCGGGCTCAGCCCTGAAAGACGACGAACTCCGCTTCCGAAAGACGACGAACTCCGCTTTGCCCGACCCTAGGGCTCGGACTCAGCCCTGGCCTCAATCGACGGTCTCCGCCTCGCCCGACCCAGGGGCTCGGACTCGACCTCGGCCTTGGAAGACAGACTCGACCTCGACCTCGGAGGAGCCTCCGCCTCGCCCGACTCAGGGCTCGGACTAACCACGTCACAGGAGGCGCCATCATTACCCTACCCCGAGCTGACTCAGGCTACGGGGGACAAGACCGGAGTCCCATCTGGCTCGCTCCGCTAAACAAGTAATGATGGCGCCCCGCATGCTCTATGACGACGGCGGCTCTCGGCCCCCTTACGGAAGCAAGAGGACGTCAGCAAGGACTCGACAGCCCCGATAGCTGTCCCTCCGCCAGGCTCCAGCGCTCCTCCGACGGTCACGACACCACACGAACTGGGTGCCAAAACCTCTCCGGCTGCCACGATGGCATGTACTTAGGGCGCTAGCTCTCCCCCGCTAGACACATTAGCACACTGCTACACCCCCATTGTACACCTGGATCCTCTCCTTACGCCTATAAAAGGGAGGTCCAGGGCCCTCTTACAGAGGGTTGGCCGCGTGGGGAAGGACAGGACGGCGCTCGCGCAAGGCCGCTCGCTCCCTCCCGCGTGGACGCTTGTAACTCCCTACTGCAAGCGCACCCAACCTGGGCGCGGGGCTAACACGAAGGCCGCGGGTTCCACCTCCCACGCCTGTCTCCCTCCGGCTGCTTTCCCCCCTTCGCGTTCCGCCTCGCGCCGACCCATCTGGGCTGGGGCACGCGGCGACAATTTACTCGTCGGTCCAGGGACCCCCCGGGGTCGAAACGCCGACAGTTGGCGCGCCAGCTAGGGGCCTGCTGCGTGTTGACGAATAGCTTCCCGTCAAGCTCCAGATGGGCAGTCTCCAGCAACCTCTCCAGCCCGGGACGGTGCTCTGTTTCGGGAGTCTTGAGTTCATGTCCCTCGACGGCAGCTACGACATGATACTCCTTCCCCCGCCGCGCGACAGCGACAATGGCGGTCGACAACCCGCCCGCCGGTGGGAAATCGACGACGCCTTCCCCACGTGGTGGAAGGACGACATTCGGGCTTGTCCCGTCCCCTCCCCCGCCGACGGAGGAGGAGGCGGGGCAACCAAGGCCAAGCAGGAGGCGGCACCTCGTCGGCTGTCGAGCGAGTCGACGGCGCCGGCGCCCCAACGGGGAGCGCGTCGAGCATCAACCTCGCGTCTGAGACGAAGACGAGCGCCGTCTCCCCGCAACACACCAACCTCAAGCAAACGGACGACGCCAGCACGCTCGCGAAGGACTTGCTGGGCGTCACCCTCGTACCTGAGACGACGGTGCAGTCAGTCCCTGACGTGACTTCGTCACCGCCCGTCGACCAAGAGGTACCGACCGATTCCAATCTCACGCCTTTTGGATTCAGCCTCGACCCACCGAGCGACTCCGCTTCGGTGGACATTCTCATAGAGGCGAGTCCAAACCCTCTGGGGTATCATGTGCGGTCACCCTGGGACCGGCTGATGGTCGTCTCGACCTACGGGCCCTCGGGGTCCAAGGAAGATGGCGAGCCCGACCTCTGTTGGGATTTCTTCGGACTTGGTAACCCCAGTGTCGTGCGGGACTTCATGACCGCATGCGACTACTGCCTTTCCGACTGTTCCGACGGTAGCCACAGCCTCGATGACGAGGACTGCGGCCCAAGTCGCGAATGTTTCCACGTCGATCTAGGGGGTCCCGGCGAAGGCAACCATCTTGGTATACCGGAGAACGGTGATCCCCCTAGGCCCGTGCCTCGCGTTGACATCCTTCGGGAGCTAGCTGTGGTCCCCGTCCCGGCGGGGGTCATGACCCACAGCTCGAGCAAATCCGCGAGATGCAAGCCAGGTTCGACGAGGGAGCAGGAACGCTTGAGCCGATCCGCCGGGACATCGGGCAGGAATGGGCGGGCCAACCTCCGGCCGGAGAAGCGCGTCATCTCCCCCAGGGCATCCAGCACCGCATCGCCGACAACGTCAGGGTAAGGCCACCACCGGTTTCCAGTGGAGTCGGCCAAAACCTGTCCGCAGCGGCAATACTTCTCCGCGCGATGCCGGAGCCATCAACCACCGAGGGGCGGCGTATCCAGGGAGAGCTCAAGAACCTCCTGGAGGATGCCGCGGTCCGACGGGCTGAGAGCTCCACCTCCCGAAGGCAGGGGTACCCCTCGGAACCTCGCGCTGTGACTTCCCGATACATGCGGGAAGCCTCGGTCCACACCGGGCGCACGCGCAACACAGCGCCTGTGGCCCCGGGTCGCCTCGGCAACGAGCACCATCACCGCAGCCGTGGGCCCACCTCGACGAGAGGGTGCGCCGAGGCTACCACCCTAGGCGTGGGGGACGCTACGACAGCGGGGAGGATCGGAGTCCTTCGCCCGAACCACCTGGTCCGCAGGCTTTCAGCCGCGCCATACGACGGGCACCGTTCCCGACCCGGTTCCGAACCCCGACTACTATCACAAAGTACTCGGGGGAGACGAGACCGGAACTGTGGCTCGCGGACTATCGGCTGGCCTGCCAACTGGGTGGAACGGATGGTGATGATCTCATCATCTGCAACCTCCCCCTGTTCCTCTCTGACACCGCTCGAGCCTGGCTGGAGCACCTGCCTACGGGGCAGATCTCCAACTGGGACGACCTGGTCCAAGCCTTCGCCGGCAATTTCCAAGGCACGTACGTGCGCCCTGGAAACTCTTGGGATCTCCGAAGCTGCCGCCAGCAGCCGGGAGAGTCTCTCTGGGACTACATCCGGCGATTCTCGAAGCAGCGCACCGAGCTGCCCAACGTCACCGATTCGGATGTCATCGGCGCGTTCCTCGCCGGCACCACCTGCCGCGACCAGGTGAGCAAGCTGGGTCGCAAGACCCCCACCAGGGCGAGCGAGCTGATGGACATCGCCACCAAGTTCGCCTCTGGCCAGGAGGCGGTTGAGGCCATCTTCCGGAAGGACAAGCAGCCCTAGGGCCGCCCACCGGAAGATGTCCCCGAGGCGTCAACTCAGCGCGGCACCAAGAAGAAAGGCAAGAAGAAGTCGCAAGCGAAACGCGACGCCGCCGACGCGGACCTTGTCGCCGCCGTCGAGTACAAGAACCCTCAGAAACCTCCCGGAGGTGCCAACCTCTTCGACAAGATGCTCAAGGAGCCATGCCCCTATCATCAGGGGCCCGTCAAGCACACCCTTGAGGAGTGCGCCATGCTTCGACGCCACTTTCACAAGGCCGGGCCACCCGCGGAGGGTGGCAAGGCTCTCGACGACAATAAGAAGGAAGATCACAAGGCAGGAGAGTTCCCCGAGGTCCGCGACTGCTTCATGATCTATGGTGGGCAAGTGGCAAACGCCTTGGCTCGGCATCGCAAGCAAGAGCGTCAGGAGGTCTACTCGGTAAAGGTGGCGGTGCCAGTCTACCTAGACTGGTCCGACAAGCCCATCACCTTCGACCAGGGCGACCATCCCGACCATGTGCCGAGCCTGGGGAAATACCCGCTCGTTGTCGACCCCATCATCGGCAACGTCAGGCTCACCAAGGTCCTCATGGACGGAGGCAGCAGCCTCAACATCATCTACGCCGAGACCCTCGGGCTCCTGCGGATCGATCTGTCCTCGGTCCGGACGGGCGCTGCGCCTTTCCACGGGATCATCCCCGGGAAGCGCGTCCAACCCCTCGGACAACTCGATCTACCCGTCTGCTTTGGGACGCCCTCCAACTTTCGAAGGGAGACCCTCACGTTCGAAGTGGTCGGGTTTCGAGGAACCTACCACGCAGTGCTGGGGAGGCCATGCTACACCAAGTTCATGGCCATCCCCAACTACACCTACCTCAAGCTCAAGATGCCGGGCCCCAACGGGGTCATCACCGTCGGGCCCACGTACCGACACGCGTACGAATGCGACATGGAGTGCGTGGAGTACGCCGAGGCCCTCGCCGAATCCGAGGCCCTCATCGCCGACCTGGAGAACCTCTCTAGGGAGGCGCCAGACGGGAAGCGCCACGTCGGCAACTTCGAGCCAGCGGAGACGGTTAAGTCTGTCCCTCTCGACCCCTGCAATGACGCCTCCAAGCAGATCCAGATCGGCTCCGAGCTCGACCCCAAATAGGAAGCAGTGCTCGTCGACTTTCTCCGCGCAAACGCCAACGTTTTCGCGTGGAGTCCCTCGGACATGCCCGACATACCGAGGGAAGTCGCCGAGCACTCGCTGGATATCCGCGCTGGAGCCCAACCCGTGAAGCAGCCTCTGCGCTGATTCGACGAAGAAAAGCGCAGAGCCATAGGCGAGGAGATCCACAAGCTAATGGCGGCAGGGTTCATCAAAGAGGTATTCCATCCCGAATGGCTTGCCAACCCTGTGCTTGTGAGAAAGAAAGGGGGGAAATGGCGGAAGTGTGTAGACTACACTGGTCTAAACAAAGCATGTCCGAAAGTTCCCTACCCTCTGCCTCGCATCGATCAAATCGTGGATTCCACTGCTGGGTGTGAAATCCTGTCTTTCCTCGATGCCTACTCAGGGTATCACCAGATCAGGATGAAAGAGTCCGACCAGCTCGTGACTTCTTTCATCACACCCTTCGGCATGTACTGCTATGTTACCATGCCGTTTGGTTTGAGGAATGCGGGTGCAACGTACCAGCGATGCATGAACCATGTGTTCGGCGAACACATTGGCCAAACGGTCGAGGCCTACGTCGATGACATCGTAGTCAAGACGAGGAAAGCCTTCGACCTCCTTTCTGACCTTGAAGCGACATTCCGATGTCTCAAGGTGAAAGGTGTAAAACTCAATCCCGAGAAGTGTGTCTTCGGAGTCCCCCGAGGCATGCTCTTGGGGTTCATCGTCTCCGAGCGGGGCATCGAGGCCAACCCGGAGAAGATCGCGGCCATCACCAGCATGGGGCCCATCAAGGACTTGAAAGGCGTACAGAGGGTCATGGGATGCCTCGTGGCTCTGAGCCGTTTCATCTCGCGCCTCGGTGAAAGAGGCCTGCCTCTGTACCGCCTCTTAAGGAAGGCCGAGTGCTTCGCTTGGACCCCTGAGGCCGAGGAAGCCCTCGGGAACCTGAAGGCGCTCCTCACGAATGCGCCCATCTTGGTGCCCCCCGCTGCCGGAGAAGCCCTCTTGATCTACATCGCCGCTACCACTCAGGTGGTTAGCGCCGCGATTGTGGTTGAGAGACGAGAAGAGGGGCATGCATTGCCCATCCAGAGGCCAGTCTACTTCGTAAGTGAGGTACTGTCCGAGACCAAGATCCGCTACCCACAAATTCAGAAGCTGCTGTACGCGGTGATCCTGACGCGGCAGAAGTTGCGACACTACTTCGAGTCTCATTCGGTAACTGTGGTGTCATCCTTCCCCCTGGGGGAGATCATCCAGTCCCGAGAGGCCTCGGGTAGAATTGCAAAGTGGGCGGTGGAGATCATGGGCGAGACGATCTCGTTCGCCCCTCGGAAAGCCATCAAGTCCCAGGTCTTGGCGGACTTTGTGGCCGAATGGGTCGACACCCAGCTCCCAACCGCTCTGATCCAACCGGAACTCTGGACCATGTTTTTCGACGGGTCGCTGATGAAGACGGGGGCAGGCGCGAGCCTGCTCTTCATCTCGCCCCTCGGGAAGCACCTACGCTACGTGCTACGCCTCCACTTCCCGGCGTCCAACAACGTGGCTGAGTATGAGGCTCTGGTCAACGGGTTGCGAATCGCCATCGAGCTAGGGGTCCGACGCCTCGACGCTCGCGATGACTCGTAGCTCGTCATCGACCAAGTCATGAAGAACTCCCACTGCCGCGACCCGAAGATGGAAGCCTACTGCGATGAGGTTCGGCGCCTGGAAGACAAGTTCTACGGGCTCGAGCTCAACCACATCGCCCGACGCTACAACGAGACAGCGGACGAGCTGGCTAAAATAGCCTCGAGGCGAACAACGGTTCCCCCGGACGTATTCTCCCGAGACCTGCATCAACCCTCCGTCAAGACCGACGACACGCCCGAGCCCAAGAAGGCCTCGGCCTAGCCCGAGGCACCCTCGGCTCAGTCCGAGGCGACCTCGGCTCAGCCTGAGGCACCCTCGGCTCAGCCCGAGGTACCCTCGGCCCTCGAGGGTGAGGCACTGCGCATCGAGGAGGAGCGGAGCGAGGTCACACCTAATCGGAACTGGCAGACCCCGTACCTGCAATATCTCCACCGAGGAGAGCTACCCCCCGACCGAGCCGAAGCTCGGCGGTTGGCGCGGCGCGCCAAGTCGTTCGTCTTGCTGGGAGACGAGAAGGAGCTCTACCACCGCAGCCCTCGGGCATCCTCCAGCGATGCATTTCCATCGCCGAAGGCTAGGAGCTCTTACAAGAGATACACTCGGGGGCTTGCAGCCATCACGCAGCACCTCGAGTCCTTGTTGGAAACGCCTTCCGACAAGGTTTCTACTGGCCGACGGTGGTGGCCGACGCCACTAGAATTGTCCGCACCTGCGAAGGGTGTCAGTTCTACGCGAGCCAGACCCACCTGCCCGCTCAGGCTCTACAGACCATACCCATCACCTGGCTGTTTGCTGTGTGGGGTCTGGACCTCGTCGGCCCCTTGCAGAAGGCACCCGGGGGCTACACGCACCGGTCGCCATCGACAAATTCTCCAAGTGGATCGAGGTCCGACCCCTAAACAGCATCAGGTCCGAACAGGCGATGGCGTTCTTCACCAACATCATCCATCGCTTTGGGGTCCCGAACTCCATCATCACCGACAACGGCACCCAGTTCACCGGCAGAAAGTTCCTGGACTTCTGCGAGGATCACCACATCCGGGTGGACTGGGCCGCCGTGGCTCACCCCATGACGAATGGGCAAGTAGAGCGTGCTAACGGCATGATCCTGCAAGGGCTCAAGCCACGGATCTACAACGACCTCAACAAGTTCGGCAAGCGATGGATGAAGCAGCTCCCCTCGGTGGTCTGGAGTCTGAGGACAACGCCGAGCCGAGCCACGGGCTTCACACCGTTCTTTCTAGTCTATGGGGTCGAGGCCATCTTGCCCACAGACTTAGAATACGGTTCCCTGAGGATGAGGGCCTATGCCGACCAAAGCAATCGAGCTAATCGAGAAGACTCACTGGACCAGCTGGAGGAGGCTCGGGACATGGCCTTACTACACTCGGCGCGGTACCAGCAGTCCCTATGACGCTACCACGCCCGAGGGGTTCGGTCCCGAGACCTACAGATGGGCGACCTGGTGCTTCGGCTGCGACAAGACACCCGAGGGTGGCACAAACTCACGCCTCCCTGGGAAGGGCCGTTCGTCGTCGCCAAGGTTCTGAAGCCCGGAACATACAAGCTGGCCAACAGTCAAGGCGAGGTCTACAACAATGCTTGGAACATCCAACAACTATGTCGCTTCTACCCTTAAGATGCTTCCAAGTTATTCGCACACCCCGTTCACACATAAAGTCTGGTCGTCAAGGAAGGGTCAGCCTTGCCTCGGCAAAGCCCGACCCTCCCTCGGGGGCTAGAAGGGGGGAACCCCCTCTGCGTCAAAATTTTCCTCGAAAAAAAAGCTTCTGCGTTCCCCGGCTACATCAGTAGCAGGACCCCAAAAAGTGAATGAGGGCGCATGTAAGTGGCGAGGCCGACCGAGCCGAGGGACTCCTACACCTCTGGGATGCAGATACCTCACTCGTCACCTACCACGAAAAATGACTCCTACTTGGGCAAGCCACCCCGCTACTGATGAACGGGGCTGGATACGCAAAATGGAAGGAAAGGGAGCACAACTTTATACTACGATAATAACTCGGGCCTCAGCGGCCGCAAAAGACACATGTGCATTCAAGGAAAACTGCTCTGGCGGAGTCAAACGTCGCCCGGAGAAGGGGGCGCACCCTCGGCTTCATCTCCACCCTCAGCAAAGTCCGCCTCGGCCTCGAACGACAGCGCAAGCAGGAGGATCTCTGCCTCGAAAGTAGTTGCCAGCACCACGCTCGGGCCCGCGGCGGCCGCATCGAGCCTCTGGACTTCAGTCAGGGCGGCTTCATCTTCGTCAGGGAGGTAATACCCCTCGCTGACCCGCTCTAGATCCACGACGTAGTGGGAAGCAAGCACGTCGAAGGCCCGCCTGACGCCGTGATGTAGCGCCTCGCGGAGTCTGCCGCGCACATGGTCACCCAAGGCCTGCAGGCGACTTTGAGGGGAGCTTCCCGAGGGGACGTCACCGAAGCCAAAGACCCGACGGAAAGCCGAGATGGCCTCGGACATGGCCGCGTGGTCAGCCTCCCTCTGCTCGGCCGCCCGAGCAAGCGCCCTGTTGGACTCATCAAGGGCAGACTCGAGCTCTGCGAACAGCCGAAGGACAAGACCTCAAACACAAGTGGAGGAACCAAGCTGAAACGAAAACTTAAAACAGCCAGGGCATACCTCCGGCTCGGGCACGCTGCTTCGAAGATGCGGCTTGGGCTACGGCAAGGTCTGCTGCGAGGGCTCCGGCCCGGCTTTCGGCCTCGGCGGCCCGGGCCTGAGATTGATCAAGCTCCGACTGTCGCCGCTGCACCTCTACGCGTGCCGCTGCTGCCTCTGCTCCCAGATCCGCACAGAGCAACCGAAGGTCCGCCACCTCGGTGCCCTGCTGGGAGAGGCGCGCGGTAGCCCTGGCAAGCGAGACCCTTAAGGATCACAGCGAACCCCAGACATCGACCTCGCGGCGGATGAACGACGACTTGGCGGCACTCCGATCCGTCAGATCCTGAGGGAAGGAAGCAGGGCGTCACAAAGTACGCCTTGATCACGAAAAAAGGTATGCCTGAAACTATTACCTGGAGGATCTTGGGGATGTCCCTGCAAAAGACCTCCAAGGACGACCGAAGCGACCCCATCGTCGCCTCGACACACTCGCGGAGCTCGTCCCAAGACTGCTCCTCCCGCTCATCGTCAAGAACGAAGAAGGGATCCGAGGCCTCACGGGTCCAGAACCGGAGCAACTGGTGCCGCCCCTCGGAGCTCCGCCTCGCAGGGACGAGGTCGCCACTCGGCGGGACGGGGCGCGGTTCCACGCCCCCCTCCTCCGAGGTACCAAGTAGCGACGCCTCAGCCATCTCAGCGTCGGCGGCGACGGGTCGCTCCACGGCCGGGACGACAACGGCCTCGGCAGCAGCCGGCGCCGACACCGGCGGCACGTCTGGAGGGCTCGAGGCCACGACCGCGCCAGCCGCTTCCCCCAGCGCGACGGCCGCCTTGACCGAAGAGCCAGCCTCAAGAACTCACACCACGACAACTGGTGCTGCCTGAGCCCCCCGCTGTGGGGCGTCTTGCGAGAAGGTCAGCTGGCCGGCGAGGCCTGGCGCGGCACCGGCTGTGGCAGCCGACGCCGTCTTGAGGACCTTCCGGGGAGCCAGATCGGTCGGACCATGACTCCGCTTGCTAAGGAGGAAAAGAAAGTCAGGGTCGAGACATACAAAGGAGGAGCCGAGACGAATACCCCCCAAGGTACTTACTGAAAGGGAATTAGGCTTACACCTATTTCCTAAACTAATTTTGGTGGTTGAATTGCCCAACACAAATAATTGGACTAACTAGTTTGCCCAAGTTTATAAGTTCTACAGGTACCAAAGGTTCACCATAAGCCAATAAAAAGATCAAGAGAAATGGTTCAAACAAAGGAGCAAAGGGTCAACCGAAGGTACCCTGGTCGGGCGCACCGGACTGTCTGGTGCGCCACCGGACAGTGTCCGGTGCACCAGGGAAGATCGACTTCAAACTCTTCACCTTCGGGAATTCTCAGAGTCGTCGCACTATAATTCACCGGACTGTCCGGTGTACACCGGACAGTGTCCGGTGCTCCAAGGGGACGCGGCTCTGAACTCGCCAGTCTCGGGAATTCTCATCGGCTGCTCCGCTATAATTCACCGGACATGTCCGGTGTACACCGGACTGTCCGGTGTAACTACGGGGCAACGACTACTTCAGGCGCCAACGGCTACCTGCAGGCGCATTAAATGCGCGCCAGAGCGCGCAGAAGTCAGGCACGCGCGTACAGGCGCACCGGACACTCTACAGTGCATGTCCGGTGCGCCACTAGACATCCAGGCGGGCCCAGCGTCAAAGCTCCAACGGTCGAAACCCTAACGGCCGGGTGACGTGGCTGTCGCACCGGACATGTCCGGTGTGCACCGGACTGTCCGGTGCACCATTCGACAGACAGCTTTCACCAACGGCTAGATTTTGGTTGGTGGCTATAAATACCACCCCAACCGGCCACTTCAAAGTGTGGGAGCCCAAGCAACATTCCAAGTCATCTAGTTGACATACTCAAGCCCTCCCAACCACATATATTCATTGATCCATCCTATACACAAGATTTAGTCCACTACAACCAACACAAGTGCCACAAAAGAGAGAGCAAGCAATTGAGAGTGTTGGAACTTGCTCTCTGCTGCAAGTGGGCCAACGGGGGTGAACAATGGCGACAACAGGGTTGCGTGCACGGGGGCAATAGCTCTGTTGATCTAGCCTCTCACGGGCACTGTGCGGGGGTATTTATAGGTGTCTGAGTGCCCAGCGTCTTGTGTTAAGGACGCATGTGCCCTCAGACGCCTAGTTTATCCCCGGAATATTCCCATAAAGCAGGGTTACAAGCTGTAATTACAAGTTTGCCTTTACAAGTCAGGCCCGTAATACAGAGGCGGCCACGCGGGGCCCGTTACAATGGGCCGGATCACACGTGGGCCTTGGGGCTGAACGAGGCCGCGCCGTGTGAGGTCGTCGCCGCAGGCCTTCGTCAAAGCGCCGAGTCCTGCGAAGGGTGTCCCTGCCCGCTTTGCCTCCGGCGGACCAGCGGCTGCAGCGAAGGCCTCGAGCGAAGGGTGGCGTCTTTGCCTTCGCTCCAACATTTGCCCTCCAAGGGACCAGTTCGACAAAGTCACCTGGTGCCGAAGACGTCGCTAGATGGCGGAGACGCTGCCCTCGCTCGAAGTGGTTCCGCGGGGGTTTTTGATGTGACCGTTGATGGACGGCGTACTGTTGGATTGCGGGTTTCCCGAAGCGTCGCGGCCTGTCGGGTTGTGGGTTTCCCGAGGAGCCGCGCCCTGCCTATAAAAGGGGGCGGGGGCGGCGCTGTTTGAATTCTGCTTTCCGCGCTCCGTAAAACCCTAGCCGCCCGCCGTCTTGCTGCTCCTTTTCCTCCGCTGCTCCCTTTGCTCGCCGTCGTTCTGGCTCGAGTGAAGCAAACCGCCCGCCGCCGCCGACGGTACGTAGCCATGCCATCCTCTTCTTCTTCCGCCACCGCCACGCCGCCGGCCGCCGCCTCGTCTGAGGAGACGTTGAGTAACGCGATGGTGGAAGAGTTGCGCGCCGGCGACTCTGTTGAATTCGGTGTGTCACGGATGACGTCAGGCCGTATTGAAGATATGCAGCGGTTGGGCTACTTTGGCGGCGGAGTCGCTCGTGCTCCGGGGACGGAGGAAGTCCCCGAGCCGGAGGGCGAGTTGGTTGTTTTCGAGGCGTTCTTCGCCGCCGGACTCCGCCTGCCTGCGCACCGGTTTGTCAGCGAAGTCCTGCGCAGATTCAGTGTTCAAATACATCAGCTTACGCCGAACGCCATAGTGGCGCTGGCGAAGTATGTCTGGGCGACGACTTCGTACGGCGGGCAGCCGTCGGTTGAAGTTTTCGCGAAGAATTATTGCTTGCATTGGCAGAAAAGGGTGGTTGAGGGCGGAGTTGCGCAGTTCGGGTCGTGCACTTTCACGCCGAAGACCGGCAAGACCACGATGCCAGTAGTGGAGTTGGTCCCGTGCGCCCGCAATAAGTGGGGCAGTTGGAATGAGTTTTGGTTTTATGTTGCTGAGGCTACTGTCGAAGGCCATCAAGGGCTCCCCGTGTCCGAAATGTGTTCTCACTATTACTCTGCGTATCCGCCTTTCGAAGTGGCAGAAGAGGATACAGACGAAGGGGCCCTTCGGTACGCCGCCGGTCAGAGCAGCGGGCGTGATTTGGTTGAAGAGTTTGCGGCGTACGGGGTCTGGCCCTTGGCGCACGGCTGGGCGCTGGGCGAAGTATGCCCTCGCCAGATGCCCTTTCACGGAGGAAGGGAGGTGCGAAGTCCTGCGTTCGCACTGAGTTTGCGGAACCGTGACCCGGCCGCCTTCGTGCGTGATGCAGAAGACTTGGCGGTGCGACTCGTGGGGCGCTACGTGCCGAAGACGGAAGGCCAGCGCAGTTTTGATATCCGTGGGTCAAACGATCGCTTGAACAGGGTCTTTGAATTAAATCAACTGCCGTACGACGGCTACCCTGGTCAGGACGAAGCAGACCGCCGCGGGAAGAAACCGGCGGTGGAGGCCGGAGGCGACCCTGCGCTGGCGGCCGCCACCTCTTCGAAAAAGAGAAAATTAGGTACTGCGATGGGAGGGCTTGGGGTGTCTGATAGTTTTGCTAGAGAGTTAATGAGGACGTGTGCGGCCCCGGGGGAGAGGATGTCTTCGCCCGAGCTCCGGGAGTCTTCGGCTCGGATGCTGAGGGTTACCGGGGGTTGCTGGCCTAAAAACATTCCTATCCCCTGGGATGAAGAGGACTGTTTTACATCTCGTATGGCTCGTCGGTGGAAAGTTTTTCCTTATGGGCGAAATATCGGTCATGTTGTGTGGGCAGTGATGGACAAGGATCGCCAAGCGGCGGCGCGGAAACGCCAGGCGACCGTGAGGGTTCATGAAGCCCGGCCGAAAAGGCAGCGGGGAGCATCGAAGGCTGAGGCCTCTGGCGGAGGCAAGCCGCCATTGCCGGCGAAGGCGGGTGCCTCCGCGCCTGGCAAGGCGCCGGAGGCGACGGTGGGCGCCGGAGGCCCCAAGCTGTCGAAGGTGGTGCCGTCCGCCAGCGGAGTGGCGGAGGCTGCGAAGGCGGCCCGATCGCTACCGCCGCCCGGCAAACGCGTTGCCGACTTCGGCACTGAGATTGATGTGGAGGATTATCTTGGGGGTGAGTCTATATGTATACACTTTTTTTTTTTAATCTGTTGATGCGTTGCAGGGTTGGACGAGGGCCCGCTCGCTCTAGTTGTGCCTGGCGCGGCGGTCGCGACGGCTGCGCCAGCGCCGAAGGCGGGGGTAGAGACCCTTGGCGCTGGAGGCGAGGTGACTGCCCTCGCGTTGGTCAGAGACGAGGCGGACGCGGCGACCCGCCGGCTGAAAGGAGCAATGGAGGCGCTGAGTCAGGTCTGCCGAGTTTTTTTTTTTTTTAACACGGGCCTTATGTGTGTTCTGCAGGTGGCTGACTTCACCAGCCGTACTGCGTCGGGGGCCCTTACGGCGACGTTGTCTGCCGAGGTCGAGAGACTTCGGACGCAACACGCGGACGCCGTCCGTGAGAAGTCGGCCTCCGACAGCAAGTGCCGCAAGCTGGCGGAGAAGGTGGCCGCCCTTGAGAAGGAGAAGGCAGACCTCCGGCGCCAGCTGATGGAGGAGAGAAGGGAGGCCAACGAAGCCATCGCCAAGGAGCAGTCTGCGCAGGCGGAGGCCAGGCTGGCGCGGGCGGAGGGCAATGTCGCCAAGGAGCTCGCCGGGGAGCTGCAGCGGCGGCTTGCTGCCTTCGAGAGCCGCGCGGAGGGGGCCGAGGCCGCGGCGCGAGCGGAGGCCGAACGGACGCGCACGCAGCTCATGACTTCATATCGCGAGCTGGGTGTGCGGACGAGCGACTTCGAGGTGCCGGAGCGAGAGGCCGGACTTCGCTGTCTGGAGTGGGTGCAGGAGGAACTGCAGGAGCTCCCCACTGTCTTGGCGGGGTTGATGGCGTTCACCTCCCTGGTCACCTGCGAGGCAGCGATGAACGCGCTCTCTCGCGAAGGCTGCCGGCACTTTGAGGCCCTCGACCAGGTGGATGAAGATTTTGGGCGAGATATCTTTGAGGTCGAAGACCCCGTGGTGAAGGAGTCCGGCGGGGCCCTCTATGACCGGATGTGGGGTTCATACGGTCGAGAGGTGGTCCGGGCGCGGGCCGAGGCTGCAAGGGCTCAGGTAACGTTGTCGTTTACTCGGTGCTTGCTGGATGCGGTTTGTGCGTGTGTTTGCTGAATTTTTGTACGTTTTGTCTTAGGCGGAGCGCGGCGAGCGGGTGGACGATTTTGGGGCGCTGAACAGCGCGCCGCCTGAGCCGGAGACCACCCCTGCGGAGGCCGCCACTGGAGTCGCCCCGGTGACCGCGGAAGATGCACCAGGCGCCCTTGTACCTGCTGCGGCCGGCGAAGGCCTACTCCCAAGGGTGGCCGAAGGCGCGTCTGATGCCCCCGCAGCTGCTGTGCCGGGCGCTGAAGATCCAGCGGAGACAACGGCGGAGGCGGCGGCGGAGGCTCCCGCAGCGGCAGGGCCTTCGCAGGTGGTGTAGGTGGTGTTTAGGGTTGGGGGATTTTTGGATGATGTACTGAATTTTGGTTGCTGCGCAGGTTCAAGATTTTGGGCCTGCGCACGCAACCGCTACTACTGGTTTTTTGGCGGCTTCGACCGCGGAAGGTGGAAATGAATGTGGTGGGTCTGTTTCTGAGTTTTTTGATTTTACTGACTCTGGAGCTCGGCTGAATGGACCGAGGAGTCGTCGGAGGAGGACTTGGACTATTTTGCGGCCCTGGACGAGGCTGCGGCGGAGGCTGCGCTACATGCTGCGGACGCGCCAGGCGTGCCCGGTCCTAGCACCGGGCACCGACGACGAAGGGCGGTTGCGAAGCGTAGGATTAGTGCGGAGGAAGGGGCTCGGCTTCGCGTTAGTAGGGTTGGTCGGCAGGAGCTGCTGTCCTTGCCGGCCGTCTCGGGTGTGGGGGAAGGGGAGCTGCGAAGCCTTTTTGCTGGTGAGGAGCTTAGGATAATGTTATTTAATTATCGAGAGATGGGGATTATTCCTAAGGTTGAGCCGATGTAGGGCGTGGTGCCCTCGCTTGTGTATGTGCAAGGGTTTGTTAAATGGAGTAGTGTGCCCTCGCGTGCTTGTGCCTGCGAGGGCGCTGTGTACTTTAACTGGTGTGATTGATTGTGCTGTGCCAGTGTGATTATAATTGGTCTTGCTGTCGCTTCTGCTTTTGCCATACTGGGTCGGCTGCGCCCTTGGGCGGTTTTTGCGGTAGGCTCCGGCTGCGCCTTTTAGGCGACTTCTGCGCGAAAAGCCTTCGCGATAGACTTTGATTTTTGCGCACTTGTGGAGCTAAGTCCGGCTGCACCCTTGGGCGACTTCTGCGCGGTTAGTCTTCGCGATAGACTTCGATTCTTGCGCACTTGTTGTGCTAAGTCCGGCTGCACCCTTAGGCGACTTCTGCGCGGATAGCCTTCGCGATAGACTTTGATTTTTGCGCACTTGTTGTGCTAAGTCCGGCTGCACCCTTAGGCGACTTCTGCGCGGATAGTCTTCGCGATAGACTTTGATTTTTGCGCACTTGTTGTGCTAAGTCCGGCTGCACCCTTAGGCGACTTCTGCGCGGATAGTCTTCGCGATAGACTTTGATTTTTGCGCACTTGTTGTGCTAAGTCCGGCTGCACCCTTAGGCGACTTCTGCGCGGATAGTCTTCGCGATAGACTTTGATTTTTGCGCACTTGTTGTGCTAAGTCCGGCTGCACCCTTAGGCGACTTCTGCGCGGATAGTCTTCGCGATAGACTTTGATTTTTGCGCACTTGTTGTGCTAAGTCCGGCTGCACCCTTAGGCGACTTCTGCGCGGATAGTCTTCGCGATAGACTTTGATTTTTGCGCACTTGTTGTGCTAAGTCCGGCTGCACCCTTAGGCGACTTCTGCGCGGATTGGTCGCACGCGAGGGTGGCTAGCGCTTAGCCTCGCGGTGACTTCGAATTGGTCGAATGCCGAAGACCGTTGTCGCGGTCTTTTTTCGACACATGCTTTTGCGGGGGATTTTTCTCACATATATTACATGGCTCCGCCTCGTTAAAAACCTCACCCCCCGGGAGGAAAAGAGTGCGGGCCGGTACAAGATTGTTTGCGGTGAATTACAAGGGCGAACTCAGCCCTAGGAATTAAACAAAAAATTTACGAAGGTTGTCAATGTTCCAGGAGTGCTCCAGGTCCTCGCCATCTGGCGTTGCGAGCCTGTAAGCGCTGGGGGAAGCTTTTGTCTTGACTATGAAGGGGCCCTCCCACTTGGGCTCCAGCTTGCCCTTGGACTCCGTCCGAGCTGTTCGGATGAGTACGAGGTCCCCCGCGCTGAACTCCTTTGGGATGACTGCGCGGTCGCGCCATGCTTTGGTCTGGGCTTGGTATTTGTTTAAGGCCTGCAGGGCGAAGACCCGGTCTCCGTCAATGAGATCTTTGGAGGTTGGCTCATCCACGTCAGGGGTGGCTGACGGAGCTGTGCGCGGAGACCCGTGTTTTATTTCTTGCGGGGTCATTGCCTCTGATCCGTATAGAAGGCGGAAAGGAGTGAACCCGGTCGCCCTGCACTCGGTTGTGTTCAGCGCCCAGACTGCCTCCGGTAGCAAGTCGGTCCATCTGCCCTTTTTCTCGTCGAGGAGCATCTTCTTGATGGCTGTGAAGATTTTCCCATTGGCACGCTCCACGACTCCGTTGGACTGCGGATGATAGACTGAAGCGAAGGCAAGCTTGGTGCCAATGGAAAAACAGAAATCCTTGAAATCTTGATTGTCAAACTGCTTGCCGTTGTCAACTGTTAGCTCGGACGGTACTCCGAAGCGGCAAACAATGTTCTGCCAAAAGAATTTTTGGGCAGTCTTTGATGTGATTGTGGACACAGCCCTCGCTTCAATCCACTTGGTGAAGTATTCGACGGCTACGAAGGCGAACTTGAGGTTCCCCTGAGCGGTGGGCAAGGGCCCGACGATGTCCAGGCCCCAGCGCTGAAGAGGCCATGTATGGGCGACCAGCTTTGTGTATTGCGAGGGGTTGCCTGACCGAGGAGAGAACTTCTGGCAGGCTTCGCAGGACCTTGCGACTCGATTTGCGGCGCAGATCATTGCAGGCCAGTAAAACCCTTGTCGGATCACCTTAGCAGCCAGGGCCCTTGGCCCCACGTGCGAGCCGCAAGTTCCACTGTGGACCTCGCGCAAGATTTGGATGCCTTCGGTTTCGGTGACGCATTTAAGCATTGGCTGACTGACCCCCTTCTTGTATAATTGGCCCTCGATTAGCGCGAAGTCCCGGCTCCGATGCTCGAGGCGCTTCGCCTCACTGACGTCGGTTGGGTGATAGTATCCCTGTAGAAACAGGGTTATTGGGGCCCGCCAGTCTTCGGTCATGATTAGGTGGACTATACGGTGGCCCTCGCTATCATTTGTTATTTGGAGCCCTTCGGGGCTCCGGACGGCTGGCGTGCCGATGGTGTGAAAGAATACGTCGGAGGGCAGGGGCTCGCCCCTGGCGGCGGCCTTGGCTAATGCATCGGCCTCCTCATTCTTGGCCCTGTCCACATGCTGTAGGGTGAATCCCTTGAACTGCCTCTCGAGACTTCGGATAGCCGCGAGGTATTGCATGAGCGCGGGGTCTTTTGCTGCATAGTCTTTTTCGACCTGACCGGCGACTATCTTGGAGTCTGTTTTGATGATACAGGTGGTGACTCCGAGGGCCCTTAGCTTGCGGAGGCCGAGGATGACTGCTTCATACTCTGCTATGTTGTTTGTACATTTGTCGGATTCCAGAGCGAAGCTGAGGCGTGCTGCATATCTGTGTTTGACTCCGGCTGGTGAGGTGATGACTGCAGCGACGCCTGCCCCCGCATGACACCATGCACCGTCGCAATGGATAGTCCAGACCTTTTCTGTGGATGGGTCCGGCTGTGTTACTGGCCCAGTCCAGTCGACGACGAAGTCTGCCAGGACTTGCGATTTGATGGCTGTCCTGGGCTCGAAGCTGATGTGGTAGCCGGAGAGCTCGGCTGCCCACTTGGCGATTCTCACTGATGCCTCCGGGTTCCTGAATAGTTCGCCGAGTCCCCTGTCCGAGGTGACTCGGACCTTGAATGCTTCAAAATAATGGCGCAGCTTGCGCGAGGACATAACAACTGCGTAAGCAATCTTCTCCAGCTCTGTCATGTTGCATTTGGATGGTGTCAGGACTTCGGAGACATAATAAACAGGGCACTGTCTGACTGCGCCTTCGACTGTCTGCTCCTGCACTAGTGCCGCGCTGACCGCGTGCGGCGAAGCCGCGACATAGAGCAATAAGGGGAGCGAGGAGTCTGGGCTTGTGAGGATGGCCAGCTCCGCCAGGTACTGTTTTAATGAGGCGAAGGCCGCTGCTTGCTCCGGTCCCCAAGCGAAGTCCTTCGCGCCGCGGAGGGTTTTGAGGAAGGGGAGACTTCGCTCGGCGGACCTGGAGATGAATCTATTGAGGGCGGCCATCCTGCCTGTCAGGCGCTGGACGTCCCTGGCGGACTGTGGAGGCGACATATCGACGATGGCCTGGATCTTGGTTGGGTTGGCCTCGATGCCTCGGCGGGACACCAGGTAGCCCAATATCTTGCCCTGGCGGACACCGAAAACGCACTTTTCCGGGTTTAGGCGGAGTCGTGCATCTCGCATGCTCGCGAATGTTTCCGCCAGGTCGGCGAGGTGGTCCTCCTTATTTTTGCTGGCGACGACGATGTCGTCCACATATGTGAATACATTTCTGCCGACCTGCCCTTCGAGCACCGTTTTGGTGAGTCTGGAGAAGGTGGACCCGGCATTCTTGAGACCCTCCGGCATTCTGACAAAGCAATAAGTGCCGAAGGGTGTTATAAAGCTGGTGCTGGCCTTGTCTTCCTCCTTCATGTATATCTGGTGATAGCCGGAGAAGCAGTCGAGGAGGGACATGACCTCGCATCCGGCCGCGCTATCGACTATTTTGTCGATCCGTGGCAACGGGAAATTATCCTTTGGGCAGGACTTATTGAGACTGGTGAAGTCTATGCACATGCGCCATTTTCCGCTTTTCTTCTGCACCATCACAACATTGGAGAGCCACGTGGGGTAAGCCACCGGCTCGATGAATTTAGCCTCCAGGAGGCGATGCACCTCCGCCTTGGCGGCTTCTGTCTTTTCATCTGACATCTTGCGAAGCTTCTGCTTTTTGGGTCGCACCGAAGGGTCAATCCCCAGGCTGTGTTCGATTATGGCTCGGCTGACTCCGACCAGATCGAGGGCAGACCAGGCGAAGACATCTTTATTCTTGGCCAGGCAGCAGAGAAGTTTCTCTTCTTCAAGTGACGTGAGGTCTTCGCTGATAGCTACAGTCTGCTTGGGCGTGGCCTGATCGAGGGGGACAGTCTTGGTCCCGTCTTGGCACTGCAACTGTGCCTTGTCGTGCTGCTTGTCGGCTGGGCTAGGCGGCGCAGGGACTTCGTGCTGGGTCGTGAGACAGTGTACATTTCTCTGACCGGGCACGAAGTCCCGCTCTATGTTGCGCGCCGTCTGCTGGTTGCCGTAGATTGTGATGGCGCCCAGCGGGCCTGGTATCTTCATACATAGGTACAACCCGTGGATGGCGGCTTCGAATTTGTTGATGGAGCCTCGGCCCATGATGGCGTTGTACGGATATACCATGTCGACAATGTCGAAGGTTATTTGCTCACTTCGGGCATTGGGTGCTACACCGAAGGAGAGGGGCAACTCTATCTTGCCAACTGGAAAGGTGCCCTTGCCGCCGAAACCATACAACGGGTTGTCTGAAGGCTTCAGCAAGCTGTGGCTTATACCCATGCGGTCGAAGGCGTGGAGGAAGATGATGTCCGCCTGACTGCCGTTGTCGACAAGGACTTTGTGTAAGTCCCAACCTGCCACGCTGCAGTTGATGACCATTGCGTCGATGTGGGGGGCGCTGCGCAGGTCGACGTCTCGCGCGTCGAAGGTTAGCGGTATGTGGGACCACTTCGTCTGCACGACTGGGCCAGTGACGGCGACATGGTTGATGCTGCGGTAGTGGTCCCGCTTCTGCCGCTTGGTGTCGAAGTCGGTGCTTGACCCCCCTGTTATCATGTGAATGACTCCGCGATAAGGTTGGTCGGCGAAGTCTTCTTGCTTTGGGGGATGGGGAATGTTTTGGTGTTGCTGGTGTGGTGGTGGGGGTGGAGGAGGTACGATTTGTACTTCCTGATGATGTTGGTAAGCGTGGTGCGGTGGATGCGGAGCGGGGGCGTGGACGTATGGTGGAGGGGGTGGCTGGTAGTTATGCGCGACAATTCTGGGATTGTCGGCCGGCTGCGCCCTCGCCATTCTATCTCTGGTGGCCTTCGTCTCGGGGCAGTCTTTGGTCTGGTGGGCGCAGTCTTCGCCGTGGAAAAGGCAATAGAACCGGCGCGGCGGCTGCTGCGCCCGCCCTCGACCCCTGCCGCGCGTTCCATTTCCGCGGCCTTGGGGGGGATATTCCTGGCGGCGAGGGGGGTCAGCAGCAGGCTGTTGGTTGACGATGTTGTGGACTTGCTGCTGACTGCGGCTGTCTCGACTGGAGTCTGGCTGCGAAGTCCTTGTCCACGTGCGGCTGGACTGCGGAGTCTGACTGTTGGGTTTCCGTTGCGACTCGACCTTGCGCTGGTGGAGCTCTTCGGATTTGGCATATTTTTCGAAGAGCTGATATAGCTCCTGCAAGCTCTTGGGTGGATCCCTGATACAATGGCTGTAGAGGACGCCGGCCCGAAGGCCATTGATGGCGTAGTGGATAGCGATCTGATCGTCGACAGAGGGCAGCTGTGACTTGAGTGTTAAGAACTTGCGGTAATACTCCCGCAGAGTCTCCTTTTCCAGCTGTTTGCAAAGCGAGAGCTCGGCCAAAGCGTCGGTGTCTGGACGGTACCCTTGGAAGTTGAGGAGGAACTTGTCCCTGAGACTTCGCCACGAATCAATGGACAGCGGGGGCAATCTGGTGAACCAGGTGAGTGCTGGGCCCTCTAGGGCGATGATGAAAGACTTTGCCATTGTGACGTCGTCCCCTCCGGCTGATGCGACGGCGACTTGGTAACTCATGATGTATTGCGCCGGATCGGTGCTGCCGTTGTACTTGGGGTATGCCCCCGCTCGAAAGTTGGCTGGCCAAGGCGTCACTTGCAGGTGTGGCGCCAGGGGACTTCGCTCGTCGAGGTAGTTGATCCCTTGGAATGGCGCGCCGTGCTGGGGGGCGTAGTCATGCTGGGGGAAACGCGGGTTCTCCGGCTGCGCCCGGTGCTGCAGGGGTTGGCCGTGCTGTCGGCCGAGGTAGCCTTCGCGCATGTCCTCCGGCTGAGCGCGTTGTTGGAGGGGTGGTTCTTGCTGCAAACCGAGGTGGCCTTCGCGCTGCATCAGCGCGATCTCGCGCTCGAGGTCTTGGGCTTTCTGCTCCTCGTCGCGTATCATTTGCCGCACTTTGGCTAATGCGGAAACACGTTGGCGCTTGGCCTCCAGTATCTCTTTCTGCCTCTGGAGATTGCGGTTCCTGAGGCGCAGGGCGCGCAGCTGCAGCTGTTCTTCTGTTGAGACGCCGAGGGCCTCACCATCCTCGGTGAGGTCGGCGCCTTCCAGTGGGGCGAAGCCTGGGGGCGGCTGCGACTGTCCTTCGGTTCCGCAGGTGCGGAAGGTGTCGTCTTCGCCGGTGTGGGGAACATTGTCCTCGATGGGCTCTTGGTGGGTGGATTGGGTGAGGGCGAGGGCCTTGCCCTTTCTTGCGGCCAGCAGTGCTGCCTTCGCAGCCTCGTCAGCCTTGGGGTTAGCTCTCTTGGGTGCCATCGCGGGTGGTTTTGTCGTAGCACGAACGGTGGGCGCCAAATGTTGGAACTTGCTCTCTGCTGCAAGTGGGCCAACGGGGGTGAACAATGGCGACAACAGGGTTGCGTGCACGGGGGCAATAGCTCTGTTGATCTAGCCTCTCACGGGCACTGTGCGGGGGTATTTATAGGTGTCTGAGTGCCCAGCGTCTTGTGTTAAGGACGCATGTGCCCTCAGACGCCTAGTTTATCCCCGGAATATTCCCATAAAGCAGGGTTACAAGCTGTAATTACAAGTTTGCCTTTACAAGTCAGGCCCGTAATACAGAGGCGGCCACGCGGGGCCCGTTACAATGGGCCGGATCACACGTGGGCCTTGGGGCTGAACGAGGCCGCGCCGTGTGAGGTCGTCGCCGCAGGCCTTCGTCAAAGCGCCGAGTCCTGCGAAGGGTGTCCCTGCCCGCTTTGCCTCCGGCGGACCAGCGGCTGCAGCGAAGGCCTCGAGCGAAGGGTGGCGTCTTTGCCTTCGCTCCAACAGAGAGCTACTCAATTGAGTTTAGTCCTAGCGCCTTGTGAGATTCATTGAGAGATAGTGTGTGCTACATCTTTGTGTTCATTTGTGCGTGGAGTATTGACTCCCATCGAACTTCCTCCAAAGTTTTGGAGGCTTGTAAAAGCTAGCAAGAGACACCAAAGAGTGTGGTGGTCCTTGTGGGATCGAGAGTGATCCTTGAGAAGAAGAAGAGCTCACCGATCCTTGTGTGATCGGGGGAGAGAGGGAAAGGGTTGAAAAAGACCCGTCCTTAAGTGGACTCAACGGGGACTAGGCCTTCAAGGGCCGAACCTCGTAGAACAAATCACCCGTGTCCATTGTGTTTATTGCTTGTGATTTGTTTGTTTTCCCTTGCTCTAAGTTTTCTTGCACCATTATTTGCTAATATCATTTGGTGTTGCTTCAAGTTAAATTCCCATTTAGTGAAGCAACACGTTGCAAGAAAGAACTTGTCCTAGTGCTCTTCTCATCTAAGGCTTCTTGCTTTGTTATTCTATAACTTATTAGTTGTATTGATTTATCACTCCTGCATTATTTAGCAATACTCTTTTCAAGCAAGAACTTAGTTTGTATACTCCTATATTTGTATATCTTGTTCTAACCACTAATCAAGGGATCTAGTTGGGGGATAAAGTTTTAATTTTCAGGTTTTGCCTATCCACCCCCCCCCCTCTAGGCGACTTTCAATTGGTATCAGAGCTAGGCACTTCATCTTGAGTCTAACAACTCGAAGTGATGGCTCGTAGAAGATCCCAAAAGAACATGAAGACCCAGGAGAACAAGGAGGTAACTCTTGAGATATTACTTTCCGATTGTTCTAATTATGACTCATGGTCTACTAGAGTGATAAATGCTTTTAGAGCGGTAGATCCTCAATTAGAACAAATTTTAGACAAGAGTATTATTCCTCCTAACTATGCTAGGGAAAATGCCTCCGAAGAAGATTTAAGATGTATACGCTTAAACTATCTAGCTTATGACATCTTAAATAAATCCCTTAGCAAAGAAGATTATCATGCCTTCATAATAAAATATGACAAACCCATTTGTGATGTGCATGATATTTGGACTAGAATTAAAAGCAAATTTAATAAGTCCAAACATGATAGTTCATTTTGTGCTTCTACTTCCTTTAGTGTTTGTGATACTAACCCTTGCAAGGAAGAAGAAGAAAATGAACGGTGGAGACCAAACGATGAATCCACCTCTCCAAAAGGTTTGTCTTCCCATTTCGATTCCCACATGTGTTGTGTGGCTAATGCAAATGATAGCGGAAGCACAAATGAGGATGAGGAGGAAGAAAGAAGCTTTGTGCAACTCTACGCTCGCCTAAGCCAAGAAGATAAGGCGGTCATGCTCAAACTTCTAGAAAGAGCGAGAGAGCAAGGCGAAGCTCGTCAAAGGCTAGAAAGTATTCTCTCCATGAAGATGCAATACTTTGACGAGTTGACTAAAGAACATGAGGAGCTAAAGTGCTCTCATGTTAATTTGGTCCAAAGGTATGAAACTATTTCAATTGAGCAAGATAATGCTTTACATTGTATAGCTCAATTAGTAAATAAAAATACCTTGCTTAAGGACCAAGTAGAAAAGCTAAAAATTGAAAATCTAGCTTTTCAAGAAAAATATGATATGCTCCTATGCTCTCATGAAAATCTTAGAGATGATCATATCATATTAAACATTGCTCATGAGGTTGTGATAGAAAACTTAAAATCCCAACAACCTCACTCATGCACATGTATTCAAATTGATACTATATTACCATGTGCTAATGCTTGTTGTTCGTCGACAAGCAAATCTTCTTTTGAGTTAGAACTTGCAGGAACAAATAATGATACATATCAAGAGCTCAAGGAAGAAAATGAGAGGCTAAAAATAAGCTTGACACAACTAAAAGGGAAGTGCATTGCTCAACCTTCTCAAGATAACCGTGATCACATGGTGAAGAAGCTTGAGACGGGAACAACCGTGGCATGCACTACATCCCTTGAAGAAAATGTCAAGGATTTGAGGATTGCCAAGAGGAAGAAACAAAAGATGAAATTCAACACCTCCTCCAAAAGCCTCAACCACGCCTCCACAAAAGGTAACATCCAAGGTAATGATCAAGCCACACTTCACAGTAAGAGGTGTAGTGAATGCTTTAAAGAGGGGCACTTGATTAGGTCATGTCCCTACATTAAAAATGGCTTGATTATTAACAAGGATGATAGACTTTGTTTTGAATGCTTCAAGAAGGGACACTTGCTTAGATCTTGTCCCCATTTAAAACAAAAAGGCATAGGGTTAGAAAAGAAAGTTTTTACTAACCATGTAGCAAGCAACAAATAAGGAAAGAAGAAAGCTTCAAAACTTGAAAAACGCCTATGCTACACATGCCGGAGAAAGGGACATCAATGCAAGGATTGTCCCATTGGTAACAATTCCACTCCTAGCTTGTCAATCAATTCCCATGTAACTAGGCAACCCAAAATTGCAACTTGTGCTAGAAAGGTAATGAGTTTACCTAGTGCTAACACAAAGGACTTTTGGGTTCCTAGATCTTTGTTGACTAACCGTGATGGACCCATCAAGCGATGGGTACCAAAATATGCTTGACTAGCTTTGCAGGAGAAGGAGATGATATGAAGCTTTGGGGTGCTTGAGAAAGTCCATTTAATACTCAATAACTCAAGCTATCAATCTTCAATGATCTATATCCGTGATTGACCCAAGGTTATTTTTCAAATTATTATGTCTAAAATTCATATCATCTCGGGGAAGATATTATATGTTGTAGGAAATGAAGAAATATCATGTACGAAAAATCAAGGCCTACAACATGGAGGAAAGCCAAAGGATGGTAACACTTATCTTTTAAGTGCAAGTATTTTAGAATATCATTTCTTATGTGTCGTGTGTAGTCACATAGAAAAATTGAAGCACTTCAAATGTCTTTAAAATTATATTACCATTCTTTGAAGAATTTCCTCTCATATGGTAGATTGCACTCTTATCATTTCCATACTATGGCAATCTACATGCTTTAATTTGTTGCATGTATCTCATGGCATGTTTTTCACTAATTATCTTGGTATTGCCATGATTCTAGATATAGAAAGATTTTTCATGTTCTTGAAAGAATAAGGTGTTATGAAAGGAATTCAAATCCCTAGGACACTTATAAAAGGAAAACTCTCTCCATAACTAGAATAGTGAGACTAATGATTTTCTCTAAGTAACCCAAATAGTCTCACTTGTAGAGAATAAGTTTCTCTTTGGAAATGTGTAATCTAACATGAAAAGAAAAAAATCAATCCAATAATTTATGATGTGTTTTTACTTGCTTAAATTGGATTTGATTCTTTCACATTTACCGCTTTCCATATCATGAATTAGATTTATTCCTATAATCTTAAGAGATTATTTATGCTTGTTTTAAGAATTAAAATTGAGCATAACATCATCTAGGATAATCTAGTTCATGCTATGAAGTTTCCATGTTTTAGTAATCTAGCTTTTCATTCCTTATCAAAATGATTACAAAAATGGAAACTAGTGCTTGTGTTACTAACAAAGCATCTCTTGAGCTTACTTTTGAATATCTACAAAAGAAAGTGCACAAGCCTCATGGGTTGCTCTTCACCCAAAGGAAGAAAGGTAAAAAGCAAAGGTATGGGAACTCATCTCTTTAATATAGTTCCCATCAATGATTGTTTACTCTAAATTATGTCTTTGTGAAGAAATAGATTCTTTATTAAATTTAAATTGGCTAAGTTGTGCATTCAATCTTATTCTCATTAATGCACTTATCCATTAGAATCTATTCATACCTTTGCAATAAATGTTCTCATATTGAATTGTTTTATGTAATAATTATTAAAGTTCAATATGAAGAAGTAAATTCCTATGATTGATCAAATTGTTAAATAGTGCATGTTCCTCTTTTCAAGTAAAAGTGCACTAATGTTAAGGATTTTACTTCATGTCTGTGTGACTTATGGATGATGAATTGTTCTTATTTCCTAATTAAAAGAAATCATCCTTCATTATATACTCCCTTGTGTTACTAACATCCTTCTTGAGTATTTTCAATAAGTTTGATAGGAAAAAGAAGCCACTGCAAAGGGAGGACTCTCAAATGAAAGAGGAGAACATCAAGAACAACACCACCTACTTCTACGAAACAATCAATGGTGTGGTTGTGAGTATTCTAAATCCTTTCATAATGAGAATACTAGGCTCAAGTTGTTTATTGCAAATTTAATGAGCCTTGATCAAGATGTATAATGCTTCTCTCTATTTTGTCCTTAAAGTAAATGCATCCATCTAATTCATTCAAATACTTGATGCATATCTTTAGGGGGGGCTCTTTCTATATCTTGATTATGTTGAGACTATTGCTTTATCTTAGTAACTTCATATAGTCTCTTGCATGAGAATGAGTTTCTCATGTAGTATGCTACTATTTTTAAAAATTCTTGTCTTTCACTCTAAAGTAGCATATTTGCTGGATTCTCCTACTCTAAAGCTTAATTGATAATTTATTGTGTATGTTGTTCTCTTGATCATATATGTTATTTGTTTGATCATTGAATGACTTCTATTAACAATCATGCTTCTTAGTGCCGTATATTCTCTCAATCAATATCTCTTTTGATATGCACTAAGTTAAAAGGAGAATTCATGATTCATCTATGCAATTTGTGATCCACTCGATATATGCTAAATCATGTCTTAGAAAAGGATCACTAGTTGTAGAACTCTCTTTTGTGCAAAATATTTCCATATATTGTCTTAAGAATAGGTCTTAAGCAACTAAGACAAAGGACAAAGCACAATGAAGAGAGCGTCTCTATGTGAAGGTACAAAAGGGTAAAACTGCTTCATTTTCATTTAAACCTGTACCTAAATCTTCCTTTTCTATACTTTCTTTACATATCTTGTATAAAAGGAAGAGAAAGCATGTCCATGCATTTCCCTGCTTCATTTCTAGTTTAACCTTTCAAATATTTCATTCATGCTTTAATGCATCTTTGTTGAAACTAGATGAAGTGATTTAATTGTCAAAGAGCTTAAAGCTTAACCTTGTAACGAGGATAAGCTGCCTTTATTCCAAAGGTGGATGGTCCTTAAGCCTCTTTGAAATCCTTAGGGGAAATTGCTTGAAATGTTTACAACATGCCTTCATAAGTGCATAAACTGTCATGAGCATCACACTTATACTATGACACAATGCACTTCACATTCCATATAATATAGATATGTTCTCATTAACCTAATTATGTGCAATTGTCATTTAAGGCCAAAATATATGACCCTCTCCATGCACATATTTAGGGGGAGCAATCTATGTTATATAGAATTATGATCATGCTTAATTTGACATATCCTTTTGATCATATCTCTTTTATGTCTATAACTAATGTGTTTTCAAGTGTATTTCAAACCAAGTCATAGGTATATTGAAAGGGAATTGGAGTCTTTGGCGAAGACAAGGCTTCCACTCCACTCTACTACTCATCCTTCGTCGTCGCTCCACTCTCCGTCTTTGGTATAATCTTCACTCATATGTTTTATTTGCCAAAGGAGAGAAAGTAGTTTTTACGGGCTTATATATCAGATTATCACTCAAAGTATCCGTTTTTGGCGATTCATGCCAAAGGGGGAGAAAAGTATGAGCCCAAAGCAAAAGGACCGCACCACCACCCTAATTTTAAAATTGATGATTTTCAATTGGTAAATTTCAAATTGGTATCTCTTTGTGTTCTAAAGGGGGAGCAAGTAGTATTTTCAAAAAAATTGATGTCTTAAAACCCTCTTGAACACTAAGAGGAGAATTTAATTGAGGGGGAGTTTTGTTTGGTCAAAGGAAAAGCATTTGAAACAAGGGGACAAAATTTCAAACTTGAAAATGCTTCGCAAAAATCTTACTCATTTACCTTTGACTATTTTGCAAAAGGATTTTGAAAAGGATTCACAAAAAGAATTTGCAAAAACAAAACATGTGGTGCAAGCGTGGTCCAAAATGTTAAAAATAAAGAAACAATCCATGCATATCCAGTAAGTAATATTTATTGGCTCAATTCTAAGTAACCTTTGCACTTACACTTTGCAAACTAGTTCAATTATGCACTTCTATACTTGCTTTGGTTTGTGTTGGCATCAATCACCAAAAAGGGGGAGATTGAAAGGGAATTAGGCTTACACCTATTTCCTAAACTAATTTTGGTGGTTGAATTGCCCAACACAAATAATTGGACTAATTAGTTTGCCCAAGTTTATAAGTTCTACAGGTACCAAAGGTTCACCATAAGCCAATAAAAAGATCAAGAGAAAGGGTTCAAACAAAGAAGCAAAGGGTCAACCGAAGGTACCCTGGTCGGGCGCACCGGACTGTCCGGTGCGCCACCGGACAGTGTCCGGTGCACCAGGGAAGATCGACTTCAAACTCTTCACCTTTGGGAATTCTCAGAGTCGTCGCGCTATAATTCACCGGACTGTCTAGTGTACACCGGACAGTGTCCGGTGCTCCAAGGGGACGCGGCTCTGAACTCGCCAGTCTCGGGAATTCTCATTGGCTGCTCCGCTATAATTCACCGGACATGTCCGGTGTACACCGGACTGTCCGGTGTAACTACGGGGCAACGACTACTTTAGGCGCCAACGGCTACCTACAGGCGCATTAAATGCGCGCCAGAGCGCGCAGAAGTCAGGCACGCGCGTACAGGCGCACCGGACACTCTACAGTGCATGTCCGGCGCGCCACCAGACATCCAGGCGGGCCCAACGTCAAAGCTCCAACGGTCGAAACCCTAACGGTCGGGTGACGTGGCTGTCGCACCGGACATGTCCGGTGTGCACCGGACTGTCCGGTGCACCATTCGACAGACAGCTTTCACCAACGGCTAGATTTTGGTTGGTGGCTATAAATACCACCCCAACCGGCCACTTCAAAGTGTGGGAGCCCAAGCAACATTCCAAATCATCTAGTTGACATACTCAAGCCCTCCCAACCACATATATTCATTGATCCATCCTATACACAAGATTTAGTCCACTACAACCAACACAAGTGCCACAAAAGAGAGAGCAAGCAATTGAGAGCTACTCAATTGAGTTTAGCCCTAGCGCCTTGTGAGATTCATTGAGAGATAGTGTGTGCTACATCTTTGTGTTCATTTGTGCGTGGAGTATTGACTCCCATCGAACTTCCTCCAAAGTTTTGGAGGCTTGTAAAAGCTAGCAAGAGACACCAAAGAGTGTGGTGGTCCTTGTGGGATCGAGAGTGATCCTTGAGAAGAAGAAGAGCTCACCGATCCTTGTGTGACCGGGGGAGAGAGGGAAAGGGTTGAAAAAGACCCGTCCTTAAGTGGACTCCTCAACGGGGACTAGGCCTTCGAGGGCCGAACCTCGTAAAACAAATCACCCGTGTCCATTGTGTTTATTGCTTGTGATTTGTTTGTTTTCCCTTGCTCTAAGTTTTCTTGCACCATTATTTGCTAATATCATTTGGTGTTGCTTCAAGTTAAATTCCCATTTAGTGAAGCAACACGTTGCAAGAAAGAACTTGTCCTAGTGCTCTTCTCATCTAAGGCTTCTTGCTTTGTTATTCTATAACTTATTAGTTGTATTGATTTATCACTCCTGCATTATTTAGCAATACTCTTTTCAAGCAAGAACTTAGTTTGTATACTCCTATATTTGTATATCTTGTTCTAACCACTAATCAAGGGATCTAGTTGGGGGATAAAGTTTTAATTTTCAGGTTTCGCCTATCCACCCCCCTCTAGGCGACTTTCACTTACCCACTCCGGGCCATGATCAACCGTGCCTGTGGGGAGGTCTCTCGAACCTCGACCCCCGAAGGTACCGCCGAGGTCTGCCTCGCTGCCAACTTCGGTGCGACCCTCGCCTTGGACGCCCTAGGCGCCCGGGAGACGGACTGGCCAGGCGCCGCCACGGCGACCTGGGGATCGCCCTCCTGCGCAGCCGGCACAGGCGACAGATTTCGGGGAACAGACGGCTCGGCCTGACCCCCTGGGGTCACCTCAACTCCCCTAGCCGAGGGGTCGAGCACCCCCTCGGTCTGCCCCCGCTCTTCGGACCGGGACCTCGGCGTCCCGACCCCAGGGACCGGCGGCGCTAGCCCGCTCGGAGGCTGGCTTGGTGACTCCTGGCCTAGCCTCAAACTCGGGCTGAGGCCAAGGCGGGCAGCCATATCGTCATCTTCGTCATCATCTTCATCGTCGTCGTCGTCGTCGTCGTCAGGCGTTTCCGGCGACGGCTCCCTCGGGAGTCCATCCCTCTCCTGCCGACGACGGAGCTTTTCCAAGGCGTCTCGGGCCCGCGCTCGCTCACGGGCCCGAGCCTTCTTCGCGTCCTTTTTCTCCTTCTCCTTCTCCTTCTCCGCGGCAACCCGCCGCGCAGCTCGGTCCATCGCGTCCTCCGGGACCCGTGGCCGGGAAGGCTTGTGCCACCCTACCTCCTGGAGACAGATGAAAAGTCTCGGCCGTAAGGACCAGGGACAATCCGACGCAAGGAGAAAGAAGGAGCGGACACTCACCAGGGACACACACCCGCGGTCGGGACGCATCAAGGGTTGAGAAAGGGCGCTGGCGTCCGGCTTTCCCAACGTGACGGCCACCCGCCCGTGGAGGACGTCGACGAGAAGGGGATCCGAGGACATCCGCGAGCCCTCCAAGTCAGCCTCTGGCGTCATCTCCCAAAGCGACAACCGCCGCTCCGCCAAGGGAAGCACCCTCCGGCGATGAATGGCGGCAATCACTCCCGCAGCGGTGAGCCCTCCTTTCCGCAACACCTCTAGGGCCTTGAGAAGGGGCTCGAGATTCTTCTGTCTGTCGTGCGGGGTACCGTAGCGCCAAGCATCGGCGGCGATGGTCACCACTCGCTGAGAAAATGATGGAAGCCTCCCATCGTCATTTCGGAGATAGAACCACCGGCGCCGCCACCCCTTGTTCGAGGACGCAAGGATGGCGGGAATATACTGTGACGCCCGCGACTGCCTCAGCTGGAGGATGCAGCCACTGGCTCGCACTGCCGCGCGGACCCTTCTCTCCCCCGTCGGCGAAGCAAAAAGCTCCGCGGAGAAGAAATGAGTCCACAGGTCCCAGTGAGGGTCAATCCCCAAGTATCCTTCGCAAACCGCTGTGAAGATGGCGGCTTGCGAGATGGAGTTGGGGCTAAGGTTGTGCAGCTCCACCCCGTAGTTGTGCAGAATCGCCCGCATAAAGCGGCTTGCCGGCACTCCAAACCCCCGCTCGTGGAAGGAGACGAAGCTCACGACATACCCCGGCGGCGGGGACGGAGCGGCTCCGCTCGGGGGGGGGGGAGGATCCACTCCGGCTGCCTCTCATCGGAGAGAGGGCGAAGTAAACCCTCGGCAACAAGGGCCTCCAGGTCATCCGCCGTGACTGTGGAGAAAGGCCACGGGTCGCGCGGCGGAATGATGGTCACCCGGTCGGCCATCACCGAGCAGAGGAGGTGGCGGCGGAAAGGACTGGGTGGGCGGTTTCCCTTTCTCTGGCTAATCCCTTAGGTTGCGAAAACCTAAGGAGAAGGCAAGTAATAGAGCAAAGAACCATCACCAGACCCTCTCCCGAATATATAAAGACCCAGGCGAGACCCGTTCAATGCGTCGCCTGAACCCGCAGCGAGATTCAAGACTCAAAGCGAAACGCCCGTTCCTCGAATGGCCCGCACACGCGCAACGGCTACTCCGCGAACCACTCGTCCCGTCGCATTAACTCCGCGGCGGGACAGGCGGCACCTTTGGCAGGAGAAGCGAGCGACGCTCCGCCTTCGCCATAATGACTACGTCAAAAAAGGTACGCCACGTCATTTCGATTTCGTGTCCTTTTCCTTTTCCTCTTTCTCTCTCTTACAACAGGGACCGAGAAAGGGGGATACCCCGAGAGGGATCCTTCTCCGCGAAGGAAACGGGCCCCGAGCCCCCCTACTGATCAGAGGTTCGAAGGCTGGCCCCTCGGAAGGGTTCAACAGCCGCCTCAGAGCGCTCGGGCTCCGCGCCCACTACTGGTCAGAGGTTCGAGGGCCGGCCCCTCGGAAGGGTTCAACGGCCGCCTCAGGCCACTCGGGCTCTGTGCCCACTACTGATCAGGGGTTCCTAGGCTGGCCCACGAAGGGTTCACAGCCGCCTCAGACACAGAGCGAGGGATGACCCCGGGTACGTTCGATACATAACCAAGGCTCGGGCTACGCTCCCGAGGTACCCTAGGACATTTCCGAGACTAGCAGGAACGATCTTGTAACGGAATCCCATCAGAGGGAGGCATCGAGCCCTCGGACCCCGTCAAAAGGGGACCGGGTCCGGCAGATCACCCGCAGGTACTTTTGGAGCGCGCCTCCGGGCCTCTAGCCGACCCCTAACAAATGGGGCACGGGCGTCCACTCGGATTACCCGTCAGCAGCTCACTGGAGACACCATGTTCGGCGCCCTCCGAGGGCAACATGGCGCTTTCCCCCCCTCCTTGCGGAAAGGCGACGCAGGGGCGTATATAAGAAAGACGAGTCTGTCCTCGACCGTCCTCTCGCCCTATGCAGAGGCTCGGGGGCTGCTCTCGCAAACCCAGCTCCGGCCAATCCGTTGACAGCGTCAACATACTAGCCCGAGAACTTGGGACCCGACCGTGCACCCGGGCTATAGCCAGCTCGCATGAGGGAACAACCAGACCGGCCGAAGCGTTGCGAAATACATTAAGACCTCGAAGGAGTCAACCCACTCCTCCGAGGCCTCGGGGGCTACACCCGGCGGGTGCGCTCGCGCGCACCCACCGGAACAAAACGCAACCGAGAAAGGTTGGTCCCCTTGCAAAAAAGTGCGACAAAAGCCTCCAAGCAAGTATTAACACTCCCTTCGAGGCTCGGGGGCTACTGTCGGGGACCATAATTAGGGGTACCCTCAAGACTCCTAAATCTCAGCTGGTAACCCCCATCAGCACAAAGCTGCAAAGGCCTGATGGGTGCGATTAAGTCCAGGATCGGTCCATTCGAGGGACGCGATCACGCCTCGCCCGAGCCCAGCCTCGGGCAAGGGCAGCTGACCCCGGAGGATTTACGTCTCGCCCGAGGACCCCCTCCAGCAACGGACACACCTTCGGCTCGCCCGAGGCCCAGTCTTCACCAAGAAGCAACCTTGGCCAAGTCGCCGCGCCAACCGACCGAATCACAGGGGCATTTAATGCAAAGGTGGCCTGACACCTTTATCCTGACGCGCGCCCTCCAGTCGACAGAGCCGAAGTGACCGTAGTCACTTCGCCGCTCCACTGACCGGCCTGACAAGGGGACAGCGCCGCCTGCGCCGCCCCGACTGCTGTGCCACTCGACAGAGTGAGGCTGTCAGCAACCCAGTCCGGTCTCAGGCGCCATAGGAAACTCCGCTTCGCCCGACCCTAGGGCTCGGACTCGGGCTCGGTCCCAGAAGACGACGAACTCCGCTTCGCCCGACCCCAGGGCTCGGACTCGGGCTCAGCCCCAGAAGACAACGAACTCCGCTTCGCCCGACCCCAGGGCTCGGACTCGGGCTCAGCCCCGGAAGACGACGAACTCCGCTTTGCCCGACCCCAGGGCTCGAACTCGGGCTCAGCCCCGGAAGACGACGAACTCCGCTTCGCCCAACCCCAGGGCTCGGACTCAGCCCTGGCCTCAACCGACGGTCTCCGCCTCACCCGACCCAGGGGCTCGGACTCGACCTCGGCCTTGGAAGACAGACTCGACCTCGACCTCGGAGGAGCCTCCACCTCGCCTGACTCATGGCTCGGACCGACCACATCACAGGAGGCGCCATCATTACCCTACCCCGAGCTGACTCAGGCTACGGGGGACAAGACCGGCGTCCCATCTGGCTCGCTCCGCTAAACAAGTAATGATGGCGCCCCGCATGCTCTATGACGATGGTGGCTTTCAGCCCCCTTACGGAAGCAAGAGGACGTCAGCAAGGACTCGACAGCCCCGACAGCTATCCCTCCGCCAGGCTCCAGCGCTCCTCCGACGGCCACGACACCACACGAACTGGGTGCCAAAACCTCTCCGGCTGCCACGATGGCATGTACTTAGGGCGCTAGCTCTCCCCCGCTAGACACGTTAGCACACTGCTACACCCCCCATTGTACACCTGGATCCTCTCCTTACGCCTATAAAAGGGAGGTCCAGGGCCCTCTTACAGAGGGTTGGCCGCGCGGGGAAGGACGGGACGGCGCTCGCGCAAGGCCGCTCGCTCCCTCCCGCGTGGACGCTTGTAACCCCCTACTGCAAGCGCACCCGACCTGGGCGCGGGGCTAACACGAAGGCCGCGGGTTCCACCTCCCACGCCTGTCTCCCTCCGGCTGCTTTCCCCCCTTCGCGTTCCGCCTCGCGCCGACCCATCTGGGCTGGGGCACGCGGCGACAATTTACTCGTCGGTCCAGGGACCCCCCGGGGTCGAAACGCCGACAACTTCGGTTGGAGAAGTTGTAGATAGATCACTTCTTACTAACATTGTCACAATAGTCTCATATTTCTCCGGAAGTGATCTAAGGAACTTATGAGTGAAGTCCACATCCGGTACATTAAAACTGAGTCCCTTGAGTTCATTCACTATCTCATTTAACCGGTTGAACATATCAGATACACTCTCATCTTCTTTCATAATAAATTACTCAAACTTCCCTTTGCACACATATAGCTTGGCACTCTTCACAATTGTAGTTCCTTCATGAATTTCCATTAGCTTAATCCAAATCTCATGAGCGGTTGTGAGATTCTTGATACGGTTGAACTCATTTATATCAAGAGCATCATAGAATACATTCATGGCTTAATCATTTGTAAGGATATTCTCATTGTCACTAACAGATGGTTCATCTTCCTTGAACACAACAAATCCATCCCTGACAATTGGCCAAATTTTTCCACCCATTGCTCTAAGATGCATTGACATTCTTATTTTCCAATAGTCGTAGTTATTCCCATCAAAATGTGGTGGCTTCCCAATGTGCACATTGTTGTTACTAGCCATTTTGTCCCACTCCGGGATGATTAGATCCACAAACAATGGAGTCCTTGCCTCTGATACCACTTGTAGGATCTAGGACACCGCCTAGAGGGGGGTGAATAGACGTTTTGACTAAAATCAAAAACACTAGGGAAATTTAATCAATATAACAAGAGGTATAAATTCTCTAGTGATAACAAGTAAACAATCTATGAGAATCAACTAGTGAGATTGAAAACTTGAAGAACAATGTGCAAAATAGTAATCATTTGCACGACAATAAGTAATGCAAGAAAGTAAAGACACCGAATTTTATCCCGTGCAGGTATCGGTGATTTGCCGATCACCCCTAATCCACATTGAGGTGGACTTCAAACTCTCACTTGCTTCTCTATCAAGACACGGCTTGATCTTTGAGCCAAGTGGACAAGAAATCACTCAATACCTCGATTCCACTAATGTCACCTTTGCTGCTCCGGCGAGGTAGGCGCGAACCCCTCACAATCAACACTGCGGCTTCTCCACAATCTTCTTGGAGAGCTCGACGGAGACAATCACCCGAGCCGTCTAGGAGGCGGCAACCTCCAAGAGTAACAAGCCGATGACGCTTGCTCGGTGTACCACCTAGTGCCTCAAGAATCACCGATGGATGCAAATGCACTAGGAACACTCAATCTCTCACTAGAATGCAATCTCAAGCAAAGAGTGTGAGAGAGTGAGTTGGAGGATCACAATTGAGCTCAATGTATGCAAGGTGATAGTCGCCTAGAGGGGGGGTGAATAGGGCGAAACTGAAATTTACAAATATAAACACAACTACAAGCCGGGTTAGCGTTAGAAATATAATCGAGTCCGGGAGAGAGGGCGCAAAACAAATCGCAAGCAAATAAAGAGTGTGACACGCGGATTTGTTTTACCGAGGTTCGGTTCTCGCAAACCTACTCCCCGTTGAGGAGGCCACAAAGGCCGGGTCTCTTTCAACCCTTCCCTCTCTCAAACGGTCCCTCGGACCGAGTGAGCTTCTCTTCTCAAATCAAAGTTGGGAACAAAACTTCCCCGCAAGGGCCACCACACAATTGGTGCCTCTTGCCTTGATTACAATGGAGTTTTGATCTCAAGAACAAGTGAGAAAGAAAAGAAGCAATCCAAGCGCAAGAGCTCAAAAGAACACAGCAAATCTCTCTCGCTAATCACTAAAGCCTTGTGTGGAATTGGAGAGGATTTGATCTCTTTGTATGTGTCTAGAATTGAATGCCTAGCTCTTGTAAGTGGTTGAGAAGTGGGAAAACTTGGATGCAATGAATGGTGGGGTGGTTGGGGTATTTATAGCCCCAACCACCAAGATGACCGTTGGTGGAGGCTGTCTGTTCGATGGCGCACCGGACAGTCCGGTGCACACCGGACATGTCCGGTGCCCCCGCCACGTCACCAGTGCCGTTGGAATCTGACCGTTGGAGTTCTGACTTCTGGGCCCGCCCTGATGTCCGGTGGCGCACCGGACATGAACTATTCACTGTCCGGTGCGCCAGCATGGGCGTCTCTGACTTCTGCGCGCACTGGCGCGCATTGAATGCCGTCGCAGGTAGCCGTTGGCGCGAAGTAGCCGTTGCCCCGAGGATGCACCGGACAGTCCGGTGCACACCGGACATGTCCGGTGAATTATAGCGGAGCAGCCTTCGTGAATTTCCCGAGACTGGCGAGTTCTTAAGCCGCGCCTCTGTGGAGCACCGGACACTGTCCGGTGTACACCGGACAGTCCGGTGAATTATAGCGCGCCGGCTCTGGATTTTCCCGAAGGTGAAGAGTTGGAGTGCGAGTCCTCTGGTGCACCGGACACTGTCCGGTGCGCCAGACCAGAGGAGCCTTCGGTTGCCTCTTTGCCTTTTGTTTGAACTCAACACTTGGTCTTTTTATTGGCTATGTGTGTACCTTTTACACCTGTGTAACTTATACACTAGAACAAACTAGTTAGTCCAAAGATTTGTGTTGGGCAATTCAACCACCAAAATTATATAGGAACTAGGTGTAAGCCTAATTCCCTTTCAATCTCCCCCTTTTTGGTGATTGATGCCAACACAAACCAAAGCAAATATAAAAATGCATAATTGAACTAGTTTGCATAATATAAGTGCAAAGGTTTCTTGGAATTGAGCCAATATAAATACTTACAAGATATGCATGGATTGTTTCTTCATTTTCAACATTTTGGACCACGCTTGCACCACATGTTTTGTTTTTGCAAAATCTTTTGTAAATCTTTTCAAAGTTCTTTTGCAAATAGTCAAAGGTAAATGAATAAGAGTTTGCAAGGCACTTTCAAGATTTGAAATTTTCTCCCCCTGTTTCAAATGCTTTTCCTTTGACTAAACAGAACTCCCCCTAAATAAAAATCCTCCTCTTAGTGTTCAAGAGGGTTTTGATGAATCAATTTTGAAATACTACTTTCTCCCCTTTTGAACACAAGAAGATACCAAATTGGCAATTGAAAATTATATTTTAAAATTAGGTGGTGGTGCGGTCCTTTTGCTTTGGGCTCAACCTTTATCCCCCTTTGGCATGAATCGCCAAAAACGGAATCATTAGAGCCCTATTGAACTACTCTATCCCCTTTGGTCATAAATAAATGAGTGAAGATTATACCAAAGATGGAGTCCTTGTGCTCATGCTTTCTCCCTCAAGAATGGAGAGTGACTTGGAGTGACGGCGAAGGATGAGTTACGGAGTGGAAGCCTTTGTCTTCGCCGAAGACTCCAATTCCCTTTCAATACACCTATGACTTGGTTTGAAATAGACTTGAAAACACATTAGTCATAGCATATGAAAGAGATATGATCAAAGGTATGTAAAATGAGCTATGTGTGCAAATCAACAAAAGAAGTTCCTAGAATCAAGAATATTGAGCTCATGCCTAAGTTTGTTAAAGGTTTGTTCATCAAGAGGCTTGGTAAAGATATCGGCTAATTGATCTTTAGTATTAATGTAAGAAATCTCGATATCTCCCTTTTGTTGGTGATCCCTAAGAAAATGATACCGAATGGCTATGTGCTTAGTGCGGCTATGCTCGACGGGATTATCCGCCATCTTGATTGCACTCTCATTATCACAAAGCAGAGGGACTTTGGTTAATTTGTAACCGTAGTCCCGCAGGGTTTGCCTCATCCAAAGCAATTGCGCGCAACAATGGCCTGCGGCAATGTACTCGGCTTCGGCGGTGGAAAGAGCGACTGAATTTTGCTTCTTTGAAGCCCAAGACACCAAGGATCTTCCCAAGAACTGGCAAGTCCCTGATGTGCTCTTTCTATTAATCTTACACCCCGCCCAATCGGCATCCGAATAACCAATCAAATCAAATGTGGATCCCCGAGGGTACCAAAGCCCAAACTTAGGAGTATAAGCCAAATATCTCAAAATTCGTTTTACGGCCGTAAGGTGAGCTTCCTTAGGGTCGGCTTGGAATCTTGCACACATGCATACGGAAAGCATAATATCTGGTCGAGATGCACATAAATAAAGTAATGACCCTATCATCGACCGGTATACCTTTTGATCCACGGACTTACCTCCCGTGTCGAGGTCGAGATGCCCATTGGTTCCCATGGGTGTCTTGATGGGCTTGGCATCCTTCATTCCAAACTTGGTTAGAATGTCTTGAGTATACTTTGTTTGGCTAATGAAGGTGCCTTCTTGGAGTTGCTTGACTTGGAATCCTAGAAAATACTTCAACTCCCCCATCATTGACATCTCGAATTTCTGTGTCATGATCCTACTAAATTCCTCATAAGTAGATTCGTTAGTAGACCCAAATATGATATCATCAACATAAATTTGGCATACAAACAAATCATTGTCAAGAGTTTTAGTGAATAGAGTAGGATCGGCTTTTCCGACTTTGAAGCCATTAGCGATAAGGAAATCTCTAAGGCATTCATACCATGCTCTTGGGGCTTGCTTGAGCCCATAAAGCGCCTTAGAGAGCTTATAGACATGGTTAGGATACTCACTATCTTCAAAGCCGGGAGGTTGCTCAACATAGACCTCTTCCTTGATTGGTCCATTGAGGAAGGCACTTTTCACGTCCATTTGATAGATCTTGAAGCCATGGTAAGTAGCATAGGCCAATAATATGCGAATTGACTCAAGCCTAGCTACGAGTGCATAGGTTTCATCAAAATCCAAACCTTCAACTTGTGAATACCCCTTGGCCACGAGTCGAGCTTTGTTCCTTGTCACCACACCATGCTCGTCTTGTTTGTTGCGGAAGACCCATTTGGTTCCTACAACATTTTGGTTAGGACGTGGAACTAAATGCCATACCTCATTCCTAGTGAAGTTGTTGAGTTCCTCTTGCATCGCCACCACCCAATCCGAATCTTGAAGTGCTTCCTCTACTCTGTGTGGCTCAATAGAGGAAACAAAAGAGTAATGCTCACAAAAATGTGCAACACGAGATCTAGTGGTTACCCCCTTATGTATGTCGCCGAGGATGGTGTCGACGGGGTGATCTCGTTGAATTGCTTGGTGGATTCTTGGGTGTGGCGGCCTTTGCTCTTCATCCTCCTTGTCTTGATCATTTGCATCTCCCCCTTGATCATTGCCGTCATCTTGAGGTGGCTCATTTGCTTGATTTTCTACTTCATCAACTTGAGCTTCATCCTTATTTTGAGTTGGTGGAGATGCTTGAGTGGAGGAGGATGGTTGATCTTGTGCATTTGGAGGCTCTTCGGAGTCCTTAGGACACACATCCCCAATGGACATGTTCCTTAGCGCGATGCACGGAGCCTCTTCAATACCTATCTCATCAAGATCAACTTGCTCTACTTGAGAGCCGTTAGTTTCATCAAACACAACGTCACATGAGACTTCAACTAGTCCAGTGGACTTGTTAAAAACCCTATATGCCCTTGTGTTTGAGTCATAACCAAGTAAAAAACCTTCTATAGTTTTAGGAGCAAATTTAGATCTTCTACCTCTTTTAACAAGAATAAAGCATTTGCTACCAAAAACTCTAAAATATGAAATGTTGGGCTTTTTACCGGTTAGGAGTTCATAGGATGTCTTCTTGAGGATTCGGTGAAGATATAACCGGTTGATGGCGTAGCAGGCGGTGTTGACTGCCTCGGCCCAAAACCGATCCGAAGTCTTGTACTCATCAAGCATGGTCCTTGCCATATCCAATAGAGTTCGATTCTTCCTCTCCACTACACCATTTTGTTGTGGGGTGTAGGGAGAAGAGAACTCATGCTTGATTCCCTCCTCCTCAAGAAAGCCTTCGATTTGAGAGTTCTTGAACTCCGTTCCGTTGTCGCTTCTTATTTTCTTGATCCTTAAGCCGAACTCATTTTGAGCCCGTCTCAAGAATCCTTTTAAGGTCTCTTGGGTTTGAGATTTTTCCTGTAAGAAGAATACCCAAGTGAAGCGAGAATAATCATCCACAATTACAAGACAATACTTACTCCCGCCGATGCTTATGTAAGCAATCGGGCCGAATAGATCCATGTGGAGTAGCTCAAGCGGCCTGTCGGTCGTCATGATGTTCTTATGTGGATGATGGGCACCAACTTGCTTCCCTGCCTGGCATACGCTACAAATCCTGTCTTTCTCAAAATGAACATTTGTTAATCCTAAAATGTGTTCTCCCTTTAGAAGCTTATGAAGATTCTTCATTCCAACATGGGCTAGTCGGCGGTGCCAGAGCCAACCCATGTTAGTCTTAGCAATTAAGCAAGTGTCGAGTTCAGCTCTATCAAAATCTACCAAGTATAGCTGACCCTCTAACACTCCCTTAAATGCTATTGAATCATCACTTCTTCTAAAGACAGTGACACCTACATCAGTGAATAGACAGTTGTAGCCCATTTGACATAATTGTGAAACGGAAAGCAAATTGTAATCTAAAGAATCTACAAGAAAAACATTGGAAATAGAATGGTCAGGAGATATAGCTATTTTACCAAGACCTTTGACCAAACCTTGATTTCCATCCCCGAATGTGATAGCTCGTTGGGGATCCTGGTTTTTCTCGTAGGAGGAGAACATTTTTTTCTCCCCTGTCATGTGGTTTGTGCATCCGCTGTCGAGTATCCAACTTGAGCCCCCGGATGCATAAACCTACAAAACAAGTTTAGTTCTTGACTTTAGGTACCCAAATGGTTTTGGGTCCTTTGGCATTAGACACAAGAACTTTGGGTACCCAAACACAAGTCTTTGACCCCTTGTGCTTGCCCCCAACATACTTGGCAACTACTTTGCCGGATTTGTTAGTCAAGACATAAGATGCATCAAAAGTTTTAAATGAAATGTCATGATCATTTGATGCATTAGGAATTTTCTTCTTAGACAACTTGGCACGGGTTGGTTGCCTAGAGCTAGATGTCTCACTCTTATACATAAAAGCATGGTTAGAACCAGAGTGAGACTTCCTAGAATGAAATTTCCTAATCTTGCTCTCAGGATAACCGGCAGGATATAAAATGTAACCTTCGTTATCCTGAGGCATGGGAGCCTTGCCCTTAACAAAATTTGACAATCTTTTAGGAGGGGCACTAATTTTGACATTGTCTCCCCTTTGGAAGCCAATGCCATCCTTAATGCCAGGGCGTCTCCCATTATAAAGCATGCTACGAGCAAATTTAAATTTCTCATTTTCTAAGTTGTGCTCGGCAATTTTAGCATCTAGTTCAGCTATATGATCATTTTGTTGCTTAATTAAAATCATGTGATCATGAATAGCATCAACATCAATATCTCTACATCTAGTACAAATAGTGACATGCTCAATGGTAGATGTAGAGGGTTTGCAAGAATTAAGTTCAACAATCTTAGCATGTAGTATATCATTCTTATCTCTAAGATCGGAAATTGTAACTTTGCAAACATCAAAATCTTTTGCCTTAGTAATTAATTTCTCATTTTCACTCCTAAGGCTAGCAAGAGAAATGTTTAATTCTTCAATCCTAGCAAGCAAATCATCATTATTATCTCTAGGATTGGGAATTGAAACATTACAAACATGTGAATCAACCTTAGTATTTAAACTAGCATTTTCATTCCTAAGGTTGTCAATCATCTCACGACAAGTGCTTAGCTCACTAGATAATTTTTCACATTTTTCAATTTCTAGAGCATAAGCATTTTTAACCTTAACATGTTTCTTGTTTTCCTTAATTAGGAGATCCTCTTGAGAATCCAAAAGGTCATCCTTTTCATGAATAGCACTAATCAATTCATTTAATTTTTCTTTTTGTTCCATGTTAAGGTTGGCAAAAAGGATACGCAAATTATCTTCCTCATCACTAGCATTATCATCACTAGATGTTTCATATTTAGTGGAGGATTTAGATTTAACCTTCTTTTTGCCGTCCTTGGCCATGAGGCACTTGTGGCCGATGTTGGGGAAGAGGAGACCCTTGGTGACGGCAATGTTGGCGGCGTCCTCCTCGTCGGAGGAGTCGCTAGAGCTTTCGTCGGAGTCCCATTCCCGACAAACATGGGCATCGCCGCCCTTCTTCTTGTAGTGCCTTTTTCTTTTCTCTCCTCTTGCCCTTCTTGTCGTTATCCCTGTCACTGTCACTTGATAATGGACATTTTGCAATAAAGTGACCGGGCTTACCACACTTGTAGCAAACTTTCTTGGAGTGGGACTTATAGTCTTTCCCCCTCCTTTGCTTGAGGATTTGGCGGAAGCTCTTGATGACGAGCGCCATTTCCTCATTGTCGAGCTTGGAGGCGTCTATTGGTTGTCGACTTGGTGTAGACTCCTCCTTCTTTTCCTCCGTCGCCTTGAATGCGACGGGTTGAGCTTCGGATGTGGAGGGATCATCAAGCTCGTTGATCTTCCTCGAGCCTTCGATCATGCACTCAAAACTTACAAAATTCCCGATAACTTCCTCGGGGGTCATTTTAGTATATCTAGGATTACCACGAATTAATTGAACTTGAGTCGGGTTAAGGAAAATGAGAGATCTGAGAATAACCTTAACCATTTCGTGGTCGTCCCACTTCTTGCTCCCGAGGTTGCGCACTTGGTTAACCAAGGTCTTGAGCCGGTTGTACATGTGTTGTGGCTCTTCCCCTTTGCGAAGCCGAAACCGACCGAGCTCCCCCTCGATCGTTTCCCGCTTGGTGATCTTTGTGAGCTCATCTCCCTCGTGCGCGGTTTTGAGCACATCCCAAACCTCCTTGGCGCTCTTCAACCCTTGAACTTTGTTATACTCCTCTCTACTTAAGGAGGCGAGGAGTATTGTTGTTGCTTGAGAGTTGAAGTGCTCGATTTGGGCCACCTCATCCTCATCATAGTCTTTATCCCCTACGGACGGTACCTGTGCACCAAACTCAACAACATCCCATATACTTTTGTGGAGCGAGGTTAGATGAAATCGCATTAAATCACTCCACCTAGCATAATCTTCACCATCAAAAGTTGGTGGTTTGCCTAATGGGACGGAAAGTAAAGGTGTATGTTTTGAAATGCGAGGATAGTGTAGTGGGATCTTACTAAACTTCTTGCGCTCTTGGCGCTTAGAAGTTACGGACGGCGCATCGGAGTCGGAGGTCGATGTTTATGAAGTGTCGGTCTCGTAGTAGACCACTTTCCTCATCCTCTTGTGCTTGTCGCCTTTCCGATGCGACTTGTGAGAAGAAGATTTTTCCTTCTTCTCTTTGTGGTGAGAAGAGGAAGATCTTTTCTCCTTCCGTTTGGAGGAGTCCTTCTTCTTCTCCTTCCTCTTGGTGCGGGACTCTTCCGATGAAGTGCTCCCGTGGCTTGTGGTGGGCTTTTCGCCGGTCTCTATCTCCTTCTTGGCGTGATCTCCCGACATCACTTCGAGCGGTTAGGCTCTAATGAAGCACCGGGCTTTGATACCAATTGATAGTCGCCTAGAGGGGGGTGAATAGGGCGAAACTGAAATTTACAAATATAAACACAACTACAAGCCGGGTTAGCGTTAGAAATATAATCGAGTCCGGGAGAGAGGGCGCAAAACAAATCGCAAGCAAATAAAGAGTGTGACACGCGGATTTGTTTTACCGAGGTTCGGTTCTCGCAAACCTACTCCCCGTTGAGGAGCCACAAAGGCCGGGTCTCTTTCAACCCTTCCCTCTCTCAAACGGTCCCTCGGACCGAGTGAGCTTCTCTTCTCAAATCAAAGTTGGGAACAAAACTTCCCCGCAAGGGCCACCACACAATTGGTGCCTCTTGCCTTGATTACAATGGAGTTTTGATCTCAAGAACAAGTGAGAAAGAAAAGAAGCAATCCAAGCGCAAGAGCTCAAAAGAACACAACAAATCTCTCTCGCTAATCACTAAAGCCTTGTGTGGAATTGGAGAGGATTTGATCTCTTTGTATGTGTCTAGAATTGAATGCCTAGCTCTTGTAAGTGGTTGAGAAGTGGGAAAACTTGGATGCAATGAATGGTGGGGTGGTTGGGGTATTTATAGCCCCAACCACCAAGATGACCGTTGGTGGAGGCTGTCTGTTCGATGGCGCACCGGACAGTCCGGTGCACACCGGACATGTCCGGTGCCCCCGCCACGTCACCAGTGCCGTTGGAATCTGACCGTTGGAGTTCTGACTTCTGGGCCCGCCCTGATGTCCGGTGGCGCACCGGACATGAACTATTCACTGTCCGGTGCGCCAGCATGGGCGTCTCTGACTTCTGCGCGCACTGGCGCGCATTGAATGCCGTCGCAGGTAGCCGTTGGCGCGAAGTAGCCGTTGCCCCGAGGATGCACCGGACAGTCCGGTGCACACCGGACATGTCCGGTGAATTATAGCGGAGCAGCCTTCGTGAATTTCCCGAGACTGGCGAGTTCTTAAGCCGCGCCTCTGTGGAGCACCGGACACTGTCCGGTGTACACCAGACAGTCCGGTGAATTATAGCGCGCCGGCTCTGGATTTTCCCGAAGGTGAAGAGTTGGAGTGCGAGTCCTCTGGTGCACCGGACACTGTCCGGTGGTGCACCGGACAGTCCGGTGCGCCAGACCAGAGGAGCCTTCGGTTGCCTCTTTGCCCTTTGTTTGAACTCAACACTTGGTCTTTTTATTGGCTATGTGTGTACCTTTTACACCTGTGTAACTTATACACTAGAACAAACTAGTTAGTCCAAAAATTTGTGTTGGGCAATTCAACCACCAAAATTATATAGGAACTAGGTGTAAGCCTAATTCCCTTTCACAAGGAATGGCCAAGAGAGCCCTCACACACGAGCTACCTTTCTATTTATAGTCCCCCACTCAAATCCAACCGTTATGAGCAAAAGACACTTGTTCTGCGCACACGCGGACGGTCCGCGCCCTAGGGCCGGACGGTCCACCGTACACATAACGACTATATTTACCGTTTGAAATCTGTCAGAGCTGTCAGAAAAGTAAGGTCCGGACAGTCCGCCCACCTAGGCCGGACCGTCCGTGACCTGGCAACTTGGAGCACCCAGACCTCTGACTAAGTGCAGTTAACATAGGCGGACGGTCCGCCTACAAGGCCGGACGGTCCGAGACCTGGAGACAGTACTGTCCGGACTTATCCTCCGGACAGTCCATAGTACAAATCCCAAAAACCACACAGTCCCTGCCCAAACCAAATTTGGCACCTGCGGACTGTCCGCCCATCAAGGCCGGACGGTCCGCACTATAATTCAGGTACTGTGCCGAGAGCAGCCTCCTCTGGTCAGGACTGCGGACGGTCCGCAGTGCTAATGAACAGGACATGTCCGAAGTGGATAGACTTCGGACCCCACTGGAGGATCGCGGACGGTCCGCCCTCAAGGCCCGGACGGTCCGCGCATCCAAGACTTTGCACTTTTCGAACAAGCTTTTGAAAGGACTTTTAACTCATGAAATTTGAAGCGTTGTTAGTCCTCATGCAAATGCAACCACTAGATGCTCTATGAGGCACTAAGTTTTACACAGATCAAAGTCATTGACCCCTCTTAATAGTACGGCTATCTAACCTACTAATCCGGTCAAGTATCTTCTCTAAGCTTCTGAAGACCGGCAAAAACAAAACCTATGTTATACCTTTGCCTTCATTTGATCCACAACCAATGCTTATGAATCTCCAAGATTTCCTGTTCTATGTGGTCCAACCCTGCATTCTTATTTCTCCAAGAACTGTTAGTCCACAAGCAGTTGTCATTAATTACCAAAACATCACTAAGGGACCTAGATGATTCACAGTGTGCGATGCGTTGCCACTAGGATTCACCACAACTATGGTGGCGTATTGCATGTACCCTCAGAGTGTCATCCATTACCATCTACCTTCTACCTCACACCACTTGTAGACTCAATAGCTTAGGTGCACCGACTTCCAGTGGACCGCGTGAATGCCTAGACCACCAAAAGTCGATGAGGTAGGCATGGCGATGGCAATGACATGTGTACCATAGCTCAGCTCGACTAAATATGACATGGTGGGGCTTGGCGAAGTGAGTATCGATAGCTTGACATGGAGGTATGGGTGGTAATGGGCTATAGATTTTACACTACAAACTTTAAGGATCAAATCAGATTAGGATCGAGCCCTATTCCTATTCATTTTGAACTAGAATTATTTAAGGGCCCTAACTTTTGTGAATGAGCGTTTGGATCGTGATCCATTACCACCCCTACATGGAGGACTAGGGATCAAAAAACAATAGGATCTAGCCACATATGGGCGCCACAAACCGGAGTGGGTTCCATTGTCATGGTGGCCAGGGGTGGTGCATCAAGCGATTGTAAAAGGATGTAGATGGCCTAGAGGGGGTGGATAGGCTTGTTTTTTTAACTTACAAACTTGATCAACTATCAAATCATGGAGCCTTTACAGTGTGGTGCCTCCGTGCACTAGAGCATAAATTTTAACTATAATGGAATGAAATATGTGAACTTTAGATCAATTGTAAGACCAACCTTCTTGGAGAGTGTGTTGGCCTTCTCAAAGCAGTGATTGCACCTAGAACTTATAGAGAGTGTAGACCAGGTGCAATCCCTAGTGAAGAAAATTCAGACACAAGTAATATGTGAGAACAAGCACATCACATAATGACATAAGACATAAGTAATTATCTTGTGGTTCACCTCGCCACCAAGAATTGCCTACGTTCACATTATTAAGGAAGCCACAAAGGTTATGGAGTCTCAACCCACTCCCACTCCCCTTCTCCAACCACAACCAAGGTAGTGGGTTAGAGGGTTCTACTAAGTCATAAATGGCAATACAAATTGCCCGGTGCTCAACCACAACTATCTAAGAGCTCCTAGGTAACATGTAGTTGTATAAGAGCAAATCTCCAAGAGTAATGAATACACCGGGTGATTATGGCTTCACCAAGTACTCAAGAATGAATGATCATGATCTTCTCTATCTTTCCCACTCTCTCTAGGAGCCAATCATGTTGAGAAATCACCAAGATTTGGACAAAGGTGGTTGGGAGCTTCAATAGAGAAAAAGACCAACAAGAACATGAAGTTTGTGTGGTCTTACCTTAAAACAGGATCACATTCCAATATATTCTGGATCAAGCCTAAAGCTTGCTGACGATGAAAAGCAAAAGGGGCCGGCCGGGGCGGGGAAGAAATTGAAGTCAGAAACCGCGCGCGTAGACCTTTTGCTGACGATGAAAAGCAAAAGGCAATCCTGGATGGCGCCAAGCTAATTGCTGATGCACGCAATCAACGCTCAACAGGCGCAGTGACAGCTGCCTGACCACCACCTGCGCTCAACTGATCACGGGATCGTCGTCGTCTTCTCCGATCGATCAACTTCCTTGCAATGGCTAACGACGCAGAGTCCACAGAGAGCAGGTTGTTTATTATGCATGCCATGGGCTACGCATGGTCACATGCGCACAGGTACTTGCACTACAAATCCATGCATGATGGTTGATGGCTAGCCACAAGCCACTCGTTCGTATGTCATTAAGCTTCCAAGCAACTTCTGTTTTGTCGTACTTGTCTCTATCTCTCCTCCAGGAGTCAGGTAGTCCATTTCAGGGCAGGCTACCTAGTATGCGTAGTTATAATAATGCTTTTAATTACTCTGTCTGTCATAATTTATAATTCGTTTGAATTTTTTATCGAGTTTAACTGTCTTATCTTATTTACTAGGTGGGTGCCCGTGCGTTGCAACGGGGACATATAATATCACGGTAACTTATGTATTATATATGTCTCCGTTGCAACGCACGGGCACTCCCCTTGTAATTATAATATATATGACTCGTTCTCAAGCAACAAAAAATATATATATACTCAGGTTAGACATGGATCAACTCAAGTTCACACAATTGACAAGCTTCTATGTATGTACATACATGTTCTTAAGCAACAAAACACATACTTAGCTAAGCAGAACCGAGTTAATTACATGCATGATCACACGGATACTGGTGCCATCTGATGCGGCCGTGGGGAGTGTCCGTTGGTGGGCCAATTGGCTGTAGACTTGCTCAAAGATTGGTGGCACATGCACCGCGATGATCTGGTCTGCTGGGTTGATTGCCATGGCAACATCTGTCATCCATTGAACCTTCCGTGATGTCTCATTGTGAATGTCAATTGCTAGCTGCTGCAATAAGGCCAGAAAGACCCCCTGGTTAAGAGGTACTGGAACCATTGCACATAGTGCCCGCAAATCAACCTGTACAAGGGGATGTAAGCATCACAAAGCCAAAACAAGATTGTTCTAATATGGAAAAGTAGGGTCGATCTTAGCTGATCAATTTGGTGGAAGGAAGATACCTGGGAGCACAGCCACGATACTATGGAAACATCACTCCTTTGAAGAGCCATTGTAAATGCTTCGTCAAACTTATACAAAATATTAAACAAAATATTAGTACACAACAATTTTATAAAAACGAACACCATATATATTACTAACCTTAAATAAGAGATCCCCAAGAAATTCAATATAACTTTGCCTGGTATGCTAATTAACAATAGGGAGAAGCAAAAGAGTCAAGGACTTATTCAACAAAGATTGAGTTCCTAAGTGCAGCAACTCGAATAGATTCAGCAGTGACTTGTTAATGACAGCATCTAAAATCTGCAGGTCAGAACAAGTAGATTCAGCAGTGCACTGTCATGAATGTTTTTTGAAATTAAATAATGAGTGATGAAAAGATGCCAGATTGCAAAAAAAACAAGATGCACTTACTGTTTCTGTAAGTGTTGTTAATCGACTACATGAGCCTTCATCCAGCTTCATGGCAGCTTTAATGTTTACTTGCAAGGATTCAACAAACATCATCAGGCTAGTGACTGCCATTGCTTCCAGGCCTTTTATCACAGCGCCCCCAGAGACACTATGTATTGCTGACTCTATCTTCAAGTCAACATACAAACACAAGAATCAATAACATGTTTGTGCCTAGGTATGTAAAGTAAAATGTATAACTAAAAACAGTGGCATTAAAATGTTATTATTAACAATTATTAGTAACACATTGTATTTACAGGAATATAGTCATACCATAACACATTCCTTTTTCTACTACTGGAACTGGGCTATATTATGGTAAATTGATTTGCTCAATGTTCTGGTAACTTTGGTCTCTGAAAGACTTGATAATTGCTTATTTGTTTATTTAGGTTATCTTTGCTACCGTTTTGGTCATGCCCTTCTTCACATCCAATTGAAGATATCTCTAAGGCCAATGATGATAGCCTATCAGGTGCACTGGGGGAAATCAATGCTACAATAGTTAAAACACCTCACGTATGAAATCAAATTTTCAGGATATTGTTTAAAAGAGAATGTAATGTCACTAAAATTAGGAAGGACAATTGACCGCAAATGTACCTAAGACTTCAACAAATAGTAGAAACAATGGACATACCCCAGTGTCAAAACGTGGAATGATTATGTGGCCCTTCATTGAAATATAAGAATAAATAGCTTTGGATATAGTTAATGCGGATTAATGGAAATAATACGGAGATGATTTCCTAGGAAATTCAGCGCTCACCTGCTCTCTATCGCTCCGGGCAACTCATTGACCTGCCCACCTTGCCACCGGCATGGTCTTGCTAGCGGCTATAGTTGACCAGCTTCGTTAAGCTTACCCTGAAATTGGCCTTAGCCCTGCCGGCCGTCTCCGACATGGCCTCATCGGAGGCAGCTTCACGTACCCAGTTGTGCCCATCTCCATCTGCGCGAATTGATGGTTTCCTGGGAGTAAGTGAAATAAACAAAATACAGAAATCATTACTTAGCAGATGGCTGGAAAGAAATGAGCATCCATCAATTGAAGTTCTTGTTATTTAACATACAAGTATATCAAAAATAGGGCTTGAACTTACTTTTAGAGTTAGCGCTAACGGAGTATGTGCAGCCTCAACTTGCTGCTGAATAGCATACATTTGCTCAGACATTCCCTTTTGAAATGCACCATCTACTTGCTCAAACATTGTCTTGCATGCTTGCTCAAATGCTGGAACAAGCAATAATCAAAGATCTGTACCTAACTGAAATTTTAAGATCGTACATGGGGAAATTTTCAGGATATTGTTTAAAAGAGAATGTAATGTCACTAAAATTAGGAAGGACAATTGACCGCAAATGTACCTAAGACTTCAACAAATAGTAGAAACAATGGACATACCCCAGTGTCAAAACGTGGAATGATTATGTGGCCCTTCATTGAAATATAAGAATAAATAGCTTTGGATATAGTTAATGCGGATTAATGGAAATAATACGGAGATGATTTCCTAGGAAATTCAGCGCTCACCTGCTCTCTATCGCTCCGGGCAACTCATTGACCTGCCCACCTTGCCACCGGCATGGTCTTGCTAGCGGCTATAGTTGACCAGCTTCGTTAAGCTTACCCTGAAATTGGCCTTAGCCCTGCCGGCCGTCTCCGACATGGCCTCATCGGAGGCAGCTTCACGTACCCAGTTGTGCCCATCTCCATCTGCGCGAATTGATGGTTTCCTGGGAGTAAGTGAAATAAACAAAATACAGAAATCATTACTTAGCAGATGGCTGGAAAGAAATGAGCATCCATCAATTGAAGTTCTTGTTATTTAACATACAAGTATATCAAAAATAGGGCTTGAACTTACTTTTAGAGTTAGCGCTAACGGAGTATGTGCAGCCTCAACTTGCTGCTGAATAGCATACATTTGCTCAGACATTCCCTTTTGAAATGCACCATCTACTTGCTCAAACATTGTCTTGCATGCTTGCTCAAATGCTGGAACAAGCAATAATCAAAGATCTGTACCTAACTGAAATTTTAAGATCGTACATGGGGAAAATGAAAGATCTGTACCAAACAAACCATTAACGAAATTGTGTACCCCCACCACATAACTTTCCAAGAACACCTTAGTACAAAAACGAAAATGTGACAATCAGAATAGTTACCTCGCCTACAATTGCAATAAAGAGCCCTTTTTGTAGCTGCAAAGATATATCTCTGAGAACTATGTTCAGCTCAGCAACAGAGCTGCTAGACCAAGAACAGGATACATTCTGAAAGACGATGGTCATTGGATTATGAGTTACTTTGGTATACCTTTTAAAGTGGTGGTTTAAAAGGTCAGCAGAGGCATTTAACTCGGATGAGTGATGCTCTAGAGTAGATAAATAATTACTCAGCCGTCTGCTAGAGATAACCGTCTGCAGCAAACAAAGCATGCAATGTTAGTCAGCTGTAAGTTGAAAAGCTTTGCGGCACGATTGTGCTTCGCCACACAGTGGAGCTCGTCCAGTTGGGATGGGTCTTTGCCGAACAGGGCGATGTTTTGAGGCAAGCAGCCGAGGGGGCCTGTGTTGTGAATCCAGAACTTGCTAGCACCTTGGTCATACAGTTTCTGAAATCAAGGAACAGAGAAAATGGGTCAGGTGTGAAGCACCTCCTTACACCAAGACAACATATAGAAGGAAGAGTATGGAAAGAATGAAATTTCTGAACTTGGAGAACTAAGTGAATTACATTTACATCAGAGTAGGATCCCTGTACACCAATTAGTCAGCTTTGGGGAAAGAGGCATAGGAAGCTCTGCAAGGATAGATAGAAGTGCTATATCGTTTACAAACCTTGAGACCATTCTCAAATTCCAACAAAATAGTTGGAATGGAAACGATGACCTGGTCCTCTGTTCTTGAATAGAACTCACCAGCAAGGTCATTCTGCCCAATATCGAACGTGTAGAGTCCCTCTGAGAAGTAATCTTGCTGAGGAATGTATCGGCTGTGCATATCTCCTGCACGAGTAAAAAAACAAAGTTACTTCACCAGCATAGCTCTCTAGTCAAAATATAGGATTTAAAATGATGATTGCCCGCTCACTGGCTGTTACCGGCATTCTTTTTCTAGTTGTTATCATACAACCAGTGACATCATGTGGTACCTATTATGGCGGCAACATAATGTGAAAATTTGGAATGGAGAACAGAATGGTATTGTTCTATCTACCAGAAAATGCAACCATTACTGATGCATTAAGTTGAAGGAACAAACCTTCACCAAACCAGAATAAAGTTGAGCAACCTGACATAGATCAAAAGGCATACTATAGAGCACTTGCAATAATAACACACACCATGTAAATGTAAATGACAGGTCCAAATATACAGCACTAACACACACATGAAATTGGCTACCAAGATCTACGACATTATATGAACTTAGGAACTAACAAAGTCATCTTCAAGTAATGTTTTGGACAAATGTGTTCACAAATGTGTCGACAACTGTTCACTAATCAGCTAATCCTTTTTAGCGATATCGGCAAGTCTTTGTTGTATGTTTGCAGGGATGGCATATCGGCACGAATTGTCCTCATAACTTAAAAGATCAATCACAAAGTTCCTTCGAAGAGTCTTTGCATCCTACAGACAAAGAGATAAGATAACAAAATATATTATATTGTAGAACGAGATAGCTAGAATGTAAGTTTTGAACATAAAACAAACGTACTACACTCACCCCAACAAATTTTAGTCGTTTGTCATTCCCCCACATGGCCATAGCTTGTAGAACGAGGTAGCTGGTATTAAACCTATAGAATAATATTTGGGCAACTATGTTTTATACAATGATTATCATAGAAAAAATTTAAACTGCTGAGAAGGTGGTACGAAGAAAATACCCTCTTAAGTCAATTGGAACACCAGTCTGAATTGTATGTTCCCACTTAAAGATATCCTCCGCCCATCCAGAACGTTTCTTGTTGTAAGCAATCTTATATTTTTTTGAGGCCATGATAATCGCTTCCGCGAACCTCTTGTATGGCATGTGTTTACACCAATTTTGAGTCGGTGTAAAATCGATAAAAGTCACATGCTTTTTAACATGATCTATTACGAAAAGGGCGTGACATCCATTGAATTTCCATGGCATGAGAACCTGCAAAATATCAGTCATTAGGATCCTACAACAGAAGTGTCCTTTATAAATACATTCGAAATGAACACATACTTACATATCTACAACCCGTGATATAATAATTCATTGATGGCCAACAATCTAATGTTTTGGCCAACTCTTCTGTTGTAGGATCCTGATGGTACTTTGGAAGTTTACCAAAACCAACCATTCTCTAGACAGTATATATAAATGTACACATGATGATTAGATGTAGATACTATATATTAATACATTAATGATTGGAAACAAACTTACCCAAAAACGCATGTCCATATAATGCTTTCTATTATTTATGATTTCTTCTTTCGGTTTACGTGACTCTTTATTGGCAAGCAGCCGAACAGCCATATCAAAACATCTTAGAATCATATCTTGAGTTGTCGTTAATATGTTTTGCAGGTCTTTGACAGATATTTCTATCTTAAAAGGATTGAAACTTCGCACCCATGTTCTCCTGTAATGTAGCATGACGAAACTCTATATCAAGAATCTAAGTAGTCGATATACATAAAATAAATAAATCAATGAGCACTTACTCTAGTGTCGTATCGTCTTCTATTGCCATGATATAATCACATAAAACATCTATTGAATCGGCTTTGGTCACTGGCATGTCCTTTGTGGAAAGACCAACCATTAAAAAGTCATTGGTGCAACCATCGTTAGAGACTTTTACAGGAGCTCTTTTATCCCAATCATCAACAAACCACCTTTGCAAGTCTGCTTGAGTAATAGGGCCTTCCTCATCTTCAAACACTACTTCGCTATCATCAAGCACGTGGAGTAGTTTCCTCTTATTAGAATCTGTTGGGTTTTCTAATATCTCAACATCAGATGGGCTTCCAGAGTCAACTTCTTTTTCATTTTTGTATAACAGACACCCCCTTCTCTTATTCAGGTCTGAAGATAGTAATATAGCAGCCATTTTTTTCCTAAAGTGTGACATGTCATCCTACAAATAAGAAACAATTATTTAGCATTATATATGTAACACCGACTGTAGATGTCCATATATGTCATAGTAGTAATAATATACCTGGGTAAAACTGTCAGACAGTTCATCCCCTGTCCAATATTCGATATAGTTCAAAAGAAAGAGGCCACATGAAGAGCTACAATATACATTAATACCAACATAAACATTAGTATGAATGAAGAAATTGGTAAAGAAGATTTTAGGACGTACCTATCTGTCTGCTTTGCATATCCCATGTCTATTTCTCTGAGCGGCCAAGAAGCAACTTGGAGGTCTGGCCACCTGTGGTCTTTTAACTCCTTACGTTGAGATATCATATCTATTTGTCTTTGCAGTCCTTTAATCTTTATATATGGTAAAATAAAATTAGAGATTGGGATAAGTTAATATTGAATTCATAATTGTTTAGTTTGTGCATACTCACAGAGTCAGTGAGGTCTTTGCGGTCTTGTGAAGTACCAAGTGAATCGAGCACTTGTATCTCCATATTTCTTGCATGGATCACAGCAAGATACCAATGCGTCTCTCGGATGTTTATCGGAATAAACACCTACGAAACAATTATAAATACTTGCATAAGAATAAAATACATATAAACACTAACTGTTCAGATTGCAAACTCATATGTACCATGTCATGGTCTAGGTAAAGTAACACCCTTCGTTCAGCGCTACATATGTGTGTCATGTCTTTAATTGGATATAGCTCCTCTGTTTTAATTTCAAGATCACCATCTCGCTTCAGGAAATTGAACTGGAAAGCATTTTCTATGTGAACGCGACCTCCAGATCGGCACTTTAGATGCTTTTGAGCTTTTATCAAATTTATGTAACAGTCTATAACCTGCAAGTGTGTAAGTTGTGGTTAAAAATACCAGGATGAGTAAAAAAACTTATACATAACAACGTCGCCAAATATAAAAACTAAGCATGCATTACCTCGTCACCTAAATATGCGCTCGGCTGAAATAAACACTCCATCCACTTCCTTTCAACAAAGGCATCATCAATAAGAACGACTTCTACCCTTGGTTCACAAGGGATTTCCTTGATAAAATCGATGAGAGCAAGATCACCTTGCGTGCAAATATAGTCTAGGAGCAACCAGTCATGAGATAAAACTAAAATTAGTTATTACAAAAAATACAAATTGATCCATACAGAACTATGAAAATTTTAATACCTTCTCGAACTATTGCGGTTGCCACCGATTTTTTTGGCTTGTTATGAGACAAGCCTACAAATAGAGATTCCATTCTCGCGGGACAAAAACCTACATTCATAACAAATTGTTAGATGCATAAAAATTATTATTGCTAATTTCACAAATGATCCAAAACTCAACAATACTTTAAGATAGTATGCATGCTCTAATAATACACAAACATGTGCGTCTCTAATAAAAACAATTGTAGCATGCAAACATGACTCGATAATACACCAGACCAATCAAACATAAGACAAACATCATCCTATTAGTTTGTTAGCTGAACATGCAACTCTTACCATGGGTCTAATTTGTTAGGACCTCTTTGTAGACGATGTTCTTGGTATATGTCCCACAATATACGGTGGGGGTTGTCTTTACACCCTTCCTTGACTTTTTCCTCCCATCGACAGCTGGGATGACAAGAATCTTTATGTTCGATCGGGCCGTCGCTCTAGATAGAGCAACATATAGTTGGCCATGAGAGAACACTGGTTCAGGCAAGTATACACCAACATTGGGAATAGTCTGACCCTGTGCTTTGTTAACCGTCATTGCAAAGCTAAGCCGTACAGGAAACTGCTTTCTTTTGAACTGGAAAGGGAACATCTCTTCATCGGAGGGACACAACGGTATACGCGGTAGGAAAATCCGTTTTCCAACGTGTTGACCCAGTACAATCTCTGCGTCAATGCTATTTCTTTGGAAGCCACGAACGACCAGCCTGGTGCCATTGCAAAGTCCATTTGCAGGGTCTATATTCCGGAGCAATATAACAGGACATCCAATCTTGAGCTTCAAAACATGAGGTGGTAGCCCATTAGGCGTCAATGTGTTTAGGAACTCGGGTGGGTAGTAGTTGTGGGGATCATCCACGGCGCTATCGAAACTATGATACACCATATGCTCCCCTTGAAAACGATCAATCATCTTAACATTTATCATATCAACCCAGTCGTTCCGTGTTGACAGTATCGCCCTTGAAGTGATGTAGGTGGAATCAGACATATTTTCGTTGAGATTTGGGAAAGCAAAGTCTATTAGGTTGTCAAGATCGTTGTCACTCCCACTGTAAGGCACACACACATCATCAGGAAGACGAATGTCGCCGTCACTATTTGTTTCCTCAGTTCCACCGCCTACGCGCAGCAAAAACTCCGCAAACCAAGGGTCGTTTTTTGCTCTCATGTTGCTAACAAGCTTTAAGTGGGACATGGACTCCCATAGGTAAGACATTCGTAGCGAAGACGCGACCACTTGAGCCCTTGACCCTTTACGAACAACAGGCAAGACCTGTCTGAAATCTCCACCGAAGACAATGGTTTTACCACCAAATGGTAGTGCGGGGCGACCCATTATATCGCGCATGCTATTGTCCAGTGCCTCCACGGCTTGTCTCTTAGTCATAGAAGCCTCATCCCAGATAATGAGAGATGCTTTTCGTAGCAACTCTGCTGTTCCACTCTGCTTCGTGAAGCTACATACAGCGCCATCGTCAATAGTGAGTGGTATCTTGAAGCGTGAATGGGCGGTTCTTCCTCCAGGCATTATGGAAGCCGCAACGCCAGATGTAGCTGTTGCCACTGCAATCTTGCCCTGGTTGCGTAGCGTCGCGAGCAGCACTCTGTATAGATAAGTCTTCCCGGTGCCACCAGGTCCATCCACAAAGAATAATCCGCCCTGATCGGTGTCAACGGCAGACATAATCTTATCATAGGCGGCCCTCTGTTCCTCGTTAAGAGTCTTTAAGAGCCACATCTTCCACTGTCGGTTGGATACTTTCCTCCTCGTAAACCTCTCGAGCAGTACCAATAGCATCGTCATACGCGTCGATCATAGGAGGTAGAGGGAATGTCTTTATGTCCTTTCCCATTGACTGCAGCATGTTCCTAATGTCAATCAATACCATCTGCTCAACATGAGTTTTGTTCTGACTCTTGTGTTGATAGTCCTCTGACATAGAATCTTTGTGTTTCTGCCAGAGTACAGCCACATCGCTTGGCTCACAGTAAACCAGTATTGTGGCAAAAAGCCGTCGCAGCGACGATGGCATCTGGAAAAGAGCACGTTCAGTGAGACACTCATCTAGTGTGTTGTCCGACTCAAGTAGTCCCCTTCTCTCTGCTGCCTCACGAAAAGTCGGTAGGGTGACACCATCAACTGTCCTTAGATCCACATAGGAGGCGGCGCCAGTCACGTGGTTTAGGAGAACACGAAGATAGTAGCGCTCCCCCTCAGCCGGATGAGCAGAGACTATCCTACCGACTTGTCCACCTGTATCTCGTTTCCTCCGTTGCCATACTTTTCCCTTACCACTCTGCCAAGTGTACCACTCAGGGAAGTCACGATATAGGATGCCACGAGCCTCCTTATTAAACCTATTCGCCTCAAAATATGATGTGAGCATCGACCTATCAACACCTGGACGGTTGACGACTCGCTCGACCATTTGCCGCTCGTGAAACGCCACCATGTGCATGTTTGGAAGATGGAGTTGAAGCTGCATAACAGGTGGAGATATCTGACTAAGCTCAAAGCCGTATATCCTCCACAAGGCTTCCGGAGGAGTCACCCACCTTGCATCTCTATACTGCTTGATCTCATCAACATCATCATCTGCCTTGCTCGCATCTCTCATAACAACAGACGCACGATCATGGCCTTTGTATATGTATTTGAACAGATATTTAACAGCCTTGATGCTCCCACATGCCTCAACATTGATGTGGCAGTTGAAGAGACGAAGGAGGTATGGGTTATAAGGGACAACCCATCTATTGTCCAGTTCGCACCCTCGGACCTTTTCTTTACGATCATCGTCACGACGTCTATAAATAGGGTACGAATCCTTCCCTTGCAAGGTTGTGTCACTGAAAGGCCGAGGGTAATGATTCTTGCACGATTTACGACCCTTAGTGCATGGGCAGTTTGGGTTTAGCGACCCACACGAGCCATGCATCATATGCTTGATAACCATCTTTCGTAGTTCAGGGTACTTGTTGCTTGGGATCTCGGCTGAGATCAAAAGGTCGTACTGCTCAGGACATGTGAGCTTGTACTTCCTCTGCATTATAAGTAGAAAATGGGCATGCGGCAAACCCCGCTTCTGAAACTCCACGACATAGACGTAGGCTCGGACCTTACCAAGAATATCCTGTTTAGTCAGCCGATGCTTTAACTCTTGTAGCTTCGCATGAAAGACACGCACTACAAGATCCGCACGATCTTGCGGTGTCTGCCCAGGGAGAAGCTCCCTCCTTATCTCATCCCAGTTAGGGTTACATGTCATGGTAAGAAATATGTCTGGTTTACCAAACTTCCGCACCAGAGCCATAGCATCCATATACCGACGTCTCATGTCACGAGGACCGCCAATAAACGACGTCGACAGCACAGTTCGCTTGCCGACCTTCTCTCCTCTAATATCTCCATCTAGCATGCTATCCACCAAGCCCTGGTACAGGTCTGCCCTTAACCGATCCTGATTCTTGCGTATGTAATCTAAACGAGAGTTCTCAATCTTTATGTACGTGTCGACCGCGAACTGCTGAAAAAGCCGCTTTCCATGAAGTATAGGATTGAATACCCCGGGGCGAATCTGGAATTTGTAGCAGTAGTAGTCACGTACAGACACACATAAATGGCTAGGAGATTCTGCATACGCAAGGATTATAAAGTGAGTGATGATGAAAAAATAGTTAATAATGCGCAAATATTTCAAAATATAAACAAACAACTAACCCGCATCTTCATCATTTGCATTACTTGCCCTATGTGTCGCACGGTATGCATCCACTTCGTCCATGGATACTCCAACCTTTGGGATATTTGCGTGCCAGCCAAGTTCGCCTCTAGGGAAGAACAATGGATATGATAGTGCATCGTAGCATCCATGGTATGAGCGGATGCAGTGGCTTGAACTGTCCTTCCCATGGAGCATAACACTCTTGCTGAACTGGCCTCGCCCTTCGCTCCCTTCGATCCAGACAGCGGCCACCTCCGAAGTGAGAGGTGTGTTATATGTCTTCTGGTTCAACGTCTGGTCTAGGTTCAACGCGATACGATAGTCATCAAGGTTCTCAACGTGACCCATGGTCCTAAGGTGCTCGGAGTACGGGTTTCCACGTAGTATGTCGACTATCTGTCGAATAACCTCTTTGTCTTTCTGTTGATGCTCTTCGCGACACTTACGGTACCGATGCTCGAGAGTGGGATCATCATCATAAAAGTAAAGCTCAAGGTGTTTATGCTCTGCCCCACCATCCCTACCAAATGACTTGATATTGTGATACATCATGCCCTGTGCTCGGAACGTGTATATACCAGAATCCCTTACATTAGTTGTCATACTATCGAGGCAACAGTATAGGGAAGTGAAAGAGAAATGACCATTAAAAAACCTAATGTTATCACGAAAGTGCCTAGCATCAGAGTCTGCACTATCCCACAACCTCTTGAGTTGGGGAGGGGTCTCCAGTGGAGCTAGCTCAACCTTCCCACCACGACAACAAAAACCAGGTGTCTCATACTCAAACTTCTTCGCGGTGCAATAACCGCAGTTGGGAACAGTCTTTAGCATATGGGTTTCTTCAGGGATGTTGCTATACACCTTGTCGTACGGGTCAGGAACATCAATGGCACTCGATTCATCGTGACTACCATCGATCTCTATATCCTCATCGGTATCCTCATCTGATATTTTGTTGGAAACAATGAGTAAGACATATATGTATTTATATAAGCATTTGTATCATATCATAAAAAGATTGAAATTAGTACATTGCCCAGCGAATAGGTATCCCTCGTTCTCATCAGCATCGTCTTCAAATACGACACCGTCATCGTCATCAACTGGAGGGTGAAAATACAAGACACATAAAATACCTAGGCATTCAGGATAAAAGGGGGGGATAAAAATGATAGTAATTACCATTGTTGTTGATCTTTTCAGTCATATGGGGTTGTGTCCAATCATCCCCTTCCTCGGCGTCACTAATGATATCCTCAGCCACAGTAGCCATGTTCCTTGAAATGGATGCTTCAAATTGCCGGTTTCGACGGGCTAAGATAGCTTGTCTTTCACCACGTGGCACATGTTGTTTACGTCTTAGTGGTCTAGTAGACATACGCAGTGAATCGGCATCCTCGGTCTGTGTTGAAGCTGGTAGGAACGGGCTACTGGCGATATCAGGGATAACCCAGTCGCAGGGGGTAAGAGCGGATCCATTAGGTTCAATTGCATCTGTTGTAGGGTGTACAACCTCAGGGGTATATGTTGGGGACTCCATGGCTATGGACTCCTGACTCAATGTGTCAGCCAACAGTGCTCTACGTTTACTTATGTACTCTATCTTTGACCCTTTCCGCTTTGGTGTATTATTATACAACCTAAGGCGTTCACGATTAAGCTCCCTCTCGGCTGGAGTTAAGTTTTTGTACCGCTCTCTAAAGTAGGCAGCCCTTCCCAAATTATGGTTAGGCGTGTTACCAACAGTTTCATGCACACCGCCTGGAATAAGGCATGTATACGTTAAACGGCCTGAAATCAGCTGTTTTGCAAAATTAGTTGAGTGAACAGTCATGTACCTGGTGTCAGTAGGTCTCTAGTTGTGAAAACATCGTCTGCCTTGAATGTCTCATTCCTATGCAACCAATCGCTATCATCATCTTGATTCACATTTACATTTTCCTTTCCATCTAAAAAACAATGCACACGTTACTTTCTAAGTGTAGGTTTGTGCACAGAAACATTAATTTAAATTTGACTTGTTTCATCACCTCCTAACACAGTGGACATCATATGTTGTCCCTTGTTTTGTTGTCGCGCCTCACGACGCTTCTTATTCAACTCGTTCCTTTGGTCTACTGACATTTTTGCACGTCTTTCTCTATGCCTTTGCCTTTCTCGTTCGTTAAAATTATCGGTCGGTGAAGTGTTATTATTTGGAACTGCCAAATCAACAGTGTCAAAATGTTTTTCATGGCTACAAATCTCCCTAGCAGAAAAGGATGGGTGAAAAAATTTGTGGTTGGTATACCCGCAATACCTTGTGTTGCAAAGTTTGTGAAATCAATTGTGCTACAGCCATCTGAAAGACTAACTATGAAACACAATGAAAACCAAAAATAAGATTAATAGATATTCACTAATCCACAAGAGGATATATTAAAATAATTGTTTCAATGATCATATACCTGAACCAAGATGATCATATACCTCTGGCTGTATAGGAGGTCCTTTATTTCGTTGGCTTACTTCACGACGCTTTCTACTTTTCTCATTTTTTTGTTCAACGGTCATCGCGGCATATCTTTCCCTTTCCCTTAGCCTCTTACGTTCCTTAGCATCGACATTTGGACCAAGCGATTTTGATCCAGTTTCATCAGCTACAATATAACCTTGTGTATTAGTGTTCCCCTACATACTACATTTCAAACGTTAATCGACACGCGTGTAATAACCTTTACCTATAGTAACGGTGTTTGAGATGTTTGTCAATGGTGTGCGACCATCATTATGTTCCATCTGATCTGTTTCTATTGGTTCTCCGTTCTCCATAAAGAAACCCTATGATGGACAGTGGAACGTTTCTTCTAGTTCAGACTATCCTAAGTTTGATTAATATCTGTATCACATGAGAGAGATAAATTATTAAACTACATTTGATAATGTTATTTACTCAAGCACAGGGCAATCAAAAATTGTGATTCGACAATGTTCAAATCTGCAACATGTGCAAAAAGTACTAAACATACGGTCCAACAAACACATGACAATATTAGAAAAGGATGCAGTTGGAGCGAGTATACTCGCTAATGAAGAAGCAAATTCCACAAAAGAGACAGTCGATGAGCAACTCATGAATTCACTCATACCCTGAAGAGACAGTCGATGAGCAACTCGAGTAGATCCTCCTTGAAAGAAGATGCAAATGCCTTTGATGAACAAAATCATCACGAAGGGAAAACATACAGCAGAAGAAGGTTAAGTGGAAAGAACCATGTAGAATATGACAAAGACGGCTACCCTGCAGATTGGACTCAACGAAGACACGGAGAAGGAACTGTCGTGCTGATCGGAAGGTGCACTCAGAGATAAAGTTTGATGATTCTGAGGGACTGTGTTCAGATTCCGAAGGTGAAAATGATGTGGAAATTCAGTATGTGGAAAGGCCATTGCCTCCTAAGAGTGAGCTGTTTTCAAAAACCGTCACTTTGAAGACGAAGAGCCTGATCAAGATTTCCCTGATCTGCCGAAGACAAACCTTCATTCTCGTGTTCATCCAAATATGCCTCTTGACTATGAAACTCTCACTGCACGCTAGGCTATCAAATCTGGCAAGCTTCCATAGTGCAACAAAAAGAATAGCATCAATGGATGTTACATTTTGATCTTGTTGTTTCTGTATAATATGACATATTATAGTAGGGTTAATGCGTATATAAAGGTTGGTTGAAATGGTAATTTGAACTATTTTTACGATCTGCTCAAGTCTAGCAGTCTTGTTGCGTATGAAGCAACACTTCATGGACTGAAAAACGGGACAACTCCCTTACCTCTAAAAATCGGGCATGTGATTAATGGTTGTTTTTCTCAGTGATTTCCTTTTTTCCTTTCATAAAAAACATAAAATGCAAAAAGAATTCTTTGGAACTCTATATGCTTTAGATCTACGCTTTATAGAGTTTTAACTTGAACACTTCTCGTCCGATTTGAACCTCGTGATGCTCCCAAGGGCTGTTATGAATTGGATCCAGGCTCAACTCCACAGGAGCTTCTTCATGTAGTTTCACCATCAGGCGATGCTAAGTAAGTTTGCACTAATTTATACGGGAATTCAATTTTTCGCACAAAATATTTATTAATCATGGGAACAAAAAAATCCAGAAAATTCTTATTAAACCCATGTCATAGGTATTACAAACAAAATTCATAGACATACAAGTTTGCCTCATGTTGCTTTTGGTTGATCAATAACAGTACGACACGTATTCTATCATTATAGAATCACAGGAGGCCTAAACATAGACCCAATTATTGCTCTTTGTGAATTTGTAGAATCTATCTACGCCTTTGTTCTTCAAGAAATGTAACAGCAAATTGACGGTTGTTCAGCGCCACCAAAGCTTTTTGAATTGCTGCAATGAATGCCACAATTAGTCACATCTACACGTAGTTCATGATATAATGATAACAGTCACGATTTAAATGTAACTAATTTTTTAGAATATACTTACGTCCAAAATGATGGGTGTTGTGATGGAACGGATTGAAGTGTATTGCGGTATGATCCGAAGACTCGAGGCACTCTAGAATTACACATTTAAATCTCCGTTACGAATCATTATAAAGCAAAACTTAGTGACAGAAGTTTTTGAAAGGCGTAAGATATGGTGTACCTTGTCTTCTGAACCGTCTAAACATAGTCCCAATTATTATGCCATAATCCTCCTTAGCCAACGCCCAGCGGAGTGCATTTTTGTTTAGTAGGTCACCCCAAACTTTAATGATATGTAAATACCCTCTACGACATTGATTTTGTTAAGAATAGGTTAGTAATATTTAGATTTGAATATATATATATAATATACAATTAACGGAATATACCTAGCATCCATTATAACAATCTTTCTGAAAGGGCCCCACATTGTGCGATGAATTGTATCCAAGTGGACTACAATAGCCATAATATCTACAAAAATAACAATTTATAAATGGATTAATACTGAAAACTTTATGTTAACGATATTTTAATAATATTAAGAGGTCGATACATTCTTACCGACTAAAGTCCTGTTTGGCAACTCGGCAATATCAGCAAGGTTCAAGAGTATTTGTTTTGGGAATGGCGCCATTTGAATTGGAACAGTGTATGGCTCCACGATAGTTTGTTGGTCAAGACACAATTCCATGGGACCATTTAGATAACGAAAATTAAATTCACCCGGATGAAGACTGAACTTTACATTATGCATCTTGTAAACATGCTTTTCATGGAGCAAATTGTCGAAATGTTTGACTGTCTCATACATATATGTTATGGCTTCGATCTTGGCTCCCTAATAGTATTTCAGTAGGAGAAGATGCGATGGTATGAAGATCGTGTAAATTTGAAAATGAAACTTAAAGAATTGTTGGCTTACATTGATGTCTGATAAAACGAAATGTTGTCTATCACGGAAACGTGGTTCCTTCGGGAATTTAACTTCTACCCGAGCGACAATACTGTATTTCCGCGGTAGCCCATAAAAATCTTCTTCACGGTAGTCGTCAAACAACCTGAAGCTATATTAAACATACGACTAAATAATGGTCATAACTTTGATGTAAATATATTTATATAATAACTTACATAGGCATCCGTTTTAGGCGGTCCGCTGCGGCTCTTTCGCGGTTCAATACGACCGGTTCCATCAAAACCTTGTTGCATTAAAATTTAAAAAATTAAATAGAACACATGTCATACTTTCGCGGTTCAATATTCTATTGTTGTTACTGGTTGCACTATGGTTTATGCTTCTCTATATTTTTATGTTAAAAAAAAGTATAACTAATATGACACTTGTTCTTTGGGACTTGATATTTTGTTGAATGATGCGTGCTTCACCGTAGCAGTTCTTGTTCATATATGGCCGTGGCGGTTGGCGTGCCGCCCTCTTCATCATCGGGACAGTGTAAATATAAGAAGGACGATACATCAGCACCTAAAGGAGGTCCATTGCTCTCAAGTTATACCCCACTTGGAATCTTGTTAATACATTAGTTTACAGAGAAGAAATGGTTCGATCAATGTGTGCTTACAGTTAAATGCAGTTTAGTCAATTACTTTCCCTTTCCATTTTAAGGATGTAGTATTGCTGTGAGGGGTTGTTTTGTCCCTCTGACTAAAATTTAGCATGTGTCACATCACATAAGCGCATAGACTAAATGCAATGCGTTCCAGCGAGGATCATGTTTATACTATTACATTTCCGAAAGGCACCATATGTTTGAAATAAACTTCTGTTTCTGATAGTCCAGCTTCAATTACTTTCACTGCGGCCAAATAAAACTTTAGTCTTATCTGCTCATGTAGTTTTGTAGCAAAGACGTAAATTTTGATTAGCTGGTGTAGATATTTTTGTGAACCATCATTGATTTAGCATCATCAGTCACGTCGTGTAGGTCATAGTTTGATCAGTACGTAGATTAGGACGTGCATTGGAGAGGCAAACTGCATCTGTCACAAAGATGCAGGTTCTTTACCTTTACGACTTTACAATTCATTATGTTCTATAGCATGTGTCACATCACATAAGCGCATAGACTAAATGCAATGCGTTCCAGCGAGGATCATGTTTATACTATTACATTTCCGAAAGGCACCATATGTTTGAAATAAACTTCTGTTACTGATAGTACAGCTTCAATTACTTTCACTGATCAGGTTCGATGAATGTATATTGTTAATACACCTGCTACATCTATGCTTATCAATTGTCACAAGGCACATGTATTTTATTTAGTATCTGTTGTTCTTGAATTTGGCAAGAGACAGACATAGAGAATCTAGGTGAGAAGAGTATCTCTGTTGTAGGAGTTTCTGTGAAAATTTATTTAGTCCTTGCAGCATTTTCATATCTTCATCTTAGATCTTAAGAGCAGTTCTCTGAACAAACTGTTGCTTCATCTTAGATCCTTGCAGCATTTTAAGGATATATAACTAAATTTCTTTGGTCCTTGGTTATTAAGCATCATGTTACTGAAATTTCTTTGGTCCTTGGTTATTAAGCATTTTAAGGATGTAACTAAATTTCTCTGTTGTAGGAGTTTCTGATTTCCTTCATATATTTCCTTGGTTATAACTAAATTTCTTTGGTCCTTGCAGCATTTTCATCTCCTCATCTTAGATCCGAGTATGTTATATGTAGCCTTATTGAGAATCTGAAATTTATTCTGTTGAGATTCAGTCCACAAGAACTTGGTTATAACTAAGTACTGGATACACCGTTTATGTTCTGTTATCTTGAGACAATATCCTTGGCTTTGAGCTTCGTAAATGATGATCTTACTCGGATTGCCCCTTCAGGACATCTAAATGGATGATGCAACGCTCAGGCTTCGCATAGAATTTAACTTCTCTCTTGATGCACAGTTAAATGCAGTTTAGTCAATTACTTTCCCTTTCCATTTTAAGGATATAGAATTGCTGTGAGGGGTTGTTTTGTCCCCCTGACTAAAATTTAGCATGTGTCACATCACATAAGCGCATAGACTAAATGCAATGCGTTCCAGCGAGGATCATGTTTATACTGTTACATTTCCGAAAGACACCATATGTTTGAAATAAACTTCTGTTACTGATAGTACAGCTTCAATTACTTTCACTGCGGCCAAATAAAACTTTAGTCTTATCTGCTCATGTAGTTTTGTTGTTAAAACTGTAGCATAAATAGTGCGCCTGGGAATGGTGTCGTGCCCACTTCTTGGTGGCCTCCTTGGTAAGATTTGTGACAAGCAAAGGATACCATATGAGTATGGGAAAGGACGATTGGAGGAGCGCTTTCAGCTGTTGGAGGAGATCAGAAAGGTGTAGCCAACTCAAGTTTGTAATGCTGCCGGAGTAACTGGGAGACCAAATGATGATTTTTGTGAGACCCATAAACTGGACACGTATTGGTCCTTATCTTAAAATTAGCATCAACCGATATGTACCGGAAGAATGCATATAAACTTTATTATACCCCAATAAAAGACCCCAATACACACAAGCAATGAAACTGAGCGATAAATTCAGTAACATATCAAGCAACTAAATTATGCTAGTGAGAACTAATAATTGAAATGTTATAACTGAATAGAAAAAAGAATCACATGCAAAATGTAAACTCACGAGACTACTGTGATGCTCCTTCTCTCCACTGCTTGGTCACCGGTGTGTTGTCAGTTTCCTCCTGAAGCCGGAGATGAAAATAAATGCATAAGAATTAAGAAAGAATTGGTATAACAGAAAAAGTTTATTCTCAAATGTTATAAGTGAATACAAAAAAGAATTAAAAATGTAAACTCACCAGACTACTGTGATGCTTTACCTCTCCACTTAATAGTCAGGGGTGTGCTGTCAGTTGTCGTCCTGAAGCCCGATATGAACCAAAATGTATAAGAATTTAAAAGAGGTCATGCTATAAATCAGAAGTATAAAAAGCCTAATTGAAGACCACCATACATAATGATAGATTCAACTATTGATTCAGATCCAGCGAGGGAATAGAACAATTTGAAAATGTGAAAAATAAGGAAAATTCTACGATGTACTATAATATGTTGCATCATCTGTTTTTTAATTAAAATCAAATTTCTGTGCAGCTGAGATATCTTGATCTTGATCAAGCAAAAGACGCATATATCTACCTCACCTTACATGCAAATCGGCACATTGGTGGCAGTTGTGCTATTAACACACAATGACCAGAAGACTATTCAAGTGACCAGAAGACTATTAACAAACAATAACCAGAAGACTATTAACACACAATAATAGTACACAATGACCAGAAGACTATTAACACACAAACATGGACAATCAGGCATTTATATAGAGGTCAACTATTGAATTCCCTCGTTTAAACCTCAACAGTTGCTAAGCAAATCAAGTAATACAAAACTCAAAGATGTGAGCTGGAACCGTAACCTTACACTAATGATAATAAAACAAAAGTCACAAGTATAGTACAACCTAGCAAGCAATGAAACTGAGCGATAAATTCAGTAACATATCAAGCAATGAAATGTTATAACTGAATAGAAAAAAGATGAGGATGCAAAATGTAAACTCACGAGAATACTGTGATGCTCCTCCTCTCTACTGCTTGGTCACCGGTGTGTTGTCAGTTTCCTCCTGAAGCCGGAGATGAAAAAATGTATAAGAATTAAGAAAGAATTGATATAACAGAAATAGCATTAAGAATCACATGCAAAATGTAAACTCACCAGAGTACTGTGATGCTTTACCTCTCCACTGCTTAGTCTGGGGTGGGCTGTCAGTTCTTGTCCTGAAGCCCGATCTGAACCAAAATGTACAAGAATTAAAAATGTATAAGAATTAAGACTGATCAATACTCAAAGAGGTCATGCTATAAACTTCTTTATTTCTCATATGTGGAAAATAAGGAAAATTCTACGATGTACTATAAACTTCTCTATTTCTCATATGTTGCATCATCTGTTTTTTAATTAAAATCAAATTTCCGTGCAGCTGAGATGTCTTGATCTTGATCAAACAAAAGACTCTATATCTACCTCACCTTACATGCAAATCGGCACAAATACAAAGCACATTTTCTTTGCGACGCCACACAAATTAATTCAGATACAGAAACTGCACCTTGAACTCATAACAATTCAGATCCAGCGAGGGAATAGAACAATTTGAAAATGTGGAAAATAAGGAAAATTCTACGATGTACTATAAACTTCTCTATTTCTCATATGTTGCATCATCTGTTTTTTAATTAAAATCAAATTTCCGTGCAGCTGAGATGTCTTGATCTTGATCAAACAAAAGACTCTATATCTACCTCACCTTACATGCAAATCGGCACAAATACAAAGCACATTTTCTTTGCGACGCCACACAAATTAATTCAGATACAGAAACTGCACCTTGAACTCATAACAAAAATACATGAAAACTTCCACAATCATTAACCAACATTGTGTTCACAGTACATGAACTTGTGACGCACCTCCGTGTCTTCTCTGCACCGCCTTTGTCTTCTATGCACCGCCGTGTCTTCTCTGCACAGTCGTGTCTTTTCTAGGGACGGCGGTGGCGAGGGCGAGGTGTGTGGAGGCAGACGCCTCCACCTTTGCTCGGATGTGGCGGCAACGTCTGAGCTGTTGATTGGGCGGCGAGCGAGGGGCAGGATCTGATAGCGAAAGTATTCTGGGCGAGCGAGTGCTGTCGGTTGACTGTTGAAAACAACCAGCGACCTCGCCATGGATGGAAGGGGATCGCGGGGGCAACCGATTGAAGCCATGGATGCGGTAGCGGTGATTGCTCGATTGAATGCGCGAGCGGTGATATCGGGGTATGGAAGGGGATCGCGATTGATGGGAGGGGACCGCGCTGGATGGAAGGGGATCGCGCTGTAAACATTGCGGCCTGCACCGCGGAAGATGGAAACCCTCGCCCAGAATACTGCGCGAGCGGTGATTGGCGAGCGGCTCAGCGCGGAGGGAGTGATGCGCGGCGGGCGGCTGGAATGGCGGCGGGCGGCGTGAATGGCGGCTGCGGGACTGATGCGCGGCGGGCGGCGGAAATGGCGTTGGTGGCTTCGCGGAGCGTTCGGCCGCGGGCGTGGGGGAGCGGCAGAACGTGCACCGCGGGATGTGCACGCCTACACTGCTCACATAATAGTAGTAGAGATTTATTTTTTTGCAAAAAAAAAGTTCAAAGCCTTACTTAAAGTATATTTTATGCTTAATAATATCATAGAAAAACTAATAATAATTATGAAATTGTTTGAATAAGACGAGCCCAGATAAAAAAAAGTCATTTTTTGATAAAGGGGATAAACACCCTATTTCATCAGGAAATAGGACAAGAGAGTTCATTACAAGACACAAAACTGCAGAGAGAGTCATGACCTACCAACAAACTACCTAAACTATTGGCAACACAACCATCAATTCTGCGAGCCAGGCACTCTCACAGATATAGAGAGGCAGAACCTGCTGGAAGCACGCAGCGCACTTATTAACAGCGTCTCTCCGGACAGGAGGCGGGCTAACCACACATCAGGAGTACTAGCACCAGTACTAGCACCATTACAACTGACCACCAAAAGAGAAGCAGCCAAAAAGGAACGCCAGTGGGTAGACCAGACAAGTAGAACCAGAACACCCGAATGAGCCAGCGATGGTCTGTCATCGCCTCACTTATCGTCTTTCTCATGAACTTGCTTCCTAGCTCCATCGTCCTTCTTTCCATCTCTTTCTGTCAAAAAGCCAATGAATCCGACCAGAAGCAACATAAGAAAATCACATTAGTAGGGTCAAACAGGGTTTTGTCTCCAAAACACCAATCATTTTCCAAAGAACATAAACCACATCCGAACAAAATCAGATTGCATTCCTTCTTTTTAAATCTGTCAAATAAAAAAAGTCAAATAGATTATAAATTGAAACATATGGGTAATTAATAATTCTAGGTACGGATCACCAAGGGCACTGTAGCTAGAATTACAAGACGATCTCTCGTATATGTGTCAGGGATCGACAATTGGCAACTGTACAATGAATCACGCACTGTGCAAAACACAGTGCATGCATGTTTCCTGTTGGTTCACTGTACAGGGTTCTGTCCAAGGCACCAACGAATCTGAGGTTGGAACAGAGGAGAATCGTGTAATGAACCTGCTAAACGCTAATATAACAGAGCTAGCCTGTGACCGACCTCTCGCTTTCAAAGAGGAGAGGGAGGGCCGGAGGGGCAATCGGTTATGCTTAAGCACCAGCCATGGTGGTTGACGCACATCACATCAGCCTCTTTTGGAATGGAGGAAAATAAAGGAACTTTAGAGGATTCCATTTCTATAAAAAGTTAGACTTTGGAACAAAGGATTGAATTCTACCAATTTCTTTAAAAGTTTCTATACAATGACATCCTCCATAGCAATTTTGGATGTAAATAAGTATGAGATCCAAGTTTATTTTTTTTTCCCTGTGTGCCTTGCGTTCATATGTTTTTACTGTAGATGATCTAGACACATGTTTTATGATTTTTCCTATGTTGTTTTCTTGTGTTGCAAAGGAGCCCGTACGTTTCCAGTCCCTTTTGCAATTTTTTTCCACTCTACACTAAAAAAACAGAGAGCTACACGCATAGCAGCATGCATGAATCAATCACTTTCTTGGTTTGGTCGTCAAATTTGCAAGCGTTTGGTGCATTGAAAAAGGGATGTGTAAAGACTCCGATAAACTTTACTTGTCATTTTTTTCGGTAACATGTAAAAAACCAATCTTTTCATCAAGTCAATGAACAATATTCAAAACAAATTGATTGTTCATCACACGTCTAGTCAGCAACAAATCCTGAGGCTATGTCAAGTGTGGTGGCATTTTGATTGCTGGCAAAGTACAGAGTTTGGCCGAAAGCAGTCAAGATTTGTTGGAGACATCCATCAGTGACACGAAAACTATGAATGCATGTACAGATGGGGATTGATGCTTCTGTTTTCACATCTCACGGCACCAAAATTTGGGGGTGAAAAGATAAAAAGAAAGAAAGATCTCGCCGCCGGGTGCCGGCCACCGGCCGCGCGGCGGTTTCTACTTTCTACGCGGCGACCCTCTGGAACGCCCTGGAGGGGACGGCGAAGCGCGCGGAGAAGGACCGCGAGTGGTCGTCGGGCTCCACCCACGCCTCGCCGTCGTCGAAGTTCTGCGCGTAGCTGTACGCGTCGTAGGGCTCCCGGGGCGGCGGCGGCGCCGGCACGCAGCCGGTGGAGCAGAGCAGGATGCGCTTCTTCTCCCGCATGACGCGGCGCCACAGCGCCCTCAGCCTGGCGCGCGCCGACGGCCGCGGGGCCCCGGCGGTGTGGTAGGGCGCGCCGGGGCCGTCGGCCTTGGAGGAGGAGGAGGAGGAGAATGACGATGGGTGGAAGACGACGACGTCGTCGTAATAGTAGCCGTCGTCGCCGTCCAGGTCGAAGCCCGCGCGGACGAACCCCCGGCGCGAGATGGAGCTGTAGCCGCCGCCGTCCATGGCGACGATGAGCGGCTGCGGCCTGCGGGGGGAGACCAGAGACGGCTGCGGCGGGACTGCGATGGCTGGAGGCAGGAGTGGCCTGTGGCCGCGCCGCGCTCGCCGTGCCTGTATATGAACTGGTGTGGGCGGTGGGTGGTTTTGGGGATTTGGGATCAAAATCAAAATCAAAATCAAAATTTTGAGACTTCTCTAGTAATCTAATCATGCGTTGACTCGTTTCTTTATGGTTGACTAGTTACGTGTTTATCTACTCCTATCTCTAAATAAATCAATTTATAAAACTTGAAAGCAAATTTATAGAAAAGAGAAATAATACCTAAGGCATCAATCAAACAAACTACAAAACTGCCTATAAAAACGTATATACATAGAAACAATGCCAGGTATGTACTCCTGACATCTGGGTAATCAATCAATGTGTTTTATATGTGAATCGTTTATTTATGCTTACTAGCATATAAATCATGCTAAATTGCTAACGCTATATCCTGAAGAGGGGTTGGCGGCGATGCGAGTAAGGGGGAGAGACGGTGGGGACGAGGGGAGGCTGGAGGAGGCGGAATGTGGGAGAGAGGGAAGGATAATAAATGTGAGATGATTCAAATAATATTATCTATTAGATTTGAATAAGGGAGAGGTTATCATACGATCTGAACCGTTGGTTTTAATGACGTTGCTTGATTTAGTTAGGTGGGTTTTAATGGCGTTGCTTGATTTGGTTAGGTGGGTTTTGTAAAGTTTCAAATGATAGATTTATATTGGTATAGATGTATAGATTATTGATGATGTGATCGTGGTACATGTGGCGAAACTGCTCGTGTTAACCAGTAACTCAAGTGTTTATTTGATACAAAAAAGTTTTAAGGATATTTAGCATGGGTATAACTGTATAAAACGCACAAAAAAATAATCAGATCAATTTCTTTTTATTATATGCGTGAGAGCAAGAGGGCAGAGCCGCAGAGGTAGGCGTAGTAGGGTAGCGTGAAATTGGCAGTCTAAACTCTAAAGTTGCAACATGTCCAACATACAAACAAAATTCTTTGATCTATTCGTATTGTCTTTTCCTACCCTAGATACTTTTGGAGGATATCAGCTTTTGGGAAACCGAAAGCTATGTTTGTTTCTAAAAAATATTGTCTTTTCACATGGAAATGTATTCGTTCCTTTGGAGCTAGCGCTAGCTAACAAAGCAATTATTTTTACTGGAACATGCCTTCGCACACAAAAATAGAATCCAAGATAAGGCTATCACGCATATACTGCAATAATTGTGAAGTAAACAATCTATAAAATTTCAATTTCGATGTTAAGACTAAACTCGATTACAAAAATAGGATAAAATACTAAGCTCAAGTTTGTAAAAAGAAGATCCCTTTAAGTGCCGTTTAGTTCACGAAATATAACGTAAGTGGTAATGGTAACGATTCACACTCGAATACCGGGGTAACAAATTTAAATAAGAAAATATTTATTTGTAGTGTGATATCGATTATAGTTAAACTTAAACAAACATGATCTAATGTTATTGGTTAACTATTACGTTACCAATATGTCAGTGGCGGAGCCAAGGCTTGGCTAGCCTGGGCACGTGCCCGGGCTCTGCCGTTGGCTACAGTAAATGCAGAGCACATGAGGTCTTAAAAAGAGCCTGGTGTCGTTGCTTAGGGGGTGTTTGGTTACACCCCGCTAAAATTTAGCCCATGTCCCATCGAATGTTTGAACCTCCGTTCCGGGTATTAAATGTAGTCAGATTATAAAACTAATTTGTCAGCCGAAGATTAAAAGACGAGACGAATCTAGTCCAGTTGGTTGGGTCTATATTTTATACTCCTATTTAAAAGTCAAACGCTTCATGTGACCCGGGCTAAACTTTAGCAGGAGCAACCAAACACCCCCTTAATACGGAGTGCTAAGTCATTCGTCGTCGTTGCAGCCATTTATTAATCATCTAGCCTGTGAGCTTGGGGCGGTCACGCTTTGGCCAGCGATGGGCAATGACTAGGAGGAGCAGCGCACAAAGACTAGGAGACTCACTACCTGACAATATCCATTTGCTTCAAATCAAACGGACACTATCCAGACAATATCGTTTGATTTAGTTTAACGTGACTATTCAAGTCGGTAAAAATAACCTGACAGGTGCCCAGGCTCTGGTTTTGGGCTGGCTCCGCCACTTGTCGGCGTTTCGAGACCGGAGGTCCCTCGGCCCGACGAGTGAGTGTCGCCGCGTGCCCCAGCCCAGATGGGTCGAGCGCGAGGGCGAGCGCGAAGGGGGAGAAGCGAGGCAGCCGGAGACCGGCATGAGAGAGGTGGGAATCCCGCGGCCTTCGTGTTTGTCCCGCGCCCAGGTCGGGTGCGCTTGCAGTAGGGGGTTACAAGCGTCCACGCGGGAGAGGGAAGCGAGCGGCCCCAAGAGAGCGCCTGTCTCGTCCTCGTCCCCGCGCGGCCAACCTTCTCTAAGAGGGCCCTGTTCCTTCCTTTTATATGCGTAAGGAGAGGATCCAGGTGTACAACGGGGGGTGTAGCAGAGTGCTACATGTCTAGCGGGGGAGAGCTAGCGCCCTAAGTACATGCCGATGTGGCAGCCGGAGAGATTTTGGCACCCAGCTGGTGTGATGTCGTGGCCGTCGGAGGAGCGATGGAGCCTGGCGGAGGGACAGCTGTCGGAGCGGTTGAGTCCTTGCTGACGTCCTCTTGCTTCCGTAAGAGAGCTGAGAGCCGCCGTCGTCACAGAGCATGCGGGGCGCCATCATTGCCTATCTGGCGGAGCTAGCCAGATGGGACACCGGTCTTGTTCCCTGCGGCCCGAGTCAGCTCGGGGTAGGGTGATGATGGCGCTTCCTGTCGACGTGGCTGGCGTGCGTCCTAGGTTGGGCGATGTGGAGGCTCCTCCGAAGCCGAGGTCGAGTCTGTCTTCCATGGCCGAGGCCGAGTCCGAGCCCCTGGGTCGGGCGAGGCGGAGGTCGTCGGCAGATGCCAGGGCGGAGTCCGAGCCCTGGGGTCGGGCGAAGCGGAGTTCGTCGTCTTCTGGGGCTGAGCCCGAGTCCGAGCCCTAGGTCGGGCGGAGCGGAGTTCGCCGTCTTCCGGGACTTAGCCCGAGTCTGAGCCCTGGGTCGGGCGGAGCGGAGTTCGCCGTCTTCCGGGGCTTAGCCCGAGTCCGAGCCTTGGGTCGGGCGGAGTGGAGTTCGCCGTCTTCCGGGACTTAGCCCGAGTCCGAGCCCTGGGTCGGGCGGAGCGGAGTTCGCCGTCTTCCGGGGCTTAGCCCGAGTCCGAGCCCTGGGTCGGGCGGAGCGGAGTTCGCCGTCTTCCGGGGCTTAGCCCGAGTCCGAGCCCTGGGTCGGGCGGAGCGGAGTTCGCCGTCTTCCGGGGCTTAGCCCGAGTCCGAGCCCTGGGTCGGGCGGAGCGGAGTTCGTCGTCTTCCGGGACTTAGCCCGAGTCCGAGCCCTGGGTCGGGCGGAGCGGAGTTCGCCGTCTTCCGGGGCTTAGCCCGAGTCCGAGCCCTGGGTCGGGCGGAGCGGAGCTTCCTATGGCGCCTTTGGTAGGGCCTGACTGCTTGTCAGTCTCACTCTGTCAAGTGGCACTGCAGTCGGAGTGGAGGAGGCGGCGCTGTCCTTTTGTCAGGCCGGTCAGTGGAGCGGCGAAGTGACGGCGGTCACTTCGGCTCTGCCGGGGGGCGCGCGTCAGGATAAAGGTGTCAGGCCACCTTTGCGTTAAATGCTCCTGCGATTTTGTCGGTCGGTGCGCGATTTAGTCAGGGTTGCTTCTTAGCGAAGGCAGGGCCTCGGGCGAGCCGGAAATATGTTCGCCGTTGGAGGGGGGCCTCGGGCGAGAGGGAAATCCTCCGGGGTCGGCTGCCCTTGTCCGAGGCTAGGCTCGGGCGAGGCGTGATCGGGTCGCTCGAACGGACCGATCCCTGACTTAATCGCACCCATCAGGCCTTAGCAGCTTTATGCTGATGGGGGTTACCAGCTGAGAATTAGGAGCCTTGAGGGTACCCCTAATTATGGACCCCGACAGTAGCCCCCGAGCCTCGAAGGGAGTGTTAGCACTCGCTTGGAGGCTTTCGTCGCACTTTTTTGCAAGGGGACCAGCCTTTCTCGGTTGCATTTTGTTCCGGTGGGTGCGCGCGAGCGCACCCGCCGGGTGTAGCCCCCGAGGCCTCGGAGGATTGGTTTCACTCCTTCGAGGTCTTAATGCCTCGCGCAATGCTTCGGCTGGTCTGGTTGTTCCCTCATGCGAGCTAGCCGTAGCCCGGGTGTACGGTCGGGTCCCAAGTTCTCGGGCTGGTATGTTGACGCTGTCAACGGTTCGGCCGGAGCCGGGTTTGCGAGAGCAGCCCCCGAGCCTCTGCATAGGGCGAGAGGACGATCAGGTACAGACTCGGCTTTTTTACATACGCCCCTGCGTCGCCTTTCCGCAAGGAGGAGGGGGGGAAGCGCCATGTTGCCCTCGATGGACGCCGAACATGGTGTCTCCGGTGAGCTGCAAGCGGGTAATCCGAGTGGACGTCCGTGCCCCGTTCGTTAGGGGTCGGCTAGGGGCCCAGAGGCACGCCCAAAAGTACCTGCGGGTGATCTGCCGGACCCGGTCCCCTGGCGACGGGGTCCGAGGGCTCGATGCCTCCCTCTGATAGGATTCCGTTACAAGATCGCTCCCGCTGGTCTCGGAAATGTCCTAGGGTACCTCGGGAGCACAGCCCGAGCCTTGGTTATGTATCGAACATACCCATGGTCATCCCTCGCTCGGCGTCTGAGGCGGCTGTGAACCCTTCGGGGGCCAGCCTTCGAACCCCTGATCAGTAATGGGCGCGGAGCCCGAGTAGCCTGAGGCGGCCGTGGAACCCTTCGGGGGGCCGGCCTTCGAACCTCTGACTAGTAGTGGGGGTAGGGCCCACGCGATCTGAGGCGGCTGTCGAACCCTCCGGGGGGGCAGCCTTCGAACCTCTGATCAGTAGGGAGGCTTGGAGCCTGGTTCCTTCACGGGGAAGGATCCTTTCCGGGGTATCCCCCTTCCTCGGTCCCTGTTGCAAGAGAGAGAGAAAGAGGAAAAAAGGAAAAGGATACGAAATCGAACGACGCGGCGTACCTTTACTGACGCGGTCATTATGGCGAAGGCGAAGCGTCGCCCGCTTCTCCTGCCAGAGGCGCCGCCTGTCCCGCCGCGGAGTTAATGCGGCGGGGCGAGTGTTGGCGGGGCGGCCGTTGCGTGTGCGCGAGCCGTTCGAGGAACGGATCACATGCGCGTTGTCTTCATGCCGTGAGAGGGGGTTCTCTCGCTGCCCCCGGATGGGACGTGAGCTTGGCTGACGATGTGACCACTGCTCCCACCCGCCTGCCACCGTCATTACTGCCGGCCCATTTTTGGCCGCATTGACCGCCGCGCCAGGCTGGCGCTGCTGGGTCGTGCGCTGGGTCGCCTTGAGTCGCGGTATTGGTTCCGCAATCGAGGAGGCACGGTGGTGGCGCAAGTGGCGGTGCAGTTTCTTGCATGAAGCATCCGGCGTGCCGGTTGCGTGACGCGTGGGCCTAGGCCTCCATGCTGGGCGTGTCGGGAGTCAGAGAAGCGCGTCCACTTGGCGTGGTTGCATGCCGCCTGCATGGCCGCCCGCCCCTTTCGCCCGCTGGTCTGGGCAAAAGTGGAGGGTCACTTGTAACCGCTGGGCGGTCGTGCGCACCGCGCGCGGCGGTTTGGCTTCTTCTGCTCTGAGCCGGTTTGCATGACGTGTGGGACCCAGCCCCCGCCGCAGGGGAGGGCCTTGGAGCGTGTTGGAGAAGACTCGGCTCGTGACGGCTGGGGACGCGAGTAGGGATAGTCGCCTTTAAAAGGAGGGTTACCCCCTTGGAAGTAGACCATGTCTTCGCGCTCCCTTATGCATCGTGTCTTTCCACCTTCCAAGCCCCCGGATGGGGGATACCCGCCGTCTTTCCGCCTCATCGTTGGAGGAACGCAACTCCGTGGGAGTTGGTACCTTTCAGCCATCGTTCGGCTTCAAGGATTTTCATCTCACAGCCCGGTTGCGCCCCTCCGCTGGTGGTCACCCAGGACGGTGACCTCCAGCTCCTGGATGGGGAGAGGCAAGCCGGGCTGTGATCTCGTTCCCGCCCTCAGCGTCGAGGGTGTTCGTCATCCTCGCTAGGGCGGGAAGCGAGGCGAGCCGGGGCTCTACCTCCTGTGCGGGTCGGCGGGCCACCTCTTCTTCCAGCTTCTGGTGGTGGCAATCGCCCTCCAGCCCTGCGGCGGAGACGTCCTCCAGCCATGCCGGGGAAGGCGAACTGTTGCTGCCCAGCTAGGATGCAACATTCCGCCCTCTCCCTCGCATTCGCGGCGAGGACGGCAGCGAGGACCTGCCGGTGCGCTTGGGAGCGGCCCGCTCTTTGGCTTTAATAGCTGGTTCGCGTCCCATGAGCGGGAACGCGAACGAGAGCCCTCCGGTGGCCGCGTCCACCCGGGACCATGGCTGCTGCCGCAGAGGTCGCTGGCAGGTCTCCCGACGTTCGTCGCCCCGCAGGCTCGAGGTTGCTCATACCCGCGGGGACGGAACCAGAGTTCCGTTTGTAACGGCACTTTGAATGCCAGTGTTTTTGTTCATTATGGCTGTCGAGGCCTGAACATGTATGTAATTTTGGCACGGGGCCGCGTTTTTTCCTCATTTTCGAGCACTAAGACTCGCCCGTTGGTTGTCTGAACCGCTTCACCAAGCGTGAGTCGCCCCGTGTCAAGGTGACGAGTGAGGTATCCGTATCCCGGAGGCGTAGGAATCCCTTGGCTCGGTCAGCCTTGTTGTCTGAGGCTTCTCTAGCTTAGTTAAAGGGACCCCTTGGCCGCTCTTCGATGAGCCGAGGCCAGGGGTAGCGACATCAGCATGAACAGGGGCATAGTTGGCTCGAAAATGAAACCTGGTTGGCCGGAGCCTAGCCGGGTCGTCCGTTGGCGGGACCGATGCCGGAGTTGACCAGCCGAGGCCTCGGGTCGGGCTGGCGCCCTTGGAAGATGGTTGGCCGAGGCCCCAGGAGTGACCGGCCGAGCCGCCTGCTCGGACCGGATTCCCGGAGAAGTCCCTGGCAGCGATTGCCCGGGCGTGGCGATGACGTCGTCCCTTAGAGCGGAGATCCTTGGACCGCGTCGCCGTCCGAGGCTAGGTCGAACCTCGCCGAAGGTGTCGTCGATGCCGAGGGTGCTGCTGCCCCCTTCCAGCGTCAAGACCCGAGCCTGCAGGATCAGATTGTCTTGTAGCGTGTGCCTTCTACGGCCGCCGAGGCCGGAACACACACCCTTGCTGCGTTGTAAAGCTGCGTCTCTTTTCCTCTTGTTTCGAGTATCTGGACTTTTTTGTCGGTAACAGAGATGTTTGTGCGAGCAAGAGTTGCTTCTCGCGGAAGGTGATGAGTGAGGTATCCGTATCCCGGAGGCGTGGGAGTCCCTCGGCTCGGTCGGCCTTGCCGCTTACGCGCACTTTTACCCGTCCATGAAGCTCTGTCACCGACTCAGTCGAGAAGGCTCGAAGGGTCGCTTCGGCAGAAGAACTTCCGAACGTGAAGACTTGTCCGGTCCGCGGAATCACTTATCCGAACGTGAGTTACTTATCGCAGAAGGTGATGAGTGAGGTATCCGTATCCCGGAGGCGTAGGAGTCCCTCGGCTCGGTCAGCCTTGGTTGCTTACGTGTACTCCGTCGTTTTCAGGATCCACTTTTCGAAGTAGTCAAAAAGCACGAAAGATATTCTGGCAGAAGAGATCTTTTTTCGAGGAAAATTTCGACGCAGAGGGGGTTGCCCCCCTTTTAGCCCCCGAGGGAGGGTCGGGCCTTGCCGAGGCGAGGCCGACCCTTCCTTCATGACTAAACTTTGCGTGGGTGCGAGGTATATGGACAACTTGAAAACATCTTAAGGGTAGAAGCGATGTAGCTGTTGGATGTTCCAAGCGTTGCCGTAGACCTCGCCTTGACTGTTGGCCAGCTTGTATGTTCCGGGCTTCAGAACCTTGGCGATGACGAAAGGTCCCTCCCAGGGGGCGTGAGCTTATGCCTTCCTCGGGCGTCTTGTCGCAGCCGAAGCACCAGGTCGCCCACCTGGAGGTCTCGGGACCGGACCCCTCGGGCATGGTAGCGTCGCAGGGACTACTGGTACCGCGCCGAGTGTAGTAAGGCCTTGTCCCGAGCCTCTTCCAGCTGATCCAGCGAGTCTTCTCGGCTAGCTTGGTTGCTTTGATCGCTGTAGGCCCTCGTCCTTGGGGAGCCGTATTCCAGGTCTGTGGGCAAGACGGCCTCGGCCCCGTAGACTAGGAAAAACGGCGTGAAACCCGTGGCTCGGCTCGGTGTTGTCCTCAGGCTCCAGACCACCGAGGGGAGTTCCTTCATCCATCGCTTGCCGAACTTGTTGAGGTCGTTGTAAATCTGAGGCTTGAGCCCTTGTAGAATCATGCCGTTGGCACGCTCTACTTGCCCATTTGACATGGGATGAGCCACGGCGGCCCAGTCCACCCGGATGTGGTGATCCTCGCAGAAGTCCAAGAACTTTCTGCCGGTGAACTGAGTGCCGTTGTCGGTGATGATGGAGTTCGGGACCCCAAAGCGATGGATGATGTTGGTGAAGAACGCCACCGCCTGCTCGGACCTGATGCTGTTCAGAGGTCGGACCTCGATCCACTTGGAGAATTTGTCGATGGCGACCAGCAGGTGCGTGTAGCCCCCGGGCGCCTTCTGCAAGGGGCCGACGAGGTCCAGACCCCACACAGCAAAGGGCCAGGTGATGGGTATCGTCTGTAGAGCCTGAGCGGGTAGGTGGGTCTGCTTCGCATAGAATTGACACCCTTCGCAGGTGCGGACAATTCTAGTGGCGTCGGCTACCGCCGTCGGCCAGTAGAAGCCTTGTCGGAAAGCATTCCTGACAAGGGCTCGAGGCGCTGCGTGATGGCCACAAGCCCCCGAGTGTATCTCTCGCAGGAGTTCCTGACCTTCGGTGACGGAGATGCATCGCTGGAGGATGCCTGAGGGGCTGTGGTGGTAGAGCTCCTTCTCATCGCCCAGCAAGACGAACGACTTGGCGCGTCATGCCACCCGCCGAGCCTCGGCTCGGTCGAGGGGTAGCTCTCCTTGGTGGAGATATTGCAGGTACGGGGTCTGCCAGTTTCGATCAGGCGTGGCCCCGCTTTGCTCCTCCTCGATGCGCAGTGCCTCACCCTCGGAGGCCGAGGGTACCTCGGGCTGAACCGAGGGCGCCTCGGGCCGAGCTGTGGGTGCCTCGGGCTGCGCCGAGGGTACCTCTGGCTGGACCGAGGGCGCCTCGGGCTCGGGCGAGTCGTCGATCTTGACTGAGGGTTGATGTAGATCCCGGGAGAAGACGTCCGGGGGAACCGTTGTTCGCCCCGAGGCTATTTTAGCCAGCTCGTCCGCAGTCTCGTTGTAGCGCCGAGCGACGTGGTTCAGCTCGAGCCCGTAGAACTTGTCTTCCAGGCGCCGAACCTCATCGCAGTAGGCCTCCATCTTCGGGTCGCGGCAGTGGGAGTTCTTCATGACTTGGTCGATGACGAGCTGCGAGTCACCGCGGGCGTCGAGGCGCCGGACCCCTAGCTCGATGGCGATCCGCAACCCGTTGACCAGAGCTTCATACTCAGCCACATTGTTGGACGCCGGGAAATGGAGGCGTAGCACATAGCGTAGGTGTTTCCCGAGGGGCGAGATGAAGAGTAGGCCTGCGTCGGCTCCCGTCTTCATCAGCGACCCGTCGAAAAACATGGTCCAGAGCTCCGGTTGGATCGGAGCCGTCGGTAGCTGGGTGTCGACCCATTTGGCTACGAAGTCCGCCAAGTCCTGGGACTTGATGGCCTTCCGAGAGGCGAACGAGATTGTCTCGCCCATGATTTCCACCGCCCACTTTGCAATCCTGCCCGAGGCCTCTCGGCATTGGATGATCTCCCCCAGGGGGAAGGACGACACCACAGTTACCGGATGAGACTCGAAGTAGTGTCGCAACTTCCGCCGCGTCAGGATCACTGCATACAGCAGCTTCTGAACTTGTGGGTAGCGGATCTTGGTTTCGGACAGTACCTCGCTGACGAAGTAAACTGGCCTCTGAACGGGCGATGTATGCCCCTCTTCTTGCCTCTCGACCACAATCGCGACGCTAACCACCTGAGTGGTCGCGGCGACGTAGACCAAGAGGGCTTCTCCGGCAGCTGGAGGCACCAAGATAGGCGCCTTTGTGAGGAGCGCCTTCAAGTTCCCGAGAGCTTCCTCGGCCTCGAGGGTCCAAGTGAAGCACTCGGCCTTCCTTAAGAGGCGGTACAGAGGTAGACTTCTTTCGCCGAGACGTGAGATGAAACGGCTCAGAGCCGCGAGACATCCCATGACCCTCTGTACGCCCTTTAAGTCCTTGATGGGCCCCATGCTGGTGATGGCTGTGATCTTCTCCGGGTTGGCTTCGATGCCCCGCTCAGAGACGATGAACCCCAAGAGCATGCCTCGGGGAACCCCGAAGACACACTTCTCGGGATTGAGCTTGACGCCTTTCGCCTTGAGGCATCGGAATGTCACTTCAAGGTCGGAAAGGAGGTCGGAAGCTTTCCTCGTCTTGACTACGATGTCATCGACGTAGGCCTCGACCGTGCGACCGATGTGTTCGCCGAACACATGGTTCATGCACCGCTGGTACGTCGCGCCCGCATTCCTCAAGCCGAACGGCATGGTGACATAGCAGTACATGCCGAAGGGCGTGATGAAAGAAGTCGCGAGCTGGTCGGACTCTTTCATCCTGATTTGATGATACCCTGAGTAGGCATCGAGGAAGGACAGGGTTTCGCACCCAGCGGTGGAATCCACGATTTGATCGATGCGAGGCAGAGGGTAGGGAACCTTCGGACATGCTTTGTTGAGACCAGTGTAGTCTACACACATCCGCCATTTCCCCCATTTCTTTCTCACAAGCACAGGGTTGGCAAGCCATTCGGGATGGAATACCTCTTTGATGAACCCTGCCGCCATCAGCTTGTGGATCTCCTCGCCTATCGCTCTGCGCTTCTCCTCGTCGAATCGGCGCAGAGGCTGCTTAACGGGTCGGGCTCCGGCCCGAATATCCAGCGAGTGCTCGGTGACATCCCTCGGTATGCCGGGCATGTCCGAGGGACTCCACGCGAAGACGTCGGCGTTCGCGCGGAGGAAGTCGACGAGCACTGCTTCCTATTTGGGATCGAGCCCGGAGCCGATCCGGATTTGCTTGGAGACGTCGCCACTAGGGTCGAGGGGGACGGCCTTAACCGTCTCCACTGGCTCGAAGTTGCCGGCATGACGTTTCACGTCCGGCACCTCCTTAGAGAGGTTTTCCAAGTCGGCGATGAGGGCCTCGGACTCGGCGAGGGCCTCGGACTCGGCGAGGGCCTCGGCGTACTCCACGCACTCCACGTCGCATTCGAACGCGTGTTTGTACGTGGGGCCGACGGTGATGACCCCGTTGGGGCCCGACATCTTGAGCTTCAGGTAGGTGTAGTTGGGGACGGCCATGAACTTCGCGTAGCATGGCCTTCCCAGAACCGCGTGGTAGGTTCCTCGGAACCCGACCACCTCGAACGTCAGAGTCTCCCTTCGGAAGTTGGAGGGCGTTCCGAAGCAGACGGGAAGGTCGAGTCGTCCGAGGGGCTGGACGCGCTTCCCGGGTATGATCCCGTGGAAGGGCGCAGCGCCTGCTCGGACGGAGGACAGATCGACACGCAGGAGCCCGAGGGTCTCGGCGTAGATGATGTTGAGGCTGCTGCCTCCGTCCATAAGGACCTTGGTGAGCCTGACATCGCCAATGACGGGGTCGACGACGAGCGGGTATTTCCCCGGGCTCGGCACATGGTCGGGGTGGTCGGCTTGGTCGAAGGTGATGGGCTTGTCGGACCAGTCTAGGTAGACTGGCGCCGCCACCTTCACCGAGCAGACCTCCCGGCGCTCTTGCTTGCGATGCCGAGCCGAGGGATTCGCCGCATGCCCACCGTAGATCATGAAGCAGTCGCGGACCTCGGGGAACTCTCCTGCTTGGTGATCTTCCTTCTTGTCATCGTCGTGGGCCCTGCCACCCTCCGCGGGTGGCCCGACCCTGTGGAAGTGGCGCCGAAGCATGACGCACTCCTCAAGGGTGTGCTTGACGGGCCCCTGATGATAGGGGCACGGCTCCTTGAGCATCTTGTCGAAGAGGTTGGCACCTCCGGGGGGCTTCCGAGGGTTCTTGTACTCGGCGGCGGCGACAAGGTCCGCGTCGGCGGCGTCGCGTTTCGCTTGCGACTTCTTCTTGCCTTTCTTCTTGGCGCCGCGCTGAGTAGACGCCTCGAGAGCATCTTCCGATGGGCGGCCCTGGGGCTGCTTGTCCTTTCGGAAGATGGCCTCGACCGCCTCCTGGCCGGAGGCGAACTTGGTGGCGATGTCCATCAGCTCGCTCGCCCTGGTGGGGGTCTTGCGACCCAACTTGCTCACCAGGTCGCGGCAGGTGGTGCCGGCGAGGAACGCGCCGATGACATCCGAGTCGGTGATGTTGGCAGCTCGGTGCGCTGCTTCGAAAATCGCCGGATGTAATCCCGGAGAGACTCTCCCGGCTGCTGCCGGCAGCTTCGGAGGTCCCAGGAATTCCCGGGGCGCACGTACGTGCCCTGGAAATTGCCGACGAAAGCTTGGACTAGGTCGTCCCAGTTGGAGATCTGCCCCGGAGGCAGGTGCTCCAACCAGGCACGAGCGGTGTCGGAGAGGAACAGGGGGAGGTTGCGGATGATGAGGTTGTCGTCGTCCGTTCCACCCAGTTGGCAGGCCAGACGGTAGTCCGCAAGCCACAGTTCCGGTCTCGTCTCTCCCGAGTACTTTGCGATAGTAGTCGGGGGTCGGAACCGGGTCGGGAACGGTGCCCGTCGGATGGCCCGGCTGAAGGCCTGCGGACCGGGTGGTTCGGGCGAGGGACTCCGATCCTCCCCGCTGTCGTAGCGTCCCCCACGCCTGGGGTGGTAGCCTCGGCGCACCCTCTCGTCGAGGTGAGCCCGACGGTCGCGGTGATGGTGCTCGTTGCCGAGGCGGCCCGGGGCCGCAGGCGCGGTGTTGCGCGTGCGCCCGGTGTAGACCGAGGCTTCCCTCATGAATCGGGAAGTCGCGACATGAGGTTCCGAGGGGTACCCCTGCCTTCGGGAGGCAGAGCTCTCGGCCCGTCGGACCGCGGCGCCTTCCAGGAGATTCTTGAGCTCCCCCTGGATTCGCCGACCCTTGGTGGTGGATGGCTCTGGCATCGCGCGCAGAAGCATCGCTGCTGCAGCCAGGTTCTGGCCGACGCCACTAGATGCGGGTGGCGGCCTGACCCTGGCGTCGTCGGCGACGCGGTGCTGGAAACCCTGGGGCAGATGACGTATTTCTCCGGCCGGGGGTTGGCCCGCCCATGCCTGCCCGACGTCCCGGCGGATCGGCTCAAGCGCTCCTGCTCCCTCGTCGAGCCTGGCCTGCGCCCCGCGGATTTGCTCGAGCTGTGGGTCGTGACCCCCCGCCGGAACGGGGACCACAGCTAGCTCCCGTGGGATGTCAACGCGGGGCACCGGCCTAGGGAGATCACCGTCCTCCGGCATGCCAAGATGATTGCCTTCGGAGGGACCCCCTAGATCGACGTGGAAACATTCGCGGCTTGGGCCGCAGTCCTCGTCGTCGAGGCTGCGGCTACCGTCGGAACAATCGGAGAGGCAGTAGTCACATGCGGTCATGAAGTCCCGCATGGCACTGGGGTTGCCAAGTCCAGAGAAATCCCAATAGATGTTGGGCTCGTCGTCTTCCTCGGACCCAGAGGGCCCGTAGGTCGAGACGTCCGTCACCCGGTCCCAAGGCGACCGCATGCGAAACCCCAGAGGGTTTGGACTCGCCCCTACGAGAGCGCGCACCAAAGCGAGGTCGCTAGGCGGGTTGAGGCTGAATCCAAATGACGTGGGATGGGAATCGGTCGGTACCTTTCGGTCGACGAGCGGCGGTGAAGTCACGTCGGGGGCTGACTGCACCGTCGTCTCAGGTACGAGGGTGACGTCCAGCAAGCTCTCCGCGAGCGCGCTGGCGTCGTCCGCTCGCTCGGGACTGGCGTGTCGCGGGGAGACGACGCTCGTCTTCGTCTCAGGCACGAAGTCGATACCCGGTGCGCCCCTCGTCAGGGTGCCGGCGCTGTCGACTCGCTCGACAGCCAACGAGGCCCTGCCCCCTGCTTGGCCTTGGTTGCCCTGCCTTCCCCTCCGTCGGCGGGGAAGAAGGCGGGACGAGGCCGAAGGTTGTCCTTCCACCATGCGGGGAAGACGTCGTCGATTCCGCTGCCGGCGGGCGGGCTGTCGGTCGCCATTGTCGTTGTCGCGCGGTGGTGGAAGGAGTATCATGTCGTAGCTGCCGTCGAAGGACATGAACTCAAGACTCCCGAAACGGAGCACCGTCCCGGGTCGGAGAGGTTGCTGGAGACTGCCCATCTGGAGCTTGACGGGAAGCTGTTCGTCAACACGCAGCAGGCCCCTACCTGGCGCGCCAACTGTCAGTGTTTCGAGACTGGGGGGTCCCTCGGGCCGACGAGTGAGTGTCGCCGTGTGCCCCAGCCCAGATGGGTCGAGCGCGAGGGCGAGCACGAAGGGGGGAGAAGCGAGGCGGCCGGAGACCGGCGTGAGAGAGGTGGGAATCCCGCGGCCTTCGTGTTCGTCCCGCGCCCAGGTCGGGTGCGCTTGCAGTAGGGGGTTACAAGCGTCCACGCGGGAGAGGGAAGCGAGCGGCCCCAAGAGAGCGCATGTCTCGTCCTCGTCCCCGCGCGGCCAACCTTCTCTAAGAGGGCCCTGGTCCTTCCTTTTATATGCGTAAGGAGAGGATCCAGGTGTACAACGGGGGGTGTAGCAGAGTGCTACATGTCTAGCGGGGGAGAGCTAGCGCCCTAAGTACATGCCGATGTGGCAGCCGGAGAGATTTTGGCACCCAGCTGGTGTGATGTCGTGGCCGTCGGAGGAGCGATGGAGCCTGGCGGAGGGACAGCTGTCGGAGCGGTTGAGTCCTTGCTGACGTCCTCTTGCTTCCGTAAGAGAGCTGAGAGCCGCCGTCGTCACAGAGCATGCGGGGCGCCATCATTGCCTATCTGGCGGAGCTAGCCAGATGAGACACTGGTCTTGTTCCCTGCGGCCCGAGTCAGCTCGGGGTAGGGTGATGATGGCGCTTCCTGTCGACGTGGCTGGCCTGCGTCCTAGGTTGGGCGATGTGGAGGCTCCTCCGAAGCCGAGGTCGAGTCTGTCTTCCATGACCGAGGCCGAGTCCGAGCCCCTGGGTCGGGCGAGGCGGAGGTCGTCGGCAGATGCCAGGGCGGAGTCCGAGCCCTGGGGTCGGGCGAAGCGGAGTTCGTCGTCTTCTGGGGCTGAGCCCGAGTCCGAGCCCTGGGTCGGGCGGAGCGGAGTTCGCCGTCTTCCGGGACTTAGCCCGAGTCCGAGCCCTGGGTCGGGCGGAGCGGAGTTCGCCGTCTTCCGGGGCTTAGCCCGAGTCCGAGCCCTGGGTCGGGCGGAGTGGAGTTCGCCGTCTTCCGGGACTTAGGCCGAGTCCGAGCCCTGGGTCGGGCGGAGCGGAGTTCGCCGTCTTCCGGGACTTAGCCCGAGTCCGAGCCCTGGGTCGGGCGGAGCGGAGTTCGCCGTCTTCCGGGGCTTAGCCCGAGTCCGAGCCCTGGGTCGGGTGGAGCGGAGCTTCCTATGGCGCCTTTGGTAGGGCCTGACTGCTTGTCAGTCTCACTCTGTCAAGTGGCACTGCAGTCAGAGTGGAGCAGGCGGCGCTGTCCTTTTGTCAGGCCGGTCAGTGGAGCGGCGAAGTGACGACGGTCACTTCGGCTCTGCCGGGGGGCGCGCGTCAGGATAAAGGTGTCAGGCCACCTTTGCGTTAAATGCTCCTGCGATTTTGTCGGTCGTTGCGGCGATTTAGTCAGGGTTGCTTCTTAGCGAAGGCAGGGCCTCGGGCGAGCCGGAAATATGTTCGCCGTCGGAGGGGGGCCTCGGGCGAGACGGAAATCCTCCGGGGTCGGCTGCCCTTGTCCGAGGCTAGGCTCGGGCGAGGCGTGATCGGGTCGCTCGAACGGACCAATCCCTGACTTAATCGCACCCATCAGGCCTTAGCAGCTTTATGCTGATGGGGGTTACCAGCCGAGAATTAGGAGTCTTGAGGGTACCCCTAATTATGGTCCCCGACACCACTGCAATATGTGAACCAAATGGCACCTTAAAGTCCACATGCTCCTTGCATATGCAGAAGAACGGTACCCTAGCTACCTCCAAATCCTTGAACACACACCGGTCTGTTGTTTGGTTTGTGTTGGGGACTTGTTCTCAAGTGCTATGAGTTAAGAACAAGGCAACACAGAGAATGTTAAACGATAAAATCCTTCGTCCTTTGAAGCATTATTTCCCTTAGGATATAACGATCTTCAGACGAAGGTCATGAAGGACGAACCTTCATCATCACAGTATACATTAATGAAAGACGAAGCATATGAAACATAAAAGATAGCATGAATAATCATATAACATCATCAATTTAGCTTTTTTATATCATCATAGAAAAATAGAGACAATATCGAATTACAAATGTACCTTCGGCTTGGAAGGAGATGAAAATACAAATGTGACGCAAAAGCAAATGCCAAGTCAGCGTGAACAGTACGGGAGTACTGTTCATCTATTTATAGACGTGGGACGCAGCCCATGTAAAATTACATTCATGTCCACTACATTTGCTAATGACTTATGAGGATCTGTCAAAGCCTAAGTAGTCTTTTCATCTTTAAGTCGGTTCCCCTTTCTGCCACTATGCCGAAGCTCCCCTGCGCATAGCTTCGGCTATGCACCATCCCTCGTACGGCTTGATGATCAGCCCGTCCTTCATCTCAATCTTCCTTCGTCTAGCTTAAGCTTCGTCCTGATCGTACTTCATGTTCACAATCTGGGTCCGAAGATATATGTTCATACATTTCACTTGGAAGATATTGTCAAATCATGTTTTTGAGGACCTTCGGAGGACGAAGGCCCCCAACAGTAGCCCCTCGCAATATTAATTTATTAATGATAAATTTAGATTGCGATATGGACGAAGGCCTTAAGCCGAAGGTCCGAAAAAACACCTTCCCTTTGCTAGAATAGCAACATTCACTGACAAGTGGGTCTTTCAACTTTCAACGCACTGGGCGTATAAATAAGATCATACCACAAACTCATTTTGGTACGCACACTTGCCATCTGCCCCTGCTTACTCAATTTTATCTCTTGCGCGCAAAAATTTACTGAGCTTTTAGTTTTGAAGCTTCGGCATTGAAAACAGTTTTTAGCATTTCCGAAGATGTCTGAAGACAAAAAGGCCGGTCCTGAGATGAAGCTGAGTCTCTCTGAAGAGAAGAACCTGGGGTTCCTTATAGCGATGGCGGAGACCAATACGGAAAAAATTACCAAGGAGATACTGGAAGGCTTGTCTGAAGATACTGGTGACAGCGACAGTTATGATGTAGAAAGCGGTGGGGAAGAGTCCGAAGATCGGCCATGGCGGCCAAGTCACGCGGTTTTCGGGAAAACCACCATTAAGCAGAGTCATATTGATAATATGAGGGGCCGATATTTTCAAGATATATCTATTGTGAGAGCTGATGCTGGAGAAAAAACTTCTCCCACCCCCGAAGAAGATGAAGTCGTAATCTTCCGAAGCTTTCTCAAGGCTGGGCTTCGATTCCCCCTGAGCAACTTTGTTGTTGAAGTTCTGAAAACATTTCAAATCTACCTTCATCAAATTACTCCCGAAGCTATCATAAGAATGGGGATGTTTGTCTGGGCTGCGAGAAGCCAAGGTTTAGAACCAAATGCCAAAAGCTTTTGCAACATTCATGAGTTGTTATATGAGACGAAGCCCTGGGGGAAAGAACAATATCACAACAACTTTGGGTGTTACAGCTTCGTTGCCCGCTCCGGGTCAAGCTGCCCTGTGCCGACCTTTCGGAAGAGATGGCCCGGAGCCTGGATGACTGAATGGTTCTATGTAAAAAATGACCTAACAACGCAAGAAGACGTCAAGAGTATCATTATGCGCCCCATCTGGCAACGTTTCGGACTTCGAAGACCGAAGGTTGAAATGGATGAAGCAGCCGAGGAATGCCAAAGAGCCTTCGGCGTAGTCTGCTCTTTTATTGGGACAAGGGACTTGATTCAAGAACATATTGCCTTCAGGGCGTGGCCACTTGCAGGAAAGTGGGAAATGCCGAAGGAGACCATCAAAGAGTCCGACGAAGGCGGACTGGTCAGACTAAAATACACATTCAAATACGGGGATAAATTTGTTGAACCTGATGACGACTGGTTGAAAAGCATTGAAACATTAAGTGACGAACTGCTTGGGGCATATTCGAAGGCCGAGAACACTGCATTATCAGCAGCCTTCGGAGGCCGAAAGAAGAAAAGACTCAACCGGGTATTTGACGCAGTCGGGTTTGTCTACCCTGACTATCACTATCCGGTGTTGGGTCGCAAAAGAAAGAATACTTCTTCTGCAACAGAAACTACCACAAGTGCCACTAATGAGCCAGCGCCGCAAAGGAAAAAGATGAAGGTGCTCACCCACCGAGCGCGCTTTATTGAGCCGGCCACAGTGCCAGAATTCATTGGTGAAGTTTCCTTGGCCTCTGAAACTACAGAACCAGCTCCAGTGCCGAGGATAGAAGAGAAATCTGAAGCGCCTTTAGCAGAGAAGGCGGAAAAATCGAGAATTGAAGGACAAAAAGTATTGGAAATCTTAAGTCCTTCAGCGAATGCTGAAACAGGAAAAATCCAAAAGGGCCCATTGATGACCCCAAAAAGAAAAAGAATGGTGAACGTACTAGATGTCTTGGAGACAATTATGTCTTCAAGCACAACTCCAAAGAAGACTGTCGAACTTGCTGAAGCGTCTATCGAAACTTCGAAGCAACAAGCTGAAGCTGAAGCTAAAGCTGAAGCTGGGCCTTCAGAGCCCACCAAGGAACAATCTTTGGAAACCGAAAAAACATCAGAACCAGTTTTGGTTGAGAAGATTGACACTGCCGTCCCTGAAGCTCCTGCCAGCACATGCGATTATATCATACGACATGCTTCGGGGAAAAAATTATCTGAAGAAGAGACTTATGAAGCCAATCACTATGCCAGAGAGTTAAAATATCCAAAGGGAGCAGTGGTGTTCAATGGGACAAATGAGGATGACTTCCTATACTGCCTCCCTGATAACAAAGAATTATCTGTTTGCCGAGAGATGGCTAGAAGTATGGGGTTCCCGAAGCTCGAAGCTGGATTATGTGCTATGACGAAGGAGGATCTCGCGGACAGTCTTGCGTATAACAGCCTAAAGGTATGGGAATTAGTCGTTTTGAAAAAAATTTACAATACGTAATTCATTCTTTTATTCTTATACCAAGTCTTTACATATAGGGCTTAATCCTAAGCAACGCATTAAGAGCACAAAAGAGTGCCGAAGATGAGAGCTATGAAATTGCGTTCAACAACCTTCGGTCAGAAGTTATTAAACTGAGAAACGAAGCTCTGGAAAAGGATAAAATTTTGCTTACATTGGTAGACAAGGTTAAAAAGGACGAAGCTGCCTCAAAGATCCAGGCCGAAGCCCAAAAACGTGAGATTAAAGATCTTCAGAAACAGCTGGCTAGAGCTAAAGAGGAACGTGTGCTTGAAGAAACAAAACGAGAGCTTAGTGATCAGTTGGTTAATCATTTAGAGTTAAGTACTCAGGAGCTTCGTGCATCCCAGAGGAAATGCTATGTTAAATCTATAGAATGCGTCAAAAAGATAAAATCCAGCTTCGCCAGCGTTGGCGCATTTTCTAGTGAAGAAAGTTTCTCCAGAGGCAATCCCGAAGGTCCATTGGAATGGATTAGTCATGAAGCAGAAGCTTTCGAGGAAATCCTGAGCAGCCGCGGTGATATCTGCGCATTTTCGGGCGCCAGAGGAGTTGCTACTATTCTAGAGAAGAAAGGTTGTGATCATATTAAGCTGCTTGCGCAATCCGAAGCCACTTTATCCGCTGAAGATATTAAAGACCCCTCGACCGAAGCTAGCCAAGTTGGTGGAAAATTTTTCACCGACGTCTGGGATAATGGTGGCCGAGAAATGGCAGGAGAAATTATTCAAAGAAGTGAAAAGGGCATTCACGATGCTAGAGAAGTGGCTAAGGCTGCTGAAAAGAGCGCAGAGCCCGAAGGTCAATTAGGTATTAATTAATAGTTTGTATCGTGTTGTAATTTTTATTTCAAACTTTGTTCGCGGTTTGTAATAGTAATGCAAAAATATTCTCTTCCCTCAGAACCTGCTGGATCGTTTGTTGACCTTCACACAAAAGGGGATGACGAAATTAAACAAATGGCCGAAACTATCGTGGATAAAGTTGTTGAACAGCTTCTAAATGAGGCTGCCGAAGTAGTATTAAGAGAAGACTAGGTGTTATTAGGAAAAACAGTTGAAGTGTGATTTATGTAATATTTGGTACATTTAAATGTAATATACAGGTCTCTGTTCATTATTCAATTCTTTACGATGCATGAAACTTTACATACGTACCGCTTTTGAGCCTTCGGCGAAAAAACACCTTCCCTTCTTTTCATGCTTCGTGAAGAAAAATTTTTATGTATCACAACAATGTCCATAGTGCTCAGATGAAGAATATCCAAGCTTCGTGAAAACATTCTCCGAAGCTATACTCCGAAGATGAAGATTGTGTCTCCTTGTGACTTAACACGATTTTCACTCTTTCAAAGCATACTTCCGAAGATCAATATTGTGTCCCCTTCTTGTGCCATATGCAACATGATGTATGATGCTTATGCTGTGCAAAATGATGTGATGATGTTATGTTACGTAGATGACATTTGTTCCGAAAGATACACACATATCCCCACACAATATTTTTGTATCAGCGCTGATTCTTCGCTGTAAGCTCTGCATTCCCTTAGGAACGTCTTTGGAGCTTCTTCGCCTTTTACTTAGGCGGTATAAGCTCTGCATTCCCTTAGGAACGTCTTTGGAGCTTCTTCGCCTTTTACTTAGGCGGTATAAGCTCTGCATTCCCTTAGGAACGTCTTTGGAGCTTCTTCGCCTTTTACTTAGGCGGTATCAGCGTTGACTTTTCGCTGTATGCTCTGCATTCCCTTAGGAACGTCTTTGGAGCAAAAACTTACACTGCGCTCCCTTTGGAACGGCTTTTTGTAACTTCAGCAACTTACTCTGCGTTCCTTAGAACGACTTTTTGTTACTTCGAAGGATTTTTAATAATTCGAAGGTCCTCCGCAAACTTTCAAGCTTCAGCAACTTAAGCCTTCGGAGAAAATAGATTTCCCTTATGACCAACCACAAAACCATTACATGAAAATCGAAATGTTCTTTATTATACAGAAAATAGAACTAAATGGAAAAGACTGCTATCAAGGTAGGATACTTGTCAATAAATGTGCTTTGACTCCGGCACGGTGCTGTTGACTGTACGAGCTTCGGACTGCTCTCTGAAGTCCCTTTGGTGTGGAGCATATTGGCTCCCTTCTGGCTGTTGGCCTTGTTGCAGCGGTGGTGGAGGTGGAGGTTGTTGCCAGGAAGCTTGAGGTTGACTTGCCGAAGCAACAGAAATTGCAGGGTGGTTACCTACGTATTCTGGGATGTAAGGCACATGGCACGAAGCAGTATGCATGACCTGCTTCGGCTGAGCTTGTTGTGCTGCAGCTTCGGCTATCTCCTTTTGCTTTTGGATGGTAACATGGCACATCCTGGTGGTATGGCCCTTGTTTTCACCGCAAAACAAGCAAAATATTCTCCTTGGTTGATCTCCAAATCTTCCGCCAAAGCCCCTGGCGCCTCTTCCTCTTGGAGCTGGTGGCCGGAAGAAGCTTTGTTGTTGCCCCGAAGCCTGTGAGGAGGGCTGCGGCCTGTGCTGCTGATTCCCCTTATCATCATTTTGAGTAGAGTTATGGATGGACCTGACATGCCTCGGATAGAATCTTCCTCCGAAGCCCCTGGTCAACTCAGAAAATCTGAAAGCCTCCTCCCTTCTTTGGCGAAAATCATTGTCGGCACGAATGTACTCGTCCATCTTTTGGAGCAGCTTCTCCAGAGTCTGAGGGGGCTTCCTAGCAAAATATTGAGCTGCAGGTCCAGGACGAAGCCCCTTGATCATGGCCTCGATGACAATTTCATTGGGCACCGTTGGTGCCTGCGCCCTCAAACGCAAAAACCTTCTGACATACGCCTGAAGGTATTCTTCATGATCCTGAGTGCACTGGAACAAGGCTTGAGCAGTGACCGGCTTCGTCTGAAACCCTTGAAAGCTGGTTAACAACATATCCTTCAGCTTCTGCCATGAAGTGATTGTTCCTGGTCGAAGAGAGGAATACCAGGTCTGAGCAACACTCCTGACAGCCATAACAAAAGATTTTGCCATGACTGCAGCATTGCCACCATACGAAGACACTGTTGCTTCGTAGCTCATCAAGAACTGCTTCGGGTCTGAATGGCCGTCAAAGATGGGAAGTTGGGGTGGCTTATAGGACGGGGGCCAGGGTGTAGCCTGCAGTTCGGCGGACAGAGGAGAAGCATCATCGAAAACAAAATTTCCCTGATGGAAATTGTCATACCAGTCATCTTCGTTGACGAAGCCCTCCTGATGAAGGTCTTTCTGCTGAGGCCTTCGGTTCTGCTCATCGTGAGAAAGATGGCGAACTTCCTCAGAGGCTTCGTCTATCTGCCTTTGCAACTCAGCTAGTCGGGCCATCTTCTCCTTCTTCCTCTGCACCTGTTGATGTAGCATCTCCATATCCCTGATTTCTTGGTCTAGCTCATCCTCCTGAAGCGTCGGGCTGACGGCCTTCCTCTTCTGGCTTCGGGCCTCCCGAAGAGAGACAGTTTCCTGGTTAGGGTCCAGCGGTTGCAGAGCTGCAGCCCCAGTCGCTGAAGCTTTCTTCGGTGCCATAGCGAGGGTCTATGGCTTCCGAAGGTGTTCAAAAAACTCGAAGTGGAAGTGAGTTCACCGGAGGTGGGCGCCAATGTTGGGGACTTGTTCTCAAGTGCTATGAGTTAAGAACAAGGCAACACAGAGAATGTTAAACGATAAAATCCTTCGTCCTTTGAAGCATTATTTCCCTTAGGATATAACGATCTTCAGACGAAGGTCATGAAGGACGAACCTTCATCATCACAGTATACATTAATGAAAGACGAAGCATATGAAACATAAAAGATAGCATGAATAATCATATAACATCATCAATTTAGCTTTTTTATATCATCATAGAAAAATAGAGACAATATCGAATTACAAATGTACCTTCGGCTTGGAAGGAGATGAAAATACAAATGTGACGCAAAAGCAAATGCCAAGTCAGCGTGAACAGTACGGGAGTACTGTTCATCTATTTATAGACGTGGGACGCAGCCCATGTAAAATTACATTCATGTCCACTACATTTGCTAATGACTTATGAGGATCTGTCAAAGCCTAAGTAGTCTTTTCATCTTTAAGTCGGTTCCCCTTTCTGCCACTATGCCGAAGCTCCCCTGCGCATAGCTTCGGCTATGCACCATCCCTCGTACGGCTTGATGATCAGCCCGTCCTTCATCTCAATCTTCCTTCGTCTAGCTTAAGCTTCGTCCTGATCGTACTTCATGTTCACAATCTGGGTCCGAAGATATCTGTTCATACATTTCACTTGGAAGATATTGTCAAATCATGTTTTTGAGGACCTTCGGAGGACGAAGGCCCCCAACAGTTTGTATGGGTGTCTTTTGTGCTGTACACCAAGCTAGTCCATATTAGCGTGATTCTCGCGCTCCAAAAATCAAACTTTTTTAACCTTGATCAAATCGATACTGTTATATAGATTATTGAGTAGATTTCATCATTCGAGATATAAATGTTAATAATATTTTCTACAAACATTTATTAAAATAGAGATAAATTGGTCAGTATCCCTTACGCTCCACTTAGGGCTTGTTCGTTTACGTCGGATTGCAGCCGTAATCGTTCCAACTAAGGGCCCGTTCGTTTGTTTCAGTTTGAAAACAGACCTGTTTCTATTCCTAGCCCAGATAGAGTGGATCCAGGTGGTTCACTTAAACCTGTGTCGCCGGTCAGGATTGGATCCGGAGGGGACGACGCCGGGATTTGTACCGAGCCTTGGAAGGAAGAGAAAGTCTAAACCGGGCCTGGTTTGCTTCCAGGTTCCGATCCAAACGAACGCTTTCAGCCATCCCAATCAAAATTCAATCCGGACCAATTTATTTCACCCGGAACAAGGTCAGAAACGGTCCAATCCGATAGAGACGAACGAGCCCTAATTAAAGTTTATATAAATTAGAGAAGCAATCCAGCTAGGAATCATTCCGACCCACCAATCCGACACAAACGAACAAGGCCTTAAGCCATCTTCACCCGGCCGTGTAAATAACTGTGTAAAGTACACTATATATTATGGAATTTAAAATACGGAAAGAGTACCATGTCTATTGTCCATGACCGCGGTTGGTGTTTCACCAAACAGAAACAGTGAAAAAACCAGCCCCAAAATCAGCTTTTAGGCGCACCACACACGTTTTCATAGGCTAAAATCACTTTGGCGCACAGCAGCTCCCTCAAAATTGAATTGCCCAATATTTAAAACGAGTCACATGGTCAAGAAAAAGCCAATGGCCCAAAGCAGCTCCGTGTACACCGTGCTACATAGTACGCCGCACGGGAAAATGACGTATTTCAGACTTGCAGTAACAATAACTGAGAGTGCTCACACTTGGTACTCCAACTAAAAGTGCAGACAAACTTAAACAAATTAAAGTGCTTTCCAACTGAAACGCTCAAACTGCCATACTCCAACTGAAAGTAAATATATGTAGTGTTTTTTTGTTGGTCTCAAACAGGAAGAAAGTGAGCTGAACCATATGTAAAACAGCCATGTATTCAAATAGAAATTGAACTGAACCATATATATGCAAAACAACAATGTGCTAAATTGTTGGTCTCAAACAGGAAGAAGGCAAACTGAACCATATATATGCAAAACAATATTTTGCAGTGAAGTACTATTACTATGAGATCAGAAATGCTTTTCAAGCCATATAATCATAGTGCTGGCTGAACACTTATACAATGATTTGTATCAACGACTCCTGTGATTTGACAAACATGGACACTTACCCAATCTTAAAACAGTAAATACCCTGGAAGCAATGACACATCTATTTGAGATAAAAACCAAACTTACGCCTGTTCGGACAAAACATGAACTAAAGCATTGTAGTGCCACTCTGACGTCTTAACTCAATACGTGTAAGACATCCACAAAACTTGTCTACACTTTTTTGTATAGTCTCCCATCGGTGCATAAGAGAATTTATGGTACGCTTTGATGAACAAGTCTTGTGTTCATGGAAATAATCACAGATACGAGACCAATACCTTCCACCTTTTTGATCCTTGTCTACCACAGGATCCAAACTAATATTCAGCCACGCTGAAACCAAAACTTCATCTTCATGGTCACTAAAATTCTTTGATCTTTTATGGTTTGGTCTTGTAGAGGGGACTGCACGATTGACTTGCATTGATTGGGATTGCTGGTCAGCGTATGCGTTGTTATTATTATCCAAATCTTCAATATTAGTATCATCAACCATCAGGTTGGAAAAATACCCATTGTCTGCAATAATATATCTAGTGCTGTCATTTCTATCAACCATCAGCCTCAATATAAAGTCTTGACGATTTCTTAGAACTTTTACTTGAGAAACTAGGCACAAGAGACTACCAGTTCATGAGGCAATTAAATAGCAAGGCAATTAAATACAAGCTTCATCCCCTTGTACTAGGACCAGACGTATACCAACGGTTGGAGGACTACGACTCATGGTGAAGGCCAAGCTTAACCCACACCCTCCGTCTGGAATTGAAAAAAAATCGCCGAGCAGAGGCATTGCAGGTGTAGCGAACAGGACCGGCCATATTTCAGTCCGTCGTCCATGACTACCATTGCAGAAAAATTGAAGGGGACAATTTCATTACCAGTCGCCTGGAAATCCATGGATGGAGAGAGATGGTCACTGCATCTGAACGTCGAAGCTGCTAGTGGATCCGAATCGTCCCTGGAACGAGCTGACATCGGTGGCCGTGGTGGACCTCCACCTCGCGGTTCAACTCCGCCGCCGGGAACTCCAACCCCGACCATCTGCAATTGGGGGAAACGTGTGCCGCTGAACACCATATCCCGACCGTCCGAAACAACTGGCTTGAGCCGCCAACGTCGCGCCAGTGAAGAACACCAACGTATTCCTCCAACGACGATGGTGTATCTGCCGCTGCCGCCCACCTTTCGTCGAAAAAAACTCCGCGCAGCTGGAAAAAATTGGCGGGAAGCTACTTGATTGCGCGTGCTCGGCAGGATTGGGGAGAGTTTTGCTCGCCCATATATGCGGGATCCATCCTTGCCTTTGGGGGAAGCCGAAAAAATGGAGAAAGGAATAGCAGTCTCTTGGAGGCGAGAATGATGGAGTTTGGACCCTAAAAACGCTTTTCGCGTTGATATGCGGTAGCTCTTGGAGTTGCTCTTATTACTGGTACTTTTATATGAAAACGGATGAAACGAGCTGGGGCCCATACTGCCCGGGTTTACGAGTGACATGACAACGAGTCAGTTGAGAGGGAGACTACGGCAGTTACATGGTCTTGTCAGTTGTCACCCCTAATAAAATCTCTCTTTTTAGGAGAGTTTGATGAACTAGAAACATGGTAGCCATTCCTTGAAAAAAAAAGTTGCAAAACGGCCAATTGTATCATTGTTTGTATCCGGGATGGGCGTTGGTTGCAGCAGGGGCAACAGAACTGAAGAAATGTAGACTGAAACGAACAGAAAAAAAAAAGAGGATTAGCGGCTGGTGTTCAGTTCAGACTTAGATTTGTCTAGTTGACATCTCCGACTCCAAGCATGTGGCGCATGCAGATCTCCAGGCAAGTTCGTACGTGGTCCGTGGGCGGAAAGGATCCGGTTATCTGATGGTCAAACGGAGATTCGTGGCAAGTTGCAACCTTTCGAACTTGTCTGACTCCAGATTGTTCGTGCCGAGTCATGCGCTCCTGCCCTTGCCCTCACAAGAGGGAGATAGATGGCTCATCTCTGTCCCAAGAATTGCTCCCAATAAACCTGGATTTCGTCTAAAATGAATACAATGCGATCCAATTAGTAATTTTTTTTTTCTTAACAGTTTGAAGTATTCGGTTGTGGTGACCTTTAGGTATCGTTTCAATGATGTTTGTTCTTTAAAAAGGGGGCAACTCCCAACGATATGCAATCATACAGCTATACAAATACAAGTATGCAACGAGGAATAGCTGATACATCGACATCAAGTAGAAATTTTAATGTGGTCAGGGCAGCGACCTCTGCACAACGTGGTTTTATCCAACAGGCCATGCCCTCAGGCCCAGGTCGAGCTGGAGTGGCAAAAAGACCCAACGAACAACTCACATTACAGCAAAACGATCAGATTACATTGCATATCAATGGATTGCTCCCAACAGTTTTTCCTCAGGTCCGTGCATAATAACGAAGAGGCAATTGGGGGGGGGGGGGGGGGCGCCAAAGTAGGTATAAATCTTTGGATGGTGTGTGCAGACTGCAGAGTCAGGAAAACGTGATGAATTGGTGTACATTTTCCTTTCTGAGTTTTGAAATGGATTAGCAGTGAAGAACACAAGCTAATCAAGACTGGTGGGCTGGTTGTCCTTGAACAATAAGCGCTTGTTCGGTTAGCTCTCAATCCATGTGGATTGAGTGAGTTTAAATCCCAAGTAAGTTAAATTCATTCTCAATTTTTTTCAATCTCGTTCAATCCATAGGTAACAGATTAACTGAACCAGGCCTAAAGAGGCTAGGGGCCCGTAGGTGTTCTGCAAATGTATCTGTCTGAAACTTCAACTGATACAAAGTAGCGGTAGTCGTTGGCACTTGTCTAGTAGTTACTACTGTTGAAAGTGTTGTTGACTAATCATTCTCTTTCATGGAGCTTTGACAAGGAAAAAGTACATCAATGGCTGTTCAGTCAGCTTGAAGAAGGTTCAGAGGTGCATGTTGCTGCTGCGCTTGTATAGTTGCAGGTTGTGTGAATAACTTGGCTCTGCCAATCTTCCCAACACTTATAAAATCTTACCGATGAACTAAGTTGATGGCATATGCCGTATGTAAGGACCACAGACCGATCTAGTATTAAGTGTTGAGGGATCGGTACGTTGCCACAGTTTTTCACTTTAGGTTTTTGACCTGATGATAGGGTTAAAGCTGTTGCCTGTTTCCATTGAAACCATCTTGGGACTTGAGACCCTTATCTGGAGACAAAATTACTGCCTTTTTTCAGTGTAGTTGCTGCCACTGCTTCAGCACTATCCATATGCGCCAACTCCCAAGCACGTACTTGATGCTTTGTCTTGTGTACGCAGAATCAGATTGGGCATCTCCACAGCAGCATCCAGGCCAGCAACAAACATGTACCACCCCTTCTGCAGATGTCCAATGCAATCCCTTCTCTCTCGTTTGGGAACGTAGCTGCTGCACTTGACTCGCGGATGGATGAGTCAGACCAGACAGGAAATTCTGGCGTCTCAGATTCTCTTCCCAATCCTTCACGGCAAAACATGCGCTCGAATCATTTGGTTCAGTCTTCAGGACTCCGTGAGTTGCAAATTAAATGAGCCCTCCGTGGATATGCACTGTGATGATCCGTGAGCGTGAGAACCGTTTGAAAATTTGGAAACAGTTTAACCTTGGCCTGTTCAAGGCGTCTGGATCTGATCTTCACTGGCTGACATCTGAAAAATCTCAACAACTGTTGATTGAGAACAAGCCCGTCGGTTAGAGATGGTTGTTAGAATCCCAGGATCTCTAGGAGTAGATCAGTGGGTTAATCTGTGTTCTATTGAGTAATTTCGGTTCCTAATTTTTAGAACAAAACAACATTAGATTGTTACCGTCTGTGGGAAGCGCGGGCGTGTTGGAGGATGTAAATCCATCCACCATCAGGTTTGTTGATGAAGTTCGGTGCAGCGAGGTTGTGGCGGTGTCTTCCCGTCACTGGCTGCGTACCATCTCAGATCGGTGTTAGGGTTTGTCGATGAAGAGTACGGCTCTATCGAATTAAAGGCTGAAACCGGTCCAATAAGGCCATCACGTCCAGCTTATATATACGTAGTGGCTATTTCTTTTCCCTCTTCCAGCCGTCATATTTCTTTCTGTTAGGGCTTGTTCGGTTAGCTCTCAATCCATGTGGATTGAGTAAGATTTGGTGGGATTGAGTGAGTTTAAATCTCAAGCAAGTTAAACTTCTTCTTAGGCCTTATTCGGTTAATCTCATTACCTATGGATTGAATGAGAATGGGAAAAATTAAAAAAAATATTGACTTACTTGGAATTTAAACTCGACAGCAGACGCCATGGACGCCGGGTCCAAGAGCGCCGCCATCCTCTGTCCAGCGCTGGGACTGGGAGGAAACAAAAAATCCGCTACGCGACTGTCTCCGCCCAACCCGCGGCCTGCGCGCGGCCAGCAGACAGCCGAGGCAACCGAACGGCAAGGCAAGGAGCCTTCGCCCCTGCACGTGAGTGCTTCCATTTCTTTCTTTCTTTCTTTTTTGAATTTGACGTGACGTGTGTCTCTGTTTCCTTTTGCAGGGGTAAATCCAGTCGCCATTTGGCTTTCTTTGCTGTTGTTTTATCTCTAAATCCAAACGGATTCAACCTCTTTTCATTTTCATCGATTAAAGCTTTTCTCCAACTAGATTAACACCTAGATTAAGGCTCTGGTACCAATGAGAGAGACAGATGAGGCTGAGTCTGCTTGGCAGAACTGACAGAGGGACCATGCTCCCAAACAGATGGCTTATAACCTTGAACATAGAAAGTGGGTTATTGCCAACAAAAAGTGCATGGCAGTGCTAAAGAATACAGTTGAGCCTTCTATTGCGGGCTCAATTCTAGAGTGTGACACTGTCACAGAATACCTCGATAGAATAAAGGGTCAGTTCTATGGCTCTTCAAAGACACTAGGTGAGTACCCGTGCGTTGCAACGGGAACATATAATAACATAATAACTTATATACAAAATATGTCTTATATTGTTATAAAAGATATTTCATAATCCATTTGTAATCCTAGCCATACATAAATTTTGTTATTTTAATTTAGCTGTTTCACTACTCCATTGCAACCATCAGTATCATGCAGACTTCGATATATGCCACGATTTGCATGGTCTCATCATTGAAGAGCACGTGTCACACCTGCCGGTAGAAGTTCTCTCGTACATTGTCAGTCATCAGGTACGCACCACCATACACGCTTGCTTAAACAAAAAAAGCAAGTGTATGTGTTTGCGAAGAGAATTAAAGGCAGGCCGGCACAAAAGCTACCCCGACGATGGCGAGTGGTCATTGTTGTCGGTCCTCCTCTGCATCATCTCTGGTGCCAAGATGACGCCATAGTCCTTGATATAGTAGTCATCGAACGCGCACGACATGGCGAGTAACGATGACTCTTGGCTGGGCTGTCAAACGAAGTGCACCCCGGGCTCATCAGCGAGGTAGTACACCTAGCCGTTGCACCACCGGATGTGCTACTCCTCTACATAAATTTTGTTCGAGGACACTCACACAACGTCAGCAACGACCATCGTCCCAGCGCACAAGAATTCATGGTCGGTCAGTAGTGACTTACGTGGGAGGTTGAGCTTCAGGTGGATGATGAGCTGGACGGTGTGACGACGCCGTTGTCGGATGCGATGCCCAGAACAACCCGAGAGTCGCTGGCGTTGGCAACGACCATGAGGTCCCCCTATTTGAAGATGGACAGCGCGGTGCAGTCGCTCTGGACCACGTCCAAGCGGCGGCTGCGCCGGAGCTTGCCGAACACAGCGACGCATGCGGTCACGTAGTACTGCTTCCAGAGGTCGAACTGGCAGTCGCCAAGCTTCTTTTCGTCGTCGATGAGCGACGCCAACGCGAGCGCCTCCTGCCAGTGGTGTTTGTTCGGGGTTTCCAAGTAAGAAACATGAATTCATCTTTGGCGTTGGTTTATGAAAATGACTCACAAGTCAGAGCCATAGAAAAATATTACGGAGAATAAATGTCACACATATAAAAAATTTAAGTTGAAAACATTATTCAAACAAAAGAAATTGCATGCAAGGCTCTTTTTTAAATACTACTCCCTCCATCCAAAAATATAATTCAAGAATCTCGTTGATAATTATCTACTACTACACATTGTGTAAAGGTAGCATGTGGGCTTTGGGAGAGATGTAGTATATATTTTTACTGTAACAAATATTGACATAAATACACATGTGGTGTAGTGGTAGCTACAAGCACATTTGCTTGAGAGGTCACAGGTTCAAATCCCATTGGAGCCACATTTGTGTTTTTTAATTTAATTTTAGCTAGGCGTGGGATGCACGTGGGAATGAGAATGGGATTTGCAGGGAGGGGGAATGAGAAAGACAGTGCGGGGAGGGGTAATGGGAATGACCCGGAAATGGGAATGGGAATGGGCTTTGCGGGGAGGGGAGAATGAGAAAGACAGTGCGGGAATGGGAATGGCAGTCTATCCCTTACCGCCTTAATAAGTAGTAGAGATATATGAATGGGAAATAGGGTTAATATTTTCCTATAATTAATTTTGGTGGTTGATAGTCAACACAAACACATGGACTAACTAGTTTGCCTAGAATTCATGTATTACAGGTGCATAAGGTTCAACACAAACCAATAAAAGATTCAAGTTAGTCACTCAATTTTAAAGGAGCAAAAGAACTTGAGTGTGCTGAAGATTGGCGCACTGGATTGTCCGGTGTGTCACCGGATAGTGTTCGGTGCACCAGGCCATAAAAGTCCAAGCCAGCCACTCTTGGGAATTTCAGGGCGCGCTCCGCTATAATTCACCGGACTGTCTGGTGAGCCAGCGGAGCAACGGCTATCTGTGCACAACGGTCAACTCTGACAGATGAACAGTGTCACGGTTCACGGCAGAAGTCAAAGCAGGAAGTCAGAGGGGCACCGGACTGTCCGGTGCCGCAAGAGAACAAAGCTCCAACGGTCGACTCCGCTCCAAACCCTAACGGTTGGGAGACGTGGCGGCGCACCGGACAAGGAACAGTGCCTGTTCGGTGTGCCCATCACCAGCAGCCTCCCCAACGGCTATGGAAGTGGTTGGGGGTTATAAATACCCCCAACCACCCCATTCATATCCATCCAAGCATTCCAAACATCTCATTCAATACAAGAGCAAAAGACTCCACTCCAAGACACATCAAATAGATTGAATCCTCTCTTAGTCTCCAAAATCAACTCAATTTCATTAGAGACTTGAGAGAGGGTGTTCTTGTGTTCTTTTGTTGCTCTTGTTGCTTGGCTTGGCCTTTTTCTTTTCTTACTCTTATTCTCAAGTGCTTTGTAAGCGAGGCAAGGGACACCAAGTGTGTGGTGGTCCTTGCAGGGTCTTAGTGACCCATGAGATTAAGGAAGAAGGCTCACTCGGTCTAAGTGACCGTTTGAGAGAGGGAAAGGGTTGAAATAGACCCGGTCTTTGTGACCTCCTCAACGGGGACTAGGTTCTTTGGAACCGAACCTCGGTAAAACAAATCACCGTGTTCATTCGCCTTGATTCTTGTTTGATTTGTTTTCCCCTCTCTTTTCGACTTGAATTTAATTCTAACGCTAACCCCGACCTTAGTGCGTGCTTAAGTTTATAAATTTCAGGTTTCGCCTATTCACCCCCTCTAGGCGACTTTCAATATGCAACTCAACTGATAAAGCAGATGATGATAGAGAGGTATTCTTGAGGAGGCAATGACACTGGCATAAGAGAGCACATACTAAAGATGAGTCATCTGAACTCAAAGCTTAAACCAATGGATCAGCATGTTAAGGATGAATTCCTTGTCCATTTGATTTTTGCTTCATTGCCAAAAGAGTTCGACACATTCGTGGTCATACAACATTCAACCCAAGAAGTGGGATCTTGATTGTTGTATGGCTATGTGTGTGCAAGAAGAGGAGAGAATGAAAGCCGCCAATGGTGGCACTCTCCACTATGTTAAAGATAATAAGAAAAGAAATTTTAATGCCAATGCCAACTCTCCCGCAAAAGCAAAGGGAAAGGCTCCTCAGCACCATCAGCCTCAACAGAAAAAGTTTATGGTAAACAAAGATCAATGTCTCCACTGTAAGAAGACATGACATTACAAAAAAGACTGTCCTGAATTCTTGAAGTCTATCATGGCAAAGAATGGTGAGAACATTATTACGTTCATTAATGAATCCTTGTATGTACAATATTCAAAATCTACTTGGTGGATTGACTCAGGGGCAACTATCCATGTTGCTAATTCTTTACAGGGATTCCGTTCGACGAGGACTATGTAAAGAAAAGAAAGACACATTAAAGTTGCAAATGGAGTGCAAGCAGATGTTGAAGCTGTTGGCGACCTTTCTCTAGAGCTTGCTAATGGCTTCATACTTGTACTTAGAGATGTTCTTTATGTTCCCTCTTTACAGAGGAATTTGACTAGTGTCTCATGTTTGGACAATGATGGTTTTGATTGTCATTTTGGAGATGGCAAATGTGAGATATTTCATAATAAAGAAAGTGTTGGTCTTGCTTTTCAAAAATAAGACCTTTATTTGTTATCGCTTCGTTAAAATGTGAATTTTGTAAGCGATATGAATGAAAATGTATCCTCGTCACTGAATCAAAACAGAAAACGAAAGAGAACTCATGATGAATCATCGAAATTATGGCATTGTCGTTTAGGCCATATTTCAAGGGGGAGAATAGAGAGACTAGTTAAGAATGATATTCTTCCTCCATTAGAGTTCTCAGACTTAGAACAATGCAGAGAATGCATTAAAGGAAAGTATGCAAAGAAAATTAAAAAGAACGCCAAACGAAGCACAGGAATTCTATAAATAATCCACACAGACATATGTGGTCCATTTCCTATGAAAAGTGTGGATGGTTTTGACTCGTTCATAACATTCACAGATGATTACTCTCGTTTTGGCTACATTTATCCAATCAAAGGAAGAATAGAAGTGTTGGATAAATTTAAGATATTTAAGGCTGAAGTTGAAAACCAGCATAGTTCAAAGATTAAGGTGGTCCGGTCTAACTGTGGTGGAGTACTATGGTCGGCATACCCCATATCGCCAAGTTCCTGGACCTTTTGCAAGGTTCTTACAGGAAAATGGTATAGTATCCCAGTACTCAACATCGGGCGAATCTCAGCAGAATGGAGTAGCTGAAAGGCGTAACCGTACCCTGATGGATATGGTGCGTAGTATGATGAGTTACTCTACCTTTCCGTTGAGTCTATGGATGGAGGCACTGAAAACCGCCATTCATATTCTCAATAGAGTACCAAGTAGTCGGTGCCCAAAACATTGTATGAGTTGTGGACAGGAAAAGTACCCTCACTAAACCACTTACGTGTGGGGGGGAGTCCTACTGAGGCTAAAGTATTTAACCCAAACAATGGGAAACTAGATCCTAAAATAGTAAGTTGCCATTTCATTGGCTATCCAGAAAGATCAAAAGGGTTTCGTTTCTACTGTCCAGATAGATATACAAAGTTTGTAGAAACGAGACATGTTGTGTTCCTAGAGGATGAAATGATGAGGGGGGGCATGGTAAGTCGAAAAATTGATCTTGAGGAAAAGCGGGTATATGTGCCCACTCCAATGTTTCAGGAACCAATTTTTGAATTACTTGTTCCTATTGCACGAACAGTGCAAGACACTGTAATGACAACACCTGTTGCTAGTTCTCCTGTGGCAACAATGAATTGACATGAGGAACTTGTCCTTCAGGACCCTATATAAAATGATGCCACAAGTGAGGGGGAGCAACAACAGCCCAGACAGTAGATGTGCCAAATGTAGAGGCCCCAAGAAGGTCTCAAAGAATTAAAAGATCAGCTATTCCTGATGATTATGAGGTGTATAACACCGAAGGACTTCAAATGGAGGGTGATCCCACATCATTTGAAGAAGCCATGAGAAGTGAGCACTCATCAAAGTGGCTTAAAGCCATGGAAGATGAAATGAAATCAATGAATGCAAACAAAGTTTGGGATTTAGAAACACTTCCTAAAGAAGCCAAAACAGTAGGCTGTAAATGGGTTTATAGAACAAAACTCGACTCCAAAGGGAATATTGAAAGACATAAAGCACGGCTTGTGGCAAAAGGTTTTACACAAAGAGAAGGGATTGATTACAATGAGACGTTTTCTCCAGTCTCATGTAAGGACTCCTTCAGAATTATAATGGCACTAGTGGCACACTATGATTTAGAGTTATATCAGATGGATGTAAAGACGGCATTCCTCAATGGGGATTTGGAAGAAATTGTTTACATGGCACAACCGAAAGGTTTTGTTGTGAAAGAAAAAGAAGGCATGGGATGTCGCCTAAAGAAATCCATTTATGGTTTAAAACAAGCTTCAAGACAGTGGTACTTGAAGTTTGATAGAACAATAAAGGATTTTGGGTTTAAAGAGAATGTTGATGAAAACTATATATATGCAAAGTTTAAGAATGGAAAGTACATCTTCCTAATCCTATATGTGGATGATATCTTACTTGCTAGTAGTGATGTCAGCCTACTGCTGGAGACAAAGAAGTTTCTATCCTTAAAATTTGACATGAAAGATCTTGGTGAAGCGTCTTTTGTTTTGGGCATAGAGGTTCACCGAGATAGAACAAAAGGGGTATTGGGATTGTCCCAAAAGTTATACATAGAAAAGATTTTAAAGAGATTCAATATGCACAAATGTAGTGCATCACCTGCACCAATAGTAAAGGGCGACAGATATGGGGATTTTCAATGCCCTAGGAACCAGTACGAGCTCGACCAAATGAAAGTGGTTCCATATGCTTCTGCTGTCGGAAGCCTGCAGTATGCTCAAGTGTGTACGCGCCCTGACTTAGCTTTTGTTATCGGGTTGCTTGGCAGATTTCAAAGTAATCTAGGGATTGAGCACTGGAAATTGGTAAAGAAAGTCTTGTTATATTTGCAAGGCACGAAAGGCCTCGTGATGATGTATAGAAGAATATATTCACTCCAAATAGTGGGGTACACAGATTCTGATTATGCGGGAGATGATAGAAAATCTACATCGGGATATGTGTTCACTCTCGCAGGTGGAGCTATTTCATGTAAAAGCTCAAAACAAACTGTCACTACATTGTCCACAGAGTATGTCGAGTTTGTAGTGTGTTTTGAGGCTTCGGGGCAGGTGAACTGGTTAAAGAAGTTCATACCCGGTTTAAAGGTGGTCGACAGCATAGATAAACCACTAAAGTTATACTGCGATAATGCTTCAGTAGTACAGTATGCTCACAACAATAGGTCAAGTGGTGCTGCCAAACACATTGACATAAAGTACTACGTTGTGAAGGATAAAGTCTGGGATCAAATAATAAGTCTTGAGCATATAAGAACTGAAAAGATGCTCGTGGATCCGCTTACAAAAGGCTTACCACCCAAAGTGTTCAAAGAACATGTAGCCGGGATGGGTTTAAGGGAAAGCCTATGATTCCTGGACTATAAATAGGGCCTAAATTTAAAGTAACTGTTTTCATATCAGAGATGTGTATTGTAGCTGTCAAATCTATCGGCGATTGATCGTGACGATGAAACATGCTCTATGCACTTATCTGTGATGGAACGAGTAAAGTGAAAAGTGTTGAAGTTAAAGTTTAAAGTGAACGATAAGATCAAGGCGGAGAATGTTGGATTGATCTCCACCAAGATGGGCCCAACGGACATCTTGGGCCTTTGATCGCGCCCTGATCGGGGGCGTCCAACCCTATATGGTTGGTGGGCCCCTGTCACACTGCGCTATAAATAAAAGGGTGGGCGCCGGCGGCTCAGATGACGCAGTTCGCTAGAGCAGTACTCCCTACCGACAAACCCTAACACCGATCTGAGAGAGGGTGCGTAGCCAGTGACAGGAAGACACCGCCGCAACCTCGCTGCACCGAACTTCATCAACAAACCTGATGTTGGACGGATCTACATCCTCTAACACGCACGCGTTTCCCACGGACAGTAACAATCTAATGTTGTTTTGTTCTAGAAATTGGGAACCCGGAACACAGATTACCTAACTGATCTACTCCTAGAGATCCTGCGATTCTAACAAGGTGTGTTTGGCGCCAGCTATGTCTCTCTGTGCAGGCCTCCAGCAATATTGGATTGTTGACATTGTCTACCCTTACTGACAGGATGTACATGGCACATAGAGACCCTCTTGGGAGACAATTATGTTGGGTTGGAACTTGGAAGCAGTATAATGGTTGGTTACTGCCGTCTTTTCCTTTCGTAGCAAGTGCAAAGCGATCTTGGTTCTCCGCTGATTAGACAAAGCGATGCCATCTGACAAAATAGTCTGATGAAGGTTAAGGGACGAAGGTTGTAATAATTCAAACCACGTTAAATCATTTATCCTGAATAACAGTTAGAAATTATTTTACCTTCCACCGAGACCTTTTCCCCCTAACAAATACTAAACATTTCGTGGACATTTGCATGGCACTCACGTTGAACGGATCTAGCAGCAGCATATAAAAAGGATAAGATATGTTCCGCTTCTTGAGTAATAGCCATATTATTAAACAAAGTTACAAGTATACAAATTACGTACAACTCAAGCAGTTAAATACACGTGTACAACATCTAACGCCAAATTGAAATCAAATCGCATTATGGAAACACCAGATAATAACACGTGATGGAGAGATTAGAGCCGTCCTACTCGCGGACCCTGCAGCAGCTGTGCCAGCACTGACCGTCAATTGGAAGCCGATGTCAGATCCAGGAATGGCCTTGTCATGACGGGAGAGGGCAGCCGAGCTCCTTCGCTGCGGCACTGAGGAAGGCGAGCGTCAGCCCAGTGGCGCGGCGGCTGTGGGCTTCCCACTCTATGCACCTCTCGACGTCCGCTTGCCAGTTGATGATGCCTGCGGCCAGGCACCGGTAGGACGGGCTCTGGATGCCGTTCCGCTGCTGTTCCCCTTGGATTGTCTTGTTGGGGTTCACGGATCCGTTGCTCAGGATGTCGCGGAGGACAGACATGCTGAGTGCGCGCACGTGTGCACTTGGGTGAGAAAGGCAGCGGATGGTGGTTGATAGACGGCACTGCAGATCACAATATTCAGTTAACCTGCTGAGTTACGAAGGATGCATGGGTGGCGTTTGAATGAGTGAGAACGAAGGCAGATGAAGACGGGGCATGCCTTCAGCAGATTTGAAAGACCATCTGCAACTGATAAACCTGAATCTCCCCATTCGATGATAAGATGGACAGCCCGAGCGGTCACTTCCAGAAGCTGCATGTATCCACCAGACAAACGACAGTCAGCAGATAAAGAGTGCATGGAAATGGTAACTTGATCGTGTTTAATGACAGCAGAGCACAATGGAACAGAACAGAGAATTTTGTTGGAAGAATTCTCCTGTTACGAAATCTGACGAATGGAAGAAATGTCACCTCAAGCTGTGGCAAAGTACAAGCTTCACCATCGACGAGCATTCCATCGGTAGCACGAAGTAGAAGGTCGGAGGCACTAGCGAGTATCACCAACGCTTCAGGGCTGTCATGGTTCCTCATAAGCTCAGCTATAAGCTTCACTATACGCTGGTTGACTCTCCACATCTTCTGACCTTGTTCGTCATCTCTAGCAATCCAAGGCTGCAAGTCCTTCTCGGCCTGCGAAAAAAAAAATAAGCGTCAAGAAATATGACTAGGAAACAGGTCCATATTCCACCTAGGCATTGTAGTTAAAATGTGTTTTGAAATAGATGTCAGAAACCAAAAAAAAACAGAGAATGTTCGTTTTGAAATAGATTAATCAGAAAAAGAAAATTGAATTTGTTTTGAAATAAATCGAACAAACTTTAAACCAAATTTAGTTTTGACCAAACGTGCAATATAGCAATATCTTGACCTGGAGAACGATAGCAGCTGATGCCTTGGTTGGTGAGGCTGAAACGACATCACAAAGTGCATCAACAACCTACACATGAGAAACAAGGATGGTCATTTAGCCATAAGAATGCTAACAACAATATTGATGACTTCATACCGCCACTCGGGCTTATAAGAACACATAAACATACCTTCCTCCATCCTTGGTGAGCTGATGTACTTTCTGCAGACATCTGCATTTCAGGAGAAGCTATGAGCTTCTGCCAGAGCAATGAGACAACAGAGAAGCACAGCTCTTGTTTCTCTGATAATACAGATCTTAGAAGAGTTTGTGAACCTCGGTAACCCCCATTCCGATCCATGGTAAGGAAGTTTGCCAAATCAGATGCTTCCACCTGTAAGCTTGCAATGGATTTCCCAGATGTACTTGCAACATCGCCATTCAGTAGGACCTCTTCTGCACATTTCAAGAGTGGTCTTGAGAAACCGTTTTTCTTGTGTGATGTTGAACCATTCTTGTTTTCCAACTTGACACTATCCAATGAGCTGGTATTGCTTTCCTCACGGTGATGTTGATTATCCCTCTTTACTGGTGTAAGGGTCAGGTGAGCTTCAAGAGGCTCAGCTTTGTTCACAATGGAGGAAACTGTTTTACCATGCAAGTCAATCAAATGGTAGAGAGATGATGCCCTGGTCGAAATCTCAGCATCCCACTTGCATCTCATTAGTGCAGAGAGTGCATTAAGGCATGGCCTGGACCGACGAAATAACTCAGAAACATGAGCAGCAACCATAGCTGCTGCAACTATTTCATTTGAGCTATAGCTCCATGAGGTACCAACTGATGATGGCTTCAGGGAGAAAACGGCTTCCAAGATGCCAAGAATTCTGCGAGTATGAAGAATTGCTGAGCTGATGCTGTTGTGTAGCTCATTATTCATCCCATTGTTTTTTCCAGATATGATAATCTTCATGGAATCCTTTAAATTTGAATGTGATCCATTCTTAGTAATGAAAGGGAACAGCTGGAGCTCACAAGATAAGGCACAAACTGCAGCTAGAACATATGAATCAAACGTAGCAACAGGGCCTTGTCTCTTCTTACATCTGCTTCTTCCATTTGTTAATCTTGAATGCTCAGTGGCTTCCTCGTGGGAATGGTTATCACTACCAGTTGGTCTTTTGCTACCCCCTGGCAAAGCTTGATGACTGACACAAACAGTTAACACCACAAATAGCAACCGGGAGGCAAGGTCCATTGAGGCACAGGATTCAACAAAGAGTGAATGTATCATTGTGTGAAGTTCAGCAACAGCAAGGTTCTTAGATTGACTTCTTGGCTTTCTGGATTGCTCTGATGTTTCAGAAGGAAAAGTTCTCCTAAGTATAGCTTCAACCGTTGCCACAAATATCCTCATAAGGCATGCTTCAGATGGACTGCCACGAGGTAGATACTCAAATACTTTTAATAATGGTAAGTACAGGCTCCATGACAGTGTAGGTGGCTGAAGCGGGGCAGCTACAACAATTTCAGGCAAATCAACTGCTGATGAACTTAGCGGTAGCAAACCATAGGCAGCTTCCCAGATGGTACATATTCTCCACTCAACATCAGGGCCATGAGCACACAACAAAGAAGCAATGCCTTGTGCAGTGGCATCGATAGTGGCCTCAGATGCAGGAACTTCCAACTTCCGGTAGTTAAGGTTCAGACAGAAAAATGATCAATGCAAAAAGAAGTCAACAATAAATTAGAAGGAAGCTAATTTCCTACTTTGGGTTGTTATAACAGCAAACTTGCTGAATATTGTAAAGAGTTATACCAAAGAATATATGGTCCAAAGAACACCCTAGATAAAAAAAACCTTTTTAAGGAACTGAGGTAGCAATGTAGCTGTAGCATACTACATTGGCACATATAAATGTGAAAATTCTTCGTTCCATATACATACAGATTAAGTGTAGACATTATATCAAATCACGCCAATGTTTCAGCTGATCAAATACTCTAAATAGTCATACTAAGGTGTCTTCTGCCCTTAACTTAGTTTTACAGTGATAGAAACTGGCTAAAAATGTTGACTAGAGGAAGATGTTCTTTCACTAGACAACAGTTTTAGTGTCTACATTATCATCGTATCCACAGCATCTTTAGAAAGCTTTTAAAATGTTTTTGAGAAAAATATACCTGCTTCTTATATGATGATACATAGCCACCTAGTGGTTCATGATGTACTTCAACTCCTTCGGCATGTCTCAGTGGTGGAAAAAGCAGCGTTGGTTGGGAAAGTATTCGGAAAAGCAAAGCAGCAGCTGTATCAGCAGCAATGCCAGCTCTCATTGACATTGCAGTTCCAATCGCACGCAAGAAATGCAGATGCATCCAATTTTTTGGAAGCTACAAAAAATAAAGTGCCACAGTTAACAAAAAGTTGAACCAAAGATGTGGTTAGACAATTTTGTATCATAGGCAACTTGACAATTTTGCAAGGATAATCTGTGAAGTATGGCATACCCGCATGCCAGAAGCATAATCTTCGGCTGCTCTAAGTAGCTCAACTAGTTGTACTGCTGCATCAAGTGCATCTGGAGCCCATGATGGTGGTGCTTCCAGAAGACCAAAAAGCAACCTCTGTGTAGCACTTGGTGTAGCAATTGCATAGTATCTGAAAGGAAAAGATCCCACTAAAAAAATATCTTGAAGTGGATTAAGCATAGCAGTGAACTGGAGCTTACCTATGGAACAACCGAGCATATGGTTCAAGAGGGGGCAGGCCAGCCACCAAATGCTCGTCCAAGGGTGTTGTTGGTGGAGGTAGCAGAAGCGCAGGAACAGCTGCTGCTGTTAAATTTGCTGTCTCATAACGAGCTACCTCCTCATCACAGACACTTAATATAACTCCAGCTCCATTGGCAACAGCCCATCTGGGGGTGGAAGGCATAAGCTGTGGGTGCTTCCCAGATCCTCGGCTGCAAGCTAATCACACAGGGATATGTTAGAACTTTTTTCCATACACAACAAACATTATCAAGTACTACCTACATCCCAAAATAATAGCTACTTCTGGGTTTGTCCTAAGTCAAACTAACTTGGACGAAGTTTATAGAAAAATGGTTAAAATATAAAGCATCAAATAACTGGATGGTGAAAATCATTTCATAACTGGCCTAATTATACTAATTTGGTGTCCTAAATATCAATATTTTCTCCTATAATTTGGTCAAAACTAACATAGTTTAACTTAGGACAAAACTAACATACTAATGATTTAGAACAAACTATATTAAGGGATGAAAAAATATATGAGAAAACAGTCCTCCAAACTCCAGGCTCAAGAGTAGGTAAAGAATGCATACATAAGGAAGCCCCCCACCCTGGTCCCACACACACCGCCAACAAAAAAGAAAAAAAAACTGCCTGCAATGTACCCATGCATTAGATGAAGATCTCATAATAGTTTATCCCTGTGGGGTTTTAAAATAGAACAGTTCCGCTGCAGAAATTGAGAATCCAAATTCGTAGCTACATATAGGAAAATGGGATTTTTATTTTTACTATTATGCACAAAGATGGTGGTTGATTTTACCGACCAGTAGTTGGAGGCTTCAACTCTCCACCAGCAGCATATTTTCCCATTACACCGCCACACCTGATATATGCGAAATAAAAAATAAAGTGCTTAGCCTCTTACAAAGTAGAAAGTGTATTCGAGCAAACAATTAACATTGAGCAGCAAACAAGCTGAAAAGCATCTCACAGCAGAGAACAAACAATTATTGTGTATCCGCATCACATCAGTACATCACAGTAACCGGTTATTTTTTAACTATGTATCCTCATACTATTCCTAGCGGCATGCTTGAAATCAGTATTGCAGACATGATTGCAGTATGGACTGGATAATGAATCCCTTCCCTTACTCTTGTGTTATCATGGCTAGCTGTTTATTGAATTCCTTGTATACATTGTCCATGATATACTCATTGTTCATAAAAAACATAAGCTGGAGTTTTTAAAAAAACATAAAAGATCAAATACAACTAATATTACTTACCATCGAAAATAGTCACTTCGAATGCCCAAAGGTGCGGCTAGCAATATGTCAGTGATCCACGGGGTTAGTGGCCTCAATGGCTTCCAGTCAGATTCATTTCCTGGAGAATTATTAGATCTCTTATCTGTGGAATCACTAGATGTTGCCTGATCAGATGTGCTGCTACATTCAGCTTCAGTATGTTGGCGCTCAACTTTGAATATTGGCCTATTGTAGTGAGTTAAGACCCTAAGAATTTCTCCACAGGCCAAGGCCCACTGCTCTGAGTACTCTTGCTGTGGTCAAAATTGTTAATGAGCAACAGTATAGAATAGCGAATCTCAAAGTCGACACAAAGAGAACAACTAAAACTGACCACGATACTAATGGCCTCACCTCAGAATTATGGCTGAATAAAGAGATGAAGGAACTGAATGGGGGACCATGTCTATCATAGCACAGCGTCCCATCTATGATGCGTGAAAGAATTGGATGTGCAACTGCATGACCATGCTCCGGATGATGAAGAACAAAAGTTGCTGTACAATGCAATTAAAAATGATATGTTAGATTCTTTCTTGAGTTTCCTGACAATTGTCCATAAGGAGTTTGTATTACCCAATACTTCATCTACCAAGCGATTTTCTTTTGATGGATAGGAACTTTGAATGAGCTGCACAGAAAAAGAAAAAGGGGTAAATAAGGTAAACACATCTGGCATACATTTTGCCACAACAAAGCAAAACTGTTGTAGGTGATGAGGTACCTGAGCTATGTCTTCAGGGAATTGATCGGTGTCAGCTGTAAACTGGCCAAAGTACTCGACATATGCCAAAATTTGTGCCTTCAAACAAGAATGGCCAAAAGTGTTTGTGAACTACATCAAGTATCATGAAAATTATAGCATAGACAACAAAACTCAATAAGCAAGAAAGACACCTGCTTCTGCTCCGCATCGAGGGGTGGAGGCCAGTACAATGATGTGAACTGGAGCCCATCAATCCACTTCACATTTGAATCTGACATGCTTGGTAGCTCAAGAGCCTGCCCAAGAAACTAGAAAGGCTCTCAAAGGGAAAGAAACAAATTACACACAGCGATCCAATAACCAATAAGAGCACCTGTAATCAACAACTTGTTGAAGTTGACAATCAGTTCATCCATCTATGCCACCAAAGCCCTACTCTTAGTAAGACATTCACATTTGAATCTGACATACTTGCCTCGAAACCAAGAAACTTTCAGTAGGACACAAGTTCTCCTAAGTGTACAGTTAACTTCTTCAATCAACCCCCACAGAGGGGGGGTCTGCATCCCCAACGTGAATGAGTATCATATCAACCAAACTCAAACATAGTTGCTTGAAAACCTCTGCATTAAAAAAATATGTCATAAGAAGAATAGGGGCAATTGAGTAATACTGAGAAGTGAGGATTAGTATTTAAGAACGAAGAAACTAAACAGCAAATACAGTAACTAACAAAAGAAATGAAAAGTAGCTAAAAAAAGTGTGCAATCTGCTAATAGACCTTTCAGAAAAAGTAAACAATAAATGCATGATCAAATAAAAGTATTACCAAAATAGGGGACGAGAACCTTTCACTTATCTTTTTAAGGCAGTAATTTTCACTTAACAACAAATATAGGCATTAATTTTTTAAGGCAGTACTTGTCTGATATTTCAGCGCCAGAATCCAAAATGGACACTTAAAACTAGTAAACTACATTCCTGGATCACATAAATGAAGAATCAATTTGGTAAAAGAGCATGTTGAAATAATCAAGGTGACGGGTTTTTTCAAAACCGTCGGAAAAGGGGAAGGCGGTTTGGGAATCAGCTATTTACCCTTTTAGAAAGTTCATACAGGTTCAGCAATTTCGAGGACTCAACTTATCACCTAATTTCCTGTAGTAATGAACAATTCGTAGGGATGGGATGGCTGAAATGGAAGTTCAAGGTAAGATCTTTCTATTTTGGATCAATAATCTTGTATGCTCAACTTGTGTGTTTGTAGTACAAGTTAAGGTCAGTAAATGTCTGCTACAGTTCCTCGTTAGAAAAAAATACAATCAGACAAACAATATAACCAAAGCAGACATGTTAAATTAAAGGACTAACAGCCTTTACTACACACAATTCCAAGTGATTATGCCCACCCCTATATAACTTCTCCACAACCGTAGGTACGCGTACGTATCCTCCACAGTTTTTTGGGGACATAATTCTGTGACACCGCCGTAAATGGCGAGGCCCAGCCCAAATCCACACTATTTGCAATCAAGGAGCTAAGACGGTAGTAGCCGAAACTAAAAACCCACAGAGATTTTTAGTCAAGTGCATCCCCGACCCATCGATCCGTCGAGGCTAGCCAAAACAGTCAATTAAATCAGCTCAACCCCGCCGCCAAAGTTTAAACTCTTCGTCGTTCAATCCTCCGCGTCTCCAGTAAATCTATCACCAGAACCTGCTCCTAAAAATACCTACGAATCCAGCCGAGCAGTTGGCGCCAGTAGCCGCGAACAGACAGCCGTAAATCATCAACGGGCGAAACCCGCACAGAAAAAACGAGATCCGCACAGGGGAAAAAATCAGGAGCGCTACCTCGACGGAACGCGCTCTAATTCGAGGCTCTCCACGGGCAGCCGGCGGCGTCGGCGCGCAGATTTCGGAGCGGGCGGTGGGCGAAGCGGAGGGGAAGAGAGAGAAATGGCGAGGAGCGAGGAGAGGCGAGAAAAAGATTTTTTCCGCGATGCAGGGCGTGGTGGTGGTGCGGCCGCGTTATTTCACCCGCGCGCTACAGGTGGAGGCCCCACGCGGATGGCTGCAGTCACCGACAGGTGGACGCGGGCTATGCACGGGCCCACGCGTCGGCGAGCGGCCGCGGGTGCGGGGGAGGGAGATACCTGTTCGGTGGGCTGGGGTTGTGGGCTGGGGTGGGGAGATCGCCTCCTGGCGCTGCTGACATGGCCTTGATATTTTCGGAGGGGGCGGGCATGGCATGGGTGCATGACCCTCTCCATGCCATGCGTCCACCATCCGCATGCCGCACTCAAAATGTGATTTGCACCTCAGTTTGAGAGTTTAGTATGTTTTAATAGCCCGTGTCCGGTGCTGCTTTTTTCGGTGCTTCAATTGAACACCGATCCTTGTCAAAAACAAAGTCAGCACTGACGGCGACGGGTGTTTTTGGACTTGTGATTTGGTGGACGCGCGCATAGATAGTTTAGTGATTTTCGTAACAGATACTATCCGACTATTATATTAGTAGGTGATGTCAGTGCGTTGCAACGGAAATATATAATAATACGATAATTTATATATAAAATATGTGTTATACCGTTATAGAAAAGGTTTCATAATATATTTGTGATCCTAGTCGTACATAAATCTTGTTATTTTAATCTAGTCATTTCACCACTACATTGCAATCATCAGTATCATGCAGACTTTGATATATGTCACGGTCTCATCATTGAACAACACGTCTCATACCTACCGTAAGAAGTTCCTTCTACATTGGCAGTCATCAAGCACGCACCACCATACGCGCTTGTTTAAACAAAAAAGGCAAGTATGTGTTTGCGAAGAGAATTAAGGCAAGACGGCATAAAAGCTACTCCGACGGTGGCAAGGATGATAAGCTGGTCATTGTTGTCGGTCCTACTATGCGTCACCTCCGGTGCCGAGATGATGCCATAGTTCTTTATACAGTAGTCGTCGAACGCACGCGACATGGCGAGTACCAATTACTCTTCATTGAGCTGTCAGACGAAGTGCACCCCGGGCTCATCAGCAAGGTAGTACACATAGTCGTTGCACCATCGGATGCGCTACTCCTCTACATACATCATGTTCGAGAACACTTACAACGTCAGCAACGGTCGTCGTCCCAGTGCACAAGTGTCGGGGACCATAATTAGGGGTACCCTCAAGACGCCTAATTCTCAGCTGGTAACCCCCATCAGCATAAAGCTGCAGAGGCCTGATGGGTACGATTAAGTCAGGGATCAGTCCATGCGAGTGACTCGATCACGCTTCACCCGAGCCTAGCCTCGGACTCGGGCAGCCGACCTCGAGGGACTTCCGTCTCGCCCGAGGCCCCCCTTTTTACGGCGGACACATCTCCGGCTCGCCCGAGGCCTTGGCTTCGCTAAGAAGCAACCCAGACTAAATCGTCGCACCGACTGACCGAGTTGCAGGGGCATTTAATGCAAAGGTGGCCTGACACCCCTATCCTGACGCGCGCCCCCCGGCAGAGCCGAAGTGACCGCCGTCACTCCGCTGCTCCACTGACCGGTCTGACAGAAGGACAGCGTCGCCTGCGCCACTCCGACTGCAGTACCACTCGATAGAGTGAGTCTGACAGGCAGTCAGGCCTCGCCAGGGGCGCCATAGAGAACTCCGCTCCGCCCGACCCCAGGGCTCGGACTCGGGCTAAGACCCGGAAGACGGCGAACTCCGCTCCGCCCGACCCCAGGGCTCGGACTCGGGCTAAGACCCGGAAGACGGCGAACTCCGCTCCGCCCGACCCCAGGGCTCGGACTCGGGCTAAGACCCGGAAGACGGCGAACTCCGCTCCGCCCGACCCCAGGGCTCGGACTCGGGCTAAGACCCGGAAGACGGCGAACTCCGCTCCGCCCGACCCCAGGGCTCGGACTCGGGCTCGGCCTCGGAAGACGACGAACTCCGCCTCGCCCGACCCCAGGGCTCGGACTCCGCCCTGGCCTCTGCCGAACGACTTCCGCCTCGCCCGACCCAGGGGCTCGGACTCGGCCTCGGCAACGGAAGACAGATTCGACCCCAGCTTCGGAGGAGCCCCCACGTCGCCCGGCCTCGGGCGCGGGCCCGCCACGTCAACAGGGAGCGCCATCACCACTCTACCCCGAGCCGACTCGGGCCGCAGAGAACAAGACCGGCGTCCCATCTGACCAGCTCCGCCAGATAGGCAATGATGGCGCCTCCCAAGCTCCATGACGGCGGCGGCTCTCAGCTCTCTTACGGAAGCAGGTGGACGTCAGCAAGGACTCGACCGCTCCGACAGCTGTCCTTCCGCCAAGCTCCGTTGCTCCTCCGACAGCCACGACATCACGCCAGCAGGGTGCCAAGATCTCTCCGGCTGCCACATTGGCATGTACTTAGGGCGCTAGCTCTCCCTCCGCTAGACGCGTAGCACTCTGCTACACCCCCATTTGTACACCTGGATCCTCTCCTTACGACTATAAAAGGAAGGACCAGGGCCTTCTTAGAGAGGGTTGGCCGCGCGGGACCGAGGACGGGACAGGCGCTCTCTTGGGGCCGCTCGCTTCCCTCACCCGCGTGGACGCTTGTAACCCCCCTACTGCAAGCGCACCCGACCTGGGCGCGGGACGAACACGAAGGCCGCGGGACTTCCACCTCTCTCACGCCCGTCTCCGGCCACCTCGCCTCTCCCCCCTTCGCGCTCGCCCACGCGCTCGACCCATCTGGGCTGGGGCACGCAGCACACTCACTCGTCGGCTTAGGGACCCCCCCGGTCTCGAAACGCCGACAGTTGGCGCGCCAGGTAGGGGCCTGCTGCGTGCTGACGAACAGCTTCCCGTCAAGCTCCAGATGGGTAGTCTCCAGCAACCTCTCCGGCCCGGGACGGTGCTCCGTTTCGGGAGTCTTGAGTTCATGTCCTTCGACGGCAGCTACGACATGATACTCCTTCCACCGCCGTGCGACAACGACAATGGCGGCCGACAACCCGCCCGCCGGCAGCGGAATCGACGACATCTTCCCCGCGTGGTGGAAGAACAACCTTCGAGCTCGCTCCGTCCTCTCCCCCGCCGACAGAGGAGGAGGCGGGGCAACCAAGGCCAAGCGGGAGGCCGCGCTCCGTCGGCCGTCGAGCGAATCGACGCCCCCGACGCCCCGACGAAAGGCACGCCAGACGTCGACCTCGCGTTCGAGACGAAGGCAAGCGCCGTCCCCCCGCGACACGCCGATCCCGAGCGAGAAGACGACGCCAGCGCGCTCGCGGAGAGCTTGCAGGACGTCGCCCTTGTACCTGAGATGACGGCGCAACCAGTCCCCGATGTGACTACGTCGCTCCGCGTCGACCAAAAGGTACTGACTAACTCCCATCTTACTTCATTTCGACTCGGCCTCAACCCGCCTAGCAACCTTGCTTTGGCGGGCGCTCTCATTGAGGCGAGTGCAACCCCACTGGGGTTTCGTATGCGGTCACCTTGGGACCGGTTGACGGACGTCTCAACCTCCGGGCCCTCTGGGTCCGAGGAAGACGACGATCCCAGCATCTGTTGGGATTTCTCTGGACTTGGCAACCCCAGTGCCATGCGGGACTTCATGACCGCATGTAACTACTGCCTCTCCAACTGTTCCGACGGTAGCCGCAGCCTCGACGACGAGGGCTGCGGCCCAAGCCGCGAATGTTTCCACATCGAGCTAGGGGATCCCTCCGAAGGCAACCATCTCGGCATGCCGGAGGACGGTGATCTTCCTAGGCCGGCGCCTCGCGTCGACATCCCGCGGGAGCTAGATGTGGTCCCCGTTCCGGCGGGGGGTTACGACCCACAACTCGAGCAAGTCCGCGGAGCGCAGGCCAGGCTCGACGAGGGAACAGGAGCGCTTGAGCCGATCCGTCAGGACGTCGGACGGGTATGGGCGGGCCAACCCCCGGCCGGAGAAATACGTCACCTGCCCCAAGGTCTCCAGCACCGCGTCGCCAACGATGTCAGGGTCAGGCCGCCGCCCGCATCCAGCGGGGTTGGTCTGAACCTGGCAGCCGCAGCGATGCTCCTCCGCGCGATGCCGGAGCCATCAACTACCGAGGGTCGGTGGATCTAGGGAGAGCTCAAGAATCTCCTGGGAGGCGCTGCGGCCCGACGGGCCGAGAGCACTGCCTCCCGAAGGCAGGGATACCCCTCAGAACCGCATGTCGCGACTTCCCGATTCATGCGGGAAGCCTCGGTCTACACCGGGCGCACGCGCAACACCGCGCCTGCGGCCCCGGGCCACCTCGGCGACGAGCACCATCGACGCGACCGTCGGGCCCACCTCGACGAAAGGGTGCGCCGAGGCTACCACCCCAGGCGTGGGGGGCGCTACGACAGCGGGGAGGATCGGAGTCCCTCGCCCGAACCACCCGGTCCGCAGGCCTTCAGTCGGGCCATCCGACGGGCGCCGTTCCCGACCCGGTTCCGACCCCCGACTACTATCACGAAGTACTCGGGGGAAACGAGACCGGAACTGTGGCTCGCGGACTACCGCCTGGCCTGCCAACTGGGCGGAACGGACGACTCGACCTCCCCGTCTGCTTCGGAACACCCTCCAACTTCCGAAGGGAGACCTTGACGTTCGAGGTGGTCGGGTTCCGAGGAACCTACCACGCGGTACTGGGAAGGCCATGCTACGCGAAGTTCATGGCCGTCCCCAACTACACCTACCTGAAGCTGAAGATGCCAGGCCCCAACAGGGTCATCACCGTCGGCCCCACGTACAAACACGCATTCGAATGCGACGTGGAGTGCGTGGAGTACGCCGAGGCCCTCGCCGAGTCCGAGGCCCTCATCGCCGACCTGGAGAACCTCTCCAAAGAGGTGCCAGATGTGAAGCGTCATGCCGGCAACTTCGAGCCAGCGGAGACGGTTAAGGCCGTCCCGCTCGACCCCAGTGGCGACGCCTCCAAGCAGATCCGGATCGGTTCCGGGCTCGACCCCAAATAGGAAGCAGTGCTCGTCGACTTTCTCCGCGCAAACGCCGACGTCTTTGCGTGGAGTCCCTCGGACATGCCCGGCATACCGAGGGATGTCGCCGAGCACTCGCTGGATATTCGGGCCGGAGCCCGACCCGTCAGACAGCCTCTGCACCGATTCGACGAGGAGAAGCGCAGAGTGATTGGCGAAGAGATCCACAAGCTCATGGCAGCAGGGTTCATCAAAGAGGTATTCCATCCCGAATGGCTTGCCAACCCTGTGCTTGTGAGGAAGAAAGGGGGGAAATGGCGGATGTGTGTAGACTACACTGGTCTCAACAAAGCATGTCCGAAGGTTCCCTACCCTCTGCCTCGCATCGATCAGATCGTGGATTCCACTGCTGGGTGCGAAACCCTGTCCTTCCTCGATGCCTACTCAGGGTATCACCAAATCTAGATGAAAGAGTCTGACCAGCTCGAGACTTCTTTCATCACGCCGTTCGGCATGTACTGCTATGTCACCATGCCGTTCGGTTTGAGGAATGCGGGCGCGACGTACCAGCGGTGCACGAACCATGTGTTCGGCGAACACATCGGTCGCACAGTCGAGGCCTACGTCGATGACATCGTAGTCAAGACAAGGAAGGCTTCCGACCTCCTCTCCGACCTTGAAGTGACATTCCGATGTCTCAAGGCGAAAGGAGTCAAGCTCAATCCTGAGAAGTGTGTCCTCGGGGTGCCCCGAGGCATGCTCCTGGGGTTCATCGTCTCCGAGCGTGGCATCGAAGCCAACCCGGAGAAGATCACAGCCATCACCAGCATGGGACCCATCAAGGACTTAAAAGGCGTACAGAGGGTCATGGGATGTCTTGCGGCCCTGAGCCGCTTCATCTCACGCCTCGGCGAAAGAGGTCTGCCTCTGTACCGCCTCTTAAGGAAGGCCGAGTGTTTCGCTTGGACCCCTGAGGCTGAGGAAGCCCTCGGAAACCTGAAGGCGCTCCTTACGAAGGCGCCTGTCTTGGTGCCCCAGCTGATGGAGAAGCCCTCTTGGTCTACGTCGCCGCAACCACTCAGGTGGTTAGCGCCGCGATTGTGGTCGAGAGGCAAGAGGAAGGGCATGCGTTGCCCGTTCAGAGGCCAGTCTACTTCGTCAGCGAAGTACTGTCCGAGACCAAGATCCGCTACCCACAAGTTCAGAAGCTGCTGTATGCTGTGATTCTGACAAGGCGGAAGTTACGACACTACTTCGAGTCTCATCCGGTAACTGTGGTGTCATCCTTCCCCCTGGGGGAGATCATCCAGTGCCGAGAGGCATCGGGCAGGATCGCAAAGTGGGCGGTGGAAATTATGGGCGAAACAATCTCGTTCGCCCCTCGGAAGGCCATCAAGTCCCAGGTGTTGGCGGACTTCGTGGCCGAATGGGTCGACACCCAGCTGCCGATAGCTCCGATCCAACCGGAGCTCTGGACCATGTTTTTCGACGGGTCGCTGATGAAGACGGGAGCCGGCGCGGGCCTGCTCTTCATCTCGCCCCTCGGGAAGCACCTACGCTACGTGTTACGCCTCCATTTCCCGGCGTCCAACAATGTGGCCGAGTACGAGGCTCTGGTCAACGGGTTGCGGATCGCCATCGAGCTAGGGGTCAGACGCCTCGATGCCCGCGGTGACTCACAACTCGTCATCGACCAAGTCATGAAGAACTCCCACTGCCGCGACCCGAAGATGGAGGCCTACTGCGATGAGGTTCGGCGCCTGGAAGACAAGTTCTTCGGGCTCGAGCTCAACCACATCGCTCGGCGCTACAACGAGACTGCAGACGAGCTGGCTAAAATAGCCTCGGGGCGAACGACGGTCCCCCCGGACGTCTTCTCCCGGGATCTGCATCAACCCTCTGTCAAGATCGACGACGCTCCCGAGCCCGAGGCACCCTCGGCACAGCCCGAGGCACCCTCGGCACAGCCCGAGGTACCCTCGGCACAGCCCGAGGCACCCTCGGCGCAGCCCGAGGTACCCTCGGCCCCCGAGGGCGAGGCACTGGACGTCGAGGAGGGGCAGAGCGGGGCCACGCCTGATCAAGATTGGCAGGCCCCGTACCTGCAATATCTCCGCCGAGGAGAGCTACCCCTCGACCAAGCCGAGGCTCGGCGGGTAGCGCGACGCGCCAAGTCGTTCGTCTTGCTGGGCGATGAGGAGGAGCTCTACCACCACAGCCCCTCAGGCGTCCTCCAGCGATGCATCTCCATCGCCGAAGGTCAGGAACTCCTGCAAGAAATACACTCGGGGGCTCGCGGCCATCATGCAGCACCCCGAGCCCTTGTCGGGAATGCTTTCCGGCAAGGCTTCTACTGGCCAACGGCGGTGGCTGACGCCGCTAGAATTGTCCGCACCTGCGAAGGGTGCCAATTCTATGCGAAGCAGACCCACCTGCCCGCTCAGGCTCTGCAGACGATACCCGTCACCTGGCCCTTCGCTGTGTGGGGTCTGGACCTTGTCGGTCCCATGCAGAAGGCGCCCGGGGGCTACACGCACCTGCTGGTCGCCATCGATAAATTCTCCAAGTGGATCGAGGTCCGACCCCTGAACAGCATCAGGTCCGAGCAGGCGGTGGCATTCTTCACCAACATCATCCATCGCTTCGGGGTCCCAAACTCCATCATCACCGACAACGGTACCCAGTTCACCGGCAAAAAATTCTTGGATTTTTGCAAAGACCACCACATCCGGGTGGACTGGGCTGTCGTGGCTCATCTGATAGTCGCCTAGAGGGGGGGTGAATAGGGCGAAGCTGAAATTTACAAATATAAACACAACTACAAGCCGGGTTAGCGTTAGAAATATAAACGAGTCCGAGAGAGAGGGTGCAAAACAAATCCCAAGCGAATAAGCAAGTGAGACACGGAGATTTGTTTTACCAAGGTTCGGTTCTTGCAAACCTACTCCCCGTTGAGGAGGCCACAAAGGCCGGGTCTCTTTCAACCCTTCCCTCTCTCAAACGGTCCCTCGGACCGAGTGAGCTTCTCTTCTCAAATCAAAGCCGGGAACAAAACTTCCCCGCAAGGGCCACCACACAATTGGTGCCTCTTGCCTTGATTACAATGGAGTTGTGATCTCAAGAACAAGTGAGAAAGAAAAGAAGCAATCCAAGCGCAAGAGCTCAAATGAACACGGCAAATCACTCTCACTAGTCACTAGGGCTTTGTGTGGAATTGGAGAGGATTTGATCTCTTTAGTGTGTCTAGAATTGAATGTTAGAGCTCTTGTAGTAGTTGAGAAGTGGAAAACTTGGATGCAATGAATGGTGGGGTGGTTGGGGTATTTATAGCCCCAACCACCAAAAGTGGCCGTTGGGAGGCTGTCTGTTCGATGGCGCACCGGACAGTCTGGTGCACACCGGACAGTCCGGTGCCCCTGCCACGTCATCACTGCCATTGGATTCTGACCGTTGGAGCTTCTGACTTGTGGGCCCGCCTGGGTGTCCGGTGCACACCGGACAGGTACTGTTCGCTGTCCGGTGTGCCAGCATGGGCGTTTCTGACTCCTGTGCGCGCAGAGCGCGCATTAAATGCGCGGCAGAGAGCCGTTGGCGCGGAGAAGACCGTTGCTCCGGAGGCGCACCGGACAGTCCGGTGCACACCGGACAGTCCGGTGAATTTTAGCGGACGAGCCGTTGGCGTCTCCCGAAGCTGGCGAGTTCCCGAGGCCGATCTCCCTTGGCGCACCGGACACTGTCCGGTGTACACCGGACAGTCCGGTGAATTATAGCGCGAGTGCCTCTGGAAATTCCCGAAGGTGGAGAGTTTAAGGCTGAGTCCCCTGGTGCACCGGACATGTCCGGTGGCACACCGGACATGTCCGGTGGCACACCGGACAGTCCGGTGCGCCAGACCAGGGGTGCCTTCGGTTGCCCCTTTGCTCCTTTGTTGAATCCAAAACTTGGTCTTTTTATTGGCTGAGTGTGAACCTTTTACACCTGTATAATCTATACACTTGGGCAAACTAGTTAGTCCAAAGATTTGTGTTGGGCAATTCAATCACCAAAATTAATTAGGACTAGGTGTAAGCCTAATTCCCTTTCAATCTCCCCCTTTTTGGTGATTGATGCCAACACAAACCAAAGCAAATATAGAAGTGCATAATTGAACTAGTTTGCATAATGTAAGTGTAAAGGTTGCTTGGAATTTAGCCAATATAACTACTTACAAGATATGCATGGAATGTTTCTTTCTTATGTTACATTTGGACCACGTTTGCACCACGAGTTTTGTTTTTGCAAATTCTTTTGTAAATCCTTTTCAAAGTTCTTTTGCAAATAGTCAAAGGTACATTAATAAGATTTGCAAAGCATTCTCAAGATTTGAAATTTTCTCCCCCTGTTTCAAATGCTTTTCTTTTGACTTAACAAAACTCCCCCTAAAAGAGATCCACCTCTTAGTGTTCAAGAGGGTTTTGATATACCATTCTTGAAATACTACTTTCTCCCCCTTTTGAACACAATAGGATACCAATTGATAAATACTTTTGGAAAGCACTAAGTTTTTGAATTTGGTGGTGGTGCGGTCCTTTTGCTTTGGGCTCATTTCTCCCCCTTTTTGGCATGAATCGCCAAAAACGGAATCATTAGAGCCCTCGAAGTAATTTCTTCCCCTTTGGTCATAAGTAAATGAGTTAAGATTATACCAAAGACGAAATCCGGTCCTTTTGCTTTGGGCTTTTACTTTCTCCCCCAAAGACAAGGTCCTTTTCTTGGAGCGATGGCGAAGGATGAGTTACGGAGTGGAAGCCTTTGTCTTCGCCGAAGACTCCAAATCCCTTTCAATATACCTGTGACTTGGTTTGAAATAGACTTGAAAACACATTAGTCATAGCATATAAAAGAGATATGATCAAAGGTATTCAAATGAGCTATGTGTGCAAGCTAGCAAAAGAAATTTCTAGAATCAAGAATATTGAGCTCATGCCTAAGTCTGGTAAAGGATTGTTCATCAAGAGGCTTGGTAAAGATATCGGCTAATTGATCTTTAGTGTTAATGTAAGAAATCTCGATATCTCCCTTTTGTTGGTGATCCCTAAGAAAATGATACCGAATGGCTATGTGCTTAGTGCGGCTATGCTCGACGGGATTGTCGGCCATCTTGATTGCACTCTCATTATCACATAGCAAAGGGACTTTGGTTAATTTGTAACCGTAGTCCCGCAGGGTTTGCCTCATCCAAAGCAATTGCGCGCAACAATGACCTGCGGCAATGTACTCGGCTTCGGCGGTAGAAAGAGCGACCGAATTTTGCTTCTTTGAAGCCCAAGACACCAAGGATCTTCCCAAGAACTGACAAGTCCCCGATGTGCTCTTCCTATTAATTTTGCACCCCGCCCAATCGGCATCCGAATAACCAATCAAATCAAACGTGGATCCCCGAGGGTACCAAAGCCCAAACTTAGGTGTGTAAGCCAAATATCTCAAGATTCGTTTTACGGCCGTAAGGTGGGATTCCTTAGGGTCGGATTGGAATCTTGCACACATGCAAACGGAAAGCATAATGTCCGGTCGAGATGCACATAAATAAAGCAATGAACCAATCATCGACCGGTATACCTTTTGATCCACGGACTTACCTCCCGTGTCGAGGTCGAGATGCCCATTAGTTCCCATGGGTGTCTTGATGGGTTTGGCATCCTTCATCCCAAACTTGATTAGAATGTCTTGAGTGTACTTCGTTTGGCTAATGAAGGTGCCCTCTTGGAGTTGCTTGACTTGGAATCCTAGAAAATACTTCAACTCCCCCATCATCGACATCTCGAATTTCTGTGTCATGATCCTACTAAACTCTTCACATGTAGACTCGTTAGTAGACCCAAATATAATATCATCAACATAAATTTGGCATACAAACAAGTCATTTTCAAGAGTTTTAGTAAAGAGTGTAGGATCGGCCTTGCCGACTTTGAAGCCATTAGCAATAAGGAAATCTCTTAGGCATTCATACCATGCTCTTGGGGCTTGCTTGAGCCCATAAAGCGCCTTAGAGAGCCTATAAACATGGTTAGGATACTCACTGTCTTCAAAGCCGGGAGGTTGCTCAACATAGACCTCTTCCTTGATTGGTCCATTGAGGAAGGCACTTTTCACGTCCATTTGATAAAGCTTAAAGCCATGGTAAGTAGCATAGGCTAATAATATGCGAATTGACTCAAGCCTAGCTACGGGTGCATAGGTTTCACCGAAATCCAAGCCTTCGACTTGGGAGTATCCTTTGGCCACAAGTCGAGCTTTGTTCCTTGTCACCACACCATGCTCATCTTGCTTGTTGCGGAAGACCCATTTGGTTCCTACAACATTTTGGTTAGGACGTGGAACTAAATGCCATACCTCATTTCTAGTGAAGTTGTTGAGCTCCTCTTGCATCGCCACCACCCAATCCGAATCTTGAAGTGCTTCCTCTACCCTGTGTGGCTCAACAGAGGAAACAAAAGAGTAATGTTCACAAAAATGAGCAACACGTGATCTAGTGGTTACCCCCTTATGAATATCGCCGAGGATGGTGTCGACGGGGTGATCTCGTTGGATTGCTTGGTGGACTCTTGGGTGTGGCGGCCTTGGTTCTTCCTCATCCTCCTTTTCTTGATCAATTGCATCTCCCCCTTGATCATTGCCATCATCTTGAGGTGGCTCATCTTCTTGATTTTGCCCTTCATCAACATGAGCTTCATCCTCATTTTGAGTTGGTGGAGATGCTTGCATGGAGGAGGACGGTTGATCTTGTGCACTTGGGGGCTTTTCGGATTGCCTAGGACACACATCCCCAATGGACATGTTCCTTAGCGCGATGCACGGAGCCTCTTCATTACCTATTTCATCAAGATCAACTTGCTCTACTTGAGAGCCGTTAGTTTCATCAAACACAACGTCACATGAGACTTCAACTAGTCCAGTGGACTTGTTAAAGACCCTATATGCCCTTGTGTTTGAGTCATAACCAAGTAAAAAGCCTTCTACAGTTTTAGGAGCAAATTTAGATTTTCTACCTCTTTTAACAAGAATAAAGCATTTGCTACCAAAAACTCTAAAGTATGAAATGTTGGGCTTTTTACCGGTTAGGAGTTCATAGGATGTCTTCTTGAGGATTCGGTGAAGATATAACCGATTGATGGCGTAGCAGGCGGTGTTGACCGCTTTGGCCCAAAACCGGTCCGGTGTCTTGTACTCATCAAGCATGGTTCTTGCCATGTCCAAAAGAGTTCGATTCTTCCTCTCCACTACACCATTTTGTTGAGGTGTGTAGGGAGAAGAGAACTCATGCTTGATGCCCTCCTCCTCAAGGAAGCCTTCAATTTGAGAGTTCTTGAACTCCGTCCCATTGTCGCTTCTTATTTTCTTGATCCTTAAGCCGAACTCATTTTGAGCCCGTCTCAAGAATCCCCTTTAAAGTCTCTTGGGTTTGAGATTTTTCCTGTAAAAAGAATACCCAAGTGAAGCGAGAATGATCATCCACTATTACAAGACAATACTTACTCCCGCCGATGCTTATGTAAGCAATCGGGTCGAATAGATCCATGTGGAGTAGCTCAAGCGGCCTGTCGGTCGTCATGATGTTCTTGTGTGGATGATGGACTCCAACTTGCTTCCCCGCCTGGCATGCGCTACAAATCCTGTCTTTCTCAAAATGAACATTTGTTAATCCTAAAATGTGCTCTCCCTTTAGAAGCTTATGAAGATTCTTCATCCCAACATGGGCTAGTCGACGGTGCCAGAGCCAACCCATGTTAGTCTTAGCAATTAAGCATGTGTCGAGTTCAGCTCTATCAAAATCTACTAAGTATAGCTGACCCTCCAACACACCTTTAAATGCTATTGAATCATCACTCCTTCTAAAGACAGTGACACCTATATCAGTAAAGAGACAGTTGTAGCCCATTTGACATAATTGAGAAACGGAAAGCAAATTGTAATCTAAAGAGTCTACAAGAAAAACATTGGAAATAGAATGGTCAGGAGATATAGCAATTTTACCAAGACCTTTGACCAAATCTTGATTTCCATCCCCGAATGTGATAGCTCGTTGGGGATCTTGGTTTTTCTCATAGGAGGATAACATCCTTTTCTCCCCTGTCATATGGTTTGTGCACCCGCTGTCGAGTATCCAACTTGAGCCCCCGGATGCATAAACCTACAAAACAATTTTAGTTCTTGACTTTAGGTACCCAAACAGTTTTGGGTCCTTTGGCATTAGAAACAAGAACTTTGGGTACCCAAACACAAGTCTTGGAGCCCTTGTGTTTGCCCCCAACAAATTTGGCAACTACCTTGCCGGATTTGCTTGTAAGCACATAAGAAGCATCAAAAGTTTTAAATGAAATAACATGATCATTTGATGCAATAGGAGTTTTCTTTCTAGGCAACTTGGCACGGGTTGGTTGCCTAGAGCTAGATGTCTCACCCTTATACATAAAAGCATGATTAGGGCCAGAGTGAGACTTCCTAGAATGAATTTTCCTAATTTTGCTCTCGGGATAACCGGCAGGGTACAAAATGTAGCCCTCGTTATCCTGAGGCATGGGAGCCTTGCCCTTAACAAAGTTAGACAAGTTCTTAGGAGGGGCTTTAAGTTTGACATTGTCTCCCCTTTGGAAGCCAATGCCATCCTTGATGCCAGGGCGTCTCCCATTATAGAGCATACTTCTAGCAAATTTAAATTTTTCATTTTCTAAGTTATGCTCGGCAATTTTAGCATCTAATTTTGCTATGTGATCATTTTGTTGTTTAATTAACGACATGTGATCATGAATAGCATTAACATCAACATCTCTACATCTAGTGCAAATAGAAACATGCTCAACATTAGATGTAGAGGGTTTGCAAGATTTAAGTTCTACAACCTTAGCATGCAACATTTCATTCTTAGTTCTAAGGTCGGAAATGGTAGCATTGCAAACATCAAAATCTTTAGCCTTAGCAATCAAATTTTCATTCTCTAATCTAAGGCTAGCAAGAGAAATGTTTAATTCTTCAATCCTAGCAAGCAAATTATCATTATTATCTCTAGGATTGGGAGTTGAAACATTACAAACATGAGAATCAACCTTAGCATTTAAACTAGCATTTTCATTTCTAAGGTTGTCAATTATCTTACGGCAAGTGCTTAGCTCACTAGATAATTTTTCATATTTTTCAACTTGTAAAGCGTAAGCATTTTTAACCTTAACATGTTTTTTATTTTCCTTGATTAGGAAGTCCTCTTGGGAGTCCAAGAGATCATCCTTCTCATGGATGGCACTAATTAGTTCATTTAATTTCTCCTTTTGTTTCATGTTAAGGTTGGCAAAAAGAGTTCGCAAATTATCTTCCTCACCACTAGCATTATCATCACTAGAAGACTCATATTTAGTGGAGGAGTTAGATTTAACCTTCTTCTTTTTGCCGTCCTTTGCCATGAGGCACTTGTGGCCGACGTTGGGGAAGAGGAGTCCCTTGGTGACGGCGATGTTGGCGGCGTCCTCGTCGTCAGAGGAATCGCTTGAGCTTTCGTCGGAGTCCCACTCCCGACAAACATGAGCATCACCGCCCTTCTTCTTGTAGTACCTTTTCTTTTCTCTCCTCTTGCCCTTCTTGTCGTTATCCCTGTCACTGTCACTTGATAATGGACATTTTGCGATAAAGTGACCGGGCTTACCACACTTGTAGCAAACCTTCTTGGAACGGGATTTGTAATCCTTCCCCTTCCGTTGCTTGAGGATTTGGCGAAAGCTTTTGATGATTAGAGCCATCTCCTCATTGTCGAGCTTGGAGGCGTCAATTGGTTGTCTACTTGGTGTAGACTCTTCCTTCTTGTCCTCCGTTGCCTTGAAGGCTACCGGTTGCGCCTCGGATGTGGATGGTTCGTCAAGCTCGTTGATCTTCCTCGAGCCTTCGATCATGCACTCAAAACTTACAAAATTCCTGATAACTTCCTCGGGGGTCATTTTAGTATATCTAGGATTACCACGAATTAATTGAACTTGAGTAGGGTTAAGGAAAATGAGTGATCTTAGAATAACCTTAACCACCTCGTGGTCATCCCACTTTACGCTCCCGAGGTTGCGCGCTTGGTTCACCAAAGTCTTGAGCCGATTGTACATGTGTTGTGGCTCCTCCCCTTTGCGAAGCCGGAACCGACCGAGCTCCCCCTCAATCGTTTCCCGCTTGGTGATCTTGGTGAGCTCATCACCTTCATGCGCGGTTTTGAGTAAATCCCAAATCTCCTTTGCGTTCTTCAACCCTTGAACTTTGTTATACTCCTCTCTACTCAAAGAGGCTAGGAGTATTGTTGTTGCTTGAGAGTTGAAGTGCTCGATTTGGGCCACCTCATCCTCATCATAGTTCTCATCCCCTACGGATGGTACCTGCGCACCAAACTCAACAACATCACATATGCTTTTGTGGAGCGAGGTTAGATGAAATCACATTAAATCGCTCCACCTAGCGTAATCTTCACCATCAAAAGTTGGTGGTTTGCCTAATGGGACGGAAAGTAAAGGTGTATGTTTGGAAATGCGAGGGTAGCGTAGGGGGATCTTACTATACTTCTTGCGCTCTTGGCGCTTAGAAGTGACGGAGGGCGCATCGGAGTCGGAGGTAGAAGTTGATGAAGTGTCGGTCTCGTAGTAGACCACCTTCCTCATCCTCTTATGCTTGTCGCCTTTCCGATGCGGCTTGTGGGAAGAAGATTTTTCCTTCTTCTCTTGGTGGTGAGAAGAGGAAGCCTTTTTCTCCTTCCGTTTGGAGGAGTCCTTCTTCTTCTCCTTCCTCTTGGTGCGGGACTCTTCCGATGAAGTGCTCCCATGGCTTGTAGTGGGCTTTTTGCCGGTCTCCATCTCCTTCTTGGCGTGATCTCCCGACATCACTTCGAGCGGTTAGGCTCTAATGAAGCACCGGGCTCTGATACCAATTGATAGTCGCCTAGAGGGGGGGGTGAATAGGGCGAAGCTGAAATTTACAAATATAAACACAACTACAAGCCGGGTTAGCGTTAGAAATATAAACGAGTCCGAGAGAGAGGGTGCAAAACAAATCCCAAGCGAATAAGCAAGTGAGACACGGAGATTTGTTTTACCGAGGTTCGGTTCTTGCAAACCTACTCCCCGTTGAGGAGGCCACAAAGGCCGGGTCTCTTTCAACCCTTCCCTCTCTCAAACGGTCCCTCGGACCGAGTGAGCTTCTCTTCTCAAATCAAAGCCGGGAACAAAACTTCCCCGCAAGGGCCACCACACAATTGGTGCCTCTTGCCTTGATTACAATGGAGTTGTGATCTCAAGAACAAGTGAGAAAGAAAAGAAGCAATCCAAGCGCAAGAGCTCAAATGAACACGGCAAATCACTCTCACTAGTCACTAGGGCTTTGTGTGGAATTGGAGAGGATTTGATCTCTTTAGTGTGTCTAGAATTGAATGCTAGAGCTCTTGTAGTAGTTGAGAAGTGGAAAACTTGGATGCAATGAATGGTGGGGTGGTTGGGGTATTTATAGCCCCAACCACCAAAAGTGGCCGTTGGGAGGCTGTCTGTTCGATGGCGCACCGGACAGTCCGGTGCACACCGGACAGTCCGGTGCCCCTGCCACGTCATCACTGCCGTTGGATTCTGACCGTTGGAGCTTCTGACTTGTGGGCCCGCCTGGGTGTCCGGTGCACACCGGACAGGTACTGTTCGCTGTCCGGTGTGCCAGCATGGGCGTTTCTGACTCCTGTGCGCGCAGAGCGCGCATTAAATGCGCGGCAGAGAGCCGTTGGCGCGGAGAAGACCGTTGCTCCGGAGGCGCACCGGACAGTCCGGTGCACACCGGACAGTCCGGTGAATTTTAGCGGACGAGCCGTTGGCGTCTCCCGAAGCTGGCGAGTTCCCGAGGCCGATCTCCCTTGGCGCACCGGACGCCTGGAACATCAAACAGCTACGTCGCTTCTACCCTTAAGATGTTTTCAAGTTGTTCGTATACCTCGCACCCACGCAAAGTTTAGTCATCAAGGAAGGGTCGGCCTCGCCTCGGCAGAGCCCGACCCTCCCTCGGGGGCTAAAAGGGGGGAGACCCCCTCTGCGTCGAATTTTTCCCTCGAAAAAAGATCTCTTTTTAGCGGAATTTCTTTCGTGCTTTTTGACTACTTCGAAAAGCGGATCCTGGAAACGACGGAGTACACGTAAGCAGCCAAGGCTGACCGAGCCGAGGGACTCCTACGCCTCCGGGATACGGATACCTCACTCATCACCTTCTGCGATAAGTAACTCGCGTTCGGATAAAGCGACTCCGTGGACCGGACAAGTCTTCACGTTCGGAAGCTCTTCTGCCAAAGTGGTCCTTCAAGCTTTCTCGACTAAGTCGGAGACAGAGCCTCATGGACGGGTGAAGGTACGCGTAAGCGGCAAGGCCGACCGAGCCGAGGGACTCCTACGCCTCTGGGATACGGATACCTCACTCATCACCTTCCGCGAGAAGCAGCTCTCGCCCGCACAAACATCCCTGTTACCGACGGAAAGTCCAGATGCTCGGAATAAGGGGAAAAGAGACGCAGCTTTACAAGCGCAGCGAGGGTGTGTTTTCTGGCCTCAACGGCCGCAGAAGTCACACGCTACGAGACGATCTGATCCTGCAGGCTCGGGTCTTCACGCTGAAGGGGGCCGTAGCACCCTCGGCATCGACGACGTCTGCAGCAAGGTCCGACCCAGCCTCGGACGGCGGCGTGGTCCAGGGACTTCTCCGGGAATCCGGCCCGAGCAGGCGGCTCGGCCGGCTACCCCCGGGGCCTCGGCCAACCATCTTCCAAGGGCGCTAGCCCGACCCGAGGCCTCGGCTGATCGACTCCGGCGTCGGATCCGCTGACGGACAACCCGGCTAGGCTCCGGCCAACCAGGTTCCCATTTTCGAGCCAACTCCGCCTCTGTTCGTACTGATATCGCTACCCCTAGCCTCGGCTCGTCGAAGAGCGGCCGAAGGGTCTCTTTAACTAAGCTAGAGGAGCCTCAGACAACAGGGCCGATCGAGCCGAGGGACTCCTACGCCTCCGGGATACGGATACCTCACTCGTCACCTTGACACGGGGCGACTCATGCTTGGTGAAGCGGTACAGATAACCAACAGGCGAGACTTAGTGCTCGAAAATGAGGAAAAAACACGGCTCCGTGCCGAAATTACATACATGTTCAGGCCCCGAAAGCCGTATTGAACAAAAAAACACTGGCAATCGAAATGCCATTACAAAGGGAACTCCGGTTCCCCCTCCGCAGGTATGAACAACCCCGCTCCATGGGGGAAGGCCTGCGGAGCAACAGAAGACTGACGAGCGGCTCGCCGCCGCCCGTTCCAACTACGACAACAACAACCCCCGCTCTGGATCGCCGAGCCGCAGCAGTGCAGGCCTCAGGGTGGGCGCTGCTGCGATCTTGCCCTCGCCCACACCGACGCTCGAGGGGCGAGGACAAGTACGAAGAACCGGAGGCCTGGGGCGCGGATGGTGGCGGTGATCCCGTCGGTGACGGGGACTTCTCGAGCCGCCTCCGCCTCGGCGCTGATGGCGGGGGCCACCAGCCCCCCCAGCAGATCCCCACTCAAATCCTCCCAGACGAGTGGGGCATCGGCCTCTGCGCGCGGGCGCCATCCCCGTGCAAAAGCAGGGCCACCCCAGAACACGAACGCCGCCCTAGCAGCGCGCGGCGTCGTGGGTGGTCCTCCCGTGCACACGGCGCGGCAGCCGCCCTCCGGCCGGAGGGGCCGCCGGGAACCCAGCCGACGACTCCGACACGCTGGAGGTGACGACGTCCGCCGTCGACCAGCCCTGCGTTGTCGAAGTCCGGACCGCCCGCGGGGCCAGTGAGCGCCCTCTCCCTCGAACGCCGCGGGAGAGGATGACCCGCGAACCCGCGCGGGAGGTAGAGCGCCGGCTCAGCCCGGCACCCACCCCAGCGAGGATGATGAACATCCTTGAAGCTGAGGGTGGGACCAAGATCGCAGCCCGGATTGCTCCTCCCCACCCAGAAGCTGGTGGTCACCGTCTCGGGTGACCACCAGCGGAGGGAAGCAACCGGGCTGCGTGATGAAAATCCTTGAAGCCGAACGATGGCTGAAAGGTACCAACTCCCACGGAGTTGCGTTCCTCCAACGAGGAGGCGGAAAGACGGTGGGTACCCCCCATCCGGAGGCTTGGAAGATGGAAAGACACGACGCATGAGGGAGGAAGAAGACATGGTTGCCTTCCGAAAGGGGTCGCCCTCCTTTTAAAGGCAACTCTCCCTACGTGCGCCCCCAAACGCTGCGGGCTGAGTCTTCTCCAACACGCTCCAAGGCCCTCCCCTGCGACTCGGGGGCTGGGTCCCGCATGTCATGCAGACCGGCTCCGAGCGGAAGAAGCCAAACCGCCGCGCGTGGTGCGCACAACCGCCCAGCGGTTACAAGCGACCCCCCGCTTTTGCCCAGACCAACGGGCGAGAGGGGCGGGCAGCCATGCAGGCGGCATGCAACCGCGCCAGGTGGACGCGCTTCTCCGACTTCTGACATGCCAGCTTGGAGGCCCAGGCCCACGCGTCACGCAACCAGCGCGCTAGTTGCTGCATGCAAGCAACCGCGCCACCACTTGTGCCACCGTCGCACCTCTTCGGTTGCGGAGCCTATGCCGCGACTCGAGGCGACCCAGCGCACGACGCAGCGGCGCCAGCCTGGCGCGACGGTCAATGCGGCCGAAAGTGGGCCGGCAGTAATGACGGTGGCAGGCGGACGGGAGCAGCAGTCACGTCGTCAGCCAGGCTCACGTCCCATCTAGGGACAGCAAGAGAGCCTCCTCCCACGGTGTGAAGACGGTGCGCCCGTGACCCGTTCCTCGAACGGCTCGCGCACGCGCAACGGCCGCCCCGCCAACCACTCGCCCCGTCGCATTAACTCCGCGGCGAGACAGGCGGCGCTTCTGGCAGGAGAAGCGGACGACGCTTCGCCTTCGCCGTAATAACCGCGCCAAAAAAGGTACGCCACGTCGTTCGATTTCGTATCCTTTTCCCTTTTTCCTCTTTCTCTATCTCTTGCAACAGGGACCGGGAAAAGGGGATACCCCGAAAAGGATCCTTCCTTGTGAAGGAACCGGGCTCCGAGCCCCCCCTACTGATCAGAGGTTCGAAGGCTGGCCCTCCGAAGGGTTCAACAGTCGCCTCAGATCGCGTGGGCCCGACACCCACTACTGGTCAGGGGTTCGAAGGCCGGCCCCCCGAAGGGCTCCATGGCCGCCTCAGGCTACTCGGGCTCCGCGCCCATTACTGATCAGAGGTTCGAAGGCTGGCCCCCGAAGGGTTCACAGTCGCCTCAGACGCCGAGCGAGGGATGACCAGGGGTACGTTCGATACATAACCGAGGCTCGGGCTGCGCTCCTGAGGTACCCTAGGACATTTCCGAGACTAGCGGGAGCGATCTTGTAACGGAATCCCATCGGAGGGAGGCATCGAGCCCTCGGACCCCGTCGCCAGGGGACCGGGTCCGGCAGATCACCCGCAGGTACTTTTGGGCGTGCCTCTGGGCCCCTAGCCGACCCCCAACGAACGGGGCACGGACGTCCACTCGGATTACCCGCTTGCAGCTCACCGGAGACACCATGTTCGGTGCCCATCGAGGGTAACATGGCGCACTCCCCCCCTCCTCCTTGCGGAAAGGCGACTGATAGTCGCCTAGAGGGGGGTGAATAGGGCGAAACTGAAATTTACAAATATAAACACAACTACAAGCCGGGTTAGCGTTAGAAATATAAACGAGTCCGCGAGAGAGGGCGCAAAACAAATCGCAAGCGAATAATGAAGTGTGTGACACGCGGATTTGTTTTACCGAGGTTCGGTTCTTTCAAACCTACTCCCCGTTGAGGAGGCCACAAAGGCCGGGTCTGTTTCAACCCTTTCCCTCTCTCAAACGATCCCTCGGACCGAGTGAGCTTTCTCTTCTCAAATCAACCGGGAGCAAAACCTCCCCGCAAGGACCACCACACAATTGGTGTCTCTTGCCTTGGTTACAAGTGAGTATTGAACACAAGAAAGAATGAAAGAGAGAAAGCAATCCAAGCGCAAGAGCTCAAATGAACACGACAAATCACTCTCACTAGTCACTAGGGCTTTGTGTGGAATTGGAGAGGATTTGATCTCTTTGGTGTGTCTAGAATTGAATGCTAGAGCTCTTGTAGTAGTTGGGAAGTGGAAAACTTGGATGCAATGAATGGTGGGGTGGTTGGGGTATTTATAGCCCCAACCACCAAAAGTGGCCGTTGGGAGGCTGTCTGTTCGATGGCGCACCGGACAGTCCGGTGCACACCGGACAGTCCGGTGCACACCGGACAGTCCGGTGCCCCCTGCCACGTCATCACTGCCGTTGGATTCTGACCGTTGGAGCTTATGACTTGTGGGCCCGCCTGGGTGTCCGGTGCACACCGGACAGGTACTGTTTGCTGTCCGGTGTGCCAGCATGGGCGATTCTGACTCCTGCGCGCGCTCCCCCTTTTTGGTGATTGATGCCAACACAAACCAAAGCAAATATAGAAGTGCATAATTGAACTAGTTTGCATAATGTAAGTGAAAAGGTTGCTTGGAATTGAGCCAATATAAACATTTGCAAGATATGCATGGATTGTTTCTTCATTTTTAACATTTTGGACCACGCTTGCACCACATGTTTTGTTTTTGCAAATTCTTTTGTAAATCCATTTCAAAGATCTTTTGCAAATAGTCAAAGATAAATGAATAAGAGTTTGCAAAGCATTTTCAAGATTTGAAATTTTCTCCCCCTGTTTCAAATGCTTTTCCTTTGACTTAACAAAACTCCCCCTAAATGAGATCCACCTCTTAGTGTTCAAGAGGGTTTTGATATATCATTTTTGAAATACTACTTTCTCCCCCTTCTTGAACATAATAGGATACCAATTGAAAATACTCTTTGAAAAACTAAGTTTTTGAAATTGGTGGTGGTGCGGTCCTTTTGCTTTGGGCTCATACTTTCTCCCCCTTTGGCATGAATCGCCAAAAACGGAATCATTAGAGCCCATAGAATTCCTTTCTCCTCCTTTAGACTTAAATGAATGAGTGAAGATTATACCAAAGTAGGAGTCCTTTTGTTGTGCTCTCTCCCCCAAGGATAGAGAGCGGCTCGGAGTGACGGCGAAGGATGAGTTACAGAGTGGAAGCCTTTTGTCTTCGCCGAAGACTCCAATTCCCTTTCAATACACCTATGACTTGGTTTGAAATAAACTTGAAAACACATTAGTCATAGCATATGAAAGAGACATGATCAAAGGTATATTTTTGAGCTATGTGTGCAAGTTAGCAAAAGAAATTTCTAGAATCAAGAATATTGAGCTCATGCCTAAGTTTGGTAAAAGATTGTTCATCAAGTGGCTTGGTAAAGATATCGTCTAATTGATCTTTAGTATTAATGTAAGAAATCTCGATATCTCCCTTTTGTTGGTGATCCCTAAGAAAATGATACCGAATGGCTATGTGCTTAGTGCGGCTATGCTCGACGGGATTGTCGGCCATTTTGATTGCACTCTCATTATCACATAGCAAGGGGACCTTGGTTAATTTGTAACCGTAGTCCCGCAGGGTTTGCCTCATCCAAAGCAATTGCGCGCAACAATGGCCTGCGGCAATGTACTCGGCTTCGGCGGTGGAAAGAGCGACCGAATTTTGCTTCTTTGAAGCCCATGACACCAAGGATCTTCCCAAGAACTGGCAAGTCCCCGATGTGCTCTTCCTATTAATCTTACACCCCGCCCAATCGGCATCCGAATAACCAATCAAATCAAAAGTGGATCCCCGAGGGTACCAAAGCCCAAACTTAGGTGTATAAGCCAAATATCTCAAGATTTGTTTTACGGCCGTAAGGTGGGATTCCTTAGGGTCGGATTGGAATCTTGCACACATGCAAACGGAGAGCATAATGTCCGGTCGAGATGCACATAAATAGAGTAATGATCCTATCATCGACCGGTATACCTTTTGATCCACGGACTTACCTCCTGTGTCGAGGTCGAGATGCCCATTGGTTCCCATGGGTGTCTTGATGGGCTTGGCATCCTTCATTCCAAACTTGGTTAGAATGTCTTGAGTGTACTTCGTTTGGCTAATGAAGGTGCCCTCTTGGAGTTGCTTGACTTGGAATCCTAGAAAATACTTCAACTCCCCCATCATGGACATCTCGAATTTCTGTGTCATGATCCTACTAAATTCTTCACATGTAGATTCGTTAGTAGACCCAAATATGATGTCATCAACATAAATTTGGCATACAAACAGATCATTGTCAAGAGTTTTAGTGAACAAAGTAGGATCGGCCTTGCCGACTTTGAAGCCATTAGCAATAAGGAAATCTCTTAGGCATTCATACCATGCTCTTGGGGCTTGCTTGAGCCCATAAAGCGCCTTAGAGAGCCTATAGACATGGTTAGGGTACTCACTGTCTTCAAAGCCGGGAGGTTGCTCAACATAGACCTCTTCCTTGATTGGTCCATTGAGGAAGGCACTCTTCACGTCCATTTGATAAAGCTTGAAGCCATGGTAAGTAGCATAGGCCAATAATATGCGAATTGACTCAAGCCTAGCTACGGGTGCATAGGTTTCACCGAAATCCAAACCTTCGACTTGTGAATACCCCTTGGCCACGAGTCGAGCTTTGTTCCTTGTCACCACACCATGCTCATCTTGCTTGTTGCGGAAGACCCATTTGGTTCCTACAACATTTTGGTTAGGACGTGGAACTAAATGCCATACCTCATTCCTAGTGAAGTTGTTGAGCTCCTCTTGCATCGCCACCACCCAATCCGAATCTTGAAGTGCTTCCTCTACCCTGTGTGGCTCAATAGAGGAAACAAAAGAGTAATGCTCACAAAAATGTGCAACACGAGATCTAGTAGTTACCCCCTTATGAATGTCGCCGAGGATGGTGTCGACGGGGTGAACTCGTTGGATTGCTTGGTGGACTCTTGGGTGTGGCGGCCTTGGTTCTTCCTCATCCTCCTTTTCTTGATCATTTGCATCTCCCCCTTGATCATTGCCATCATCTTGAGGTGACTCATCTTCTTGATTTTGCCCTTCTTCAACTTGAGCCTCATCCTCATTTTGAGTTGGTGGAGATGCTTGCATGGAGGAGGACGGTTGATCTTGTGCATTTGGAGGCTCTTCGGATTCCTTAGGACACACATCCCCAATGGACATGTTCCTTAGCTCGTTGCACGGAGCCTCTTCATTACTTATCTCATCAAGATCAACTTGCTCTACTTGAGAGCCGTTAGTTTCATCAAACACAACGTCACATGAGACTTCAACTAGTCCAGTGGACTTGTTAAAGACCCTATATGCCCTTGTGTTTGAGTCATAACCAAGTAAAAAGCCTTCTACAGTCTTAGGAGCAAATTTAGATTTTCTACCTCTCTTAACAAGAATAAAGCATTTGCTACCAAAGACTCTAAAATAGGAAATGTTGGGCTTTTTACCGGTTAGGAGTTCATATGATGTCTTCTTGAGGATTCGGTGTAGATACAATCGGTTGATGGCGTAGCAAGCGGTGTTGACCGCCTCGGCCCAAAATCGATCCGAAGTCTTGTATTCATCAAGCATGGTTCTTGCCATGTCCAATAGAGTTCTATTCTTCCTCTCCACTACACCATTTTGTTGTGGAGTGTAGGGAGAGGAGAACTCATGCTTGATGCCCTCCTCCTCAAGGAAGCCTTCAATTTGAGAGTTCTTGAACTCCGTCCCATTGTCGCTTCTAATTTTCTTGATCCTTAAGCCAAACTCATTTTGAGCCCGTCTCAAGAATCCCTTTAAGGTCTCTTGGGTTTGAGATTTTTCCTGTAAAAAGAATACCCAAGTGAAGCGAGAATAATCATCCACTATTACAAGACAATACTTACTCCCGCCGATGCTTATGTAAGCAATCGGGCCGAATAGATCCATGTGGAGTAGCTCAAGCGGCCTGTCGGTCGTCATGATGTTCTTGTGTGGATGATGGGCTCCAACTTGCTTTCCTGCCTGGCATGCGCTACAAACCCTGTCTTTCTCAAAATGAACATTTGTTAATCCTAAAATGTGTTCTCCCTTTAGAAGCTTGTGAAGATTCTTCATCCCAACATGGGCTAGTCGGCGGTGCCAGAGCCAACCCATGTTAGTCTTAGCAATTAAGCAAGTGTCGAGTTCAGCTCTATCAAAATCTACCAAGTATAGCTGACCCTCTAACACTCCCTTAAATGCTATTGAATCATCACTTCTTCTAAAGACAGTGACACCTACATCAGTGAATAGACAGTTGTAGCCCATTTGACACAATTGGGATACGGAAAGCAAATTGTAATCTAAGGAATCAACAAGAAAAACATTGGAAATAGAATGGTCAGGTGATATAGCAATTTTACCCAATCCTTTGACCAAACCTTGATTTCCATCCCCGAATGTGATAGCTCGTTGGGGATCTTGGTTTTTCTCATATGAGGAGAACATCCTTTTCTCCCCGGTCATGTGGTTTGTGCACCCGCTGTCGAGTATCCAACTTGAGCCCCCGGATGCATAAACCTACAAAACAAATTTAGTTCTTGACTTTAGGTACCCAAACTGTTTTGGGTCCTTTGGCATTAGAAACAAGAACTTTGGGTACCCAAACACAAGTCTTTGACCCCTTGTGTTTGTCCCCAACAAACTTGGCAACGACCTTGCCGGATTTGTTAGTCAAAACATAGGATGCATCAAAAGTCTTAAATGAAATGCTATGTTCATTTGATGCATTAGGAATTTTCTTCTTAGGCAACTTAGCACGGCTTGGTTGCCTAGAACTAGATGTCTCACCCTTATACATAAAAGCATGATTAGGGCCAGAGTGAGACTTCCTAGAATGAATTTTCCTAATTTTGTCCTCGGGATAACCGACAGGGTATATAATGTAACCCTCGTTATCCTGAGGCATGGGAGCCTTGCCCTTAACAAAATTTGACAATCTTTTAGGTGGGGCACTAAGTTTGATATTGTCTCCCCTTTGGTAGCCAATGCCATCCTTAATGCCAGGGCGTCTCCCATTATAAAGCATGCTACGAGCAAATTTAAATTTCTCATTCTCTAGGTTGTGCTCGGCAATTTTAGCATCTAGTTTAGCTATATGATCATTTTGTTGTTTAATTAAAATCATGTGATCATGAATAGCATTAATATCAACATCTCTACATCTAGTGCAAATAGTGACATGCTCAATGGAAGATGTAGATGGTTTGCAAGAATTAAGTTCAACAATCTTAGCACGAAGTATGTCATTCTTATCTCTAAGATCGGAAATTGTAACTTTGCAAACATCAAAATCTTTAGCCTTAGCATTTAAATTTTCATTCTCTAATCTAAGGCTAGCAAGAGAAATGTTTAATTCTTCAATCCTAGCAAGCAAATCATCATTATTATCTCTAGGATTGGGAATTGAAACATTACAAACATGTGAATCAACCTTAGCATTTAAACTAGCATTTTCATTCCTAAGGTTGTCAATAATCTCACGGCAAGTGCTTAGCTCACTAGACAATTTTTCACATTTTTCAACCTGTAGAGCGTAAGCATTTTTAACCTTAACATGTTTTTTATTTTCCTTGATTAGGAAGTCCTCTTGGGAGTCCAAGAGATCATCCTTCTCATGGATGGCACTAATTAGTTCATTTAATTTCTCTTTTTGTTCCATGTTAAGGTTGGCAAAAAAAGTACGCAAGTTATCTTCCTCACCACTAGCATTATCATCACTAGAAGACTCATATTTAGTGGAGGAGTTGGATTTAACCTTCTTCTTTTTGCCGTCCTTTGCCACGAGGCACGTGTGGCCGACGTTGGGGAAGAGGAGTCCCTTGGTGACGGCGATGTTGGCGGCGTCCTCGTCGTCAGAGGAGTCGCTAGAGCTTTCGTCGGAGTCCCACTCCCGACAAACATGGGCATCGCCGCCCTTCTTCTTGTAGTATCTCTTCTTTTCTTTCCTCTTGCCCTTCTTGTCATTATCCCTGTCACTGTCACTTGATAATGGACATTTAGCAATAAAGTGACCGGGCTTACCACACTTGTAGCAAACCTTCTTGGAGCGGGACTTGTAGTCTTTCCCTCTCCTTTGCTTGAGGATTTGGCGGAAGCTCTTGATGACGAGCGCCATTTCCTCATTGTCGAGCTTGGAGGCGTCTATTGGTTGCCGACTTGGTGTAGACTCCTCCTTCTTTTCTTCCGTCGCCTTGAATGCGACGGGTTGAGCTTCGGATGTGGTGGAATCATCAAGCTCGTTGATCTTCCTCGAGCCTTCGATCATGCACTCAAAACTTACAAAATTCCCGATAACTTCCTCGGGGGTCATTTTAGTATATCTAGGATTACCACGAATTAATTGAACTTGAGTAGGGTTAAGGAAAATAAGAGATCTTAGAATAACCTTAACCATTTCGTGGTCATCCCACTTTACGCTCCCGAGGTTGCGCACTTGATTCACCAAGGTCTTGAGCCGGTTGTACATGTGTTGTGGCTCCTCCCCTTTGCGAAGCCGGAACCGACCGAGCTCCCCCTCGATCGTTTCCCGCTTGGTGATCTTGGTGAGCTCGTCTCCCTCGTGCGCGGTTTTGAGCACATCCCAAACCTCCTTGGCGCTCTTCAACCCTTGTACTTTGTTATACTCCTCTCTACTTAGAGAGGCGAGGAGTATTGTTGTTGCTTGAGAGTTGAAGTGCTCGATTTGGGCCACCTCATCCTCATCATAGTTCTCATCCCCTACGGACGGTACCTGTGCACCAAACTCAACAACATCCCAAATACTTTTGTGGAGCGAGATTAGATGAAATCGCATTAAATCGCTCCACCTAGCGTAATCTTCACCATCAAAAGTTGGTGGTTTGCCTAATGGGACGGAAAGTAAAGGTGTATGTTTGGAAATGCGAGGGTAGCGTAGGGGGATCTTACTATACTTCTTGCGCTCTTGGCGCTTAGAAGTGACGGAGGGCGCATCGGAGTCGGAGGTCGATGTTGATGAAGTGTCGGTCTCGTAGTAGACCACCTTCCTCATCCTCTTTTGCTTGTCGCCTTTCCGATGCGGCTTGTGGGAAGAAGATTTTTCCTTCTTCTCTTTGTGGTGAGAAGAGGAAGACCTTTTCTCCTTCCGTTTGGAGGAGTCCTTCTTCTTCTCCTTCCTCTTGGTGCGGGACTCTTCCGATGAAGTGCTCCCGTGGCTTGTAGTGGGCTTTTCGCCGGTCTCCATCTCCTTCTTGGCGTGATCTCCCGACATCACTTCGAGCGGTTAGGCTCTAATGAAGCACCGGGCTCTGATACCAATTGATAGTCGCCTAGAGGGGGGGTGAATAGGGCGAAACTGAAATTTACAAATATAAACACAACTACAAGCCGGGTTAGCGTTAGAAATATAAACGAGTCCGCGAGAGAGGGCGCAACACAAATCGCAAGCGAATAATGAAGTGTGTGACACGCGGATTTGTTTTACCGAGGTTCGATTTTTTCAAACCTACTCCCCGTTGAGGAGGCCACAAAGGCCGGGTCTCTTTCAACCCTTTCCCTCTCTCAAACGATCTCTCGGACCGAGTGAGCTTTCTCTTCTCAAATCAACCGGGAGCAAAACCTCCCCGCAAGGACCACCACACAATTGGTGTCTCTTGCCTTGGTTACAAGTGAGTATTGAACACAAGAAAGAATGAAAGAGAGAAAGCAATCCAAGCGCAAGAGCTCAAATGAACACGGCAAATCACTCTCACTAGTCACTAGGGCTTTGTGTGGAATTGGAGAGGATTTGATCTCTTTGGTGTGTCTAGAATTGAATGCTAGAGCTCTTGTAGTAGTTGGGAAGTGGAAAACTTGGATGCAATGAATGGTGGGGTGGTTGGGGTATTTATAGCCCCAACCACCAAAAGTGGCCGTTGGGAGGCTGTCTGTTCGATGGCGCACCGGACAGTCCGGTGCACACCGGACAGTCCGGTGCCCCCTGCCACGTCATCACTGCCGTTGGATTCTGACCGTTGGAGCTTCTGACTTGTGGGCCCGCCTGGGTGTCCGGTGCACACCGGACAGGTACTGTTTGCTGTCCGGTGTGCCAGCATGGGCGATTCTGACTCCTGCGCGCGCTGCGCGCGCATTAAATGCCGTTGCAGGTAGCCGTTGGCGCGGAGTTAGCCGTTGCTCCGGAGTCGCACCGGACAGTCCGGTGCACACCGGACAGTCCGGTGAATTATAGCGGACTAGCCGTTGGAGTTTCCCGAAGCTGGTGAGTTCCTGAGGCCGACCTTCCTTGGCGCACCGGACACTGTCCGGCGTACACCGGACAGTCCGGTGTACACCGGACAGTCCGGTGAATTATAGCGGAGTCGCCTCTGGAAATTCCCGAAGGTGGCGAGTTTGAGTCTGAGTCCCCCTGGTGCACCGGACATGTCCGGTGGCACACCGGACAGTCCGGTGCGCCAGACCAGGGGTGCCTTCGGTTGCCCCTTTGCTCCTTTGTTGAATCCAAAACTTGGTCTTTTTATTGGCTGAGTGTGAACTTTTTACACCTGTATAATCTATACACTTGGGCAAACTAGTTAGTCCAATTATTTGTGCTGGGCAATTCAACCACCAAAATTAATTAGGGACTAGGTGTAAGCCTAATTCCCTTTCAGCAACGTAGGGGCGTATGTAAAAAGTCGAGTCTGTCCCTGATCGTCCTCTTGCCCTGTGCGGAGGCTCGGGGGCTGCTCTCGCAAACCCGGCTCCGGCCGAACCGTTGACAGCGTCAACATACCAGCCCGAGAACTTGGGCCCCGACCGTGCACCCGGGCTACGGCCAGTTCGCATGAGGGAACGACCAGACCAGCCGAAGCGTTACGCAAGACATTAAGACCTCGAAGGAGTGAAACCACTCCTCCGAGGCCTCGGGGGCTACACCCGGCGGGTGCGCTCGCGCGCACCCACCGGAATAAAATGCAACCGAGGAAGGCTGGTCCCCTTGCAAAAAAGTGCGACGAAAGCCTCCAAGCGAGTGCTAACACTCCCTTCGAGGCTCGGGGGCTACTGTCGGGGACCATAATTAGGGGTACCCTCAAGACGCCTAATTCTCAGCTGGTAACCCCCATCAGCATAAAGCTGCAGAGGCCTGATGGGTACGATTAAGTCAGGGATCAGTCCATGCGAGTGACTCGATCACGCTTCACCCGAGCCTAGCCTCGGACTCGGGCAGCCGACCTCGAGGGACTTCCGTCTCGCCCGAGGCCCCCCTTTTTACGGCGGACACATCTCCGGCTCGCCCGAGGCCTTGGCTTCGCTAAGAAGCAACCCAGACTAAATCGTCGCACCGACTGACCGAGTTGCAGGGGCATTTAATGCAAAGGTGGCCTGACACCCCTATCCTGACGCGCGCCCCCCGGCAGAGCCGAAGTGACCGCCGTCACTCCGCTGCTCCACTGACCGGTCTGACAGAAGGACAGCGCCGCCTGCGCCACTCCGACTGCAGTACCACTCGATAGAGTGAGTCTGACAGGCAGTCAGGCCTCGCCAGGGGCGCCATAGAGAACTCCGCTCCGCCCGACCCCAGGGCTCGGACTCGGGCTAAGACCCGGAAGACGGCGAACTCCGCTCCGCCCGACCCCAGGGCTCGGACTCGGGCTAAGACCCGGAAGACGGCGAACTCCGCTCCGCCCGACCCTAGGGCTCGGACTCGGGCTAAGACCCGGAAGACGGTGAACTCCGCTCCGCCCGACCCCAGGGCTCGGACTCGGGCTAAGACCCGGAAGACGGCGAACTCCGCTCCGCCCGACCCCAGGGCTCGGACTCGGGCTAAGACCCGGAAGACGGCGAACTCCGCTCCGCCCGACCCCAGGGCTCGGACTCGGGCTAAGACCCGGAAGACGGCGAACTCCGCTCCGCCCGACCCCAGGGCTCGGACTCGGGCTCGGCCCCGGAAGACGACGAACTCCGCCTCGCCCGACCCCAGGGCTCGGACTCTGCCCTGGCCTCTGCCGAACGACTTCCGCCTCGCCCGACCCAGGGGCTCGGACTCGGCCTCGACAACGGAAGACAGATTCGACCCCAGCTTTGGAGGAGCCCCCACGTCGCCCGGCCTCGGGCGCGGGCCCGCCACGTCAACAGGGAGCGCCATCACCACTCTACCCCGAGCCGACTCGGGCCGCAGAGAACAAGACCGGCGTCCCATCTGACCAGCTTCGCCAGATAGGCAATGATGGCGCCTCCCAAGCTCCATGACGGCGGTGGCTCTCAGCTCTCTTACGGAAGCAGGTGGACGTCAGCAAGGACTCGACCGCTCCGACAGCTGTCCTTCCGCCAAGCTCCGTTGCTCCTCCGACAGCCATGACATCACGCCAGCAGGGTGCCAAGATCTCTCCGGCTGCCACATTGGCATGTACTTAGGGCGCTAGCTCTCCCTCCGCTAGACACGTAGCACTCTGCTACACCCCCATTTGTACACCTGGATCCTCTCCTTACGACTATAAAAGGAAGGACCAGGGCCTTCTTAGAGAGGGTTGGCCGCGCGGGACCGAGGACGGGACAGGCGCTCTCTTGGGGCCGCTCGCTTCCCTCACCCGCGTGGACGCTTGTAACCCCCCTACTGCAAGCGCACCCGACCTGGGCGCGGGACGAACACGAAGGCCGCGGGACTTCCACCTCTCTCACGCCCGTCTCCGGCCACCTCGCCTCTCCCCCCTTCGCGCTCGCCCACGCGCTCGACCCATCTGGGCTGGGGCACGCAGCACACTCACTCGTCGGCTTAGGGACCCCCCGGTCTCGAAACGCCGACAACAAGAATTCATGGCTGGTCAGTAACGACTTACGTGGCAGGTTGAGCTTTAGGTGGACGATGAGCTGGACGACTTGATGGTGTCGTCGTCGTATGTAGTGCTTAGAACAACCCGAGAGTCGCCAATGTTGGCGACGACCATGAGGTCCCCCTGTTTGACGATGGACAGCGCGGTGCAGCCGTTCTGGACCACGTCCATGCGACGGCTGCGCTGGAGCTTGTCGTTCACAGTGACACATGTGGGCACGTAGAATTGCTTTCAGAGGTCGAACTAGCAGTCGCCAAGATTCTTCTCATCATCGATGAGCGACGCCAACACGAGTGCCTCCTGCTAGTGGTGTATGTGTCACACCCGGTTCCAGGGGTAGAACCGAGCGCATAGCATATGTGTGTCAGGATCCATTTCCACACATATGTTGACGTCACAAGTGTAATATATCAAAAGACAATGCAATAAAGGCGTAAAGAGAGTAGAATACTTTATTACATCATCTGAAACATTGTATCTTTAACAAGTATCACATCAAAGTAAAGCGGAATTTAAATAACAGGGGCAATCTCCCACAGGAAGATGACCGGCACATCGTTAGACTTAGAATTCGCCGTCGATAAAATCTCCATCAAAGTCTCCAACATCACCCTCTGATCAAAATATTAGCAAGGGTGAGCTCACTTATGGTCGGGGCTCAGCAAGTGGGAGAAAAATTAATGCAGGTATAACAAGGTGAGGCTAAGGTTGAGCAGTAAGCATTTTAGTTGGTCAACATTTTATTAACAACACCTGTCTTACTAATAAGTGTGGATCCCAAATATTCCGTTTAAACAAAGGAATATGAATATACAGAAACACTTAAGTGAAACCACTTAAGCAAATCATTGGCAGATCATCGGATCTCAATTTAATTCCATCTTCAAGTTCAATTATCATGTGAGGAGTCCAGGTCGCTCTTAACCGGGAGCACGGCTGATATATCAGTGTTACACTCTGCAGAGGTGGTACAACTTTACTCACAAGCCATGTATCCCATCTAGCCCGGGTTGATCGGACCCTTAAACACTGCCGAGGTGAATGGCTAGGGATCCATTATGAGGCTTTCACAAAATACACTTAATGCTAAGCAACCTGTTAAGGTTTCTAAAGACGATGGTGGTGGCCCCCTGGGTGAGGTACCTTAGCCAAGAATACATCCCCATGTTAACGTGGGCTGCCAGCACCTACCGCTCCCCCTCTTGCCCATATTTCAGGTAAGGTTGCTAGGCACTAAGCATATAAAGCTAATTACCAAAGCCAGAGCCATGATAGCACTCATGGTTGCACTGTCATCCTGGGTGGTCACTCCATGTTCCAATTAATTTGAAATAATGGTGCGTTAACCATCGGGTTAATGTCATAATTGCCAATTTCAATTTTAGAACATTAATGTCAATTAATGAGTGACATTAAAATCATTAAGTTGAGCGGTAGCACAAATTTGCAAAGCTTAATAATTTCCCAGGGTAAACAAGGAATATAGTTGGTAAATCTAGGAAATCCTTAATTAGGTAAAACCCATTAAATTATGCAGTATATTAAAAGTAAACATTATTATATGCAATGAGTGGGTAAAAAAAGAATATGCAGAGGGAGAATCCACTTGCCTTGCTCAAACATGTCCTGTGGGTCGTGCTCGAACGTATTCGAATCCTCTACCACACAGTCGGCTTCTAATAGAGTCACACATCGCACATACAAAAATAAAACATACACCAATAAATAAACACACACCATTACATAAACATACACCATTACATACATATTAACGCATCGCATTTATCACATCTTAAATACGCCATAAACGCGTAAATACTTATTAATTCAATTATAGCTAATATTGTGAATCCTAAATGGTGAATTCATGAGTGAGTGCAATAAATACAGTTTTAACTAGTATTAATATATTTTAACATCATCAATAAAAATAAATGGTATTTACCGTCTTTAATACTAATAAATAAATTAATAGCTTTTATCCTTTTTATTTCTAACTCGAATTATTGAGTATAGCCAAAAATAAATTTAATATTCTAAAAATCCATATAAATTACTAATTGGACTTTTTATAACATAAGCGAGGTTATTTTGACATAAACTAGTACTGCACTAACTCTAAAAATTTAGGTGCTATATTTGCGAACATGTTTATTTGGCTAATAAAAATCTATTTTCCATCCTACTAGTGATATCTTCTCTTTTCTTTCCAAAAGAAAATATTAATAAAATAATCGGATAAATCATCTAAAAATCCTATATTATTCATATGACATGAGTTTTGTACCATTTTCTAAATCCATTAAAATACACCTATGATTATAATTTTCCAAATAGTTTCTAAAGTTCGTTGTAACCAAATTTAACTACAAAAATCCATATATATTGTTTTTATCACCAACGTGTGACTACTAAATCTTTGTCATCTTTCTCTAATCCAAAAATCATCGCCACGACTAACATGAAATATCACGGTATACTAACAATCGTATATCTCTACCAAAAATTTCATAACGCACATACACATGAATTGCGGATCACACGTGTTCATATTACAACAAACTAAACATACAGTTCATGAATCGAATCAAAAGTAATTTATAAAATATTTTGGGTCGTCTTCCACCTTGAGTTCGCACGTGTGACGGGGAGAGTTCGACGGGGGTTCGGCCGGGTGGAGAAGAGCAGGGGCTCGACTTCGGACGGCGGATGGTGTAGCTCCGGTGAACTCCACGGGCTCCGGCGATGACGAACTCCGGTGACGGCGGCGGTGGCTCTAACGGTGAGGAGAGTGAGAGAGAGATGGGGGCGAGCTTGGGTAGGGAGAATGGAGAGAGAGCTTTGTGTCCAATTTATAGAGGAAGGGAGGGAGATGGAGAGTCGGCCGGTTCTTCATGCCTGCCATTGATGCGCTATTGTTTTCTGCTCATAAGGGAGAGAGGAGGAATGAGGGGAGGAAACAAAAGAAATGAAGTCCCTTAATACACGAAGAAGAAACGGATGGCGCGGGTCGGACTCGGTCTCGGTTGCGCGGCGGTTCGCTTGGCCGGGGGGGCTGGTCGCTGCTTGGGGCGCGCTCGAGCGCGGCAGAGGTGGCTCGGTCGGGCGGCTGTGCGGGCGCCTGGACGCGACGGCTGCAGGCGCACGGGGACGTCGAGCGTGGCCTGGGCGCGGCTGCTGGCGCTCAGCCTGTGCGCGCGTGGGAGAGCAAAGGGAGGAGAGAGAGAAACGCTTGGGATGGCCCCTAGTGGGTCGGTTAGGGTTGGGAGATTTTTGTTTTTTTTCTAATTTCGAAATACATTTTTATATAGCTAAAAAATTTATAAAAAAATTCACCAAAACTATTTGTAAATAAAATATTTATTTTTAGACTAATAATTATTATATTATTTAATTATTATATTAATTACTAGGATTTTTCTTTTAAAAAGAATGGCTACAAAACACCCGATCGTCAATCATCCGCATACAAAGAAAATAATCAAAATACAAATAAATATTAAACACTTAAAAAAGTTATTACCCTAATTAACATAATAACCTAAATTTATTATTTGTAGTTGATGGCTTTTATGGCGTTACAGTATGTTTGGGGTTTCTAAGTAAGAAACATGGATTCATTCTTGTCGTTGGTTTATAAAAATGACTCACAAGTCAGATCCATGGAAAAAATATTACGGAGAATAAATGTCATGCATGCAAAAAAAGAAAGTTAAGTTGAAAATATTAATCAAACAAAAAAATTGCTTGCAAGGCTCTTTTTTAAATACTACTTCCTGCATCCAAAAATATAATTCAAGAATCTCGGTGATATTTATCTACTACTACGTATTGTGTAAGGGTAGCAGTTGGGTTTGAGGAGAGATGTAGTAGATGTTTTTCCTGACATAAATATAGATATAAACATACATATGGTGTAGCGGTAGCTACTGCTCGTATTTGCCTGAGGTGTCGCAGGTTTGAATCCCCTTGGGCCCATGTTTATTTTTTAATTTCTTTGCGGGGAGAGGGGAATGGGGAGAATGAGAATGACAGATCAGGGTATGGTGGTAAAATATGGGAATGGGTTGTGCGAGGAGGGAAATGGGAAAGACAGAACAAGGAATAGAAATGGCAGAATTGGGAATCGGAATGACAGGCTACCCTTACAACCTTAATAAGTAGTAGAGATTATATCTGGTGGTAATTGTTTTTTTAAAAAATACGACCCTTAAATTCATTAGAGATTATGCCATTTTGGAATCAGTTTCCGATATAATAATGCATGTATGGCTGAAGTAAAAAAATCTGGAACTAAATAGTTTTGTATACTTAGGGTTTTTTTGGTTCGCTGCCTAATTTATCACACTTTGCTTAACTTTTCTGTCTAACAATTCGAACGACTAACTTTAGAAGAGTGTGGTATAGTTAGCCACAAACCAAACAGTTCCTTAAAGTTTGTTTAGGAACAAAGATATTGAAGAGAGTTGAGTGGGCTAGAACCTAGAACTCTTTGCTATCGAATTATAAATAGCAAGAGATTATTCTAGCACTCTCAATTCCCTTGCTTTTAAACAAACTTCTGAAGAAAGCTGGGGCTGGGACCGGAATTTCTGTAAAGGAAGGAAATAGTCAAACGGCCACTAAAGCCTAAAAATATAGTCTACCAGCAAATGAAATGAGACGGGAAGGAACGAAGGATCCCCATTAGAAATTTGCTAAAACGATAGGCCAACAAAACGTGAGACTGGACGGACTTTGCTAATTGCTAGGCCATTGGCCGTCCGACGCGTGGAGACGGATGCCATCGGACGGCTAACGCTCCCGAAGCGTGCTTTAACAATGGACGTCACCGTCGTCGTCCTCTTGCTGTCTGCTTTCTTTTTCATCCGGTGAAAGAATTATTAGAAGACAATACATACAGTATGGCAGATGACATCAGGGGGCGGCAAGGCAATCTCCCTGGACGGCTTGTCGATTACGAGGGGAGGGCGGTGATAATTGGACGGTGGTGGCGCGATGTGCGTCCATTACGGCTTTTTAATTGTTCCCGTCCACGATCATGGTGGGGCCCCCGCGCTGCCTTTGGCTAGCTATAATTGTGCTTAGTCTAGATCCGTGATTATGATGATTATTATTAGATCTGCCGTGGACGAGGAGGTTTAAGAAACGCATGGGATGGTTGTTGTTCGTATGCTTTCCGCGAGGGCCGGTAATACATGTGGTGGTTAAACACCACTCACTCTGTTGTCTGTTCTCTCTCTCTTTTTTCTGCAATAAGGTCGTTGCTTTTTAAATTGGACCTTATAAAAGAGAATGGAGATAATACTACTGCATGGGAAATGCAATGAGCAGATTCGATTGATCTATCCGAGGACGCTACAGGCGTGTTTGCCGGTTTGGTCCACCGGCCTGGCTGCTGCGCTCCCAGGCTATTTATTTCCCTATGAAAAAAAAATGATGAAGTGGTTCCTAAGAATTTCTACTGTACGATTCTTATGAAAATTCACGGGTTCCAACTTCCAAATGCATTAAACTTATGCTTCAAGGTTATCCTCGTTAGTCAGGGTCTATCCGATCTCCTACCTTAAAATTTATTTCGTTTACGGTGCATTTATAGTGTCCAAAAAAAACAGTGTTTCTACATCCACTGGTAATGACAGACTAACTAGCTTATGGTTCTCTTTCGAAGTATTGTAGCAGCAACGGAAGCAGCCAAGCACCACCATCGACCATCGTTTGCAGAGCATGCATGTAGTACGTACTGTAAGGAGTGCTGCAAAGCAATGCCAGTAGCTATCGGAAGGGAAATAAATGATGGGCCGCAGTATAGTATATATCAAATTAAACCTTGCGCCAAAAATAAAATTTGATGTCAAAACAAACCCAAGTTACGTACACTAATGGCCAAGACTGCATTACGTTACGCGTCGCAAGAATCTCCGGTAAAAAGAAATTTGTATCCGAAAGCAGCTTTCCGGTCCGGACGAAGTGTCTAGAACCATCCAGCTAGCTAGCTAGCATATCTTCGTCTTCGCCCAACACTTGTGCCGTAACCGGATTGTTCCGTGCGCGGGGTCGGCGTCAGCGCGTGGACTCCGTCGCAGCCCACGTTGCTGTCCCCGGATTCGTCAGATCAGCGCTGGACGGCCCGCGGGCGGCCACGAGACCCCCAAGTTGACCCGTGGTGGCTACGTAGTAGGTAGACCGGTTTTTTTAGGTTTTATCCTTTTTCCAAAAAGATATTCACATCTAGAATTCTAGATCCGTGACTATTTAGTTTTACTTATTTTTTTTTTGCCTCACCGTGGTCACAGTGCTGAGATAACACACATCTCAATATTACGAACAATATGTCGAGCAGTGTTGCACGTAGAGATGTATAGAAAACCCGCTTTCAGGCCCCTTATGAATTTAACCTAGCTTGGTCCGACACAAATAGATGGGCGGAGCCTAGACAGAGAAGTGAGACCGTTGGGCTGGTCTGGTCTGGCCTAGCCTGCTAGGATATTTTTGGTGTGTTTATTCGATTTTAACTCATTATACAAATAATTTATATGTGCTTACCGGCCCGCTAGATCTGCTACTCGGTCCATTTTTTCCGTGTTTATCTGACTAGCCCAGTCCGTTTAGACCTATAGCGGGTCAAGCCCAAGCAAAGAAATGAGCCCACAGGGCCTGGACGTCCAATCTCGATTTTCTAACCGTGTCTAGTGGAGCCAGACCCTAACTGGGTCAGGCTTCACGGTGCGACCCGTTTGTTTGCATGGCGACGAATATAGTGCTAGTATAGCAAAAATCAAATATCTTATCATCAAAACGATTCTATATAAAAAGTTGACAACTACAGAGTTGTGGGTCTCATTGAGTGCTACAATTTTGATATAAAGTTCGTATCTATTAAACATCATATGAGAAAATTTATGAAGTCTCCCGCGTAATCTATCAATGTTAGACCATGTTGTAGCCTGTCCAAGCCACAAACCAGCACCGATGGATCGACATACGCTATCAGTGCTGGTCCGTAAGCATCCAAATGTGATGAGCTGACAGTGAAGTTTAGTTCTGTAGCAGTGAGTGAACTACAGCAAAACGACTAGCTAGAGTTGTTGTTGTTGTTGTTGCTGTGATACTTCATTTTCTTTATCTCTGAAATAAAAGTTACCTGATCCTTGGTTAAGGAGATCAATAGGTGAAAGATGAAGCATCTTTGAACTGCAGAGCTGGTGGGGTTTGATTCCGAGCCCTGCAATTCCAAGCATGTAATCGATATATTCACTATTTTCAGAGCCCTGTCTGTTCCCAGGTAGTCTTTGAAACATTTCATTCTCTTTCTAGAGTGGAAGCCTCTAGCATTAGTAGGGTATTGTTTTTCTGATGCTGCTAGTCGGCATGAGGGCTAAGTTTTAATGAAATCTAGACATCTAGCTAGTGCTCCTGAACGCTGCAGAACCAACCTGGAGATGCCCTGGCGCCGGCCGCGCGGCGGACAGCTCGGACTCGGTTCAGAACTTTGTTGGCAGAATGTTTAGTTCCGGCGTCGGACCCTCATCTTCTTGCTGTCGTAGATGAGGCGTTTGGGGACTGGTTACTGAATATTGATTACATATTTGTTCTTTATTATTACTAGTGTGTGTCAGTGTGTGTAGTGACTCAGTTGCTCACGGTCATGTGAGGCTTATTAGTCGCTTAGCTTCTGATGATCCATTGTTAAAAGAAAGATTCCAGTCCATGCCTAACAGTTTCAGGCAGTGGTAGAACGGAGGCTGGATCTTGCCTGCCACTGCCACCAACCACTACTGAACCACAACGCTTCATGAGCGGCAGTGGGCCGTGGCATCCTCGGCGAATCTCAGCCGCAGCTGTATCATATCGATCCTCGCCTCTCGCCGGCAGCCGGCCGGGAGCTCACGGCGGGGCAGACGGGTCCGGTCTGCTATGGCTCCGGTCACTGGTCAGGCGCGCTGCCCAGCGCATCCTCCTCGCCCTCGCCCTCGGCTGCCGCAACCGGCCGTCGCTGCCGGAGTCGCCGCCACTTCCTCCAGCTGCTGCGGATGTAACGTCACTGAACTCCAACTCGTAGCCTCCTCTCTCTCTCTGCTCCTCCTCCTCGAGTGTTCGTAACGGGGTGGCGTACGTACGAGTGGATAAGGTTTTAGATATGATTACTGCCCCCGGTTCGTGTATCGTGTCCTCGTCTTCCAGCAATGGCTGGGGGTGTGGTTTTAGCGGACCTCATCATAATCTGAACCGACGCAAATTTGCAAGTAAGAAACCAATGCGAATTTGTGTTTCTTTGTCGTTTTAAGCCATTTTAAGGCTCAGTTCGATGGCTCAGGTGCATGTGGCGTGACGAGATTATCCACAAATGTTTTCTCTAAATTCTTTCTCTATATTATTTTTTTCACATTAATAATATTTCTTCTTCTATTTTTTTATCTCCAGTAATGATTCCTCCTATATTCTTCTCATATACCCACTACAACCATAAAATATTATCTTCCATACCTATTTATTATATACAACTATTTTTCCACTATAAAAAAATAACACGGTGCACGAACTTCGAGGGTAAGTGGGCTGGCTCCAAGCCGCCAGATTTGGTGGAATCCTTTGTTGCGTTAGGCTAATCACAGTGAAGATTTCATGTCTCTATTTTTAAAAATAACACATCAGTTTTATGGATAAATGAAACATCTTTTCTCAATAGAAAGTTTCATCTTACTATTTCATATGTCAACATACTTCTTAAATGCTGCATATAAATAACCAATAGGATTTACTCAATTATATGAAGATGAAACAAAACACTCTCAGTGAAGGTTTCACACAGTTTTCAAGACCTTGGAAACGAGTTAACATGGTTTCATCCCCATAAAACTCTATGAAACTCTTCCTTCTTAAATGATGTGACATGTTATTAAAATAGCTGATTATAGCAGACTAATTAATACATGAAACACTTCATAAAACATCTATTGTGATTAGCCTTATTACTCTAGCCGATAGGGGAGGCTGAAGAGTCACGCTAAACACCTACACTGTAAGAAGACGCGAAGAGGCACGCTAAACACCGGTGCAAGGAGAGGCTGCGCCGTGCGCTGCAGGCAGTCTGAGTCCACAAGTCATGGTACACGTACACGTGATGAGTCCCCACGTGTGCCCTTTGCAATCACCGCTGGCGCCTGACGTGGCGCCAGAAGCTGTCGCCCCTGGAAGCTTTGAGTGGATTTGTTTTTTTTCCACCGATCCCGATTCGGATCCGATTCCGCGGCAGGCGGCATTCCCAGCCTCCCAAACCCATTTCCCTCTCCGATCAAATCAAATCAAACTCAAACCGACACGGGACCCACGCCGCATCTCCGCCTCCGCAGATCGCCGCCGCCTACACGCGCCCCTCCGCGCGCCGATGGCCGCCGCGGACCCGCCGCCGCGCGGGGAGGCCGCGCCCGCGCTGAAGCGGAGCGCCAGCATCGACCGGATACCGGCGGACGCGCGCCGCATCCTGCACCGCCTCGCCGGGGACCTCTGGGGCGGCGACGTGGACCCCGGCGCGCTGGCCGTGTCCCAGCTCAGGGGCGCCATGACCAACGAGGTCTTCCGGATCACCTGGCCCGGCGGCGAGGCCGAGGGCAACGGCCCGCGCAAGGTGCTCGTGCGCATCTACGGCCGGGGCGTCGAGGTCTTCTTCGACCGCGCCGACGAGGTCCGCACCTTCGAGTGCATGTCGCGCCACGGCCAGGGGCCCCGCCTCCTGGGCCGCTTCGCCAACGGCCGCGTCGAGGAGTTCATCAACGCCAGGGTACACTACGCCTCTACCACCCTAAATGCGTGATGTGTCTGCTCGGATCCGTTCCGCGGTTGTTTCTTGTCATGGCTCACTCGCGCGTTGCTCGCGTCCTGGCCTTGCCAGACCCTCTCCGCCGCGGATCTGCGCGACCCGGAGATGTCCGCGCTGATTGCCAGGAAGCTGCGCGAGTTTCACGATCTCGACATGCCTGGACCTAGGGACGTGTCATTGTGGCAGAGGCTCAAGTATGCCATTGTTTCTTTTCTTTTTTTATTTTTGTGGGAAATGTGCTTGAATTCTGATCCCAATCTGATTGCTTGGTGTTGTATGAATCAGGCGGTGGCTTGGGGAGGCTCGTGACAGGTGTTCTGAGGAAGAGTCTAACCAATTTCAGCTGAATAAACTAGGTGATGAGATTTCAGTGCTGGAGAAGACGCTCTCGGGGCTCCAACAGTCAGTAGGATTCTGCCATAACGATCTGCAGTATGGAAATATTATGATATATGAAGAGACCAGACAAGTCACCTTGATAGTAAGTTTTATAAAATGAGAATCTATTCTCATTTTTCACTTAAAACCTATTCCGGCGCCTATCTGCATAATTCTGGGTAAAATTTACAGGATTACAATTTTCCTGTATGTTATCATGAAATTTTAGGAATGGGGACACATATAAGTAAAACAGAAAAAAAATCTAGGTTTGCTGAGCAATGCTAGCAATAAGGAACAACTTGACAGACCTGCGAGGAGTTCTTGTTCTACCAAATCTTAGACCATGTTATTCCTGTAACTTAATGCCGCCTTGTTGATCTTTTATTCTCTGCAGGACTATGAATATGCGAGTTTTAACCCAGTCGCATTCGACATTGCTAATCACTTCTGTGAGATGGCTGCTGATTACCATACATCAACACCACATGTGTTGGATTTTACGAAATATCCTGGTTAGCTTCACTTATCACAATTTGCGTTGATAGATATCTTGCTATTGAAGTTACGTTTGCTGCTTGATTTCACTGCTATCTGCACTGTTTCAGACACTGGGGAGCAGAGAAGATTCGTTGAGGCATACCTTAGCTCTGCAGGTAACCACAATGCAAGGAATTCGAGGATGCTGTGCTAATGTGGACTATTTTAAATTTAAAAAAGACGCTCACTCGCACCACATGGATACGTTGTGAGAATTCTCTGTTTTCAAGAAATGTATTCTATATATGTTCATCAGGTAAAAAGCCAACGGATGGGGAAGTTGAAGAACTGCTAGGGTTGATAGCAAAGTACACTCTTGCGAGCCATCTCTTCTGGGGCCTGTGGGGAATAATCTCGGTGAGCCACCGACACTAGAGTCAAATGTGCATGTCTCGTTTTTGTGAATAAATACAAATCTATCTTTGGTTTCTTTGTTTTCTCTACCGTGTCATCAGGCGCACGTGAACGAAAATATCGACTTCGCGTACAAGGAGTATGCAAGGCAGCGCTTGGATCAGTACTGGCAAACAAAACCTCGAATTCTTGGACCCAAGTGATGAGTCGTTGCTTTTTGTAGGGGGTCCTTGGCCAGCTAGTCATGTGAATTCTGTTTGTCAGTAGCGGCTAGTAGCTGCCAGTTTTTGACTGCAGATTGTTCAGCTCGCTGTGACCTGTGTCGTGACCATATTCTTGACTTACGGGGTGTAATTATTTTGCCTGGTCTTAGGCTAAGGTAACCAGTCTTTCTATCCTAATGTAAATAGTACAGTCTATAATGACCTTATCCTCACATGGTTCTGAACACAATTTCTGCTGGCTGACGGTTCGAATTGTTTTGCGGTTTGATTGATCGCTAGCCTGGCAATTTTCATATGCCATGTGTTCACGGTATGGCACGGCGGTTTGATTGATTTTCAATGCTGCTGCTGGAACTCGTGGTGGTGTTTACGGCTTTGGGACGCCTCTCTTTGGACTTTGGCCCCCCGAACACAACAATGCCTCTCCACTACTCCATTACCACCTCCCTGAGCTCTATTGTTTCAGACTTGTACCATTTCTATCACTAATCTCTATGGACCCTCTGACCACAGCAACACAAACTCCTTATCTGAGCTGAGTGAGCTCCCACAAATCTCTGGTCCCTAGGTTATCATTAGGGATTTTTATTTGTGAGTTGTACACTTCTCCACTGCCTCATTCGCTTCCTCCCTACTCTACCCTGTCATGCACCAATGTACTTATCATCTCGCGCTTGAGATGGCATTTCTTGGGATTTTATCCATCATTGTTTGGTGGCGTTGCAGAGCGAAGTCTAGATGATCCAACTTCTGGATCTTCTCTATTCAGATTTGTGGATCCATAGTCGAGATTTGGATTTAGGGCCCTGCCAGGTAGACCCTATATATCTCTCTTCAAATTACTATTCTTCCACGCCTCACAAAAGTATCCGGTGGAGTTTAGCTTATAGCATCTTCAACTAACGCCCCAACACAACTCCACCGGTAACTATGGTAAATTGGTAAGGGAGATGGCTCAATACTCCTTTCGAATTATTATTATTAGGAGAGATAATTTTATAGATGACGGACAACCCAACCCAATCACAGATCTTAACATGTGGAAATTTAGTTCCAGAAGATAAAGAGTACGCAAATCAAGGGAGGTACAGTTCGATTTCTTGCCCTTGTATTGTTTTAGACATTTGGAGCAGTAAACCAGCATAGGAACACGAAGCACCAGTGGTCTAGTGGTAGAATAGTACCCTGCCACGGTACAGACCCGGGTTCGATTCCCGGCTGGTGCATTCTGATTTTTTTATTTTTCAGTTTTGTATAATGGCTGTCAGTACTGTCTATAATCATACTATCAAGTACCAGTACAACTGCTGCTGGTCATTAGAAAGAGTCGAGCTTGCCAGGAGATACATAGACACGGAGGAGAAAGAGATACGTTCAAGCTTAAATTTTGACTTTTTCCCCCTCCTTTGCGACGCAGATTTCAACAAAATGTCCAGAAATTGAAGCCAGTTCGGAATGTGGGAGTGCCCATACATATACGCCATACCACATTCTATATCTACTAGGAATGTGCCCGTGCGATGTTACGAAACACAAATTACGATTGCGACCCTCCAATGGACTTAGGGCGCTAACAACGGGCGGCGTGAGTACAATATTGACGGCAAAATCTATGATTAAACATCATCTATTGTTGTGAGTATAAATGTAAACTTAGTCTGTTTACCTATCGAAACAATGCTATGTCAGTCTGTCGGAGAGGGAATTCTCCGCCCAGGTGCCGGATTGCACCCGCCCTAAATCCTAAGATGAGGAAGGGGCTTAAGCGTTTTGCCTGTCTTGCTAAGCGATCATCAAGCACATGAACACGCGAGGATTTAGAGTGGTTCGGGCCGCCGGAGCGTAATACCCTACTCCACTGTGTGTTGGATTGTTGTGGAAGCTTGAGCTGTGTGTAAGCCTAAATGACTTGCGTCCAAGTGTCCCTGTCTAGTGCTTGCGTTGTAACGTTGTATGCCTCCCCTTTTATAGTTCAAGGGGGGCATGTACAAGGGTTCTGAGCCCCGACACATGGGTCCAGGGACAAATGGAAGGATAGAACTTCTGCTTGCCATGCCCGTGTAATCTTCGTGCACCCTGACACCTGAGATCTCGGCGTGCAAGGGGAAGCTTCTCGTATAAGGGATGAGTACAGTGCATCGCGTAGCACGGGCACACTGTTTCGATAATGGACTGGACAGGTGCGCCGTCTGTAGGGTGGCCCTGGCGCCGCCTGCCAGTGGAAAGGACAGGACACAATAAATGTCGTGGGGGCACATCATCTGTCAGAAGGGTGGACAGGCGGCGTGTCCTCTCCGCAATAAATGCGGAGGCCGCGCGGCTCAAAGCCCTTACGTCACGCTCCGCCTGCTGGCCTACGTCACGGACAATAAGCCATGTTGCTGCTTTAGACCCTTGGCCGAGCGGGGGGGCGGAGGCGCTACGGATAGAGCCAGGACACGCATCAGTCCCAGACCCAGGCCTAGGTTATGACACTCCTTTTCCCGGGACCTTGTTATGGGCGGTCCGGAGCTCACTTGGTGGGGTCCGAACCCTTTCTAATGGCTTCGGGCTGCTTTACTTCGGGGGTCCGGGTCGTGCGCATAGGGGTCCAGCGTCTTCTAGGCCCGATAGCGTTATCTCCGAGAACGCCACCCTAACTGCCCACAAGAAACCCCTGAAGATGTTCTCCGCGCGGCTATGGGTAGCCGCACAGACATCGTGCCTTCATACCGTAGGTAGGGGTACCCCTAATCTAGGGTACCGACAGTGGCCCCCGGACCCACCTCAGGGGAGGATGCGAGCCTACAGGTGGGGCCAGAGTTTGACTGGCGATCGGCTCGCTGCTCCTGTGCGCCCGTTGATGCAGTTACTGTCGGCCTGCCTATGGTCACGCTGACTGCCACGCCTGTTCCCGCGGCTAACTGGCCCATGACCTCCGTACTTAATGCCTTTGTTGGGACATGCGCGGGGTGCCTTGAGTCGCTGCATTGGTTTTTGAAAATTTATCTTCTTAGTCTTCTGCGACGGTCTCGAGGAGGCACGGTATTGGCGCGAGTGGCGGTGCAACTTTCCTGTACCTAAGAACCGGCGCGCCGGGTGTATGACATGTGCGCCTAGGCCCCCATGCCAGAGGTTGAACCATCGGTTGCAGCGAAGCCCAGGGGGCGCGCAACCGCGGGGCGATTGCATGCTCCTTGTGCGGTGGATCGCCTCCTTGACCGCTGGTTGCGGTGGAGATGGAAGGGCGTATAACCGTAGGGCGGTTGCATGCTCCTTGTGCGGCGGTTCGCCTTCTTGACCGCTGGTTGCGGTGGAGATGGAAGGGAGTATAACCGCAGGGCGGTTGCACGCTCCTTGCACGAGTTACGTAGGGTTGGGCCCCCATGCCATAGGCTTGGTGCCTTGGTGTGCGATGGGGGATACCTGCCCGTGACGCTTCGGGGCACAAGCGGGGAAATCTGCCTTTAAAAAGGAGTTCACCGCCCGGACAGTTGCAATGCCTCGCTTTTCTTGCATTCACCGTGCCCTTCCGCTTTCCGAGCCTCTGGATAGGGCGCGCCGGTGTTCGCTGGGGGATTCGCGTGAGGGTCACCCCCAGCGGTCTCACCGCTGGGGAGCTCGCGCTCTTCGTTTCCTGCGCGGTGGTGCTGCTGACCTTGTCTTTTTCTTGCTGCTGTTGGAGGGGCGCGACCTCATGGGGGTTGGCGCTCTTCTACCATCGCTCGGCTTCAAGGATTTTCATCATGCAGCCCGACTGCAGTATCCCGCCAGTGGTCATCTACAAGGATGACCACCAGCCTCGTGGTGGAGAGAAGCGAGCCGGGCTGCAGCCTCCCCCCTACCCTCAGCTTCAAGGATGTTCATCATCCTCGCTGGGGTGGAAGGCGAGCCGAGTCGGGGCCCTGCCCTCCGCATGGGCTGGTGACCCGCTTCTTCCTCCAGCATTTGGAGGAGAAGGATGTTCACCAGCCTTGCGGAGGAGGCGAACCTCGGCTATGCGGGGCCGGCCGGCTGCAGGCGCCGTCAGCTGCAGCGTGTCTGGCTCCTTGGCCTAGATGACTTTGGTGCCGCCTCCAACGCTGCCTCCTGCCGTCAAGTGGGGCGTGGCTGTCCGTCCACCGCACGGGCGACGGTCGCGCCGTGCGTAGGTCCGCCGCACCCTTAGCGTCCCCTGCGCCACCGGCCACTCTGTTCCGATGCCGCCGGGGGGGGGGGGGTTGTACAAGACGTTGTACGCCGTGGAGGTGGCGGCCATGTTCTTGGATGGCCTTGTCCTCACCCCCACAGGAGGTCGGGGGCGAGGACCTTTCTGCACGCGCTGAGGCATCCACCGTCGCCGGTAAGCCACCGGTGCAGAGGTGGTCGCCTCCGCTGGCGGTGGCTGTCCGTTGCAGAGGTGGTCGCCTCCGCTGGCGGGGGCTGCCCGTTGCAGAGGTGGTCGCTGCCGCTGGTGAGGCTGCCCGGTGCAGACATGGTTGCCTCCGCTGGCGAGACTACCAGCGCCACCTGCGGCCGAGCCTCCAACTCTTTGGCTTTAATGGCCTCGTTGTTGCCCCCCGTAGGAGAACGGGGGCGAGGACCTCTTCGCAATGGCACGCGCATTGAGGCGGCCATCACCGCTGTCACGCTATCTTGGAGGATTCCGCAAGGACAGCGGCCGCGAACTTCCAACTCGACTCCACTGGCGTCTGGTAGTTTATACCTGCAGAGTAGAGATGGAACTAGGATTCCGCTTGAAGGCGGATGTAATACTTTTGCTTTTTGTAAGGTACTTTTGAGTACTATTTATCAAGCAGTATTAGCACTTATCTATGTACCACTTGTCCCTGTTGTGTGTGGCGTAACCGATTCCTCCTTGTTACTTGGCCCCCTGGGATGTAGGCTCGATTTGTTGAGGCTGCAGACCAGCATACCTAAGAAAGAGTTGGCAATGGCCCATAGGAGGTAGCCTCGACTGGGACCTGGGCCTATACACAACTTCGGCTAGGGAGCATTAGTAGCACACCCGTAGGACCCGCCACCTGACACTAGCCATCCTTTGATACATGCTCGGGACCTGCAGGGTCTAGCCTGGGAAGCTAAGTTGTGTGTCGGGGCCCCCTAGATGGTGGTTCTAGGTACTAGGACACCCGTCGCAGAGTGGTGGAGCGTGCAGGCCCACGGTACGGAACCAGGCTGAGCGGCTACACGGCTCCGGACCTCCCTAGGAGACAAGTGTCCATTCTCTAGTTCTGGACCCCAGGTTGCCAGACCAACAGGACTTATAGCTCCAAATACTAGGGTACCCATCACGGAGTGGTGGAGTGTGCAGGCTTTCAGGTACGGGACCAGGCTAAGCGGCCACACAGGCTCCAGACCACCCCACGGAACGGGCTCCTGCTCTTTAGAGTCGGCCCCCAGGCTGTCAGGCCCTCCCGCTTTCGCAGAGAGGTCCTAAACTGCAAGCCTGTATATTCAACTAGCTGGATGCCCGTGCGTTGCAACGGGAATATATAATACCAGTATACTACGATAACTTATATACAAAAACTATGTTATATTGTTATGAGAAAATGTTTCATAATCAATTTGTGATCCTAGCCATACATAAATTTTGTTATTTTAATCTAGTTATTTCACCACTACATTGCAACCATCAGTATCATGCAGACTTCGATATATGCCACGATTTGTTTGGTCTCATCATTGGAGAGCACGAGCACGTTCCACACATGCCGGAAAAATTCCCTCGTATATCGTTAGTCATCAGACACGTACCACCATATGCTCTTGCTTAAACAAAAAGGTAAGCGTGTATGTGTTTGCGAAGAGAATTAAAGGCAGGCCGGCACAAAAGCTACCCTGACGGTGGCGAGGATGACGAACTGGTCACTGTTGTCGATCCTCCTCTGTGTCACCTCCGGCGCCAAGATGACGCCACAATCCTCGATATAGTAGTCGTCGAACGCACGCGACATGACGAGTACCGATGACTCTTGGTTGAGCTGCCAAACGAAGTGCACCTCGGGCTCATCAGCGAGGTAGTACCCCTGGCCGTTGCACCACCGAATGCGCTATTTCACTACATACATCATGTTCGAGGACACTCACACAACGTCAGCAACGTCCATCGTCCCAGCGCACAAGAATTCATGTCCGGTCAGTAGCGACTTACGTGGTAGGTTGGGCTTCAGGTGGACGATGAGCTGGACGACGTGATGGCGTCGTCGTCGGATGCGGTGTCCAGAACAACCCGAGAGTCGTCGACATTGGCGACAACCATGAGGCCCCCCTGCTTAACGATGGACAGAGTGGTGCAGCTGCTCTGGACCGCGTCCAAGCGGCGGCTTCGCGGGAGCTTGTCGTACACAGCGGCGCATGCGACCACGTAAGACTGCTTTTAGAGGTCGAACTGACAGTCTCCAAGCTTCTTCTCGTCATCGATGAGCGACGACAACGCGAATGCCTCCTGCTCATGGAGTTTGTTCGGGGTTTGAAGTAGGAAACATGGATTCATGCTTGGCGTTGGTTTATGAAAATGACTCACAAGTCTGATCCATGGGAAAAAATATTACGAAGAAAAAATTTCACACATGCAAAAAAGGGAATTTAAGTATAATGCATTATTCAAACAAAAGAAATAGCATGCAAAGCTCTTCTTTAAATAATATTACCTCCATCCAAAAATATAATTCAAGAATATCAGTGATACTTATCTACTACTACGCATTGTGCAATGGTAGCAAGTGAGCTTGGAGAGAGATGTAGTAGATGTGTTTCCTGTCATAGATGTAGACATAAACACATATAGGTGGGTGCCCGTGCGTTGCAACGGAAACATTTAATATCATGATAACTTATGAACAAATGTGTGTTATACTGTTATGTGAAAATGTTTCGTAATTAATTTGTGATCCTAGCCATACATAAATTTTGTTATTTCAATCTAACTATTTCATCACTACATTGCAACCAACAGTACCGTGCAGACTTCTATACATGATAGCTGAATGCCCGTGCGTTGCAACGGGAATATATAATACCAGTATACTACGATAACTTATATACAAAATATGTGTTATACCGTTATGAGAAAATGTTTCATAATCAATTTGTGATCCTGGCCATACATAAATTTTGTTATTTATAATCTATCTGTTTCACCACTACATTGCAACCATCAGTATCATCCAGACTTTGATATATATCACGATTTGTATGATCTCATTATTGGAGAGCACATTTCACACATACCGGAAGAAATTCTCTCGTACATCGTTAATCATTGGACACGTACCACCATACGCTCTTGCTTAAACAAAAAGGTAAGTGTGTATGTGTTTGCGAAGAGAATTAAAGGCAGGCAGGCACAAAAGCTACCCTGATGGTGGCGAGGATGACGAACTGGTCACTGTTGTCGATCCTCCTCTGTGTCACCTCCGGCGCCAAGATGACGCCACAATCCTCGATATAGTAGTCGTCGAACGCACGCGACATGACGAGTACCGATGACTCTTGGTTGAGCTGCCAAACGAAGTGCACCTCGGGCTCATCAGCGAGGTAGTACCCCTGGCCGTTGCACCACCGAATGCGCTATTTCACTACATACATCATGTTCGAGGACACTCACACAACGTCAGCAACGTCCATCGTCCCAGCGCACAAGAATTCATGTCCGGTCAGTAGCGACTTACGTGGCAGGTTGGGCTTCAGGTGGACGATGAGCTGGACGACGTGATGGCGTCGTCGTCGGATGCGGTGTCCAGAACAACCCGAGAGTCGTCGACGTTGGCGACAACCATGAGGCCCCCCCTGCTTAACGATGGACAGAGCGGTGCAGCTGCTCTGGACCGCGTCCAAGCGGCGGCTTCGCAGGAGCTTGTCGTACACAGCGGCGCATGCGACCACGTAAGACTGCTTTTAGAGGTCGAACTGACAGTCTCCAAGCTTCTTCTCGTCATCGATGAGTGACGACAACGCGAATGCCTCCTGCTCATGGAGTTTGTTCGGGGTTTGAAGTAGGAAACATGGATTCATGCTTGGCGTTGGTTTATGAAAATGACTCACAAGTCTGATCCATGGGAAAAAAATATTACGAAGAAAAAATTTCACACATGCAAAAAAGGGAATTTAAGTATAATGCATTATTCAAACAAAAGAAATAGCATGCAAAGCTCTTCTTTAAATAATATTACCTCCATCCAAAAATATAATTCAAGAATATCAGTGATACTTATCTACTACTACACATTGTGCAATGGTAGCAAGTGAGCTTGGAGAGAGATGTAGTAGATGTGTTTCCTGTCATAGATGTAGACATAAACACATATAGGTGGGTGCCCGTGCGTTGCAACGGAAACATTTAATATCATGATAACTTATGAACAAATTTGTGTTATACTGTTATGTGAAAATGTTTCGTAATTAATTTGTGATCCTAGCCATACATAAATTTTGTTATTTCAATCTAACTATTTCATCACTACATTGCAACCAACAGTACCGTGCAGACTTCTATACATGATAGCTGAATGCCCGTGCGTTGCAACGGGAATATATAATACCAGTATACTACGATAACTTATATACAAAATATGTGTTATACCGTTATGAGAAAATGTTTCATAATCAATTTGTGATTCTGGCCATACATAAATTTTGTTATTTATAATCTATTTGTTTCACCACTACATTGCAACCATCAGTATCATGCATACTTTGATATATATCACGATTTGTATGATCTCATTATTGGAGAGCACGTTTCACATACACATACCGGAAGAAATTCTCTCGTACATCGTTAATCATTGGACACGTACCACCATACGCTTTTGCTTAAACAAAAAGGTAAGTGTGTGTTTGCAAGACTAATGGTCAAACATCGTATAACCACAAAGTTAGAATACTATATTAATATATTAAATAAATTAATCCAATAGACATAGATTAACCCAATTAACATAGGATAAATAAATATCTAATTATAAAAGTATGAAACATGGTATAATCAATGTAGTTACTGCGTAGTAAATATTCATACGAGACTAACACAACTAGAACGATTCAATTTGGAATTAAAATGGGGAAGTTACGAATTTCCAAAGTTTCTATGTATTTGATATAGGATTAATTAGGAAATTAATTTTATTGTTGTTTTCATGACAAAACAGAGGTATTATGTGATAAAAATAATATTATAGAATTATAGAAATTGGAATGAACTCATTTGGATTTAATATGAAATTTCCATGAATTAAATGGGTTTCTGCAATTATTTTTAAACTAAAAATCAATTTCTAAACTCCTTTTCCCTATTTTCTTTATTTCCTGGACTGCGTCCCAAATTTCAGAAAGATCAGGGGCCAAGCTATAAATGTTTTTCTAGACTCAGTTAGCATACAGAGTGGACGGTGGGTTAAACACAAAAGACGTTTTAGTTGAAGTTGTACACAATTCAACATGAGTCATGTTGGCTAGAGGGTAGAAGGCTAGACATTCTGCTCAATAGATCCAAGGTTCGATCCCTAGGCAGCCACGGTTTGATTTTTTTTCTGCGCGCGGAAAACTGGTGTGCGGGATTGGACGGCTGAGATTGTAGAACGATAGAATGGACGACTGAGATCGCAGAATGGCAGAACACAAAAAGGCAGGCTACTATTGCTAACTTAATAAGTAGTAGAGATTCGGATGTCATCATGTCTAATGGGATTGGAACTGTTCGGGTGGGTTAGATAAAATAACATCCGGAAAACTGCAAGGTAAAACCATGGAGCAGTAGGATAAAACTATCATAGAGGCACATCTGAAGAGGTGAATCTTTTCTTTATAACCGGTCATGCATGGGTGTAGACCAACAGGCCGGGTTTACGAGGGCGGACCTCACCGGGTTGGCATACACGTGTGCGCTACCTAGTTACAAAAAGGGAGAAAAATTCGACCCCTCAGACTTGCTTCTATGGATAGAACTTACAGTCATGCTCTAGTGGTCAGGAAGAGGTACTCCTTCAGTCGTAGCAAGATAGTCGCCCTCAGGTCGGCGTATTCCCGTCACCTTGAAGGGTCCTTCCTAGTTGGGGGAGCATTGCGGAGCCCTTCTAGGTTTGGTACTTGCCGTAGGACTAGGTCTCGACCCTGGGTTCCCATCTGCGTTTGATGACAGAGTCCTCGTCCTCGTACTGTAGCCATTTCTGCATGGACTTGTCAGAAGTCTGGACCCGTGGGGAGTCCAGAAGGGTTTCCGGGGGAAGGTAGGCTTCGACCCCGTAGACCGGGGAGCATGGGGTCCCTCTTGGGGTCCGTCTAGTTGTCCCCACCGGAGTAGGAACCTCCGGCGAAGACATCCTTCAGGTCCCCCTCGGGTGACTGATACCCGAGGTCCCGTTCAGCTGTGGCCACCTCGCCATCGTCGACCTTTTCTTTGCCAGGTCGACAACAAGGTGGGGAGCCGTCCTTGGTGGATTGCTCGCACCGCTCGCGGACATGTTTCGCGAGATCAATGATCTCGCGACACTCCGCGGCGCTGTGGCGACCGTTGGGGTGCACAGGGCATGGGCCGCTGTTACCCCTCTGTGGCCGTGGGCGTTTGTTGCGGTCGCCCCGGCCCCCAGTCGCGGCTGCGACAACTAGAGCGTTGGACCGCGATCTCTGGAAGTCACGATCCTTCTTCTTTTTCTTCTTACCGTCCCAGGGGATGGCACCCGAGCCTCCCGACTGGGCAACCCTGGTTTGTGGGGCCGAGTGCCATGCACGACCCTCGGCGGCTCTAGCGCATTTGTCGGCCAGAGCAAAGAGCGTGGGGACAGTCTCCACGTCATGCGTGGCCAACTTCTCCAGCATTTTCTCATCATGTACTCCCTATCAGAATGTCGTGATGATGGAAGCATCAGAAATGCGAGGTATAGTACCTCGCACCTTGGTGAAGCGGGAGATGAACGTTTGGAGAGTCTCCCTGGGCTCCTGCCTCACCGCATGGAGGTGGGCCTCCACACCGTGCTGCTGGTAAGCACTGGCGAAGTTCACAACAAACCGCGCACATAGCTCTTCCCAAGAGTATATTGACCCTAGGGCGAGGTTCATGAGCCAAGTCCGAGCAGGTCCAAACAAGGCGACATGAAAATATGTCGCTATCACAGCGGTGTTTCCACCTGCTACCGTGATGGCGGTGACGTACACCTACAGGAACTCCGACGGGTTTGATGTTCCGTCATACTTTTCCGGCAGGTGTGGCCAGAACTTGGGCGGCCATGACGCCACACGGAGATGATTCGCGAGAGCGGCGTAGCCCACGCCGGCCAAGGGGACACCCGCTTGGGACCGGGTGCCCATTGGTGTCTGCGGTGCTACCGCAGCGAAGTCCTGATCGAGGTTGCGACCCTCGATGTTTTGGCGGTGCTCGTGCGCCCTCTCCAAAGAGACCCGGGCGTCCTCTCCCGCACGTCTGTGGTCGAGTTCTGCCCGAAGGTCGTTGGTCTGTGCGCCCCTTACTGAGTGTGAGCGCACAGACGCCGACGCCTCATGTTGGTGCCGGGATGACTGTGGCCTCGACCTGGTCGAGGTAGAATGTGCCATGCCGAGCAGTCGGTCGACGTCGTCCCGCCATTGCTTCATGGCCCCTGGTGAGGCCGTGGAGCTTGGTGGGTGTCGCAGCAACGCCCTGGCTACTGACAATGCTCCCGGAGTTGCCCTCGACGGAGTCCGGGATATCTGTGCAGTTGTACGCTGCCGTGCGGTGTGCATAGCAGCAGTGCCTGACACAGGGCGGTTGGGAACCTGTGGTGTGGAAGAAGCAGCTTCTTCCTCCACCACAAAATCCACCGAAGTCTCGGCGCGGTGCTCAACAATTTGCACCATCATGCTGAGTGAGAAAACAAGCAAAAACCTAATGCCTAGCCCCTACCTGGCGCGCCAAATGTCGGAGAGGGAATTCTCTGGCCGGGTGGCAGATTGCACTCACCCTAAATCCTAAGATGAGGAAGGGGCTTAAGTGTTTTGCCTATCTTGCTAAGCGGTCATCAAGCACATGAACACGCGAGGATTTAGAGTGGATCAAGCCGCCGGAGCGTAATACCCTACTCCACTGTGTGTTGGATTGTTGTGGAAGCTTGAGCTGTGTGTAAGCTTGAATGACTTGCGTCCAAGTTTCCCTGTCTAGTGCTTGCATTGTAACGTTGTATGCCTCCCCTTTTATAGTTCAACAGGGGCATGTACAAGGGTTCTAAGCCCCGACACATGGGCCCAGGGACAAATAGAAGGATGGAACTTCTGCTTGCCATGCCCGTGTAATCTTCGTGCGCCCTGACACCTGAGATATCGGTGTGCAGGGGGAAACTTCTCATATAAGGGATGAGTACAGTGCACCACGTAGCACGGGCACACTATTTCGACAATGGACTGGACAGGTGCGCCGTCTGCAGGGTGGCCCTAGCGCCACCTGCCAGTGGAAAGGACATGATGCAATAAATGCCGTGGGGGCACATCATCTGTCAGAAGGGTGGACAGGCGGCGTGTCCTCTCCACAATAAATGCGGAGGCCGCGCGGCTCAGAGCCCTTACGTCATGCTCCGCCCGCTAGCCTACGTCACGGACAATAAGCCATGTTGCTGCTTTAGACCCTTGGCCGAGCGGGGGGCGGAGGCGCTACGGATAGAGCCAGGACACGCGTCAGTCCTGGACCCAGGCCTAGGTTATGACACTCCTTTTCTCGGGACCTTGTTATGGGCGGTCCAGAGTTCACTTGGTGGGGTCCGAACCCTTTCCAATGGCTTCGGGCTGCTTTACTTCGAGGGTTCGGGTCGTGCGCACAGGGGTCCGGCGTCTTCTAGGCCCGATAGCGTTATCTCTAAGAACACCACCCTAAGTGCCCACAAGAAACCCCTGAAGCTGTTCTCCACGCGGCTATGGGTAGCCGCACAGACATCGTGCCTTCATACCGTAGTAAGGGGTACCCCTAATCCAGGGTATCGACAGTGGTCCCCGGGCCCGCCTTAGGGGCGGATGCGAGCCTGCAGGTGGGGCCAGAGTTTGACTGGCGATTGGCTCGCTGCTCCTGTGCGCCCGTTGATGCAGTTTCTGCCGGCCCGCCTATGGTCACGCTGACTGCCACGCCTGTTCCCACGGCTAACTGGCCCATGACCTCCGTACTTAATGCCTTTGTTGGGACATGCGCGGGGTGCCTTGAGTCGCTGCATTGGTTTTTGAAAATTTATCTTCTTAGTCTTCTACGACGGTCTCGAGGAGGCGCGGTATTGGCGCGAGCGGCGGTGCAACTTTCCTGTACCCAGGAACCGACGCGCCGGGTGTATGACATGTGGGCCTAGGCCCCCATGCCAGAGGTTGAACCATCAGTTGCAGCGAAGCCCAGGGGGCGCGCAACCGCGGGGCGGTTGCATGCTCCTTGTGCGGCGGTTCGCCAACTTGACCACTGGTTGTGGTGGAGATGGAAGGGCGTATAACCGCAGGGCGGTTGCACGTTCCTTGTGCGACGATTCGCCTTCTTGACCGCTGGTTGCGGTGGAGATGGAAGGGCGTATAACCGCAGGGCGGTTGCACGCTCCTTGCATGAGTTACGCAGGGTCGGGCCCCATGCCATAGGCTGGGTGCCTTGGTGTGCGTTGGGGGAGACCTGCCCGTGACGCTTCGGGGCACGAGCGGTGAAATCTGCCTTTAAAAAGGAGTTCACCACCCGGGCAGTAGCCATGCCTCGCTTTTCTTGCATTCACCATGCCCTTCCGCTTTCCGAGCCTCTGGATGGGGCGCGCCGGTGTTCGCTGGGGGGATTCGTGTTAGGGTCACCCCCCCAGCGGTCTCTGAAAGGGAATTAGGCTTACACCTAGCTCCTAAATAATTTTGGTGGTTGAATTGCCCAACACAAATCTTTGGACTAACTAGTTTGCTCTAGTGTATAAGTTATACAGGTGCAAAAGGTTCACACTTAGCCAATAAAAAGACCAAGAGTTGGGTTCAACACAAGAGCAAAGGAGCAACAGAAGGCTTCTCTGGTCTGGCGCACCGGACTGTCCGGTGTGCCACCGGACATGTCCGGTGCACCAGGGGACTCCAACTTCGAACTGCTCGGCTTCGGGAATTTCCAGAGGCCACTCCGCTAAAATTCACCGGACTGTCCGGTGTACACCGGACAGTGTCCGGTGCTCCAAGGGAGGTCGTCCTCAGGAACTCGCCAGCCTCGGGTTTTCACTCCAGCCGCTTCGCTATAATTCACCGGACTGTCCGGTGTGCACCGGACTGTCCGGTGCATCTGCGGAGCAATGGCTACTTCAGGCGCCAACGGCTACCTGCAGCGCATTTATTGCGCGCCAGCGCGCAGAGGTCAGGCACGCCCATGCCGGCGCACCGGACAGTGAACAGTGCATGTCCGGTGCGCCACCGGACATCAAGGCGGGCCCAGAAGTCAGAACTCCAACGGTCAATTTCCAACGGCACTGTTGACGTGGCTGGGGCACCGGACTGTCCGGTGTGCACCGGACTGTCCGGTGTGCCATCGAACAGACGGCCTCCACCAACGGTCAAGTTTGGTGGTTGGGGCTATAAATACCCCAACCACCCCACCATTCATTGCATCCAAGTTTTCCACTTCTCAACCATCTACAAGAGCTAGGCATTCAATTCTAGACACACCCAAAGAGATCAAATCCTCTCCAATTCCATACAAAGCCTAAGTGACTAGTGAGAGTGATTTGCCGTGTTCATTTGAGCTCTTGCGCTTGGATTGCTTTCTCTCTTTCATTCTTTCTTGTGATCAATACTCGCTTGTAACCAAGGCAAGAGACACCAATTGTGTGGTGGTCCTTGCGGGGAGGTTTTGCTCCCGGTTGATTTGAGAAGAGAAAGCTCACTCGGTCCGAGGGACCGTTTGAGAGAGGGAAGGGTTGAAAGAGACCCGGCCTTTGTGGCCTCCTCAACGGGGAGTAGGTTTGAGAGAACCGAACCTCGGTAAAACAAATCCGCTTGTCTCACTTCATTATTCGCTTGCGATTTGTTTTGCGCCCTCTCTCGCGGACTCTATTACATTTCTAACGCTAACCCGGCTTGTAGTTGTGATTATTTTTGAGAATTTCAGTTTCGCCCTATTCACCCCCCCTCTAAGCAACTTTCAATTGGTATCAGAGCCCGGTACTTCATTAGAGCCTAACCGCTCGAAGTGATGACGGGAGATCACACCAAGAGGGAGATGGAGACCGGCGACAAGCCCACTACAAGCCAAGGGAGCACTTCATCGGAAGAGTCCCACACCAAAAGGAGGGAGAAGAGGAAGGTCTCCTCCAAAGGGAAGGAGAAAAGATCTTCTTCGCACCACGAAGAAAAGAAGAAGGACTCCTCCAAAGGAAAGGAGAAAGTATCTTCTTCACATCACAAAGAGAAGAAAGAAAAGTCCTCTTCCCACAAGCCGCATCGGAGTGGGGACAAGAAGAAGAGGATGAGGAAAGTGGTCTACTACGAGACCGATTCTTCATCGACATCCACCTCCGGCTCCGACGCGGCATCCGTCACTTCTAAGCGCCAAGAGCGTAAGAAGTATAGTAAGATCCCCCTACGCTACCCCCGCATTCCTAAACATACACCTTTGCTTTCCGTCCCATTAGGTAAACCACCAACTTTTAATGGTGAAGATTATGCTATGTGGAGTGATTTAATGCGATTTCATCTAACCTCACTCCACAAAAGTATATGGGATGTTGTTGAGTTTGGTGTACAGGTACCATCCGTAGGGGATGAAGACTATGATACGGATGAAGTCGCCCAAATCGAGCACTTCAACTCCCAAGCCACAACCATTCTCCTCGCCTCTCTAAGCAAGGAGGAATACAACAAAGTGCAAGGGTTGAAGAATGCAAAGGAGATTTGGGACCTACTCAAGACCGCGCACGAGGGTGATGAACTCACCAAGATCACCAAGCGGGAAACGATCGAGGGGGAGCTCGGTCGCTTTCGTCTTCGCCCAGGGGAGGAGCCACAAGATATGTACAACCGGCTCAAAACCTTGGTGAACCAAGTGCGCAACCTCGAGAGCAAAAAGTGGGATGACCACGAAGTGGTTAAGGTTATTTTAAGAGCTCTTATTTTTCTTAACCCCACTCAAGTTCAATTAATTCGTGGTAATCCTAGATATCCACTAATGACCCCCGAGGAAGTTATCGGGAATTTTGTGAGCTTTGAATGCATGATCAAAGGATCAAAGAAGATCAACGAGCTTGACGAACCCTCCACATCCGAGGCGCAACTGGTGGCCTTCAAGGCGACGGAGGAGAAGAAGGAGGAGTCTACACCAAGTAGACAACCAATTGACCCCTCCAAGCTCGACAATGAGGAGATGGCTTTAATCATCAAAAGCTTTCGCCAAATCCTCAAGCAAAGGAGAGGGAAAGACTACAAGTCCCGCTCCAAGAAGGTTTGCTACAAGTGTGGTAAGCCCGGTCACTTTATTGCTAAGTGTCCATTATCAAGTGATAGTGACAGGGGCGACGACAAGAAGGGGAGAAGAAAGGAGAAGAAGAGGTACTACAAGAAGAAGGGCGGCGATGCCCATGTTTGTCGGGAATGGGACTCCGACGAAAGCTCAAGCGACTCCTCCGACGACGAGGACGCCGCCAACATCGCCGTCACCAAGGGACTTCTCTTCCCCAACGTCGGCCACAAGTGCCTCATGGCAAAGGACGGCAAAAAGAAGAAGGTTAAAACTAAATCCTCCACAAAATATGAATCCTCTAGTGATGACAATGCTAGTGATGAGGAGGATAACTTGCTTACCCTTTTTGCCAACCTTAACATGGAACAAAAGGAAAAATTAAATGAGCTAATTAGTGCTATCCATGAAAAGGACGATCTCTTGGACTCCCAAGAGGACTTCCTAATCAAGGAAAATAAGAAACATGTTAAGGTTAAAAATGCTTATGCTCTAGAAATTGAGAAATGTCAAAAATTATCTAGTGAGCTAAGTACTTGCCATGAAACAATAGACAACCTTAGAAATGAAAATGCTAATTTGTTAGCTAAGGTTGATTTTCATGTTTGCAATGTTTCAATTCCCAACCCTAGAAATGATAATGATGATTTGCTTGCTAGGATTGAAGAATTGAACATTTCTCTTGCTAGTCTTAGATTAGAAAATGAAAATTTGATTGCTAAGACTAAAGATTTTGATGTTTGCAATTCTATTATTTCCGACCTTAGAACCAAGAATGATATGTTACATGCTAAGGTTGTTGAATTAAAATCTTGCAAACCCTCTACATCTACTATTGAACATGTATCTATTTGTGATAGATGTAGAGATGTTGATATCAATGCTATTCATGATCACATGTCTTTAATTAAACAACAAAATGATCATATAGCTAAATTAGATGCTAAAATTGTCGAGCATAACTTAGAAAATGAAAAGTTTAAATTTGCTAGAAGTATGCTCTATAATGGGAGACGCCCTGGCATCAAGGATGGCATTGGCTACCAAAGGGGAGACAATGTCAAACTTAATGCCCCCCCTAAGAACTTGTCTAACTTTGTTAAGGGCAAGGCTCCCATGCCTCAAGATAACGAGGGTTACATTTTATACCCTGCCGGTTATCCTGAGAGCAAGATTAGGAAAATTCATTCTAGGAAGTCTCACTCTGGTCCTAATCATGCTTTCATGTATAAGGGTGAGACATCTAGTTCTAGGCAACCAACCCGTGCCAAGTTGCCTAGAAAGAAAACTCCTAATGCATCAAATGATCATGCTATTTCATTTAAAACTTTTGATGCTTCTTATGTGCTTACTAGCAAATCTGGCAAGGTAGTTGCCAAATTTGTTGGGGGGAAACACAAGGGTTCAAAGACTTGTGTTTGGGTACCCAAAGTTCTTGTTTCTAATGCTAAAGGACCCAAAACCGTTTGGGTACCTAAAATCAAGAACTAAAATTGTTTTGTAGGTTTATGCATCCGGGGGCTCAAGTTGGATACTCGACAGCGGGTGCACAAACCACATGACAAGGGAGAAAAGGATGTTCTCCTCATATGAGAAAAACCAAGATCCCCAACGAGCTATCACATTCGGGGATGGAAATCAAGGTTTGGTCAAAGGATTGGGTAAAATTGCTATATCTCCTGACCATTCCATTTCAAATGTTTTTCTTGTTGATTCACTAGATTACAATTTGCTTTCCGTATCCCAATTATGTCAAATGGGCTACAACTGTCTATTTACTGATATAGGTGTTACTGTCTTTAGAAGAAGTGATGATTCAATAGCATTTAAGGGAGTGTTAGAGGGTCAGCTATACTTGGTAGATTTTGATAGAGCTGAACTCGACACTTGCTTAGTTGCTAAGACAAACTTGGGTTGGCTCTGGCACCGCCGACTAGCCCATGTTGGAATGAAGAATCTTCATAAGCTTCTAAAGGGGGAACACATTTTAGGACTAACCAATGTTCATTTTGAGAAAGACAGGATTTGTAGCGCATGCCAAGCCGGGAAGCAAGTTGGCACTCATCATCCACACAAGAACATCATGACTAGTGACAGGCCACTGGAACTCCTTCACATGGATCTATTCGGCCCGATCGCTTACATAAGCATCGGCGGGAGTAAGTACTGTCTAGTTATTGTGGATGATTATTCTCGCTTCACTTGGGTGTTCTTTTTGCAGGACAAATCTCATACCCAAGAAACCTTAAAGGGATTCTTGAGACGGGCTCAAAATGAGTTCGGCTTAAGGATCAAGAAAATTAGAAGCGACAACGGGACGGAGTTCAAGAACTCTCAAATTGAAGGCTTCCTTGAGGAGGAGGGCATCAAGCATGAGTTCTCTTCTCCCTACACTCCACAACAAAATGGTGTAGTGGAGAGGAAGAATCGAACTCTATTGGACATGGCAAGAACCATGCTTGATGAGTACAAGACACCGGATCGGTTTTGGGCCGAAGCGGTCAACACCGCTTGCTACGCCATCAACCGGTTATATCTTCACCAAATCCTCAAGAAGACATCCTATGAACTCCTAACCGGTAAAAAGCCCAATATTTCATATTTTAGAGTTTTTGGTAGCAAATGCTTTATTCTTGTTAAGAGAGGTAGAAAATCTAAATTTGCACCTAAAACTGTAGAAGGCTTTTTACTAGGTTATGACTCAAACACAAGGGCATATAGAGTCTTTAACAAGTCCTCAGGACTTGTTGAAGTTTCTTGTGACGTTGTGTTTGATGAGACTAACGGCTCTCAAGAAGAGCAAGTTGATCTTGATGAGACAGGTGAAGAACAGGCTCCATGCATCGCGCTAAGGAACATGTCCATTGGGGATGTGTGTCCTAAGGAATCCGAAGAGCCTCCACATGCACAAGATCAACCATCCTCCTCCATGCAAGCATCTCCACCAACTCAAATTGAGGATGAGGCTCAAGATATTGAACAAGATGATCAAGAAGATGAGCCACCTCAAAATGACGGCAACGATCAAGGGGGAGATGCAAATGATGAAGACAAGGAGGATGAACAACCAAGGCCGCCACACCCAAGAGTCCACCAAGCAATACAACGAGATCACCCCGTCGACACCATTCTCGGCGACATTCATAAGGGGGTAACCACTCGATCTCGTGTTGCACATTTTTGTGAACATTACTCTTTTGTTTCCTCTATTGAGCCGCACAGGGTAGAGGAAGCACTTCAAGATTCGGATTGGGTGATGGCGATGCAAGAGGAGCTCAACAATTTCACAAGGAATGAGGTATGGCATTTAGTTCCATGTCCTAATCAAAATGTTGTAGGAACCAAGTGGGTCTTCCGCAACAAGCAAGACGAGCATGGTGTGGTGACAAGGAACAAAGCTCGACTCGTGGCCAAGGGGTATTCACAAGTCGAAGGTTTGGATTTCGGTGAAACCTATGCACCCGTAGCTAGGCTTGAGTCAATTCGCATATTATTAGCCTATGCTACTTACCATGGCTTCAAGCTTTATCAAATGGACGTGAAGAGTGCCTTCCTCAATGGACCAATCAAGGAGGAGGTCTATGTTGAGCAACCTCCCGGCTTTGAAGACAGTGAGTACCCTAACCATGTTTATAGGCTCTCTAAGGCGCTTTATGGGCTCAAGCAAGCCCCAAGAGCATGGTATGAATGCCTTAGAGATTTCCTTATTGGAAATGGCTTCAAAGTCGGCAAAGCCGATCCTACTTTATTCACTAAAACTCTTGACAATGATTTGTTTGTATGCCATATTTATGTTGATGATATTATATTTGGGTCTACTAACGAATCTACATGTGAAGAATTTAGTAGGATCATGATAAAGAAATTCGAGATGTCTATGATGGGGGAGTTGAAGTATTTTCTAGGATTTCAAGTCAAGCAACTCCAAGAGGGCACTTTCATTTGCCAAACAAAGTATACTCAAGACATTTTAAGCAAGTTTGGAATGAAGGATGCCAAGCCCATCAAGACTCCCATGGGAACAAATGGGCATCTCGACCTCGACACGGGAGGTAAGTCCGTGGATCAAAAGGTATACCGGTCGATGATTGGTTCATTGCTTTATTTATGTGCATCTCGACCGGACATTATGCTTTCCGTTTGCATGTGTGCAAGATTTCAAGCCGACCCTAAGGAATCACACCTTACGGCCGTAAAACGAATCTTGAGATATTTAGCTTATACTCCTAAGTTTGGGCTTTGGTACCCTCGGGGATCCACATTTGATTTGATTGGTTATTCGGATGCCGATTGGGCAGGGTGTAAGATTAATAGAAAGAGCACATCGGGGACTTGCCAGTTCTTGGGAAGATCCTTGGTGTCTTGGGCTTCAAAGAAGCAAAATTCGGTTGCTCTTTCTACCGCCGAAGCCGAGTACATTGCCGCAGGCCACTGTTGCGCGCAACTGCTTTGGATGAGGCAAACCCTGCGGGACTACGGTTACAAACTAACCAAAGTTCCTCTTCTATGTGATAATGAGAGTGCAATCCACATGGCGGATAATCCCGTTGAGCATAGCCGCACTAAACACATAGCCATTCGGTATCATTTTCTTAGGGATCACCAACAAAAGGGGGATATCGAGATTTCATACATTAACACTAAAAATCAATTAGCCGATATCTTTACCAAGCCACTTGATGAACAATCTTTTACCAGACTTAGGCATGAGCTTAATATTCTTGATTCTAGGAATTTCTTTTGCTAATCTGCACACATAGCTCATAAATGTACCTTTGATCATGTCTCTTTTATATATGCTATGACTAATGTGTTTTCAAGTGTATTTCAAACCAAGTCATAGGTATATTGAAAGGGAATTGGAGTCTTCGGCGAAGACAAGGCTTCCACTCCACTCTACTACTCATCCTTCGCCGTCACTCCGCTCCACTCTCCGTCTTTGGTATAATCCTCACTCCTATGTTTCATTTGCCAAAGGGGAGAAAATAGTCATCAAATGGGCTCTAATGATTCCGTTTTTGGCGATTCATGCCAAAGGGGGAGAAAATATGAGCCCAGAGCAAAAGGACCGCACCACCACCCTAATTTTAACCTAATTTTAACATATGATTTTCAATTGGTTGAAAATTTCAAAATTGGTATCTCTCTGTGTTCTAAAGGGGGAGCAAGTAGTATTTTCAAAACTTGATATCTTAAAACCCTCTTGAACACTAAGAGGAGAATCTATTTGAGGGGGAGTTTTGTTTAGTCAAAGGAAAAGCATTTTGAACAAGGGGAGAGAATTTCAAATCTTGAAAATGCTTTGCAAAAATCTTACTCTTTTATCTTTGACTATCTTGCAAAAAGTTCTTGAAAAGAAGTTACAAAAGATTTTGCAAAACAAAACTTTTGGTGCAAATGTGGTCCAATATGTCAAAAACAAAGAAACAATCCATGCGCATCATGTAAGTATTCATATTGGCTCAATTCCAAGCAACCTTTGCACTTACATTATGCAAACTAGTTCAATTATGCACCTCTATATTTGCTTTGTTTTGTGTTGGCATCAATCACCAAAAAGGGGGAGATTGAAAGGGAATTAGGCTTACACCTAGCTCCTAAATAATTTTGGTGGTTGAATTGCCCAACACAAATCTTTGGACTAACTAGTTTGCTCTAGTGTATAAGTTATACAGGTGCAAAAGGTTCACACTTAGCCAATAAAAAGACCAAGAGTTGGGTTCAACACAAGAGCAAAGGAGCAACAGAAGGCTTCTCTGGTCTGGCGCACCGGACTGTCCGGTGTGCCACCGGACATGTCCGGTGCACCAGGGGACTCCAACTTCGAACTGCTCGGCTTCGGGAATTTCCAGAGGCCACTCCGCTAAAATTCACCGGACTGTCCGGTGTACACCGGACAGTGTCCGGTGCTCCAAGGGAGGTCGTCCTCAGGAACTCGCCAGCCTCGGGTTTTCACTCCAGCCGCTCCGCTATAATTCACCGGACTGTCCGGTGTGCACCAGACTGTCCGGTGCATCTGCGGAGCAACGGCTACTTCAGGCGCCAACGGCTACCTGCAGCGCATTTATTGCGCGCCAGCGCGCGCAGAGGTCAGGCACGCCCATGCCGGCGCACCGGACAGTGAACAGTGCATGTCCGGTGCGCCACCGGACATCAAGGCGGGCCCAGAAGTCAGAACTCCAACAGTCAATTTCCAACGGCACTGTTGACGTGGCTGGGGCACCGGACTGTCCGGTGTGCACCGGACTGTCCGGTGTGCCATCGAACAGACGGCCTCCACCAACGGTCAAGTTTGGTGGTTGGGGCTATAAATACCCCAACCACCCCACCATTCATTGCATCCAAGTTTTCCACTTCTCAACCATCTACAAGAGCTAGGCATTCAATTCTAGACACACCCAAAGAGATCAAATCCTCTCCAATTCCATACAAAGCCTAAGTGACTAGTGAGAGTGATTTGCCGTGTTCATTTGAGCTCTTGCGCTTGGATTGCTTTCTCTCTTTCATTCTTTCTTGTGATCAATACTCGCTTGTAACCAAGGCAAGAGACACCAATTGTGTGGTGGTCCTTGCGGGGAGGTTTTGCTCCCGGTTGATTTGAGAAGAGAAAGCTCACTCGGTCCGAGGGACCGTTTGAGAGAGGGAAGGGTTGAAAGAGACCCGGCCTTTGTGGCCTCCTCAACGGGGAGTAGGTTTGAGAGAACCGAACCTCGGTAAAACAAATCCGCTTGTCTCACTTCATTATTCGCTTGCGATTTGTTTTGCGCCCTCTCTCGCGGACTCTATTACATTTCTAACGCTAACCCGGCTTGTAGTTGTGATTATTTTTGAGAATTTCAGTTTTGCCCTATTCACCCCCCTCTAGGCGACTTTCAGTCTCACCGCTGGGCAGCTCGCGCTCTTCGTTTCCTACACGGTGGTGCTGCCGACCTTGTCTTTTTCTTGCTGCTGTTGGAGGGGTGCGACCTCATGGGGGTTGGCGCTCTTCTACCATCGCTCGGCTTCAAGGATTTTCATCATGCAGCCCGGCTGCAGTCTCCCACCAGTGGTCATCTACAAGGATGACCACCAGCCTCGTGGTGGAGAGAAGCGAGCCGGGCTGCGGCCTCCCCCTACCCTCAGCTTCAAGGATGTTCATCATCCTCGCTGGGGTGGAAGGCGAGCCGAGTCGAGGCCCTACCCTCCACATGGGCTGGTGACCCACTTCTTCCTCCAGCATTTGGAGGAGAAGGATGTTCAGCAGCCTTGCGGAGGAGGCGAACCTCGGCTACGCGGGGCCGGCCGGCTGCAGGTGCCGTTAGCTGCAGCGTGTCTGGCTCCTTGGCCTGGATGGCTTTGGTGCCGCCTCCAATGCTGCCTCCCACCGTCAAGTGGGGCGTGGCTGTTCGTCCACCGCACGGGCGATGGTCGCGCTGTGCGCAGGTCCGCCGCACCTGTAGCGTCCCCTACGCCACTGACCACGCTGTTCCGACCGCCAGGGGGGTTGTACAAGATGTCGTATGCGCGTGGAGGTGGTGGCCACGTTCTTGGATGGCCTTGTCCTCACCCCCGCAGGAGGACGGGGGTGAGGACCTTTCTGCACGCGTTGAGGCGTCCGCCGTCACCAGTAAGCCACCGGTGCAGAGGTGGTCGCCTCCGCTGGCGGGGGCTGCCCGTTGCAGAGGTGGTCGCTGCCGCTGGTGAGGCTGCCCGGTGCAGAGGTGGTTGCCTCCGCTGGCGAGACTACCAGCGCCACCTGCGACCGAGCCTCCAACTCTTTGGCTTTAATGGCCTCGTTGTCGCCACCCGTAGGAGGACGGGGGCGAGGACCTCTTTGCAATGGCGCGCACATTGAGGCGGCCATCACCGCTGTCACACCGTCTTGGAGGATTCCACAAGGACAGCGGCCACGAACTTCCAACTCGACTCCACTGGCGTCTGGTAGTTTATACCTGCAGAGTAGAGATGGAACTAGGATTCCGCTTGAAGGCGGATGTAATACTTTTGCTTTTTGTAAGGTACGTTTGAGTACTATTTATCAAGCAGTATTAGCACTTATCTGTGTACCACTTGTCCCTATTGTGTGTGGCGTAACCGATTCCTCCTTGGTACTTGGCCCCCTGGGATGTAGGCTCGATTTGTTGAGGCTGCAGACCAGCATACCTAAGAAAGAGTTGGCAATGGCCCATAGGAGGTAGCCTCGACTGGGACCTGGGCCTGTACACAGCTTCAGCTAGGGAGCATTAGTAGCACACCCGTAGGACCCACCACCTGACACTAGCCATCCTTTGATACATGCTCGGGACCTGCAGGGTCTAGCCTAGGAAGCCAAAGTTGTGTGTCGGGGCCCCCTGGATGGTGGTTCTAGGTACTAGGACACCCGTCGCAGAGTGGTGGAGCGTGCAGGCCCACGGTACGGAACCAGGCTGAGCGGCTACACGACTCCGGACCTCCCTAGGAGACAAGTGTCCATTCTCTAGTTCCGGACCCCAGGTTGCCAGACCTATAGGACTTATAGCTCCAAATACTAGGGTACCCGTCATGGAGTGGTGGAGTGTGCAGGCTTTCAGGTATGGGACCAGGCAAAGTGGCCATAGAGGCTCCGGACCACCCCATGGAACGAGCTCCCGCTCTTTAGAGTCAGCCCCCAGGCTGTCGGGCCCTCCCGCTTTCGCAGAGAGGTCCTAAACTGCAAGCCTGGCTATTCAATTCGGATGTCATCATGTCTAATGGGATTGGAACTGTTCGGGTGGGTTAGATAAAATAACATCCGGAAAACTGCAAGGTAAAACCATGGAGCAGTAGGATAAAACTATCATACAGGCACATCTGAGGAGGTGAATCTTTTCTTTATAACCTGTCATGCATGGGTGTAGACCAACATGCCGGGTTTACGAGGGCGGACCTCACCGGGTTGGCGTTCACGTGTGCGCTACCTAGTTACAAAAAGGGAGAAAAATTCGACCCCTCAGACTTGCTTCTATGGATAGAACTTACAGACATGCTCTAGTGGTCAGGAAGAGGTACTCCTTCAGTCGTAGCAAGATAGTCGCCCTCAGGTTGGTGTATTCCCGTCACCTTGAAGGGTCCTTCCTAGCTGGGGGAGCGTTGCGGAGCCCTTCTAGGTTTGGTACTTGCCGTAGGACTAGGTCCTAACCCTGGGTTCCCATCTACGTTTGATGAAAGAGTCCTCGTCCTCGTACTGTAGCCATTTCTGCATGGACTTGTCAGAAGTCTGGACCCGTGGGGAGTCCAGAAGGGTTTCCGGGGGAAGGTAGGCTTCGGCCCCGTAGATCGGGGAGCACGGGGTCCCTCTAGGGGTCCGTCTAGTTGTCCCCACCGGAGTAGGAACCTCTGGCAAAGACATCCTTTAGGTCCCCCTCGGGTGACTGATACCCGAGGTCTTGTTCAGCTGCGGCCACCTCGCCGTCGTCGACCTTTTCTTTGCCAGGTCGGCAACAAGGTGGGGAGCCATCCTTGGAGGACTGCTCGCGCCGCTCGCTGGCATGTTTCGTGAGATCAATGATCTCGTGACACTCCACGGCGCTGTGGCGACCGTTGAGGTGCAGAGGGCATGGGCCGCTGTTACACCTCTGTGGCCGTGGGCGTTTGTTGCGGTCGCCCCGGCCCCCGGTCGTGGCTGCGACGACTAAAGCGTTGGACCGCGATCTCTGGAAGTCACGGTCCTTCTTCTTTTTCTTCTTACCGTCCCGGGGGACGGCACCCAAGCCTCCCAACTAGGCAACCCCGGTTTGTGGGGCCGAGTGCCATGCACGGCCCTCGTCGGCTCTGGTGCATTTGTCGGCCAGAGCAAAGAGCGTGGGGACAGTCTCCACGTCATGCGTGGCCAACTTCTCCAGCATTTTCTTATCACGTACTCCCTGTCGGAATGCCATGATGATGGAAGCATCAGAAATGCGAGGTATAGTACCTCGCACCTTGGTGAAGCGGGAGATGAACGTTAGGAGAGTCTCCCCGGGCTGCTGCCTCACCGCATGGAGGTGGGCCTCCACACCGTGCTGCTAGTAAGCACCAACGAAGTTTGCAACAAACCGCGCACAGACCTCTTCCCAGGAGTAGATTGACCATGGGGCGAGGTTCATGAGCCAAGTCCGGGCAGGTCCAGACAAGGCGACATGAAAATATGTCGCCATCACAGCGGTGTTTCCACCTGCTGCCGTGATGGCGGTGACGTACACCTGCAGGAACTCCGACGGGTTTGATGTTTCGTCGTACTTTTCCGGCAGGTGTGGCCGGAACTTGGGCGGCCATGACGCCGCACGGAGATGATTCGCGAGAGCGGCGTAGTCCACGCCGGCCAAGGGGACACCCGCTTGGGACCGGGTGCTTATTGGTGTCTGCGGTGCTACCGCAGCGAAGTCCTGATTGAGGTTGTGACCCTCGATGTTTTGGCGGCGCTCGCACGCTCTCTCCAAAGAGACCCGAGCGTCCTCTCCCACATGTCTACGGTCGAGTTCTGCCTGAAGGTCGTTGGTCTGTGCGCCCCTTACTGAGGGTGAGCGCACAGACACCGACGCCTCATGTTGGCGCCGGGATGACCGTGGCCTCGACCTGGTCGAGGTAGAATGTGCCATGCCGAGCAGTCGGTCGATGTCGTCCCGCCATTGCTTCATGGCCCCTGGTGAGGCCATGGAGCTTGGTGGGTGTCGCAGCAACTCCCTGGCTGATGACAATGCTCCCAGAGTCACCCTCGACGGAGTCCGGGATATCTGTGCAGCTGTACGCTGTCGTGCGGTGTGCACAGCAGCAGTGCCCGACATAGGGTGGTTGGGAACCTGTGGTGTGGAAGAAGCAGCTTCTTCCTCCACCACGAAATCCACCAAAGTCTCAGCACGGTGCTCAATGATTTGCACCATCATGCTGAGTGAGAAAACAAGCAAAAACCTAATGCCTAGCCCCCTACCTGGCGCGCCAAATGTCGGAGAGGGAATTCTCCGGCCGGATGGCGGATTGCACCCGCCCTAAGTCCTAAGATGAGGAAGGGGCTTACGCGTTTTGCCTGTCTTGCTAAGCGATCATCAAGCACATGAACACGCGAGGATTTATAGTGGTTCGGGCCGCCGGAACGTAATACCCTACTCCACTGTGTGTTGGATTGTTGTGGAAGCTTGAGCTGTGTGTAAGCCTGAATGACTTGCGTCCAAGTGTTGTCTAGTGCTTGCGTTGTAACATTGTATGCCTCCCCTTTTATAGTTCAAGCGGGGCATGTACAAGGGTTCTAAGCCCCGACACATGGGCCCAGGGACAAATGGAAGGATGGAACTTCTGCTTGCCATGCCCGTGTAATCTTCGTGCGCCCTGACACCCGAGATCTCGGCGTGCAGGGGGAAGCTTCTCGTATAAGGGATGAGTACAGTGCACCGCGTAGCACGGGCACACTGTTTCAACAATGGACTGGACATGTGCGCTGTCTGCAGGGTGGCCCTGGCGCCGCCTGCCAGTGGAAAGGATAGGACGCAATAAATGCCATGGGGGCACATCATCTGTCAGAAGGGTGGACAGGCGGCGTGTCCTCTCCGCAATAAATGCGGAGGCCACGCGGCTCAGAGCCCTTACGTCACGCTCCGCCGGCTGGCCTACGTCATGGACAATAAGCCATGTTGCTGCTTTAGACCCTTGACCGAGCGGGGGGCGGAGGCGCTACAGATAGAGCCAGGACACGCGTCAGTCCCGGACCCAGGCCTAGGTTATGACACTCCTTTTCCCGGGACTTTGTTATGGGCGGTCCGGAGCTCACTTGGTGGGGTCCGAACCTTTTCCAATGGCTTTGGGCCACTTTACTTCGGGGGTCCGGGTCATGCACACAGGGGTCCGGCGTCTTCTGGGCCCGATAGCATTATCTCCGAGAACGCCACCCTAACTGCCCACAAGAAACCCCTGAGGCTGTTCTCCGCGTGGCTATGGGTAGCCGCACAGACATCGTGCCTTCATACCGTAGTAAGGGGTACCCCTAATCCAGGGTACCGACACAGTCCATACCAAAACTTGCATAAATCGCATGAAAGAATTTATACAACACAAGTTTGCTAGATACCAAAATATATTTTCCTATGACTGATGAAAACTGGAGAACGTTGCCTAAAACCTACAATCTAGAACATTCAGAACCTCGAAGAGCAACCTAAGATTGTGACGAAGAGAAGGAAGCCTCAACTGTCAGGATGAGTTGGAAGAAGCGTGAGCTAGGAGTCCTTCACTGCCCGACCATGGTCACCGAGACCGACGGCCCCCTCCACCGCCGATATGATCTTTTGCACCGAAATCCCGCCTGAGAGGATGATTTCTGTAACAAATCCCTCACAATAAATAGAAACGACATTTAGAAAAGATATGTGGTAAACAATGGGAACTGATGTTTATATACCAATTACCAATTATAATATTCTAGCAACTGCTCCTTGCATACATGTAAAAAAATGGCATTTGATAACAATAGAATTCTTTGTTCGAGTTAATATTATTCATAAACTAGGGGAGAACATTTAATATTTAGCTTTACACACTTGCACTGATGTTATAATATCTAGCTTTACACACCAACACATACTTTAAGGCTCGTTCTAGTTCAAATGCAGCATGAGCCCGGCTCTGGCAACTGCCAACCTCTTCGATCGCATACAGCCAAATCGCGTGTCACGGAAACCTATTGGCGCTGGAAAAAAATCATGATCCTTGGTCGACGGAAGGAAATAGACAAAGAGATTGATCGACGGGAGCAAACAGACGAGCGGTGACGTCGGGAGGAAGAAGAGAACACGGGCGCAGCGCCAAAAGCACTTTAAATAGGGACGATGATGAGAATTGAGAAGCCGTGAATCTCATTGGGAGCCGTCCGGGCGATCGGATGCTTTCGGTCTTCTGCCGTCCTCTGCAAATTGCACCAGAGCAGAAGCAAAGAAGGCCAAGGTACATTGTATGGCAGAGCGACGCGATTGGAAGAGACAAGCTATTTGAATGGACAACCAAAAGCAAAAGAGAATGCTTCTCTATACCATTTCGAGATTCAAACACCCCCGAAAAAATAGACAGCCCCAAACCTTTGAAATAAAGGCCTCAAACATATAATCATCAGTGACAAATATGCCCAATTTAAACATGAAAAAGAAATAACTACATAATTTGTTGTTAATGATTTATCAAACAAACACCTTTTATTGTTTCATTCCAGGTGTGTGGAAATAAACACTAAACGAAGACATGCATCTTCTACTGTGTGTATGGTACTTTGCACAATCAATGGAGACAAGCAATTCGACATTATATGTAAGAATAAGATGTAACGAACAATTAGGCAAATGAATGATACTGGCCCTGCAAGCCGACGAACATGACCACATTAGGCTTCCCTTTGCTGGGGGTGAAGGATGGCTTCTCGGGATCTAGCATCCTGCGTAACTCATCGACAACGGCCTACAGACACATAACAGAGAAATCAGCCTTCCGTCGGGCTCCATTTCCTGTGGCTCATCCACACCTGACAGGCTGACACTTCTGAAAAGCAGGGTCCCAAAACAATGCTAGAGAGGCCTAGCGATTAGCGTGGACAGTAATGATGGCGGTTAGCGGTCACGACGGTCGGTCAGTGCTCCAGCCAGGTCTCGAGTCGGCTCGGCGGCGGCTAGACCTTGTAGATGATGAGGAAGCAAGGGAGCACGCCACGACTATCGAGGACCACCAGCTCGCCGTCGCCCATGTCCACGGAGTCGTACGCAGAAGGCGGAGAGCAGCGCGCAGAGGCCACCAATGGCGTAGGACACGACGAGGCTGGGCCCCACGTAGAGGCGAGCGGCGTGGCCCATGGTCACGAACACGCCGGCGCCCACCATGCCGCCGAGCCCGAGCCCCACCAGGCTGCGCGCATGGCGACGGGGGTTGGGGCGGGACACGGGTGGTTGTTGGGGGGCATGGCTGCACGAGATGGAGGCGGGTGCGGGGGCGGCTACGCGCATGGCTGGGTGCCCGTGGCGGTGGGTGCGGGAGCGGGAGCGAGAGCGACGCAATCAGACGGTTGGGATGGAGGCAGGATTGATGCGATAATCGGATGATCGAGATGGAGGCAGGGGCATGGTTGTGCCTAGTCTACACTATTGCCTTAAGGATTAGTAGAGATATGGTGTTACTTAAACCAGCGAGACACTGACACGGTGCCATCTTAGCCTGACCTCTAACGTGGGCCACAACGTGAGACCTACTTCATTACAACGTAAGAGGTTATAAAATTGCTATTAGAACCATATGTCATAGACTTAGAGACAATTTCAATTCATAAGCACAATAACAATTATAACGAGGAGACAATGTTGTGAGTGATAGCTCGCTTTTGAGAGGAATATGTTTCTCTTGTTTTTTATTTTATTTTCTTTTTGGTTGTCTACACATTAGTGTGTAGAGCCCGAGAGTAATCTTAGTTCACTTGTATCAGTTTGATGTAATTGTCTACTATTAATAAAGCTTATAAGGTAAATAAAAATAATAGCGATGCTTTCTTATGGAAAATTGACGACATTTTTTTGCACTATAATTGTCACATGCGGGTTTCAGGGTGCACCAAGACACAGGCGCGAGATAATCACTGAAAGGGAATTAGGCTTACCCCTAGTTCCTAAATAATTTTGGTGGTTGAATTGCCCAACACAAATATTGGACTAACTAGTTTGCTCTAGTACTCAAGTTATACAGGTGCAAAAGGTTCACACTTAGCCAATATAAAGACTAAGTTTTGGATTCAACAAAGGAGCAACGAGGCAACCGAAGGCACCTCTGGCTGAAGGCACCGGACTGTCCGGTGTGCACCGGACAGTGTCCGGTGCGCCCAGAGGACTCCAACTCCAACTCTTCGCTCTCGGGAATTTTCGGAAGCCGGCGCGCTATAATTCACCGGACTGTCCGGTGTGCACCGGACATGTCCGGTGCTCCAAGGAAGCGCGGTCTCCGGAACTCGCCAGCCTCAGGTTCGCGCGGCAGCCGCTCCGCTAAAATTCACCGGACTGTCCGGTGTGCACCGGACTGTCCGGTGTACCAGCGGAGCAACGGCTCTTTTCGGCGCCAACGGCTCCCTGCGGTGCATTTAATGCGCGCGCAGCGCGCACAAACGTCAGACATGCCCATACTGGTGCACCGGACATCAAACAGTACATGTCCGGTGTGCACCGGACACCCAGGAGGGCCCAGAAGTCAGAAGCTCCAACGGTCAGAATCCAACGGTAGTGATGACGTGGCAGGGGCACCGGACTGTCCGGTGTGCACCGGACTGTCCGGTGCGCCATCGAGCAGACGCCTCCAGCCAACGGTCAAGTTTGGTGGTTGGGGCTATAAATACCCCAACCACCCCACAATCATTGCATCCAAGTCTTCCACTTCTCAACCACTTACAAGAGCTAGGCATTCAATTCTAGACACACCCAAAGAGATCAAATCCTCTCCAATTCCACACAAACCCTAAGTGACTAGTGAGAGTGATTTGCCGTGTTCATTTGAGCTCTTGCGCTTGGATCGCTTTCTTTCTTTCTCACTTACTCTTGTGATCAACACTCAATTGTAATCAAGGCAAGAGGCACCAATTGTGTGGTGGCCCTTGCGGGGAAGTTTTGTTCCCGGCTTTGATTTGAGAAGAGAAAGCTCACTCGGTCCGCGGGACCGTTTGAGAGAGGGAAGGGTTGAAAGAGACCCGGCCTTTGTGGCCTCCTCAACGGGGAGTAGGTTTGAGAGAACCGAACCTCGGTAAAACAAATCCTCGTGTCCCACTTCATTATTCGCTTGTGATTTGTTTTGCGCCCTCTCTCGCGGACTCTTTTATATTTCTAACGCTAACCCGGCTTGTAGTTGTGTTTATTTTTGAGAATTTCAGTTTCGCCCTATTCACCCCCCCTCTAGGCGACTATCAATTGGTATCAGAACCCGGTGCTTCATTAGAGCCTAACCGCTCGAAGTGATGTCGGGAGATCACGCCAAGAAGGAGATGGAGACCGGCGAAAAGCCCACTACAAGCCACGGGAGCACTTCATCGGAAGAGTCCCATACCAAGAGGAAGGAGAAGAAGAAGAGCTCCTCCAACAAAGGGAAGGAGAAGAAGAAGAGCTCCTCCAACAAAGGAAAGGAGAAGAAATCTTCTTCTCACCACAAGGAGAGGAGGGAGAAATCTTCTTCTCACAAGCCACGTCAGAGTGGGGACAAACACAAGAGGATGAGGAAAGTCGTCTATTACAAGACCGACACTTCATCGACATCTACCTCCGGCTCCGACGCGGCATCCGTCACTTCTAAGCGCCAAGAGCGCAAGAAGTATAGTAAGATCCCCCTACGATACCCTCGCATTTCCAAACATACACCTTTACTTTCCGTCCCATTAGGCAAACCACCAACTTTTGATGGTGAAGATTATGCTAGGTGGAGCGATTTAATGCGATTTCATCTAACCTCGCTCCACAAGAGTATATGGGATGTTGTTGAGTTTGGTGCGCAGGTACCGTCCGTAGGGGATGAGGACTATGATGAGGATGAGGTGGCCCAAATCGAGCACTTCAACTCTCAAGCAACGACAATACTCCTAGCCTCTTTGAGTAGAGAGGAATATAACAAAGTTCAAGGGTTGAAGAACGCAAAGGAGATTTGGGACTTACTCAAAACCGCGCACGAAGGTGATGAGCTCACCAAGATCACCAAGCGGGAAACGATTGAGGGGGAGCTCGGTCGGTTCCGGCTTCGCAAAGGGGAGGAGCCACAACACATGTACAATCGGCTCAAGACCTTGGTGAACCAAGTGCGCAACCTCGGGAGCGTAAAATGGGATGACCACGAGGTGGTTAAGGTTATTCTAAGATCTCTTATTTTCCTTAACCCTACTCAAGTTCAATTAATTCGTGGTAATCCTAGATACACTAAAATGACCCCCGAGGAAGTTATCGGGAATTTTGTAAGTTTTGAATGCATGATCGAAGGCTCGAGGAAGATCAACGAGCTTGATGAAGCCACCACATCCGAAGCTCAACCCGTTGCATTCAAGGCAACGGAGGAAAAGAAGGAGGAGTCTACACCAAGTCGACAACCAATAGACGCCTCCAAGCTTGACAATGAGGAAATGGCGCTCGTCATCAAGAGCTTCCGCCAAATCCTCAAGCAAAGGAGGGGGAAGGACTACAAGTCCCGCTCCAAGAAGGTTTGCTACAAGTGTGGTAAGCCCGGTCATTTTATTGCAAAATGTCCTATGTCTAGTGACAGTGACAGGGGCGACGACAAGAAGGGAAAGAGGAGAGAAAAGAAGAAGTATTACAAGAAGAAGGGCGGCGATGCCCATGTTTGTCGGGAGTGGGACTCCGACGAAAGCTCAAGCGACTCCTCCGACGACGAGGACGCCGCCAACATCGCCGTCACCAAGGGACTTCTCTTCCCCAACGTCGGCCACAAGTGCCTCATGGCAAAGGACGGCAAAAAGAAGGTTAAATCCAAATCCTCCACTAAATATGAATCTTCTAGTGATGACCATGCTAGTGATGAGGAGGATAACTTGCTTACCCTTTTTGCCAATCTTAACATGGAACAAAAAGAAAAATTAAATGAATTGATTAGTGCTATTCATGAGAAGGATGATCTCTTGGACTCCCAAGAGGACTTCCTAATCAAGGAAAATAAAAAACATGTTAAGGTTAAAAATGCTTACGCTCTACAAGTTGAAAAATGTGAAAAATTGTCTAGTGAGCTAAGCACTTGCCGTGAGATGATTGACAACCTTAGAAATGAAAATGCTAGTTTAAATGCTAAGGTTGATTCTCATGTTTGTAATGTTTCAATTCCCAATCCTAGAGATAATAATGATGATTTGCTTGCTAGGATTGAAGAATTAAACATTTCTCTTGCTAGCCTTAGATTAGAGAATGAAAATTTGATTGCTAAGGCTAAAGATTTTGATGTTTGCAAAGTTACAATTGCCGATCTTAGAGATAAGAATGATATACTTCGTGCTAAGATTGTTGAACTTAATTCTTGCAAACCATCTACATCTACCATTGAGCATGTCACTATTTGTACTAGATGTAGAAATGTTGATATTGATGCTATTCATGATCATATGGCTTTAATTAAACAACAAAATGATCATATAGCAAAACTAGATGCTAAAATTGCCGAGCACAACTTAGAAAATGAGAAATTTAAATTTGCTCGTAGCATGCTTTATAATGGGAGACGCCCTGGCATTAAGGATGGCATTGGCTATCAAAGGGGAGACAATGTCAAACTTAATGCCCCTCCAAAGAACTTATCTAACTTTGTAAAGGGCAAGGCTCCCATGCCTCAGGATAACGAGGGTTACATTTTGTTCCCTGCCGGCTATCCTGAGAGCAAAATTAGGAAAATTCATTCTAGGAAGTCTCACTCTGGCCCTAACTATGCTTTTATGTATAAGGGTGAGACATCTAGTTCTAGGCAACCGACTCGTGCTAAGTTGCCTAAGAAGAAAATTCCTAATGCATCAAATGAACATAGCATCTCATTTAAGACTTTTGATGCATCCTATGTTTTGACTAACAAATCCGGCAAGGTCGTTGCCAAGTTTGTTGGGGGCAAACACAAGGGGTCAAAGACTTGTGTTTGGGTACCCAAAGTTCTTGTTTCTAATGCCAAAGGACCCAAAACTGTTTGGGTACCTAAAGTCAAGAACTAAATTTGTTTTGTAGGTTTATGCATCCGGGGGCTCAAGTTGGATACTCGACAGCGGGTGCACAAACCACATGACAGGGGAGAAAAGGATGTTCTCCTCATATGAGAAAAACCAAGATCCCCAACGAGCGATCACATTCGGGGATGGAAATCAAGGTTTGGTCAAAGGTTTCGGTAAAATTGCTATATCTCCTGACCATTCCATTTCAAATGTTTTTCTTGTCGATTCATTAGATTACAATTTGCTTTCCGTATCCCAATTGTGTCAAATGGGTTACAACTGTCTATTTACTGATGTAGGTGTGACTGTCTTTAGAAGAAGTGATGATTCAATAGCATTTAAGGGAGTGTTAGAGGGTCAGCTATACTTGGTAGATTTTGATAGAGCTGAACTCGACACTTGCTTAGTTGCTAAGACTAACTTGGGTTGGCTCTGGCACCGCCGACTAGCCCATGTTGGAATGAAGAATCTTCATAAGCTTCTAAAGGGGGAACACATTTTGGGACTAACCAATGTTCATTTTGAGAAAGACAGGATTTGTAGCGCATGCCAAGCCGGGAAGCAAGTTGGCACCCATCATCCACACAAGAACATAATGACAAGTGACATGCCACTGGAGCTCCTCCACATGGATTTATTCGGCCCGATCGCTTACATAAGCATCGTCGGGAGTAAGTACTGTCTAGTTATTGTGGATGATTATTCTCGCTTCACTTGGGTATTCTTTTTGCAGGACAAATCTCAAACCCAAGAGACCTTAAAGGGATTCTTGAGACGGGCTCAAAATGAGTTCGACTTAAGAATCAAGAAAATTAGAAGCGACAACGGGACGGAGTTCAAGAACTCTCAAATTGAAGGCTTCCTTGAGGAGGAGGGCATCAAGCATGAGTTCTCCTCTCCCTACACTCCACAACAAAATGGTGTTGTGGAGAGGAAGAATCGAACTCTATTGGACATGGCAAGAACCATGCTTGATGAGTACAAGACACCGGACCGGTTTTGGGCCGAGGCGGTCAACACCGCCTGCTATGCCATCAACCGGCTATATCTTCACCGAATCCTCAAGAAGACATCCTATGAACTCCTAACCGGTAAAAAGCCCAATATTTCATATTTTAGAGTTTTTGGTAGCAAATGCTTTATTCTTGTTAAGAGAGGTAGAAAATCTAAATTTGCACCTAAAACTGTAGAAGGCTTTTTACTAGGATATGACTCAAACACAAGGGCATATAGAGTCTTTAACAAGTCCTCAGGACTTGTTGAAGTTTCTTGTGACGTTGTGTTTGATGAAACTAACGGCTCTCAAGTAGAGCAAGTTGATCTTGATGAGACAGGTGAAGAACAGGCTCCATGCATAGCACTAAGGAACATGTCCATTGGGGATGTGTGTCCTAAGGAATCCGAAGAGCCTTCACACGGACAAGATCAACCATCCTCCTCCACGCAAGCATCTCCACCAACCCAAGATGAGGACGAGGCTCAAGATGTTGAACAAGTAGATCAAGAAGATGAGCCACCTCAAAATGACGGCAACGATCAAGGGGGAGATGCAAATAATGAAGACAAGGAGGATGAACAACCAAGGCCGCCACACCCAAGAGTCCACCAAGCAATCCAACGAGATCACCCCGTCGACACCATCCTCGGCGACATTCATAAGGGGGTAACTACTCGATCTCGGGTTGCACATTTTTGTGAACATTACTCCTTTGTTTCCTCTATTGAGCCACACAGGGTAGAGGAAGCACTGCAAGATGCGGATTGGGTGATGGCGATGCAAGAGGAGCTCAACAACTTCACGAGGAATGAGGTATGGCATTTAGTTCCACGTCCTAATCAAAATGTTGTAGGAACCAAGTGGGTCTTCCGCAACAAGCAAGACGAGCATGGTGTGGTGACAAGGAACAAAGCTCGACTCGTGGCCAAGGGGTATTCACAAGTCGAAGGTTTGGATTTTGGTGAAACCTATGCACCCGTAGCTAGGCTTGAGTCAATTCGCATATTATTAGCCTATGCTACTTACCATGGCTTCAAGCTTTATCAAATGGACGTGAAGAGTGCCTTCCTCAATGGACCAATCAAGGAGGAGGTCTATGTTGAGCAACCTCCCGGCTTTGAAGACAGTGAGTATCGTAATCATGTTTATAGGCTCTCTAAGGCGCTTTATGGGCTCAAGCAAGCCCCAAGAGCATGGTATGAATGCCTTAGAGATTTCCTTATTGCAAATGGCTTCAAAGTCGGCAAAGCCGATCCTACACTCTTTACCAAAACTCTTGAAAATGACTTGTTTGTATGCCAAATTTATGTTGATGATATTATATTTGGGTCTACTAACAAGTCTACATGTGAAGAGTTTAGTAGGATCATGACACAGAAATTCGAGATGTCTATGATGGGGGAGTTGAAGTATTTCCTAGGATTTCAAGTGAAGCAACTCCAAGAGGGCACCTTCATTAGCCAAACGAAGTACACTCAAGACATCCTAAGCAAGTTTGGGATGAAGGATGCCAAGCCCATCAAGACACCCATGGGAACAAATGGGCATCTCGACCTCGACACGGGAGGTAAGTCCGTGGATCAAAAGGTATATCGGTCGATGATTGGTTCATTGCTTTACTTATGTGCATCTCGACCGGACATTATGCTTTCCGTATGCATGTGTGCAAGATTCCAAGCCGACCCTAAGGAATCACACCTTACGGCCGTGAAACAAATCTTGAGATATTTGGCTTACACACCTAAGTTTGGGCTTTGGTACCCTCGGGGATCCACATTTGATTTAATTGGTTATTCGGATGCCGATTGGGCAGGGTGCAAGATTAATAGGAAGAGCACATCGGGGACTTGCCAGTTCTTGGGAAGATCCTTGGTGTCTTGGGCTTCAAAGAAGCAAAATTCGGTCGCTCTTTCTACCGCCGAAGCCGAGTATATTGCCACAGGCCATTGTTGCGCGCAATTACTTTGGATGAGGCAAACCCTGCGGGACTACGGTTACAAACTAACCAAAGTCCCTTTGCTATGTGATAATGAGAGTGCAATCAAAATGGCCGACAATCCCGTCGAGCACAGCCGCACTAAACACATAGCCATTCGGTATCATTTTCTTAGGGATCACCAACAAAAGGGGGATATCGAGATTTCATACATTAACACTAAAGATCAATTAGCTGATATCTTTACCAAGCCACTCGATGAACAATCTTTTACCAGACTTAGGCATGAGCTTAATATTCTTGATTCTAGGAATTTCTTTTGCTAAACTTGCACACATTGCTCATAAATATACCTTTGATCATGTCTCTCTTATATATGCTATGACTAATGTGCTTTCAAGTGTATTTCAAACCAAGTCATAGGTATATTGAAAGGGAATTGGAGTCTTCGGCGAAGACAAAGGCTTCCACTCCACTCTACTACTCATCCTTCGCCGTCACTCCAAACATCTCTCCAACTTTGGTATAATCCTCACTCCTATGTTTCATTTACCAAAGGGGATAAACTAGTCATCTAAGGGCTCTAATGATTCCGTTTTTGGTGATTCATGCCAAAGGGGGAGAAAATATGAGCCCAAAGCAAAAGGACCGCACCACCACCCTAAATATGTTTTTTAATTGGTTGAAAATCTCAAAATTGGTATCTCTTTGTGTTCTAAAGGGGGAGCAAGTAGTATTTTCAAAACTTGATATCTTAAAACCCTCTTGAACACTAAGAGGAGAATTTATTTGAGGGGGAGTTTTGTTTAGTCAAAGGAAAAGCATTTGAAACAGGGGGAGAAAATTTCAAATCTTGAAAATGCTTTGCAACTCTTATTCATTTACCTTTGACTACTTGCAAAAAGAACTTTGAAAGGAATTTACAAAAGAATTTTGCAAAAACAAAACATGTGGTGCAAGCGTGGTCCAAAATATTATAAGAAAGAAACAATCCATGCATACCTTGTAAATATATATTGGCTCAATTCCAAGCAACCTTTGCACTTACATTATGCAAACTAGTTCAATTATGCACTTCTATATTTGCTTTGGTTTGTGTTGGCATCAATCACCAAAAAGGGGGAGATTGAAAGGGAATTAGGCTTACCCCTAGTTCCTAAATAATTTTGGTGGTTGAATTGCCCAACACAAATATTGGACTAACTAGTTTGCTCTAGTACTCAAGTTATACAGGTGCAAAAGGTTCACACTTAGCCAATATAAAGACTAAGTTTTGGATTCAACAAAGGAGCAACGAGGCAACCGAAGGCACCTCTGGCTGAAGGCACCGGACTGTCCGGTGTGCACCGGACAGTGTCCGGTGCGCCCAGAGGACTCCAACTCCAACTCTTCGCTCTCGGGAATTTTCGGAAGCCGGCGCGCTATAATTCACCGGACTGTCCGGTGTGCACCGGACATGTCCGGTGCTCCAAGGAAGCGCGGTCTCCGGAACTCGCCAGCCTCGGGTTCGCGCGGCAGCCGCTCCGCTAAAATTCACCGGACTGTCCGGTGTACCAGCGGAGCAACGACTCTTTTCGGCGCCAACGGCTCCCTGCGGTGCATTTAATGCGCGCGCAGCGCGCACAGACGTCAGACATGCCCATACTGGTGCACCGGACATCAAACAGTACATGTCCGGTGTGCACCGGACACCCAGGAGGGCCCAGAAGTCAGAAGCTCCAACGGTCAGAATCCAACGGTAGTGATGACGTGGCAGGGGCACCGGACTGTCCGGTGTGCACCGGACTGTCCGGTGCGCCATCGAGCAGACGCCTCCAGCCAACGGTCAAGTTTGGTGGTTGGGGCTATAAATACCCCAACCACCCCACATTCATTGCATCCAAGTCTTCCACTTCTCAACCACTTACAAGAGCTAGGCATTCAATTCTAGACACACCCAAAGAGATCAAATCCTCTCCAATTCCACACAAACCCTAAGTGACTAGTGAGAGTGATTTGCCGTGTTCATTTGAGCTCTTGCGCTTGGATCGCTTTCTTTCTTTCTCACTTACTCTTGTGATGAACACTCAATTGTAATCAAGGCAAGAGGCACCAATTGTGTGGTGGCCCTTGCGGGGAAGTTTTGTTCCCGGCTTTGATTTGAGAAGAGAAAGCTCACTCGGTCCGCGGGACCGTTTGAGAGAGGGAAGGGTTGAAAGAGACCCGGCCTTTGTGGCCTCCTCAACGGGGAGTAGGTTTGAGAGAACCGAACCTCGGTAAAACAAATCCTCGTGTCCCACTTCATTATTCGCTTGTGATTTGTTTTGCGCCCTCTCTCGCGGACTCTTTTATATTTCTAACGCTAACCCGGCTTGTAGTTGTGTTTATTTTTGAGAATTTCAGTTTCGCCCTATTCACCCCCCCTCTAGGCGACTATCAATCACCAAGTGTGCTGGAATCAAGTCTCACACATATGATGACTCATGGTACAGAAACAAATGTCACATCTTTACTATATAATAGAAGTTATGTACAAAATAAATAAATAAATAAATAAATAAATACATCATATGGATACTAGAGATGACAATGGTAAATACCCACCAGGTATTACTACCCCATACCCATACCCATGACAAAAAATAACCCCATTGGGTTACCCATATACACTGGTGGGTATGGATTTACCCCCCATACTCATACCCACGTGGGTATGGGTCACCCATCGGGTCACCCGTACCCACAAAAATTAAACATCTATCAAAATATTATATTATACAAATGTCAAGTATATCCATCTAAATACCATTACAAAATTTCTAGCATCATTTAACCATCCATTCAACAAACATTGGGTGAATTACATGTTCCATTATATGGTCATTAAATTGTCGTTAAGCCTTCTATGACATAATGGCCTAAAAGGTTATTAAATAGTAAAAAAGATGGATGACTAAAGTCTAACTTCATGCTTGGGCTAAGTTTATATTGGGTATTTTATACCCACGGGTTAATGGGTATGGGTGAAGGTGGAACGTTCTAATACCCGTTTACCCATTGGGTGAAGATTTTTGCCCAATAACAGACCCACGGGTAGAATATTTAGCCCACATACATACCTGTCGGTACCCTGAAACTAGGGTACCCCTTGCTACTGTATAAAGACGCAGTACCCACGCGGCTATCTCTTAGTCGCGTGGTAGAGGTGCTGCGTGTGGGGCCAAGCCATGACTCGCCCTAGCCTCGGGTGACTACTCTGGGTCCACAACAGCGCCTGACCCCGCCACATGGGCGGGTCCGGAGCCGCCACGTGTCCAGAGAAGGTGATATACTCCAAGGCATCAGCAGTGAGTCCGGACCCCCATGGGAGAGTGCCAGACCCCTGGATATACAGTCCGGACCTTCGAGGTTGGTCCAGGACCTCCACGTGTGCAAGCCGGACCCCTGGAATGGGATCCGGACCCCCCCCGTATGGGGTCCAAGCCGCCCACAATGGGGTCCCAAGGTTCCAGGACAGAACATAATCGGGCCTTGAACAGGACCCAGGCGGGGGTCCAGTGCCGACACGTGTCCGAACCTAGTCTGATGGGTTCCGGACCTGTCCGCATATACTCCTGCTCCCCGCTCAGGCGGGGACCCGTTGCTTCCACGTGGCATACTGCGCGTGGCTTAAGCCAACGGGCGGAACCTAGCATGACGCCTCTGGGCTACACACGCCTTCGCATTCATTACGGATAACACGTGCGCCTGTCCATCCCGCTGATAGGTGGCGTGCGCAGTCCACGATACGCGGGTCGCGCTGTTATTCACAATTACTCATATGTTTCGGCTATCAATGCTACATGGACTGCGCTCATCAAGACTCCCGATGATTACTCAGACGTTACTAGCATTAATTACTCACATAATGTACTCCTTTCATTATGCTCCTAGGCCCACATGTCGGGGCTCAGCACCCTTGTATGTGCCTCCCTTAAATTATAAAAGGGAAGGCACACAACGTTACAGGGACATGCTCACAGGTTTTACACAGACTCACACGCTCACACGCTCAGACTTACACACTCAATACAACATACACACAGTGGAGGTAGGGTATTACGCTCCGGCGGCCTGAACCACTCTAATCCCTCGTGTGCTCTTGTGTTCTTCCCGTATCCACACAACATACAAAACGCTTAGGCCCCCTCCTCATCTTAGGATTAGGGCGGGTGCATTCTGCCACCCGGCTGGAGGATTTTCTCTCCGGCAATACCCTAATGGAGTAAATACCCATCGGGTATCGGGTCGCGGGTACCCATTGCCATCTCTAATGGAGACAACGATCTAGCAACCTAATGTTGACTGGGAGAAGACGGCCTAGACCTCTCACGAACTCATCACAACATCCTTCATGTGCCTCATCATGCGGTACCTGTTCTTGACCTAGGGGTGTGAGACAGCAAGAGTGAGCTCACAAACGTTCATCGCTCAACAAGTTGTGGGGAATAACGTGCATGAACTCGCCAAAGGTGGGAGGTAATGTGAAGTGTAAGGCTTACCAAAGAGGATGGTTGAAGATGAGCATTGCTTTTAAAGTTGGTCAAAATTTTATTAGCAATTACTAAGTATAAGTAGATACCAACCCAAATAAGTAGTAGATCAAAATTGGTAACAACACCCGTGATGTAATGTATATGACAAATTGAATTTAGTTCCATAAATTAATCATGCGAGAGTCTTGAGCTGCTCATGACTACGAGCACGACTAGTATACCAGTTTTACACCCTGTAGAGGTTGTACCCTATACCCACAAGTCGTGTATCCCATCTCGCAAGGGTTAGCTAGACTCTTAGACACTACCAAGGTGAATGGCTAGGGATCCACTACAAGGCCTTTACAAAGTTCCACTAACTTCAGAAAACCTGCTACAGTTTCTAGGAAGAGCAATGCAGGAATCCTTCGTCTGACCGCCATCGCAGCAAAATCAACCCAGGAACCTCCCTACACGCCTACTCCCCTTGCCCCTATCAGGTAAGGTAGTCCTCCACTAGCTTTCCTAGTTAGTCAGCCAAGGGCGTCCCATTCCACCCTTGTGGTGACACGTGTTTCTCAAGTTAAGCTCCATGTTCCAATTAAAATAATAGTCTTATCATGAACAGAAATAGAACAATAATAAGTAATTGAAACATAATCATAATGTAATATTAATCCCAAAACCATGTATAGCAATAGCAATAACTACCCAAAAATTCAGGGGTAAAAAAGGTGAAAAGATAACCAGACTAGGTGACCCATTGGGCCCCATCAAAATTAAGCCTATGCATGAACAAATAATTATAAAGAATATTATTGGGTAATAAAAGTGGTCAAGGGCACAACTTGCCTGAGACTTGATATTCCAGGTACCAACTTGCTCTTCAAGTGACTCGTAACCTCGCTCCTAGTCGAATCAATACAAACAAACATGGGATATGCATAATTAACATCATACCAAACATAAGAACAAATTGCATAATAATAATCTACATGTCTCTATAAGATCGTGGGTTCGAGAACTACTAAAATTGGAGTTATGGTTAAGGAGTTATGATTTATGGAAGATCTATGCGATTCAAATACTAAACTATATTATAAATTAGTTAGTATACACCATATGAGAGGATATTATATGAATAATTAACTCAACCTTAATCTTAATTATAACTTGACTAGAGATCATATTTTAATCGAATCATAATTATGGATAGGTTAGCTTTGGTTTGAAAAAGTTAATCTAGTAGACATAGGATAAATAAATATCTAACTATAAAAGTATATGACATGGTATAATTAATATTGTTACTGCGTAGAGAATGTTTTTATGAAGCTAACGCAACTGAAATGAATTAATTTGGAGTTAAAATGAAGCAAATATGAATTAAATAGGATTCTAGCTTTATTTCTATACTAGAAAACATGTTTAAATACTAATTTCCTATTTCCCCATGACCCCTAAACTACGACCATCAATATCTACAAGCACAGGGACTTGGCTGAAAATTTTAGGACCTAATAGCATGGTTCTTGTATAGTTATGGATGGCTGGTTAAATAAGGGAAAGAGCAGGGGCTCCTAAGGAAGAATGCCACGACGAAGGGGTATCGTTGAATTGTGGCCGTTAGATCTAAACCTCACGGCCTAGATTAGAGGGTTATAAATCTGAACCGGTATTCAACAAGGGCCACAAGATTCGGGATCCACGACCCATAGTACGACTGCACGCTGATCACATCTGAGCCCTTGGATCATCGATCAGCGCACACGATTTAATTACCCGAAGCCACCTAATCCTATCCACCCGTTTTAAGACCAGCAGTTGTCGTGCCTCCTCCCACCTCTAGCCAGGGACGGTGGCGGCGCCCGCCCATGGCGAGGATTTCATCGTCGCAGCGCCCAAACGAGCTCCATAGATCAGTTTTCCCACTTCGAACGATGCTACACGAAGTACAGGAAAAATATAATTCTAGGAGAAGCAATCTCACCGTGAATCTCGTGACGGTAAGCCCTACCAAAGGCGAAGCGTGGATTGACCAAGGCCCCTGATCTCCAGCGAGAAATTGGCGTGCTCATAGTGACCCATTATGCCCGGAACGACTTGAGCCACACGCGGGTAACCCCGATGAGCCTCCCCGACCAACGCTGAGGGAAGCCAATAGTCCACCGCGATGTTGACGTCCAGCTCCGTGATCCCTCCCTTGCGGTGGTGTCACAACGGTAGAATCCAAGGTTTGCTGGCCTATGGGTTGACGAAGCCATGGGCGCTGGCCGGGGACTTATATAGGGCGAGTCTGTGACTAGATCCATGACATCCGTGGATTTTGCGCCGATTTCGCCAGAAACGGCGCGCGATTTGTTCGTCCAAGAAGAACAAGTCAGATGAGGCGAGCCCACATAATAGAGGGTCTGGACGCGCGAGCTGTGGTCCTGGGAGTCTGACAGGTGGGGTAGGATCGCCAGCGCCACATGGCTTGATGTCGGAAGTGGGCTGCGCGGTGGAAAAACGGTATTGGGCCGAGGGGAGAGGGGAGTGGCCCAAGCGCCAAAAATTCCTTTTTATTTTTTTGTTCCTGTTTTATTTTTCCACTCCAATTCAAAATTTGAATTCAAATTTATTTATGAGTTTCATACAGGGATCGAGTGCTCAAATAAAAGTATTAGCCTGAAATGATATATATATATATATTTCTTAGTGTATATTGTTTCCTTTTTTCTCCTTTCCTAATTTTTAACTTCAAATTCAAATTTCGAATCCTAAATTATATTTGAGCGGAGATCTAGAAACTAATTAAATACACAATCAAAGAAATACTCAGCGTGATGCGTATTCCTATTTGTTTATGTCAATACTTTTATATGCACGTTTCATACACACTAAAATAGAGAATAGGTATTTTAAGAAATATAATCTCTGGTTTATAAAATTCTTTAGAGAATACTTATCTATACTACTCCTTAAGATGGTAGTGTAGGCGTTCACATCCTATGGTGCACGGTTCTGCCACCGTCTCATCCTCTCTGCGACGCACGCCCGAGATCCTCTCCGCGACACACGCCTCCCTCTCCTCCGTCCCACCCTCCTCCCCACGCCATCGGCGCCGCCATCATCGGATCCGCCCTAAGACGCCTCCGCCCCAGCCGCGCCCCCTTCCATCCTCTCTGCGACGGACGCCTCCCTCTCCTCTGCCCCACTCTCTTCCCCACACCATCTGCGCCGCCATCATCGGATCCTCCCCAACAATGGACGCCTCCGCCCCATCTGCTCCCCCTTCCATCCTAATGAGGGCGTCCACAGGACCATGCCCCCGCCTGCCCCCGCACCCATCCTCGGCGCTCGCCTCGCCCCCGCGCTTGCCTCACCCCCGCGACGCACGCCGCGGTGCCCCCGACCACTTGTGATGCCCGCCCCTGCGCCCGCCCTGTCCCCGCGACGCACGCCGTGGTTCCCCGCCCTCTCGTGATGTCCCGCCCTCATCGGACATGGGCGTCCGCATCCTCCGCTCACCCAGCATGCTTGGCTAGCTCTACGTCAACAAAACCCACCTGCCTCGCTTGCGACAACCAAACCTCTCGCCTCACCTGGACGCGGGCGTCCGCATCCTTCGCTCTCGCCCCACGCGATGGCTCCGCACCAGCCGCTGCCCAACCTTCGCTCTCGCCCCACCTCCCTCGGACACGGTGGCGAGGCGGGAGAGGCGTACGTGGGAGCGGTAGGCGAGAGAGAGGGAAAGGTGTGCCATGGAGGAGGATATGGAGGTCACCGAAGAGGAAGAAAGGGGAGTTGTGGACTCTGATGTGGAGGGTTTCAACATTGCTTTAGCAGACCTAGATCCAGTTCAAGGTGACCTTTTCTATTCTTTTATGCATTTCTAGAAAGGGTGAAAATTTTCCACATTCCACTACAAAGTTGAATTGTATTATTGCATAGTTTTTTGGTCGATCTGTGCTCACGCCGTTCCTAGCTCCAGACTTATAGCCCCCTCACTTTTCTGGCCACTTGTACTCCACTCCAACTCCACTATTTTTGTTTTGCCAAAATCTGAACCTGATCGCCATACCAAAATATTAGCATAGCACTGAATTGCATCTGGCTACATTAAATAGCAATTTAGCCAACTGGTTAATGATCACAAGGCTCACGGGGAAGGAGCCATAGAGATCATCCATTCCAGCAACAACTAAAAATAAAGCAGTAATCAATCTTGGTCAGTTGTTTTCTCGGGCAAACAGTTAACCGAGACATTGTGGAATTATAAAATTTCTTCTTTCTTGAGTAAACTTACATACTATAAACTTCTACTAATATGTTTTTACCCTTGGCATAAGCTGGTTTGCCGCTCGTACAACAATGTCTGTCTCAGTTTGAGAAATTAGTTATGGAGCTCATGCCAAAATACTGGGAATAGTGCATATGTTTCTTTCGTTGATGTTTGCTTGGTGATGAACCTATTGTTGATACAAGTGTCACTACTCAGCAAACTTATCCTACCATCAACGCCATACAGGTACCAAGCCTATGAGCTGATCCATGCCAGATAGGCCATGCTTGGTGCCGCTGGCGTTGTCATCCTAGAGGCCTGCAACAAGTTCAGCGCTAACCGCGACCCTAAGGCCGTTTCGTTCAAGGTCCTAACCACCACCTCTCAGAATTATCATACCACTTCAGTAGCCTTTTTCCCTTTCTTAGATATATATAGGAGAATTGTATGTCATTGCGTTTATTTAAGAGCAAAATTGAAGCATCCCGATCCTTTGGGACTCGAATGTGATACAATTACTAGTCCTAGGAGGCTAGTAACCACATTCCTTACTTCAAATAGTTATAGAGTCTGAGTAATGTTATTACAATACCGGGGGTACAAGCTCGAGAGTGAGCCAAAAATCATAAAACGCAGTGGAAGATAAAATAGCCCAGGCCACAGGCAGAATTGGGTGAAGACACAACCCCTTCAATCAAGCATAGCAGAAAAGAAGTCTTCAGCTGCTGAAAAACATAAATAAATCTAGGTGAATACACTAGGTATTCCGCAAGTCCACTTAGCTCCCGTAAAGAGAAAGTGACCTATATTGTACATGCTTCATATGGTGGAGTTGAAGTCACTCATCCTTTTTTCAGAGAAAGGCAGTACTCGTTGTTTAGGGTTTTCCCGAGACAATAGAAATGAAACTTGCTTGACCACCACTGAGCTTCCCGCTCCCGTGGCACTATTTTCTTTCCAGAAACACACACACACACACACACACACACATATTTCCCTATTCCCGGTTGTTATAGAAACACTAATTGTCATACCATACCAGACTCGTCCATACCAGTGGACATGGACTATTCGAATAGGTTTAGACTCTGCGTAGAGGGGTACACTTTACCCACTAGTCCGGCTCTGCGATCCCATGGCCAATGAGATCCGAATCCGAAACTCTTTCCTTCCTTGCACGTCCTAACCTTAACGGTTATACCGGAAGGAGTCAGGCCACCGCCATGTCCAAACCGGACAAAACATTCCCCCTCCTTATCCTCCCGGTGCTCCCCAGCCTTCATAACCCTGGGGTTGGATCGTACAAGTTCAGATCGAGTGGCTGCCCACACAGCCTCGAGTGGTTGTACTTTTTATGAGTACAGGTAATGAAAGATGACAAACCGGTCCTTATACGAGAGGACAATCCTTCTGCTCACGCCTAAACCAGCTGAGCCATCACCTTAGGCCCTCCCCTAAACCAGGGAGTCCCTGATCATCCTACTCACCAGGTGATGAGGGTGAATACCCTTCATTGCACACTTTTTGAAAACATGTTACTTGTACCCTTTTACTTATCCCATGTCTTGTAATCAAAGGTATTAGTTAATGCGGGCTCTCTCATGCTCACCATGCAATTCGATTCCATCCCATATTCGAGGCTTAGGCAGTGGTAGAGAGAAATAGGTAAATAATGCATCAAGGGAAGGATGGACTTGCCTTCGTCGAAGCTTTCCTGGCACAAGAGGTTTATCTCGGAGGGGTCGGGTTCTTGCCCTTCTTCCGGAGCTATAAATTCCGGAGGATCGGATCCCTCTTCCGCTAATCAAACACAGATAATAACCATACATCAATCATGGTGACCTTAGTGGGGTGTGCCATTTCTTATATCTCATTTTTTGGTGTCCTATAATTTATTTGAACTATTTTTGGTACATAAAATATTAGCATATAATTCTATATGAGAAAAATGGGAAAAGAAAAGAGAAAAATAAAAAGAAAAGGGATTTCCTGCCTTGCTGGGCCGGGGGGGGGGGGGGGGGGGGGTATTTCGGCCCACCGGGCGCGAGCGCGCGCGCGGGCGCGGCTGGCGGCCCAGCTGGCCTAGCAGCGAGGGACGACGGGGGGGACGGCGCTGCGGGGCCCACATGCCAGCGAGGGGAGGGAGTTTAACGGCGCGGGCGATAACGGAGGGAGGGGGAGGCCGACCGGGGTCCGACCGGCGGTGGGAATCCGTGGCGGTTCTCCGTTGTGGGTCCGGTTCCGCGGCAGGGAGGGGGTGGTGCTGCACGGACGGGGGCAGGCAATCACAGGGGTGGGGTCAATTTGACCGGCGGGGGCCTATGGCGGCCGGCCCGCGGCGCGGTGGCAGGTGTCCACGGCAGTGAGGTCGCCGGTGCGGATGCCGGGTGCAATAGGAGGTGGGGAGGGGTGCCTTGTGACCGTGAGTGTGTGGCGGAGCTTCGCGCACTAGTTAATTGGACTGATGATCACTGGGAAGGGGCAATGGGGCTCACCGGAGCGACGGGGAGGCACGGCGGCGCTTGCTTGATTTGCTCGGGGAGAGGCGGAGGAGTTGGCCGGAGCTGGTGTGGAGAGGACGGGGCTCGGGCGGCTCCTTTTATAGGCGCCCGGGAGAGGGAGAGGGATGGAGGGGATGGCGAGCGCCGACGAGCTCGCCATGGTGGCGGGAATGGAGCTAACAGCGATTGGGATGGCTCGGGCAGGTGAGGGGACGGCTCGGGCACTGTGGCGGGGTGGTCGCTGAGGCCGGTGCAAGCCTTAATGGCGAGGCGACGGGGCGTGAGGCGCTCGACGGTGAATGCGCCGGTGAGGCATGGGTGAGAACGACGGAGCTGACAGGCGGGCCCGAGCTGCCAGGGAGAGGGAGCGGCGCGAGAGGAAGGGAGTCGAGTCGCTGACGGGTGGGGCCGAACTGTCAGCGGGGGCGCGGGCGCGCGGAGTTGGGCCGCCTGGGCCGGGGAGAGGGGGAAAGGAGCGCGGGCGTGCGGCGCGGGTTGGGCCAAATTCGGCCCAGCCGAGGGGGGGGGGTTTCTCTTTTTCTTTTTCTGATTTCTATTTCTTTTCTTTTCCTTTTCTACTTTTGTTTCTTTTTATTACTTTTTCCTTTGAATCAAAAATTTTTCTAAATGATCTTGAGTGATGAATATAGTCTATGTGAGGTGCTCCTATCATTTCAAGTGTATGCACATGATGAGATGATCTAAGGGTGGAGTTGAGGGAGAAAATAAAATAAGAGAGGGGGGGGGTTAGGAGGTTAGGGTTTCAAACCTTGGGTTGGGATTTTTGGATGTTACAAACCTACCCCACTTAAAGGAATCTCGCCCTCGAGATTTAGACTAGATTTGAGAAAAGATAAGGGTATTCCCTCCTCAAGGAGTCCTCACTCTCCCAGGTAGCTTCCTCTTCTCCTTCTCTGCTCCACTGAACTTTACAGAGCTTCACTTCTGAGGTGCGGGTCTTTCGGACAGCTGAATCAAGAATCTTGACTGGCTTCTCTCGGTACTGAAGATCTTTCTGAATCTGCACTGCCTCTTCTTCGATGTGACTTTCTGGTGCTTGTAGGCATTTGCGGAGCTGGGATACGTGAAACACATTGTGGATGTCAGACATGGATTCTGGTAGTTCAAGGCGGTATGCTGCGGGTCCTACTCTGCCAATGATGGGATAGGGACCGACGAATCGCGGTGCTAGTTTTCCTATTACTTGGAACCTCCTGACACCACGCATCGGGGAGACCTTGAGGTAGACGAAATCTCCTTCTTCAAATCTGAGCTCCCTCCGCCTATTGTCCGCATAACTCTTCTGCCGATTCTGAGCTTCAAGTAGTCTCCTGCGGATTAGGGCAACTTTCTCTTCTGCCTCTTTGACAAAGGCAGATCCTTCTAATGCTTTTTCCCCTACGTTGGACCACATGAGAGGTGTCTGGCATTTTCGTCCATACAACGCTTCGAATGGTGACATCTTGATGCTGGCCTGATAGCTGTTGTTGTATGAGAATTCTGCGTAGGGTAGACTGGATTCCCAACTTCTATCAAATGCTAGCACACACGCTCTTAATAGATCTTCGAGGACTTTGTTGACCCTTTCTGTTTGCCCATCTGTCTGAGGGTGATAAGCGGTGCTAAAATCTAGCTTGGTGCCCATAGCTTTCTGAAGGCTTGTCCAGAATTTGGAGGTGAACTGGGTTCCCCTATCTGACACTATCTTTCTTGGGATGCCATGGAGTTTGACTATCTCCTTGAGATAAATTCGGGCGAGGGTGGCTCCTCCAAAAGTAGTTTTCACTGGGATGAAATGGGCTACCTTGGTGAGGCGATCTATTATTACCCAGATAGAGTCATTTCCTTTTTGCGTCCGGGGTAGTCCGCTTACGAAGTCCATGCATATTTCTTCCCACTTCCATTCAGGGACGGGGAGGGGTTGTAATAGGCCTGCAGGTTTTTGGTGCTCGACCTTCGTCCGTTGGTAGGTGTCACACCGGGTCACATACTGAGCTATCTCTTTCTTCATCCCTTTCCACCAGTATCTGGTTTTGAGGTCAAGGTACATCTTGGTAGTTCCTGGGTGGATGGAGTAGGCTGAGTTGTGAGTTTCCTCAAGCAGGACCTCTCGTGCTTCCCCTTTTGGTACACACAGATGATTTTTGAACCAAAGGGCTCCTTGTTCATCTGCCCTGAGGTCCGGGAGTTGTTCCTTGCGGGCTTTTTCCACAAGTTTTGCTGTCTCTGGGTCTAGGCATTGAGCTTTGTATATGAGGTCTTCTAGCATTGGTTTGACTTCGAGACTGCCGCTGTTTCCCAGACATGTATTCAGTTGAGCTGATTCTTTCTTCCAATCTTCCAAAAAGTTGGTTCCCTTTATTCCGAATGGTTTTCGACTGAGGGCGTCTGCTACCACGTTGGCCTTCCCGGGGTGATAATGAATCTCCAGGTCATAATCCTTGATCAGCTCCAACCATCTTCGCCGACGGAGGTTGAGATCTAGTTGAGTGAAGATATACCTCAGACTCTTGTGATCGGTGAAAATGTGACACTTGTTCCCGATTAGGTAATGCCTCCATATCTTTAAAGCGTGCACTATGGCTGCCAATTCCAAATTGTGGGTGGGGTAATTCTGCTCGTGCGGCTTGAGTAGGCGCGATGCATAAGCAACGACTTTCTCGTTTTGCATCAGCACACACCCTAAGCCTTGCCTCGAGGCATCACAGAAGACGACAAAATCTTGATGAATATCTGGCAGTGACAAAACGGGTGCGGTTGTGAGTTTCTCCTTTATGATCTGGAAACTTCCTTCACATTTTGGGGTCCACACAAATTTATGGTCTTTCTTGAGAAGCTCGGTCATAGGTCTTGCTATGCTGGAGAATCCTTTGATGAAGCGGCGGTAATATCCTGCCATTCCCAGAAAGCTTCGAACTTCACTGACGTTTGAGGGCTGCCTCCATTTGGATACTGCTTCTACCTTGGAGGGGTCCACTTCTATTCCTTCTGCGGTCAAGATATGCCCAAGGAAGGCTATCTTTTCCAACCAGAATTCACATTTACTGAGTTTGGCAAAAAGTTGGTGCGCCCTGAGTTTTCCGAGGACGATCCGAAGGTGACGCTTATGGTCTTCGCGGTTCTTGGAGTAGATAAGGATGTCGTCAATGAAGACTACGACAAACTTATCCAGCTCTTCCATAAACACTTTGTTCATGAGGTTCATGAAAAAGGCGGGTGCGTTTGTCAGTCCGAACGGCATCACTGTGAATTCATATTGTCCGTACCGGGTGACAAATGCAGTCTTCTGGATGTCTGCTTCCTTAATCCTCAATTGGTGATAACCAGACCTTAGGTCTATCTTGGAGAAGTATTTGGCCCCTTGAAGCTGATCGAAGTGGTCGTTGATCCGAGGAAGTGGATACTTGTTCTTGATGGTGACTTCATTTAACGATCGGTAATCAATACACATTCTCATACTCACATCTTTCTTAGAGACGAACAGGACTGGTGCTCCCCAAGGGGATGAGCTGGGACGAATGTATCCCTTTTGTTGAAGATATGCGATTTGGAGCTTTAGTTCTGCTAACTCGGTAGGAGCCATGCGGTATGGTCTCTTTGCGATGGGTGCTGTCCCAGGGATTAGATCTATGTAGAATTCCACTTCTCTTTCCGGTGGCATTCCTGGTAGCTCTTCTGGAAACATATCCATGAATTCTTCTACCACTGATATGCTTTCCGTTGTTAGATTGAACATCATCGGATCATTGGCGGGTGACTGGGCCTGACAAGAGACTGACTCTCCTTGGTGGTCTGTGAGGACTGTCTTGTCTGCGCAACTGATGATACTTTTGTGTTTAGTCAACCAATCCATCCCTAAGATCACATCAATCCCTTTGGATGGCAAGACGGTTAGGTCTGCCAAGAATACTACCCCACTTAAAAGGATCTTAACTTGGGAGCATTTGAGCTGGCATAGAAGGTCGGACCCTGGGGTTCGGGTGACCAAGGGAATCTCTAGAGGAGTAGAGGGAATGCCATGTTTCTCCACAAAACTAGTGGCTATGAAAGAGTGGGATGCTCCAGAATCGAAAAGTACGGTAGCGGGAGTAAATTCAACAAGGAACTCATCGAGTACTACTCCCGGAGCTTGCTGAGCCTCCTGGGCATCGACATGATTCACTCGTGCCCTTCCTTGATACTGGGTCTTGTTCTGCTGGATGATGGAGGAGGGCGCCTTGGGGGCGGATGCCGAGGCATTCTTGGGGCCATTCACCGAGTTGGAGTAGCGGGTCCTGGCGGCTTCAACTGGGGACAGTTGTTCTTAAAATGTCTGGGATCTCCGCAGTGCCAACATGCATTCGCCGGGGGTTGGTTGCTTGCAACTGAGGGGGCATGGAAAGTGCTTTGACTCTGCTGACTGAACTGTGACGGGGTGGGTCCAGCTGGTCTACTGAAGCTTGGTCCCTTGGGTGGAAATCCAAAGGATCGAGTCTTCTGGTGTCGGTCTTGCTGTTGAGCCCGGAGGACTTGGAATTTCCTTTTGAGATGCCCTTTTTCTTCCTCCTTTGCCCTTTCAACTTGCATGGCCTTGTTGGAGAGGTGAGAGAAACTGAGGAAGTCTTGGCTAGCCAGAATTGTCTTGAGTTCTGGCCTGAGTCCCTTCAGGAAACGGGCCATCTTCTTGCCCTCGGTACTGACGTCATCTGGCGCGTAGCGGGCTAACTCCGTGAACTTGTGCACATATTCACTGACAGATCTTCCGTCTTGAGTCAGTTCCCGGAATTCGTCTTCCTTAAGCTGAACGAGCCCCTGGGGTACATGGTGCTCCTGGAAAGCCGTATAAAATTCCGCCCAGGTAGCATCTCTGATGGTGACGTTGAAGGTATCCCACCAGGCTAAGGCCATCCCGGAAAGTTGATGGGCGGCCAGTTGAACACGCTGGTTTTTCGAGCATCCAATGGCTTCCAGCTTCCTTTTAATCGTGTGCAGCCAATCGTCTGCATCGAGGGGGTTGCTAGATCCGACAAACGTGGGAGGCTTGAGCCTCAGGAAATCCCCCATTCTGTCTTGCGGTCTTCCACCATTCGGACGTTGATTTTCCAGACTTCGAGTGAGGACCTCGATGAGTCGGGTTTGATTGGCTAGAACTTGGGCTAGATCTAAGGGTAGTTGTGGAGGTGCGGGGAGGTGGGTTTCACTTTCCTCTCTATCGGCTTCCCCTTTAGCTCTCAGGGGAAACCCTGCTCCAATCCCGGAGGCGGTAGGCGTGGTTTTATCCGAAGCCATCTGCCAGGGGAGAGAGCCACTATTATGCACATGCAAATTGTTTTCAACCAAGTTATTTTATTCATTACACCAATACATCACAAGCATATGACTACTACAAGTTGTACTACACGCGAGCGTTCCCTGAGGTACTACCGAATTCCTTTTCTAAAGTGTCCCCAAATTCCTTGAGAAGATCATCAAGGCTAGCGAGGGACATGTCCTTGGCGTCGGACCAATCCTCTATCCTGGGGGAGGCGGGGCTGGAGGGGTCTTCTTCTTCCTCTCCGTCTGGCATCCTTGGTTTGTGGTCTTCTTCTGGATTTTCTTCTTGGGAGCGAGCTTCTTTAGCTTCTTGTCATAGTCCATCTTTAAGGTTCGATAGGCTTCACGGGTGTTGGCCTCCTCGCCTTCCGCTATGTCGAGACATTCTTGGAGAGATGCTTTCTCCTTCTTGAGCTCTTTGACTTGCTGTTCTAGGCTTTCCACCTGGGAGTTTAAGTGGGTGCAGTGGGAGGAGAGATCATCGTAGTGGGTGTTGAGGGTGTGGAGGTATCCGGCCATGTAGACAATGGTGGGGTCATCCTCGGTGGGGTCTCTCCCTGATAGAGCCTGAAGTCTTTTCCTCCAGGTGGGGGTATTTTTGTTGCTGGGTGGGAAATAACGAAGGGGGGTTTCAAAGATCTCTCGGCTGTAGTTTTGGCATAGTTGTTTAAGGGCTTTTCGGGCAACATTTTGGCAAGTGTCTGGGAAGCGATGCCCGGTGAAGTTGACTTGGAAGGGAGGGTGGTTTGGGTGGCTTTGGCTTTCTCCCAGGTAGACCGCCATAGAGCACTTCTCTATTCCATTTTCGCGGTATTCCTTCCAAACATATTCGAGCTTCTTGCGGATCCCCATGCGTAGTCCGCAACTCCATAGAAGGTGAGGAAAGCCTTCCTCCTCTGAGCAGTAGGATGTCCTAATGACCCAGGGGTTTTCCATCTGGTAGAATAAAAGAAGGGTCTGTTAATATCGGGGAAAGGAGAGAAAATTTTTCTAGGGGGTAAGAGGTGTTTTCTTGCTAAGCAACTTTTAAGGTCAGGGCTACGGTCTACGGCCAGTCCTATAGGCTCTGATACCACCTGAAGCGTCCTGATCCTTTGGGACTCAAATGTGATACAATTACTAGTCCCAGGAGGCTAGTAAGCACATTCCTTACTTCAAATAGTTACAGAGTCTGAGTAATGTTATTACAATACCGGGGGTACAAGCTCGAGAGTGAGCCGAAAATCATAAAACGCAGTGGAAGATAAAATAGCCTAGGCCACAGGCAGAACTGGGTGAAGACACAGCCCCTTCAATCAAGCATAGCAGAAAAGAAGTCTTCAGCTGCTAAAAAACATAAATAAATCTGGGTGAATACACTAGGTATTCCGCAAGTCCACTCGGCTCCCGTAAAGAGAAAGTGACCTATATTGTACATGCTTCATATGGTGGAGTTGAAGTCACTCATCCTTTTTTCAGAGAAAGGCAGTACTCGTTGTTTAGGGTTTTCCCGAGACAATAGAAATGACACTTGCTTGACCACCACTGAGCTTCCCGCTCCCGTGGCACTATTTTCTTTCTAGAAACACACACACACACACACATATATTTCCCTGTTCCCGGTTGTTATAGAAACACTAATTGTCATACCATACCAGACTCGTCCATACCAGTGGACACGGACTATTCGAATAGGTTTAGACTCTGCGCAGAGGGGTACACTTTACCCACTAGTCCGGCTCTGCGATCCCATGGCCAATGAGATCCGAATCCGAAACTCTTTCCTTCCTTGCACGTCCTAACCTTAACGGTTATACCGGAAGGAGTCAGGCCACCGCCATGTCCAAACCAGACAAAACATTCCCCCTCCTTATCCTCCCGGTGCTCCCCAGCCTTCATAACCCTGGGGTTGGATCGTACAAGTTCAGATCGAGTGGCTGCCCACACAGCCTCGAGTGGTTGTACTTTTTATGAGTACAGGTAATGAAAGATGACAAACCGGTCCTTATACAAGAGGACAATCCTTCTGCTCACGCCTAAACCAGCTGAGCCATCACCTTAGGCCCTCCCCTAAACCAGGGAGTCCCTGATCATCCTACTCACCAGGTGATGAGGGTGAATACCCTTCATTGCACACTTTTTGAAAACATGTTACTTGTACCCTTTTACTTATCCCATGTCTTGTAATCAAAGGTATTAGTTAATGCGGGCTCTCTCATGCTCACCATGCAATTCGATTCCATCCCATATTCGAGGCTTAGGCAGTGGTAGAGAGAAATAGGTAAATAATGCATCAAGGGAAGGATGGACTTGCCTTCGTCGAAGCTTTCCTGGCACAAGAGGTTTATCTCGGAGGGGTCGGGTTCTTGCCCTTCTTCTGGAGCTATAAATTCCGGTGGATCGGATCCCTCTTCCGCTAATCAAACACAGATAATAACCATACATCAATCATGGTGACCTCAGTGGGGTGTGCCATTTCTTATATCTCATTTTTTTGGTGTCCTATAATTTATTGAACTATTTTTGGTACATAAAATATTAGCATATAATTCTATATGAGAAAATGGGAAAAGGAAATAGAAAAATAAAAAGAAAAGGGATTTCCTGCCTTGCTGGGCCGGGGGGGGGTATTTCGGCCCACCGAGCGCGAGCGCGCGCGCGCGGGCGCGGCTGGCGGCCCAGCTGGCCCAGCAGCGAGGGACGGCGGGGGGGGGGGGGGGGGGGGGGGGGGCGCTGCGGTGCGGGGCCCACATGCCAGCGAGGGGAGGGAGTTTAACGGCGCGGGCGATAACGGAGGGAGGGGGAGGCCGACCGGGGTCCGACCGACGGTGGGAATCCGTGGCGGTTCTCCGCCGTGGGTCCGGTTCCGCGACGGGGAGGGGGTGGTGCTGCACGGGCGGGGGCAGGCGATCACAGGGGTGGGTCAATTTGACCGGCGGGGGCCTATGGCGGCCGGTCTGCGGCGCGGTGGCGGGTGTCCACGGCGGTGAGGTCGCCGGTGCGGATGCCGGGTGCAATAGGAGGTGGGGAGGGGTGCCTTGTGACCGTGAGTGTGTGGCAGAGCTTCGCGCACTGGTTAATTGGACTAATGATCACTGGCAAGGGGGAAATGGGGCTCACCGGAGCGACGGGGAGGCACGACGGCGCTCGCTTGATTTGCTCGGGGAGAGGTGGAGGAGTTGGCCGGAGCTGGTGTGGAGAGGACGGGGCTCGGGCGGCTCCTTTTATAGGCGCCCATGAGAGGGAGAGGGATGGAGGGGACGGCGAGCACTGACAAGCTCGCCATGATGGCGGGAATGGAGCTAACGACGATTGGGACGACTCGGGCAGGCGAGGGGTGAGGGGACGGCTCGGGCACTGTGGCGGGGTGGTCGCTGAGGCCGGTGCAAGCCTTAATGGCGAGGCAATGGGGCGTGAGGTGCTCGGCGGTGAACACGCTAGTGAGGCATGGGTGAGAATGACAGAGCTGACAGGCGGGCCCGAGCTGCCAGGGAGAGGGAGCGGCGCGAGAGGGAGGGAGTCGAGTCACTGACGGGTGGGGCCAAACTGTCAGCGGGGGCGCGGGCACGCGGAGTTGGGCCGTGTAGAAAACGGGTGACGCCTAAGAGGGGGGGGGGGTGAATTAGGACTTCTAAAACTTTTACTAAACTAGGCCACAATTAAATCCCTAGAGCAAAACCTGTGCAAGTAATAAAACTAGAATGTGCAAACTAGGTTTTGTCTAAGTGTTGCTATCTCTACCGCAAAGGCTAAGTTTCAATCTACACTAAATAAGTATGAATACAAGATTGAAACTTAAATGCTAAATATAAATGCAAAAACTTAAAGAGCCAAGTAGAGAAGCAAACTCTCGTGGATGACGCCGGTATTTTTACCGAGGTATCCGGAACCACGCAAGGTCCCGACTAATCCTCGTTGGTGCCCCTACGCAAAGGGAAGCCCACGCGAGGGCCAAGCACCACGGTCGAGTAACTCCGTAGAGAGCCACAGGCCTTCTCCACACGCAAGTGGTGCTCCGCTTCCGGCTCCTCTCGGACGCTCCCCGCTGTCTCCACTATCGAGCTTCCGACCGAAACGCCGCGGGCCTCGTTCCCTTCGGTACACGGTGGCGGCCATGACACAAACGCGGTTGTCACGGTCTCGCAAGACTCTCGCCCCACTCGGTACAATTACAACGACTCACACAAGAGCCAAGGGGTTGTGTGGTTTTACAAAACTCACTCAACTAACTAGGGTTCACCTAGAGCAAGCGCTAAAGCGGTCTAACTAACCTAAGCACTTCGCAAAGCACCTACGCTAATCACCGAGTGATTTTATTAAGCACTTGGGTGTTTGAGCTCTTGGAAATATGCACTATGTGTCTTGGTATGTTGCTTGGGCTCCCACACTTGAGAATGGCCGGTTGGGGTGGTATTTATAGCCTCCAATCCCCAAACTAGCCGTTGGATAGAAAGCAACAGCTTTCTATCGTCGGGTGCACCGGACAGTCCGGTGCACCACCGGACATCCACTGTGCAGTGTCCGGTGCACGCCACATCAGCCGACCGTTGGTGCCTGTAGCAGTCGACCGTTGGATCCGACCGTTGCCGTCTGTCCGGTGCACACCGGACAGTCCGGTGCTACATCCAGAGAGCGCCTGTCTGTGGCCTCTCTGCGCAGACTGTCCGGTGCCACACCGGACAGTCCGGTGCACACCGGACAGCACTGTCCGGTGCGCCACCAGGCGCTGGCTGACAGCCCGCATCTTGGATTCCTTTGCTGATTTCTTCGGGCTTCTTTTGTTCTTGAGTATTGGACTCCTATGCATCTTTTTATGTCTTCTTTTGAGGTGTTGCATCCTCATTGCCTTGGTCCAATTCTCTTCGCATCCTGTGAACTATAATTATAAACACTAGCAAACATATTAGTCCACAGGTTGTGTTAATCATCAAACACCAAAACTCAATTAGCCAAAAGGCCTGGGGTTCATTTTCCTTACAATCTCCCCCTTTTTGGTGCTTGATGACAACACAACCAAAGCAAGCAAATAATACAAGTATTTGAATTAAAATATGCAATCTACTTGCTAAGATGCATGATTATCCCCACAATGTGAAATTATGGACTTAAGCCTCCCCCTAACTCCATAATTCACTTACTTCCTATTTTTGGACCAAATAACCAAAACCACTGGAAAAACCATTTGTAGATATAAAATTTTAAATTGGTGGTGTTTGGTGTTTGATATAGTTTTCATTGCTTTGGTCCCTAAACTTCTCCCCCTTTGGCATCAACCACCGAAAAGGAAGACATTAAAAGCATGTAGGAAGTAAATAACAGCTTGCCCTCATCAAGAATTTTATCAAATGATACCACTAGAAGGATATTAAATTAAACCACATGAATGATACCAGTTGAAATGATTACTCCCCCTAAATGAGTGTTCTCTTTAGAAGAAGTTTCTCCCCCTTTTTAGAGATGAAGAAATACTCCCACTGACAGAGATCCTCTACTTAGGAAAAAGCATGTGAAAAATAAAGGTGCAAGACATGATTTGAAAAGACTAACTTCCCTTATGCATAGGTAACAGAATATGAGTTAACTACTTATGCATTTTTAGCAACATGGAAGCATATGATATGAAATACAGTCTAATCAAATTTTGGAGAAGACATGTAAATGATACTAGATATAGTCTCAAAAGATACCAATTGCAAGTCAATGGCGAGCTTGAGAGACATGAGAGTTCTTGGATTTTTTGCAGTGGAAGATTGTTGTCTTTCTCCGGGGACTTCATTTTCCTTACAATGAGACTATCACATGAAATAGACTTGAAAAGGTGTTAGTCTCAAAGTATTAGATTATAGAGTAACCTCCCCCTGAAGGTGTGCATACAAGTTTTGAATACTTGTAGGAGACTTGCACTTTGATTTGATATCAAGAGAGGCAAATTATCTATAATCCAAACTTTGGCACATATAAGTTAAATGATACAACTTGTAGAAATCAAAATTTTCAATTGATGCATCATTTACTATGGAGTGATATAGAAGCTATGTGCCGTGCTTTAAGTAAACATTTTAGACCATGTAGGTTTGCTTAAGTATTTGAATTGAAAGCAAGCAATCCTACCATGTGATTTACCTAGTATGCATGATTTTAAACAGAAGTAAATAACAAATGTAATACTAGGCAAGAAAGGTAAACTAGATACAAGGTAAATAGATACGCAAATCTAAAAACAAAAGATACAATAAATCTAGTTACCTTAGTCATGGGTGGGAAATTTGGGTCCGAAATTTTCACTAACCCACTTGGCAAGTATACTTGATCCAATATGATGTATCCCATGATATACATCCCAATTTTGCCAAGTCTCCAAATTTCCTGAAGACCTTCGATCCACTCACTTTCCTTTCGGGATCCAAACCTTCTTGGTGCTTTTCATGGTTGAAATTATTTCCTTTGGCACCCAGATGCGTTTGGCCCCCTTTCCTTTGTTGGCTAGCTTGTTGGCCTTGATTGCTATCACCTTTCCATTCTTTTTCTTCTTGATCAAATATGGTGTAGCATCCTTTTTGTTCACCTTTTTGATGTAGGTGTTGGAGATTTTGCTTGATGGCTTTTGCTTGAGCTTTTGCCTTTGTTTATCCCCGGTCATCGCCTTGCATTGGAAAGACTTGTGGCCTTCCATGTGGCATAGCCTACAAATCACAGTTTCTTCCTCCATAGGCTTGTTCACTCCCGTAGTGGTGTTATCCTATGGAGGTCGGATTTGTTTGGCTTTGCCTTTCTTGTCATACAAAGCCTTGCCAAGGCGAGCCACTTCTTGCTTCAATTGTTCATTTTCCTTTACAACCTCATCCGAACATGTTTCTATAACAATATTCTCAACAAGAACTTGGTTGCAGGGGTTAGAGTTATTAATTAAATCAAAGCAGGAAGTAGAAGCATCTTTCTTAATTATTTCAGGTATTTCATCTAAAGATGCTGCTGGGGTGCTACCAATGTTTTCTAGCTTAGTAGTTAGCTCATTATTGTGTATGCTAAGAATTTCCATTTTCTCTAGCAAATTTTCAATAGCTTCTTGGGAGCTAGCTAGTTTAGCCTTAAGTTTTTCATTCTTTTTAATAAGACTATCATCGGTAGCTGTGGATGGAGCACTAGATTCTAATAGCTCAATTTTAGTTGATAGCTCACTATTTAAGTTTGCAAAAGTTTCAATTTTTTCTAGCAAACTTTTATAATCATTTTGAGAGCTAACCAACTTATTTTTCAAAGTTTTAAGTTGAGCTTTTTGTTTAGTGCAAACATCCTGAAAAAATTCAACGGCTTCCGCAAGCTCATCTATGGAGGGCTTTCCCTCACCTTCATCATCACTACTGCTATCATCACTAGAGGATGGAATGCTTTTGTTACCTCTTGCCATAAGGCATTTGTGTGATGACCGTGATGAGCGTGATGAGGATCGGTGGCTGCGCGTCCTTGGAGGTTCATCTTCACTTGAAGAGTCATCCCAAGTTCTAACACTTGTTAGCGCCTTGCCTTTGCTCCTCTCCTTTTCGGGTTTGGCCATATTTGGACAGTTGTCTCTGAAGTGGCCCTTTTCCCCACATGCGAAGCATCCTCTCTTTCTTTGTTTTTTCCTGTCAATGTTAAAGAGAAGATCCTCGACCTGCAGGGGCACACCCATTAGATTAATCTTGCAGATCATCCTCATTACCTTTCTGACGCGTCGGATTGTTTCTTTGTCCTCAGAGGATGATGTGCATGGTTGATTATCTTCATCATCATCACTTTCTTCTTCTTCCTCTTCTTCACTTGAGGAACTTGAAGTGGAAGCCTTCTTTTGCCCTTCCTTTCATCACATGCAAAAGCATATGGTTTTGAGGAAGTTGGCTCCTCTCCCCGACTCATTTTTTGCGACATCTCAAAAGCCGCGATTTTCCCAATCACAATGGTCGGGGTCATGTTGCTCAAGTCCTCCATGTTGTGAAGGATGGTGATGATGCTCCCATATCTTTGTTGTGGTAGCAGGGAGATAATCTTCCTCACAATGTCCGCATCACCTAGCTTATTAATGCCAATAGAATTGAGCTCATTGATAATTAGATTCAAACAAGAATACATGTCTCTAACAAGCTCATCATCTTTCATAGCAAAATAATTATACTCATTTAAGACTAGGCAATGTTTTTGCTCACGGACATTGGATGTGCCGTCATGGAGCTCATGCAATTTTAGCCAAATCTCATTAGCAGTTTTCAAGGTAAATACTTGATTAAAAATATCCATGCTAAGAGATTCATACAAGCAATTTTTGGCTCTAGCATTTAAATGAATTTCTTTTTCCTCACTCGTGGTGGGTTTCTCGGGATTCTTGAGGGGTTTCATCCCGTCACGAGTGACTCTCCAAACACCTAGATCAACGGCCTCTAGGTAACAAGCCATTCTAGCACTATAATATGGGAAGTTAGTGCCGTCAAAGTGTGGTGGCCTATGGGTATCCATCCCTTCCTCTAAAAAGCGTCGGCTCTTTTAGCGGTGAAGCTAAAGCGTTTCAAATGAGCCAAACCGGGCTCTGATACCACTTGTAGGAAATGGGTGACGCCTAAGAGGGGGGGGTGAATTAGGACTTCTAAAACTTTTATTAAACTAGGCCACAATTAAATCCCTAGAGCAAAACCTGTGCAAGTAATCAAACTAGAATGTGCAAACTAGGTTTTGTCTAAGTGTTGCTATCTCTGCTGCAAAGACTAAGTTTCAATCTACACTAAATAAGTATGAATACAAGATTGAAACTTAAATGCTAAATATAAATGCGGAAACTTAAAGAGCCAAGTAGAGAAGCAAACTCTCGTGGATGACGCTGGTATTTTTACCGAGGTATTCGGAACCACGCAAGGTCCCGACTAATCCTCGTTGGTGCCCCTACGCAAAGGGAAGCCCATGCGAGGGCAAGCACCACGGTCGAGTAACTCCGTAGAGAGCCACGGGCCTTCTCCACACGCAAGTGGTGCTCCGCTTCCGGCTCCTCTCGGACGCTCCCCGCCGTCTCCACTATCGAGCTTCCGGCCAAAACGCCGCGGGCCTCGTTCCCTCCGGTACACGGTGGCGGCCGTGACACAAACGCGGTTGTCACGGTCTCGCAAGACTCTTGCCCCACTCGGTACAATTACAACGACTCACACAAGAGCCGAGGGGTTGTGTGGTTTTACAAAACTCACTCAACTAACTAGGGTTCACCTAGAGCAAGCGCTAAAGCGGTCTAACTAACCTAAGCACTTCGCAAAGCACCTACGCTAATCACCGAGCGATTCTATTAAGCACTTGGGTGTTTGAGCTCTTGGAAATATGCACTATGTGTCTTGGTATGTTGCTTGGGCTCCCACACTTGAGAATGGCCGGTTGGGGTGGTATTTATAGCCACCAATCCCCAAACTAGCCGTTGGACAGAAAGCAGCAGCTTTCTGTCGTCGGGTGCACCAGACAGTCCGGTGCACCACCGGACATCCACTGTGCAGTGTCTGGTGCACGCCACGTTAGCCGACTGTTGGCGCCTGTAGCAGTCGACCGTTGGATCCGACCGTTGCCGTCTGTCCGGTGCACACTGGACAGTCCGGTGCACACCGGACAGTTCGGTGCTACAGCCAGAGAGCGCCTGTCTGTGGCCTCTCTGCGCAGACTGTCCGGTGCCACACCGGACAGCACTGTCCGGTGCCACACCGGACAGCACTGTCCGGTGCGCCACCAGGCGCTGGCTGACAGCCCGCATCTTGGATTCCTTTGCTGATTTCTTCGGGCTTCTTTTGTTCTTGAGTATTGGACTCCTATGCATCTTTTTATGTCTTCTTTTGAGGTGTTGCATCCTCATTGCCTTGGTCCAATTCTCTTCGCATCCTGTGAACTATAATTATAAACACTAGCAAACATATTAGTCCACAGGTTGTGTTAATCATCAAACACCAAAACTCAATTAGCCAAAAGGCCTGGGGTCCATTTTCCTTACAGGCTGCCTGGGTCGGGGAGAGGGGGAAAGGAGCGCGGGCGCGCGGCGCGGGTTGGGCCAAATTCGGCCCAACCGAGGGGGGGTTCTCTTTTTCTTTTTCTGATTTCTATTTCTTTTCTTTTCCTTTTCTACTTTTGTTTTTTATTTCTTTTTCCTTTGAATCAAAAATTTTTCTAAATGATCTTGAGTGATGAATATAGTCTATGTGAGGTGCTCCTATCATTTCAAGTGTATGCACATGATGAGATGATCTAAGGGTGGAGTTGAGGGAGAAAATAAAATAAGAGAGAGGGGGGGTTAGGAGGTTAGGGTTTCAAACCTTGGGTTGGGATTTTTGGGATGTTACAAAAATATAAGACACCAAAGGTTTCATATTTTTTAATTGGTAGAGACAGTGTAGCAGTACTGTAATATGAAAGTATGAACTAAAAGCTCATGGATAGTGTTTGTCACCTGAACGCATGCATACTGATACTCTACTCCTGGATGACAATACTAAACTACTTCGGCAACAACATTCTCATCAACAGATCTATGTCTGGCTGTCATCACGAAGATCATCCTCGTCATCGGTACCCCGGTGGGCCCTTTGACATCCTAGGCCTGGCCAACGACCCCAACCAAACTTCCATCTTCAAGGTGAAGGAGATCAAGAATGGCTGACTGGCCATGTTCTCCATGTTTGCCTTCTTCATCTAGGCCTATGTCACCGACGAAGGCCCCCGTGTAGAACCTCGCCAAGCAGAAGGTTCTTCTTGAGGGTGTTGGTCAGTTCAGCTTTGCACTGACGGTCTGTGGACATTATCAATGAATCCACACTATAATTGTCTCTAACTATAATGGTTCTTGGTATTGCAGAGATGTACAACAAGTTGCAGAACGACCATATTACAACAAAAGAACGACTTTAGTAAGTTTGATCCATTTATATATTATGAGTTAGCTTCGGTCGACAAAACTGTGTGCTTATATTTGCAGGTAAGAGCATGGTACTAATATGGCAGTTGTGTTTAGTGGAAACCTCCCTATCTTGAGGTTTCTTCTTGATCATGGTGATGATCTCCATGAAGAAGGCAGCCTAGAAGGTCATGAGCATGACAGGTTCACCATTCTTCATACAACTACAAAGAAAGATATAATTGTGTAGACTCATATTTTCTATTGTTTATGTTGCTTATTCTGTTAGTCAATAAATCTGCATGCAAATTTTTGTTTAGAACTATTTTTTAGAAAAAAAACATACTTCATGTGCAAAACATTGCCTGACGAATTTTTATGCTTTACTTGTATATTTGTGGATCATACTATGGTCTTGTAACTACAGTTTAATGTCAGTGGAACACAAACACATGAAGTTGTTCTGATAACGATAATCCTTCTTGAATAATTCTTATATGTAAGTTAGTGTAGCATGTGTGTGGGTGTTTGTTTTCTTAGTAGTGGCAATGATTTATTCTTTTTTTGCCATCCTGTTAGTATTTTGTAGTTCATTATCAAGTATCAACATATCTCTTTGCTTTGTCTAATCCGAGATCAAGGACTTCCTTTTGACCGTGAGGAGGAAGGATGCCCGATCAATGAAGATCAAGAGGAGCAAGGATGTTGTAAAATTCAAGGTCTGCTGATCCAAGTACTTGTACACCCTCTACGTATTTGATGCTGAGAAAGCAAACAAGTTGAAGCAATCTCTTCCCCTAGGTAGCGCAACTTTAATTGACAAGGTTCTTCTTGAGGGTGTTGGTCAGTTTAGCTTTGCACTGACGGTCTGTCGACATTATCAATGAATCCATGCTATAATTGTCTCTAACTATAATGGTTCTTGGTATTGCAGAGACATACAACAAGTTGCAGAATGACCATATTACAGCAAAAGAATGACTTTAGTAAGTTCGATCCATTCCCTACTACTAATTAAGTACATAACGTGGGCGCTCGGCGCGTCCATGCCCCCGCCTCCGCCGGTTGAGCAAAGGTACACTACTAATTAAGGGAGATACGCACTGTTGTATTGCCCCCACCGTCAATCTCCCATTCACTGCTGTGCTGTATTGCCCCCACCGTTAACCCATTCATTCTCGCACCTCACCTGGAATGCGCAGAAAGCTGCCCGCCGAGCGCCCACCTCGCCTCCAATCACGACCGCAAGCCATGCTCCGCCTCGATTCCTTACTCTCCAATCCTGGCCTCCAATCCCAGCCACCATCAGCGCCCTCTGCCAACTCCTACCAAAATCGAGCCCTAGTCGCCTGTTGGTCACTTGTTCTCAAATGCTAAGAATCAAGAACAAGGCAACACAAGTGTTAATGGTTAAAGACCTTTGTCCTTCGAAATATTATCTCCTTTAGGATATAATGATCTTCGGACGAAGGTCATGAAGGACATACCTTCATCATTTTAATAAACAAGAATGAAAATAAAGATGTATGAAACGTGAAGGGATTATGAATAATCATTTCAAATCATTAGACTATTCATATTCTTATTATATAACATGAACAAACATCAACGATATTTGAATTATATTTGTACCTTCGGCTTGACGGAAGATGAAAAAGCAGGAGTGACGCGTGAGTGATTACAAGTCAGCGTAAACAGTACGGTGTTACTGTTCATTTATTTATAGGCACAGGATGCAGCCTGAGCAAAATTACATTCATGTCCCTGACATTTACTGTTAGGCAAAAGGTAAGTTGTCGAGGACTAGGTAGTCTTTTCTCTTTTAGGTCGGTTTCATTCTCCACCATCGTCCTTGTGCTAAGACGAAGCTTCTCCAGCCACAGCTTCGGAGCTGATTCATCCTTCTTCTCGATCACGCTTTTCATACCATGCACACCTTCATCTTAAGGCCGAAGCCTCCTGTGACAGTATACTATACTAGAAAACATGTTAGTCGTGTTTTTGAGGACCTTTGGAAGATGAAGGCCCCCAATAGTAGCTCCTCGCAGTATTAATTTGTTCATGTATCTAACAAATTCAGACTGCGACGAGAATGAAGGCCTTTAGCCGAAGGTCCAAAAAAACACCTTCCCTTTACTAGAATAGTGAAAGTCAATGACAAATGGGGCCCGCCAAGTTGCAATGCACTAGGCATATAAATAGAAAGCCACAACGACAGCATCTGCTGCGCCATTTCAATTGCTTGTGCTGTTTTCTCAAGTTTTAATTTTCTTGCTGTCAGAATTCTTTTGTTTTGTGAGCTTCGGTATTTATTCAATTTCCCACCAAATGGCTGACGAGAAGAAGGTTGCTGATCCTGCCCTTGCTGGTTTTTACGAGGCCATGGAAAAAACAAACACAGAGAAGATTACAAATGAGATACTAGCTGATTTGTCTGAAGATTCTGACGATAGTGGGAGCTTTGATATGGAAAGTGTTGGGGACCTTCGGCGTCCGAAGGTCCTCAAAAACAGGATTTAACAGTATTTCTGTAGTACAATGTGTGAACAGGTACCCTCGGACTAAAGTCGGCATTGCAGTAGACCGGAATGATACGAAGCTTGATACAGAGCCGAAGGTGTTGAGCAGGAAAGCTTCGGCGTAACAACAAAGAGTGGAACCGACTTAAAGATGAAAAGGCTATTCAGACCTCGATAGACTACTATAGAGTTATTATCAAATGTAAAGGGCATGAATGTAATTTTGTAAGGGTTGTGTCCCGTGTCTATAAATAGGTGAACAGTATCCCCGTACTGTTCACGCTGACTTGGCATTCGCTTTTTGCGTCACGCTTGTACTGTCATTTCCTTCCGATTGAAGGTACACTTGTAGTCCAATAATATTTTTTGTTTATGCTCAATAATAATAAATGGTTGTTCATGTTTTCTTTTACATTCTCTATGTTTCATCCTTCGTCATTGTTTGAATTTATGAAGGTATGACCTTCATAACCTTCGTCCGTAAGTCATTATATCCTAGGGGAAATAATGCTTCGGAGGACGAAGGGCGTTAACGATTAATATTTTCTATGTTGCCTTGTTCTTAACTCTTGAAGCACTTGAGAACAAGTCCCCAACATTGGCGCCCACCTCCGGTGAACTCACTTCCATTTCTTGAGCTTTTCAACACCTTCGGCAAGCATCACCTTCGTCATGCCGCCGAAGAAGGCTTCAGCACCAGGGGCTGGCACGCTGCAGCCGCTGGACCCCAATCAAGACGTCCTTTCTCTTAGAGAGGCACGAAGCCAGAAGAGGAAGGCTACCAGTCCAACACATCCGGAGGATGATCTAGATCAGGAGATTCAAAATCTGGAAATCCTTCAGCAGCAGGTTCAACGCAAGAAGGAGAAGATGGCCAGGCTAGCTGAACTGCAGAGGCAGATAGATGAAGCCTCTGAAGAAGTTCGTCATCTTGCTCAGGATGAGCAACACCGAAGGCCTCAGCATCAAGACCTTCATCAGGAGGGCTTTCCCAACGAAGATGACTGGTATGACAATTTCCATCATGGGAATTTTGTTTTTGATGATGCTTCTCCCCTGTCCGCTGAGTTACAGGCTACACCTTGGCCTCCGTCCTACAAGCCGCCTCAGCTCCCCGTATTTGATGGCCACTCAGACCCGAAGCAGTTTTTGATGAGCTACGAAGCAACAGTGTCTTCGTACGGTGGCAATGCTTCAGTCATGGCCAAATCTTTCGTTATGGCTGTCAGAAGTGTTGCTCAAACCTGGTATTCCTCCCTTCGACCAGGAACGATCACTTCATGGCAGAAGCTGAAGGATTTGTTGTTAACCAGCTTTCAAGGATTTCAGACGAAGCCGGTCACTGCTCAGGCTCTGTTCCAGTGCACTCAGGACCACGAAGAATACCTTCAGGCATATGTCCGAAGGTTCTTGCGTCTGAGGGCACAGGCACCAACGGTGCCCAATGAAATTGTCATCGAGGCCATGATCAAGGGGCTTCGACCAGGTCCGTCAGCTCAGTACTTCGCCAGGAAGCCTCCTCAAACTTTGGAGAAGCTTCTCCAGAAAATGGATGAATACATTCGGGCCGACAATGATTTTCGCCAAAGAAGGGAGGAGGCTTTCAGGTTTTCTGAAATGACCAGAAGCTTCGGAGGGAGGTTTTACCCGAGGCATGTGAGATCAATTCACAATTCTACACAAAATGATGACAGAGGAAGCCAACAGCAAAGGCCACAATGCTCCTCACAGGCTTCTGGACAACAGCAAAGCTCCTTCCGGCCACCAGCTCCAAGAGGCAGAGGCGCCAGGGGCTTCGGAGGAAGATTTGGCGATCAACCGAGAAGAATCTTTTGCTTATTCTGCGGTGAGAACAAAGGCCATACTACCAGGATGTGCCATGTTACTATACAGAAGCAAAAGGAAATAGCTGAAGCAGCAGCACAACAAGCCCAGCCGAAGCAGGTCATGCATACAGCTTCGTATCATTCGCCCTACATCCCAGAATATGTGGGCAACCATCCTGCAGTCTCTGCTGCTTCGGCGAGTCAGCCTCAAGCTTCATGGCAACAGCCTCCGCCTCCACCTCCGTTGCAACAAGGCCAGCAACCAGAAGGGAGCCAATATGCTCCGCATCAAAGGGACTTCAGAGAACAGTCCGAAGCTCGCACGGTCAATAGCACTGTGCCAGAATCAAAGCACATCTATTGACAAATATCCTACCTTAATAGCAATCTTTTTCATTCAGTTTTATTTTCTATAATAAAGGACATTGTTTAGGTTTCATGTAATTAGTTTCGTTGATTCCTACAAGAGAAATATGTTTTCTTCACAGGCTTGTGATAATAAAAAGGACCTTCGGACTATCGAAAATTCTTCGAAGCAACAAAAAGTCGTTCTAAGGAACGCAGAGTAAGTTTGACGAAGTCACAAAAAGTCGTTCCAAAGGGAGCGCAGTGTAAGTTTTCTGCTCCAAAGTCGTTCCAAAAGGAATGCAGAGCATACAGCGAAAAGTCAACGCTGATACCGCCTAAGTAAAAGGCGAAGAAGCTCCAAAGACGTTCCTAAGGGAATGCAGAGCTTACAGCGAAAAGTCAACGCTGATACCGCCTAAGTAAAAGGCGAAGAAGCTCCAAAGACGTTCCTAAGGGAATGCAGAGCTTACAGCGAAAAGTCAACGCTGATTCCGCTGAAGTAAAAGGCGAAGAAGCTCCTAAGGGAGGCTTATAGCGAAAAGTCAATGCTGATTAACAAAAAGATTATGTGTTTTATCGCGCAAATATGCGTGTATCTTCGGAATATCGCCTTACCTAGCATAGCATCATCACATCATCTTTGCATAACATAAGCATCAGACATCATACTGCATGTGGCATAAGGAAATATGATATTAATCTTCGGAAAAACGCTTTGAAAAAAGGGCAAATCATGCCAAGTAACAAGGAGAAACAATATTGATCTCTGAAGTATAGCCTTGAAGAATGTTTCTACGAAGCTTCAAAACTTTCCAGGATACTTTGGATATTGTTGTGATAAATGGTAATTCTTCTTCACGAAGCATGAAAAGAAGGGAAGGTGTTTTTTCGCCAAAGACTCAAAAAAGGTACGTATGTAAAGTTTCATGCATCGTAAAGAATTGAACCATAAAGAAAAATAAAACAAATATGTTACATACAGGATTACAATATATTACACATGTTACATTTAAAATGTTTTTACAATAGCATCTAGTCTTCCCTAAGTACCACTTCTGCAGCTTCGTTCAACAGTCGATCGACAACTTCATCCATAATAGCTTCAGCCATCTTTTTAATCTCATCGTCACCCTTAGGTCGTGCACCCGGAGATACTTCAGTAGGATCTGAGGAAGGACAGGACACGGCTACTTTGCTATTACAAATCATAAACAAATCTTAAAGCCTAAGATTACAACACGATAAAAACTATTAGTTGATACCTAATTGACCTTCGGCCTCTACGCTCTTTTTAGCAGCCTCAGCTACTTCTCTAGCATCGTGAATACCCTTTTCACTTTTTCGAATAATTTCTCCGGCCATCTCTCGGCCACCATTATCCCAGATATCAGTAAAAAACTTTCCACCAATTATACTAGCTTCGGCCGAAGGATCTTTTGTATCTTCAAAGGACAAAGCAGCTTCGGACTGTGCTAAAATTTTTACATGTTCACAGCCCTCCTTCTCTAAGATAGTGGCAATCCCTCTGGCGCCAGAGAAGGCACATATATCTCCTCGGCTATTTAAAATTTCTTCAAAGGCTTCGGCTTCGTGGTTAATCCATTCGATGACACCTTCGGGATTGCCTCTTGAAAAGTTTTCCTCACTTGAGAATGCGCCGACCTTGGCGAAGCTAGCCTTTAATTTCTTGACACAATCTATAGATTTATTGTAGCATCTCTTTTTGGACGAACGAAGCTCTTCAACAGTCACTTCTAGGTGATCTGCCCATTGATCGCTGAGTTCACGCTTTGTTTCTTCAAGTATGCGTTCTTCCTTGGCTCTGGCCAGTTGTTTTCGAAGGTCTTCAATTTCGCGTTTCTGAGCTTCAGCTTGAATTTTAAAAGCAGCTTCGTCCTCTTTTATTTTATTTATCAATGAGTATAATATTTTGTCTTTTTCGAGACCTTCGTTCCTCAGTTCAATTACTTCAGAACGAAGGTTGCTCAGGGCTATTGTACACCCTTCGTCTTCAGCATCTTTCTGTGCTCTAAGAGCATTGCTAAGTATCAAACCCTGCAAAAAGAAATATGTGTGTGTGTCAGTGGGTTTAAACGAACGGAAAAATACAAGGATTTCATATATCGTACCTTTAAGCTATTGTAAGCCAGGCTATCGGCCAGATCGTTCTTCGACAGCACTGAGAGCCCGTCTTCTAGAGTCGGGAATCCGAAGCTCTTGCTCATCTCCCGGCAGACAGAAATTTCCTTGCTGTCGGGAAGACAATACAAGAAGTCTTCTTCTCCACTGCCATTAAATATTAACGCCCCCTTTGGATATTTCAGTTTTTGGGCATAATGCTGGGCCTCTTGTTCTTCTTTTTCTGATAATTTTTTCCCCGAAGCATGACGGAAAATATAATCACGAATTTTGGGGGATGCTTCGGGGGCAACAACACCGGTTTCTTCAACAAAAGTTGGCTTTGTTATTTTTTCTGCCTCACTTTCCAAAGGTTTTCCCTTTACGGGCTCTGAGGGCCCAGCTTCGGCTTCAGCCCCTTGCTCTGGGACTGTAGAACCAGAAGTTTCAACTGTTGTTTCAGGAGTAACAGCAGCCTTCTTCGGAGGTGTGCTCGAAGATCTGATCGTTTCTAGTACATCTAGCACATTAGCCATTCTCTTTCTCTTCGGAGTTACGGCTGGCACTTTTTCATTTTTTGCTGTCCCAATGATTGCTGTAGGACTCAAAACTTCTGATGTTTTGGAGCCCTCAGTTGTTTCCTTTATCTCTTCCATTTTTTCTGTGAATGGCGCTTCGGCCTTCTCTTTCGTTTCTGGTAACAAAATCTTTGATTGCTCCAATTTTGTCTTTGTTGGCACTTCGGCCGTTTCTGCGACTTCTGGCAGCAAAGTTGGCTCGGCTGGTTTTTTAGCTTCGGTGGCCGAAGAAGTTTCTCCGGTAAACTCAGGCACCGAAGCTGGTTCAATATAGCGCGGCCGATGCGTGAGAACCTTTATCTTCTTCCTTTTCGGTTCTGGCTCGCTAGGAGCAGCTGCAGTTTCTTCTTTTGCAGAGGTTGTGTTTTTTCTTTTCTGCCTTCGGATGGGATAGCAATAGTCAAGGTAGACAAATCCAATAGCATCAAATACCCGATTCAGCCTCTTCTTTTTTCGGCCTCCGAAGGCTGCTGACATTGCAGTATCTTCGGCCTTCGAGTAGGTACCAAGCAGCTCATCACTTAAATTATCAATGCTTTTCAACCACTCATCATCTGGTTCAATAAATTTATCTCCAAACTTAAAAGTGTACTTAAATCTGACAAGTCCACCTTCGTCGGCCTCTTTAATGGTTTCTTGTGGCATTTCCCATTTCTCTGCAAGCGGCCACACCCTGAAAGCGATGTGCTCTTGTACTAAGTCCCTTGTTCCTATAAAAGAACAGACAATGCCGAAGGCTCTCTGGCATTCTTCAGCAGCTTCATTCATTTCAACCTTCGGCCTGCGAAGGCCGAAGCTTTGCCAAATAGGGCGCATAATTATACCCTTGATATCTTCTCGTGCTTTCAGATCATTTTTTACATAGAACCATTCTGTCATCCAGCCGCTGGGCCATCTTTTCCGAAAAGTTGGCACGGGGCAGATTGATCCAGACCGAGAAACAAAATTGTAGCAGCCAAAGTTATTGTGATACTGTTCCTTACCCCAAGGTATTGTCTCGTATGATAGTTCGTGCATATTGCAGAAACTTTTTGCATCAGGCTTCAGACCTTGGCTTCGCACGGCCCACACAAAGATATTCAGCCTTATGATTGCCTCGGGGGTAAGTTGGTGAAGATAGACTTCAAAAATCTTCAGCACCTCCACGACGAAGCTGCTCAAGGGCAATCGCAGCCCAGCCTTCAAAAAGCTTCGGAACACTACGACTTCATTCTCTTCGGGGTGTGGACAAGTCTTCTCCCCTTCGTCGGCCCTCACAATGGACAAATCCCGGAAATACCTTCCTCTCATGTTAACAAGATGATTCTCTTTGATAGTTGATTTACCATAAACTGAATGGCTTGGTCGCCAGGGGCGATCTTCGGAGTCTTCGCCACCGCTGTCCACATCATAACTTTCACTGTCACCAGTATCTTCAGACAGCCCTTCCAGAATCTCCTTGGTGATTTTTTCTGTGTTGGTCTTCGACATCGCTATAAGAAATCCTAAGTTCTTCTCTTCATCAAGACTCAGCTTCATCTCAGCAGCAGCCTTCTTAGCAGCTTCAGACATCTTCAGAAACACTAAAAAACTGTTTTCAAAGCCGAAGCTTCAAAGCTGAAAGCTTAGCAAATCACAGCGCACAAGAGCTAAAAATTGAGTGAGCGGGAGTGGTTGGCCAGAAAGCGTGCAAAATGAGTTTGCGGTATGGCCGTATTTATACGCTTGGTGCGTTGAAAGTTGAAAGACCCCACTTGTCATTGAATGTTGCTATTCTAGCAAAGGGAAGGTGTTTTTTCGGACCTTCGGCGTAAAGCCTTCGTCCATATCGCAATCTAAATTTATTATTTCAAACAAATTAATATTGTGAGGGGCTACTGTTGGGGACCTTCGGCGTCCGAAGGTCCTCAAAAACAGGATTTAACAGTATTTCTGTAGTACAATGTGTGAACAGGTACCCTCGGACTAAAGTCGGCATTGCAGTAGACCGGAATGATACGAAGCTTGATACAGAGCCGAAGGTGTTGAGCAGGAAAGCTTCGGCGTAACAGCAAAGAGTGGAACCGACTTAAAGATGAAAAGGCTATTCAGACCTCGATAGACTACTATAGAGTTATTATCAAATGTAAAGGGCATGAATGTAATTTTGTAAGGGCTGTGTCCCGTGTCTATAAATAGGTGAACAGTATCCCCGTACTGTTCACGCTGACTTGGCATTCGCTTTTTGCGTCACGCTTGTACTGTCATTTCCTTCCGATTGAAGGTACACTTGTAGTCCAATAATATTTTTTGTTTATGCTCAATAATAATAAATGGTTGTTCATGTTTTCTTTTACATTCTCTATGTTTCATCCTTCGTCATTGTTTGAATTTATGAAGGTATGACCTTCATAACCTTCATCCGTAAGTCATTATATCCTAGGGGAAATAATGCTTCGGAGGACGAAGGGCGTTAACGATTAATATTTTCTATGTTGCCTTGTTCTTAACTCTTGAAGCACTTGAGAACAAGTCCCCAACAGAAAGTGAAGATGAAGATGCAAAAAATCGGCCCTGGCGACCAAGTCACACTATCTTCGGAAAATCATCCATTAAGTAGAGTCAAATTGACGCTATGAAAGGGAGATATTTCTGAGATATTTCAATTGTGAGAGCAGGAGGAGATAGTGAAAGGGAAATGTGCCCTTGGGCCATTTCTATAAGATTTTGGTGATTAAGTGCTAAACACAAATGCTTTGAGTGATATGTGTGCCAAAGACTCAAGAAGTGCAAATCTAGATTAAAGGTATGTTTCTAGACTTAGTACATTGTTTTGAAGACTAATGTATTGTGTCTAAGTGCTAGAAACAGGAGAAGTCGCGTTGGAGTTAAGTTGGCTGTGTTCAGCCAAAAGGCTGCTCAGTCTGGGTGCACCGGACTGTCCGGTGGTGCACCGGACAGTGTCCGGTGTGCCAGGACCAGTCCAGATGAACAGCCTGATCTCGGGTCTCGACGGCGGCGTACAGCTATAAATCACCGGACTGTCCGGTGGTGCACCGGACTGTCCGGTGAGTCGTCTGCGGCGAAGTCGCCACTCTCGGGAAAGAAATCAACAACGTTCAGCTAAAAATCACCGGACTGTCCGGTGGTGCACCGGACTGTCCGGTGAGCCACCCGACAGAAGGCAAGGATTGCCTTCCTCGATTGCTTTCAACGGCTCCTAGCTGCCTTGGGGCTATAAAAGGGACCCCTAGGCGCATGGATGTCACACCCGGGTTTCGGGGCACCAAGACCCGGGCACGAACATAATCACCAGGTGTGCTGGGACCAAGTCTCACACATATGATGAATCATGGCACAGGATCGAATGTCACAACTTTACTATATAAAAAGGAGTTCTATACAAAATAAATAATTACATTATAAGGAGACAACGGTCCAGCAACCCAAAGTTGACTGGGAGACGACGGCCTAGACCTCTCACGAACTCGTCACAGCATCCTCCAAGCGCCTCATCCTGCGGTACCTGTTCTTGACCTGTGGGGGGTGTGAGACAGCAAGAGTGAGCTCACATACGTTCATCGCTCAACAAGTTGTGGGGAATAATGTGCATGAACTCGCCAAAGGTGGGAGCTCACGTGAAGTGTAAGGCTTACCAAAGAGGATGGTTTGAGCTGAGCATTGCTTTTAAAGTTGGTCAAATTTTTATTAGCAATTACTAAGTATAAGTAAATACCAACCCAATTAAGTAGTAGAACAAAAGTAACAACATCACCTGCGATGCAATGCATATGACAAATTGAGTTTAAGTTCCATAATTTAATCATGTGAGTGTCCGAGCCGCTCATGACCGTGAGCACGGCTAGTATACCAGTTTTACACTCTGCAGAGGTTGCGCATCTTTACCCACAAGTCATGTTACCCATCTGCCAAGGGATCGCGACTTCCCATACACCTCTACCGAGGAGGCGAGGCAGGGTAACACTACGAGGCCTTTACAAAGTTCCACTAGCTTCAGAAAACCCGCTACAGTTTATAGGAAGCTCCAATGCAGGGTTCTTGCCTGACCGCCATCGCAGCAAAATCAACCAAGGACCTCCCTACACTGACCACTCCCCTACTGCCCTTGCCCCTTTCGGGTAAGGTAGTCTTCCACTAGCTTTCCTAATTAGTTAGCCAAGGGCGTCCATAAACCCTTATGGTAGCACTGTTTTCCCGGGTGGTTCTCCATGTTCCAATTAACATAATGATCTTATCATGAACAGTAAATAACAACTGATGATAAAAGTGTAATCATAAATAAAATGTATCTCCATACCCATAACCACATAAAGCAATAGCAGGTACTACCCAAAAAGTGTGGTGGTAATCAAGGTATAAAGATAGTCAAACAGGGGTAACCTATTGGGTCCCATCAAAATTAACCTATATAGATCATTATGATTAATCAGAACATGACTGGGTAAAAGAAGTGATCAAGGGCACAACTTGCCTGGGACTTGAGATTCCAGGTACCAGGAGGATCTTCAGATTCTCGTGACCTCACTGCTATTCGTAGCAATACAAACAAACATAGTATATGCAAAATTAACATCACACCGAACATATGCATAAACTGCATAATAATTGTCTACTCGTCGTTACGAGATCGTAGGAACAAGAATCACTAAATTTGGAGTTATAGATTTCAAGTTATGAATTTCCTAAGATTTAATGTGTTTGAGATAGGATTAAATGATAAATTAATTTTCTAACTGTTTTCATGACCAAACAGAGACACTAAATGATAGAGAACAATATTATAAAATTTTAGAAACTGGAATGGCTCAATTTGGAGTTAACATGAATTTTCTATGCATTTTACAATTCTCTAGAATTGTTTTTGTATTAAAAACAAATTGTTATAATCAATTCTCTGTTTTTAATTATCTCTGGACTGGGCCTCAATTTTTGGAAAAGTCAGGGGCTCTAGCGTAAGTTTTCTAAGACTCAGAGCATAGTGCAATTGGACGGCGGGTTTATTCTTGAAAAGTAAAGGGTTTCTTTAGCAAAAAGGCCAACGCAAAGGGGTCTCAGTGGTTTTCGGTCGCGAGATCAACAGCGGACGGCTTGGATTAGATCCATCCCACCGCGAACCGGTACGCAACCGCAGCCACGAGATCAGATATCGACGGTTTGGATTTAAAACGCTAGGATCACATCGCGGCTGTCCATGTACGATCTAAAGGACCAGATCGAGACATGGTGAAAGGGTACGTACGGACTAATCACAGCCGCTGAATTACGATCCAACGCCAGGGAGATCTCCCCCAACCTCCCGACGGCAACCGAGCAGAGGCGCCCCGGCCACGGCGGAGCCCTCGCCGGCGCCATCAAATCCCACCGCCCCGGCCGCCCATTATGGCTAATACCACGTGAAAAATGAAATTAAAGGCTAGGTGATCATGTAGAGGGCGTCTCACCGAGGATGACCAAGCCGAGGAGGCTGACCACGGTGCGAGGCGAATCCGCGGCGGCGATGTGGATACGGTGAGCAATTCAGGCCGCTTCTTCGTCCAGCTCTCCCTGATACACCCACGGTCACCACCGCCGTGCACCAGAGACGATCACCGACCCGATCTACAGCTCTCCGCGGCCCAAACGCCCAGATGGTCGTGCGGCCGCCCAATCTCTCTCTATCGGCGAGGTGCTCACGGCCCACAGTTCCTGCGGTTCGCTCGGCTCCAGATGGGTTATGCGATCGGGAGGGTAAGGTCGTCGGGTTATATAGGCGCGTCTTCCCCGGAGCCGCCGGAACAGAACGCCGCACGAGGCGGTGAAGCGCCCGCGCTTTCCGCGGTCCGTTGAAGCCGGCGCGTGCGGCTGAGGAAGATGACCCGTGGGGCCCGCCAGTCAGTGGTACCGTGCGGACTCCGGGTGAAGCGGCAGACGTGCGGGTCCCCCGGATCGGTGTCACGGACGAGCACACGACCGAACCTGTGAGGCTGGCACATGGGCCCACCGGTCAGCGGAGTTGAGGCAAGCGCGCGGACGAGGAGTGAACTGGGCCGAGACCAGAAGCTGACATGGGCCGCGCGGAGTGAAGTTATGGGCCGGTGGTAACGGTTTTAGCCCAAGGTGGGTTTTCATCTGTACTTATTATTTTCTTTTTTTTCTATTTCTATCTCCCAACTTCATATTCCCAAGGATCAAGTTGAATTCAAATTGAATTCATAATTTGAATTCAAATTGCTTATGGGTTTCACACAAGGATCAAGTGCTCAAAAGTACTAGCCTAAAATAATATATTTATTCCTATATATATATTCCTTCATAGTGTATATTGTTTTTTTCTTTTCTTTCCCTCCTTCCTTTTCAAATTCTATTTTTTTTAAACCTAAACTTGTCTCGCAAATTTAAATGCATAATTACAAGAACCTCAGCATGAGATGCATATTTCTATATTTATTTATTTGCTATTTGACTGCTTCTCTTAAGTGAGTATGCACAAAAAAAATTAAATAATTCCAAAAACACTTTCATGAAAAATACATGTATTTTTTTTTACCTTATGCATTTTAGGGCTTTACAAATCCTACCCCTCTTAACAGAAATCTCGTCCTCGAGATTTGTAAGAAAAGGGATACAATGAGTTTGGTCTAGAATTTTAGTTTCTCATTTGGTTTTGGGAATCAAAGTTTTGTTTAAAGTTTTTTTTATATGGATATGTATGTCTAGCCGTTTATTATGTCAGATGAGGTACGTTTATGGCAAGTATAGGTTGTGGCAAGGTAGAGTATAATAAGGAAAGACTTCATTCTGAACTGTGGATCTTGATTCCGCTGGCGATTCAACTTGATCTTTGAAGTCTTGAGTTGATGCTTATCTTTCTTTGACGTGGTTGGTCTCTGTTGGCCTTTCATCTTGGAGTTGCCATCCGAGTTAAGGACATATGGTTAGGATATATGTGAGTAGGATGGATTATATGGTGCAAGTAGGTTAGAATCACTTGCTAGGTTAAAACCGAGGGTTATGCAACTATCGGATGGTTAAGGTAGTTGCATATGGCCAAGTCGGTCTATCATTCTTAATTTAGTGCAGGGTGAACTAAGTTAAGACCAGTTCTATAGGAGTAGAGTCTAATCTATTTCATCAGTATTATCTAACATGTTTGATAAGTCACTTTAGATTAGATCAGATCTAGGTTAGATTGGTGTGACTAGTTTGACTAGATAAGATCTAATTAATTTGCATTAGATCATGGTTGTTAAATTAGGGTGGATAAGTATGCTTATTAGGATAAGATGAAATAGAATCTTTTGAGATTAGTTAGATCTATTAAGATGAGATAAAATATTTTTAAGATAAGATGAATCTATTAAGATAAGAGAGAATCTTATTAAGATAGGATGAATTGGTTAGAATGGGATCTTTTAGGATAAGATAAATCTCTTAAGCTAGATATATTCCTAATGGGGATAATCTAGGTTGTCTAGTTATTTTATAAATATTTTTTTATACCTATGTGTATATGCAGATGCAATTGTGGACATTACTCCACAACTCATCACACTCAATCAAAGATCCAAATCAAACAAGTATCATATGAACAAGCATTCAAGCATACAGATACAAAAAAAATAGTTTTGTTTTTTTCCTAAGAGTAGGTCTCCTATTCCTAAAAGTCACTTTAGGTGCAGGATTTCAAAGTGTGAAATCCACATTTGTCTTTAGAAGGAAAAGATAATAATAATCAGAGTAAAGCGGAAATAGATGAGAAAAGATTAAGATAAGTTTAGAAAGAATCAGAGTAGCAAAGATAAGTATGTAGGGGTTGTCCAGTTCTATCTAGGTTTCGTCCTACAGTCAACATTCCTCTGATACCACTTCTGTCACACCCGGGTTTCGGGGCACCAAGACCCGGGCGCGAACATAATCACCAGGTGTGCTGGGACCAAGTCTCACACATATGATGAATCATGGCACAGGATCGAATGTCACAACTTTACTATATGAAAAGGAGTTCTATACAAAATAAATAATTACATTATAAGGAGACAACGGTCCAGCAACCCAAAGTTGACTGGGAGACAACGGCCTAGACCTCTCACGAACTCGTCACAGCATCCTCCAAGCGCCTCATCCTGCGGTACCTGTTCTTGACCTGTGGGGGGTGTGAGACAACAAGAGTGAGCTCACATACGTTCATCGCTCAACAAGTTGTGGGGAATAATGTGCATGAACTCGCCAAAGGTGGGAGCTCACGTGAAGTGTAAGGCTTACCAAAGAGGATGGTTTGAGCTGAGCATTGCTTTTAAAGTTGGTCAAATTTTTATTAGCAATTACTAAGTATAAGTAAATACCAACCCAATTAAGTAGTAGAACAAAAGTAACAACATCACCTACGATGCAATGCATATGACAAATTGAGTTTAAGTTCCATAATTTAATCATGTGAGTGTCCGAGCCGCTCATGACCGTGAGCACGGCTAGTATACCAGTTTTACACTCTGCAGAGGTTGCGCATCTTTACCCACAAGTCATGTTACCCATCTGCCAAGGGATCGCGACTTCCCATACACCTCTACCGAGGAGGCGAGGCAGGGTAACACTACGAGGCCTTTACAAAGTTCCACTAGCTTCAGAAAACCCGCTACAGTTTATAGGAAGCTCCAATGCAGGGTTCTTGCCTGACCGCCATCGCAGCAAAATCAACCAAGGACCTCCCTACACTGACCACTCCCCTACTGCCCTTGCCCCTTTCAGGTAAGGTAGTCTTCCACTAGCTTTCCTAATTAGTTAGCCAAGGGCGTCCATAAACCCTTATGGTAGCACTGTTTTCCCGGGTGGTTCTCCATGTTCCAATTAACATAATGATCTTATCATGAACAGTAAATAACAACTGATGATAAAAGTGTAATCATGAATAAAATGTATCTCCATACCCATAACCACATAAAGCAATAGCAGGTACTACCCAAAAAGTGTGGTGGTAATCAAGGTATAAAGATAGTCAAACAGGGGTAACCTATTGGGTCCCATCAAAATTAACCTATGCAGATCATTATGATTAATCAGAACATGACTGGATAAAAGAAGTGATCAAGGGCACAACTTGCCTGGGACTTGAGATTCCAGGTACCAGGAGGATCTTCAGATTCTCGTGGCCTCACTGCTATTCGTAGCAATACAAACAAACATAGTATATGTAAAATTAACATCACACCGAACATAAGCATAAACTGCATAATAATTGTCTACTCGTCGTTACGAGATCGTAGGAACAAGAATCACTAAATTTGGAGTTATAGATTTCAAGTTATGAATTTCCTAAGATTTAATGTGTTTGAGATAGGATTAAATGATAAATTAATTTTCTAACTGTTTTCATGACCAAACAGAGGCACTAAATGATAGAGAACAATATTATAAAATTTTAGAAACTGGAATGGCTCAATTTGGAGTTAACATGAATTTTCTATGCATTTTACAATTCTCTAGAATTGTTTTTGTATTAAAAACAAATTGTTATAATCAATTCTCTGTTTTTAATTATCTCTGGACTGGGCCTCAATTTCTGGAAAAGTCAGGGGCTCTAGCGTAAGTTTTCTAAGACTCAGAGCATAGTGCAATTGGACAGCGGGTTTATTCTTGAAAAGTAAAGGGTTTCTTTAGCAAAAAGGCCAACGCAAAGGGGTCTCAGTGGTTTTCGGCCGCGAGATCAACAGCAGACGGCTTGGATTAGATCCATCCCACCGCGAACCGGTACGCAACCGCAGCCACGAGATCAGATATCGACGGTTTGGATTTAAAACGCTAGGATCACATCGCGACTGTCCATGTACGATCTAACGGACCAGATCGAGACATGGTGAAAGGGTACGTACGGACTAATCACAGCCGCTGAATTACGATCCAACGCCAGGGAGATCTCCCCCAACCTCCCGACGGCAACCGAGCAGAGGCGCCCCGGCCACGGCGGAGCCCTCGCCGGCGCCATCAAATCCCACCGCCCCGGCCGCCCATTATGGCTAATACCACGTGAAAAATGAAATTAAAGGCTAGGTGATCACGTAGAGGGCGTCTCACCGAGGATGACCAAGCCGAGGAGGCCGACCACGGTGCGAGGCGAATCCGCGGCGGCGATGTGGATACGGTGAGCAATTCAGGCCGCTTCTTCGTCCAGCTCTCCCTGATACACCCACGGTCACCACCGCCGTGCACCAGAGACGATCACCGACCCGATCTACAGCTCTCCGCGGCCCAGATGCCCAGATGGTCGTGCGGCCGCCCAATCTCTCTCTATCGGCGAGGTGCTCACGGCCCACAGTTCCTGCGGTTCGCTCGGCTCCAGATGGGTTATGCGATCGGGATGGTAAGGTCATCGGGTTATATAGGGACGTCTTCCCCGGAGCCGCCGGAACAGAACGCCGCACGAGGCGGTGAAGCGCCCGCGCTTTCCGCGGTCCGTTGAAGCCGACGCGTGCGGCTGAGGAAGATGACCCGTGGGGCCTGCCAGTCAGTGGTACCGTGCGGACTCCGGGTGAAGCGGCAGACGTGCGGGTCCCCCGGATCGGTGTCACGGATGAGCACACGACCGAACCTGTGAGGCTGGCACATGGGTCCACCGGTCAGCGGAGTTGAGGCAAGCGCGCGGACGAGGAGTGAACTGGGCCGAGACCAGAAGCTGACATGGGCCGCGCGGAGTGAAGTTATGGGCCGGTGGTAACGGTCTTAGCCCAAGGTGGGTTTTCATCTGTACTTATTATTTTCTTTTTTTTTCTATTTCTATCTCCCAACTTCATATTCCCAAGGATCAAGTTAAATTCAAATTGAATTCATAATTTGAATTCAAATTGCTTATGGGTTTCACACAAGGATCAAGTGCTCAAAAGTACTAGCCTAAAATAATATATTTATTCCTATATATATATTCCTTCATAGTGTATATTGTTTTTTTCTTTTCTTTCCCTCCTTCCTTTTCAAATTCTATTTTTTTAAACCTAAACTTGTCTCGCAAATTTAAATGCATAATTACAAGAACCTCAGCATGAGATGCATATTTCTATATTTATTTATTTGCTATTTGACTGCTTCTCTTAAGTGAGTATGCACAAAAAAAATTAAATAATTCCAAAAACACTTTCATGAAAAATACATGTATTTTTTTTACCTTATGCATTTTAGGGCTTTACAATGGAGGAGTACACCAAGCATTCTTTGATCAACTCTAAGCACCAAGACTCCATTTCCACGCATTTGATTCTTTGTGATAGCAACTAGAGTTCCATTTGAGTAGAGAACTCTTCGAGTTGTGTTGCGAGCTCAAGTTGTGACTTGTGTGCGTGTTAGTGCTCTGATTTTGTGTCTTGGGTGTGTTGCTCTCCCTCCCTTACTTCCGTGTTTCTTTGTGATCATCATTTGTAAGGGCGAGAGGCTCCAAGTTGTGGAGATCCCTCGCAAACGGGAGATAGTAAACGAAAGAAAAACACCGTGGTATTCAAGTTGATCATTGGATCACTTGAGAGGGGTTGAGTGCAACCCTCGTCCGTTGGGACGCCACAACGTGGAGTAGGCAAATGTTGGACTTGGCCGAACCACGGGATAAACCACTATGTCTCTCTGTGTTGATCTCTTTGTGGTTGTTGTGTTTTGCAAGAACTCCTCTCTAGCCACTTGGCTTTATTGCTCTAACACTTAATCAAGTTTGTGGCTTTAAGTTTTAAGTTTTTATAGGATCACCTATTCACCCCCCTCTAGGTGCTCTCAATTGGTATCAGAGCCGTTCTCTTCATAAAAGGGACTAATCGCCCGAAGAGATGGATCCTAAGGGAAATGGGATGGTGGTCAACGATAAGGAGAAGGAGTCCACCTTCAATGAGCCAAGAGACGATAAGCCCATCGACTCGGGCTCGAGTCACAAAAGGAAAGACGGGAAGAAGAAGAGGCGCATCAAGAAGATAGTCTACTACGACAGCGACGAGTCTTCCTCTTCCCAAAAAGACGACGACGACTACGAGAAAAAGAAAACGGTCAACTCAAACTTTTCTTTTGATTATTCTCGTATTCTGCATAATTCAAATGCACATTTGCTTTCCATTCCTCTTGGTAAACCTCCTCACTTTGATGGAGAGGACTATGGATTTTGGAGTCACAAAATGCGTAGCCACTTGTTCTCTCTTCATCCAAGTATATGGGAGATAGTAGAGAATGGAATGCAATTTGATAGTACGGATAATCCCATGTTTATCAATGAACAAATTCACAAAGTTGCACAAGCTACCACTGTTCTTTTAGCATCCTTGTGCAAGGAAGAATACCATAAGGTGAGCGGCTTGGATAACGCCAAGCAGATTTGGGACACCCTCAAGATCTCGCATGAGGGGAATGATGTCACCATGCTCACCAAGATGGAGTTGGTGGAGGGCGAACTAGGAAGGTTCGCAATGATTAGGGGGGAGGAGCCAACCCAAACATACAACAGGCTCAAGACTCTGGTCAACAAAATAAGGAGCTATGGAAGCACGAGATGGACGGACCACGATGTCGTCCGACTTATGCTAAAGTCTTTCACTGTCCTTAATCCACATCTTGTAAACTCTATTCATGAAAATCCTAGGTACACCAAGATGTCACCCGAGGAAATACTTGGGAAGTTCGTAAGCGGGCGAATGATGATCAAGGAGGCAAGATACGTTGATGAGGCGTTGAATGGCCCAATCCATGAGCCTCAAACTGTTGCTCTCAAAGCAACAAGTAGCAGAGAGGTGCTACCTAGCAAGGTGGCGCAAGTTGAGGCGGCCAGGCTTAACGAGGAAGAAATGGCCCTCATCATCAAGCGCTTCAAGACGGCGCTAAAGGGTCGCAAGGAGCATCCCAAAAAGAACAAGACGAAGGGAAAGCACTCCTGCTTCAAGTGTGGTAAGACTGGTCACTTTATTGCTAACTGTCCCGATAATGATAGTGACCAGGGACAAGAGAAAAGCGGGAAGAAGGAAAAGAAGAAGGCGTACAAGAAGGCTAAGGGCGAGGCACACCTTGGCAAAGAGTGGGACTCAGATTGTTCTTCGTCCGACTCCGACGACGAAGGACTCGCCGCCACCGCCTTCAACAAATTGTCGCTCTTCCCCAACGAGCGCCACACTTGCCTAATGGCAAAGGAAAAGATGGTAATCACTAGAGAAACTCCTAAGTACTCTACTTCTAGTGATGAGGACTCTAGTGATGATGATGAAATTGATTACACTAGCTTGTTCAAAGGATTAGATAGAACTAAGATAGAAAAGATCAGTGAATTAATCGATGCTTTGAATGAGAAGAATAGATTGTTAGAAAAGCAAGAGGATCTTTTATATGAAGAGCATTGTTGGGGTCGTGCTTCGGTGCGCCGAAGGTCTCACACGAAGAAGCAGCTTCGGCTGAAGTCGTCTCCAAGAGATGGCCGAAGGTCCCTTTTCATGGAGCTTCGGCGTTTTGAACCGACATAGAGATAGAATGACCTTTTTACACATATAGGTCTGAGTCAATGCTATAAACTTTCGCAAGGGGCATAATTGTAATTTGTCACAGGCTGCGACCTGTGCCTATAAATAGATGAACAGTACCTCTGTACTATTCACGTGAACCTGTCATTTGCTTCCGCATCACGCTTGTACTCTTGCCTTCCGCAGGACCGAAGGTACATTTGTAATTCAAAGCCATTTATATTCATTAATACAAGTAGAGATAATTCTATGACAATGTTTAAATGTTTATTTCATATTCTATGATTTATGCGAATGCTTCATTCTTCGTTGTTATGCTTACGAAGGTATGTCCTTCGTAACCTTCGTCCGAGATGCTTTATATCCTGAAGGGATATATCGTTATGGAGGACGAAGGACCTTAACACTTAACATTTTTTGTGTTGCCTTGTTCTTAATTCTTAGCATTTGAGAACAAGTCCCCAACATTGGCGCCCACCTCCGGTCAACTCACTTCCACCTTTCTGAGCTGATGGCTTCGTTCAACACTCAAGCTGGAGCTGCTTCGGCTTCGAAGCTGGTGCTCCCGATAACAGGCGGTTCTTGCTCAGAGCCAGCTAACAAAAAGCAGAAGAAGGAGGCTCAGAGAAGGGTGCAGCATGTTGGAGTGCAGGGACCCTTCATTAAGTCAAAATGGTCTCACATTCCAATTACCTTCTCCCAAGAGGACCTTCAGCTTAAAGATTACCCACACAATGATGCCATGGTTATCTCTTGTGTTATCAAAGGATTTCTGGTCCACAATGTCTTGGTCGACACAGGCAGTGCAGCTGACATCATATTTGCCAAAGCCTTCAGACAGATGCAAGAGCCTGAAGACAAGATTCATGATGCTACGCACCCTCTTTGTGGCTTCGGAGGGCGGCAGATTGTGGCACTCGGGAAGATTACCACGCCGGTAACCTTCGGATTTGTTAATAACACAAGGACTGAGCAAATTGTGTTTGATATTGTTGACATGGAATACCCCTACAACGCCATCATTGGTCGTGGTACCCTAAATGCTTTTGAAGCAATTCTTCACCCAGCTTATCTCTGCATGAAGATACCTTCGGACCAAGGGCCTATTGCTATTCATGGGAGTCAGGAAGCTGCCAGAAGGGCCGAAGGAAGCTGGACTGATTCCAAGGCAATCCATAATATAGATGGAGTTGAAGCTTGTGAACAGTACAAGTTCAGGAGGGAAAAAGCAGCTTCGGCTGATCAGCCGAAGCCCATGCTATTGTGCGAAGACATAGCAGATCAGAAGGTGCTGTTGGGCTCGCAGTTATCTGAAGACCAGGAGAAAACCTTGATAAGGTTTTTATTCAACAACAAAGATGTTTTTGCATGGTCGGCTAATGATCTCTGTGGAGTAAACCGGGATGTTATTGAACATTCGCTCAATGTTGACCCATCCTTTAGACCCCGAAAGCAGAGGCTTCGGAAAATGTCTGATGACAAGGCCGAAGGGGCTCGCAACGAAGTAAAAAGACTCCTCAGTGCAGGAGTTATCAGAGAAGTGAAGTACCCAGAGTGGCTAGCTAACACTGTTATGGTGAAGAAGGCCAATGGCAAGTGGAGAATGTGTATCGATTTCACAGATCTCAACAAAGCTTGTCCGAAGGACGAATTCCCGTTGCCAAGGATAGACTCTCTAGTCGATGCAGCAGCTTCTTCAGAGCTCATGAGTCTCTTGGACTGTTACTCAGGATATCATCAAATCTGGATGAAAAAGGAAGATGAGCCGAAAACTAGCTTCATAACTCCAAGTGGCACGTATTGCTATCTTCGGATGCCTGAGGGGCTCAAAAACGCTGGAGGAAGTTTCAGCAGAATGACTGCGAAGGTTCTCCAGTCTCAAATAGGTAGAAATGTGTTGACCTATGTTGATGACATTATCGTCAAAAGCACGAAGCAAGAGGACCATATTGCTGATCTGCAGGAGACCTTCGCCAGCTTCAGACAAGCTGGTCTGAAGCTGAATCCAGAGAAATGTGTCTTCGGAGTAAAGAAGGGTAAATTTCTTGGATGCTTAGTTTCAACAAAGGGAATCGAAGCTAATCCAAATAAAATCGAAGCTATACTTCGAATGGAGCCACCAACTACAAGAAAAGGGGCCCAAAGATTGACAGGAAGGCTGGCATCTCTCAACAGATTTATATCCAGATCAGCAGAAAGAAACTTACCATTCTTCGAGGTGCTGAAGTCAGCCGAAGTCTTTCAATGGGGCCCAAGTCAACAAAAAGCCTTCGAAGAGTTGAAGCAATACTTGATAGATCTCACAACATTAACTCCGCCAACGCTAGGGGCTCCTCTGTTGTTATATGTGGCAGCTTCGCACTCAGCAGTAAGTGCGGCGCTTGTCCAGGAGAAGCTTTATGGCCAGCTTAAGAAGCAAGTTCCAGTGTACTTTGTATCTGAGGTCCTTAGTGTCTCAAAGAAAAATTATACAGAGCTGGAGAAGGTATTATATGCCGTTTTAATGGCATCCAGGAAGCTTCGGCATTATTTTCAGGCATACAATATCATTGTTCCTTCTTCGCAGCCGTTGAAGGATATAATGAGAAATAGAGAAGCTACTGGACGGATTGGGAAATGGGCTGCAGAGCTCAACGAATTTTACATTGATTATGTGCATAGATCTTCGATCCAGTCTCAAGCATTGGCAGATTTCATTGCCGACTGGACACCAGGGGCTCAGGATGAAGAAGCAAATAAAGATGCCGAAGTGTGGACAGTGTTTTGTGATGGCTCTTGGGGAATCTTCGGAGCAGGTGCAGCTGCTGTGTTGGTTTCACCATCCAATGTCAAAACTTGTTACGCAGCAAGACTTGATTTCAGCTGCACGAACAATATTGCTGAGTACGAAGCCCTGCTTTTGGGCCTTCGGAAATTAAAGGCAATGGGAATCAGAAGGGCAATTCTTAAAACTGATTCCCAGGTGGTTTCGGGTCATGTTGACAAAAGTTGCAAAGCTAAAGATCCGAAGCTTGAAAAGTATCTAGATACGGTCCGAAGGATCGAGGCATCCTTCGAAGGATTCTCGGTCAAGAATATTCCTCGAGGACAAAATGAGCATGCTGATTTGTTAGCCAAGTCTGCAGCACAGGGGCTGCCGCTACCTTCGGATGTATTCTTTGAAACAATAAAGGCACCTTCGGTGGAGTTACTTGAAAGAGCAGTTCTTACTATTTCTCCTGTGTACAGTGAAGATTGGAGAACTGAAATAATTTCTTACCTTCAGGGCAACTTCTTATCAGATGACGAAGCTTATAATAAAAGAATAGAGGCAAGAGCTCGTCCGTATGTCATTATAGAAGGGGAGTTATACAAACATGGAGTTTGTGCCCCTCTGCTCAAGTGCTTGTCTAGAGCCGAAGGTATAGAGTTGATGAAGGAGATACATGCAGGCCTTTGTGGATCCCACATCGGATCCAGGCCGTTACTTGGAAAAGTGTTCCGACAAGGTTTTTATTGGCCGAAGGCAGCTTCGGATGCAGCTGAGTTAGTTCAAAAGTGCGAAGGTTGTCAGAAATGTGCAAGAGATCAAAAACAACCTTCGTCTTTGACACAGCTAATACAACCCATCTGGCCATTGCAAAGGTGGGGCCTCGATTTGCTGGGCCCGTTACCACCGGCTCAAGGCAATCTGAAATATGTTGTAGTTGCTGTGGAATATTTTTCCAAGTGGATTGAGGCGAAGCCATTAGCTACAATAACTTCGGCCACTGTCCAAAAATTTTTCTGGCAGAATATTGTCTGTCGCTTCGGAGTGCCGAAGGCTATAACTGTAGATAACGGAACACAATTTGACTCCGAAGAATTCAGGAATTTTTGTGATCAAATTGGCACGAAGATCCACTTTGCGTCAGTCAGGCACCCGGAGTCAAATGGGCTTGTTGAAAGGGCCAACGGCATTATAATGACAGGAATAATGAAGTTAATCTTCAATCAACCCAGGGGAAAGTGGCCAGATCAGTTAATCAAAGTGGTGTGGAGCCACAATACAACAACATCAAGGTCTACAGGCTTTACCCCATTCAAATTATTATTCGGTGACGAAGCAATAACTCCGGAGGAAGCAAAAGCTGGATCAGTAAGAGTAGTAGCTTCGGCAGAATCAGGCCCCGAAGATGCTTGTCTTGTGGAAAAAGATGCTTTAGAAGGGATCAGGCTTCAGGCCGTGGAGAATATTAATAAATATCAGGCTGAAACAGTCAAATGGCGAGATAGAAAAGTCCGGCTAAAAAATATTGAGCCAGGACACTTGGTGCTTCGGAGAGTGGCCAATCCAGATACAGTGGGCAAATTGCAACTGAAATGGGAAGGGCCTTTCTTAGTAGCATCTTCATCAAGGCCTGGTTCGTACAGACTAAAGGACATGGACGGCAATGAAATTCCAAGGTCTTGGAATGCGGATGAGCTTCGGCGGTTTTATGTATAACTCGATGTAATTTTGACTTTTCTTTTCTTTTTCATGGCACCCTTTTCCTTTCTAAAGGGGGAGAAAGGTTTTTAATGGGGCCATCGTATGTAATTTCCTTTTTAGTTTTATAAGAGCAAAATCCCCCAAAGATGTACATGTAAAAGCTGAGAACGCACCATCGAGTGCAGAAACTGAAAAAGAAAAAAGAGAAGAAGCTCCAAAGACGTTCCCAAGGGAATGCAGAGCTTATACCGCCTAAGTAAAAGGCGAAGAAACTCCAAAGTCGTTCCTAAGGGAATGCAGAGTTTATACCGTCTAAGTAAAAGACGAAGAAGCTCCAAAGACGTTCCCAAGGGAATGCAGAGCTTATACCGTCTAAGTAAAAGACGAAGAAGCTCCAAAGACGTCCCTAAGGGGATGCAGAGCTTACAGCGAAAAGTCAACGCTGATATTGCCTAAGTAAGAGGCGAAGAAGCTCCAAAGTCGTTCCTAAGGGAATGCAGAGCTAATGTGTGGTTGTTTTCAAGTAATGGCTGACAATATGGCTTCGGACATATGCTTCGGACATTCCTTCGTGCATTACATCATAACATTCGCATGCATAAGCATTCATTCATAGCATTTGTGTTCCCAAGTGGCTGCTTCGGCAAAAAAGCTTCGGAGAAGTACCTTTTATGACTTGTTACGCTATGTTGTGTGCAAAAGTGAAAAGTTCCGTTGCTTCGGCACAAGGAAAAGTTCAGTATAAGGGAGAACTGGATTTTTACGAATCATTGTGTAAAAGAGTAGTAGTCTCTTATGTTTTGTCATGTAAAGGAAAACTTCGGCAGAAAGAAGAAGTTGTCTTGCTATGTAAAAGCTTCGGCAGAAAGAAGAAGAAGTCTTTTATGTTTTGCTATGTAAAAGCTTCGGCAGAAAGAAGAAGTTGTCTTTTATGTCTTGCTATGTAAAAGCTTCGGCAGAAAGAAGAAGAAGTCTTTTATGTTTTGCTATGTAAAAGCTTCGGCAGAAAGAAGAAGTAGTTTTTTATGTTTTGCTATATGAAGAGAAGCTTTGGCAAAAAGAGGAAGCAACCGTTTAGGCTTCGTTGTGTACGAAAAGAAGGGAAGGTGTTTTTTCGCCTTCGGCTCAAAATGCTGATTTCGTCCACATCAAAGCGACTCAATCGAAGGGTAAGGATATATTACAAGGTATGTACAAAATTCCTTGAGAACAGTTCAATTGTATTTACAAAACTTGTTACAAAAGTATCCTGAGTTTTTTCCTATAGTACATTTCTACTGATCTTCATTAAGCTTCAGCTTCGGCGACAGTTTCAGCGACATAACTTAAGCATCATCTTCACCTTCGTCAACCTACATAAATCAAGGAATCGTGAGTAAAAATCAAGTGCAAAGAAAAAGGTAAGTACGAAGTATTATCTCTTACTGGTTCAAGATGGCTTCGTGCTTCATCTCCAGCCTTCTCCCGCCCGCCTTTTGTCCATATCATTTTTATAAATCTGTTGGAGATACTTCGGGCAAGGTCAGGCATATCATCCAGGATTGATGGAGATAAGGCGAAGGTGGGCCTGTTAACAACTTTTCCATGTTCACAGCCAGCCTTCATGAAGGCTGCAGCAGTCCCTCGAGAAGCTACCCAGGCACAGAAATCACCATGCCCAGCTATGACTTCGTCGAGCTCGTCAATTTCCCCCTCAATGTGTTCGAAGGTTTGTGGTAGGTCTTCAGCTGAGGGGGTAAATTTTTCGCTGCTAGCTCCAACCGAATGAAAAATCTTTCTTAGTCGCTGAATGCACTTGTTGCTAAATTCTAGGCATTTTTCTTGAAGATTTGTCAATAATTTTCTCAAATCCGAATTCTGCTGAGCTTCGGCTTCAAGTTTTGCATTGAGATCTTGTTTTTCTTGTTCGAACTGCTCAGACTGGCGGAGAAGCTTCGTGTTCAGTTCTAATATTTTTGCTTCAGCTTCCGCCAGTAAACCTTCGGCTGCCTGGAGTTCGAAGTTCTTTTTCTCAAAAGCATCTGATTGTTCCTTTATTTTGTTTTCCAAATTTTCAATTATAACTTCATGCTTTTTATCTTCAAGATCCTGCTGCATTTGCAAAGCCTTGCTCAATAGCATACTCTACACAAACACAACCTTCGTCAGTCATGTTTTTATTAGAAGCAATAAAGGTTAAGAAACAAGTCATTCACCTTGAAATTAGAATAAAATAAACTACCAACGACATGTTGTCGTCGGTAGCGGCTGATGTCTGACTCCAGCTTCGGAAAACCGATACTCTTTGATAAAGTACCGATGACCTTAGCCCCAGCTGAGTCCCGGATGCAGCCCAGTTGTTCATCATCTACACCCCCAAATAGGAGGGCACCTGACTTGTACCCGCAAGACTTGGCGTATTCTTTAAGTTCTTCTATTTCCTCCTTCGTCAGTTTTTGCCCAACTAAGTTCTGGAAAGTGTATGCTTCGTCATCCGAAGGGTCTTCGGCTATTTCTTTTCCTTTTTCAGGCACTGTGGCCATGGTTTTTTCAGTAGTAGCACCAGTTTCTTCCGCGGCCATGTCTTCCAAAATCTTGTTGATATTCGTAATCGTGGTTTCTAAGTTTGTATCTTCGGCTGTAGCGGCTTCGGTAGCCGCGACCTCCGAAGCTACACCTTCAACGATTGCTTCACCTTCGGCAGCTGCCGTTTTTTGGATTGACGCCCTTGGCGGCGTCTTATCGATAACTTCAGTTACCGCAATGATTCTTTGCCGCTTGGGTTTGCTTGTCTTCGTCTGATCCGGCTCGTCCACCTTTCGAAAAAGCTTCGTCAGTTGGAGCCCTAGTGGACTTAGCTTCGTAGGCATGGGTTCAGTCATTACCTTTAAAATTTCTTCTATGTCGCTAGTAGAAGGCGGTGTGGGGGTTCTCTCTTCTTCGGATATTTTCCGTTTCGGAGTTGATATTTTCCTTTTCTTCGGAATTTTCTTCTCTGCTGCTGGTTGCTCTTCATCCTTGGTCAGAATTTCAGCCACTCTTTTTCTTTTGTGGCCTCCGGCACCCTTATTCAACTGCTCATAGTCTGGATACTCGAAGCCCAGGGCATCGAATACTCGGTTCAGCCTTCGCTTCGGTCGGGTGCCGAAGGCTGCTGTCATTAATTGATCCTCCTTTTTGGAGTAGTTCCCCAAGATTTCATTGCACATTGTCTCAACTGTGTCCAACCACTCTTTGCAGGGTTTCTTAAAGTATTTCTTGAATTTAAAGTGATAAGGCAGACGAACAAGCTCCCCCTCCTTCTTCTCTCCCTCCAGCTTCGGCATCTCCCACTCTTTTAAAGTAGGGAAAACTCTGAATGCCAAAAATTCCTGAACCAGATCCCTGGTGCCAATATGTTCTGAAATAATTTCGAATTCACCCAGAGCGGCCCAGGTAGGACCCTTTAAATCGCCGATGTGGCAGTGTGGCCTTGTCTCTCCGAAGATTAATTCCAGAGGACTTTGTACCAATTTTTCTCTGTCTTCGTCAACTTTTACGTAGAACCACTCAGACTTCCAGCCTGCTGGCCATTTGCTCCGGTAGCTGATAACAGGACACTTTGTTGTCTTCCGGTAGGCAAAATTGTAACAGCCGAAATTATCATGTAGTCCGTCTGCTCTGGCCTTTGTTTGGTAATGTAATTCGTGCGCTCGGCAGAAGCTGTCGGCAAACGGTTCCACAGCTTGGCTTCGGAGAGCCCAAATATAAACATTAAGCCTAACAATGGCGTTAGGAGTCAATTGGTGAAAATAAATGCCAAACTTTTGCAACACATCTCCAATAATTCCATGGAGAGGAAATCTCAGCCCAGCTTTTAAAAAGCTTTTGAAAATTACAATCTCATCCTTCTCTGGCTTCGGGGTAGTCTCCTCTCCTCCGAAGCGAAGTAGCTTTTTCTGATCTTCTTTGAAAAAACCTGCTTTTACCATCTTTGCAAGGTCAGCCTTTGAAACAGTTGATTTTCCAAAATCCAGGTGACTGGGCTTGCTGGGTGTAGCCATGTGGTAGTCATCTCCGGAGTCAGTCCCATCAATGTTCTCTTCTTCGGCTGTTGTCGGGTTTGCTTCGGCACCAGGCCTCTCTTCCGCAGTCACTAGACCGGAGCGCTGCATCGCTTCGGAGATAGGCACAGTGTTTGAACCTTCGGCTTCGTCTCCCTCACGTACAACTTTGGCAGTAGATCGAATTCTCGCCATTTGATTTTAAGTTTGGGAAGTCAGAAACTTTTTACTTTTTTCTTCTCTCCGAAGCTCTTCTTTCTGACGAAGCGGACGTTGAGAAGCACCTTCGTTCGATTTTGGGACTTAAGCTTCGGCTATGATGAAAAATTTCGGCAGCAAAACAGTGCAAATAGCAATGAATGCTGTAGTAACTTCACAACTACTTGTCAGTTTATATAGTGCTGCAGGTAAGAACGCGAAGCGGCGGAATTGTTACACCAGGCGCGCAGTAACTCGTACCCGCTGCGCAGTGGACCGCAAGGATCAAACAGTAACTCTGCAAGGTGGGACCGACACGCGCTCGGAAGTCGGATCGCTTCTCCGCAACGAGCTCAGGGAAGGTGTTTTTTGGACCTTCGGCTTCCCGAAGCTGAAGAGGCTTTTTTCACGGGTCAAGCTCGTTACGAAGAACGATCTAGCACCGCGAAAGGGGCTACTGTTGGGGTCGTGCTTCGGTGCGCCGAAGGTCTCACACGAAGAAGCAGCTTCGGCTGAAGTCGTCTCCAAGAGATGGCCGAAGGTCCCTTTTCATGGAGCTTCGGCGTTTTGAACCGACATAGAGATAGAATGACCTTTTTACACATATAGGTCTGAGTCAATGCTATAAACTTTCGCAAGGGGCATAATTGTAATTTGTCACAGGCTGCGACCTGTGCCTATAAATAGATGAACAGTACCTCTGTACTATTCACGTGAACCTGTCATTTGCTTCCGCATCACGCTTGTACTCTTGCCTTCCGCAGGACCGAAGGTACATTTGTAATTCAAAGCCATTTATATTCATTAATACAAGTAGAGATAATTCTATGACAATGTTTAAATGTTTATTTCATATTCTATGATTTATGCGAATGCTTCATTCTTCGTTGTTATGCTTACGAAGGTATGTCCTTCGTAACCTTCGTCCGAGATGCTTTATATCCTGAAGGGATATATCGTTATGGAGGACGAAGGACCTTAACACTTAACATTTTTTGTGTTGCCTTGTTCTTAATTCTTAGCATTTGAGAACAAGTCCCCAACAAGCATGATAAATTTGTAAGTGTGCAAAAGTCTCTTGCTTTAGAAGTTAAAAGAAATGAAATGCTTTCATGTGAAATTTCTACTTGTCATGAGACTATTTCTAGTTTAAAGAGCATTAATAATGATTTAAATGCTAAATTAGTAGAAGCAAATAAGACTACTTCTCATGTGGAACATGTAGTAATTTGCAATAGGTGTAAGGATTTTAATGTTGATGCTTGCAATGAACATTTAATTTCCATTTCTAAATTAAATGATGAAGTAGCTAGTCTTAATGCCCAACTTAAGACTAGCAAAAATGATTTTGATAAACTAAAATTTGCAAGGGATGCCTACACTAGTGGTAGACACCCCTCTATTAAGGAAGGACTTGGTTTCGAAGGGAAGCTAAGAACTTAACAAGTCATAAGGCTCCCATCTCCGCCAAGGAGAAAGGGAAGGCCCCTATGGCTAACAATGTTCATAAAAATCATGCTTTCATGTATCATGATAGGATATTTCCTAGAAATGTTCATTATAATAGGAGTTATAATGCTTTTGACTCACATGCCATGATTGCTTCAAGTTCAAACTTTAATGGTAGATCTAGGAAGAATTTTGTGTCTCATGCTCCTAGGAAAGTGTATAATGGATCTACCACTGTATTTCATACTTGCAATGCTAAATTTGTTCTTTCATGTAAAAATGAAAAAGTGATTGCTAAAAAGATGGGGGCCAAATGCAAGGGAGATAAAACTTGCATTTGGGTCCCTAAGGCTATTGTTACTAACCTTGTAGGACCCAACAAGAGTTGGGTACCTAAAACCCAAGCCTAATTTGCCTTGCAGGTTTATGCATCCGGGGGCTCAAGCTGGATTATCGACAGCGGATGCACAAACCACATAACGGGGGAGAAGAAGATGTTCACCTCCTACGTCAAGAACAAAGATTCCCAAGACTCAATCATATTCGGTGATGGGAATCAAGGCAAGGTTAAAGGACTAGGAAAAATAGCTATTTCTTCCGAGCATTCCATTTCTAATGTGTTTTTAGTAGAATCGCTCGGATATAACTTGTTGTCCGTTAGTCAATTATGTAATATGGGTTACAATTGTTTATTTACAAACGTAGATGTGTCTATCTTTAGAAGGAGTGAAGGTTCATTAGCGTTTAAGGGTGTACTAGACGACAAACTCTATTTAGTTGATTTTTCGAAGGAGGAGGCCGATCTAGATGCATGCTTAATCGCTAAGACTAGCATGGGCTGGCTGTGGCATCGCCGTCTAGCACATGTGGGGATGAAGAACCTTCACAAACTTCTAAAGGGAGAACATGTGTTAGGTCTAACAAATGTAACTTTCGAAAAGATAGACCTTGTGCAGCTTGTCAAGCAGGTAAACAAGTGGGATGTGCTTATCACAACAAGAATGTGATGACTACATCAAGACCTCTAGAGCTATTGCATATGGACCTCTTCGGACCCGTCGCCTACCTTAGCATCGGGGAAGTAAGTATGGTCTTGTTATAGTAGATGATTTTTCCCGCTTCACTTGGGTATTCTTTTTGCAGGATAAGTCAGAAACCCAAGGGACCCTCAAGCGCTTCCTAAGGAGAGCTCAAAATGAATTTGAGCTCAATGTGAAAAAGATAAGAAGCGACAATGGGTCCGAGTTCAAGAACCTTCAAGTGGAGGAATACCTTGAGGAGGAAGGAATCAAGCACGAGTTCTCCGCTCCCTACACACCACAGCAAAATGGTGTGGTAGAGAGGAAGAACAGGACGCTCATAGACATGGCGAGGATGATGCTTGGAGAATTCAAGACGCCCGAGCGGTTTTGGTCGAAGCCGTGAACATGGCTTGCCACGCCATAAACTGAGTCTACCTTCATCGCCTCCTCAAGAAGACGTCATACGAACTTCTAACCGGTAACAAACCCAACGTTTCATATTTTCGTGTATTTGGGAGTAAATGCTACATTCTAGTGAAGAAAGGTAGGAATTCTAAATTTGCTCCCAAAGCTGTAGAAGGGTTTTTGTTAGGTTATGACTCAAATACAAAGGCGTATAGAGTCTTCAACAAATCATCGGGTTTGGTTGAAGTCTCTAGCGATGTTGTATTTGATGAAACTAATGGCTCTCCAAGAGAGCAAGTTGATCTTGATGATGTAGATGAGGATGAGGTTCCAACAGACGCAATTTGTACCATGGCGATTGGAGATATGCGACCACAGGAACACAAGGAGCAAGATCAACCTTCTTTCTCAATGACGGTGCACCCCCCAACTCAAGATGATGAACAGGTTCCTCAAGAGGAGGCGTGTGATCAAGGGGGAGCACAAGAAGACCAAGTTGAGGAGGAAGAAGCACCACAGGCCCCTCTAACTCAAGTTTGAGCGATGATTCAAAGGGATCATCCCGTCGACTAGATTTTGGGTGACATTAGCAAGGGAGTAACTACTCGCTCTAGATTAGCTAATTTCTGTGAGCATTACTGTTTTGTCTCTTCTATTGAGCCTTTCAGGGTAGAAGAGGCCTTGCTAGATCCGAACTGGGTGTTGGCCATGCAGGAAGAGCTCAACAACTTCAAGCGAAATGAAGTTTGGACACTGGTGCCGTGTCCCAAGCAAAACGTTGTGGGAACCAAGTGGGTGTTCCGCAACAAACAGGACGAGCACGGGGTGGTGACAAGGAACAAGGCTCGACTTGTGGCAAAAGGTTATGCCCAAGTCGCAGGTTTGGACTTTGAGGAGACTTTTGCTCCTGTGGCTAGGCTAGAGTCGATTCGTATTTTGTTAGCCTATGCCGCTCACCATTCTTTCAGGTTGTTCCAAATGGACGTGAAGAGCGCTTTCCTCAACTGGCCAATCAAGGAGGTGTACATGGAGCAACCCCTGGCTTTGAGGATGAACGGTACCCCGACCACGTGTGTAAGCTTTCTAAGGCGCTCTATGGACTTAAGCAAGCCCCAAGAGCATGGTATGAATGACTTAGAGACATTTTAATTGCTAACGCTTTCAAGGTTGGAAAAGCCGATCCAACTCTTTTCACTAAGACTTGTGACGGTGATCTATTTGTGTGCCAAATTTATGTCGATGACATAATATTTGGTTCTACTAACCAAAAGTCTTGTGAAGAGTTTAGCAGGGTGATGACTCAGAAATTCGAGATGTCGATGATGGGTGAGTTGAACTACTTCCTTGGGTTCCAAGTGAAGCAACTCAAGGACAACACCTTCATCTCTCAAACGAAGTACACGCAAGACTTGCTCAAGCGGTTTGGGATGAAGGACGCCAAGCCCGTAAAGACTCCAATGGGAACCGACGTACATGTCGACCTCAACAAAGGAGGTAAGTTCGTTGATCAAAAGGCATACCGGTCTATGATAGGGTCTTTACTTTATTTATGTGCTAGTAGACCGAATATTATGCTTAGCGTATGCATGTGTGCTAGATTTCAATCCGATCCAAGGGAGTGTCACCTTGTGGCCGTTAAGCGGATTCTTAGATATTTAGTCGCTACGCCTTGCTTCGGGATCTGGTATCCAAAGGGGTCTACCTTTGACTTAATTGGATATTCAGACTCCGATTATGCTGGATGTAAGGTCGATAGGAAGAGTACATCAGGGATGTGCCAATTCCTAGGAAGGTCCCTGGTGTCATGGAGTTCTAAGAAACAAACTTCCATTGCCCTATCCACCGCTGAGGCCGAGTACGTTGCCGCAGGACAGTGTTGCGCGCAACTACTTTGGATGAGGCAAACCCTTCGGGTCTTTGGCTACAATCTGAGCAAAGTCCCACTCCTATGTGACAATGAGAGTGCAATCCGCATGGCGGACAATCCTGTTGAGCACAGCCGTACAAAGCACATAGACATCCGGCATCACTTTTTGAGAGACCACCAGCAAAAGGGAGATATCGAAGTGTTTTATGTTAGCACCGAGAACCAGCTAGCCGATATCTTTACCAAGCCTTTAGATGAAAAGACCTTTTGCAGGCTGCGTAGTGAGCTAAATGTCTTGGATTCGCGTAACTTGGATTGTTATAGAGCATACATGTGTTTTATGCCTTTGATCATGTTCCTTTATGCATATTATTGTTCATTTGTGGTGCTCAAGTTGTACTCATGATCCCCGGACCTCACAAGTCCATTTGCAAGTGATGCACTTATTTAGGGGGAGGCATGCTACAACTTGACCCTTTAAGACTAATCGTATGCTTGAGTTTGCTTGATTTAGTCTCAAAGGTAGATTGAAAGGGAAAGATGGACTTGGACCATGAAAGACTTCCACTGCACTCCGATGAGAGGGTAACTAATTCCAAGTTCATCTCCATGTTCTTATTGCCGTTTTACTCTTAATTGAAGATTTTGGTGAGGCAATGGGGTTCAGGGCCAAAAATGATCCCGTTTTGGTGCTTGATGCCAAAGGGGGAGAAATTAAGGCCAAAGCAATAAATGGATCAGCTACCACTTGAGAATTTTGAAAATAGTAGAATAGAGCTTTTGTTTTGTCAAAATACTCTTAATGTCTCTTATTGTCAAAAGTTGGTCTCTTGTGGGGAGAATGTTTAATTATGGGAAAAGGGGGAGTATTTGAATCTTTGATCAATTTCCTTTGGAATACCTCTCTTTATGCCTCAACAAGTGTGTTTGACTTAGAGATAGGAAATTGAATTTGATTTGCAAAAACAAACCAAGTGGTGGCAAAGAATGATCCAAATATACCAAATTTGAATCAAACAAATTTTTGTTCTCATTTGCATTGATGTTGCACTTCTTTTAGTTGCTTTTTGTTGTGTTGGCATTAATCACCAAAAAGGGTAAGATTGAAAGGGAAATGTGCCCTTGGGCCATTTCTATAAGATTTTGGTGATTAAGTGCTAAACACAAATGCTTTGAGTGATATGTGTGCCAAAGACTCAAGAAGTGCAAATCAAGATTAAAGGTATGTTTCTAGACTTAGTACATTATTTTGAAGACTAATGTATTGTGTCTAAGTGCTAGAAACAGGAGAAATCACGTTGGAGTTAAGTTGGCTGTGTTCAGCCAAAAGGCTGCTCGGTCTGGGTGCACCAGACAGTGTCCGGTGGTGCACCGGACAGTGTCCGGTGTGCCAGGACCAGTCCAGATGAACAACCTGCTCTCGGGTCTCGATGGCGGCGTACGGCTATAAATCACCGGACTGTCCGGTGGTGCACCGGACTGTCCGGTGAGTCGTCTGCGGCGAAGTCGCCGCTCTCGGGAAAGCAGTCAACATCGTTCGGCTAAAAATCACCGGACTGTCCGATGGTGCACCGGACTGTCCAGTGAGCCAACGGTCGGCCGGGCCAACGGTCGGCCGTGCAATCCGCGCGTGACGCGTGGCCGAGCCAACGGTCATATGGGGGCACCGGACTGTCCGGTGTGGCAACGGCTCCAGATCTTCAACGGTCGGCTGCGCCAATTTAGGAAAGCAATCGGCACCGGACACTGAACAGTGCCTGTCCGGTGGTGCACCGGACTGTCCGGTGCGCCACCCGACAGAAGGCAAGGATTGCCTTCCTGGATTGCTTTCAACGGCTCCTAGCTGCCTTGGGGCTATAAAATGGACCCCTAGGCGCATGGAGGAGTACACCAAGCATTCTTTGATCAACTCTAAGCACCAAGACTCCATTTCCGCGCATTTGATTCTTTGTGATAGCAACTAGAGCTCCATTTGAGTAGAGAACTCTTCGAGTTGTGTTGCGAGCTCAAGTTGTGACTTGTGTGCGTGTTAGTGCTCTGATTTTGTGTCTTGGGTGCGTTGCTCTCCGTCCCTTACTTCCGTGTTTCTTTGTGATCATCATTTGTAAGGGCGAGAGGCTCCAAGTTGTGGAGATTCCTCGCAAACGGGAGATAGTAAACGAAAGCAAAACACCGTGGTATTCAAGTTGATCATTGGATCACTTGAGAGGGGTTGAGTGCCACCCTCGTCCGTTGGGACGCCACAACATGGAGTTGGCAAGTGTTGGACTTGGCCGAACCACGGGATAAACCACTGTGTCTCTCTGTGTTGATCTCTTTGTGGTTGTTGTGTTTTGCAAGAACTCCTCTCTAGCCACTTGGCTTTATTGCTCCAACACTTAATCAAGTTTGTGGCTTTAAGTTTTAAGTTTTTATAGGATCACCTATTCACCCCCCTCTAGGTGCTCTCAGATAGCGCTGCACCTACTCCCGAAGAGGATGAGGTGGTTGTTTACATGAGTTTTATGAAGGCAGGGCTTCGGTTCCCATTACGCAAATTCCTAGTTGAAGTGCTGAAGACCTTCGAAATTTTCCTGCATCAAATTACCCCCGAAGCCATTATTAGGATGGAGGTTTTTATTTGGGCCATGAGAAGCCAGGGGCTGGAGCCAAGCGCAAAATGCTTCTACAACATGCACGAGCTGTTGTATGAAATGAAGGCTACTGGCAAGGAGCAGTATCACAACAACTTTGGTTGTTATGGCTTCGTGCCCTGTCCCGATGTGAGTTACCCGGTGAAAGGGAAATGTGCCCTTGGGCCATTTCTAAGTATTTTGGTGATTTAGTGTCCAACACAAGTGCCTAAGTGAAAAAGGTGGACAAAGTACAAATCAAGGATAAAGGTATGTTTCTCAGACCTAGTACATTGTTTTATGGACTAATGTATTGTGTCTAAGTGCTGGAAACAGGAAAAATCCAATTGTAAATGTCTTGGCTCGAGCAGCCAAGACTCTGCTGAGTCTGGGAGCACCGGACAGTGTCCGGTGCGCCAGGATGGCTCGAGCGAAGTGGCCGCTCTCGGGAATTCACCGGCGACGTACGACTATAATTCACCTGACTGTCCGGTGTGCACCGGACTGTCCGGTGAGCCAACGGTCGGTCGGGCCAACGGTCGGCCGCGCGATCTGCGCGGGACACGTGGCCGAGCCAACGGCTAGAAGAGGGCACCGGACTGTCCGGTGTGCACCGGACATGTCCGGTGCGCCAACGGCTCTCAGGCTGTCAATGGTCGACTGCGCCATTTTTGGAAGGAAATCGGGCACCGGACAGTGTCCGGTGTGCACCGGACTGTCTGGTGCGCCAGTCGACAGAAGGCAAGATCAGCCTTCCTAGATTGCTCTCAACGGCTCCTAGCTGCCTTGGGGCTATAAAAGGGACCCCTAGGCGCATGGAGGAGGACACCAAGCATTCCCACAACATTCCTAAGCACCAAGACATCGATTTCGCGCATTCTTTTCATTGTGATAGCATATAGAGCTCTAGTGGAGTTGTGAACTCATTGAGTTGTGTTGCGAGCTCTTGTTGCGACTTGTGTGCGTGTTGACACTCTGGTTCTTGTGTCTTGTGTGTGTTGCTAATCCCTCCCTTGCTCCGTGTTCTTTGTGAATTTCAAGTGTAAGGGCGAGAGGCTCCAAGTTGTGGAGATTCCTCGCAAACAGGATTGAGAAAAAGCTAGCAAAACACCGTGGTATTCAAGTGGGTCTTTGGACAGCTTGAGAGGGGTTGATTGCAACCCTCATCCGTTGGGACGCCACAACGTGGAGTAGGCAAGCGTTGGTCTTGGCCGAACCACGGGATAACCACCGTGCCATCTCTGTGATTGATCCTTATTGGTTATTGTGTTTTGTTGAGGATTCCTATCTAGCCACTTGGCAATTATTGTGCTAACGATTAACCAAGTTTTGTGGCTTAAGTTTTCAAGTTTCACAGGATCACCTATTCACCCCCCTCTAGGTGCTCTCACCCGGTTCTAACATTCCGAAAAAGGTGGCCCAGGGCCTGGATGAAGGAGTGGTTCTATGTTAAGAATAATTTAATTGAGAGGGAAGATATAAAAGGAATTATTCAATGCCCCATTTGGTCTCACTTCGGCATCAGGAGGCCAACCACCGCTCTTAGGAACGATATAGAGGCATGCCAGAGAAGCTTCAACATTGTGTGTACTTTTATTGGCGCTAGATACCTGATTCAAGAACACATCGCCTGCAGAGTATGGCCACTTGTGAATGAATGGGAGATGCCGAAGGAGGCTGCTGTCGGGTCTAGTCAGGGCGACTTGGTCTATTTAAAATATACTTTCAGATATAGAGGCGAGTTTGATGAGCCAAACAATGAATGATTAAGCAGTATTGAGGCAACCAGTGACGAATTGCTTGGGGCCTACACAAGGGCCGAAGATGATGCAATGGCATTGGTCTTCGAAGGCCGAGGCAAGAAAAGATTGAATAGAGTTTTTGACGTCATTGGTTTTGTATACCCTGATTATTGCTATCCCTCGTGAAAGCGGGGAAAGAAAAGGAAAATTGCCGCTTCGACCATCTCTGTTGTGCCGAAGGGCAAAAAGATTAAGGTCTTAACACACCGGCCGAGATACATTGAGACGGCCACAGTGTCGAAGCTTGGTGAAGGGACATCTTTCGCTGCGGAAGCAGAGCAACCTGCTCCCACCATCCCTATGGAAGACCTAACTAAATTGCCAAAGGTTCCTATAGCCGCTCTAGCCGAAACGCCAGAACACGATGCTAAAACTAAAGAGAAGGCAACCAAAGAACCAGAGCCAAAGCTGCCAAAAATCTTAAGCCCGTCAGCAGAGACAGAATTGCCGAAGGTTGCAAAGGCTCCCGCAACAACTCCCAAGAGGAGAAGAATGGCTAGCGTGCTAGACGTTGTCATGGAGACAACAAGGGCATTGACTCCTGCTCCTGCAAAAAAGGTTGCCGAAACTGTTATGGCTCGTGCTAAAACCGAAGCCGGGCCCTTAGTGCCCGCCGAGGCAGAGCCTGGTGCAACTGAGCAGAGAGCTGAGCAAGAATCTCTAGATACTGGCATGGCTCTGGCAAAGAAGGATGCGCCTGAAAAAGCTAGATCTCTTATTCTCGAAGCACTGTCTGAAGATCTTGATTTTATTATTCGACATGCTTCGGGAAAAAAGTTATCTGAGGAAGAAATTGTGGAAGCCAAACACTACGCCCGGGAACTGAAATATCCAAAGGGGGCCTTAGTGTACAATGGCACGAACAAAGATGATTTCATATACTGTCTCCCAGACAACAAGGAAATATCCGTCTGCCGGGAGATGGCCAAAAATATGGGATTTCCGAAGCTTGAAGAATGCGGACTTTGATGGGGATCAAATGGCTGTTCACCTACCTTTATCCTTGGAAGCTCAGGCGGAATCCCGTTTACTTATGTTTTCTCATATGAATCTCCTGTCTCCCGCTATTGGAGATCCTATTTGCGTGCCAACCCAAGACATGCTTATCGGACTTTATGTATTAACGATTGGAAACCGTCTAGGTATTTGTGAAAATAGATATAATAGTTGCGGAAACTCTCCAAATAAAAAAGTAAACTACAATAATAACAATTATTATAAGTATACGAAAGATAAAGAACCCCATTTTTCTAGTTCCTATGATGCACTGGGAGCTGGCCTCTCCGCCATGTCAAAAGATGATCTTGCAGACAGTCTTGCGTACAATAGTCTGAAGGTACGGAAGGGATGAACTTAGAAATAGATTATCTTGTCTTGTATTCTCGTGCTGATTCTATCTTTTTGCAGGGCTTAATTCTTAGCAACACTTTGAGGGCGTAGAAGAATGCTGAAGATGAAAGCTGCCAGATAGCCCTCAGCAACCTTCGGTCAGAAGTTATCAAGCTAAGAAATGAAGCCTTGGAGAAAGATAAAATTCTACTTTCATTGGTGGACACAGTGAAGAAAGACGAAGCGAAATTTAACGCTCAATCTGAAGCTCATAAAGCCGAAGTTGAAGACCTTCGAAAAAAACTTGTCGAAGCTAATGAAAATTTTGAACTAGCAAAAGTGAAACAGGAAATAAGTGAATGGTCAAACACTAGGCTAGAGAAAAATGTTGAGGAGCTTCACGAATCCAAGGAGAGATGCTTTGAAAAATCCTTGGATTGCGTAAGAAAATTGAAAACTAGCTTTGCCAAGGTGGGTGCATATTCCTCTGAAGAGAATTTCATTCGAGGTGACCCCGAGGGTGTTATTGATTGGATAAGCGGAGAGGGCGAAGCTTTTGAAGAGATCCTCAGTGATCGAGCGGACATTTGTGCCTTCACTGGCGCTCGTGGGGTTGCGGCAATTCTGGAGAAGGCTGGTTGTGACCATGTTTAGGCTGCAGCCCAGACCGAAGCCGCCTTCTCCACAGACGACATGAAAGACCCTTCGGTCGAAGCTACTTTAATGGACGGAAAGTTTTACTCCGATGTTTGGGTGAACGGTGGCCGAGAATTGGCCAACAAAATCATAAAGAAAATGAAAAAGAAACCCATGATGTTCGAGAAGAAACTAAACGAGCCAAAGAAGCTGCCGAGCGCGCAAGGCGTATAGGTATTATTTCTGAATTTTAGCTTCAATGTTTATTGCTGGCTTTGAACTAACAGTTTGTCTACTACAGCTGAACTATCACCGCTGCCCGAGCCATACGACCCCTGGCTGATCCTGTCATGAAAGAAGCGCTGGATGTAATGAGCATCGCTAATTCCATCGTCGACGAAGTCGTCGATAGGCTGCTGAATGAGGCCGCGGAGAAAATTCTTAAAGAAGATTAGGCTTTTATTGCAATCATACAATGTAACATTCTGTGTATGAGACAATTAACAAATATATAAATTAATATAATATATTTCTTTGCGATGCATGAAATTTACGCATATACCGTTTTTGAGCCTTCGGCGAAAAAACACCTTCCCTTCTTTTCATGCTTTGTAAAGAAAGAAGCCCCTTTTTATGGCAAAACTGTTGTGATACTGTTAATAGATTTTCTTGATAAAATTGTATTGGTCGAAGGTTTGGTTCATGCCTCAGCACATTTCCATTCAACAAATTATTGCCGAAGGTATGCTTCGTACCCAAATTTTTGTCCGGTGCGCCAACGACTCCAAGACTGCAACGGTCGCCTGCGCCAGTTTTGGAAGGAAATCGGGCACCAGACAGTGTCCGGTGGTGCACCGGACTGTCCGGTGCGCCACCCGACAGAAGGCAAAGATTGCCTTTCTGGATTGCTCTCAACGGCTCCTAGGCCCCTTGTGCCTATAAAAGGGACCCCTAGGCGCTTCAAGCAGAATAGAAGTGCAGCCAACAAGTGTAGACATCACTCGAATCAATTCTCACTCTCCCTCTTGTGTGTATCTCTCTAGTTTGTGTAGAAGGCAAAGCTATAAGCCTTTAGAGAGTGGAGAAGTGCTGCTAAGAGCTAGAGCAAGGTCTTGAGCGTATCGTTACTCTGTCGAGGTGCTGTCAAGAAGTTTGTAAGCAGCCGCGGTTTTGTTGTAACCCAACTCAATAGTGAAAGGCTCTATCTGTCATACTGATAGATCTGAGCAAACAGAGGAAGGAGTTGAAATAGACTCCAAGCCCAGGTGTGGCTAACTCCAACGATGACTAGGCAAGCATTTCAGGCTTGGCCGAACCTCGAGATAAATCCTTGCGTCTGTGTGCTCTGTTCTGTATTGTATCCTGACTCTCTGTCTTACTCGCTTTTATATCTGCACTTCAACACTTATCTGTGGTGTCAGCGTTATTTGAAGTGCAGGACATTTTGAGACAGGATCTTCTATTCCGCTGCAACCTACTCGAAGGGTCTTCTCACTCCAATGCGTACTAAGTCTTCGAGTAGAGTAAGAATTTAAGTTTCAAAGTGATAAGTTTTATTCGCCGGTGAGCGGCATAGGCTAATAATATTTGAATAGACTCTAGCCTAGCCACAGGAGAAAAAGTCTCCTCGAAATCCAAACCTGCGACTTGGGCATACCCTTTTGCCACAAGTCGAGCCTTGTTTCGTGTCACCACTCCGTGCTCGTCTTGCTTGTTGCGGAACACCCACTTGGTTCCCACGACGTTTTGCTTTGGACGTGGCACTAGGCTCCAAACTTCATTTCTCTTGGAGTTGTTGAGCTCTTCCTGCATGGCCAACACCTAGTCCAGATCCTGCAAGGCCTCTTCTACCCTGAAAGGCTCAATAGAAGAGACAAATGAGTAATGCTCACAAAAATTAGCTAAGCATGAGCGAGTAGTTACTCCCTTGCTGATGTCACCCAGAATCTGATCGACGGGGTGATTTCTTTGGATTGTAGCTTGGACTTGGGTTGGAGGAGCATGTGGTGCTTCTTCCTCCATCACTTGTTCTTCCTGTGCTCCCCCTTGATCCTGTCCCTCTTCTTGAGGTACCTATTCACCGTCTTGAGTCAAAGGAAGCACCATTGTGGAGGAAGATGGCTGATCTTGCTCCTGTTGTTCCTGTGGTCGCACATCACCGATCGCCATCGTGCGCATAGGGATGAAAACGGATAGAAACGGACAGAAAAACCCCTCTCTCGTTTCCATATCTGCATTTTATCATCGGAAACGGGATCGGGTCCGGAATAGTCGGGAACGGAAACGGGAGCGGGATAAACAGAATTGCGAAAATGAACGGAAACAGAAATACTAACGAAAACTCATAATTTAATACAAATAGAAATGTTATTGATGTTTGACTAGTGATTGATTGGCAGAATAATAACATAAAATAAATAGATATAGAGAGACAACATTCTATTGTTGTTTGGTTGCTAAATGTGTACATTTAGCTACATCCGATGTTGTTTAAGACTTTAGATCACTTGTCATTTGAAAAGAGCCGGTGGTTACAATGCCCAATTGTGCTATAATTTGTCACCTAAATACACGAGGATTTAGTTTATATACTAATGCATATTAGGCTCGTCCCATATTTGTCAAATACGGAATAAATACGGGTTCAATCCGGAAAAAACGGGATCCTGCAAAAACGGACGGAATAAGCCCTCTCTTGTTTCCGTCCCGTTTCCATATTTTTCTGTAAATACGGAAACGATCGGATCAAATGTAGAAAACGGTACGGGTCGGGACGAGATTTTTTCCGTCCGTTTTCAACCCTACGTGCGCATTGCGACCGTCGGAACATCATCTTCATCTATGTCATCAAGATCAACTTGCTCTCTTGGAGAGCCATTAGTATCATCAAATACAACGTCGCTAGAGATTTCAACCAAACCTGATGATTTATTGAAGACTCTATACACCTTTGTATTTGAGTCATACCCTAGTAGAAACCCTTCTACTGCCTTGGGAGCAAATTTAGAATGTCTGCCTTTCTTCACCGGAATGTAACATTTGCTCCCAAATACACAAAAGTAAGAGACATTGGGTTTGTTACAGGTAAGGAGTTCGTAGGATGTCTTCTTGAGAAGGCGATGCAGGTAGAGCCGGTTTATGGCGTGACAAGCTATGTTCACAGCTTCCGACCAAAACCGCTCGGGCGTCATGAACTCTCCAAGCATCGTTCTTGCCATGTCGATTAACGTCTGGTTCTTTCTCTCTACTACACTATTTTGCTGTGGTGTGTAGGGAGCGGAGATCTCGTGCTTGACACCTTCCTCCTCAAGATACTCCTCAACTTGCAGATTCTTGAACTCGGACCCGTTGTCACTCCTTATCTTTTTCACCATTAGCTCAAATTCGTTTTGAGCCCTCCTTAGAAAGCGCTTTAGGGTCCCTTGGGTTTCTGATTTATCCTACAAAAAGAACACCCAAATAAAGCGGGAAAAATCATCAACAATCACAAGACCATACTTACTTCCCCCGATGCTAAGGTAGGCAATGGGTCCAAAGAGGTCCATGTGAAGAAGCTCCAGTGGTCTTGATGTTGTCATCACATTCATGCTGTGATGAGTGCTTCCCACCTATTTCCCTGCCTGACATGCTACACAAGGTCTGCCTTTCTCGAAACAAACATTGGTTAGTCCTAACACATGTTCTCCCTTTAGAAGTTTATGAAGGTTCTTCATCCCAACATGTGCTAGACGGCGATGCCACAGCCAGCCCATACTAGTCTTAGCTATTAATCATGCATCTAGATTGGCCTCCTCTTTCGAAAAATCAACTAAGTAGAGTTTGCCATCTCATACACCCTTAAAAGCTAATGAACCATCACTCCTTCTAAAGACAGAAACATCAACGTTTGTAAAAAGACAATTGTAACCCATGTGACACAATGACTTACAGACAGAAGGTTGTACCCAAGCGATTCAACTAAAAACACATTGGAGATAGAATGCTCGGATGTAATGGCTATCTTTCCCAATCCTTTAACCTTGCCTTGGTTCCCATCTCCAAAGATAATCGTATCCTGGGAATCCTTGTTCTTGACATAGGAGGTGAACATCTTCTTCTCCCCCGTCATGTGGTTTGTGCATCCGCTATCGATAATCCAGCTTGAGCCCCCAGATGCATAAACCTGTAAGGCAATTTTAAGCTTGGGTTTTAGGTACCCAACTCTTGTTGGGTCCTACAAGGTTAGTCACAATAACTTTTGGAACCCAAATGCAAGTCTTGTCTCCCTTGCATTTGGATCCCAACTTTCTAGCCACTACTTTTGTATTTTTGCATGTAAGTACAAAAGAAGTATTGCAAGCATGATAAATAGTAGAGGGTTTGTTGCACATTTTTCTATGAGCATGAGACACAACATGATTTCTCCTAGGCCTACTTCTACCATAATCATGAGTGGAGCTAGAAGCAAACGTAGCATTTGAATCATAATAAGCAGCATGATCATAACTCCTATGAGAATGACTAGCAATTTTCCTATCATAAATAAAGGCATGATTCCTTTGAGGACTACTAGCCATAGGGGCCTTCCCTTTCTCCTTGTTGAGAATAGGAGTCCTTGGGCTTGTTAAGTTCTTGGTTTTCCTTTGAAAACCAAGTCCATCCTTAATTGAGGGGTGTCTACCAACAGTGTAGGCATACCTGGCAAACTTTAATTTATCAAAATCAACTTTGCAAGTCTTAAGTTGAGCATTAAGACTTGCCACCTCATTGTTTAATTTAGCAATAGAAATAAGGTGTTCATCACAAGTATTAACATCAAAGTCCTTGCATCTATTACAAATAACTACATGTTCTACACATGATCTAGTTGCATTTGCCTCTTCTAGCTTAGCATTTAATTCATCATTTAAATTCTTTAAACTAGAGACAGATTCATGGCATGCAGTCAACTCAGAAGATAGCATTTCATCTCTCTTAGTTCTAAAGCAAGAGATTTTTGTACACTAACAAATTTGTCATGTTCCTCATACAAAATGTCCTCTTGCTTTTCTAGCAGTCTATCTTTTTCATTTAGAGCATCAATTAATTCATTAATTTTCTCTACTTTGGCTCTATCTAAACCTTTAAATAAGCTAGAGTAATCTACTTCATCATCGGAGGATTCTTCATCACTAGATGAAGTGTACTTGGGTGTGTCCCGAACACGTACCTTTTTCTCCTTGGCCATAAGACATGTATGGCATTCGTTGGGGAAGAGTGAGGATTTGTTGAAGGCCGAGGCAGCGAGTCCTTCGTCGTTGGAGTCGAAAGAGGAGCAGTCTGAGTCCCATTCCTTTCTAAGGTGCGCCTCGCCCTTTGCCTTCCTGTAGTTCTTCTTTTTCTCCTTCTTCCCGCTCTTTTCTTGTCCCTGGTCACTATCATTATCAGGACAATTTGCAATAAAGTGACCAGTCTTACCGCATTTGAAGCAGTAGCATTTCCCTTTGTTTTATTCCTGTTGGGGTACTCCTTGCGTCCTTTGAGTGCGGTCTTGAAGCGCTTGATGATAAGCGTCATCTCATCTTTATTTAGTCCGGCAGCCTCCACTTGAGCTACCTTGCTTGGTAGCGCCTCCTTGCTGCTTGTTGCTGTGAGAGCAACAGGCTGTGGCTAGTAGATAGGTAGTGGACCGTTCAAGGCGTCATCCACATATCGTGCCTCCTTTACCATCATGCGCCCGCTCACAAATTTTCCAAGTATCTCCTCGGGCATCATCTTGGTGTACCTGGGGTTTTCACGAATAAGATTGACAAGATGGGGGTCAATTACAGTAAATGACCTTAGCATGAGTTAGACGACATCATGATCCATCCATCTTGTGCTTCCATAGCTTCGGATCTTGTTGACCAGGGTCTTGAGCCTGTTGTAGGTCTGAGTTGGCTCCTCTCCCCTGATCATCGTGAACCTCCCCAGCTCGCCTTCCACTAGTTCCATCTTTGTGATCATAGTGGCATCATTTCCCTCATGTGATATCTTGAGGGTATCCTAGATTTATTTGGCATTGTCCAATCCACTCACTTTATTATACTCGTCCCTGCAAAGAGATGCTAACAACACAGTAGTAGCTTGGGCATTCTTATGGATTTGTTCATTGATATGCACAGAGTTATCCGAACTATCAAAATTCATCCCATTTTCTACAATTTCCCATATGCTAGGATGGAGAGAGAATAAATGACTGCATTTTATGGCTCCAAAATGAATAGTCCTCTCCATCAAAGTTTGGAGGTTTTCCAAGGGGAATTGAAAGAAGATGCACATTTGAATTATAGGAAAGGCGAGAGTAATCAAAAGAATAGTTTTGATTAACCGTTTTCCTTTTTGAAGAGTCGTCGTCGTCATCGTCCCTTGGTGAAGAAGAAGATGCATCGCTGTCGTAGTAGATGATCTTCTTGATGCGTCTCTTCTTCTTCCCATCCTTCTTCTTGTGACTTGAGCCTGAGTCGGTAGGCTTGTTGTCTCTTGGCTCGTTGAAGAGGGACTCCTTTTCCTTATCGTTGACCACCATACCCTTTCCCTTAGGATCCATCTCTTCGGGCGATTAGTCCCTTAGAAGAAGAGTACGTCTCCAATACCAATTGAGAGCACCTAGAGGGGGGGTGAATAGGTGATCTTGTAAAATCAAACACTAAATAGCCACAAAACTTAGTTATAGAAGTGTTAGTGCGACTAAGTAGTTTTGAGGCGAGTTCTTGTGGACAAAACAATCACAAAGAAAGCAACACAAGAGACACATGATTTTATCCCGTGGTTCGGCCAAGTAACACTTGCCTACTTCCACGTTGTGGCGTCCCAATGGACGAGGGTTGCACTCAACCCCTTTCAAGTGATCTGATGATCAACTTGAATACCATGGCCTTTTCCTTTAGTGTATTTTCCCATTTGCGAGGAATCTCCACAACTTGGAGTCTCTCACGCTTACAATAGAGATCACAAAGAAGGCACAGAGTAAGGTTGGGAAGAGCAACACACACAAGACTCAAATCCGCAGCACAACCACGCATACAAGTCACGACTTGAGCTCGAAACACAACACACGGAGTTCACAACTCAAATGGAGCTCAAATCACTAACATAATGAAGCGAATGCGCGGGAGCAGAGTCTGGATGCTTTAGAATACTTAGAGAATGCTTGGTGTCTTTCTCCATGCGCCTAGGAGTCCCTTTTATAGCCCCAAGGCAGCTAGGAGCCGTTGAAGACCAACTTGGAAGGCCAACTGTCACACCCGGTTTTAGAAGGCAAACCGAATGCGAACCATGTACGTGCCAGGATCAGTTATTCACGTACACAGCAGTTACATAACATGGACATCATCACACAGTGCTCAAAATAGTATTAAAAGGGATAATAGTCGATTACATCATACGTCTGAGACGTCCATATAGTTCTTACAATAAATCAAAGTGCGGAAAAGAAACGTAGATAAACGCGGCCTTCACAGGCAGCCGACTGGGGGTTGCCGCTAACCCACACCTAGAACTCGTCGTAGTCTTGGAACTCCTGGAAGTCTCCTTCCACAGCTTCATCTTCGCCTGAGCAGTGGTTGCAATACTGACAACCTGGGGGGGGGGGGGGGGTTTGGTGTGTAGAGCAAGGGTGAGTACACATCAACATACTCAGCAAGTATCCTGTTTGGCTGTAGTGGACTAGCTTTATGTGGGGATAAGTCAAGCAGTTGCTTTTAGTTGGTCAGATTATTACTTACTAGTAGAAAGCCAAGTTTTAGCATTACCCAAGTTATTAACCCGATGTACTCTTTCCAAACGGAAAGAATACCACTTACCAGCACCATAGTCATAACCAGAACCATCGATCTCATAACCACCTGTACCATAATGTCTCTGATCAAGTACCACTAATCACTAGAGCTCCCTTGGCCGCTCATAACCGCGAGCACGGCTGATATACCAGTTTCATAACACTCTGCAGAGGTTGTGCACTTTACCCACAAGCCGTGATTCCCTCTTGCCTCGGGCCGATCAAACCCTTAAACACTACCAAGGTGAATAGGCAGGGTTTCACTACGTAGCCTTTACAAAGATTCCTCGGGGCTGTAGCCGCCCATTAGGTTTCCTAAATGTACCGCACTCCTCCCCAAGGGACGAATCAACCTTGGCAGAGCGAGCCGCATACACCGAGCCCCATTGACGGCACGACGGCGAAGCGGACTACACCCCGGATCCTCTAATTATTCAGCTAAGGGCACCCCATTCTACCCTCATGGTTACACTGTTTTCCCGGGCGGTCATCCATAGAACAGGTCCTTACGGAGAGGCACTCGAGAAACCGCTCAAGCCCCCTTAAAGCCACAAGTACAACATCATAATAAGAGAAGGGAAAACAGCGTATCATAGATAATCTCATCATGTTCATTGATTAGAGTTGAGCAATAGCATAAAGCTAAGCAATAATAATCCAACCCAAATAGGTAAACAAGGACATGGATAACAAAAGCTAGTCAATCCTTAGGTATAAAGGTGTAATGCGGGAGGTGAATTAAAGAATGAATAGGACAGAGATAGGTCAAAGGACACTTGCCTCCACCAACCGACTGCTGCTCAGGGGCTTCTCCTGCGAGTTCCTTGGGCTCTTCAACCGGATCGTTCTCTATGCGAGCGCAAACATACATACATCCACATATTTAATACAAAAGAATAGTACACCATACAATAGAATGCAATAAGTAAACAGACGTTCCACGCGGGCTCGCGAGTACGGTTAAGAGAGAAAGAGGAAAAGACAGTTGAGAAACGATCACGTTACATGATTACAAATTAACCACTCGCTTAATGGAAGGAAATTTAATGTAGACCCTATGTTCAGCGTAAAGTAAAGTCATGTTTCATGTCTAATTATTATAAGCAGGTGGAGATAAATAAAAAGAATGGTCGCGCGGCGAGACGCGCGACAAAGCACTCTAAAACAAATTAAAAGCTAGCGACTCGTCGCGCGACCGAGCACGCAATGAGGCACTTCGCCTTAGTTATGAGGAGACGTTAAACGTCGCGCGACGAAGCGCACGACGGCATACGTCGACTAAACTGAGTCCAAAGTGGAACGTCGCGTGAATGCACACGCGGCGTTACACCTTAAACAACCTGAGACAAAAATGGATCGTCGCGCGACGAAGCGCACGACGCAACACACAGATAGAATCTGAAATTAGACAAACCGTCGCGCGGCGAAGCGCGCGACGCAGCACGTTAACTATCGAATAATCACCACGAGCGCGGGCGAACGGGGACACGGTCGGGCGAGGCCGGGACGGGAACGGGCGGCCGAACGGGGGGGAAGGGCGGTTGAACCGGCCCAGGGGCGGTTGAGCCGGCCAAGAGCGGCCGAGTCGGCCGGGGCCGCGCCTGGGGCCGAAGGCCGCGCCGGGGACGCGAACCGGCGAGCAGGGGCGGGCGGGATCGCCGCCGCGGGGCCGGGGGACGGGCGGGGGGCGGGCGAGGTCGCCGGAGTCGGGGGAGGGGAGGGCGAGGCCGCCGGGGACCGGGGAAGGGGCGGGCGAGGCCGCCGCGGCCGGGCAGGGGCGGGGGCGCCGTGCCGCCGGCGAGCAGGGGCGGGCAAGGGCCGCCGCGGCCGGGCAGGGGCGAGGGCGCCGCGCCGCCGGCGAGCAGGGGCGGGCATGGGGCGCGCGCGAGCAGGGGAAGAAGGAGGCGCGCGTGGGGAGAAGAAGGGGGAGGGAGAGGGAGAGAGAGAAGAGAAGGGGAGGGGAGCTCACCTCGGGGTCCAAAATCCGGTGATCGCCGTCTCCAAACCCTAGGGCACCACGGGGAGAGAGAGGTGGGAGAGGGAGAGGGAAGTTGTTGCGCGGGAGATCCAAATGAGAGAGAGAGGAGAGGTGGGGGCGCATGGGGGGGGGGGGTTGGGCGCCAGGGGCGCGCAGGCCAGGGCGGGCCAGGCCGGCTGAGCTGGGCTGGACTAAGCTGGGCTGGGCCGAACCACTTCGCGGATCAAAAATCCACGACGTGCGCGACCACTAAACGGAATTAAATCGCGAACCGAAATCCGGAACGGAACGAGACGAACACTCAACATCAGACCAAGAAACGTGCTTCGGCATGATGCAACACCCATGACACTTAGGTTTTGGTTTATACATGACACGAACACTTGTCACTATACCGGTTTGAAATTGGGAAGAGGGAGCAAACGGGGAAAGAGAAAAGAGAGTAACGCCCGAATTTGGTGAGAGGAAAGAAGAAAAAATTCTACCCCCAAATTCAGGGCGTTACAAACCTATCCCCCTTAAAAGAATCTCGCCCTCGAGATTCAGGGTTGGCTAGCAAAGAGCTCAGGGTACTTGGCCATCAGATCATCTTCACGCTCCCAGGTTGCTTCTTCTTCAGAGTGGTGATCCCATCTAACTTTGCACATTCTGATGGTCTTCCTTCGGGTAACTCGGTCTGCAACTTCAAGGATCTGCACTGGCTTCTCAACGTAGGTCAAGTCCTCCTGGACTTCAAGACCTTCCACTGGCAACTGCTCTTCTGGCACACGCAAGCACTTCTTCAACTGAGACACATGAAAGACATTATGCACAGCAGACAAATTCTCTGGCAAACTGAGCTAATAGGCCACTTCTCCACGTCTTGCAAGAATCTGATACGGACCAATGTAGCGGGGTGCTAGCTTGCCTTTCACTCCGAACCTTCTGACTCCTCTGATCGGTGACACTTTCAGATAGACAAAGTCTCCGACTTCGAAACTCAGCTCTCTTCTTCTTGTGTCTGCATAGCTTCGCTGCCTCGATTGCGCTATCTTCAGATTCTCTCGGACCATCTTGATGTTCTCTTCGGCTTCAAGCAAAATGTCTGGCCCAAACACTTGCTTCTCTCCAGGCTGATCCCATTGCAACGGAGTTCTACAACTCCTTCCATAGAGCGCCTGAAATGGTGACATCTTCAAACTGGCCTGGTAACTGTTGTTATAGGAAAACTCTGCATAAGGCAATCTCTTGTCCCATCCGGACTGATCTTGCAACGCACAGGCTCTCAACATGTCCTCAAGAACTTGGTTGGTCCTTTCGGTCTGGCCATCTGTCTGCGGGTGATAAGCTGAACTGAAATTCAGATGCGTGCCCAAAGCTTCATGCAACTGCTGCCAGAAATGAGAGGTGAACTGCGTTCCTCTGTCTGATACTATCTTCTTTGGCACACCATGAAGACAAACGATCCGAGACATATACAATTCTGCCAATACTGCACTGCTGTAATTGGTCTTGACAGGTATGAAGTGGGCTGACTTGGTCAAGCGGTCCACTACTACCCAAATGGAATCGTAGCCGGCTCGAGTGCGAGGCAATCCGACTATGAAATCCATACCGATTTCGTCCCAATTCCACTGAGGGATCTGCAACGGTTGCAACAATCCAGCAGGTCTCTGGTGCTCTGCCTTAATTCTTCGACAACTATCGCACATAGCCACATGCTCTGCGATTTCTCTCTTCATTCCGTACCACCAGAATTTCTTCTTCAGATCCTGATACATCTTCTCACTGCCAGGGTGAATCGAATAAGCTGTCTCATGAGCTTCCTTAAGGATCAACTCCCGAATGGATTGGACATTGGGAACACACAAGCGGTCTTTGAACCATATCACGCCTTCTGCATCTTCTCGAAAATCTTTGCCTCTGCCATCTAGAATCAGTCGCCGAATCTCACTGATCTTTTCATCATTCTTCTGCGCTTCTTTGATTTCGCGCTCTAAGGTAGGTTCCAACTCAACTGTGACTCCTCGCGAATTGTTCAGAAATCCGAGACTCAACCTGTCAAACTCCTTGGCCAACTCATAAGGCATCGGACGAGCGACCATCAAATTGACTTGACTCTTCCTGCTTAAAGCATCTGCCACTACGTTTGCTTTGCCTGGATGGTAATGAATCTCCAACTCATAGTCTTTGATCAACTCTAACCATCTTCGTTGCCTCATGTTCAACTCTGACTGAGTGAATATGTACTTCAGACTCTTGTGGTCTGTGTAAACATCGCATTTTTGTCCATACAAATAGTGCCTCCATGTCTTCAGTGCGTGAACCACTGCTGCCAACTCTAGATCATGGATTGGGTAGTTCTTCTTATGAACCTTCAGCTGTCGGGACGAGTAAGCCACAACTCTTCCCTCTTGCATCAACACACATCCCAAACCTGTGTAGCAAGCATCACAATACACCGAGAAGGGCTTGTGCACATCAGGCAAGACTAGGACAGGCGCTGTAGTCAACTTCTCTTTCAGCGCTTCAAAGGCCTCTTGGCATTTCTGGGTCCACTTGAACTCAACTTTGTTGCCTAGCAACGCTGTCATCTGTTTTGCAATCTTCGAAAACCCTTCAATGAATCGCCGATAATATCCGGCCATTCCAATGAAACTCTTGATTCCTCGAGCATCTGTTGGCGCTTTCCAGTTTAGAATGTCTGCCACTTTCTTCGGATCCACAGCCAATCCTTCTTTGTTGATTATATGACCCAAGAACAGGACTTCACTGATCCAGAACTCACACTTGCTCAACTTTGCATACAACTGGTGCTCTCGCAATCTCTGCAACACCATCTTCAAATGATTTGCATGCTCTTCTTCGCTTTGAGAGTAAATCAGAATGTCATCAATGAATACCACCACAAACTTATCGAGGTAATCCATGAACACACTGTTCATCAAGTTCATAAAGAACGTTGGCGCATTGGTCAAACCAAAAGACATCACTGTGAACTCATACAAACCATACTTGGTAATGAATGTCGTCTTCGGAATGTCCGAAGGTCGGATCCTGAGCTGATGATAACCTGACCTCAGATCAATCTTGGAGAACACACTGGCTCCTCTCAACTGGTCGAACAGATCTTCTATTCTGGGCAAGGGATACTTGTTCTTGATCGTGACTTCATTCAAAGCTCGATAATCGATACACATCCTTTTGGTGCCATCTTTCTTTTCCACGAACAAGACAGGAGCGGCCCAAGGCGAGGTGCTTGGCCGAATGTAACCTTTCTATGACAGCTCATCAATCTGCTCCTTAAGCTCAACCAACTCTGGTCTAGATATTTTGTAAGCTCTCTTAAAGATAGGGGCGGTTCCAGGAAGAAGCTCTATGGCAAACTCAACTTTCCGCTCTGGTGGCATACCCGGTAAGTCCTTTGGAAACACATCTGGGAACTCAGACACAACCTTGATACTCTCAATTGGGTCTGCTTCACTGCTATCGACAACCATCTGATAACAACTTCCTTTCTTTGGCTCAGGCGGGACTAACTCGGTCACCACTTCCTCTCCTATTGGGGACACCAACTTGATTGTCCTCTTATCACAACTGATAACTGCCTGATACTTATCTAGCCAATTCATCCCTAGGATGACATCTATTCCCTGAGTACCCATTACTATAAGGTTAGCGGGAAATGCTATCCCCCTTATTTCCACACTTATATTCAAACAAATGCTATCGGCTCGAATTCTACCACCGGCTGAGTCAATTTGAATGGGGGTTGACATGGTAGTAATTGGAAGATTATGTGCTTCTACCCATGATGCAGTAATGAAAGAATGCGTTGCTCCAGTATCAAATAACACTTCTGCAATATGGGAGTCGACTGGGAACATACCTACTATCATGCCGGGGGTCTCCTGAACTGCTTCCGCCTCCAAGTGGTTCAGTCTCCCATGATTGTAACGCGGCTGAGAGCGATTGCCTGCTCCAGGCTGAGGCACATTCTGCTTTGCTGGGGCATTGGGGCCTGACTGCTGCTGGGCTGCCTTCTTCGGACATTGCATCACCCAGTGGCCTTGCTCTCCACAGTGGAAACATGCCCTGTTTCCAACCTGAGCTGGTGCTGCCTGACTGTTCTGCTGGTTTGCTGGGGCAGGAAGGCGAGGTGCCTGCTGATTCTGCCTCTGAAACTGACCTCCTAACTGATTGCTCTGACGGTTCTGGTACTGATGCTGAGGATACTGCTTTTGAAATTGCTGATGCTGCTGAGGTGGACGCTGGTTCTGCCTGAACTGCTGAGGTTGATTGCCTGAGAAACAAGGACGACTGCTGCTTCCAGGCTGGGGTCCACTGATCTTGCGCTTACGATCCTCCATCTCCTTACGCTTTCTCTCTGTCATGATTGCTCTGTCAATCAGGTGCTGGAATGTCGGAAAGGTGTGATTCATCAGTTGGTACTGCAGAGGGTCAACCAAGCCTCTCAGGAAACGGTACTGTCGCTTGGCGTCGGTGTTAACATCCTCAGGAGCATAGCGAGACAATTGCAGAAACCTGTCTCGATACTCACTGACAGACAACGGTCCTTGCTTGAGAGTCAGGAACTCCTCCTTCTTCACTGTCATCAGACCTGCAGGAACATGGTACTGACGAAAGCTTCCTCTGAACTCTTCCCAGGTGATGGCGTCAGGATGGGCATGGGTGGCGAGGTAAGACTCCCACCATGACTGGGCTGTTCCTCTCAACAGACGGGGACCATACATGACTTTCTCCCTGTCATCGCACTAAGCGGTATGCAACTCCCGCTCCACAGTGCGCAGCCAGTCTTCAGCATCCATGGGGTCAGAAGAATGAGCGAACGTTGGTGGATGACCTCTCATGAATTCGGCACGCTTGTCTCTAGGCATCTGAGGCATCTGAGGCTGAGGTGGGGCCTGCTGTTGTTGTTGTTGCTGCTGCTGAATGGCGGCCAAAGTCTGACCGATGGCTTGAACTGCTTGAGTCTGCATCAGAAACATCTGCTCGATCGACATCGGGGGCGGGGGCGGCAGGTGCTGCTGCTGGGGCACCTCATCCTGCGGAGCGGCTCGCTCCTGCTGAGCACGCCTTCCTCCTCTGCGCCTGTTCTCTGACATCTGCAGAATGCAACTACACATCAGAACTGATCTGGCAAATCTTGCAGCATAAGAAAAGAGTATAGAATCCTTCAACAACACTGAACAGATGAGCATCTTCACTGATCTCCAACACAGACCACACAGCTTCTCAGATAAAGAGGAAAGTGGAATAAAAGGTTTCCCAACTATATAACTAACTTTATTAACATAATAGGTAAACCAAAATGCAGGGGATACCCACACTCTGGTGACAATCATTACAAAGATCCAAACCAAACATAGTTCATCATGACAAACATAAATGCACAGGATATAGCAAACTACCCTGTCTAACTAAGACTAACTAAGACCGAGACTAACGCTAAGGCTGAAGCTTCTATGTATATATATTTTGTATTAATTACAAGATCCAACTCTAACGATCTATGGTTCTAGAGTTATCTTGGTCTTGCAGTCGGGATTGCCATAAGACTGGGATCCACGCCGAGGTGAGCGGTACAGGTGCTGAGTCCCGACGGGAGCGGGGGAACCATCCTCCAGGTGACGACGTTCCGCGCGCTCAGCCCGCAGCCGGGCGATCTCAGCACGAGCCCTACTCAGCTCGTCCAATGCATGGTCCAGCTCCGTGTTTAGCACGGCGGCTAGGTTGACTGTGCTGCTCAACCTAGGATTGCCCTCACCGACAGGTGAGACAATCACGCCTCCTGTGCTGCCAGATGAACGGCGGGGGTAATACTTTAGGTCAAGACCGTCAGCTACCCCACCGAAAACCGAGCAGTAGTGCGAAAGCGCATGCCGTGCAGCATCTTGCATGGCTGCCTCAGCTGAGTCCCGCTCAGAGATAGAATAGTGCTCTGAGCAGGCCTCTGCACCCTGGAGACTGTTCTCCGGACGGCGCACCAAGCAGGTTGCCTCCCAGCGGTCCGGGGAGACCCCGCGACAGTGCTGGTAGACTACACAGCGATACTCGATGGACCAAGTATGCCGGTTAAGTGCCCGACGTAGCAGGGTATCGAGCGCATCGTGGAAGTGACACCCGCGAGCAGCGTCGCGAGTGATGGATCGAGCAAACCATCCTTCCAGCTCATGGTTAGCAGAGAAGTCGGTGTCGTGGCTCGAGCTGTCGTCGCCATCTCTGTCGTCTGGGTCTCCTCCAGCAGCTATTCCAGGGGCTGGGGCGCCCTGTGGTGGTGCAGGGGGCGCCTCCAGGGGAAGCACAGGGGAGCAGCTCCTCACGGACTCTATCTCCTGTTGGAGCGAGAAGGAAGAGCCCTGCTGCTCCTGCCGTCGACGCTCCTGCTCCTCATGCAGGCGGTGGTGCAGTCTCTCCAAGTGGCTGGACTGTCCGGCCACGGGACGGCGAAGCGGACGCTCAGCAAGGCGGGAGGGTAAGAAAGGGATGCCGGACTTTCGTGCAGTGTGTCTAAGACGAGCCATCTACAAAAGACATCGCAAGCAAAAGGGTGAGAACAGAATCAATATGACCAGCAAGTAATGAACCATAAATAAATGAAGGATTAGGATAAAACATGATTTTCGGCAAGGTATAGTATATAGTAGAACATAGGTTTGGTCGGTATGACCAACTTTTGAAGGGATATCAAAGTCAAGGAAGGGACAGAGGTCTATAGTCCTTAGAACGACCATTCTACTCTAGGTTAGCGGTCCTACAGTCAGCACGGCTTTGATACCACTTATGTCACACCCGGTTTTAGAAGGCAAACCGAATGCGAACCATGTACGTGCCAGGATCAGTTATTCACGTACACAGCAGTTACATAACATGGACATCATCACACAGTGCTCAAAATAGTATTAAAAGGGATAATAGTCGATTACATCATACGTCTGAGACGTCCATATAGTTCTTACAATAAATCAAAGTGCGGAAAAGAAACGTAGATAAACGCGGCCTTCACAGGCAGCCGACTGGGGGTTGCCGCTAACCCACACCTAGAACTCGTCGTAGTCTTGGAACTCCTGGAAGTCTCCTTCCACAGCTTCATCTTCGCCTAAGCAGTGGTTGCAATGCTGACAACCTGGGGGGGGTTTGGTGTGTAGAGCAAGGGTGAGTACACATCAACATACTCAGCAAGTATCCTGTTTGGCTGTAGTGGACTAGCTTTATGTGGGGATAAGTCAAGCAGTTGCTTTTAGTTGGTAAGATTATTACTTACTAGTAGAAAGCCAAGTTTTAGCATTACCCAAGTTATTAACCCGATGTACCCTTTCCAAACGGAAAGAATACCACTTACCAGCACCATAGTCATAACCAGAACCATCAATCTCATAACCACCTGTACCATAATGTCTCTGATCAAGTACCACTAATCACTGGAGCTCCCTTGGCCGCTCATAACCGCGAGCACGGTTGATATACCAGTTTCATAACACTCTGCAGAGGTTGTGCACTTTACCCACAAGTCGTGATTCCCTCTTGCCTCGGGCCGATCAAACCCTTAAACACTACCAAGGTGAATAGGCAGGGTTTCACTACGTAGCCTTTACAAAGATTCCTCGGGGCTGTAGCCGCCCGTTAGGTTTCCTAAATGTACCGCACTCCTCCCCAAGGGACGAATCAAGCTTGGCAGAGCGAGCTGCATACACCGAGCCCCATTGACGGCACGACGGCGAAGCGAACTACACCCCGGATCCTCTAATTATTCAGCTAAGGGCACCCCATTCTACCCTCATGGTTGCACTGTTTTCCCGGGCAGTCATCCATAGAACAGGTCCTTACGGAGAGGCACTCGAGAAACCGCTCGAGCCCCCTTAAAGCCACAAGTACAACATCATAATAAGAGAAGGGAAAACAGCGTATCATAGATAATCTCATCATGTTCATTGATTAGAGTTGAGCAATAGCATAAAGCTAAGCAATAATAATCCAACCCAAATAGGTAAACAAGGACATGGATAACAAAAGCTAGTCAATCCTTAGGTATAAAGGTGTAATGCGGGAGGTGAATTAAAGAATGAATAGGACAGAGATAGGTCAAAGGACACTTGCCTCCACCAACCGACTGCTGCTCAGGGGCTTCTCCTGCGAGTTCCTCGGGCTCTTCAACCGGATCGTTCTCTATGCGAGCGCAAACATACATACATCCACATATTTAATACAAAAGAATAGTACACCATACAATAGAATGCAATAAGTAAACAGACGTTCCACGCGGGCTCGCGAGTACGGTTAAGAGAGAAAGAGGAAAAGACAGTCGAGAAACGATCACGTTACATGATTACAAATTAACCACTCGCTTAATGGAAGGAAATTTAATGTAGACACTATGTTCAGCGTAAAGTAAAGTCATGTTTCATGTCTAATTATTATAAGCAGGTGGAGATAAATAAAAAGAATGGTCGCGCGGCGAGACGCGCGACAAAGCACTCTAAAACAAATTAAAAGCTAGCGACTCGTCGCGCGACCGAGCACGCAATGAGGCACTTCGCCTTAGTTATGAGGAGACGTTAAACGTCGCGCGACGAAGCGCACGACGGCATACGTCGACTAAACTGAGTCCAAAGTGGAACGTCGCGTGAATGCACACGCGGCGTTACACCTTAAACAACCTGAGACAAAAATGGATCGTCGCGCGACGAAGCGCACGACGCAACACACAGATAGAATCTGAAATTAGACAAACCGTCGCGCGGCGAAGCGCGCGACGCAGCACGTTAACTATCGAATAATCACCGCGAGCGCGGGCGAACGGGGACACGGTCGGGCGAGGCCGGGACGGGAACGGGCGGCCGAACGGGGGGGAAGGGCGGTTGAGCCGGCCAAGAGCGGCCGAGTCGGCCGGGGCCACGCCGGGGACGCGAACCGGCGAGCAGGGGCGGGCGGGATCGCCGCCGCGGGGCCGGGGGACGGGCGGGGGGCGGGCGAGGTCGCCGGAGTCGGGGGAGGGGAGGGCGAGGCCGCCGGGGACCGGGGAAGGGGCGGGCGAGGCCGCCGCGGCCGGGCAGGGGCGGGGGCGCCGCGCCGCCGGCGAGCAGGGGCGGGCAAGGGCCGCCGCGGCCGGGCAGGGGCGGGGGCGCCGCGCCGCCGGCGAGCAGGGGCGGGCATGGGGCGCGCGCGAGCAGGGGAAGAAGGGGGCGCGCGTGGGGAGAAGAAGGGGGAGGGAGAGGGAGAGAGAGAAGAGAAGGGGAGGGGAGGGGAGCTCACCTCGGGGTCCAAAATCCGGTGATCGCCGTCTCCAAACCCTAGGGCACCACGGGGAGAGAGAGGTGGGAGAGGGAGAGGGAAGTTGTTGCGCGGGAGATCCAAATGAGAGAGAGAGGAGAGGTGGGGGCGCATGGGGGGGGGGGTTGGGCGCCAGGGGCGCGCAGGCCAGGGCGGGCCAGGCCGGCTGAGCTGGGCTGGACTAAGCTGGGCTGGGCCGAACCACTTCACGGATCAAAAACCCACGACGTGCGCGACCACTAAACGGAATTAAATCGCGAACCGAAATCCGGAACGGAACGAGACGAACACTCAACATCAGACCAAGAAACGTGCTTCGGCATGATGCAACACCCATGACACTTAGGTTTTGGTTTATACATGACACGAACACTTGTCACTATACTGGTTTGAAATTGGGAAGAGGGAGCAAACGGGGAAAGAGAAAAGAGAGTAACGCCCGAATTTGGTGAGAAGAAAGAAGAAAAAATTCTACCCCCAAATTCAGGGCGTTACACCAACCTTGCCTTCTGTCGAGTGGTGCATCGGACAGTTCGGTGCACCACCGGACAGCTACTGTTCATGTCTGGTGCTTGATTTCTTTCCATATAGAGAGCAGCCGACCGTTGGTCCCCGAGATCGGTTGGCGCACCGGACAGTCCGATGTGCCCAACCAACCGTTGGCGTGACCACGTGTCGCGCGAAGATTGTGCGGCTGACCGTTGGCGCTGGCGACCGTTGGCTCACCGGACAGTCCGGTGCACCATCGGACAGTCCGGTGAATTATAGTCGTACGCCTGCGTCGCTTCCCGAGACCGGCTACTTCACGGGAGGCTTGCCTGCATCACCGGACAGTCCGGTGTGCCAGGCCGAGCTGGAGTTGAGCCAACTCTTTTCCAATTCATTTCTTCTCTCTTTGGCATTGTTTCTAGCACTTAGATAACCATGTTAGTACTCAAAAATAATTCACTAAGTCTAGAAACATACCTTGTCTTTGATTTGCACCTTTTGCTTGTTTAGCACATAAGAATTCAAAACATTTGTGTTGGACACTTAATCACCAAAACAATTATAGAAATGGCCCAAGGTCACATTTCCCTTTTAGTTAGTTTTGTACAATTCAAGTCTGTCAAACCAATTTTGCTAGACTATTCAGTAGTACAGATATCTTTATATAACGACTGCTCTTTGCTTATGCTTCAGCTAATTTCAGTGCCTGATTCTACTCATAGTACTAAACTGAACAGAGTAGACCTTACAACTGGTCGTACCTTCCTGTTCATACAATTAGTTAGTTCCTGTTGCTAACTGAATGTTACTTCCTTACTTCATTCAGTTCTTAATTCACTACCTTTTCATTGTGATATGTGAAGACAATTACCTACCCTCTGCAATCCAACTATATATAGAGATCGACGTCAAAAGGAACCTCAGGCTTTGTATTCAACAGGACCTTTACAAATGACTAACTTAAATCGGCGAGGTAACAACCAAATTATCTCACCATTCCATTTTTTATCCATTGATCCTACCTCCAACCATGTTCTGTCTTACTTTACCATTACGTCTTGCTTACTATTTTGTGTTGTTTTTTATTTTACTTGTACAATCACTTCCCAACTAAAGCATACCAGATCAAATCTAACTAATTATGCTAAATATGTACATAATTGAAGGGTAAGCTTGTAACCTATGTCTCAGAAATAAACTTAATTCATTCTAGATCCACCTATGATCGACGAATGTGAGGAACATGATATGTGTGACTGTCCATATTATGACTGAACCCAAAACACTGTAGAAACACACTAAACTTTGAAAGCTGGAGTACTAGGACCTAAAACTAGACATCGCTTGGGGGTCGGGGTACTGACTATATCATTTGCAGTCCAAGTTTAAACATCCTGAATTTATTGATATTATGGTTAGATTTGGGCATTAGGCTTGTCTGAATAAGTCTTTTGATGCATTTGGAGTGAGATTAAAATGACATTTGTCTATACTCCCCGTTACCTATTGAGATACATATGTATTTTAACATTCATGACTGATGAGATGAAAATGATTAGTTTATTGCCCTCAATACATGCTGCATGCGAGTTTGGTTAGTTTTGCAGATGTTGAAATATCAACTTTTGTCTATTCAAGTGTCGTGTTCATTATACTTATTTCTTAGACTTTGTTTTCTCTGATATTAACATTTTAGTTAATTTGATTTGTAGGGGTTCTTTTCGCTACAGTAATGGAGGCAGGACCTCAACACAGTTAACAAATTTTAGATGCCTTTAGATATTTTTTGTAAAAGGAATGAGGAATTATTGTATTGAGCTTTGATAACCTCAGCATTTGCCCCTGGTTAGTATTAATTGTTCTGGTTCAACCTTTTATTTTCATAGGTTGTATCTACTAACCTATAAGTTCAGACAGGGACAGTAGATTTGATCTTTCATTTCCTATATCATCTGATGCAATACTTGCGCCCTACTTCAAACTTTGATCGATGAAAATGTTGCTGATCACATATTTGAGGTTCTCAAGTCATCAGGTAAGAACTTCACTTTTTTGTAGTTGTGAACTTTTATGAAGTATTATGATCAAGAAGGCTTACAAAGTTGCACTCATTTTATACATCTTCAGGAAATAATGATCTGCTTGACATTTCCTCTGTTCGAGTACTATTACTTTTTTGCGAGATCAGAGGAAAATTTTAAATATTTTCATTGTCATTTTCATCTGAAATTTAAATACTTTTACCAACAATAATTAAGGTCATAAACATAGGAAAGATTTATAGTGTTAGTTATTTGCTGTGAATTTCTTTTATTTGCTCAACTATAGTTTCAACTTTGATTTTATGGGATCTTGGGTCTTCGTGAGAGATCTTTCTAGGAAACCGGATATGTTTATTTATTTATTTATTATTAAAGTTTTATTAGACTGGTACATTTTTATAAAGGTAGAACCGTCTGCATCTTTTGAAACTACAGTTGGCTACCTAGCCGTCTGCATCTCCTGTTACATTTTCATTGTCATTAGACTGGTACATTTTTATTAGAGATGTTTAAGGTCATAAACATAGGAAAGATTTTATGGGATCAAGAAGGCTTCTCTTGTTCAACTTTTTGCTACCTAGTCGTCTGCATCTCCTGGTATTTAGTGAACCACAAAAGGTTTAAATGACTTTAATTGCATACCTAGCAGTAGTGAGGAACAAACTTTGGTTACCAACATTAGTGTCCTTTTTAAGCAATACATTCATCTGCAAGGAACTCTGATGTCCTGCTCACAATCTACATAGTTGTAGTTGTAAACCTTGCAGTGGCAAGTCATACACTGATACAAAGAGATCACACACGCTACATATACATACTTGTGCCTTATACTTGCAAAATGTGAGCTCTTTTTGCATCAAACTTTTGTTGCTGGTAATATTGTACACCATGAATGAAACTATGTATATTTACTTTAGTCAGAGATGCATGTGACAATTTCACATCTTGTCTCTGACAACTTAGTCAATTAAATATTTTCACTTACTAAGCATTACCTTCTTGTTTGTGTTTACAGCCATAGGGGTATAATTACAGAAGAAAATCCAAAGCATGGGGTCGTTTCAGAAGCCTCTGTCCAAGACAAAGGTAAGAACTATGAAATAGTCTGTATATTTGGAAGTTGAAAATTACACACTAGGTATTCCCTCTATTCCATCTGTGTATGTTGTTTCATAATTGTATACGCTGAAGGAAAAGCTAGCTATGTCCTCGTGCCCCCACTAACTTTGCAAGTATCTTGCTACGGTGCTACCTACTGAATTTGTTTGTCTCCTAAACTGTTCAAATTTAGTACGTGACAATAAGTCTGAGTGGGCCTAAGCTCCTGAAGTTTCATATGATGTGCAGGAACTCACTGGTGTATCAGATGGTGATTTTGTTTCTTATGTAAATGAATGGTGCATAGATGGGGCTACGCTTAACTGGAGCTGGTACAGGACAACTCCAAACATTATCAGAGCCATACACAGAACTCTAAACCAAGGCTCCAATGAGCAGCAGTTACCTCTAGCATAGAGAAGTGCTCCACTCCTGATGCTCTCCTCCCAACAATACCTTGAGTTGTATCCCCGAGATTCCTTAACCAGCGAACCAATACTGCTGCACGTTCTCTTGCAATTAAGATGTTCTCTACCTATGTTTCTAAATACAGAGACTTATCAATATCGTTAAAAAGGATTAGATTAGTGTACGGTTGTCGATATATTTGTCTGTCATTAAAAGTTCTATATTGACTCCATAGAAATAATTTATGTGATATTAATAATGTTTACAACACATATTTTACATATCATAGTGATGTTTGTCGTTCCATATCTATATTTTATATAAATTTTTAGTACCGTGGCAACGCACGTGCACAGACCTAGTAAATATATATTTTTAACAAAGGGATCAATAACATCATATAGGGGTACTTTTATTAAATCCTTATTAGAAACTATTTTTGTTTTTAGGAGATGTTAGTTTCAAGAATAAGATATTAAATGATATCTTAATTCGAAAATCTTTGGAGAAATTTTCTTAGTTTTCAAAATAGGATTTTGGGTGCTACAAATTCTACTTTTCAAACTTAACTTGTCTCAAAAATCTGAGTACAAATGCAAACATACAAGAATTCCAGCATGATATGTATTTTTCTATATTTATTTATTTGTTGTTTAATCAATATAATTCCATTAATTGAATATGCACAAATAAAAGAAAATCAAGTAATCTCCAATGGTTCCATAATCCTAAAACCCTACACAATAATATTTATTCATTTATATCATCATTATTATTATTTTTCTCTTATACAAAATTCAGGCTTTACAACAATTCTTTGAGATTTTGATATGACACCCGCCTTGTAGTCATCGAGTCTCTAGTTAGGAAACCAAAGCGTGTTCAGACACATGGTGCCATCGAAGCTGTGGAAGCTCGTGAGGTGGCTCAACGTCGGGACGGAGAAGAAGCTCGCTGACGCCAGGGTGGTGATCGACCGGTTCATCTACGAGGAGATTGACATCTAGATCCAACCTCTAGATCCTATCTATTCAGATTTGTGGATCCATAGTTTGAAACTTGAAATCTGGAATCTGAAGCCCTACCAAGTAGGCCCTACATTTCTCTGGTTTATAAAATTCTTTAGAGAATACTTATATATATATATATATTTAACAAAGGGATCGCTAACATCATATAGGGGTATTTTTATTAAATACTTATTAGAAACTATTTTTGTTTTTAGGAGATGTTAGTTTCAAGAATAAAATATTAAATGATATCTTAATTCAAAAATCTTTGGAGAAATTTTCATAGTTTTCAAAATAGGATTTTAAGTGCTACAAATTCTACTTTTCAAACTTAACTTGTCTCAAAAATCTGAGTACAAATGCAAACATACAAGAATTCCAGCATGATATGTATTTTTCTATATTTATTTATTTATTGTTTAATCAATATTGTTGGAGAGGAAATCTCTCCGGCTGGGTGGCGGATTGCACCCGCCCTAAATCCTAAGAAGAGGAGGGGCCTAAGCGTTTTGCTTGTTGCGAGATTGGTGGATGAACACACGAGAGCACGCGAGGGTTTAGAGTGGTTCGGGCCGCCGGAGCATAATACCCTACTCCACTTGTGTGATGTATTGCCTGAGAGCTTGTATGAACTTGTGAGTGTCTAAGGGAGCCTAGGATTGGGTCCAGGGTTCCCTTGTGACGCTGCATGCCTCCCCTTTTATAGCCAAAGGGGGCATGCACAAAGGTACTGAGCCCCGACATGCGACCTAGGGATATAGTGATTACAGTACTTGGAGCCACAAACGGTTGCTGCAGGGGCAATCTTCTAGTGCCCTGACACCCGAGATCTCCGTATCCTCAGTGTGCAGGGGAGGCTTCTTGTAGAAGGGATGATGAGTATAGTGCGCTGCTCGGCACAGGCGCACTGTTTGCCAACAGACCAGTCAGGCGCGCCGCCTGCTGGATGGCCCTGACGCCGCCTGCCATCGGATTGGACAGGACGTATTAAATGCTGGGAGGACACATCACCTATTAGCGTGGTGGCAGGCGGCGCGTCCTTTCGGCAATAAATGTAGAGGCTGCACGGCTTCGTGGGCTTTACGTCAATCTTGGCCCGTTGGCTTATATCACAAGCCTTGCGCCAGTAGCAGGAAGCGCAGGGCAAGGCCTGGACACGTGCCAGCACCGGACCCCTGCCCCTAATGCCAGGGTCCTTCCCGTCCCGGGACCTTGCTAATGCACGGACCTTACTTAGAGGGGGACTGGAGCCTTCCCAAGGGACCTGGCGTGCCTTCTTGGGGGCCCTGAGCTTGTATGTATAGGGGTCCGGTGTCCTTCGGAGGTCCGGACCCAACGGTGAAGACTGAGATGCACCGCCTTTCCTTGCCACGTGGCACCCTTGGACCTGCCCAATGTGGTGGGGTTGGGTGCCATTCTTCACGTGGCCTTGAGGTGTTGTACGGATGCGGCGTCTTCATGTTGTAGGAGAGGGTACCCCTGATCGAGGGTACTGACAGTGGCCCTCGGGCCCGCCTCAGGGGAGGATGCGAGCCTGCAGGTGGGGCCAGAGTTCGATTGGTGATCTGCCTGCTGCTCCTACGCTCCTGTTGGTGCAATTATTGTTGACCCGCCTATGGCTACGCCGACTGTCATGTCCGTGCCCACGGCTGACTGGCCCGTGACCTTTGTATTTAATATCACTGTTGAGCCATGCGCGGGGTGCCTCGAGTCGTTGCACCGGTTCTAAAAACTTATCCTTTCAGTCTTCTACGACGGTTCCCGAGGAGGCGTGGCATTGGCGCAAGCGGCGGTGCGATTTTTGACCGCTGGTTTTGGTGAAGACGAGGGAGCGCTTAACCGCAGGGCGGTTGCATGCTCCTTGTGCGGTGGTTCACCTTCCTGACCGCTGGTTTTGGCGAAGACGAGGGAGCGCTTAACTGCGGGGCGGTTGCATGCTCCTTGTGTGGCGGTTCGCCTTCCTCGTGCTTCAGGCCAGCCTATATGACGCGTGGGGCCTGCCCCCCATGTCATAGGGCGGGATCCTCGGTGCACACCGAGGGAGACTTTACTCGTGATGCTTTGAGGCGCAAAGGGGAAACCTCCACTTTAAAAAGGGGCCGACCCCTCGGGTCGTGGCCATGCCTTGGCCCTTTTGCATCCTTCGCGCCCTTCTGCCTTTTGGGCCCCTAGATGGGGTGTGCCGGTATCTTCTGGAGAGATCCGTGTCAGGACCGTCCCTTCCGGTGATCTCACCGTCGGAGAGCTTGCACTCGTGGTGGTGCCGGTGATCTTGTTTTCCTCTTACTGCTGTTAGGGGGGCGCAACCCCGTGGGGGTTGGCGCTCTTCCGCCATTGCTCGGCTTCAAGGATTTTCATCATGCAGCCCGGCTACAGTCCTCCGCCAGTGGCCATCTAGAAGGATGACCACCAGCCTCGCGGTGGGGAGAAGCAAGCCGGGCTGCAGCTTCCTCCCCAGCTTCAGCTTCAAGGATGTTCATCATCCTCGCTGGAGTGGAGGGAGAGCCAAGTCGGGGGTCCGCCCTCCGCGTGGGCTGGTGACCCGCTTCTTCCTCCAGCATTCGGAGGAGAAGGGTGTTCACCAGCCTTGCGGAGGAGGCGAACCTCAGCTACGTGGGGCCGGCTGGCTGCAGGCCGTCAGCTGCAGCGTGTCCGGCCCTTTGGGTTGGACGGCTTCGGTGCCGCCTCCGACGCTGCCTCCTATCGTCTGGCTGGAGGCGTGGCTGCCCGTCCACCGCACGGGCGACGGTCGCGCCGTGCGCAGGTCGCCACATCCATAGCTTCTCCTACCCGCCGACCGCACTAGGGGGGATCGTACAAGACGCCGTACGCCACGAGAGTGGTGGCCATGCTCTTGGATGGTCTTGTCCTCACTCTCGTGGGAGGACGGGAGCGAGGACCCCTTCGTGCGCGCTGAGGCAGCCGTCGCCCACCGGCACGGAGGTGGGCGCTGTCGTCGGAGCTGAGGTGGTCGCCGTCGCTGGTGAGGCTACCCGTTGCAGAGGTGGTTGCCTCCGTCGGCGAGACCGTCAAAGCCACCTGCCGCTGAGTCTCCGACTTTTTGGCTTTAATGGCCTCGTTGTCACCCCCCGTAGGAGGACGGGGGCGAGGACCTCCTTGCAACGGCGCACACCCTGAGGTGGACGCTGCTGCTGGCAAACCACTCGGAGTGGTGGTCGTTGTTGCTGTCGATGCAGAGGTGGTCGCTATCGCCGGCGATCCGTCGATGCAGAGGTGGCCGCCGCTGGTGAGGTTGCTCAGAGCCAACTTCCAGCGCGACTCTTGCTGGTGCAGCGTAGCTCATTCCTACAAAAATGGAGCTAGGGCCCCGCTTGTAAGGGAATGTAATAACATATGCCTGCTCGGAAGCAAAATGTAATAACATATGTATACAGGATCTTAGTCTGGGAAGCCAAGTTGTGCGCCCGGACCCCCTGGATGGTGGTTCTAGGTACTAGGACACCTGCTGCAGGGTGGTGGAGTGTGCAGGCCCACGGTATGGGACCAGGCTGAGCGGCTACACGGCTCCGGACTACCCCAGGAGACAAGCATCGCTTCTCTAGTTCCGGACCCCAAGCTGTCGGACGCACAGGACTTATAGTTCCAAATACTAGGGCACCCGTCACGGAGTGATGGAGTGTGCCGGATTTCAGGTACGAAACCAGGCTAACCGACCACACAGGCTCCGGACCACCCCATGGAACGGGCATCTGTTCTTTAGAACTGGCCCCCAGGCTTTTTCCTGTTTTTTGTAAGGTACTTCTGAGTATTATTTATAAAGCAGTGTTTAACACTTATCTGTGCATCGCTCATTCCTATTGTTGACTTCCCTTGGTACCTGGCCCCCCGCCTGGGGTGCAGGCTCGATGTGTCGAGGTTGGGCACCAGCGTATATGAGAGAGTTATCAACGACCTTCGGGAGGCAGCCTCACCGAGACCTGGATCTGTAGACAACTTTTAGCTAAAAAGCATTAGCGATACACCCGTAGGCCCCGTCATCTGGCATTATTCATCCTTTGGTACATGCTCGGGATTTGCAGTGTTTAGACTGGGGGAACCAAGTTGCGTGTTCGGACCCCCTGGATGGTGGTTCTAGGTACTAGGACACTTGTCACAGGGTGGTGGAGCATGCAGGCCCACGATACGGGACCAGGCTGAGCGGCTACACGGCTCCGGACCACCCCTGGAGACAAGTGTCTCTTCTCTAGTTCCGGACCCCAGGTTGTCGGACCCACAGAACTTATAGCTCCGAGTACTAGGGCACCCGTCACAGAGTGGTGGAGTGTGCGGGGTTTCGGGTACGGAACCAGGCTAACCGACCGCATAGACTCTGGACCACCCCATGGAACGGGCACTCGTTCTTCAGAACCGGCCCTCAGGCTGTCGGGCCCTCCTGATTTCGCATAGAGGTCCTAAACTGCAAACCTGGCTGTTCAATCCAGATGTCATTATGCCTGATGGGATGGGAGCTGGTCGGGTGGGTTAGATAAAACTCAATCCGGAAACTACAGGGTATGACCATGGAGCAGTAGGATATTGCTATCATAGAGGCACATCTGAGAGGGTAGTTTTCCTTTATAGCTAATCATGCATGGGTGCGGACCAACAGGCCGGGCTTATGGGGACAGACCCCACTGGGTTGGCGTACACGTATGCGCTACCTAGTTACAAAAGGGAAAAACTTTGACCCCTCAGACTTGCTCTATAGACAAAACTTACAGAGATATTCCGGCACCGGGGGAGGCACTCCTTCAGTCGTAGCTAGACAGTTGCCCTCGGGTCAGGGGGTTCCCATTACCATGAAGGGTCCTTCCCAGCTCGGGGAGTGTTACGGAGCCCTAATTTGGTCTGGTACTTCCATAAGATTAGGTCCCGACCCTGGGTCCCCATCTGTGTTTGACGAAGGAGGCCCCGCCTTTGGATGTGGTCATTCCTGGATGAACCTGTCAGAAATCTGGACCCGTGGGGAGTCCAGATGGGTTTCCGGAGGAAGGCGGGCTTCAGCTCCGTAGGCCGGGGGACATGGGGTCCCACCGGTGGTCCATCTAGTCGTCGCCATCGGAGTGGGAGTCTTTTGTGAAGATGTCCTTCAGGTCCCCTTCGGGTGACTGATACCCGAGGTCCTGTTCAGCTGTAGCCACCTCGCCGTCGTCGACCTTTTCCTTACCAGGACGGCAGCGAGGCGGGGAACCGTCCTTGGAAGACTGCTCACGTCGCTCGCTGGCGCGTTCGCTGACGCGTTTTGCGAGATCAATGATCTCGCGACACTCCGCGGCGTTGTGGTGACCGTTGGGGTGTACATGGCATGTGCCACCGTTACCCCTTTGTGGCCATGGGCGTTTGTTGCGGTCGCCCTGGCCCTCGGTCGTAGCTGCGACGACTAGCGCGGTAGACTGCGGCCTCTCGTAGCCACGTCCCTTCTTTTTCTTTCTGCCGTCCCAGGGGATGGCACCCGAACCACCCGTCTGGGCGGTCCCAGTTTGTGGAGCCGAGTGCCATGCTCGACCTTTGGCGGCTCTGGCACACTTGTCTGCCAGGGCGAAGAGCGTGGGGACAGTCTCCACATCATGTGTGGCCAGCTTCTCCAACATTTTCTTATCACGTACCCCCTGACGGAAGGTCGTGATGATAGAGGCATCGGAAATACGAGGTATAGTACCTCGTACCTTGGTGAAGCGGGAAATAAACGTCCGGAGGGTCTCCCCGGGTTCCTGCCTTACAACATGGAGGTGGACTTCTACACCATGCTGCTGGTAGGCGCTGGCAAAGTTCGCCATGAACCGCATGCAGAGCTCTTCCCAGGAGTATATGGATCCTGGGGCTTGGTTCATGAGCCAAGTCCGGGCTAGCCCAGACAGAGCTATATGGAAGTAGGTCGCCATTACGGTGGTGTCTCCACCTGCCGCTATAATGGCGGTGATATAGACATGCAAGAATTCTGACGGGTTTGTCGTACCGTCGTATTTTTCCGGCAGGTGCGGTCGAAACTTGGCTGGCCATGTCGCCGGGCGGAGGTGGTCCGCTAGGGCGGCGTAGCCTACTCCAGCCAATGGGATGCCCGTCTGGAATTGGGTATCTCCTGGGCCCTACGGCACGACGGCTGCGGGACCTTGCTCGAGGTTGTGACTCTCGAGGCTCCGGCGGCATCCTCGCGCCTTCCTTAAGGAGAGATGGGCATTCTTGCCCGCCCGCCTACGGTTGAGTTCATCCCGTAGGTCTTCTGGTCTCTCCGGGATGACTTGCGTATCTTCTGCCGCACGTCTACGATTGAGCTCTGCTCGTAGATCTTTGGTCCGCGCGGCCCTCCCCGAGGGCGAGTGCACCGAAGCCGACGCCTCATAATGGCGTCGGGACGATTGAGGCCTGGGCTTAATCGAGCCAACGTGTGCTATGCCAAGGAGGCAATCCACGTCGTCACGCCATTGTCCCACAGCCCCCGGCGAGGCTGTGGAACTCGGTGGGTGGCGCAGCAACTCCCTGGCCGCAGAGAGCGCTCCGGCGGGAGCGAGCCCCGATGGGGCCCGGGTCGCCTGCGCCGGTGTATGCTGCCGTGCGGAGCGCATAGTTGTGGCATCGAGCGCCGGGCAGTCGGAATCCTATGGCGTAGCGGATGCGGCCCCCTCCTCCAAGAGGAAATCCTTGGAGGCCTCTTCTTGGTGCTCGGCGATTTGGACCATGGTGTCAAACAGGTAACAAGCAAAAATCTAAAAGCCTAGCCCACTACCTGGCGCGCCAAATGTTGGAGAGGAAATCTCTCCGGCCGGGTGGCGGATTGCACCCGCCCTAAATCCTAAGAAGAGGAGGGGCCTAAGCGTTTTGCTTGTTGTGAGATTGGTGGATGAACACACGAGAGCACGCGAGGGTTTAGAGTGGTTCGGGCCGCCGGAGCGTAATACCCTACTCCACTTGTGTGATGTATTGCCTGAGAGCTTGTATGAACTTGTGAGTGTCTAAGGGAGCCTAGGATTGGGTCTAGGGTTCCCCTGTGACGCTGCATGCCTCCCCTTTTATAGCCGAAGGGGGGCATGCACAAAGGTACTGAGCCCCGACATGCGGGCCTAGGGATATAGTGATTACAGTACTTGGAGCCATAAACGCTTGCTGTAGGGGCAATCTTCTAGTGCCCGGACACCCGAGATCTCCGTATCCTCGGTGTGCAGGGGTGGCTTCTTGTAGAAGGGATGATGAGTATAGTGCGCTGCTCAGCACAGGCGCACTGTTTGCCAATAGACCGATCAGGCGCGCCGCCTGCTGGATGGCCCTGACGCTGCCTGCCATCGGATTGGACATGACGTATTAAATGCTAGGAGGACACATCACCTATTAGCATGGTGGCAGGCGGCGCGTCCTTTCGGCAATAAATGCAGAGGCTGCATGGCTTCGTGGGCTTTATGTCAGTCTTGGCCCGTTGGCTTATGTCGCAAGCCTTGCGCCAGTAGCGGGAAGCGCAGGGCAAGGCCTGGACACGTGCCAGCACTGGACCCCTGCCCCTAATGCCAGGGTCCTTCCCGTCTCGGGACCTTGCTAATGCACGGACCTTACTTGGAGGGGGACCGGAGCCTTCCCAAGGGACCTGGCGTGCCTTCTTGGGGGCCCTAGGCTTGTATGTATAGGGGTCCGGTGTCCTTCGGAGGTCCGGACCCAACGGTGAAAATTGAGATGCACCGCCTTTCCTTGCCACGTGGTGCCCTTGGACCTGCCTAATATGGTGGGGTTGGGTGCCATTCTTCACGTGGCCTTGAGGTGTTGTACGGATGCAGCGTCTTCATGCTGTAGGAGAGGGTACCCCTGATCGAGGGTACTGACAAATATAATTCCATTAATTGAATATGCACAAATAAAAGAAAATCAAGTAATCTCCAACGGTTCCATGATCCTAAAACCCTACACAATAATATTTATTCATTTATATCATTATTATTATTATTTTTTTTCTTTGATATGAATTTTGGGCTTTACAACAATTCTTTGAGATTTTGATATGATGCCCGCCTTGTAGTCATCGAGTCTCTAGTTAGGAAACCAAAGCGTGTTCAGACACATGGTGTCGTCGAAGCTGTGGAAGCTCCTGAGGTGGCTCAACGTCAGGACAGAGAAGAAGCTCGCTAACGCCAGGGTGGTGATCGACCGGTTCATCTATGAGGAGATTGACATCTAGATCCAACCTCTAGATCCTCTCTATTCAAATTTATGGACCCATAGTTTAAAACTTGAAATATGGAATCTGAAGCCCTACCAAGTAGGCCCTACATTTCTCTGGTTTATAAAATTCTTTAGAGAATACTTATAAATATATATATTTTTAACAAAGGGATCGCTAATATCATACACGGGTATTTTTATTAAATCCTTATTAGAAACTATTTTTGTTTTTAGGAGATGTTAGTTTCAAGAATAAGATATTAAATGATATCTTAATTCAAAAATCTTTGGAGAAATTTTCTTAGTTTTCAAAATAGGATTTTGGGTGCTACAAATTCTACTTTTCAAACTTAACTTGTCTTAAAAATTTGAGTACAAATGCAAACATACAAAAATTCCAGCATGATATACATTTTTCTATATTTATTTATTTGTTGTTTAATCAATATAATTCCATTAATTGAATATGCACAAATAAAAGAAAATCAAGTAATCTCCAACGGTTCCATAATCCTAAAACCCTACACAATAATATTTATTTATTTATATCATTATTATTATTATTATTCTCTGATATAAATTTTGGGCTTTACAACGATTCTTTGAGATTTTGATATGACGTCCGCCTTGTAGTCATCGAGTCTCTAGTTAGGAAACCAAAGCGTGTTCAGACACATGGTGCCGTCGAAGCTGTGGAAGCTCCTGAGATGGCTCAACGTCGGGACGAAGAAGAAGCTCGCTGACGCCTGGGTGGTGATCGACCGGTTCATCTACGAGGAGATTGACATCTAGATCCTCTCAATTCAGATTTGTGGATCCATAGTTTGAAACTTGAAATCTGGATTCTGAAGCCCTACCAAGTAGGCCCTATATTTCTTCAAAATTACTATTCTCCCATGCCTCACAAAAGTATTTGTCATTGAAGTTTACCTTATTCCCTTAGAGCATTTTCAACGACTCCCCAACACAAGTCCACCGATAACAACACTAATAAAGATGGCTCAATACTCCTTTCGAATTATTATCAGGAGAGATGCTTTTATAGATAACGGATAACCTAACCCAATTATATATATGCTTTTAGTTACAGGAGAGAAGATACATAAATCAAAGGAAGTACCGTTCGTTTTCTTGCATTTCTATCACCTACAGTCATCCACTTGAAAGAGAAAACCAGCTTAAGTAGTATGAAGCACCAGTGGTCTAGTGGTAGAATAGTACCCTGCCACGGTACAGACCCGGGTTCGATTCCCGGCTGGTGCATTTTTATTTATGTTTTAGAATTTACATTCTGAAGTTCTCTTTTTTCAGTTTTGTATAATGGCTGTCAGTACTATCAATAGTGAAATAAACTGTTGCTGATCATTAAAAGGAGTCGAGGTTGCCAGGAGATACATTAGTAACCAGATGATGCGTCAAAAGCAGAGATATTCAAATTAGATTCAGCCTACCGGACGCAGTTATACCAGCACGAAGGAGAAAGAGTTATCTATACTACTAATTAAGAACGCAAGGGGTAGGCTGCCCCATTCCTGGTTCTGCCATTCCCATTCCCAACTCCTGTGTGTTTGCTTCATTCCCGACTGTCCATTCCCGACTCCTGTGTGTTTGCTTCATTCCCAACTGTGTCCCGCGTCCGCGCATGTGATCCGTTTCCCATTCTCAAGCGTCTCACGCATGTGATCCGTTTCCCATTCCCAAACGTCCCGCGAACCGCGACCAAATTTTTACCAAAAAAAGCTAGCAGCGTGGGTTAAAGCTCACAGCCAACCAAGACTACACATTCTCTGGGACACACTAGCCCTTATAAACAAGTGTTTGCACAGTTCAGTGAACCATGTGGTACTATTCTTAACTTGTATTTGTTGACAACGCAGGAGGCCCATCTGCTTGTGGCCCATCTGCTCGTAGGGGTGCACGGTTCTGCCGTAGTCGCCCCGCGGATCCCCACCCTCCTTCCCTCTCCCCGCCATCAACGGCCACCCCTGCCTCGTGGAGCTCCACGCCGCGCACCACGTCTCCCACTCCTCCCTGTCCTGCCCCTCCCTCCGGATCTGCGCTCGGATCTGCGCTCGGCCTCCTCCCTTCCTCCGTCTCTGCGCTCGGCGCCCTCACCACCTCTCCCTCCGCCTCTGCTCCACCTCCCCAGCCACCCACAACCACAGCAGCGGCGGACGCGGCCCCTGGCCACAGCGGCGACGGGCGGACGCGGCCCCTGGCCTCGGCATCGGCGGGCGTGGCCCCTAGGCCACAGCGGCGGCGGACGCGGCCCACGCCTCCACCACCGTTGCCCCCTCCTCGCCGGCGCGGCTACCCGTTGCGTCCTGGCTCCACACCGATGATGACGATGACTACTGCGCCTTCTGCAAGCTCAGCCGCTCGGACCCATAGGTAACTCGATCCCCTTCTCCTACCCCTCCTCTATCGCTGTATTATTCGCCCTCATCGCGCCGTCGCCGTGAAGGGGACGCTTTTACTTCTTCAGGGCGGGGCGGGGGTTGTAACACTGGGGGTTGTCCCCTAGAATCGCTAGAGGGAGCACCGCTGCCCTCCCATGTCGTAGACGCCGCGCCCGTCGCCCGACTCGGAATAACGGTCCTGGCTCGGCGCTGGCTCGCCCGTCGTTAGCTTGTCCCCCTCCTGCTCGGATCCAAGAACGCTGTATGAAAAGGAGCACCGATCATGTCTTGTATGCGTTGGAATATGATTTTCGTTCTCTCTCTCCTGCTTATTGGCACGCGGAGAGAAGACAGAAGACTAGAATAAGCAAGACTGAAATCTGGTTTGATTCCACGCTGTAGGGATCGAAGAAGTGCTTGTTGGATTGGATCACAGTCGTAGCTCGTATATATACTGTACTGACCTTGCTGCTGTTGATCACATCATGTAACAGCCTGTCCAGCCTGATTCCTGCTCGATCGGAGAATGAAACAGGGAGGAATATACATGGTCAAATCAGTCCAGGACGGATACACATATACATCTCACAAGGAGCACTGGTGGAGGAGATGGCTATGCCCTTAGCAAGCATACCATGTGCTCTTGTAGCCACCAGCAGCAGCATGAGAAGAGCAGCAAAGGCCACGACAGGAGCCCTCATCTTCATCGACCTCCTCCTGTGCTGTGCTGTGTTGATCGAAATCAATTGAAGAACCAAGTGCTGGTGGTTTATTTGTCCTGCTCAGTGGCCAAGTGACCTCAGTCGCCTGTATTTATATACACACACTGACACACACCGGCAGTAGTGGTGGCCTTGCCCACTGCAGTGATGGAGCACTGACATGTCAAACTCTCCCCAATTAAGGGCAGCTTAAAAACAATTTAGAAAGGCTGGAGCGTGGACAACTCTTAAAATCCAGCGATGTAGCGTGGGCTGTATATTGAGTTTTGGTTGGGCGCCTATCACACTTTTTAAAGAATGATGTCCCCTCCAATCCAAAACTCGGTGCTTGTTTCGTTAGTTTTTATACAGCTCACTCTGCTTGTCGTGATGCAGTTTTGTATAAAACTACTCCTACCATGGAGCACTGGCCAGGTTGGTTGCCTTCAGGTTTGATATACCTGTGACTACTGCATAGAAGCCCAAACTCCCCTGGGCTAGCTTCTGATTCCTGAATCTTTAGCAGAAGACGAGGTCAGATGATGGTCCCTGCAGCTTGCAAGTACGGTTGGATTCAGATGTGTTAGCACAGGTAATTTGAAAGCAGTTGACTGGAACTTTTTTTCTTGTCTCTTTGGGAATACAAATTGCAGCTGTCTTGAGGAAGACACTGTTGACTTCAACCCTGCGCTCTATGATGCAAGCTCGTCAGACTGAACAGTTTCTTAGTTAACTCTGATAGAGATTGCAGCCGGCTGCTGGTGACATTTGCAAACCGTGCACTTACGTTCCCTACATATACTGTCATGGAATAATTGAATGAGATTAGATGGGTTTTTAGGCCAGCAGGGAACTAATTAGCCTGCTCCAACCACTATGCAAATTAGTTACCACGACTATACTGCAGTAATATTTCATTGATACAATGTAGAAGACCATATTAGCAAGAAAAAAAATGTTTGTGTGGCCTAGATATCTATTTTCATGTTCTTGTTTCTTTGTATTACCTAAACAAACTCTCCTAAATACTGAACATCGTCGTACTAGATATATTACAAAATAATTTACGTGAACTGATATATTTCTTGTCACAGTGTCGGCTTGCACTCCAAAGGAAACACTTGCAATACTGAAGTTATAAAAGAATTTTTCAGATCTTGCCTGCATACTACCAGATGCTGGAGGTACTGTGTTTTAGATTCACTGCTTGGAACGATCAGCATATTTATGAGTGTTATGAGCTCTGTGCTGTGACAAGCCCACCTCTCATTTGGTACAATTGTTACCTATACATTTTTCTCTACAAGCTCCAGATATAAGTAATCAAATCATAGATGATATAATCATTGGATAAATTGTATATTCTTGTATTGTATTCCCTTAGTTCCGAATTATAGTTCACTTTGGTTGTCCCAAGTCAAACTTCTTAAATTTTAAGCAATTTTATAGAAATTCACACCAATATCTGCAGCATGAAGTTTATTTCATTAAATTCTCCATGAAACTAATATTGGAAGAACATTTATTTGAACCTCGAGATGTTGACACATTTTTTGAAAAACAAGGTCAAAGTTAGAGAGGTTTGACTCAGGACAAGCCGAACTGCACTATAATTCGAAACAGAAGCATGTTACCTGTTTGCTTTCTTCAGTACTCTTTACCTATACGTTTTTACAATTGCAGGTCAAGCTTCTATCTGGACTAAAAAATGAACTTAGAATCTCACACATTGAGCATAACGAAGTTCTTATGAAGATCATTTTAAATGAGCATGTCAAGTCATTGAGGTGAGACATTATGGAAGACACTGGGTGTCATGATACAAAATTATTAGTCAGGTCTCAGGTATAACATCTAGGCTTTCACTTTTTTATTTTCATAATTTGACTGCTAAGTGAAGGACATGCCTGGCACAGTGGTGAGAAGCCTCCCCACTGAGCCAAAGGTCCTCGCTTTGACGCGGTCTCTCTGCAAAAACAACGTTAAGGCTTGCCTTGGTTATTCTTTCCTCAGACTCCACTCATGTGGGAGCCACCAGCACTGGGTCTGTCCTAAATCTAACTGCTAAGTGCTATGATGGCTTACACTTATAAGCAATGCTTGATTCATTACATACTTATTATCATCTTGAGAGTACAGACTTGTTTACATTTGTATCTGGTTTAAATAGTTATTTCATGAGGTGTTTCACTTGTTGCATGCAGCAATAGCTCTTGTCATCTTCTTCATGGAGTTTTCAGTTCTACTCCAAGTAAACTTTCTAGCAGTAACATTAACTATAAAATTTACTATGTACAGAATTTAATTTGGTCCATCTCTTTCCACCCTGTAGAATGGTTGGTTCCTAAAAAATCTTCATTGTTCTTCTCAGGTTAGTACACGTCTGACCTTTTAATTTGCGTTTATTATTCTCATTCTGCACCCAAAGAAACATGCAGCGATTTGTGATGATATTACATGGGCTCATCACACGTTTATGTGCCTGAACCTGCGCTTGTGTTGCCAGCATGACTCACAAAAACATGTTTTTGTGCTTCTTAGTTTTTGTGACTAGAAGGCTACAGTCCAGTGTACAACACTTTATTTTGATGGATGTAATATTTTTCATATTCTTTTGCATTTCATTCTTTTGCATTTCAACTTTATTGTGATTTTCTGTTGCATCGCCTCTTAGTATAAAACTGTCGAACTATAATCCTTCCAAAATCATACTATTACCTAAAAGCTAAAAACGATATGTTTGATCCACTCATGTGGGAGCCGCTAGCACTGGGTATGTCCTAAATCTAACTGCTAAGTGCTATGATGGCTTACACTTATAAGCAATGCTTGATTCATTACATACTTATTATCATCTTGAGAGTACACACTTGTTTACATCTGTATCTGGTTTAAATAGTTATTTCATGAGGTGTTTCACTTCTTGCATGCAGCAATAGCTCTTGTCATCTTCTTCAGGGAGTTTTCAGTTCTACTCCAAGTAAACTTTCTAGCAGTAACATTAACTATAAAATTTACTATGTACAGAATTTAATCTGGTCCATCTCTTTCCACCCTGTAGAATGGTAGGTTCCCAAAAATCTTCATTGTTCTTCTCAGGTTAGTACACGTCTGACCTTTTAATTTGCATTTATTATTCTCATTCTGCACCCAAAGAAACATGCAGCGATTTGTGATGATATTACATGGGCTCATCACACGTTTATGTGCCTGAACCAGCGCTTGTGTTGCCAGTATGAATCACAAAAACATGTTTTTGTGCTTCTTAGTTTTTGTGACTAGAAGGTTGTAGTTTAGTGTACAACACTTTCTTTTGATGGATGTAATATTTTTCATATTCTTTTGCATTTCAACTTTATTGTGATTTTCTGTTGCATCGCCTCTCAGTATAAAACTGTCGAACTGTAATCCTTCCAAAATCATACTATTACCTAAAAGCTAAAAACGATATGTTTGATCCAGCAATGTTCTGTCTCTGTATTCTGTGTCATGGTGCACTTATTAAAATTGTAGCCCACTTTTACTTTTTACATCTAGAGAATATGACTAAGAATCTGGTTTTACTTTATTCTTGACTTGTAGATACCTTTTTCTTCGTATGAGACCCACAAACTGCGTCGACCCCGACCCGGCCACCACGCCGCCATACTCTCACAGTACTTGCATTTGTTTCATAGAAACAATCTACCGTTCCTCGCAAGACTCTCACAGTACTTGCATTTGTTTCATAGAAACAATCTACCGTTCCTCACAAGATGGAAGTTTATTTTGTATTGTAAGGTTAACCTTCATTTTTTTCTAATGGTGAAATTCTGGAATCAATAGTATGTGTTTGTTTGATTTGGAGTCATATAGATTATTTTTAGGCATACTGTGTGTCTGGGGTTTGCGTTTTTTTGTTTAGTAGCATAGATTTAATTCTGTTATTTGGTGGGTCTCATCCTCCCTTTACAGGAAGGCTTGTACTTCAGACATTCTTTTCTTTCTTATAAATGCAAAGATTTACGACTCTATTGCAAGTTAGAGGTAAAAATAGTGTGTTTGTGCAAGCTCAAATCTTTTCTCATAATAGTATAACACACATTTGTAAATAAGTTATTGTGGTATTATATGTTTCCGTTGCAACGCACGGGCACTCACCTAGTGATATGTTGAAGCTTCAACATTTTGATATTTTTTTTTCCTCCGTAGCGATGCAGATTTCAACAGAATGTCCAGATATTGAAGCCAATTCGGAATGTGGGAGTGCCCATGTATATATATACGCCATACCACATTCTATATGGCGCTACTTAACCAGCGAGACACTTGACACCCAATTCTTTCTCTACTAGACAGCATCAACTAAGCTCCTTAGAGCTGTAAAACACCATGTTCTAGCTGCTTTGGTGTTCAGTTCCGAGCCTGATCTTACTGCAATGTCGAAATGGTGATGGATGCAGCGTGTTGGAGCAGAGCCAGCTAGAATCTGAAAACTCTAGTGCACATGATAATACTCTGGACAATGAAGCAAAATCTTATGCAAAAATTGCTGTTGCAGTAGCTCGCAGGTAGGATCTCGGGCAGAAACCTGCAGGAAGAGCCGAACATCACGTGCATCAGGAATAGATGGTGCAGTACGGCAGTCAGCCAACCCTGGACCCAAGTCCTCAAGAGATTGTTGCTTCAACCTTGATTGAATGATATTTTGATTATTTAGTCAGGTATAAAATAAAAGTTGCATGCTTAGATTTGACATCAAAGCTTTGTAGGAATATCGTATATCAGTAATCCGTATCCATTGTGTTAAGGTATGTCTTTAGAACAGCAGAGCAGCTACAAGAATTGACAGCCCTGAAGAACAAAACCCAAGAAAGCCATTGCTGAGCGAACCAGCTAGCTGGCAATGGTACACACAACCTGGAGAGAATGAAGTACCCTCTGTTTCTCTTCTCCTGCTCGTGCCAGTGAAGATCGGCAGGAGCCAGCAGCTGAGTGGGAGGAGAGGAGGCAAAGCAACCAAGTGGAGGCAGGAAGAGCCGATGATTAGCGGTGCAATCTGCAGCAACCCCTCGATTTCTGTCTGTGCTAAATGGTTTGAGCGAAAATTGAAAGAAGAAGAAAACACCGCATTCAAAGACATTAGCGGTGAAAAAAAAACAGAGAGAGAGCATGAAAGCATCTCAAGCTGGGTTATGTACCCTTTATCTAGTCTAACTTCTGAATTTTTTGTTGCAGTAAGATGCTCCCTACTCAGTCATGGTTTCAGTTTCAGTTAGTCTCTCCTCTTTGCACTAAAGATTTGTATGGATCACGCAGGGTTGCATAATGTTTGCAAGAGGATAATGTGGTTGCATCTGGTACACATCAAATTACTGATGGATCTCCTGGAAAGCTCGACCCATTTTAAGGATCAACAACATTTTTTCATTATAAAATTGTAACAATCATCAGGTTGTAATACAATAACTCAGCTCCTCAACAATTATTGCTCAACAAAACACAACCTAATGGTTCATATCACCACCAATACAAAAAAGGAATGTAGCTGCTAAAAAAATAAGTAATGAAATGTACTAGAACAGAATCCACGGGAGACATCCAAAGCTACTTTTGCTTCTGCTGCAGATCATCTCCATGCCAGGCCGAGACAATGTCCTTTAACCTTGGTCGGATGCTCTCTTCCAACAGTTTCTCGTACTCAAAGAGATCGCCACTGGTTTGTTTCATCTGAACAAGATGGCAGGATGGTGTGATCTCAAAGATCTGCGTGTCAAACTGAAGGACACCATTGCCCCCCTCCTTCCTCCTTTGAATGCTGACAGTGTTGTTGTCCTTCTTCCTTATCCTGAGATTCAGTGCTTTTGCAACGTCTTCAAGCTTTGAGATGATGGCCAACGCAGGCTTATCTGAAGTGAACCTTGTCTCCTTCCTGCACTCCTTGATAAATAGACCAGACAGGTCCAACCCTGCTGATAACGCGATGATTTCAAAGGCATTGAGGTTTGTGGCAACCAAGGACTTCATATCTTCGTGAGCAATCTCCTTGCGCCTAGAAGCAAGCACTAGGGCAGCATTTGTGGTGGTGCCATTATCGCTAAGAACTTTCTCGTTCACTACACTGATCTCCCTAGGACCTTTTCGGAACCAGGTAGACTCTTTTATCTCCTGAATTGAAGGTCTCATGCTGGGGTTCGGGTTCAGGATCTTGTATAGCAGCCTCTTGAGTTTGTGTGAAAACCTACTGGGGCACCTGAAATCTCTATCATGTATCTTTCGATAAATCTCCATCAAGTTTGGGCCCTGGAAAGGGAGGTAGCCAGCAGCGAGAACAAAGAGGACAACACCACAAGACCAGATGTCTGATTTTGCACCATCGTAGCCTGTCTTCTTGATCACCTCCGGAGCTATATACACCGGTGTCCCACATACAGTATGGAGCAGACCATCTGTCCTCCTCGACTTTGAAAACGCGCTCAGTCCAAAGTCAGACACCTTGAGGTCTCCATTCTCATCCAACAGCAGGTTCTCAGGCTTCAAGTCCCGGTGGTACACGCCTCGGCTGTGACAGTGATCCAGTGCGTCCATGAGCTGCTCGAAGTATCTGTGTGCGTCAGCCTCCGTGAGCCTGCCGCTCCTCTTAACCTTGTCCATGAGCTCACCCCCTTTGGCATACTCCATGATGATGTAGATCTTGTTCCGCGTCGCCATGACCTCATGGAGACGAACAATGTTTTTGTGTTCCACCAGCCGCATCGTCGTGATCTCACGCTTTACCTGCTCCGAGAGCCCAGCCGTGAGCACCCTGTCCTTGTCCATGATCTTGATAGCAACACCCTGGTCGCACTCGAGGTCCCTTGCATAGTGCACCTTCCCGAACGCGCCTTTCCCCAACAGCTTCCCCATCTCGTACCGCTCCGTCAAAGTCTTCCCTCTGGTGTTCATATCTTTTATCTCCATGAAAATTGTGTGATCACGTATAAGACTAGCTTTCTGTTGTCAATCAGGTGGGCTGCGCCTTATGGGTCGGACTCTGAAGAGGGTGGAGTGGATGCAGGCAAGGTGACCGCCGCTCAAGTCAAGGGACGAGCAGGCCTGCAGACCTTGCGCAAGAGCCACCAGACCGCTCAAGTATCTTCTATGCAAGCACATCTTTCAGCATTCCCTGATGCTTTTGTTGGTGTTTCTTGTTACAGACTTGTGATCTGCAATACACAGAAAGAAAAGAAGCATTATTAGACTCGACTCTGCTGCTGGAGGACCACATGAAAAGGCTAGAAATATTTTGTTAGCTACAGGACCGGCCGGATGCCAACAGAATCGGCCAGCCAAGCAAGGGCTTCGTAAAAAAAAATCTAAAAATCATGATTGTGCATGCTATGTATACAGTGATCCCATCAGGTAACAGAATAAGAGAACAAGCTAGAAGAGTCGAAAAAACGACAGCAAGATTCATCGACAGTAAGAAGGTGAAAGGTAGGGGATAAATCTGAAATGAATGCAGTTTGTGTAAAGCCATCACCCGGCTATTTGGAACCCCAGCAAAAAAATCTGATCTCATCTCTAATAAGAATCCAAGCCATGTCACAGCAGTTTGTGTGAGCTTTGCCTGCCGCCGCCTTTATTCTAATCCTGAATCTATAAACCAGGTCTGTAGGGAGGCGCTAGGTATACGATCGTCGCCGTACGGCGTCCTTACCCTACAGCGTGGGATCCGTAAAAAGAAGTGGGATGGGAACGCATCGTAGCGGCCGGCGTGCAAGTAAACTAGATAAGGAAGACAGAGGATGCATGGATTGGTTGGTTGTTGTTACGTACCTTGCGACGACGACGACGACGAGAGCCAAGGCTTCGTTCCGGTCGCCGGGCGCTGCACTTTTTCAGGGTCACCGGGCGCTGCACTTTTTATGTTCCTTGCGACAACGACGACGAGAGCCAAGGCTTCGTTCCGGGCGCTGCACTTTTTCAGGGTCAGGGGGTGTCGAGACGATCGCCGCTGGTGTTTCGGCGAGCTTAGAGAGGTGGGTGCGGGTGGGATGCGGCGACAGCGAGAGAGGGTCAGGTCAGGTGCGGCTCATGGGCCTTTTATATGCCTTGACGAGAATGACCCGGGCGCTGCATGCAGGTCCGCTGGAATATTCGCCCCCGTGGCGTGCGTGGCTATCTAGCCATCCATGGCCATCCCGATGATCTATCTGTCTAGCCATCCAATCCATGGCCGTTTGATTCATCTGTGATGCATGTCTTGCATATAGACACACACACATGCAAAGATCAAAATCATGCAATGCAACAACCTGAGGCCTGTGTGCGCGCGCGTGGCTATCTGAAGCGATGCCAACTTGCAACTTGTAATGGTAGCAAGTTCTGGTGAGCAGATTCAATCAAAAGTTCTGAACCCACGTTGTCAGGTATGGTTTGTTATTAGATCTGGGTGACTCATTGTCAGTTATATATATATATATATATATATATATATATATATATATATATATATATATATATATATATATATATATATATATATATATATATATATATATATATATATATACTAGGTATGTGCCCGTGCGTTGCGACGGAAGTAAAAAATTTGTATGAAACATAGATATAGAATGGCAAACATCACTATAATATGTAAAATCCGTGTGAAAAACATTAGCAATATTGCACAAATTATTTCTAAAGAGTCAATATATAATTTTTAATGACAGGCAAATGAAATCGTTGACAAAAGCTTAGCAACCGTCACATTTGTTCAAGGGATCCAGGAGTTTAGAAACGAAGGCATTTTGATCACAGAAACTTAGTCAAACTTCTTGGTTTCTGCAATCAAGAAGATGAGAAGTTACTTATATTGAAGTACTAACAAAAGCTTAGATGCTTTCCTTTTTCGGTATGTTATGACTAATGTTTGCATACTGAACCAATTTGTACAAGTGTATCATAGTGGCTGGCACCTGACAGTGTGTTCACAAAAATCTTTGAAGATGTTACAAGAAAATCTTCTCTTGATTGGCCATTATGGTTCAAAACAATTAATGGGATTGCAAGAGGATTGCTTTATCTTCACCAAGATATCAGTTTTTGGTCCAACCAGGATTTATAGTTGAAGCGAACAACAAGCAAATACGAGTTGCTGGAACATAGTAAGTAATTCATCCAGAGCTCTAGCTTAACACGGTGAAGTATTACAATTTTACTAATTGGAAAGATTTGAAAGGTTTTGCACGCCCTAACAGCTAGGTGTCTATCTTCCGTCCACAGAGGTGAACTGCTCTGCGAATCCAAGAGGCCTCATAGGGATGCTCGTCTGTGTGTTATCCAGACTTGCAACAAATGAAGAGGTTGTACCGCTGAAGTGGCTGTTGTCCTTGAATGCATGTCATCTCTTCAGGTGAGTTGATCTAACAGGTGAGGAAATCATAGTTATTTGGAGGACACATGAAACCAAAACCAAATAGAAACAGGTGACTTGAGCCTATTTAGAAAGGCATGAGACATCAGTTAGAAAGATATCTCATAGATGTAGAATTACTACACATGGCATGCAACTCACCTATGATTCATCACGCTGCGGATAATTAGTATGCTTGGAAGCCTCACCACCTCTGTCCTACGGACAACCTGCAAATGGAAGAAATGGGTTAAAAACAAAACATTGTAATTTTTGTAATAGGTAAGGAAATCACAGTTATTTGGGGGACACATGAAACCAAAACTAAATAGAAACATATGATTTGAGCCTATTTAGAAAGGAACGAGACATTAGTTAGAAAGATATCTCACATATGTAGGACTACTACACATGGCATGCAACACAATAAAATGACTTTGAACTGCTAAAAGTTATCATGTTGCTGATCTAAGTTTTTGCACCTACTCACATGGCATGCAACAGAAGAACATGGCGTGTTGTTATGAGTACCTGAACTACTACAAATGGCATGCAACAGAAAACTATGGTGTGTTGATCTAAGTACTCTGAACATAATGGTGTTGAAATACCTCAAGGTCTTAGAGGTGAACTTGAAAATCGTCGTCTTCCTCTGCTTCCTCCAAAGCTCGTCGTCGGTGTTGAAGATGTCCTCACCAAGGAGCAAGTCCATGTAGGATCTGTACATGTCCCCTACACAGTGTTCAGGCATTCGAATCAGCTTTCAGCTCTGATTTTCGAACCTTTAGCACAACATCGAGCAAGACTGAACATCACTGAGTTCGACATATTTACCTTGGGGTAATTGGTGAAGTTAGTCTTAAGGACATGCTCGACATTCACCGAGTAATCCTCAACACCTAATATGCCAGATTACAAAACAACTTTACCTACTATGACAGATTACTAATCACCTTAACATATTCTCGGCATGTGGAAGGGGGAGCACCGTTATAATGAAAATAACGCTTCCCACCACCACCACCACCCAACTTGGGACCCTTAGAACCCTTCTGGATTGTGCCATTTGTTTGCTTCTTACGCACTTCTTGATCTCATTGCAAGGTCATGACAGTTCAGATGAGTTGAGAGGTATCGAGCATTAGTATTTATTGCATTTCTGTAAAAAATAATTTGAGAGTACAAAGCCGATTTTATTGGTTATACCAAACAAATGGTTACCACTATCACAGGCACAAATGATGGCTTTATTAAACATTTGACAAACATACCGCCACTTCTCTAATAGTACCGCAGACATCTGGCTTCTCAGCTTTATTCTTCTGGATAACTTCCAAGGAAGCACCCACAGTTGACCTAAAGTATGGCTTCTTGGTGGTGCAACGCCTCTTATTGACAGCTTCATCGTGGATATCCTATAGAGAAAAAATGGCAAATACATGTGAGTTAGACTTCCGGCACCAATATGAGCATGGTAAAAATAATTGTTTTGTAAACATCTTATTAGATGTCATGCGTCAAATAGTTCAATACAAAGATAATGACGAAGTGTAAGGTTACAAAGGATGCAACAATCACATGATTGAGAAGACAACTAACCATATTAGCTAACATTAAATGTTCATTAACACCTGAAGATTATATAGTTAATGTTATATATCAGTGCTGCAGATAAATATCAAAGATAACATATGAATCATAATCTAGATTCCAGAATGACGAGAAAATGTTCAAAACTTTGGTTTATTGGAATCCTGGTCCTATAGATAGTTTTTGTTGAATCAGACAGAGATAGTTTTTTTGGGCATGTACTCGTATACCAGCAGGTTGCAGTCCACACTGGAGTAGCAGTAGTAGATCTAGAGCTTCACGATGTTCTTGTGCCGGATGCTGACCAGCGTATCCACCTCCATGTGGACCTCACGATCGTCGAGCCACCGCCACCGATGTCACTGTCTCTGCTGCTGCTACTGTTGGTGGTGGTGGTCACCGCGGCAGCCGCCGTCTAGTCAATCTGCCTGTTGCTCGTCCCACACAGCAGCCACTTCGACGACGACACCCACAACTTCTTCACCGCTACCAGCTCGCCGCTGCTAGCTCGATCTTGAACATGGTCCCAGAGCCGCCGGGCCCCATGGTTTTCTTGTCGATCAGCGCATCCAGGATCTCGTGTTGCTCTGCCTAGAAGCTCATCTTGTGGAAGCTCGTCACGTCGTATGACGCACTGGATGCCGACGACGACGCCAGTGTACCCTCCTGCTCAGCCACCATTAGGAACTTTAGCATTCGATAAATCCGATGGTGCAGTTAGTAGAATAAAGAGGCGGTCAAATAAGATGATACATATGACCCTAATTTGGATGAAACGCATGGAAAGATACAATTGAAGATTTTGAAGAACACTATAGAAAAAATACTTTCTATGTTTCCTACTCACGTATGCGTGAAACAAACATGTTCTTTTGTTGAACGCAAAAAACTGCTTAAAATCTGAACATGAAACTACACTAACGAGAATCACTCATAAAACATGGTATATTAAAACACAAGACATGTACGAGGCAAATCATCATGAATCAGATAAGGAAAATCATCATGAAGTATATAATTCACTAAAATCAAATACAAAATCAATTTAGACCAGTTATTAAGAAAACCAAATAGGAGGATACAGATAAATCTTTCTGAGAAAATGCTTTGTGTTTTGCCGACACTTGTCATAGCCACACTTGGTGTTCCAGTGTCACTGTCAGGAACTTCGGCATTCGATAAATCCGATGGTGCAGTTGGTAGTTCCTTGATCAATTTCTCAATCTGGATTCTGATGTTGTGACTATGCTAGAAGGTGATTTCTGGAAGCAGTGGACACACATGCCGACCACTCGTCTCTGCTATGTTTACCTTCTAATGTTTTGAATCTTATGTAAAGAGGCACTACTTCAGCTATGGGTGGACCGAAGCGGAGATGGTAGGCCGGTTTGGAACATGATCGAGAAGAAAATCGGTTGAATAGATTTGGAAATTACATCTGAACAATGAACAAGCAACACATATGTGCATATGTTTGATTTTATTCACTCGCCAAGCTGAAAATAGCTCAGGTATTGGGATCATGAGGTTTCCTCCTAACGAATTTGCAGGGCCTAGATCAACTACATGAATTATGAACAAAAAAAGCTAGATAACAAAAAGACAACGCAAGCAGGAACCAGAGAAGTCGAGAAACGAGCGCCTGGTTACCCTCTTCCAGTCAAGGTTCCCGGTCAACACTGATGACGGTGACACGACCTCTAGAGGCGTGCTATCGGTAGATCTAGGCTTCATGGGTGCGACACACTTGGGGGAGGTGACGATCCACACAATAGTAACCTCTGAATTCAGCACGTACGAGATCTGCTAGCACGTAGTGCCTCTGTAAACAAAACTAAACCTGCAAATGTTAATGAAGTCAGCATCACCATGGAAGTCATGACAACATCGATGGTGACAGACGAGGATCTCGTCTCCATGGAAGTCATCTGGATCACGGCGTTGTCGTTTGACCCGACTGGCCGATACTGCTGCCCATTGAGCAGCGCGGGATCCAACAGTACGTCGTCGGTCTCCTTGATCCACCATTGTACATCCATCGGCAGACGCTGCCAAGCACGCACACCGACTAATCCCGCACAGCCGGCGTCGAATCCAGATCTGCAGTGGCGTGTGCTAGCGGGAGGAGCAGCGCCGATGCAGGATGTGGGGGCGGGGAGAGGTGTCGAGGGAGCCGGCGGCAGGAGGGCAATGTGGTGGAGGTGGAGGTCCTTGATGCAGATGCCGCTGAAGATGTGTAAGAGGATGGTCCTGAGGGGACGCGGAGGTAGCAGGGTGAGGATACGGGGCGGGCATCACGGGAGTATGCCGCGCGGGGATCACGGGACCACAACACGGATCAGCTCGGTGAAGGAGAAGACCTCTGGCTCCAGGGGTTACACGCCTGCCTAGGGAGCGGAGTGGGGTTGGGCGAGAACAGTGGTTGTCTCGGCGGGGGTGGGGTTTGCGCGACGGTCGCGACACCGGAGCCGAGGGGGAACGGAGGTGAGGAGGGTGAGCGTGGCGGACGAACGAAGGCGCATCAGGCGGTGGCTGGAGAGGCGGGGACCGCGAGGCGGGTAGGGGATGGGGTGGCGGGGATCGCGCCATGGATGGAAGGGCGCGGTAGGGGAGGCACAGATTGCGGCTCTGGCGTGGTGGGGGAGGCAATTGAGAGCGGCTGTGGTGTGGTGGCCGTGCGATGAGGAACGGATGGAGAGGATTGCGCGGCAGAACCATGGTGCACGGGTTGTGAACGTCTACACTACACTCTTATAGAGTAGTATATATATATATATATATATATATATATATATATATATATATATATATATATATATATATATATATATATGGTTTGTTATTAGACACGGCTCCCACGGCAACTTGCCTAATCATCACATGATTAATAATAATACCGCTGTACCACAAACTTATTATGTCTATATATTATACTAGGTGAGTGCCCGTGCGTTGTAACGGGAACATATAATAACATGATAACTTATATACAAAATGTGTCTTATATTGTTATAAGAAAATGTTTCATAATCAATTTGTAATCCTGGTCATACATAAATTTTGTTATTTTAATTTAGCTGTTTCACTACTACATTGCAACCACCAGTATCATGCAGACTTCGATATATACCACGATTTGCATGGTCTCATCATTGAAGAGCATGTGCCACACCTGCCGGTACAAGTTCCCTCGTACATTATCAGTCATCATGTACGCACCACCATACACGCTTGCTTAAACAAAAAAGGCAAGTGTATGTGTCTGCGAAGAGAATTAAAGGCAGGCCGACACAAAAGCTACCCTGACGATGGCAAGTGGTTATTTCTGTCGGTCCTCCTCTGCGTCACCTTTGGCGCCAAGATGATGCCACATACCTTGATATAGTAGTCGTCGAACGCGCACGACATGACGAGTACCGATGACTCTTGGCTGGGCTACCAAACGAAGTGCACCCCAGGCTCATCAGTGAGGTAGTACACCTAGTCATTACACCACCGGATGTGCTACTCCTCTACATACATCTTGTTCGAGGACACTCACACAACGTCAGCAACGGTCGTCGTCCCAGCGCATAAGAATTCATGGCCGGCCAGTAGCGACTTACGTGGCAGGTTGAGCTTTAGATGGATGATGAGCTGGACGGCGTGACAGCGCCATCGTCGGATGTGGTGCCTAGAACAACCCGAGAGTCGCCAGCGTTGGGTACGACCATGAGGTCCCCCTGTTTGAAGATGGACAGCGCGGTGCAGCCGCTCTGGACCACGTCCAAGCGGCGGCTGCATCGAAGCTTGCCGAACACAGCGGCGCATGCGGACACGCAGGACTGCTTCCAGAGGTCGAACTGGCAGTCACCAAGCTTCTTCTCGTCGTCGATGAGCAATGCCAACACGAGCGCCTCCTGCCAGTGGTGTGTTGTTCGGGGTTTCCAAGTAAGAAACATGGATTCATCTTTGGCGTTGGTTTATGAAAATGACTTACAAGTTAGATCCATGGAAAAAATATTAGGGAGAATAAATGTCACACATATAAAAAGGAATTTAAGTTGAAAATATTATAAAAACAAAAGAAATTGCATGCAGGGCTCTTCTTTAAATACTATTGTCTCCGTCCAAAAATATAATTCAGTAATCTCGTTGATAATTATCTACTACTACATATTGTACAAGGGTAGCAGGTGGGATTTGGAAGAGATGTAGTAGATATTTTTACTGTAACAAATATTGACATAAACACACATGTAGTGTAGTGGTAGCTATGAGCATATTTGCTTGAGGGGTCGCGGGTTCGAATCCCATTGGAGCCACTTTTGTGTTTTTTAATTTAATTTTAGCTAGGCGTGGGATGCACGTGGGAATGAGAATGCGCTTTATGGGAGGGGGAATGAGAAAGACAGTGCGGGGAGGGCGGAATGGGAATGACAGAACACGGAATGACAGCCGGGAATGAGAATGGGCTAACACAGAATGGCAGTCGGAAATGAGAATGAGCTTTGTGGGGAGGGCGGAATGGGAATGGCAAAACACGGAATGACAGTGTGACAGAACCTCCCAAGTAATTAGGCCCACCTACAGTTGTCCTTGTCCAACGGACCTCAGACAACCCTGTAGGTGCCCCTGAATTACTCGACAAGCTCGGTATCTTTCCTTACCTTTCCAGGAACGTCTCACCTGTCTTGCAGACATTACAGAACATCGGAGATAAAGAAATGTGGAAGCGATAACATAACTTACATTTATTAAAAAGTAAGATCAGGTTGTTTATTACAGACCAAGAATATAAACGAGTGCAGAGTAATATTATTACACATACCAAGGGAGGTAAAAACTCCTCCCGACAGTTATCACACAAAAAGTCCTAATGGAGGATCCTTTCCTCCCGCACTTCACTCTTGCTTATCTTCATTAGGAACCACCTTGGTACAGAAGCAACAGAAATCTGCTGCTTCCTCACCTAAAAACAACAAGGGGATAAACCCTGAGTATGGAATTACTCAGCAAGTCTTACCCGACTAAGGAAAAGACTCTCAAGGGTATGCTGGATAAATAGGAATCAAGGAGAGGCTTTAGCAAGAATCACTTAGATACTTTTGCAGAAATAGCTTACTAAAGTGAGTCCTTACTTTCAATATTTTAACGCCAGATTGAATATTAATAGACACTGTTTGCATCTAGTCTAATTTCATCATCTCATCAATACAACATCCTTTTTATTCATAATGTTCACATCCTGACTTAGGTTGCAGGGAAGTGACCAAGTCTTCATAACCGCGAAGGTACGGCGATCCGAATCGATTATACTCAGCTGAGGATCTCCAATCACACGACATATGTAGCACTTAACCCTTGCATATGTCAACCCGCCACCGGGGTTCTTAAGACCAGATCAGGTTCACGCAAACCGAGAGCACAGATACACCACCGTCCAGCCTCTTGCCACGGTGGGTACACGCTACTCTCGCCACCGCTCCACGCCCATTTCGTGTTATCTTATTCTGGCCTTAGTCTGCCCGAGGCAAGGCTTACCCATGACGAGGCATGTGACCAGTTAAAGGGTCCTCGATCAGCATGCCTACATACGCATTCAATCCTTAATCAACCTGGGTAGAACATCACCTGTTCCTAACCCAAGTCTCGATTTAAGTACTTTCACCCTTAGGATTGTTTCTGTTCCTTAGGATGAACAGAGCATTATAGGGAACTTTGCAGTAAGATCCCACCACGCTCTCAATGAAAGTATTCTTGCAGGTAGAAGTCATCTTTCCTCAGGATAACCCCTGAGCTAGGCAGTATAGCAAAAGACAACCTCTATCCACAAGATCTAAGCAGGGCTAAGCATTTTTGTAAATCCATTTTGATACTTCACCAGAAGTACCCATAAAGGTATGGATATCAAGGAAAGCAATACATCAAAAGGTTCCAAGCAATTCCTATGAACTTAATGCACATTTCACTTGACGTAAGGTGTGCGAAAAGTATTTAAAAACACAAGGAAAGGGGTTGCATGCACCGGGGCTTGCCTTTGTTAACAGGTGAGTCTGGCTCGGATCCGCAAATATCAAAGTAGAAGCAGTTGCCTGCTTGAGAATCCGAGGGTGGTGGTGTCCTTTCTTCGGTGATTTCCTCTTCTTCTTCACGTTCTAATCATAACCATGCATATCTATAAGAATGGATGCCATGGGATGCTCATGAGGGTGCAAAGATAATATAAACTTATTATCTAAGTCTTGAGTACAACTTTCCTTCACGGTACTCCGAGAACTTAGGGTTTCCGGAGTCAGTAAAGGAGTTCATAGGGCAGGGGGGTTTTGGGTTCTAGGTATCAAACAAGGTCCAAATCAACCCAAATTCTACCCAAGGCTTCTAAATAATATGAGGAACTCATATAAAAATTTTGAGCATTTTTGGGACTACCATTTATCTTTTAAAAATCCAGAACTACAATCATAAACTATTTTAAATACCTTAAAATTCCTGATTTAACCTAAAAAATCATGAAACTATTTTTATTAAATTCTAGGGAAAATAAGAAACCTAGGAAAATTGGTTTCACAATTTTACCATTTTTCTACATATTTCTAAAACTTCACTGAAAAAGAAAAAGGAAAGAGTGTAACAGTAATGGGCTGGTTTCAGCCCAAACGGCCCAGTCCGGGGGAAAAGTGCGCCCGCGCGCGTCCGCGCTCTGGCAGCTTTGCGAAGACACCCTCGAGGTCCTAACTAACCAGAAGCGGGTTCCGTTACTGTTTCTTCAGGTCACTGACAAATTGCAAAGAAGTCCTCAAACTTCTATCCCTTCGCAGAGGGAGGTCCTTGACGACGGCGAGCGCGGCTTCGCTCCGGTGAGCAACTGTACCGGCCAAACGGGGCTATGACCGGCGCTCCCGAGCGACTAACACCTAATTGAATCTATTCCAAGCCTTTCCCCCAACTCAATTTCGGAATTGGAGCTCTACAACCCTCTGCCTACGGGGACAACGAAAGCTATGGAAATTCATTCGTGTTCCCAGTGATTGGTGGGCTTCTAGTTTAATTGGACAGTTTGGAGAGCATCACCAACATATAGGGACATGATAACAACGCGCGAATTGGATGGTGCCTTACCAGAACGGACAGACCACGAGGGAGTGGTGTTTTACGGTGGCGGAGACCAATTTGGGGGAAAACCTGAATTGCGGAGCTACGGTGAGCGAGTGGAGATGAGAGTGGGTGCTATAGCTTGATGATTACATGGCGCAACTATCCCTGCCCTCAATTTATAGGCTCCAAGGGCGGTGGCCGGTGAATTTCGGATGGCGCGGTGGCGGTCGGAGAGTGAAAAGAGTGCTGTTGCAAGAGATGGGTGGCTGTCACCGTGGCGGGGTCACCGGCGATCACCGGATATGCACAAGGTGAACTACTGCGACGTGGTAAACCACCGAGGCACGTGGCGCACGGTCGCGAAGTGGCTAACTCCGACGAGCTTATCCGAAGTGGTCGTGATCCAAGCTTGGTACGGCGGCCGGAGTAGAATAGTGACCGGAGTTCACCCACGCCGCGTTATTTCCTACCCTTATGAGCTATCTGCAACCCACGACGCACGAATCGCAACGACGACGAGGATTGCGGCGCGGGATCACCGACGGCGAGGGGATCTGAACCTAGGATATTTGGGTGGCACTGTACCATCGAGGAACTTGTTCAGAGTGTCTGACAGACAATGTTTGGGTCGATTTTGCTCTCAATTCTTAGTGATATCCCATGTCAAGCTCTATAGAAAAATTGTAGAGGAAGGTACCATCTACAAGGTTGCCATATAGTGTTGCCACTGAAAATCATTGGATCATGTCTGAAATGGGGCTTGAAGTTGGTGGTAGTTCACTTTTAATCTGAAAATTCAGACCCATCAGCCTGACAGTCCAACTTTGAGCTGAATTATCTCCAAATTTCTCATAAAAACATGGCTTGCACTCTTAAGCAAAGTTGTTCTCCTATAATTGGGCTACAAACTTGTTGTGGTCACTTTGGGCAAAAGCCCTATATTTCAAAAGATACAGGGCTCCAAAGTTGAGCCAAAACTCTGAAATTTCAGACTTAGAATAGAATCCTATTTGGGGTCCATTTTGCATTTAAGTCCAAAATCCAATGTTTGGCTTTCAAGTCCACATATTTGTGAACCAAATGACTTAAAATACTTATTTGACTTGGTTTTTGCACTTTAGTCCAAAAGTGGACTAATTTTTGCACATAGGTCCCTAGGGTTTGGTTTTAGGGTTTTTTAGGGTTCTAATTGAGATTCTTGATGTCCCAGGGGTATAAATGTGACTCAACTTTGTTTTTGGGGACATTTTATGACTCTTTCCCTAAAGCCTTTAGGTTTTCTCATCTTGGGTTAAGTTTTGCCCCTTTGGGCCTGATTAAGGGTTAGGTCCCCTATCCAGGGTCCTATTTGCAAAAAAAACACTTTAAACAATACAACTTGTTTGAAATTTTTACCTAGTAAATGCACTCTAGGTGTATCAAACATATGCAATGTCAATGCTTATGATGCCATGCTCAAGTTTTAGTTACAGTAACACCAGGGGTGTTACATCCTTCCCCCCATAAAAGAATCTCGTCCCGAGATTTAAAGTCCTAGGGTGAGTAATGGAAAAGGAAATGTGTCACATTTTTATTTCCTTATTTCTGGTACAAGGTAGGGGTGGTGTGGGGGTTCACTCCTTTATTGCAATAACTATATACACTTTACAAATTACATGAGGCTAGAAAGCCTGGGAAATTTTTATTCAAGAAGTCTTGAGTTTCCCACGTAGCCTCTTCCTCAGCATGTTGGTTCCATTGTATCTTGTAGAACTTGAGAGTCTTTCTCCGGGTAACCCTGTCCTTTTGATCCAGAACTTGAATAGGATGTTTCGAGTATGTTAAATCTGGTTCCAGGACAACATCTGTCACTTCAATGGTTCGATCGGGAACCCGAAGACACTTCTTTAATTGCGACACATGGAACACATTATGGATAGCAGACAGAATTTCGGGGAGTTGCAGTCGATATGCCACTGGCCCACATTGTTCAAGTACCGGAAATGGACCAATATACCTGGGTGCAAGTTTCCCTTTAACCCCGAAACGCGATACACCCTTCATTGGTGAAACTTTCAAGTAGACATAATCGCCTACCAGAAAGCATAAGGGTTGTCGTCGTCGGTCTGCATAGCTCTTTTGTCGAGTCTGAGCTTTCTTCATATTATGAATAATTTTCTGAACCTTTTCTTCGACCTCCTTTACCATATCAGGCCTAAAGAAGTACCTTTCTCCAGGTTCAGACCAATTTAGCGGAGTTCGACACCGTCGCCCATATAAAGCTTCAAAAGGTGCCATCTTGATACTTTCTTGATAACTGTTATTGTATGAAAACTCCGCTAAGGGCAAACATTCATCCCATTTCTATGAGAAGTCCAGAACACATGCCCGCAACATATCCTCAAGTATTTGATTGACCCTCTCAGTCTGTCCACTTGTTTGAGGATGATAGGCCGAACTGTGGAGCAATTTGGTGCCCAAGGATTTATGGAATTCTTCCCAAAACTTGGATACGAACTGAGGTCCACGATTCGACACTATAGTTTTTGGAATACCATGCAAACTGAGAATACGACCAATATATAATGCTGCATAAGTGGCCACTGTATATTTGGCCCTAACGGGTAGGAAATGGGCAATCTTTGTGAGTCGATCAACAATAACCCAAATAGAATCATACCCTTTGGCCGTCCTGGGCAGTCCCACAATAAAGTCCATACTTATGTTTTCCCATTTCCATGTTGGGATTGGCAAAGATTGTAATGGACCAGCAGTTTTCATGTGTATGGCTTTGACACGTCTGCAAGTGTCATACCTAGCCACATAGCGTGCAATTTCGATCTTCATCTTTGTCCACCAGTAATGTTGCTTCAAGTCTTGGTACATCTTAGTGCTTCCGGGATGAATAGAATAACGACTAAGATGTGCTTCATCAAGAATTTGCTGGCGGAGTTCTTCATTCTTTGGCACTACTATGCGGGTTTTAAACCATATCACACCTTGATCGTCTTCCTTGAAACATTTGGCTGTTCCAGCCCTTATCTTCTCTCGTATGTGCTTCATACCCAGATTATCCTTTTGAGCATCAATTATCCTTTGCAAAATGATTGACTCAAGCTTTAGCTGATTCAGAGTCCCTTGTTGGATCATCCCCAGGTTTAACTTTTCCATCTCTTGACACAAAGTGTTGTCAGAGATCTTCACCATAAGACAGTGGCAGGAAGCCTTACGGCTCAGTGCATCTGCCACCACATTGGCTTTGCCTGGGTGATAATGGATCTCCAGTTCATAGTCCTTAATAAGCTCAAGCCATCGTCTTTGCCTCATATTTAATTCTGACTGGGTGAAGATGTACTTCAAGCTTTTATGATCTTTATATATGTGACAGATATTTCCCAGCAGATAGTGACGCCAAATTTTTAGGGCATGAACCACAGCAGCTAGCTCCAGATCATGAGTTGGGTAATGCTCCTCATGTCGGCGCAACTGCCTTGAAGCATATGCAATTACTCGACCCTCTTGCATTAATACACAGCCGAGTCCACTGCCAGATGCATCACAATATACATCAAAGGGTTTGGTGATGTCCGGTTGAGCTAATACCGGAGCAGTGGTTAACAATGTCTTCAATTGCTCAAAGGCTTCATTACACTTAGAAGACCAATTGAACTTAATGTCATTTTTCAATAAACTTGTGATTGGCTTCACAAGCTTAGAAAAATCTGGTATGAATCTGCGATAATATCCAGCTAGTCCAAGAAAACTCTGGACTTGGTGAACAGTGGTTGGGGGTTTCCACTCCAGAATATCTTTGACTTTGCTAGGATCTACCGCAATTCCTTTGGCCGATAACATGTGCCCCAAAAATTGAATTTCCTCCAGCCAAAACGCGCACTTGCTGAATTTGGCATACAGCTGATGTTCCCTCAGGCACGTCAATACAATCCGTAGATGCTGAGCATGCTCCTCTTCATTTTTAGAATATATCAAGATATCGTCGATGAAGACCACCACGAACTTATCCAACTCAGGCATGAACACCGAGTTCATCAAATAGGTGAAGTGGGCAGGAGCATTTGTGAGCCCGAAAGACATTACCAGGTATTCAAACAATCTGTACCGCGTAGTAAACGTGGTCTTCGGTATATCCTCGGGCCGAATACGGATTTGGTGATAGCCCGACCTGAGATCAATTTTGGAAAATACCCTCGCCCCAGTCAGTTGATCAAATAAGATGTCGATCCTTGGAAGAGGGTACTTATTCTTGATGGTGACCTCATTCAGGGGTCGATAATCCACACACATTCGCAAGGTTTGATCCTTCTTCTTAACAAAAATGGCGGGGCAACCCCATGGAGACGAGCTTGGCCGGATGAATCCCTTATTCAGTAGATCTTGTAATTGAATCTTCAATTCCGCCAACTCATTAGGGGGCATACGGTACGATCTTCGGGAGATGGGAGCCGTACCGGGCTTTAGCTCAATTACAAATTCTACATCTCTTTCAGGGGGCAGTCCAGGCAAATCTTCCGGAAATACATCTAGAAACTCACATACTACCGGAATGTTCTTGATCTCCGGTACAATGGCTTCATATATTCTACCAGAAGCTTTGGCTGGATTAGTTACGGGGAGAGATAAAAGAATCTCTTCTTGATTATAGCTCAACCTGACGGTTCTGAGTTCAGTGTTGAGAATTGCCTTATGTTGGGTTAACCAATTCATACCCAAAATTACATCTATATCCTGGCCTTTCAGAACAATCATGTTAGCAGGAAAGTTCCGTCCGGCCATTGTTACTGGCACTTCATAGGCCACTTCTCTAGTAAACATGTGTCCCCCAGGTGAATGAATTTTAAATCCCTCCTTTGATTCATGGCATGCAATGTGATGTTGCTCCACAAATTTCTTGCTAATGAACGTATGCGAAGCACCAGAATCAAAAAGAATAACTGCGGGGTGACTGGCCACGAGAAACGTACCCATCATCACCGGTTCTCCTTCCGGTGTAGTGGCCACTTGGGTGTAGTATACACGCCCTGTCTTCTTTGTATTCTTCCCCACAGTATTTCCCTTAGGCTGAGTTGATTTCCCAGATCCTTGCTGAGCATTGGATTGATTTTGCTTGGGATATGGGCAGTCTTTGATGAAATGTCCCGACTTGCCGCAATTGAAACACCCGGTTGAAGAGCTGGGCAAAGCAGGGAATCGAGTGCCCGGGGCACCCGGCTGATTTGGGGTAGTGGGGGTATTGTTGGGGCGAATAATGATTGGCTGCTTGAAAGGGAATGAGGGTGGACAAGAAAAAGTGCGATTTTGGCTAGAAGGCCGGATCACAAACCGTTGCTTCTTCGCCTGGCCCTGATTAGGCCTCTCACCACCGAATCCCTTGTTCTTCCCAGAACTTGCGTATTTTGCTTCAACAGATAAGGCTGTGCTGACAGCCTTTCCATACGTGAGATCTATACATGTGGCCATCTTTCTCTGCAACCGATCATTTAGACCCCTCATAAAGCAGTTCTTTTTCTTTAAATCAGTATTCACCTGGTCGATGGCATACTGCGACAGGTGATTAAACTTGTTGAGATACTGATTGACGGTATCTCCTCCTTGTTTCAGCTTCATGAATTCTTCTTGTTTCATGTGCAGAACACCTTCGGGTATGTAGTGTTCACGAAAGGCTGCTTTAAACTCTTCCCAGGTGACTTGATGGTTGACAGGTTGAATAGCCACAAAATTTCCCCACCAGGTACTGGCAGGGCCACGTAGTTGTTGTGCTGCGAATAATGGCTTCTGCGTTTCTGAACAGCGGAGAAGACCAAACTTTTGTTCAATAACCCGTATCCACTCATCGGCTTCCAACGGGTCCTCTACCTTGACGAATAGGGGTGGACGGGTTTCAGAGAAGTCCAGATAGGTGGTTTCACGGGGGCCTTGCTGATAACCCCTTCCTGCCTGCTGCTGGAATTGCTTTTGACCCGCCATTTCCCTAAGAAAGCGGGTATTGTCTGCGGTGGCATTTACCAAGGCGGCAATCGCCTCGGCCAATGTGGGAGGAACCGGAGGTGGGTTTGGGGTAACATCCCTTCCCCCAGAAGTTCCTGCTGCGTCCTGTCCTCGAGTCCTGGTCGACATCTAAGGCAAAGAACTTTTGAAGTAAACATAATATGCCAGAGAAACCTTCCATTTTACATTACTATAAAAAGTAATGATACAGACTTGATATTACATAACAGGATACATTACCCATTATACAAACGTTCAACCTATTATTCAACATACTACTTCAACTTCTACAAGCTACACTACTATTCCTGCTTCTGATTGTTCTTGGTAGCTTCATCGTCAGGGGTGGGAGACCATACGTCGACCAGCCTCAAAGAAGGAGGGGGCCTAAAAAGGTCTAACTCCCCACCAAGCGCTTCTCCCGCAGTATGCGAGGGTCCGGCTTCAGACCTGACGGGATCCGCAGGGACATTTGGGTGTAATTGCGAATACAGTACATGAACTTCTTCATGTAAAGTATTGCAATATACCTGCAAGTTGTCAATAGCAACGCTAAGTTCGTTGACTCGTGCTCGAGCTTTCGCTTCCTTAGCTAAAGCTACCGAACGAGACTGCACTGCCCAATCAAGTGCCAAATCTCGGTCAGCTAGTTGATCTTGTAGGGTGCGGATGTAACTTCTTAAATCATTTATTCGGTCACCGTCCGCAACCCATAGATTAGTCCTGCGTTGCAACTCCGCTTGAAGTTGATCCACACGAGCTTCGAGATCACCAATAGGATCGTTGCTCCCACTACTGTTGTCTTGCTCTCATGGGGCAAGTTGATGCCGAGGCACACCGATGGGTCCAGTATGCTTACGTGCCGTTTTCCTTGTACGTGGCGGCATTTGCTAAGGGGAAAATTTATTAGTACAGTTCTTAGCATGATGCATGAATAAGTACAGAATCAACCTTAGTTGATTCAACCTTCTATACATTGCACTCTTTCTATCTGGTCTTCGAAATAAACTCTTCAGAAATACTTAGGTAAGAAGAGAAGCAATTTTCTAGATAAGTCTTAGGAAATTCTTTTGAAGATGTCACAATAATATCTGTCAAGAAGGGCTACGCTCCGATACCAGCTGTGACAGAACCTCCCAAGTAATTAGGCCCACCTACAGTTGTCCTTGTCCAACGGACCTCAGACAACCCTATAGTTGCCCCTGAATTATTCGACAAGCTCGGTATCTTTCCTTACCTTTTCAGGAACGTCTCACCCGTCTTGCAGACATTACAGAACATCGGAGATAAAGAAATGCGGAAGCGATAACATAACTTACATTTATTAAAAAGTAAGATCAGGTTGTTTATTACAGACCAGGAATATAAATGAGTGCAGAGTAATATTATTACACATACCAAGGGAGGTAAAAACTCCTCCCGACAGTTATCACACAAAAAGTCCTAATGGAGGATCCTTTCCTCCCGCACTTCACTCTTGCTTATCTTCATTAGGAACCACCTTGGTACAGAAGCAACAGAAATCTGCTGCTTCCTCACCTAAAAACAACAAGGGGATAAACCCTGAGTATGGAATTACTCAGCAAGTCTTACCCGACTAAGGAAAAGACTCTCAAGGGTATGCTGGATAAATAGGAATCAAGGAGAGGCTTTAGCAAGAATCACTTAGATACTTTTGCAGAAATAGCTTACTAAAGTGAGTCCTTACTTTCAATATTTTAACGCTAGATTGAATATTAATAGACACTGTTTGCATCTAGTCTAATTTCATCATCTCATCAATACAACATCCTTTTTATTCATAATGTTCACATCCTGACTTAGGTTGCAGGGAAGTGACCAAGTCTTCATAACCGCGAAGGTACGGCGATCCGAATCGATTATACTCAGCTGAGGATCTCCAATCACACGACATATGTAGCACTTAACCATTGCATATGTCAACCCGCCACCGGGGTTCTTAAGACCAGATCAGGTTTACGCAAACCGAGAGCACAGATACACCACCGTCCAGCCTCTTGCCACGGTGGGTACACGCTACTCTCGCCACCGCTCCACGCCCATTTCGTGTTATCTTATTCTGGCCTTAGTCTGCCCGAGGCAAGGCTTACCCATGACGAGGCATGTGACCAGTTAAAGGGTCCTTGATCAGCACGCCTACATACGCATTCAATCCTTAATCAACCTAGGTAGAACATCACCTGTTCCTAACCCAAGTCTCGATTTAAGTACTTTCACCCTTAGGATTGTTTCTGTTCCTTAGGATGAACAGAGCATTATAGAGAACTTTGCAGTAAGATCCCACCACGCTCTCAATGAAAGTATTCTTGCAGGTAGAAGTCATCTTTCCTCAGGATAACCCCTGAGCTAGGCAGTATAGCAAAAGACAACCTCTATCCACAAGATCTAAGCAGGGCTAAGCATTTTTGTAAATCCATTTTGATACTTCACCAGAAGTACCCATAAAGGTATGGATATCAAGGAAAGCAATACATCAAAAGGTTCCAAGCAATTCCTATGAACTTAATGCACATTTCACTTGACGTAAGGTGTGCGAAAAGTATTTAAAAACACAAGAAAAGGGGTTGCATGCACCGGGGCTTGCCTTTGTTAACAGGTGAGTCTGGCTCGGATCCGCAAATATCAAAGTAGAAGCAGTTGCCTGCTTGAGAATCCGAGGGTGGTGGTGTCCTTTCTTCGGTGATTTCCTCTTCTTCTTCACGTTCTAATCATAACCATGCATATGTATAAGAATGGATGCCATGGGATGCTCATGAGGGTGCAAAGATAATATAAACTTATTATCTAAGTCTTGAGTACAACTTTCCTTCACAGTACTCCGAGAACTTAGGGTTTCCGGAGTCAGTAAAGGAGTTCATAGGGCAGGGGGGGTTTTGGGTTCTAGGTATCAAACAAGGTCCAAATCAACCCAAATTCTACCCAAGGCTTCTAAATAATATGAGGAACTCATATAAAAATTTTGAGCATTTTTGGGACTACCATTTATCTTTTAAAAATCTAGAACTACAATCATAAACTATTTTAAATACCTTAAAATTCCTGATTTAACCTAAAAATCATGAAACTATTTTTATTAAATTCTAGGGAAAATAAGAAACCTAAGAAAATTGGTTTCACAATTTTACCATTTTTCTACATATTTCTAAAGCTTCACTGAAAAAGAAAAAGGAAAGAGTGTAACAGTAATGGGCTGGTTTCAGCCCAAACGACCCAGTCCGGGGGAAAAGTGCGCCCGCGCGCGTCCGCGCTCTGGCAGCTTTGCGAAGACACCCTCGGGGTCCTAACTAACCAGAAGCGGGTTCCGTTACTGTTTCTTCAGGTCACTGACAAATTGCAAAGAAGTCCTCAAACTTCTATCCCTTCGCAGAGGGAGGTCCTTGACGACGGCGAGCGCGGCTTCGCTCCGGTGAGCAACTGTACCGGCCAAACGGGGCTATGACCGGCGCTCCCGAGCGACTAACACCTAATTGAATCTATTCCAAGCCTTTCCCCCAACTCAATTTCGGAATTGGAGCTCTACAACCCTCTGCCTACGGGGACATCGAAAGCTATGAAAATTCATTTGTGTTCCCAGTGATTGGTGGGCTTCTAGTTTAATTAGACGGTTTGGAGAGGATCACCAGCATATAGGGACATGAGAACAATGCGCGAATTGGATGGTGCCTTACCAGAACGGACAGACCACGGGGGAGTGGTGTTTTACGGTGGCAGAGACCAATTTGGGGGAAAACCCGAATTGCGGAGCTACGGTGAGCGAGTGGAGATGAGAGTGGGTGCTATAGCTTGACGATTACATGGCGCAACTATCCCTGCCCTCAATTTATAGGCTCCAAGGGTGGTGGCCGGTGAATTTCGGATGGCGCGGTGGCGGTCGGAGAGTGAAAAGAGTGCTATTGCAAGAGATGGGTGGTTGTCACCGTGGCGGGGTCACCGGCGATCACCGGATATGCACAAGGTGAACTACTGCGACGTGGTAAACCACCGAGGCACGTGGCGCACGGTCGCGAAGTGGCTAACTCCGACGAGCTTATCCGAAGTGGTCGTGATCCAAGCTTGGTACGGCGGCCGGAGTAGAATAGTGACCGGAGTTCACCCACGCCGCGTTATTTCCTACCCTTATGAGCTATCTGCAACCCACGACGCACGAATCGCAACGGCGACGAGGATCACGGCGCGGGATCACCGGCGGCGAGGGGATCTGAACCTGGGATATTTGGGTGGCACTGTACCATCGAGGAACTTGTTCAGAGTGTCTGACAGACAATGTTTGGGTCGATTTTGCTCTCAATTCTTAGTGATAACCCATGTCAAGCTCTATAGAAAAATTGTAGAGGAAGGTACCATCTACAAGGTTGCCATATAGTGTTGCCACTGAAAATCATTGGATCATGTCTGAAATGGGGCTTGAAGTTGGTGGTAGTTCACTGTTAATCTGAAAATTCAGACCCATCAGCCTGACAGTCCAACTTTGAGCTGAATTATCTCCAAATTTCTCATAAAACATGGCTTGCACTCTTAAGCAAAGTTGTTCTCCTATAATTGGGCTACAAACTTGTTGTGGTCACTTTGGGCAAAAACCCTATATTTCAAAAGATACAGGGCTCCAAAGTTGAGCCAAAACTCTAAAATTTCAGACTTAGAATAGAATCCTATTTGGGGTCCATTTTGCATTTAAGTCCAAAATCCAATGTTTGGCTTTCAAGTCCACATATTTGTGAACCAAATGACTTAAAATACTTATTTGACTTGGTTTTTGCACTTTAGTCCAAAAGTGGACTAATTTTTGCACATAGGTCCCTAGGGTTTGGTTTTAGGGTTTTTCAGGGTTCTAATTGAGATTCTTGATGTCCCAGGGGTATAAATGTGACTCAACTTTGTTTTTGGGGAAATTTTATGACTGTTTCCCTAAAGCCTTTAGGTTTTCTCATCTTGGGTTAAGTTTTGCCCCTTTGAGCCTGATTAACGGTTAGGTCCCCTATCCAGGGTCCTATTTGCAAAAAAAAACACTTTAAACAATATAACTTGTTTGAAATTTTTACCTAGTAAATGCACTTTAGGTGTATCAAACATATGCAATGTCAATGCTTATGATGCCATGCTCAAGTTTTAGTTACAGTAACACCAGGGGTGTTACAGACAGCCTACCCCTTACCACCTTAATAAGTAGTAGAGATTTTTCTTCCCCACGTATTATAACAAACCGGGTGTAAACTGATTATTTGATGCACTAAATAAATTAAAATGCAAACTTTTCAAATACAAAGTTGCAGAACGTTTTGAGATCTACAACTTTTATTTTGATAATTTCATCATCCGACGTCGTTTACAAATTTTAATTTTTAAATTTGAAAATTTCAAACGTATTTTTTTGTGATAGGATGATTTTAAATCAGAACGTTTTCAACTATAAAGTTTCATAACTTTTCAAGATTTACAAATTTTATTTTGGTGCTTTTTCATGTGAAGTCATTTGAAAAAAAATCAAATTTTATTTGTGCCACAAAGATTGAGGCTAGTGATGCGTTTATATATACATGACACTAATATATATATATATATATATATTCAAATATATGTCACTAAACATATATAACATTTAAAGTTGTGACATGTTTATAATAATATGTCACTAAATAGATTTGACGTCTGAATTCAGTGATGTGTTTATATATACATGTCTCTAAACAAATCACAGTAGATACACGTAAAATAAAAGACGTCACTGAGTTATTGCCATATTTTTGCTAGTGACGCATTTTATAATAGATATCACATATGCACAGTAGTTAGTGACTTGTTCTTAAAAAAGACGTTAATGTGAAAAATTAGTAACATATTTTAAACAATTGTCACAACACTGCCCTTTTAAACGATTTTGAAGAAGTGAATGATTAAGACAACAACAATCATTCAAAAGATCATTACCTATCGTTCTATCATATATATTCTATAATTTTTTTACTAAAATTATCGTAAAAAATTCTCTCACTAAGTTTAAACATATATGGCAGATAGAGAAGTGTACGTGGAAGTGATATGTCAATTAAATGTATTTTTTGTTTTACATATAATATATCATAGTATTAGTTCGGACTACAGGGTATAGACATCTCGGACATACCTTGTAGAGACGCCTATGCTTCAAGTGTTGACTGCTTGCCGTAATTTCTATTATATCAATAGAAGCGGTCATTGTAAATGCCAATTTGTTTTTTAAAAATAATGTTGCCACTGTATTTTTTGAGTCAGTGATTATCGTGCGAAAAGTAGCATGTCTTGGAACTTATATGGGCCCATACGGTTGGATCGTTCCACTTTTTTAATGTCTAGAAATTCCTATTTATTAAACGGTTTAAAAAAGAGAAAAAACAGGTGCCGGAAGCATGGGCGCCGCGCGTGCAGCTCAGACAGTCATGCGCTAGCCACGTCTCGTGTCACCAAAGCAGGTTCGTAGATCAGGCAATCAGACCGACAGGTCGCTCATTCACGATTTGTCCACCTTCAATCCTGTATATTTGGTATCATACGAGGGAAAATAGTTTAGGCGACATGGACGGCGTCGTTGCACTCTATTCAGCAGCCGTTTAATATATTTACTAGTGGATGCCACGCGTCCTACACGCGATGTAAAATTTTATTCTAGACTATATTTACATAGAGAAGAAAGATAATAAAATTTAAAATATGATAATGCAGGTTATGTAATTTACACGTCTAAACAAAGCCCAAAACAGTTAATAGGATCATAGGGAAATCTGTGGAAAAGATGTTAGTTCAACATGTCTTCAGTTACATTATATCTTGGTCAGCATAGATAGACAAAGTTTTGGTCCAACCAAATTAAAAAAAATATAAGTCATACACAGTCAACTTTATTTGGCTCATAAGAACATAAGAACATAAGAACATAGGATCTAATTAACTATGACTTTATTGTAGGTAAAAGAGGAGTGAACTTAGATTGGAAAAAGTAAATATGGATTGTCATTGGCTTAGCAAAAAAGGTCTGGTGCACCTCAATACTGCATAGATGTGTGATCCTTAACCGTGTAGCTTGAGCATGTAGTGTACCGTATAACTCGTTAATTATTAATTCTGAAATGTGAGATTTGTGTTCTGCGTCACCAGGTGTAGGACATGCACTGTGTGGAGCTGAGTAGTGATATATAATAATCATGCATATATATGCTTTAGCATTAGTAATATATAATAATCATACATATATGCTTTAGGTACTATCTAAAAAGGTTCATTGTCTGCTTCGTTAGCACTTGTCCTTATATTTCCTTCACTGATACCTGACATCCATTTATTGGATCCACCAAGTTCTAATTTATCTTGTTCAGTCAACACAGGTGATAGTAGTGTCATGTTTTAATTCAGCCACAGCATAGTTTCAATAATCGATAAAATAAACAGAAACGCTTGATCGTATACGAAATCATAAATCATAAACAATATGGAGATGTGATAGGGATAAGCTCTGTTGGGCAGTTGGAGATGTCTGCTCTAAAGTTTGAAATGCGGGTTGCAAAGCAAAGAAAAAAAAGTTCACGAACACAATTGACGTCGCAGCAACATTATTAATAGACCACGGTAATCAGTTATCCACATGTGAACTACATATCTCTACTACCTATTAAGACGGTAAGGGGTAGGCTGCCCCATTCCGTGTTCTGCCATTCCTATTCCGCCCTCACGGCTATCACGTGTCTTTCTCATCCCCCCTCCTACAAAGTCCATTCTCATTCCCACGTGCATCCCACACCTAACTAAAATTAAATTAAAAAAACAGGCTCCAAGGGGATTCAAACCCGCGACCCCTCAAGTAAATGTGTTTGTAGCTACCACTACACCACATGTGTATTTATGTCTACATCTATTATAGTAAAACCATATACTACATCTCTCCCGAAGCCCACCTGCTACCCTTGCACAATGTGTAGTAGTAGATAAGTATCACCGAGATTATTAAATTATATTTTTGGATTGAGGGAGTAATATTTAAAGAAGAGCCTTGCATGCAATTTTTTTTGTTTGAAGAATGTTTTCAACTTAAATACTTTTTTTGCATGTGTAACATTTATTCTCCGTAATATTTTTCCATGGATCTAACTTATAAATCATTTTCATAAACCAATGCCAAAGATGAATCCATGTTTCTTACTTGGAAACTCCGAACAAACACCACTAGCACGAGGCGCTCGCGTTGGCGTCGCTCACTGACGACGAGAAGAAACTTGGCGACTACCAGTTCGACCTCTGGAAGCAGTCCTACATGGCCCATGCGCCGCTGTGTACGGCAGCTCCGACGCAGCCGCCGCTTGGACGCGGTCCAGAGCGGCTGCACCGCGCTGTCCATCGTCAAACATGGGGACCTCATGGTCGTCGCCAATGTCGACGACTCTCGGGTTGTTCTGGGCACCGCAACCTACGACGACGTCATCACGCCGTCTAGCTCATCATCCACCTGAAGCCTAACCTGCCACGTAAGTCGCTACTGACCGGCCATGAATTCTTGTGCGCTGGAATGGCGACCATTGTTGTTGTTGTGTGAGTGTCCTCGAACAAGATGTATGTAGAGGAGTAGCACATCCGGTGGTGCAACGACCAGGTGTACTACCTCGCTGATGAGCCCGGGGTGCACTTCATTTGGCAGCCTAGCCAAGAGTGATCGGTACTCACCATATCACGCGCGTTCGACGACTATTATATCAAGGATTGTGGCGTCATCTCGACACCGGAGGTGAGCAGAGGTGGACCGACAACAATGATCACTCGCCATCGTCGGGGTAGCTTTTGTGCCGGCCTGCCTTTAATTCTCTTCGCAAACACACACTTGCATTTTTTGTTTAAGCAAGCGTGTATGGTGGTGCGTGCCTGATGACTAACGATGTACGACGGAACTTCTACCGGCAGGTGTGGCACGTGCTTTCCAATGATGAGATCATGCAAATCATGACATATATCGAAGTCTGCATGATACTGATGGTTGCAATATAGTAGTGAAACAACTAAATTAAAATAACAAAATTTATGTATGGCTAGGATCACAAATGGATTATGAAATATTTTCTTATAATAATATAAGACACATTTTGTATATAAGTTATCATGGTATTATATGTTCCCGTTGCAACGCACGGGTACTGATCTAGTTTTTAATATGTATAGAACAGTTTGTGTATATTTTTTTGCACGTACATCATAGCTCTATGAAAATGGTCGATGTAAAGAGATATAATAAATCCATGAGTACCTTTTTTTAGTTTGTCGCAGCAACATTATTAATAGATGATGGTAATCAGTTATCGACATGTGAACTGCATATTTTTAATATGCGTATGTTTTTTTTCACGTACAACATATAGCTCTATGGAAATGGCTGATGTAAAGAGATATAACAAATTTGAGTACTTTTTTTTTGGTTTGTTAACCAAAACATACCTCTACAAATAAAATAGTGCATGGAGGTAAACGTCTTTCTGTAAAAATACATACTTTGCTGGACAACATTAAAGTGGCATGGAACAATGGAAATTATAGTGAGTATGATTAGCACATGTTAAAAGAGTACATAATTATAAATGTTCTCGAGTAAACCGAGTACTATTTTTTAGATGAACTTTGGAAGAGGAAGATAATACCTGTAAAAGTGGTTAACTGAATAAGCGCAGCTCCACAGAAAATTGTTGCTATAAAGAGAATATAAAAGTTTATCAATGCCAATATATAACAATACACGTAGCCTTTAATAATTATGGCTCCAAATAAAAAAGCTGGACATCATTCGCACTGTACAACATATATTACAATTGCCAAATATGTTTACCTTGTATTTTCTCAAGAGGAGCCTAGTGAAGGCAACTCAATGTTTCTTTTTGTTTTTTGGAACTTTGCTTTATGGTCTTCAAATAAGAGATCAGTGAATGTGCTTCAATTTCTTTTGTCTATTATCTTCCAATTTAAAAAATAGCAGTGAAGAGTGAGAGGAAGCCAGTAGAGCTGATAGGAAGGATGAAACCAGCTTAAACATATGTTGTTGACTTGTTGCCATTGTGAAAGGGAAATAGGGTCAAACCTTTTTCCTAAATAATTTTGGTGGTTGAATTTGTGGGGGACAGATATCCCCTGGGTCCACTGGAAGGATAAAAGACCTCACGAAAAGACCAAGGGCCCAATAAATCGTAAGGTCATCCCTTCGTGGGCCTGGGGAGGAACGACCAGTGAAGCAGATCGACATAAGGCTGGACCGGAGCAAGCCCAGACGGCCCAATGACTTCGAACGAGTAATCACAACAGAGACCCGACCTTCCCGCGCTGGAGGCCCGTACAACGGAACCGAGCGAGGATGGGTCGGCGGAACTATAGGAAGATAGACTCAATCGGTTCACTATTTCTCAGGTGCACGTGATTATCATATCTGTATGTATTGCCCCATGGTCGAATATATAAGGCCTAGGGGGCACCCCTTTAGAAAGAGATCGAACTCACTACTTAGTCATCCACCCCAACTCCCTACGCACTAGAGAATCACCTTGTAACTCACTATATACAACACTCTCGCCAGGACGTAGGGTGTTACGCACTTCAAAGCGGCCCGAACCTGTAAATCATTGTCTACTGTCTCTCGTGCAACTAGCACGAACCATTGAGCTACAGTCGGTAACACCGTCCTACTCCTAAAAGCACCTCGAGGGGCAACCCCGGGTGTGCGGTCGGACCCAAAACACCGACAGCTGGCGCGCCAGGTAGGGGGTGTGTCGTCGATCCAAGCTAGCTCAATGGCCGTCACCTTCCTGCACAAGATCGTCTTCCGCCCTGGGTCCACATTCTGCTTCGGAACCATCTCATCTGTAGCGGATGAGGAGGGAACTCTGCATCGCATTGCGGACCCGACGGAGAGAAGACCTTCCTCAAAAATCTCCAGGAAAATTGGGGAAAAGCAGGAAAAGGCGCAACCTCCAATGCTCCGAAAAAAGATCGCTTCCGGCAGGACAGAGGCTCGAGGCCCGCTAACCCGGAAAACTCCATTGTCTACCTCTCCGACGAAAGAATAGACACAAATCACAAAAAAGAAAGAAACAAATAAAATCGGGAGGAAGCAAGTTGTTCTTTCTACGCCTCCGTCCTCAAAGGAGAACAGAAAGAAGATCGTCACGACAGCTACACCATTCTACCCCGACGTCCTCTTCATCGGGAGAGTGGAGTCGCCCCCATCTCCGACGACGAGCCAACTATACCCGAAGAGGAACCTCCTCAGCGGGAATCCCGCCGACGAACGAACCGACGCCGAAATATCCGGAGACATCACGAGGCCGGAGAGCGGGACCCGGCGCAGCCTGTGTCGCGAGACGAGGCCTCAGAGATGGGAGAAACCCCGGAAGAGCGTGTCTTCCGGGAAAGGAGGAATTCCCGACGACGCGATCGCTGGCGAGCTCAAGAACAGGCCGAACAGGAAACAAAGCAACGTTGGGAAAATCCCCTTTTTGGGCGCAACCTGAACCCCGACTTTGCCCGAGCCTTGAACACGCCGAGTGAAGTCGGCGGAGTACTGGCTCGGATAGCTGACGGTCTCCCTCGGACTCCTGATGCCGAGGGCTACCGGCGACTGTTCACTCGAGCAGCCAACCATCTTCTGCCTCTCGCACATCCGTCGAATGATCTACGACATGCCATCAACAGTCGGCGGGATGCACGGAGCTCCATCAACGCTTCACGCGAACGACGACATGAGAGCGAGATCCGTCGCCGGGAAGAATACGACAGGGACCACGGCGTCCCATCCCGGAGTCAGGCCACCAGGACCGAATCGGCAACGGCTTCGACCGGTGGCACCACCTGGGGACGATCAAAGCACCACGACAACCACTCCCCTCCCTGGGACAGACATCATCCCCGACGGCAGGAGGACACGTGTGGGGTGTCGGCACTTACTCCGTGCCTCAGAGCCATTCAATGGCCTCCTAACTTCAAGGTATCCAACGTTGACAAATATGAACCTAAGCAGGATCCGGGAGGCTGGCTGGCCGTCTACACCACCGCTGCCCGAGCCGCCGGAGCAACCGAGGACGTGATGACCGCGTACTTGCCCATCGTCCTCAGGCAAGATGCACTGCAATGGCTGCGACACGTACCACGACATTGCATCGATGACTGGAGCGATTTCAGCCGACGCTTCATCGCCAACTTCCAGTCCCTCTCCGACAAGCCGGCGCAACCATGGGACCTCAAATCCATCAAGCGCCGGGGGGACGAAACTCTCCGGTCGTACCTCAAAAGATTCCAGACCATGAGAAATCGTATCCCCGAGGTCGTTGAAGCGGCGGTGATCGAAGATTTCTACCGGGGATCCAATGACTCAGCCTTCGTCCGAACCGTACTGCAGAAGGCGCCGACTACCTCTGAACATCTATTCTGGGAAGCCGACCTCTATATCACCGCCGACGAGCGAGCTCGGGACCTCATCGGAGGAACGAAGCCGGCCCTTGCAGCACCGCGACGCAACGCGAACCAACAGCCCGACAAGCGTTGGGAGAAGAGGCCTCGCGAAGAGGTCCATGCTGCCGGACCGCCCGCCTCTCGCGCCCGAGGAGGACCTCGGGGAGGCGAACGCACGCTGGACGACATCCTCGACGCCCAGTGCCCGTACCACAAAGACATGCGCCACACCCTTTGGAACTGCAGAGAATTCAAGCACTCCGTCGGGCACGGCCGACCCTTCCAACCTCTACCCCCTCCTCCGCCGCGGGGAGGACCAGGAGAACCGCGACAACCCCAACCACAGGAGGAGAGAGAAGGAAAAGCCTTCCCACATGTCAACAGAGAGGTCAACGTCATTTTCGGTGGACACGGATTGCAGGAGAACAAGATACAACAAAAGCTCAACAATCGCCAAATACTGGTGGCGACCATTGGTCCTCCCGCTCCGTACCGATGGTCGGAGCACTCGATCACCTTCACTTGGGCAGATCAGTGGCTTAACTTCAATTACCCAGGCAAATACCCACTCCTCGTCGATCCGATGATCCGAGAGAGCAGGGTGAAGAAGGTATTAGTGGACGGGGGGAGCAGCATCAACGTCACCTTCCCCCGAACGCTCCAAGGGCTAGGAGTTCACCTCAAAGAGCTCCATGAGTCGGACACACCCTTCTTCGGCATCGTGCCGACTGAAGGAGAATATCCGCTGGGCCACATCTACATGCCGGTCACCTTCGGGACCCCGGAAAACTACAGAACCGAGTACCTGAGGTTCGAGGTGGCAAACTTCGACTGCGGATACAACGCCATCATCGGGAGGCCTGGGCTAGCGAAATTCATGGCCATTCCACATTACACATACATGATACTGAAGATGCCAGGACCACAAGGGATCATAACTGTGCGCGCTGACTTCCAAGGCGCCGCAGAATGTTTACGAGTGGCCATCCAGGCGGCCCTCACCACCAAACCGTCGGCGACTTCTTCTGTGCAGGCAAACTCTAAGCTTGAAGAAGACCTCACGGTACCCGTGAACGAGGCTCAAGCTGTGACCTCTATGCGGCCGACTGAAGAAACTAAAAGGATCAACCTCGGGTTCGCTGATGAACGCAAGACTGCCATCATCAGCTCCAGCCTGGATGACAAATAGGAAAGCGTGCTCGTCTGGTTCCTGCAAGATAACCGAGATGTATTCGCATGGCAACCTGCGGTTATGCCGGGAGTCCCGAGAGAACTGGCCGAGCACAAACTGAAGGTCTACCCCCAGGCGAGGCCGATTCGGCAAAAATTACGTCGTTTCACGCCCGACAAGAGAGAAGCCATTCGCGCTGAGCTGGCTCACTTGGTCACGACTGGGTTTATTAGAGAAGTGTTACATCCCGAGTGGCTGGCTAACCCTGTTCTTGTACTCAAAAAGAATAAGGTGGATTGGCGCATGTGCGTCGACTATACGGATCTCAACAAACATTGTCCGAAGGATCCCTTCGGGCTCCCTAGGATAGATCAGGTGGTAGATTCCACCGCTGGATGTTCTATGTTGTCCTTCTTGGATTGCTACTCTGGATATCACCAGATTAGCCTGGCGAAAGAAGACGAGGAAAAAACGGCGTTCATCACTCCATTCGGTGCTTTCTGCTATATCTCCATGTCGTTCGGCCTCAAAAACGCTGGAGCGACTTATCAGAGAGCTATTCAAACATGCTTAGCCGATCACTGGGGCAAGCGTGTGGAAGCTTATGTGGACGACATGGTAATCAAAACAGAAAATTCGGAAAATTTCATCGAAGATCTACAGCTGGTTTTCAACAGTCTGCGTCGATATAGATGGAAGCTTAATCCCGAAAAGTGTGTTTTCAGGGTACCAGCAGGAAAATTACTCGGGTTTATCGTCAGCCACCGTGGAATTGAAGCTAATCCAGAAAAGATCGAAGCTATCATGAGGATGGAGGCACCGTGATCACAGAAGAAGGTTCAAAGGCTTACCGGATGTATGGCGGCCCTAAGCAGATTCATATCCAGGCTGGGAGAAAAAGGCCTACCATTTTATAAGTTACTCAAAAAGGTGGACAAGTTTCAGTGGACTTTAGAAGCACAGGAAGCCCTAGACGCATTGAAAAAGTTCTTAACGACGCCGCCAGTGCTGAAACCGCCGCGACGGGCCACGTCGACTCAACCAGCTGAAGATTTGCTGCTATATATCTCTTGCACGACTCACGTGGTGAGCACCGCGTTGGTAGTCGAGCGAGTAGAAGAAGGACATGCTTATCCAGTGCAACATCCTGTTTATTTCATCAGCGAAGTTCTGGGTCCCTCGAAGAAAAAATAACCTCAAGTTCAGAAGCTATTATATGCAGTACTTCTAACGGCACGCAAGCTCCGTCACTACTTTGACGACCACAAAGTCGTAGTAGTCACTGGTTTTCCAATAGGGGATATCCTTCACAACAAAGAAGCCATCGGGAGAATAGCCAAATGGGCCTGCGAGCTGGGATCTCATGACATTGAATTTCGACCTCGCACCGCCATTAAAACTCAAGCACTGGTTGACTTTATGTCGGAGTGGACCGAGCAACAAGTACCAGATAATCCAGAAACTGCAGAAGTATGGCGAATGTATTTTGATGGCTCATTAAAGCTGCAGGGAGCGGGCGCGGGGATCCTCTTTACTGCACCTAGAGGCGAACACCTCAGATATGCCCTACAGTTGTTATTTCCAGCCTCTAACAATGCAGCAGAATATGAAGCTCTGATTCACTGACTAAACATTGCCATATCACTGGGCATCAAGAGATTGATGGTATACGGGGACTCTATGGTAGTCATAAGTCAGATAAACAAAGAATGGGATTGTTCGAACGATTCCATGGGAAAATACTGCACTGCCGTCTGAAAATTAGAAGATAGATTTGAAGGTTTGGAATTTCACCATGTGGAGAGAGATCGAAACACGGCGGCTGACGCGTTGTCCAAGCTAGGATCCAGTCGGACTCAGGTCCCGCCTGGAGTCTTTGTCTAAGAAATACCACACCCAAGCATCTCACCGGATCAGGCAGAAGAATGTAATACTTTGAGCCAACCAGAGTCGGATTCTGATGACTGGAGGAGGTCGATCATCAGATATATAAAAAATGAGGAGGAGCCAAACGACAAAAATGCAGCCGAGCGCATTGCTCGACAGTCTGCTCACTATACACTCATTGGGGAAACACTATACAGAAGGGGTGCATCAGGAGTCCTCATGAAATGCATTCTCTCAGCTACTGGAAAGCAACTTCTGGGCGAGGTCCATGCCGGGCAATGTGGAGTACACGCAGCATCCAGAACCCTAGTTGGGAAGGTCTTCAGGTCAGGTTTCTATTGACCAACAGCGAAGAGTGACGCAGCCGAGTTAGTCCAAAGGTGCGAAGCCTACCAGTACCTGTCAAAACAGCAGCATCTACCAGCACAGCAACTGCAAACGATACCCATAACTTGGCTGTTTGCGTGCTGGGGATTGGATATGATTGGACCTTTCAAGAAAGCTCAGGGAGGATACACTCATGTGCTGGTGGCTATCGACAAATTCACTAAATGGATAGAGTTCAAACCCATTGTTTCCTTAACTTCAGCCAAGGCAGTGGAATTCATACAAGACATAATATTCAGATTTGGAATACCGAATAGTATCATAACTGACTTGGGATCCAACTTCACAAGTTCAGAGTTCTTTGATTTCTGTGAGCAGAAGAGCATTCAGATCAAATATGCTTCGGTGGCACACCCAAGAGCCAACGAGCAGGTTGAAAGAGCTAACAGGATGATATTGGAGGCCCTCAGGAAAAAAGTCTTCGATAAAAATGAAAAGTTCACAGGAAAATGGATAAGGGAGCTGCCCTATGTCGTTTGGAGCTTAAGAACTCAACCCAGTCGAGCTCTGTATGGAAATACCCCTTTCTTCATGGTCTATGGTTCAGAGGCCATGCTACCTGCTGATCTCAAGTTTGGGGCGCCAAGGTTGATCTTTGAAAACATAGCAGAAGCCGAGGCTACTAGGCTGGAGGATGTTGATGTACTCGAAGAAGAACGGCTGAACACAGTAATTCAATCAGCACGGTACCAGCAAACCCTGAGGCGTTATCACGATAAGACCATGAGACATCGATCCTTCGCAGTAGGAGATCTCGTCCTCCGCCGAATTCTAACAGGGGAGGGGCGGCACAAGTTGTCACCTCTATGGGAAGGACCATTCATAGTAGCAGAAGTCACTCGGCCGGGATCGTATCATCTCACTCAGATGGATGGGACGGGAATCGGGAACTCATGGAACATAGAACACCTCAGGAAGTTTTACCCCTATCTGTGTTCCAAAAGCTATTGGGACGACAATGTACTCTGTAAAACTGGGAAATATATCATCAATAAGAAGGCTTCGAGAGCGCTCAAATCGTTCATTGTCGACCTACATTCTTACTTAAACTCAGGGTGACCACTATGCCCTGCTGACGGAGCAATCGGCTTAAGTCGACAACGACTTAAGACGATGCAACATGCTCACGCTTACTTAACTCGGGGTGACCACTATGCCCTGCTAACGGAGCAATCGGCTTAAGTCGGCAACAACTTAAGACGGTGCAACATGCTCACGCTTACTTAACTCGGGGTGACCACTATGCCCTGCTAACGGAGCAATCAGCTTAAGTCGGCAACAATTTAAGACGGTGCAACATGCTCACGCTTACTTAACTCGGGGTGACCACTATGCCTTGCTAATGGAGCAATCGGCTTAAGTCGGCAACGACTTAAGACGGTGCAACATGCTCACGCTTACTTAACTCGGGGTGACCACTATGCCCTGCTAACGGAGCAATCGGCTTAAGTCGGCAACGACTTAAGGCGGTGCCACATGCTCGCGCGTACTTAATCCAGGGTGACCACTATACCCTGTCAATAGGAGCAATCAGCTTAAGTTGGCGACGACTTAAGACGGAGCAACACGCTCACGCTTGCTTAACTCAAGATGACCACTAAACCACACTAACGGAGCAATTGGTCTGAGTTAATTCTAGCTCAGACTGGTGCAGCACACTCAGCGCGTATATGGTTACTCATCCAGGGGCGGCCTCTATGTCCCACGAAGAAATCTCGAAACCATCACGCTGCATTTTACTTCTACAAATATAGATATTGTTGAATTCTAAACAATAGGAGAATGATAGTATATTCAATACTAAGAAGGTGTCCTCTAACAAAATATCCGAGCACGTTAACCGCGCGCTCAAAGCATACAGTGTTTTTCTATCCTGCAACATCCTTCTCAGGAGCGACCGACGAAGAAGGACGGCTAGAGGAATCAGGAGCAGCGTTCACATCTGCCACTATGTCGTCTGGGACAACCACACCAGGTCTCCTCATCAGAATCCGCCCCGCGCGAATAGCTTTATCCATAGCTTTATCGCGCTGGGCCCTCAGAGTAGCGGAAGTCTCTTCAGCAACCTTGATAGCCAACTGAGCAGCCTCCAGCTCCTGGGCAACAGATTTCTTGGAAGCACGCAGATTCTTGATGACAACATCTTTGGCTGATATCAACTCCCTGAGGCGAATCACATCATCCAAGGATTCTTGCAGCTTATAACGAAGATTGTCTAACTCCTCCCTGGTGAAGCGATGACTCCTCTCGAAGATGGTCAGCGAGTTGCTAGAGTCACGGTATAGCCTGTCAAGATTGTCACGAGAAGTAACAAGGGCATGTTTTTCTTCCTGCAAGCAAGAATCAGCTTTTTCAAACGTCAAGCAAGCAATAAAAGCACATCAAAACAAAGCCCGGATTCACAAGTCACCTTCTCAGAGTCAAGCTGAGCGTGGAGAATAGAGTTCAGCGTGTTGGCATCATTCAGAGAAGCAGAGACCTGGGCCAGCTCTGTCTGACTTTGGGAATACTTTTCCTCAAGATCAGAACACCGCCGGACCAGTTCAGCTTGATCTTGAGAGCGTTTTTCCTCAAGAGCAGAATACTGCCGAGTCATATCTGGCGAGAAGCAGTCAAGCAAAGGTGTTAAAATAAGAAGCAATTTGATAAGGTAGCTAGGAGGAAGCAGAAGAGCACTGACCAGCATTCGCCGCCTCTAAATCAGAAACACGCCGCTGAAGCAGCACCGGATTCCAACGCGCCAGAGACAAAGCTCCTTCCGGGACGGAAGCACCTTGCAACCTCAACCGACTAGACATCTCGTCGACCAATGCCTGGCATCAAAAAGCAGACGAGCATGAGAATAATTATCTGCTTGGGTAAAAGTCAGACCAAAAGAAACCAAAATACCTGGAAGTTGGAGAAGAAGGAAGCGACTCCCAAATCGTGAGAGATCAACTGATGGCTCGGCAAAGGATCACCACCCGGAGCAACTTGCAACGATTCAGCAGGGACCAATTCAGTGACATCAGCAGAACCCAAAACCTTGTCATCAGGTACGCTGGCCTCTAAAGCGACGCCTTGACCAAAGGCTTGGGCTGTCACCATGCAACCGGAGTGTGGAGGAGAAGACCCTACGTGAACATCCATGGAAGTGCAAGAGGGAGAACCCGCTCGGACACCCTCGGGGGCTGGATCATAGCTTGCACTACCCATCCGAGCTGGATCATCTCCGACAGCACCCTCGGGGGCTGGGTAGTAACTTGCACTATCCATCCGAGCCGGATCATCCCCGGCAGCACCCTCGGGGGCTGGGTAAAGGCCAGCACCGTCATTGAGGGCCGAGTCCTCTGCAGCAGCCGCCTCTAAGGCTGAAGGTCCCTCGGTCACTTCCACGGGAGCAGGGGAATCCAAACCAGCCTCCTGACCCTCAAGACTGCGCTCCAAGGTCGATGAGGCGCGGGACGCTGCCCGGGAGGACCCCAACCCGGCGTCGAGCACATCAATACAAACATCCATCGCGCCACCATCTGCCGGTTCTGATAGCAGATCTTCTGGAATCATGTCCTCGAGAGTCTGATCAAAGTTCGCCATAGATAATTCTTGCAGACCAATGAGGGCAGACAAGGCCGGAGAAGGAACACCGCTACTTTCCCCACTGGCAGTGTAACGACAGCTGTTCTTCCGAATCAGAGGGATTTCGTCTTCTTCTTCACCATCATCATCAACAAGATGGACAACACACCCATTGGGATCAGCGTCAGACGGGTCACACCCATTGGGATCAGCTTCAGCAAATTCAGAAACTGGCACTTCCTCAGCAACAGGAGCAGAAGGACCGGCACCTTGATCCAAGCTACACACTCGACGAAGACGTCTCTTCTTCTTTTTCTCCCCCTCAGCAGGAAAAGAGGCTTGATCAACTCGGTGAGAACGTTTTGGACGAACATTAACAGGCTTCTGAGCATCCAAGGCTTTGTCAGCTTCAGGGATGGGCACCACCACCAATGTTTCAGCAGGAGCAGCATCAGAAGAATCCCCAGCCAACATATCCAGCATGGCACCTATCTCTGCATCACTAGGATCCAAAGGCACCTCGAAATGAACCTGTCGTTCATCGTCAGGAATTTCTTCAAGCGAAGCAACCAAAGCACTAACTTCTTCGGCAGAGGGTCGCACTCTAAAGCCCAAACCGCCATCACCAGCAGGAGGATTTGACACAAAATGAGTGAAGGCCTTAGAAGGAGGCAGGTTCCAGGCCGAATACGCAACAGGGGCGCCTACATTCGATACTTTGCCTCTGAGTATCATTTCAAGTCGGCTCACCAAATCCACAGCAGGAATTTTTCTGTTGGTAACCCGGGTTGAGTCAGTCAGGCCTCGGTACAGATAGGCCGGGTGCGCCCTGTCCTTCAGCGGCTGAATATTCTTGAAGACAAAGTCAGCAACCACAGCCTCTGCAGTCAAACCTCTCTCCTTCAACAATCCAACTTCAGCTAACAGAGCCCCTGCCTCAGCCACCTCTTGGTCTGTGGGGGATTCAGTCCAACTCGGAGTGCGGACATCCGGTTGTCTCCCTGACCGTGGTGGGAGGGAATTCCCATGATTCTCCATGATAAACCACTCTAAGCGCCATCCTTTGATGCTGTCTTTAAGTGGGATGTCAAGGTAATCAGTCTTCCTCCCACGGCGCATCTCCAAGCTCGCGCCCCCTACCAGTTGGTGCTGCCCTCTGGCCATCCCAGGCCGACAGTGATACAAATATTTCCACAGGCCAAAGTGCGGCAGAACGCCAAGAAAAGCCTCACATAAATGAACAAAGATAGAGATTTGCAGAATGGAATTGGGGTTCAGATGGGTCAGATTCAGGTGATAGAAATCAAGGAGACCACGGAAAAAGGGAGAAATAGGAAGAGCAAGGCCGCGGAGGAGGAATGGAACATAAACAACAGATTCATGGGTGTCTTCTGGTGGAACAGTGACCCCACAGCAGATCCGCCAGGAACAGAGTTCTTTCGGAGGAAGAACTCCGATGGACACAAGATGGAGAAGGTCAGACTCAGAAACAACAGACATATGGTTACCTGTGAAAGGCAACTGACTGTTGGGATCGATGGGGGGAATGACAGCAGCGGACAAACTCAAAGCTTTCCGCTTAGGCGCCATCTCAACTTCGCCGGCGAGCAGAGCGGAAGCAGAATTGCAAATCGGCAGAGAGGATCTAGATGCAGGAAAGCAAGAACTAGGGCACAGAATGTGGAGGCACGGAATAGTGCAGTACATATAGGGTTTTCCCGGGCCAGATGTCGTCTCCAAAAAGTGCCAGTCATCACCCAGCGGTTATTTTTAAAACACTGGCGTGCCACGTCATCACTCAGCTGCTATTTCTAAAAAAGCCAGCGTGTCATGTCATCACTCGGCCGTTATTTCCAAAACGGCCGACGCGACCCAAATTGACTCAGTCGTGGTTTCTAAAAACGCTGACAGTACCTGACTTCACTCGGCTGTTACTTCTAAAATACCGACGTTGCCGTCAGTCACTCGGCTGTTACTTCTAAAACGTCGACGTTGTCGTCAGTCACTCGGCTGTTACTTCTAAAATGCTGACGTTGCCGTCAGTCACTTGGCTGTTACTTCTAAAACGCCGACGTTGCCGTCAGTCACTCGGCTGTTACTTCTAAAACGCCGACGTTGTCGTCAGTCACTCGGCTATTATCTCTAAAACGTCGACGTTACCATTAGTCACTCGGCTGTTACTTCTAAAACACCGACGTGGCCCCGCCATCATTCGGACGCTACTTCAGAAGTGCTAACGCTGTCAATAATAACTCGGCTGTTGCTTCTGAGGCACCAACGATGCAAAGAAAACGAACGGAAGAATAATTCAAAAACTAACCAGGAGGCGAAGTATTTAACACAGGAGGAGATGAAATCGTTCTTCATGAAGGGAAGCTACAGAACTTACAAATCAACTCGCTATGAGTTGATACTTCCCTACTACTACTACTACATTACATTACACTATTCTATACTACTACTACTACTACATTATTTCACTAATACTATTTCTACTACTAATCTATACTAATATCTAAAAACCAGTGGCATCTAGCCACTGGCCGAGCTGCTGCCCCTGCTGCTGCCCTTGCCGCTGCCGTCGCCGCCCTTGCCACTGTCGTCGCCGCCCCTGCCGCTACTGTCACCGCCGTCGCCATCGCCTCCGTCGTCGTCGCCGTCTCCGCCATCGCCGCTGCTGCCCTCCTCGGATGAGTCTGAGGAGTCCTCCTCGTCCGAGGAGTACTTCGACTCATCCGAGCCCTCGAGCCCGGCGCGCTCGACGGCCCGGATGTAGGTCCAGACCTCCGCGACAATCCCCTGGGAGTCGTCTGAATCGTCAGACGACGCCGGGGGAGAGACGGGGGCCGGAGCCCCTCGGACGCGGAGGAGAACTCCTCCTCCGAGTACTCCGAGTTGCCGAAGTCCTTCGAGGGAGGAGTCGGCTCACGTTTGCGCTTATCACCAGAGCGAGGCGAGGAACTGCTACCCTTCTTACTCTTGCCCATGGTGGAAAGGAAGGAGGAAGAAGAGAGCAAGCAGCAAAGAGCAGTAAGAGATGTGAAAATGCCGGGGAAGCAAGAGCACTATTTATAGAAGAAGGAGGCAACCGCTCACCTCCTACCACGGCCACTGAACAGTCGCAAAAATTCAATATGCAATTCAAACCGTCTGAAGACACGTCAGGCGGCTGACGCTGTTTCACGCAACACAACACCCATTGGGACTCCAGTCAACTGCGCGAGCGATATGATTACACCCGCGGTCACATCAAGTTACTACTCAGAGACAGTTTTGCTAAAACACTTAGTGTACCAAGCCGTCCCTTGCCTACACCCATTGTGGGGGGACGCCCAGGAAATACCAGTATATTTTTCAAAACTGTCACATCCGTGCAGCACGTGCAATGAATACTTCAAGACAAAAGTGAGATATCAGCAAGGATCAAAGGAAAGCCAAATATAGCCAACAAGGTACAAGTCTAATCGGCAGAAGCATTGAAGCAAGAAGTGATAACAAAGACTAGCCAAGGGTCACCTGTCGAACGTCCAATCAGTCACAGATCAAATAAATTGCACCGCCTAGCAAGATATGAGCAGATCACGAACTCGGCCTCAAAGACAAAATATACACTGACTTCTAAAGCATAATATCAATAACATAGTGCTAACCTCCAAGGCATTCGGCAAAAAGGGAAGAAGATCACTGGAAAAGGCATAAAATGACGATCTTCGAGTGAATTATTTTCAAAAATCCACTCGAAGCTTGGGGGCTACACCCATTGGGTGCACCTTTGGCGCACCCAACGAATCATCATCTCGGATCAAGACAATGCTGACCTCTAAAGCATAGGGTAAGATCAATACAAGGTCGACCTCCGACAAAATATAAATGGAAGATGAAGGTGATTTCTGATAATACTCAAAGTGAAGACCTTCGAGCGGATTATTTTCAAAAATCCACTCGAAGCTCGGGTGCACCTTTGGTGCACCCAATGAAGTTCGAAGTCCTGCAGTACGAAATGCTGACCTCCGAAGCAAGAGTCTAAGACAGAACACCAATTTTCGAGTGATAAAAGCAGAAGGAGACAGTAAGAAATCATTTTTACCGGATTACCCAGAAAGTACTTCCTGTTACAAACAAAGACCGCAAGCTGGGCTTAAGATCTTTGGGCCGATTATTTCAAAATCAACCCAAAGATCGGGGGCTTGTGGGGGACAGATATCCCCCGGGACCACTGGAAGGATAAAAACCTCACGAAAGGACCAAGGGCTAGGACTGGGCACTCGGTTAACCGAAATTTTTCGGTTCGGTTTTTCGGTTTTTTTTAAAGTTCGGTTTTTGAAAAATGTCAACCGAAATTATCTTTAGAAAAGGAAAAACCGGACCTCCGGTTAACCGTATAGTTCGGTTCGGTTTTCGGTTTAACCGAAAAAACCGAACTAGGCTGTGCTGTGTTTCAGACTTTCAGTACCCTGTCCGCCGGCTAGCTGGCTGTGTAGTCCGAAAAAAACAAATAGCTATGTGCTGCATAGTACACGCCTACACGGCTTCCATCCCAGCACTCGGACGACTCCAAGGCCTGATCGCCTGTTATTGCTAATTTGCTATGCCAGTGCTATTGCTACTGACCGATTGCCAGTGCTGCATGCCTACATAGAATAATACAAGGAATTCTGAATTGCTATTCTGCATGCCGACGGGATTGAGCAAGGGTGCCTGCACCTGGGCCCAGGCAGCGTGAGGGGCTGAGAGCCGGAGAAGGCCCAAGACAGCAAGCCGCGTTTCTGAAGACTTGGGCTGAAATGGGATTATAGGCTGATGGGCTAACAGTTCGGTTTTTCGGTTTAAACCGAACTAAAAACCGAAAACCGAACTAAATTTCGGTTTCTGAAGAATGGTAACCGAAAAATATAACGGTTTGATTGGTTCCGGTTTTTTCGGTTTCGGTTCCGGTTTTTTCGGTTTCGGTGTTCGGTTTTCGGTTTTTATGCCCAGGCCTACCAAGGGCCCAATAAATCGTAAGGTCATCCCTTCGTGGGCCTGGGGAGGAACGACCAGTGAAGCAGATCGACATAAGGCTGGATCGGAGCAAGCCCAGACGGCCCAATGACTTCGAACGAGTAATCACAACAGAGACCCGACCTTCCCGCGCTGGAGGCCCGTACAACGGAACCGAGCGAGGATGGGTCGGCGGAACTATAGGAAGATAGACTCAATCGGTTCACTATTTCTCAGGTGCACGTGATTATCATATCTGCATGTATTGCCCCACGGTCGAATATATAAGGCCTAGGGGGTACCCCTTCAGAAAGAGATCGAACTCACTACTTAGTCATCCACCCCAACTCCCTACGCACTAGAGAATTACCTTGTAACTCACCATATACAGCACTCTCGCCTGGACGTAGGGTGTTACACACTTCAAAGCGGCCCGAACCTGTAAATCATTGTCTACTGTCTCTCGTGCAACTAGCACGAACCATTGAGCTACAGTCAGTAACACCGTCCTACTCCTAAAAGCACCTCGAGGGGCAACCACGGGTGTGCGGTCGGACCCAAAACACCGACAGAATTGCCCAACACAAACAATTGGACTAACTAGTTTGCTCTAGATTATATGTTCTACAGGTGCCAAAGGTTCAACACAAACCAATAAAAAGTTAAAATTAGGGTTAAAAAAGAAAGGAGCAAAAGAAACCAAAGGCTGCCCTGGTCTTGTAGTACCCACTTTGTAAGAAAATCTAAAAGGAGAAATTATGTTCCTTTATATACAAGTGTGTCATCTAAATCTATCATTTCATGTCAACACCTCACTTTCACAAATAAATAATCAAATAAAGAACACTCAAATAAATCATGCATCATGCTCGGATTTTTATTGTTTGTGTGCATTTTGTGACAATATAAGGAAAATGTGAAAAGAAAAATACCAAAGTCCAAAGTAGAATTTAAATCCTAAGGGAAATTCTAGAATTGAGACAAGAGAAGAAAATACTTACAAAATAAATAAAGAGTTAATTAAATTAGGTTCATATTGGTATTTGAAATTATACAGTGGATTTAAGTATGAACTTCACACTTATAAATTCAAATTTGGGATTTAAATTCGAAATTAAAAGAGAAAAGTAAAAATATAAAAGAGAAATGAATTAAACACCTAACTGGGCTTTAGAACCTGATTTTGGCCCACTGGTTTTTCCCTTCCGCGCGGCCACTGCATTCGGCTCTCACGCGCGCTTGACCGGTGACTTAGTCACGCTGTCATCCGGGCCCGCCCATGACAGCAACTCAATGCCACTCCCCCGTGACTCTGTCGCCGATCCCCGGACCCCACCGACCAGTCACCAGGGTTCTGTTCCTCTTCTCCGCCAAATCGCGTGCCGCGAATCTCTCCTCGCCCAGAAGCAACAACTTGGCCGTGCCTCATGCCGTCCTTCACGCCACGTCGTGGCTGGATAAAGGGAAGGCGCCACTCCTCTCTCGTGCGCGTCTCGTGGAAACTGCACACACCATCGGCCGAGCGGAAGGATTGCTCGGGCAGCCGTCGCAATTCAACCAGGAAACGAGGGAGAATCGCTGGACTCACACCTCGGTGAGGTTCGTCATCGCACGCAAAGCAGTTCTTCCGTGCGCGCTAGGAAAGTGGGCGTGGTCGGGTCTTTACCGTGTCGGGATTCCGGAGTCAAGCATCGCCAGCGCTGGGACCTCGGTGAGACTTCCCCCTCTTTCCATCTAGTCGCTGCCAGCTTCCTGTTCATATCGGTAGTGCTTCCTTGGCTGTGAGGTTGGGACCCAGGAGGTGGGGGAAAGGTCGTGGGTCGGACATCGGTGAAGTTGCGGCTTCAGGGCCGGCTGGTGGCGTTACTTGCCGCCGTTGGGGCACCGCCGGTCTTGCGGGGGCGCGAGTGCCGTGGTCGGCTTTGGGCGCTAGGTAGGAGAAGGGTTCCTGGCCATACAATTAGAAGCCAGTGGCCAGGATCGGATGTGTGTGCTTTTGGCTGAGTTCTAACCTGGGTCATTGGATCCTGGTTGGGCGCTTGAGATTTGTGCTAGGGCGGCGATGGATTTCTTTAAATCGGAACCGTTGGTTTGGGAACAGACGGATAGATTTGGCTCTGCGTTCCAACCCACGGATTGGCTATGGGTCGTAGGATCCCGATCCAAGGGCTCGCATTGCAAACTGATCACTTAAGTGCACGTACCTAATCTAGGCCGTTCGGGTCTGATCCGATGGCCCATCATGGCCGATACCCCTTCACTTTACCAGTTCGCAGAAGAGACCCTAGAAAACTTAAGAATCAACCCGCCGTCCAATGCAACAGCCCTCTGAGTCTCAGGATCTTTATAGTTTAGCCCCTGCACTTTCCAGAAAATAGTGCCTAGTCCAGATAATTAATAAAACCAGGAAAATCATTTACAAAATAGTTTTTAGTACATATTTAAGTGCAGAAACTTGTTTAATTTGTAGAAAATGCATATGAACTCCAAATTGGACCATTCCAGTTCCTATAATTTTGTAATATTATTCTCTATCAAATAGTACCACTGTTTTTACATGAAATACACATTAAAATTTATTCCTCACTTAACCCTATATTAAATGCATAAAACCTTTGGAAATTCATAACTTAAAATATATAACTCCAAAATTAATAATTCCAATTCCTATGATCTCATTTTAGTGTCTAGATTATTACTGTGAATTTTATTTACATGTTTGATGTGATGTTAATTCTTGCTATACCATGTATGTATTGTATTGATGCGAGTAGACGAACAAGCTACAGATGATCCTGAGGTTCAGCTGGTAGAGACTGCTGAGCAGGAGCTCGTTGAAGGCAAGTTATGCTCTTGATCTCTTCTTTTACCCATTCATGTTCTTATTAATCATAATGATCTGCATAGGTTAATTTTGATGGGACCCAATAGGTTACCCTAGATTTTGACTATCTTTATACCTTGTTTCACCACTGGTTTTACTACTAAACTTTTGGGTAGTACATGCTATGCTTTATGTGGCTTTGGGTATAGAGATATTCATCATTCATTGTCATACTTTTTATTACCTGTTTATTCTTTACTGTTCATGATAAGATTATTATGTTATTGGGAACATGGAGAACCACCCGGGAAAACAGTGCTACCACAAGGGTTTAATGGGACGCCCTTGGCTGATTAACTAGGAAAGCTAGTGGATGACTACCTTACCCGAAAGGGGCAAGGGCAGTAGGGGAGTGGTCAGTGTAGGGAGGTCCTTGGGTTGATTTTGCTGCGATGGCGGTCAGACGAGGGATTCCTGCACTGGAGCTTCCTATAAACTGTAGCGGGTAGTCTGAAGCTAGTGGAACTTTGTAAAGGCCTCGTAGTGGTACCCTGCCTCGCTTCCTTGGTAGAGGTGTATGGGGTCTGATCAACTCCGTGGTAAATGGGTAACACGACTTGTGGGTAAAGATGCGCAACCTCTGCAGAGTGTAAAACCGGTATACTAGCCGTGCTCACGGTCATGAGCGGCTTGGACACTCACATGATTAACTTATGGAACCTAAACTTAATTTGTCATTTCATTGCATTTGGGATTATTTTATTATTACTTTTACTTATTATTATAATGGTTTGGTATTTACTTACACTTAGTAATTGCTAATAAAATTTTGACCAACTTATAAAAGCAATGCTCAGCTTCAACCTTTTTTCATTGATCAGCCTTACACTTCATGAACTCCCACCTTTGGTGAGTTCATGCCACATTATTCCCCATAACTTGTTGAGCGATGAACATGTGTGAGCTCACTCTTGCTGTCTCACACCCCCCACAGGAGAAGAATAGGTGGTTCAGGAGGAGCCACAAGGCGAGGAGTTTGATCTGATCTAGGAGGAGCCACAACCCGCCGTCCAATGTTGTCTTCTTGGCGCATGTATGAGATGCACCTGGCTTTGTTCCTTAAAGCCGGGTGTGACAGGTCTGGCGCACCGGACATTGTCCAGTGCACCACCAAACAGTGTCTGGTACACTAGGGAGATCAACTCTGAACTCCTCAGCTTCAGGTTTTCTCCAGCGCACTCCGCTATAATTCACCGGACTGTCCGGTGCGCCAAGCGGAGCAATGGCTACTGCGCCAACGGTCGTCTGCAAAAATGAACAGTGTCGTGAACAGTGCGTGGACAGTTCGCACAGAGTTAGAGCAGAGCCAGAAGGCGCACCGGACAGTGAATAGTGCTTGTCTGGTGTGGCACCGGACTGTCCGATGCCCCAAGATGTCAGAGCTCCAACGGTCGAAACCGTCAGAACCCTAACGGTTGGGTGACGTGGCTGGCGCACCGGACAGTGTCTGATGGCGCACCGGACTGTTCGGTGCGCCCATCGATAGCAGCCCTCCCCAACGGCTGTTTTGGTGGTTGGGGCTATAAATACCCCCCAACCACCACCATTCAAGGCATCCAAGTTTCCAGCAATTAGCATTCAATACAAGAGCTCTAGACTTCACTCCAAGACACAAAACAAAAGATCAAATCCTCTCCAAGTCCCAAACTCATTCCAAAGACTTAGTGGCTTGTGAGAGAGAGACATTTGTGTTCATTTGAGTTCTTATCGCTTGGATCACTTTTCTTCTTCCTCTATTCTTGTTCGAAAGCAACTTGTAATCAAAGCAAGAGACACCAAGTTGTGGTGATCCTTGTAGGGGTCTAAGTGACCCGTTTGATTGAGGAGAAAAGCTCACTCGGTCTAGGTGACCGTTTGAGAGAGGGAAAGGGTTGAAAGAGACCCGGTCTTTGTGACCACCTCAACGGGGAGTAGGTTTCCAAGAACCGAACCTTGGTAAAACAAATCACCGTGTCATCCGCTTCATTTGCTTTTGATTTGTTCTCCACCCTCTCTCTCGGACTCGACTTTATTTCTAACGCTAACCCTGGCTTGTAGTTGTGCTTAAAACTTGTAAATTTCAGATTCCGCCTATTCACCCCCTCTAGGCGACTTTCAATTGGTATCGGAGCCCAGTACTTCATTAGAGCCTAACTGCTTGAAGTGATGTCAGGAGATCACGCCAAGAAGGAGATCGTGACCGGCGGTGACAAGTCTACAAGCCACGGGAAGGCTCCATCTGTGACAGAACCTCCCAAGTTATTAGGCCCACCTACAGTTGTCCTTGTCCAACAGACCTCAGACAACCCTGTAGATGCCCCTGAATTACTTGAAAAGTTCGATATCTTCTTTTCTTACCTTTCCCAAGAGCGTTTCACCCGTCACGCAGACATTACAGAACATCAGAGATACAGAAATGCGGAAGCGATTACATAACTTATATGTATTTGAAAGTAAGATAAAGTTAGTTATTACAGACCAGCATATAAACACGAGTGCAGAGTACTTATTATTACAATACCAAGGGAGGTAAAAACTCCTCCCGATAAGTTCTTACATAAAAGTTTTTTTATAGAGGACTAGGTCCTCCCGCAGCTTCATTCTTGCTTTTCTTCATTTGGCACCACCTTGGTACAAAAGCAACAAAAATTTGTTGCTTCCTCACCTAAAAACAATAGGGAATAAAACCCTGAGTATGGAATTACTCAGCAAGTCTTACCCGACTAAAGAAAAGACTCTCAAGGGTATGCTGGTTGTAAGGGAGTCAAGGTAAGGTTTCTCAATTATCAAAGACTCTGTTTTGCATAAATGCTTACTAAAAGTGGATCCATAAAAATCCAGTTTTATTTTCAGGTTAGGTAAAATTACCTGTATCTAGAGTTCTTTCTAACCTAGTTCAATCACTTAACCTGCACTAGCCAATTTCTTAACAACCCTTAATCTTTACTGGAGTTCTACGTATAAGTCAGTGACCAAGTCTCCATAACCGCGGAGGTACGGCGATCTGAATCGATTATACTCAGCTCAGGATCTCTGATCACACGACATATGTAGCACTTAACCCTTGCATATGTCAACCCGCCACCAGGGTTCTTAAGACCAGATCAGGTTCACGCGAACCGAGAGCACAGATACACCACCGTCCACCCTCTTGCCACGGAGGGTACACGCTACTCTCGCCACCGCTCCACGCCCATTCCGTGTTATCTTATTCTGGCCTTAGTCTGCCCGAGGCAAGGCTTACCCATGACGAGGCATGTGACCAGTTAAAGGGTCCTCGGTCAGCAGGCCTACATCGACATGGTCCTTAATCGACTCAGACGGAGACACTACACTGAGACTCTCTTCTCGTGCAAGTCACCCGCCCGGTCTCAGCTTAATCATTTAAAACCCAAAGTTTGGTACCTGGCAGAGGTACATCTTTTCCGATGTTGAACCCATCACGGCCATGATGGATCCACCATCAAGTTTTATTTCCAAAACATCCTTCCCACTTTGCCAATCATCTTTTGTAAAACAAAACCTTTTGTTTTGCTAGAGCAATACTAAGCATAGTAAAAACCTTTTGTAAAAGCAGGGTTTCAAGGAAGGTAATCAAGTTCAAGGAAGGTAATGCAGGAATTGTTTAAGCATTCAACTCCTATCACCTAATGCATTAATCAAGTGAGAAAGATTTTAAAAACATCAAGGAGGGTGGCAAATGCACCGGGGCTTGCCTTCTTTGATAGGTGAGTCAGGATCGGACCCACAAATATCAAGGTAGGAACAGTTTCCTGCCTGAGATTCCGAAGGTGGTGGTGGTGTCTTCTCTTCGGTTATTTCGACTTCTTCTTCGTTTTCTAAACAGAACCATATATTTGTGTATATAAGAATGAATGCCATGTAATGCTCATGAGAGTACAAAGATAATAAGAATTTATTATCTAAGGTTCTTGAATACAATTTCCTTCACGGTTCTCCGGGAAACTAGGGTTTCCGGAGTCAGTAAAGGAATTCAAAGAGCACGGGTGGGGGTTGTGGGTTCTAATTATCAAACAAGGTCCAATTCAAACCAAACTCTACCCAAGGTTTCTAAATAATGTTTTGACTTCATATAAAAAGTTTGGGCATTTTTGGAATTATTAAATATTTTCTAAAAATCCAGAATCAATATCTTAAGCTATTTTAAATACTCCAAAATTCCCTATTTAATCTAAAAATCATGGAACTATTTTTATTAAATACTATGGAAAATTAGGAATCTAGAAAAATCGGTTTGACATTTTTACCATTTTTCTGTAATTTTCTACATATTTCTAAAGTTGGATAGAAAAAGAAAATAGAAAAGAAGAAACAGTACTGGGCCAAATCCGGCTGAGACGGCCCAGGTCCACGTGGAAATGCGCGCACCCGCGCCCGCGCTGGCGGCTTTTCAGAAAGACCCTTAGGGTTTCGGCTAACTAGAACTGGGTTCGCTTACTATTTTCTCGAGTCACTGACGGTTTACAGAAAAGGCGCCCACGTTCTAATCCTTCACCGCCCGAGGTCCACGACGACGGCAGCGCAGAGGATGAACTCCGGTGAGGTTGTGCCGGTGGATTTACGCAATGACCGGTGCTCCCGAGCGACTATCACCGAATTGAGCCTTCCCCGAGCGTTTCCCCTAAGTTAATTTCAGAAATGGTGACCTGATTCGCTCTGGCCACGGTAACCGCGCAGATGAACCAAAGAATCATGCGTTCCCGCCGACTGGCAGCGGTCTAGCTCAATTATATGGGTCGACGAGCATCATAGACACATGAGAATACTTAAACGGGGAAGCAGAAGACATGGACTGACCTGGATCGCGCTGGCCGCGGTGAGGTGCTCTTTGCGGTGGCGAAGACCAGTTTGGGGGAAGTTTGAAATTCAAGAACTCCGGTGAATGATTAAGGGTGGGAGTGGATGCTATGGCTTCGGGATTGTATGGCGCAACAGCCCCAGCCATCAATTTATAGGAGGCTTAGGCGGTGGCGCGCAATTTGGTCGGGCAGTGCGGGCGGCCGGAGATCGATAAGAATTTTGGCTCAGTGGATTCGTGTCCACCGTCGTGGCGACTTCACCGGCGACGATTTGACGGCTATAGAGAGTCATGGCGACACGACGGGGGTACCTGAGCATGTGGCACAAGATCGAAAGGCGGCGTTCACCGGCGTGCCTATCGACTTCCACTGCGGCGTGTGCATTACGGTGGCCGGATTTGTTTATGGCCGAAGTTATCCACGGCGGGGAACCTTGCTTGATCCCAAGTGCTATCCACTCGATCAGCACGAATCACGGCGACCAAAAACGTGAATCCGTGCACGGTGATCATCGGTGGCGAGATATACTGCATCTTCTGATATTTTGCTACTGTATAATGGCCAAACGACATTTAGTTAGCCTGACAGTCAACCTTTGCACTCGATTTTCTCTCAAATCTCTATGACAACTTGTACCGAGTTCTGCAGCAAAGTTGTTCCTCTATAATAGCTCTACAACTTTGTTATAGCAATCGTAAGCAAATTCTCACTGGATCTTAGTCGAAATGGCTCTCAAACTTGGATCAAAGTCATTGTTAGTCTGAGATTCAGACTATATCAGCCTGACAGCCAGACTTTAGACTTAATTATCTCCAGTTTCTTCTTAACAACTATGCTTACACTCTTAAGCAAAGTTGTTCTCCTTTATTAGGTCTACAAGTTTGATGTGGTGACCTAGGGCAAAAAAACCCTAGAATTTAAAAGTTATAAGGGCTCCAAAGTTGAGCTTATACCCTGAAATTCAGACTTAGTATAGAACCCAATTGAGGTCTGTTTTGCAATTAAGTCCAAAATCCAAGATTTGGCTTACAAGTCCACACATTTGTGAACCAAATGACTTTATATGCTTTAACATTGTAGTTTTTACACTTTAGCCCAAATGTGCACTGTTTTTGCACATAGGCCCCTAGGGTTTAGATTTAGGGTTTTCCAGGGTTTCAATTAGGGTTTCTAGTATCTCAGGGGTATAAATGTGATTCAAATTCATTCTTGGGAGCATTTTATGACTATCCCACTAAAGCTTTTGGGTTTTCTCAATTTGGGTTATGTTTTACCCATTTAAACCCTATTTAGGGTTAAGTATCCTATTCCAGGGTCTTATTTGCATAACACCAGAACAATACAACTTGTTTGAAATTTTTACCTAGTGAATGCACTCTAGGTGTGTCAAACATATGCAATGCCAATGTTTATGATGTCATGCTCAAGTTTTAGTTACAGTAACACCAGGGGTGTTACATCCTTTCCCCCATAAAAGAATCTCGTCCCGAGATTAAAAGTCCTAGGGTAGGTAATGGAAAAGGAAATGCTTCACATTTTTATTTCCTTATTTTTGGTACAAGGCAGGGGTGGGTTTGGGGCTCACTCCTTTATTACAACAATGTTGTATACTTTACAAATTACAAGAGGCTAAAAAGCCTGGGAAATTCTTATCTAAAAAGTCTTGAGTTTCCCATGTAGACTCATCTTCGGAATGTTGGTTCCACTTTATCTTGTAAAACTTGAGAGTTTTTCTCCGGGTAATTATGTCCTTTTGATCTAAGACTCGAATAGGATGTTCAGAATATGTCAAGTCTGGCTTAAGGACAACATCTGTCACTTCGATAGTCCAATCTGGAACCCGAAGACACTTCTTCAGTTGAGACACGTGGAACACATTATGCACAACAGACAAAGTTTCAGGTAATTGGAGTCAGTATGCCACTAGTCCACATTGCTCAAGTATAGGGAATGGACCAATGTACCAGGGTGCAAGCTTTCCTTTAACCCCAAAACGCGATACGCCCTTCATTGGAGAAACCTTCAAGTAGACATAATCTCCTACTAGAAAGTATAAGGGTTGTCGTCGCCGGCCTGCATAACTCTTTTGACGGGTTTGAGCTTTCTTCAAGTTATGTATTATTCTCTGAACTTTCTCTTCAGTTTCCTTTACCAGGTCAAGCCTGAAGAAGTACCTTTCACCTGGTTCAGACCAATTTAGCGGAGTACGACATCGTCGTCCATGTAAAGCTTCGAAGGGTGCCATCTTGATGCTTTCTTGATAGCTATTATTATATGAGAATTCCGCTAACGGCAAACATTCATCCCATTTCTGTGGGAATTCCAGCACACATGCCCGCAGCATATCTTCAAGTATTTGATTAACCCTCTCAGTCTGCCCACTCGTTTGAGGATGATAGGCCGAACTGTGGAGCAATTTAGTACCCAGGGATTTATGAAGTTCTTCCCAAAATTTGGATACGAATTGAGGTCCACGATCCGACACTATAGTCTTCGGAACCCCGTGCAAACTGAGAATACGAGCAATATACAATTGGGCATAAACAGCAACTGGGTGCACTGTCTTGACCGGTAGAAAATGAGCAATTTTCGTAAGCCGATCAACAATAACCCAGATAGAGTCATACCCCTTTGTGGTCCTAGGCAATCCCACAATAAAGTCCATACTTATATCTTCCCATTTCCATGTTGGTATTGGTAGAGACTGTAATGGACCGGTAGCTTTTAGGTGTATGGCCTTGACACGTCTGCAGGTGTCACATCTAACCACATAGCGTGCAATCTCGATCTTTATTTTCGTCCACCAATAATGCTATTTCAGATCTTGATACGTCTTAGTGCTTCCGGGATGAATAGAATAGCGACTAAGATGTGCCTCATCAAGAATTTGCTGGCGGAGCTCTTCATTCTTCGGCACCACTATGCGGTTATTAAACCATACCACACCTTGATTATCTTCTTGAAAGCAATTGGCTTTTCCAGCCTTTATCTTTTCATGTATGTGTTGCATACCCTCATCATTTTTCTGTGCGTCGATTATCCTTTGTAAGATGACTGACTCCAGCTTCAAGTGATTTGAAGTCCCATGCCGAATCATACCCAGGTTCAAATTCTCCATCTCCTGGCACAACGTAATGTCAGAAGTCCCCATAGTTAGACAATGGCAGGAGGCCTTGCGACTGAGTGCATCTGCCACTACATTAGCTTTACCCGGGTGATAATGGATCTCCAATTCATAATCCTTGATTAGCTCGAGCCATCTTCTTTGTCTCATATTGAGTTCAGACTGGGTAAAGATATATTTCAAACTTTTGTGGTCTGTATAAATATGACAGACATTTCCCAGTAGATAATGACGCCGGATCTTCAGAGCATGAACCACTGCAGCTAGCTCCAGATCATGAGTAGGATAACATTCCTCATGTCGGCGTAACTGCCTTGAAGCATACACAATTACTCGGCCTTCTTGCAATAATACGCAGCCGAGACCACTGCCAGATGCATCACAATACACATCAAATGGCTTGTTAATATCCGGTTGAGCCAATACCGGAGCAGTGGTTAATAATGTCTTCAATTTCTCAAAAGCTTCATTACAGTTTGAAGACTAATTGAATTTAGTATCATTCTTCAATAGACTTGTGATTGGCTTCACAAGTTTAGAAAAATCTGGTATACATCGGCGGTAATAACCAGCCAATCCAAGGAAACTTCGGACTTGATGAACAGTGGTTGGGGGTTTCCACTCCAAAATGTCCTTGACTTTGCTGGGATCTATCGCAATCCCCCTGGCAGATAGTACATGTCCCAGAAATTGAATTTCTTCCAGCCAAAACGCGCATTTACTGAACTTGGCATATAATTGATGTTCTCTCAAGCGCGTTAATACGACCCATAAATGTTGAGCATGCTCCTCTTCATTCTTTGAATATATCAAAATATCATCTATGAAGACCACCACAAATTTGTCCAACTCGGGCATGAATACTGAGTTCATCAGATAAGTGAAGTGGGCAGGAGCATTTGTCAGTCCGAAAGATATTACCAGGTATTCAAATAATCTGTACCGCGTAGTGAATGCGGTTTTTGGTATATCCTCGGGCCGAATACAGATCTGATGATAGCCCAATCTGAGATCAATCTTGGAGAATACCCTTGCCCCAGTCAGTTGATCAAATAAAATGTCAATCCACGGAAGAGGGTACTTATTCTTGATAGTGACCTCATTCAGGGGTCGATAATCCACACACATCCGTAAAGTTTGATCCTTCTTCTTGACGAATATGGCCGGACAACCCCATGGTGACAAGCTTGGCCGGATGAATCCTTTCGATAGTAGATCTTGTAACTGAATCTTTAGTTTTGCCAGCTCATTTGGAGGCATGCGGTACGATCTTCTAGAAATGGGAGCCGTACCGGGCTTCAATTCAATTACAAACTCTACATCTCTCTCGGGTGGCAATCTAGGCAAATCCTCTGGAAAGACATCTGGGAACTCGCATACTACCGAAATATCCTTGACTTCTGGTATAATGGCTTCATAAACTCTGCCAGTAATTTTGGTTGGAATGGGGATAGACAAGAGAATTTCTTCTTGATTATGACTCAACCTGATAGTTCTCTGATCAGCGTTGAGGGTTGCTTTATGTTTGGCCAACCAATTCATGCCCAAAATCACATCTATGTCTTGGCCTTTCAGAACTATCATATTAGTAGGAAAGTCCCGTCCGGCCAATGTTACGGGCACTTGATAGGCCACTTCTCTAGTAAAGATTTGTCCCCCAGGTGACTGAATTTTAAACCCCTCTTTTGATTCATGATATGAAATGCAATGTTGCTCCACAAATTTCTTGCTGGTGAACGTATGCGAAGCACCAGAATCAAAGAGAATAATTGCGGGATGATTGGCCATAAGGAACGTACCCATTATGACCGGTTCACCATCCGGTGTGGTGGCCACTTGCGTATAGTATATGCGTCCCGTCTTCTTTGTATTTTTGCCCATAGTATTTCCCTTGGCTTGAGATGAATTCCCAGATCCTTGTGGATTGTTTGACTTGTTTTGCTTCGGATAAGGGCAATCCTTGATAAAATGCCCAGATTTTCCACAATTGAAACATCCTGTCGATGAACTGGAAAGAGCAGGGAATCGAGTGCCAGGGGCACCCGGCTGACTTGTTGTTGTAGGGGCAGTATTGGGACGGATGAATACGGGCTGTTTAAATGGGAAGGAGGGTGGACGTGCTGAAGAACGACCCTGATTAACAGGCCGGATAACAAACCGTGGCCTTTTCTCAGGGCCCTGAGTAGGCCTGTTTCCTCCACTCCCCTTGATCTTTCCAGAACTTGCATATTTAGATTCGACTGCTAACGCTGTGCTGACAGCCCTTCCGTATGTAAGGTCAATGCAAGTAGCCATTTTTCTTTGCATCCTATCATTCAGTCCTCGCATGAAACAATTCTTCTTCTTCAGATCGGTGTTAACTTGGTTGATTGCATACTGTGACAAATGATTGAATTTATTGAGATATTGATTAACAGTATCCCCTCCTTGCTTCAGCTTCATAAATTCTTCTTGTTTCATGTGAAGTACACCTTCTGGTATGTAATGTTCACGGAAGGCCAACTTAAATTCTTCCCATGTTATCTGATGATTGGCCGGTTGAACGGCCACAAAGTTTCCCCACCAAGTGCTGGCAGGGCCACGCAGTTGCTAGGCTGCGAACAAGGGCTTCTGGGTTTCAGAACATCGTAGAAGTCCAAACTTCTGCTTGATGACACGGATCCATTCGTCTGCCTCTAAAGGGTCTTCGGCCTTGACAAACAGCGGTGGACGCGTTTCGGAGAAGTCTAAATAAGATGTTTCACGGGGCCCTTACGGATAGCCCCGTCCGCCTTGTTGTTGAAATTGCTGACCCGCCATTTTCCGTAGGAAACGGGTATTATCCGCTGTCGCATTTACCAAGGCGGCGATAGCCTTGGCAAGTGTGGGAGGGACTGGAGGTGGATTCGGGGTGGACTCCCTCCCACTGGAGGTTCCGGCTGCATCCTGTGATCGGGTCTTGGACGACATCTGTGGCAACAAACATTTGGAAACAAATATAATATGCCAAAGAAAAAACCATCCAATTTACATTACTAAAAAGAGTAATGTTACAGACTCGAATTTTTACAACAGGAGTACAGTACCCATTATACAATAACACTACTAATTCTACAACTACTATTCCTACTTCCTATCACTCTTAGTAGCCTCAGTGTCGGGCGTAGGAGACCATTCGTCAACCAACTTCATGGAGGGAGGGGGCCTGAAAAGGTCCAATTCACCACCAAAAGCTTCTCCCGCTTCGTGAGAAGGTCCGGCTTCTGTCCCGACAGGATTTGCAGGTACGCTGGGGTGCAATTGTGAATACAGTACATGAACTTCTTCATGTAGGGTATTGCAATATGCCTGCAGATTATCAATAGCTGAGCTAAGTTCTTCGACTCGGGCTCGAGCCTTTGCCTCCTTAGCCCAGGCAAGCGAACGAGACTAAACCGCCCAGTCGAGTGCTAAATCTCGATCAGCGAGCTGATCCTGCAGGCGGCGGATGTGGTTTCTTAATTCATTTATTCTGTCTCCATTCGCGACCCATATGTTAGTCCTGCGTTGAAGTTCCGCTTGAAGCTGATTTACTTGGGCTTCAAGATCCTCGATCGGATCGTTACTCCCACTACTACTATCCTCATGTCTGGGAGTGAGTTGATGACGGGGTACACCAATTGGGCCAGTTGACATGCGCACGGTTTTCCTCGTGCGCGGCGGCATTTCTCTAAGGGGGAAATTTTATTAGTATAGTTCTTAGCATGATGCATGTATAATTATAGAACCAACCTTAGTTGATTCATACCTTCTATACATTGCACCCTTCCTATCTGGTCTTTCATATAGATTCTTCAGATATAATGGGTAAGAATGGAATTTTTTTAGATAGGTCTTTAGAAAATCCTTTTGAAGATGCCTCATAATATCTGCAGAGAAGGGCTTCACTCTGATACCAGCTGTGACGGAACCTCCCAAGATATTAGGCCCACCTACAGTTGTCTTTGTCCAACGGACCTCAGACAACCCTGTAGATGCCCCTAAATTACTTGAAAAGTTCGGTATATGCTTTTCTTACCTTTCCCAAGAGCGTTTCACCCGTCACGCAGACATTACAGAACATCGGAGATACAGAAATGCGGAAGCGATTACATAACTTACATGTATTTGAAAGTAAGATAAAGTTAGTTATTACAGACCAGCATATAAACACGAGTGTAGAGTACTTATTATTACAATACCAAGGGAGGTAAAAACTCCTCCCGATAAGTTCTTACATAAAAGTTTTTTTATAGAGGACTAGGTCCTCCCGCAGCTTCATTCTTGCTTTTCTTCATTTGGCACCACCTTGGTACAAAAGCAACAAAAATTTGTTGCTTCCTCACCTAAAAACAATAGGGAATAAAACCCTGAGTATGGAATTACTCAGCAAGTCTTACCCGACTAAAGAAAAGACTCTCAAGGGTATGCTGGTTGTAAGGGAGTCAAAGTAAGGTTTCTCAATTATTAAAGACTCTGTTTTGCATAAATGCTTACTAAAAGTGGATCCTTAAAAATCCAGTTTTATTTTCAGGTTAGGTAAAATTACCTGTATCTAGAGTTCTTTCTAACCTAGTTCAATCACTTAACCTGCACTAGTCAATTTCTTAACAACCCTTAATCTTTACTGGAGTTCTATGTATAAGTCAGTGACCAAGTCTCCATAACCGTGGAGGTACGGCGATCCGAATCGATTATACTCAGCTGAGGATCTCCGATCACACGACATATGTAGCACTTAACCCTTGCATATGTCAACCCACCACCGGGGTTCTTAAGACTAGATCAGGTTCACGCGAACCGAGAGCACAGATACACCACCGTCCAGCCTCACGGAGGGTACATGCTACTCTCGCCATCGCTCCACGCCCATTTCGTGTTATCTTATTCTGGCCTTAGTCTGCCCGAGGCAAGGCTTACCCATGACGAGGCATGTGACCAGTTAAAGGGTCCTCGGTCAGCAGGCCTATATCGACATGGTCCTTAATCGACTCAGGCGGAGACACTACACCGAGACTCTCTTCTCGTGCAAGTCACCCGCCCGGTCTCAGCTTAATCATTTAAAACCCAAAGTTTGGTACCTAGCAGAGGTACATCTTTTCCGATGTTGAACCCATCACGGCCATGATGGATTCACCATCAAGTTTTATTTCCAAAACATCCTTCCCACTTTGCCAATCATCTTTTGTAAAACAAAACCTTTTGTTTTGCTAGAGCAATACTAAGCATAGTAAAAACCTTTTGTAAAAGCAGGGTTTCAAGGAAGGTAATCAAGTTCAAGGAAGGTAATGCAGGAATTGTTTAAGCATTCAACTCCTATCACCTAATGCATTAATCAAGTGAGAAAGATATTAAAAACATCAAGGAGGGTGGCAAATGCACCGGGGCTTGCCTTCGTTGATAGGTGAGTCAGGATCGGACCCGCAGATATCAAGGTAGGAACAGTTTCCTGCCTAAGATTCCGAAGGTGGTGGTGGTGTCTTCTCTTCGGTTATTTCGACTTCTTCTTCGTTTTCTAAACAGAACCATATATTTGTGTATATAAGAATGAATGCCATGTAATGCTCATGAGAGTGCAAAGATAATAAGAATTTATTATCTAAGGTTCTTGAATACAATTTTCCTTCACGGTTCTCTAGGAAACTAGGGTTTCCGGAGTCAGTAAAGGAATTCAAAGAGCAGGGGTGGGGGTTGTGGGTTCTAATTATCAAACAAGGTCCAATTCAAACCAAACTCTACCCAAGGTTTCTAAATAATGTTTTGAGTTCATATAAAAAGTTTGGGCATTTTTGGAATTATTAACTATTTTCTAAAAATCTAGAATCAATATCTTAAGCTATTTTAAATACTCCAAAATTCCCTATTTAATCTAAAAATAAGGAATCTAGAAAAATTGGTTTAGCATTTTTACCATTTTTCTGTAATTTTCTACATATTTCTAAAGTTGGACAGAAAAAGAAAATAGAAAAGAAGAAACAGTACTGGGCCAAATCCGGCTCAGACGGCCCAGGTCCACGCGGAAATGCGCGTGCCCGCGCCCGCGCTGGTGGCTTTTCAGAAAGACCCTTAGGGTTTTGGCTAACTAGAACTGGGTTCGCTTACTATTTTCTCGAGTCACTGACGGTTTACAGAAAAGGCCCCCACGTTCTAATCCTTCACCGCCCGAGGTCCACGACAACGGCAGCGCGGAGGATGAACTCCGGTGAGGTTGTGCCGGTGGATTTACGCAATGACCGGTGCTCCCGAGCGACTATCACCGAATTGAGCCTTCCCTGATCGTTTCCCCTAAGTTAATTTCAGAAATGGTGACCTGATTCGCTCTGGCCACGGTAACTGCGCGGATGAACCAAAGAATCATGCGTTCCCGGCGACTGGCGGCGGTCTAGCTCAATTATATGGGTCGGCGAGCATCGTAGACACATGAGAATACTTAAACGGGGAAGCAGAAGACATGGACTGACCTAGATCGCGCTGGCCGCGGTGAGGTGCTCTTTGCGGTGGCGGAGACCAGTTTGGGGGAAGTTTGAAATTCAAGAACTCTGGTGAATGATTAAGGGTGGGAGCGGGTGCTATGGCTTCAGGATTGTATGGCGCAACAGCCCCATCCATCAATTTATAGGAGGCTTAGGCGGTGGCGCGCAATTTGGTCGGGCAGTGCGGGCGGCCGGAGATCGAGAAGAATTTTGGCTCAGTGGATTCGTGTCCACCGTCGTGGCGACTTCACTGGCGATGATTTGATGGCTATAGAGTCATGGCGACGCGACGGGGGTACCTGAGCACATGGCACAAGATCGAAAGGCGGCGTTCACCGGCGTGCCTATCGACTTCCACTGCGGCGTTTGCAGTATGGTGGCTGGATTTGTTTATGGCCAGAGTTATCCACGGCGGGGAACCTTGCTTGATCCCAAGTGCTATCCACTCGATCATCATGAATCACAGCAACCAAAAACGCGAATCTGTGCACAGTGATCGTCGGCGGCGAGATATACTGCATCTTCTGATATTTTGCTACTGTACATTGGCCAAACGGCATTCAGTTAGCCTGACAGTCAACCTTTGCACCCGATTTTCTCTCAAATCTCTATGACAACTTGTACCGAGTTCTGCAGCAAAGTTGTTCCTCTATAATAGCTCTACAACTTTGTTACAGCAATCATAAGCAAATTCTCACTGGATCTTAGTCGAAATGGCTCTCAAACTTGGATCAAAGTCACTGTTAGTCTGAGATTCAGACTATATCATCCTGACAGCCAGACTTTAGACTTAATTATCTCCAGTTTCTTCTTAACAACTATGCTTACACTTTTAAGCAAAGTTGTTCTCCTTTATTAGGTCTACAAGTTTGATGTGGTGACCTAGGCAAAAAACCCTAGAATTTAAAAGTTACAAGGGCTCCAAAGTTGAGCTTATACCCTGAAATTCAGACTTAGTATAGAACCCAATTGAGGTCTGTTTTGCAATTAAGTCCAAAATCCAAGATTTGGCTTACAAGTCCACACATTTGTGAACCAAATGACTTTATAAGCTTTAACATTGTAGTTTTTACACTTTAGCCCAAATGTGCACTGTTTTTGCACATAGGCCCCTAGGGTTTAGATTTAGGGTTTTCCAGGGTTTCAATTAGGGTTTCTAGTATCTCAGGGGTATAAATGTGATTCAAATTCATTCTTGGGAGCATTTTATGACTATCCCACTAAAGCTTTTGGGTTTTCTCAATTTGGGTTATGTTTTACCCATTTAAACCCTATTTAGGGTTAAGTATCCTATTCCAAGGTCTTATATGCATAACACCAGAACAATACAACTTGTTTGAAATTTTTACCTAGTGAATGCACTCTAGGTGTGTCAAACATATGCAATGCCAATGTTTATGATGTCATGCTCAAGTTTTAGTTACAGTAACACCAGGGGTGTTACACCATTAGGGGAGTCCGGCAACAAAATGAAGGGATCCCCTTCACATGCCAAGTCGCATCGGAGCGGCGACAAGAAAAAGAAGATGAAGAAGGTGGTCTACTACGAGACTGATTCTTCGTCACCATCCACTTCTAGCTCCGACGCACCGTCCGTCACTTCTAAGCGCCATGAGTGCAAGAAGTTTAGTAAGATTCCCCTATGCTATCCTCGCATTTCTAAACACACTCCTTTACTTTCTGTCCCACTAGGCAAACCACCAGTTTTTGACGGTGAAGATTATTGTATGTGGAGTGTTAAAATCAGGCACCATCTAACCTCACTCCACGCTAGCATTTGGGACATTGTTGAGTTTGGAGCGCAGGTACCATCCGTGGGGGATGAAGGCTATGACTCGGACGAAGTCGCCCAAATCCGGCACTTCAACTCCCAAGCCACTACTATACTCCTCGCCTCTCTATGTCGAGAGGAGTATAATAAGGTGCAAGGGTTGAAAAGTGCCAAGGAGATTTGGGACGTGCTAAAGACCGCACACGAAGGAGATGAGGTGACAAAGATCACCAAGCGGGAGACGATCGAGGGGGAGCTCGGTTGGTTCATCCTCAACCAAGGAGAGGAACCACAAGCAATGTACAACCGGCTCAAAACCTTGGTCAACCAAGTGCGCAACCTCGGGAGCACCAAATGGGATAACCATGAAATGGTCAAGGTTATTCTAAGATCACTCGTATTTCATAATCCTAGTCAAGTTCAATTAACATGTGGTGATCCTAGATACAAGCTAATGTCTCCCGAGGAAGTGATAGGAAAGTTTGTGAGCTTTGAGTTGATGATCAAAGGCTCCAAACAAATCATCGAGCAAGGCGGCACCTCCACACCCGAGGTGCAACCCATCGCATTCAAAGCAACAGAAGAAAAGAAAGAAGAGTCTACATCAAGTAGGCTCCCCATCGATGCCTCCAAGCTCGACAACAAGGAGATGGCACTCATCATCAAGAGCTTCCATCAAATCCTCAAGCAAAGGAGAGGGAAGGACTACAAACCCTGCTCCAAGAGGGTGTGCTACAAATGTGGTAAGCCCGGTTATTTTATCGCTAAATGTCCTATGTCTAGTGATAGTGACAGGGACAACGACAAGAAGGGGAGGAAGAAGGAGAAGAAGAAGTATTACAAGAAGAAGGGCGGCGATGCCCATGTGTGTCGGGAATGGGACTCCGATGAGAGCTCCACCGACTCCTCCTCCGACGAGGACGCCGCCAACATCGCCGTCAGCAAAGGCCACCTCTTCCCCAACGTTGGCCACAAATATTTCATGGCAAAGGATGGCAAGAAGAAGAAGGTAAAATCTAGAGCCTCCACAAAATATACAACATCTAGTGATGAGGCTAGCTCTAGTGATGATGAGGAAAACTTGCTTAGTCTTTTTTCCAACCTTAATATGCAACAAAAGGAAAAATTGAATGAGTTGATAGGTGCTATTCATGAGAAGGATGAACTCTTGGATAGCCAAGAGGAATTTCTTATTAAGGAAAATAAGAAGCATATTAAGGTGAAAAATGCTTATGCTCAGGAGATAGAAAAGTGTGAAAAATTAACTAGTGAGCTTAGCATTTGCCATGAATCAATTTCCAACCTTAGAACCGAAAATGCCAACTTAATTGCTAAGGTTGAAAAATTAGATGCATGTAATAATTCAATTGTTAGTCTTAGAAATGAAAATGATGATTTAATTGCTAAGATTGACAAATTGAATGTTGCAATTTCTAGCCTTAAGATTGAGAATGATAAATTAATTGCTAAGGCTAAGGATTTAAATGTTTGCAATGATTCTATTTCCTATCTTAGAGATGAGAATACCATGCTAAAATCTAAGATAGATGAATTAAATGTTTGCAAACCCTCTATATCTAGTGTTGATCATGTTACTATTTGTACTAGATGTAGAGACATTAATGTTGATGCTATTCATGATCACATTGCTATGATTAAACAACAAAATGATCATATAGCTAAACTAGATGCTAAAATTGCCGAGCATGAACTAGAGAATGAAAAATTTAAATTTGCTCATAGCATGCTTTATAATGGGAGACGCCCTGGCATTAAGGAGGGCATTGGCTTCCAACAAGGAGACAATGTCAAGCTTAATGCCCCCAAGAAATTGTCTAATTTTGTTAAGGGTAAGGCTCCCATGGTTCAGGATAACGAGGGTTACATTTTATATCCTGCTGGTTATCCTGAACATAAGATTAGGAGAATTCATGCTAAGAAACCTCATAATGTTTCAAACCATGCTTTTATGTATAAGAATGAGGCTTCTAGCTCTAGGCAATCAACCCATGTTAAATTGCCTAAAAAGAAATCTCCTACTGCATCAAATGACCATACATTTCATTTAAGACTTTTGATGCTTTATATGTTTTAACTAACAAATCAGGCAAAGTAGTTGCCAAATATGTTGGGGCCAAGCACAAGGGCTCAAAGACTTGTGTTTGGGTACCCAAGGTGCTTGTTTCTAACATGAAAGGACCCAAGACTGTTTGGGTACCTAAGAACAAGGTCTAAAACTATTTTGCAGGTTTATGCATCCGGGGGCTCAAGTTGGATCATTGATAGCGGGTGCACAAACCATATGACTAGGGAGAAAAGGATGTTCTCCTCCTATGAGAAAAACCAAGATCCCCAAAGAGCTATCACATTCGGGGATGAAAATCAAGGTTTGGTCAAAGGACTTGGTAAAATTGCAATATCACCTGACCATTCTATTTCCAATGTTTTTCTTGTAGATTCTTTAGATTACAATTTGCTTTCTGTTTCTCAATTATGCAATATGGGCTACAACTGTCTATTTACAGATGTAGGTGTTACTGTCTTTAGAAGAAGTGATGATTCAGTAGCATTTAAGGGAGTATTAGAGGGTCAGCTATACTTAGTTGATTTTAATAGAGCTGAACTCGATACTTGCTTAATTGCTAAGACTAATATGGGTTGGCTCTGGCATCGCCGACTAGCCCATGTTGGGATGAAGAATCTTCACAAGCTTCTAAAGGGTGAACACATTTTGGGACTAACAAATGTTCATTTTGAGAAAGACAGGATTTGTAGCGCATGTCAAGCAGGGAAGCAAGTTGGAGCCCATCATCCACGCAAAAACATCATGACAACGGACAGGACGCTCGAGCTACTCCACATGGATCTATTCGGCCCGATAGCTTACATAAGCATCGGCGTGAGTAAGTACTGTCTAGTTATTGTGGATGATTATTTTCGCTTCACTTGGGTATTCTTTTTGCAGGATAAATCACAAACCCAAGAGACCTTAAAGGGATTCTTAAGACGAGCTCAAAATGAGTTCGGCTTAAGGATCAAAAAGATTAGAAGCGACAATGGGACGGAGTTCAAGAACTCACAAATTGAAGGGTTCCTTGAGGAGGAGGGCATCAAGCATGAGTTCTCTTCTCCCTACACACCTCAACAAAATGGTGTAGTGGAGAGGAAGAATAGAACTCTACTTGACATGGAGAGGACCATGCTTGATGAATACAAGACACTGGATCGGTTTTGGGCCGAGGCAATTAACATCGCCTGCTACTCCATCAACCGGCTCTACCTTCACCGAATCCTCAAGAAGACATCTTATGAACTCCTCACCGATAAAAATCCCAATGTTTCATATTTTAGAGTCTTTGGTAGCAAATGTTTTGTTCTTGTTAAAAGAGGTAGAAAATCTAAATTTGCTCCTAAGGCTATAGAAGGCTTTTTACTTGGTTATGATTCAAACACAAGGGCATATAGAGTCTTCAACAAATCCACTGGATTAGTTGAGGTTTCTTGTGACATTGTGTTTGATGAGACTAATGGCTCCCAAGTGGAGCAAGTTGATCTTGATGAACTAGATGATGAAGAGGCTCCATGCGTCGCGCTAAGGAACATGTCCATTGGGGATGTGTGTCCTAAGGAATCCGAAGAGCCTCCACAAGCACAAGATCAACCATCATCTTCCATACAAGCATCTCCACCAACTCAAGATGAGGAACAGGCTCAAGGTGATGAAGAAGAAGATCAAGAAGATGAGCCACCTCAAGAAGAGGGCAATGATCAAGGGGGAAATGAAGAAAATCAAGACAAGGAAGATGATCAAGAAATACAGGGTCAAAAATTGCCACACCCAAGAGTCCACCAAGCGATTCAAAGGGATCACCCCATGAACACCATCCTCGGCGATATTCATAAGGGGGTAACAACACGATAGAGGATGCACTAAAAGTCGCTCATTTTTGTGAACATTACTCTTTTGTTTACTCTATTGAGCCATACAGGATAGAGGATGCACTAAAAGATTCGGATTGGGTGTTGGTAATGCAAGAGGAGCTCAACAACTTCATGAGGAATGAGGTATGGCATTTAGTTCCACGTCCCAATCAAAATGTTGTAGGAACCAAGTGGGTATTCCGCAACAAGCAAGATGAGCATGGTGTGGTGACAAGGAACAAAGACCGACTTGTGGTCAAGGGATATTCACAAGTTGAAGGTTTGGATTTCGGTGAAACCTATGCACCCATAGCTAGGCTTGAGTCAATTCGTATATTACTTGCCTATGCTACTTACCATGGCTTTAAGCTTTATCAAATGGACGTGAAAAGTGCCTTCCTCAATGGACCAATCAAGGAAGAGGTCTATGTTGAGCAACCTCCCGGCTTTGAGGATAGTGAGTATCCTAACCATGTGTATAAACTCTCAAAGGCGCTTTATGGGCTCAAGCAAGCCCCAAGAGCATGGTACGAATGCCTGCGAGATTTTCTTATCACTAATGGCTTCAAAGTCGGTAAAGCCGACCCTACACTCTTTACTAAGACTATTGCAAAAGATTTGTTTGTATGCCAAATTTATGTTGATGATATCATATTTGGGTCTACTAACAAGTCTACTTGTGAAGAGTTTAGTAGGATCATGGTACAGAAATTCGAGATGTCTATGATGGGGGAGTTGAAATATTTCTTAAGATTTCAAGTCAAGCAACTCCAAGAGGACACCTTCATCAACCAAACGAAGTATATTCAAGACATTCTTAACAAGTTTGGAATGAAGGATGCCAAGCCCATCAAGACACCCATGGGAACTAATGGGCATCTCGACCTCGACACGGGAGGTAAATCCGTAGATCAAAAGGTATATCGGTCGATGATAGGATCTTTACTCTATTTATGTGCATCTCGACCGGATATTATGCTTTCCGTATGCATGTGTGCAAGGTTCCAAGCAGATCCTAAGGAAGTTCACCTTAGGGTCGTGAAAAGAATCATGAGAAATTTAGTCTATACTCCTAAGTTTGGTCTTTGGTACCCCAAGGGATCCTCTTTTGATTTATTAGGATATTCAGATGCTGATTGGGCAGGGTGTGAAATTGATAGGAAGAGTACATCAGGTACTTGTCAGTTTTTGGAGAGATCCCTGGTGTCTTGGGCTTCAAAGAAACAAAACTCAGTAGCTCTTTCTACCGCCAAAGCCGAGTATATTGCCGCAGGCCATTGTTGTGCGCAATTGCTTTGGATGAGGCAAACCCTCAGGGACTATGGCTACAAATTGAGCAAAGTCCCTCTCCTATGTGATAATGAGAGTGCTATTCGCATTGCGGAGAACCCCGTTGAACACAGCCGCACTAAGCACATAGACATCCGGCATCACTTTTTGAGAGATATCTTTACCAAACCATTAGATGAGAAAACCTTTACCAAACTTCGGAATGAGCTAAATATACTTGATTCTCAGAACTTTGATTGATACTTTACACACATAGCTCATTTATATACCTTTGATCATATCTCTTTTATGTCTATGACTAATGTGTTTTCAAGTGTATTCTTATACTTAGTCATAGAATTGAAAGGGAAATGGAGTATTCGGCAAAGACGACGCTTCCACTCAACCCCATTGGTATTATTTACTCTTTGCTAGTATTCCGCCATCTCTTCACATTGGTATAATCTTTCACTCATATATTGTTTGCCAAAAGGGGAGAGAATTTACTAAGGGCTCACAAAATCTCTGTTTTTGGCGATTAATGCCAAAGGGGGAGAGAGTATTAGCCCAAAGCAAAAGGACCGCACCACCACCTAATTTTTAATTGTGTTTGAAAATTTTTATCGGTATATTTCAAATTAGTATCTTTCAAATTGGTATTCCTCCAATGAAAGTATCTCAATTGGTATATCCCAAAACCCTCTTGAATGCTAAGAGGAGAATTTTATTTAGGGGGAGTTTTGTTTGAGTCAAAGGAAAAGCATTTGAAACAGGGGGAGAAAATTTCAAATCTTGAAAATGCTTCTTGCAATCTTATTCATATACCTTTGACTATTTGCAAAAAAAAATTAAAAAAAGAATTTTCCAAAGAATTTGCAAAAACAAAACTAGTGATGCAAGCGTGGTCCAAAATGTTAAATAAAAAGGAAGCAATCCATGCATATCTATTGAAATGATAATATTGGTTTAATTCAAAGCAACCTATGCACTTACCATATGCAAACTAGTTCAATTCTGCACTTATATATTTGCTTTGGTTTGTGTTGGCATCAATCACCAAAAAGGGGGAGATTGAAAGAGAAATAGGGTCAAACTTTTTCCTAAATAATTTTAGTGGTTGAATTGTCCAACACAAACAATTGGACTAACTAGTTTGCTCTAGATTATATGTTCTACATGTGCCAAAGGTTCAACATAAACCAATAAAAGTTAAAATTAGGGTTCAAAAAGAAAGGAGCAAAAGAAACCGAAGGCTGCCCTGGTTTGGCGCATCGGACTGTCCGGTGTGCCACCAGACAGTGTCCGATGCACCACCGGACAGTGTTCGATGCACCAGGGAGATCAACTCTGAACTCCTCAGCTTCGGGTTTTCTCCAGCGCACTCCGCTATAATTCACCGGACTGTCTGGTATAGCACCGGACTGTCCGGTGCGCCAAACGGAGCAACGGCTACTGCACCAACAGTCGTCTGCAAAAATGAATAGTGACGTGAACAGTGCGCGGACAGTTCGCGCATAGTTAGAGCAGAGCCAGAAGGCGCACCGGACAGTGAATAGTGCTTGTCCGGTGCGGCACCGGACTGTCCGGTGCCCCAAGATGTCAGAGCTCCAACGGTCGAAACCGTCAGAACCCTGATGGTTGGGTGACGTGGCTAGCGCACCGGACTGTCCGATGCGCCCATCGACAGCAGCCCTCCCCAACAGCTGTTTTGGTGGTTGGGGCTATAAATACCCCCCAACAACCACCATTCAAGGCATCTAAGTTTCCAACAATTAGCATTCAATACAAGAGCTCTAGACTTCACTACAAGACACAAAACAAAAGATCAAATCCTCTCCAAGTCCCAAATTCATTCCAAAGACTTAGTGGCTTGTGAGAGAGAGATATTTGTGTTCATTTGAGTTCTTGTCGCTTGGATCGCTTTTCTTCTTCCTCTATTCTTGTTCTCAAGCAACTTGTAATCAAAGCATGAGACACCAAGTTGTGGTGATCCTTGTAGGGGTCTAAGTGACCTGTTTGATTGAGGAGAAAAGCTCACTCGGTCTAGGTGACCGTTTGAGAGGGAAAGGGTTGAAAAAGACCCAGTCTTTGTGACCACCTCAATGGGGAGTAGGTTTGCAAGAACCGAACCTCGGTAAAACAAATCACCATGTCATCCGCTTCATTTCCTTTTGATTTGTTCTCCGCCCTCTCTCGGACTCGACTTTATTTCTAATGCTAACCCTGGCTTGTAGTTGTGCTTAAAACTTGTAAATTTCAGATTCCGCCTATTCACCCCCCCTCTAGGCGACTTTCACATTGATAATAGGGTATATTACCGTGCATCAATTTAAGATTTTCTAAAGCAACAATACTGTTTTTCTTTTGTTCTGAAAAATGACATTCTCTCTTATGAGCTGGTTAAAGATTATGTTTTCTTTAAGTTAGCTATGTTTGTTTGAAGATGTGGCCATCGGTCCTTCCCATGTAAAGTAGCCAACAAAATACATTTTTTTAAGATAATAAGTTAATTTGGAAAGGTATAAAAATGTACATAACGGATAATAACTGTACAGGAACAACTAATCAGTGTGAAGGTGGACATATAAACAATAATAGAATGCACTTGAAAAAAGAGAAACCCAAAGACATGTAGAACATAAAGGTAAGGATCGTGCACTAACCTATATGGTAGTAGTGACAGAGAGGTATCTGCAGTAAGTAGTGCAGTACTTTTGATTTTTTTGCTGTGATGTTGGAGTAAAAGGAAGCATTCATGTTTAGACCAAAGGGAACTAGACTAACAGGTGCAAAGTGGCTAAAGTTTTAGAATTACGATGCACATGAAATCTTCTGAGAACTAACTGCAACATGTTAAGATTTTGAAGTTTTTAGGAGGGAAGGCTTTATTACTATATATACGTTTGTGCAAAGCAAGGTAGAAAAATACTTTTACCTTGTATCTTCTCATGAGGAGCCTAGTGAAGGCAATTCAATTTTTCTTTCTTTTGGTACTTTGCCTTCTGGTCTTCAAATAAGAGATTAGTGAATGTGTTTCAAGTTCTTCTGTCATACTCTTACCTTCCTATTTAAAAAATAGCAGTGAATAGCAACAGGAAGCTAGTAGAGCTACTAGTTAGGATGAAACCAGCTAAAACATATGTTGTTGGCACTCATTGAGAGCACCTAGAGGGGGGGTGAATAGGTGATCCTGTAAAATTTAAACACTAAATAGCCACAAACTTGATTGTTAAGGAGTTAGTGAAATCAAGTGGCTATGGAACACGCTCGTGCGAACAAAGCAATCACAAGAAGTAACACACAAGACGCGATTTTTATCCCGTGGTTTGGCCAAGTAACACTTGCCTACTTCCACGTTGTGGCGTCCCAATGGACGAGGGTTGCACTCAACCCCTTTCAAGTGATCCAATGATCAACTTGAATACCATGGCTTTCTTCCTTATAGTTTTTCTCCCGTTTGCGAGGAATCTCCACAAGTTGGAGCCTCTCGCCCTTACAGTGATGATCACAAAAGAAACACAGAAGTAAGTGAGGGAAAAGCAACACACACAAGATTCAATCCGCAGCACACACACGCACACAAGCCAAGACTTGAGCTCAAATCACAGCACAGAGAGTACACAACTCAAATGGAGCTCAAATCACTAACACAATCGATCAAATGCGTGGAGGCGGAGTCTGGGAGTCTTAGAATGTTTCTTGTAAGCTTGGTGTTTTGCTCCATGCGCCTAGGGGTCCCTTTTATAGCCCCAAGGCAGCTAGGAGCCGTTGGAGATCAATCTTGGAAGGCTAATCTTGCCTTCTATCGGGTGGTGCACCGGACAGTCCGGTGCACCACCAGACAGCTACTGTAGCAGTCCGATGCGCAATCTCCTTCCAAATCGGCGCATCCGACCGTTGCTCCTCGGGCTAGATGGCGCACCGGACACTGTCCGATGCACCCAGCCGACCGTTGGAGCAAGCCACGTGTCGCGCGCTGATCGTGCAGACGACCGTTGCCGCTGGCGCCGCTGGCTCACCGGACAGTCCGGTGCACCACCATACAGTTCGATGAATTTTAGCCACGTCGCCTTTTCCTTTTCCCGAGAGCGACGAGTTCGTCGTGGATGACTCACCGGACAGTCCGGTGAATTATAGCCGTACGACTCCGTCGTTTCCCAAGAGCAGCTAGTTCACTGGAGGCTCACCTGGGGCACCGGACACTGTCCGGTGCGCCACCGGACAGTCTGGTGTGCCAGGCCAAGCTAGAGTTGGTTGTACAACTCTTTTCCAATTCATTTCTTTTCTTCTTGACTCTGTTTCTAGCACTTAGACAAACATGTTAGTACTCAAAAACAATTCACTAAGTCTAGAAACATACCTTGTCTTTGATTTTTCACTTCTTGCTCGTTTAGCACATAAGAGTTCAAAACATTTGTGTTAGGCATTTAATCACCAAAACAATTATAGAAATGGCCCAAGGGCACATTTCCCTTTCAATCTCCCCCTTTTTGGTGATTTATGCCAATACATCAAAAAGCAACAAAGAGAAGTGCAACATCAATGCAAATGAAGACCAAATTCTTTTTACTCAAGATTTGACATATTTGGATCCTTCTTTGCCACCACTTGGTTTATTTTTGCAAATCAAATTCTTTTTCCTATCTCTAAGTCAAACACACTTGTTTGGGCAAATAGAGAGATATTCCAAAAGTAAGATTGATCAAGTGCCAAAAACTCCCCCTTTTCCCGTAATCAAAATTCTCCCCCATACGAGACCAAATTTTGCAATTAGAGTATTTTGGACAAAACACAAATTCTAACTCTATTGTTCAAAATTCACAAGTGGTTGTCTGATCCATTTGCTTTGGCCTTAATTTCTCCCCCTTTGGCATTAAGCACCAAAACGGGATCATTTTTGGCACTTTTAACCCCATTGCCTCACCAAAAAATGTCAATTAAGAGCAAAAAGACAATGAGAGCACAAGTATGAACTTGGAATTAAATACACTAATACCGGAGTGCAGTGGAAGTCTTTGCGTCGTCCAAGTTCACTTTCCCTTTCAATGTACCTTCGAGACTACATCAAGTGTACTTGAACAAACAAATTAGTCTCAAAGGGATCAAGTTGTAGCACAACTCCCCTAAACATGTGCATCATTTGCATAAGGACTTGTGAGGTCCGGGGGTGACTTGTACAACTTGAGCACCACAACCAATCAATAATTGATTTAAATGCACAAAGTAACATGATCAAAGGCATAGAACATATGTATGCTATAGATCAATCCAAGTTACGTGAATCTAAGACATTTAGCTCACTAAGCAACCTGCAAAACCTTTTCTCATCTAAAGGCTTAGTGAAGATATCGGCTAGCTGGTTCTCGGTGCTAATGTGATACACATCGATATCTCCCTTTTGTTGGTGATCTCTCAGGAAGTGATGTCGGATGTCTATGTGCTTAGTTCGGCTGTGTTCAACAGGATTATCTGCCAAACGTATTGCACTCTCATTGTCACATAGGAGTGGGACTTTGCTCAGATTGTAGCCAAAGTCCTGGAGGGTTTGCCTCATCCAAAGCAGTTGCGCGCAACACTGTCCTACGACAATGTACTCGGCCTCAGCGGTGGATAGGACAACGGATGTTTGTTTCTTGGAACTCCAGGACACTAGGGACCTTCCTAGAAATTGGCACGTCCCTGATGTACTCTTCCTATCAACCTTGCACCGGCATAATCGGAGTCTGAGTATCCAATCAAGTCAAAGGTAGACCCCTTTGGATACCAGATCCCGAAGCAAGGCATAGAAACTAAATACCACAGAATTCGCTTAACGGCCACAAGGTGACATTCCTTGGGGTCGGATTGAAATCTAGCACACATGCATACACTAAGCATAATGTCTGGTCTACTAGCACAAAGATAAAGTAATGAACCTATCATTGACCGGTATGCCTTTTGATCAACGAACTTACCTCCTTTGTTGAGGTCAACATGCCCGTTAGTTCCCATTGGTGTCTTCGCGGGCTTGGCGTCCTTCATCCCAAACCTCTTGAGAAGATCCTGAGTGTACTTCGTTTGGGAGATGAAAGTGCCGTCCTTGAGTTGCTTCACTTGGAATCCAAGGAAGTAGGTCAACTCACCCATCATCGACATCTCAAATTTCTGCATCATCACCCTACTAAACTCCTCACAAGACTTTTGATTAATAGAACCAAATATTATGTCATCGACATAAATTTGGCACACAAAGAGATCACCATCACAAGTCTTGGTAAAAAGAGTGGGATCAGCTTTCCCAACCTTGAAAGCATTAGTAATTAAGAAATCTCTAAGGCATTCATACCATGCTCTTGGGGCTTGCTTAAGTCCATAGAGCGCCTTAGAGAGCTTATACACGTGGTCGGGATACCTCTCGTCCTCAAAGCCAGGGGGTTGTTCCACGTATACCTCCTCCTTAATTGGCCCGTTGAGGAAAGCGCTCTTCACGTCCATTTGGAATAGCCTAAAGGAATGGTGAGCGGCTAGGCTAATAATATTCGAATAAACTCTAACCTAGCCACAGGAGCAAAAGTCTCCTCGAAATCCAAACCTGCGACTTGGGCATAACCTTTTGCAACAAGTCGAGCCTTGTTTCTTGTCACCACCCTATGCTCGTCTTGCTTGTTGCGGAACACCCACTTGGTTCCCACAACGTTTTGCTTTGGACGTGGCACCAGGCTCCAGACTTCATTTCTCTTGAAGTTGTTGAGCTCTTCCTACATGGCCAACACCCAGTCCGGATCCTGCAAGGCCTCTTCTACCCTAAAAGGCTTAATAGAAGAGACAAACAAGTAATGCTCACAAAAGTTAGCTAATCGTGAGTGAGTAGTTACTCCCTTGCTGATGTCACCCAGAATCTGATTGATGGGGTGATGTCTTTGGATCGTCGTTCGGACTTGAGTTGGAGGGACCCATGGTGCTTCTTCCTCCATAACCTGTTCTTCTTGTGCTCCCCCTTGATCCTGCCCCTCTTCTTGGGGTACCTGTTCACCGTCTTGAGTTGGGTGATGCACCATTGTTGAGGAAGATGGTTGGTCTTGCTCCTATTGTTCATGTGGTCGCACCTCACCTATCGCCATCGTGCGCATTGCTGCCGTCGAAACTTTTTCTTCATCTACGTCATCAAGATCAACTTGCTCTCTTAGAGAGCCATTAGTCTTATCAAATACAACGTTGCTAGATACTTCAACCAAACCCGATGATTTGTTGAAGACTCTATACGCCTTTGTGTTTGAGTCATACCCTAGTAAAATCCCTTCTACTGCCTTGGGAGCAAATTTAGAATGTCTACCTTTCTTCACCAGAATGTAGCATTTGCTCCCAAATACACGAAAGTAAGAGACATTGGGTTTGTTACCGGTAAGGAGTTCGTAGGAGGTCTTCTTGAGGAGGCGATGCAGATTGAGCCGGTTTATGGCGTGGCTGGCTGTGTTCACAGCTTCCGACCAAAACCGCTCAGGCGTCTTGAACTCTCCAAGCTTCGTTCTCGCCATGTCGATTAGCGTCCTATTCTTCCTCTCTACTACATCATTTTGCTGTGGTGTATAGGGAGCAGAGAACTCGTGCTTGATGCCTTCCTCCTCAAGATACTCTTCAACTTGTAGGTTCTTGAACTCGGACCCGTTGTCGCTCCTTATCTTTTTCACCTTTAGCTCAAATTCATTTTGAGTCCTCCTTAGAAAGCGCTTTAGGGTCCCTTGGGTTTCTGATTTGTCCTGCAAAAAGAATACCCAAGTGAAGCGGGAAAAATCATCAACAATTACAAGACCATACTTACTTCCCCTGATGCTGAGGTAGGCAACGGGTCCGAAGAGGTCCATATGAAGAAGCTCCAGTGGTCTTGATGTTGTCATCACATTCTTGATGTGATGAGTGCTTCCCACCTGTTTCCCTGCCTGACATGCTGCACAAGGTCTGTCTTTCTCAAAACAGACATCACTTAGTCCTAACACATGATCTCCCTTTATAAGCTTATGAAGGTTCTTCATCCCAACATGTGCTAGACGGCGATGCCAGAGCCAGCCCATATTGGTCTTAGCCATTAAGCATGCATCTAGATCGGCATTCTCTTTCAAAAAGTCAACTAAATAGAGCTTGCCGTCTAATACACCCTTAAAAGCTAATGAACCATCACTCCTTATAAAGACAGATACATCTACATTTGTGAATAAACAATTATAACCCATGTTACATAATTGACTCACAGATAACAAGTTATACCCGAGCGATTCAACTAAAAACACATTAGAGATAGAATGCTCGGATGTGATGGCTATCTTTCCTAAACCTTTAACCTTGCCTTGGTTTCCATCTCCAAATATGATCGTATCTTGGGAATCATTGTTCTTGACGTATAAGGTGAACATATTCTTCTCTCCCGTCATGTGGTTTGTGCATCCGCTGTCGATAATCCAGCTTGAGCCCCCGAATGCATAAACCTGCAAGGAAATTTAAGCTTGGGTTTTAGGTGTCCAACTCTTGTTGGGTCCTACAAGGTTAGTCACAATAGTTTTTGGAACCCATATGCAGGTTTTGTCTCCCTTGCATTTGGATCCCAACTTCCTAGCAACTACTTCTGCATTCTTACATGAAAGTACAAAAGAAGTGTTGCAAGCATGAAAAACAGTAATAGGTTCATTACACAATTTCCTAGAAGCATAATTTCTCCTAGGCGCATGAGACACACCATGATTGTGCCTAGGCCTATTTCTACCACAATCATAAGTAGAAATGGAAGTAATCATAGCATGATCATAGTATCTATCATTATGAGCATTCCTAGAAAATTTTCTATCATAAATGTAAGCATGATTCTTTTGGGGACTACTAGCCATAGGGGCCTTCCCTTTCTCCTTGTTGAGAACGGGAGTCCTTTGACTTGTTAAGTTCTTAGTTTACTTTCGAAAACCAAGCCCATCCTTAATTGAGGGGTGTCTACCAACAGTGTAGGCATCCCTAGCAAATTTTAGTTTATCAAATTCAACTTTGCAATTCTTAAGTTGAGCATTAAGACTTGCCACCTCATTGTTCAATTTAGTAATAGAAGCAAGATGTTCATCACAGGCATCAACATCAAAATCCTTACATATATTACAAATAACAACATGCTCTACACATGAACTAGCTTTGTTAACTTCCTCTAGCTTAGCATTTAATTCATCATTTAAACTCCTTAAACTAGAGACAGATTCATGGCAAGTAGACAACTCAGAGGATAGCATTTCATTCCTTTTAACTTCTAAAGCAAGGGATTTTTGCACACTAACAAATTTGTCATGTTCCTCATATAAAATATCCTCTTGCTTTTCTAGCAGTCTATCTTTTTCATTAAGAGCAACAATTAATTCATTAATTTTCTCTACTTTAGTTCGATCTAACCCCTTAAATAAATCCGAGTAATCTACCTCATCATTAGAGGACTCCTCATCGCTAGAAGAAGTGTACTTGGGGGTATCTCGAATATGTACCTTCTTTTCCTTAGCCATAAGACATGTATGGCATTCGTTGGGGAAGAGTGAAGACTTGTTGAAGGCCGAGGCAGCAAGTCCTTCATCGTCAGAGTCTGATAAAGAGCAGTCAGAATCCCATTCCTTTCCTAGATGTGCCTCGCCCTTTGCCTTCCTGTAATTCTTCTTCTTCTCCTTCTTCCCATGTCTTTCTTGTGCCTGATCATTTTCATCATCGGGACATTGAGCTATAAAATGACCAGTCTTACCGCATTTGAAACAGGAGCACTTTTCCTTTGTTTTATTTTTGTTGGGGTACTCTTTGCGTCCTTTGAGTGCAGTCTTGAAACGCTTAATAATAAGCGCCATTTCTTCCTCATTGAGCCTGGTAGCCTCCATTTGTGCTACCTTGCTTGGCAGCGCCTCCTTGTTGCTTGTTGCTTTGAGAGCAACGGGCTACAGCTCGTAGATGGGTAGTGGACCATTTAGCGCATCGTCCACATATCGTGCCTCCTTTACCATCATACGCCCGCTCATGAATTTTTCAAGGATCTCTTCGGGCGTCATCTTGGTGTACCTGGGATTTTCACGAATAAGGTTGACAAGATGGGGGTCAATTACAGTAAATGACCTTAGCATGAGTCGGACGACATCATGATCCGTCCATCTTGTACTCATGTAGCTACGGATTTTGTTGACCAGGGTCTTGAGCCTGTTGTAGGTCTGTGTTGGCTCCTCTCCCCTGATCATCGTGAACCTCCCCAGCTCGCCTTCCACTAGTTCCATCGTGGTGATCATGGTGGCGTCATTGCCCTCGTGAGATATTTTGAGGGTGTTGGGGACTTGTTCTCAAATGCTATGAATTAAGAACAAGGCAACATAAAATGTTAAATGGTACTGTCCTTCGTCCGTGAAGCATTATTCCTTTGAGGATAATGGGTCTAGGACGAAGGTTGATAAAAGTCTTATTACGAAGTTGAACCTTCGTAATAAACTTTCAATAAACATTGTAAGATAATACAAAATAAAAGGTATAAAACGGATAAATGTTTCACAGATACATTATATCATATTCACTTAACACATTGAATCATTAAATACAATAATACCTATGCCTTGACAAAGGTTGTATTCCGAGAGATGCGATTGCAAAAATCAGAATGCGTGAACAGTAACGGAATACTGTTCACTATTTATAGGCACAGGACACAGCCTGTGAGGAATTACAAGTATGCCCCTTATAAAAACTTACAACATTGACTCAGACATTTATGGACTAAAAGGTCATTCTATCTTTAAGTCGGTTTGCAATGCCGAAGCTTTACGAAGAGGGATCTTCGGCTATCTTATACAAACAGCTTCATCCGAGGATCGCTTCTCCCTATAAGACCTTCGGCGACGAAGCATGGACCCAACAGTAGCCCCTTTCGCGGTGCTAGATCGTTTTTCGTAACGAGCTTGATCCGTGAAAAAAGTTTCTTAAGCTTCGGAGCGCCGAAGGTCTCAAAAACACCTTCCCTGAGCTCGTTGTCGAGAAACGATTCAATTTCCCTGCGCGTGGCGGCCCCACCGTGCAGAATTACTGTTCAGTCTTTGCGGCCCACCGTACAGCGAGTGCGAGCGGGTGTCCGCCTGGTGTAAAACTTCTGGCGCTTCGCCTTCTTACCTGCGGCACTATATAAACAGACGAGTAGGTGTGAAGTTACCACAGCATTTACTGCTATTTGCACTGTTTTGCTGCCAAAATTTTTAACCGTCGCCGAAGCTTGTTTGTCATAATCGAACGAAGCTCCATCTTGAAGCCTGCTTCGGAGGAAAAAAGTATTAAAGTTTCACAAGTTCATAGCTAAATGGCCAGAGTCCGCTCTACCGCCAGGGTTGAACGTGAGGGGGACGAAACGGAAGCTTCGGAGACTGTCCCTATCTCCGAAGCCATGCAACGATCCGGGTTAGCGACTTCGGAAAGGGCTCCTGTTGATGATGCAGAACAAACAATTGCTGAAGCAGAAGGAGAAGATGCTGAGGAAACTGACCCCGAAGATGATTATCACCTTGCTACGCCAAGCAAACCCAGCCATTTGGACTTCGGGAAATCTACTGTTTCGAAGGCTGATTTGTCCAAGATGGTAAAGTCAGGCTATTTCACTGAAAATCAAAAGAAGCTACTACGCTTCGGGGGAGAAGAGACTACCCCAAAGCCGGAGAAAGATGAAATTGTTATTTTTAAAAGCTTCTTAAAGGCTGGGTTGAGATTCCCCCTTCATGGGATTATTGCAGAGATATTGAAGAATTTTGGAATCTATTTTCACCAGCTAACCCCTAACGCTATCGTTAGGCTTAGTGTTTATATTTGGGCACTCCGAAGCCAGGCGGTGGAACCGTTTGCTGACAGCTTTTGCCGAGTTCACGAACTGCACTATCAGACAAAGGCTAGAAAGGATGGATTACATGAGAATTTTGGTTGCTATAATTTTGCTTACCGGAAAACTACGAAGTATCCTGTGATCAGCTATCGAAGCAAATGGGCAGCAGGGTGGAAATCAGAATGGTTCTATGTTAAGGTTGATGATGATAAAGAAAAGCTTGTGCAAAGTCCACTGGAACTGACCTTCGGGGAAACTCGCCCCCAGTGCCACATGTTACCAGAGGGTCCGACTCAAAAAGCAATGTATGAATTCAAAATAATTGCAGAGAATATCAGTACAAGGGACTTGGTCCAGGAATTCTTGGCTTTCAAAGTTTTTCCTAGTGTAAAAGAGTGGGAAATGCCGAAGCTGGAGGGGGAGAAGAAAAAAGGTGAACTTGTACGTTTGCCTTACTACTTCAAATTTAAGAAATACTTTAAAACTCCTTGCCAAGAGTGGCTGGATACGATTGAAGTGATGTGCAATGAGATACTTGGCAATTATTCCAAGAAAGAAGATCAATTGATGACTGCAGCCTTCGGCACCCGTCCAAAACGAAGGCTGAATCGAGTGTTGGACGCCTTGGGCTTCGAATACCCAGACTACGAAGATCTGAACAAAGGTGCCGGGGGCCAAAAAAGGAAAAGGGCAACTGAAGCCTTAGATGAAGGTGAAAAAGAGCCAATAAAGAAGAAAATTCAAAAGAAAAGGAAAGCTTCTTCCCCGAAGCAACAAATATCTGAAGCAGAAGAAACCCCCACATCGCCTTCTGCTGCTGTTGTTGAGGAAATTCTGAAGGTAATGACTGAATCCTTACCTGCGAAGCTAAGTCCACTGGGTCATCAACTGACAAAGTTTTTTCAGAAAGACAAGGAGCCCGAGAAATCAAGGAAAACAATCAAGGCAAAGAAACAAAGAATCATTACCGTGACAGAGGTAATTGACAAGACGCCGCCGAGAGCTTCGGCCCAAAAAACACAAGCAGCTGCAGAGGGAGCAGATACTGAAATTGTACCTTCGGAGGCCGCAGCTGCCGAAGCTGCCTCAGCTGAGGATGTGAATTTGGAGAGCACGATTGAACATATTGACCAAATACTGCTAGACATGGCTGCAGAAGAAGCCAACACTGCTGCCGAAGAGGCCATGACCACAACGTCAAAGAAAGGAAAAGAAGTTGCTGAAGAAGCTTCGGAAGACGAAGCCTTCGTGTTCCAAAACTTAGTTGGAGGACACCTATCAAAAGCTGAAATAGAAGAGCTTAAAGAATACGCCCAATCCTGTGGGTACAAACCTGGGGCACTCCTCTTCGGAGGCGTTGATGATGAGAAATTAGAGTGTATTCGAGACCAAACAGGGGCCAAAGTTATCAGCACCCTGTCCAAGAGTATTGGATTCCCGAAGCTAGAAACAGATATCAGCCGCTACCGACGACAACATGTCGTTGGTAGTTTATTTTACTCCAACTTCAAGGTAAATAACTTGTCCCTTAACTTTTATTGCTTCTAATAAAAACACGTCTGACGAAGGTTGTGTTTATGTAGAGCATGCTATTGAGCAAAGCCTTGCAAATGCAGCAAGACCTTGAAGATAAAAAGCATGAAGTTATAATTGGAAATTTGGAAAACAAAATAAAGGAGCAATCAGATGCTTTTGAGAAAAAGAACTTTGAGCTCCAGGCAGCCGAAGGTTTACTGGCGGAAGCTGAAGCAAAAATATCAGAACTGAACACAAAGCTTCTCCGCCAGTCTGAGCAGTTCGAACGGGAAAAACAAGATCTCAATGCAAAACTTGAAGCCGAAGCTCAGCAAAATTCGGATTTGAGAAAACTACTGACAAATCTTCAAGAAAAATGCCTGGAATTTAGCAACAAGTGCATTCAACGACTAAGAAAGATTTTTTACTCGGTTGGAGCTAGCAGCGAAAAATTTACCCCATCAGCTGAAGATCTACCAAAAACCTTCGAACACATTGAGGGGGAGATTGACGAGCTCGACGAAGTCATAGCTGGGCATGGTGACTTCTGTGCCTGGGTGGCTTCTCGAGGGACTGCTGCAGCCTTCATGAAGGCTGGCTGTGATCATGGGAAAATTGTTAATAGGCCAAATTTTACTTTGTCACCATCAATCTTGGATGACATCCCTGATCTCGCCCGAAGCATCTCGAATCGATTTGTAAAAATGATATGGACAAAAGGTGGTCGAGAGAAAGCTGGAGACGAAGCTCGTAGCCACCTTGATCCAGTAAGAAATCATACTTTGTGCTTACCTTTTCTTGTAAACTTGATTCTGACTTCCAACGACCTTATTCATGTAGAATGACGAAGCCGAAGCTGATGATCAAAAATAACGCCGAAGCCGAAGCTCCTTGGAGATTTAGATAGTAGACTGCAGACAATACTTGAAAAACTTTTGAGATAACTTTTATAAATGTAAACAAAAACTTGTTTTTAATGTATGCTGTTCATACCTTGTAATATATCCTTAACCTTTCACTGATGTATGATAAATGCTTCGATGTGGACGAAATTTCCTTTTTTGAGCCGAAGGCGAAAAAACACCTTCCCTTCTTTTCGTACGCAACGAAGCATAGAAAACAATATTTTCCTTTTCTTCGAAGCTCTCCTTCGTAGAAAACAACATTTTCCTTTTTTCCCTTCTTGCCGAAGCAACCATTTTATGCGATGAAGATGATTATCCTACATATGCCTAGATGAATGTTTATGAATGCAAATGCTATGATGTAATGTGATGTGCAAATGAATGGCCAAACACGTATCCGAAGCCATATTCATAGCTATTATTTTCTTAAAAACATTCACACCGCAGCTCTGCATTCCCTTAGGAACGACTTTGGAGCTTCTTCGCCTTTACTTTTGGCGGAATCAGCGTTGACTTTTCGCTGTAAGCTCTGCATTCCCTTAGGAACGTCTTTGGAGCTTCTTCGCCTTTTACTTAGGCGGTATAAGCTCTGCATTCCCTTAGGAACGTCTTTGGAGCTTCTTCGCCTTTTACTTAGGCGGTATAAGCTCTGCATTCCCTTAGGAACGTCTTTGGAGCTTCTTCGTTTTTACTTTTTGGCACTCGATGGTGCGCTCTCAGCTTTTACATTTACATTCTTTGGGGGATTTTACTCTTATAAGACTAGAAAAGGAAATTACATATGCTGGCCCCATTAAAAACCTTTCTCCCCCTTTGGAAAGGAAAAGGGTGCCATGAAAGAAAAAATAAAAATATGAAAAAATTACATCGAATTATACATAATATCGCCGAAGCTCATCCGCATTCCAAGATCTAGGAATGTCATTGCCGTCCATATCTTTCAATCTGTATGAACCGGGCCTTGACGAAGATGCTACTAAGAAAGGCCCGTCCCATTTCAACTGCAATTTGCCCACTGTTTCCGGGTTGGCCACCCTCCGAAGCACCAAGTGCCCCGGCTCAATATTTTTTAGCCGAACCTTTCTATCCCGCCATTTGACTGTTTCAGCTTGATATTTATTAATATTCTCCACGGCTTGCAGTCTGATCCCTTCTAAAGCATCTTTTTCTATAGAATAAGCAGCTTCGGAATCTGATTCTGCCGAAGCTACTATCCTTATTGATCCGGCTTTAGCTTCCTCTGGAGTTATTGCTTCGTCACCGAATAACAACTTAAATGGAGTGAAGCCTGTAGACCTTGATGTTGTCGTATTGTGGCTCCACACCACTTTGGTTAGCTGTTCTGGCCATTTTCCTCTAGGTTGATTGAAGATTAGCTTCATTATTCCTGTCATTATAATGCCGTTGGCTCTTTCAACGAGTCCATTTGACTCCGGGTGCCTGACTGATGCAAAATGGATCTTCGTACCAATTTGGTCACAGAAATCCCTGAAAGCTTCGGAGTCAAACTGTGTTCCGTTGTCCACAGTGATAGCCTTTGGCACCCCGAAACGACAAACAATATTCTGCCAGAAAAACTTTTGGACGGTAGCCGAAGTTATTGTGGCTAAAGGCTTCGCCTCAATCCATTTAGAAAAATATTCCACAGCTACCACAACATATCTCAGGTTCCCTTGGGCCGGTGGTAACGGACCTAACAAGTCAAGGCCCCACCTTTGCAATGGCCAAGTGGGTTGTATGAGCTGTGTCAAGGACGAAGGTTGTTTTTGATCTCTTGCACATTTCTGACAACCTTCGCACTTTTGAACCAATTCTGCTGCATCCGAAGCTGCCTTCGGCCAATAAAATCCTTGACGGAAAATTTTTCCAAGTAACGACCTAGATCCGATGTGAGATCCACACAGGCCTGCATGTATTTCTTTCATTAACTCTATACCTTCGGTTCTGGATAAGCATTTGAGCAACGGAGCACAAACTCCATGTTTGTACAACTCCCCTTCTATCATGACATATGGACGAGCTCTTGCCTCTATTCTCTTGTTATAAGCTTCGTCATCTCAAAGAAATTTACCCTGAAGGTAAGAGATGATCTCAGTTCTCCAATCTTCGCTAAAAACAGGAGATATATTAAGAACTGCTCTTTCAAGGAGTTCCACCGAAGGTGCTTTTATTGTTTCAAAGAACACATCCGAAGGTAAAGGCAGCCCCTGTGCTGCTGACTTAGCTAGCAGATCAGCATGCTCATTTTGTCCTCGAGGGATATTCTTGACAGAAAACCCTTCGAAGGAAGCTTCGACTCTTCGAACCATATCCAGATATTTTTCAAGCTTCGGATCCTTAGCCTTACAACTTTTGTCAATATGACCCGAAACAACCTGGGAATCAGTTTTAAGTATGGCCCTTCTGATTCCCATTGCTTTTAACTTCCGAAGACCTAAGATCAATGCTTCGTACTCAGCAATGTTATTTGTGCAATTAAAATCAAGTTTTGCCGCATAACAGGTTTTGACTTTGGAAGGTGAAACCAACACAGCAGCCGCTCCTGCTCCGAAGGTTCCCCAAGATCCATCACAAAACACTATCCAGGCTTCGTTGTCTTTATTTGTTTCCTCCTCCTGAGCCCCTGGTGTCCAATCAGCAATAAAGTCTGCCAGTGCCTGCGACTGAATCGAAGATCTATGAACATATTCAATACAAAATTCATTGAGCTCTGCAGCCCATTTTCCAATCCTTCCAGTAGCTTCTCTGTTCCTCATAATATCCTTCAGAGGTTGTGATGAAGGAACAATTATGTTGTAAGCTTGGAAATAGTGCCGAAGCTTCCTGGAGGCCATCAAGACAGCATACAGTATCTTCTCCAACTCTGTATAATTTTTCTTTGATAAACTAAGGACCTCGGAAACAAAATATATTGGGGCCTGCCTTTTGACTTGACCATCAAGCTTCTCCTGAACAAGCGCTGCACTTACCGCTGAGTGCGAAGCTGCCACATATAACAATAAAGGAGCCCCTGGCATTGGTGGAGTCAATGTTGTTAGATCTATCAAATACTGTTTCAGTTCTTCGAAAGCCTTCTGCTGGATTGGTCCCCATTGAAAGACTTCGGCCGACTTCAGCACTTCGAAGAATGGTAAATTTCTCTCTGCTGATCTGGATATGAATCTATTGAGAGATGCCAACCTTCCTGTCAATCTTTGAGCCCCCTTCTTTGTAGTTGGTGGCTCCATCCGAAGTATAGCTTCAATTTTACTTGGATTGGCTTCAATTCCCTTTGTTGAAACCAAGCATCCAAGAAATTTCCCCTTCTTCACTCCGAAGACACATTTTTCTGGATTTAACTTTAAGCCAGCTTGCCTGAAACTGGCGAAGGTCTCCTGCAGATCAGCAATATGATTCTCCTGCTTCGTGCTTTTGACAATGATGTCATCAACATAAGTTAACACATTTCTGCCTATTTGAGATTGAAGAACCTTCGCAGTCATTCGGCTGAAACTTCCTCCAGCATTTTTGAGCCCCTCAGGCATCCGAAGATAGCAATATGTGCCACTTGGAGTGATGAAGCTAGTCTTCGGCTCATCTTCCTTCTTCATCCAAATTTGGTGATAGCCGGAATAGCAGTCTAACAGACTCATGAGCTCTGACGAAGCTGCTGCATCAACTAAAGAGTCTATCCTTGGTAGTGGGAATTCATCCTTCGGACAAGCCTTGTTAAGATCTGTAAAATCGATGCACATTCGCCACTTGCCATTGGCCTTTTTTACCATAACAGTGTTAGCCAGCCATTCTGGGTACTTCACTTCTCTAATAACTCCTGCACTGAGGAGTCTTTTGACTTCGTTGCGAGCACCTTCGGCCTTATCATCTGACATTTTCCGAAGCCTTTGCTTTCTGGGTCTGAAGGATGGATCGACATTGAGCGAGTGCTCAATAACATCCCTATTAACTCCGCATAGATCATTGGCTGACCATGCAAAAACATCTTTGTTATTGAACAAAAACCTTATCAAGGTTTTTTCCTGCTCTTCGGATAACTGAGAGCCTAACAGCACCTTCTGCTCTGCTATGTCCTCACATAAGAGCATAGGCTTCGGCTGATCTGCTGAAGCTGCTTTCTCCCTTCTGAATTTGTACTGTTCACAAGCTTCAGCTCCATCTATGTTATGGATTGCTTTTGAGTCAGTCCAATTGCCTTCGGCCCTTCTTGCAGCTTCCTGACTTCCATGGATAGCAATGGGTCCCTGATCCGAAGGTATCTTCATGCAAAGATAGGCAGGATGAAGGATTGCTTCAAAGGCATTGAGAGTACCACGACCAATAATTGCATTGTAAGGATATTCCATGTCAACAATGTCAAACACAACTTGTTCAGTTCTAGTGTTGTTGATGAATCCGAAGGTCACTGACATGGTGATCTTGCCCAATGCTATTATCTGTCTTCCTCCGAAGCCACAGAGAGGATGTGTAGCATCATGAATCTTATCTTCTGGCTCTTGCATTTGTCTGAAGGCTTTAGCAAATATTATGTCAGCTGCACTGCCTGTGTCAACCAAGACATTATGGACCAGAAATCCTTTGATAACACAAGAGATAACCATGGCATCGTTGTGTGGGTAATCTTTGAGCTGAAGGTCCTCTTGGGAGAAGGTAATAGGAATGTGAGACCATCTTGACTTGATGAAGGGTCCTTGCACCCCAACATGTTGTACCCTTCTCTGTGCTTCCTTCTTTTGTTTCTTGTTAGCTGGCTCTGAGGACGAGCCACCTGTGATCGGGAGCACCAGCTTCGGGCCCGAAGCAGCTCCAGCTTGGTCGTTGAATGAAGCCATCAGCTCAAAAAGTGGAAGTGAGTTCACCGGAGGTGGGCGCCAATGTTGGGGACTTGTTCTCAAATGCTATGAATTAAGAACAAGGCAACATAAAATGTTAAATGATACTGTCCTTCGTCCGTGAAGCATTATTCCTTTGAGGATAATGGGTCTAGGACGAAGGTTGATAAAAGTCTTATTACGAAGTTGAACCTTCGTAATAAACTTTCAATAAACATTGTAAGATAATACAAAATAAAAGGTATAAAACGGATAAATGTTTCACAGATACATTATATCATATTCACTTAACACATTGAATCATTAAATACAATAATACCTATGCCTTGACAAAGGTTGTATTCCGAGAGATGCGATTGCAAAAATCAGAATGCGTGAACAGTAACGGAATACTGTTCACTATTTATAGGCACAGGACACAGCCTGTGAGGAATTACAAGTATGCCCCTTATAAAAACTTACAACATTGACTCAGACATTTATGGACTAAAAGGTCATTCTATCTTTAAGTCGGTTTGCAATGCCGAAGCTTTACGAAGAGGGATCTTCGGCTATCTTATACAAACAGCTTCATCCGAGGATCGCTTCTCCCTATAAGACCTTCGGCGACGAAGCATGGACCCAACAGAGGGTGTCCCAAATCTGTTTGGCGTTGTCCAAGCCGCTAACCTTGTTATATTCATCTCTGCATAGAGATGCTAGTAGCACAGTAGTGGCTTGGGCATTTTTATGAATTTGCTCATTTATGAAAACGGGATTGTCAGTACTATCAAAATGCATTCCATTTTCAACAATCTCCCAGATACTAGGATGGAGGAAAAATAAATGACTATGCATTTTATGACTCCAGAAAGAATAGTCTTCTCCATCAAAGTGTGGGGGTTTCTCAAGTGGAATTGATAGCAAATGAGCATTTGAATTGTACGGAATACAGGAATAATCGAAGGAATAGTTTTGTTTAACCGTTTTCTTCTTTGACGAGGAGTCATCGTCGTCGTCCCTTGGTGAAGAAGAAGATGCATCGCTGTCGTAGTAGATGATCTTCTTGATGCGTCTCTTCTTCTTCCCGTCCCTCTTCTTGTGACTCGAGCCTGAGTCTGTAGGCTTGTCGTCTCTTGGCTCGTTGAAGAGGGACTCCTTCTCCTTGTCGTTAATCACCATCCCCTTACCCTTATGATCCATCTCTTCGGGCGGTTAGTCCCTTAAGTGAAGAGTACGACTATGATACCAGTTGAGAGCACTTAGAGGGGGGTGAATAGGTGATCCTGTAAAATTTAAACACTAAATAGCCACAAACTTGATTGTTAAGGAGTTAGTGAAATCAAGTGGCTATGGAACACGCTCGTGCGAACAAAGCAATCACAAGAAGTAACACACAAGACACGCGATTTTTATCCCATGGTTCGGCCAAGTAACACTTACCTACTTCCACATTGTGGTGTCCCAATGGACGAGGGTTGCACTCAACCCCTTTCAAGTGATCCAATGATCAACTTGAATACCACGGCTTTCTTCCTTATAGTTTTTTCTCCCGTTTGCGAGGAATCTCCACGAGTTGGAGCCTCTCACCCTTACAGTGATGATCACAAAAGAAACACAGAAGTAAGGGAGGAAAAAGCAACACACACAAGATTCAATCCGCAGCACACACATGCACACAAGCCAAGACTTGAGCTCAAATCACAGCACAGAGAGTACGCAACTCAAATGGAGCTCAAATCACTAACACAATCGATCAAATGCGTGGAGACGGAGTCTGGGAGTCTTAGAATGTTTCTTGTAAGCTTGGTGTTTTGCTCCATGCGCCTAGGGGTCCCTTTTATAGCCCCAAAACAGCTAGGAGCCGTTGGAGATAAATCTTGGAAGGCTAATCTTGCCTTCTGTCGGGTGGTGCACCGGACAGTCCGGTGCACCACTGGATAGCTACTGTAGCAGTCTGGTGCGCGATTTCCTTCCAAATCGGGCGCATCCGATCGTTGCTCCTCGGGGCTGGATGGCGCACCGGACAGTCCGGTGCACCTAGCCGACCGTTGGAGCAAGCGATGTGTCGCGCACTGATCGCGCGGACGACTGTTGCCGCTGGCGCCGTTGGCTCACCGGACAGTCCGGTGCACCACCGGACAGTCTGGTGAATTTTAGCCACGTCACCTTTTTCTTTTCCCGAGAGCGACGAGTTCGTCGCGGATGACTCACCGAACAATCCGGTGCACCACCGGACAGTCCGGTAAATTATAGTCGTACGACTCCGACGTTTTCCGAGAGCAGCTAGTTCACCGGAGGCTCACCTGGGGCACCGGACAGTCAGGTGTGCCAGGCCGAGCTGGAGCACAGCCAACTCTTTTTCAATTCGTTTCTTTTCTTCTTGGCACTGTTTCTAGCACTTAGACAAACATGTTAGTACTCAAAAACAATTCACTAAGTCTAGAAACATACCTTTTTTATTTTCACTTCTTGCTTGTTTAGCACATAAGAGTTCAAAACATTTGTGTTAGGCATTTAATCACCAAAACAATTATAGAAATGGCCCAAGGGCACATTTCCCTTTCACTCATAATATTATCAAGCATCATCCTAAGATTTTCTAAAGTTTTCCTTCTTTCTATATATATATATATATATATATATATATATATATATATATATATATATATATATATATATATATATATATATATATATATATGGTCAGGTAACAGAAAATGTATATATGCAAATAATATATTACATGGAAGCAAACTTTTTTTTTGGGGAAAATACATCTTTCCATGAATGGCCGGAGGACAAATCACATAAGCAATGGAGAAAAAATCCTGGAGCAGCATCAAAGGGGAGTGGCATAAAGCAATCAGACTTGCAGTAGCATACATAGCATTTAACCGGCAATACTCACCAACCGGCGGCCAGCGAGAAGCTAGCAGCATCCAGATGGGGAATGACGATGTGGACGGATTTGCTCCAAAAGAAAGGAATGGGTCTCGTGCGGCGAGCTCGTAGAGGCACATGGTCTACACCAGCCATCATCTCTTCTCACCTGTGCTTCTTCTTCACCGGGCGATGACCTCGACGGCGAGCACACCTCATGGCGCTGCCGCTCCGCCTCGTTCGGCGCTGACGCCGCGATCGTCTTGCGCTTCTCCTCGGGCTTGTTGTCAGCCGAAATTGTAGCTCTGGCGCCCTGCTGGTTAGGCGTTGACGTCCGCAGGCACCAGCTCCGGCGATAGCTCCCACTAGCGTGGGCGAGGATGATGGCGAGGAGAGGAAGGGGAAGAAGTTGTCGACGAGTGGGCGAGAGGAGGGGACGACAATGAGGATTACCGGCGGGGTGGTGGCGACGACGAACGGCAGCCGCGGACCCACGGTGGTGACTGGTGAAGCACCTGGGACAAGGCGGCGGCGCCCCTCCGGCGCGAACGCGAGGAAGACGCGTACAATTTCTGTATATTTTATTTTTTTCTGTCCCCATCTCAAACTCTCTCGAAGACGTGTCGGCTGGCAGCCAGCCCTTATTTTTTGTCATAGCGGTGGGCGACCTAGAAGTCTCCAGGTCTCTACCGAAGAGTCCAAACGACAGCTGCAGGAAAACGACCTTTTCGCCCCTGCGCTTTGTTTCGTTGCCTTCGCGTGCTTTTCCAACCGCTGATGCGTAATCTAATGGACAATGTTTTTTAGCCGATGTGGATAGGCTAACTGACGTCGTTTTGAACCGGCTTTGTATATAAAGAAATTCATTTTTTTAATATTAACCGTGGGAGTAAAACAGAGCAGTCAGGATGTCCACGTCTTCCAGTTTTCTCTGCGTCGTCCGATGGCAAATCAATGGCCGGCCTACCACCTGCTAGCTTCCTTCGTCTCTGGCCGTCGCTGTCCAACATAAGGGTCCCACCTGCTTTCACTACACGACCGGGGGCTGCTAGAAGCTTCTTCATTTCTCCATACCTGTTGCTAGCCAACGTGTGGGTCCCATCTAGATTCCAACTCCTCCTATAAAATGTCCATTGCTCGTTGCTTCGCGGACGCAAAGCTACTCATTTAGAACATCCACGTCGTTTCTTTTATTTTGCGTCATCGGATAGAGCATGGACCGTCGCAGTGACAGGAAACGTGGGGCAGCTGCTAGAAGCCTCGTGAGGCCGATTTTGTGCAGGCATCTGAGCTCAAGAATGGGACTCAAAAGCTAATACTCATGGAAAAATTACGGTCATTGAGTGAGACACTATTTAGACCTGACGTTGGTGGTTTATCGCACGAGGGACGAGAAGATTCAGATTATGGCGATGAAATGGAATTGGATGAGACAACGGTATCTGGTCATGAAAGCCGAGAGCCGAGAGAATGATCAAGGTGTCTTCCGAGGTACTTTAATAAGTTTCTAATTTCATCAAAGAGAGGATCAAACTATTCAAAAAGATGATTATGTTTTTCACGTGTTCTTTTTTCCCTTTATTCCTACTACCGTTTCTTTATGTACCTAATAACGCGCATGTATTTAATGCTATTGGCCGGCCTCTTACATGGATTTTCAGAAATTGCGGAATGCAGTTAGATGTTGCCATTGATATAGAAAGAACAAAGATATATTGCACACTGCAATGTACGACCAGATATAAATTAAAACAAGCCAGTTTTTTATTGGTGAGCAAGGTTAGGCTATTGTTTTCTATAACATTTTACATGTAAATATCTATTAAATCAACTTCTATCATTCATCTTTCCAATTCTATTATTATTGATAGATACAATAAAAATGTTGTTTAACTTAGTTATAATTAAGAACACGCGCTGGCGCGTGCCAATTTACCAGTAATAATTTAACCAGGAGGAAAAACAATACGGTGCGTTCTTAGCTTGACCTCTGACGTGGCCACAACGTCAGAGCTAACTTGGCTTTACATGCGGTAACAGTAGTGGGCCTAATTTTGAGCTACTTTTGCTCAAATCACTCTAAAAGCGCTTCCTTACCACCTCAGCAGCCCACTACGGCCCCTTCCAGGCTTCCACTGTTTACATTGCACCCGTCACTCCGTCAGACGGCGCCGCCTGTGGTCCGCCGTCTGCGGCGATCCAAGTCGGGATCGCACGGGGCGCAAACATCACCAAATTCCGCACCATTTCTGCCCCAACCCAATCAGTCACACCGACGGACCCTAACCATCGACGGTGAACCCACTGTGGAAATGGAGCGAGTCGAGGAGGTGGAGGAGGCGGCCGAGGCAATGGAGCGAGTCGAGGAGGTGGAGGAGGGCGGCGACCCCGCCGAGGCAATGGAGAGGAGGCGGAGGCCGAAGAGAGGATCGTTGTATGGCCTTAGGATTTAGGAACAAAGTTTTGGGATGAATCATCTTTTCACTCTACGCCATGCATGGGGAGGATCCGAGGATACAAGGGATCTGGGGCAAGGGCTGCATGGAGTTCAGGCCGGAGCGGAGCGGTGGGTGTCCAGGAGTGACCGCCTGCGGCACGAGCCGAGCTACAAGTTCCTGTCCTTCAACTCCGGGCCCAGGAGCTGCATCGGCAAGGACGTCAGCCTCAGCAACATGAAGATCACGGCCGCGTCCACCATTCACAACTTCAAGGTCGAGCTGGTCAGGAGGGGGCACGAAGTGACGCCGCAGAGCTCTGTCATATACTCCACACTCAGAACGGGGTGATGGTTAGTCTCAAGAGAAGGGCGGCAGCCGGCAGGTTGATCTCTGCTATCACTTATGGTGGCGAGTGCCTTTTAGTCTGACGTAGGAGAGCAAAATAGTATGTTAACTGTTGGTGTCAACGCGTGATGGCTTCTTACTCATTAATGACTCTATGCAAACTCTATCCCTGTTAGGAACAACGCAGATTTACACTCCTATTTTCTCTGTCTTTCTTCTGTGTCTATCAACCACACTCTAATCCTACACGTTCCAATGCCAACTGAATTTGGTTGGGATCATGTCAGCCTACAACAGCCCATCCCATCTTTTGTCAGAGGAGGGTACACACGGCGTACACATGATGCAGCTGACATGTGCTAACACCACGCCATAGTAGAAGGGAAAAAAAAACCCTTCCTTGTCAAGACCGAGTCTGAAGTATCGGCTTCAGATGTTACCTGTCATCGTATCACAAGCTTTCTTCGCTTCAAACGAAACATCGCCTCGCCTCCAACACGAACTTGCGTGTGCTCTCGCGGGCTCATCTGCCGTGCAACTTGGTGCTAAAAAATATGTTAACATCTGTGCTACCAAACAAATACGCTATAAATAAAATTTGAAGTATTTAATGAAACTAGCTTTATGTTTTCCATCGGATTCAGAATTCAGACTTAGGTAGACCTAGGTGATATATACAAGTGATTTAACTGTACGATAATATATCTTTGAGGCCATTAGGTAACCTTTCCTCATCACAAGAAGCTTCACTCGATCGGTATACCAACAAGGTTTATTCTATTGCCATATTCAGATATAACTAAGAACTTTTAACTGTTACACTAGAAGGGCTAGTTTGTGAGCAAGGAAATGAGACGAGATTGAGGGGGCTAAAATCCTCTTCTATTCAAAACTGAAAAAGAGGGCGGCGGGGTCACGGGGAGGAGGAGGGACAAGGGATGTACAAATAATAATATCCATTAAATTTGAGTGACTAAGAAAGATATGTTATCATGCGATCTAACATCTGATTTTGATGGTGCGTTAAGTCTAAATGTAATTTGTTTAGTGGATTTAGTAGAGGTTACGAGTGTTTGATGATTTGGTTGTATGAGTTCTACAAAGTTTAAACTAGTGGATTATATAGTGGTGTAGATAGATTAGTTGCAAGAGTACAGGATTTGAACACATGAATATTTACGTGTACATTTGTGGATCAACCCGTATTTCTGCCGATCTCTGTTGATGGCGAATTCAGTATGATGACATATGGGTTAGAAGAAAGGATTACCCTCTCCCTTTTCTTGCCATGTCAGCTCAGGAACCTTGCCGTGCACCAGATGACAAAAACTTACACCTAAACCCAAACCCCTCACAAGTCACAAGTCACCTATATAAACGTCACAAGCATCAATCTGTCTTGCTACCACGCTAGCCAAAAATCGATTGAAAAAAGGTACCCCAAGAACCCAAAGTCACAAGACACTTTAGGCACTTCATTCAGCTTCAAGAAAGCGGAGCAATGGAGATGGTGCCATGGCTTCTCGGCTTCCTCGGCAGGTACCCGGAGCTCATGGTGTCCCTCGCTTGCTTCCTCCTGCTGTTTCGTAGGCTGAACCAGCGGGACGGGCTGCCGACGAACTGGCCGGTGGTTGGCGCGCTCCCGGCGATCACCGTCAATGCCGGGCGCATGCACGAGTGGGTGACGGAGTTCCTGCGCGCCGCGGGGCTGTCGTACGTCATGAAGGGCCCGTGGGGATCGCCGGTGGACGTGATCATGACGGCCGACCCGGCCAACGTGGCGCACGTGTTCACGTCCAACTTCGGCAACTACCCCAAGGGCCAGGAGTTCGCCGCGCTGTTCGACGTGCTCGGCGACGGCATCTTCAACGCCGACGGCGAGTCGTGGGCGTTCCAGAGGCGCAAGGCGCACGCGCTGCTGTCGGACGCGCGGTTCCGCGCGGGGGTCGCCGCCAGCACCGCGCGCAAGCTCCGCGACGCTCTCGTGCCGCTCCTCGACGGCATCGCCGCGTCGGGCGCGGTGGTGGACCTGCAGGACGTGTTCGTGCGCCTCACCTTCGATCTCACCGCCATGTTCGTGTTCGGCATCGACCCCGGCTGCCTCGCCCCTGACTTCCCCTACGTCCCGTTCGCCGCCGCCATGGACACCGTCGAGGAGGTCCTGTTCTACCGGCACGTCGCGCCCGTGCCGTGGCTGATGCTCCAGAAGTACCTCAGGACTGGGCACAGCAAGAAGATGTGGAACGCTCGACGGGTGCTCGACGCGTCCATCGCCGAGTTCATCTCGCTCCGGCGAGAGCGCGCCGCCGAGGCCGAGGCCGAGGCCGACCTGCTCACGTCGTACCTGGCGTGCCACGACGAGATAGGCAAGTCCGGCGCCGAGCTCGAGCGGTTCTTGCGCGACACCACGCTTAACCTCATGGTCGCCGGCCGGGACACGACGAGCTCGGCCTTGACGTGGTTCTTCTGGCTTCTGACCAAGCACCCGGACGTGGAGGCCAAGGTCCTCGAGGAGCTCCGCGCGCACCCGCCGTTGTCCGGCGCGGGAGGCCATCGCACCGCGGCTGAGCTGAAGCAGCTGGTGTACCTGCACGCGGCGCTGTCGGAGTCGCTCCGGCTGTACCCGCCGGTGCCGTTCGAGCACAAGGCGGCGGCTCGGACGGACACGCTGCCGAGCGGCGCGCGCGTGGGGCCCTCCCGGCGTGTGATCGTGTCGTTCTACTCGATGGGGCGCATGGAGGCGGTGTGGGGCAAGGACTGCTCGGAGTTCCGGCCGGAGAGGTGGCTGACCGCGGCGGGGCGGTTCCGGCACGAGCCGTCGTACAAGTTCGTGGCGTTCAACGTGGGGCCCCGGACGTGCCTCGGCAGGGACCTGGCGTACTCCCAGATGAAGGCCGTGGTCGCCGCCGTGCTGCCGCGGTTCAGGGTGGAGGTGGACGCCGGCGCCGTGGTGCGGCCCAAGTTGTCCATCATACTCCACATGAAGGACGGCCTCAAGGTGAGGGTGCACAAGAGAGAAGAAGATGGCCTATGTTAAGTGCAATACTGCACTAATCTTTGTTGCTAATAATAATGTTGGTCGACTTGTACGTCGTCGTGTCAACTATTCTCAAAACTCAAAAGCATGCATGATAGTACGTGTAGAGTGCACATTTGCATTGCAGATGTGTTGCATGTGTGCCTCGATCACAAGCTACGTGATTGCTCCACCGAATGCATCGAGGCCCACCGTGTCCAGTTGAACCGTGTGGCGCACGTGAATGGTTACCTGCACGCGTACGAGACCAGCCTGCACGCTCAGATGTAACACAAGTGAAAATGTGCCTGGTCACCTGTATGAGTAGGGACGCAGGGACGAAGCTTCACTAGCCATCCAGGCCGCCACGAGCCGGGCGCCCACGAGCCCAGAAACCAATCATGCCGAAGACGTCTCTGCATGTTGTGCGTGCATACGCATGAGGTGTGAAATCTACATGAGGTGTGAAGTCTGCAAGAGAAGGGCATGTGTACCTTTGCTACAGTTTACGCTAAAACTCACAAACAGTAAAACAAAAAATTTCTGACAGTCTAAACTCTAAACCCTGGAAAATAAGCTCTATACTCGTACTCTGGTCATGAATGAATAAATGATCTGTTGCATGAGTTCCTGATCTTATATAAAGAAATATGTGTATGCATAATATATCTCTCAAACTATATATGGTTAGAAATCTAAAAATTCTATGAGCAGATCTATGTTAAAGTATCTTTATTTAAATCTATTTCTAACAGAAAATAGCGGCTTTCCGGCCGTATGTGTCGTTTTGATGATTGTATGAATGTCCTAGTTATCGGTGGCTGGAATAATACTCCGTCCGTTCTAAAATATAATTTGTTTTATCTTTTTAGTTAATTCATACCATAGACAATGTATTTGTTCTATAAAAATTGAGAGCTAAAATGACTAATATTTTGAGAGGAAGAGAGTATGTATTACATTATTTTTTCTAAGATTAGATAAAGAGACAATTCCTTATTTGACTCTAGTTCCAGATTTATTTCTTGATTATTAAAATATAAATATTTTTCTATTTGACACTAAATATAAATTTGGTTCCCTGAATAACATTACCATTATTTTTGACATTTAACGGTGCTAACTTTTATGTGAAAAAATAATTTTATCCCTATTAAATAATTATTTAATAAATTATTTAGATATGAATACTTGTAATAAAAACAGCAGCATTATATTTTTAGTAAAAAAAATCCAGCATGAATTTCCTTACTATCTGGCACAAATACATGACATATGCCATACATAATTGGATCACAATAAAATCAAGTTCAAGTTCACATGTATGTGCACACACACATGTTCACATCCACATGTAATATAGTTCAAGTTCACATCCACATCCATATCCACATGTAATATAGTTGAAGTTCACACACGTACATGTGTTTGTGCACATAAATAGACAAAATAGGCATAAACATCAAGTTCCATCCATAAGCTTAGCCTTTTCTTGCTCCTTGTGCTCACTGCAGGGCTGGCAGAGTCAACCATTCTGTTTGTCATGCCCATTGCAGGGATATCAAATTTAACCATATGGATTTTTTACGGGCTCTATTGTCCTTTTGGAGACTTGCTTCATGGGCATATATAGGATCAAGTTGGTTTGAGTCACCTCTTGATTTGCATCTATACATGTATGGCAATAGTATTGTCGGGTACCGTAATTAGGGGTACCCAACACTCCTAATCACGGCTGGTAAACACCCTCATACCAACTGACGGGCACAGTTCAAGTCAAGGCTTCGTCTACCCAAGGGATGCGATATCGCCCGAGCCCAGCCTCGGGCAGGAGCAGTAGTCCTAGACGAATTCACGCCTCGCCCGAGGACCTCCTCAGGCAGCGGGAACACCCTCGGCTCTCCCGAGGCCCGGCTCGGGCAGGCTTCGCTGTGAAGCAACCTTGGCCAGACCGCCTCACCAACCGACCGCTTCGCAGGCGCATTCAATGCAGGGGTTGCCTGACGCAGTATCCTGACACACGCGACTCAGTCGACCAGGCCGAAGTGACCGCAGTCACTTCGCCCCCCTTTTACTGTCCGATCTGACGGGAAAACAACGCCGCTCGCCCCGCTCCGACTGCCGTGCCAACCACCCAGGCGAAGCTGACAACAAGTCACGATCAACCACCAAGTTCGGCCTCGGGCGCAGCAGGAAGCTCCGCCTCGCCCGACCTCAGGCTCCGGCCTCGGAAGGAAGTCTCCGCCTCGCTCGACCCTCGGTCTCGAGAGGAATCGCGTCCTCGCCCGACCCCGGCCTCGGCCTTAGGAGAAGTCCCCGCCTCGCCCGACCTTGGGCTCGGACCGACCGCGCCAACAGGGGATACATCATTACCCTATCCGTAGCTAGCTCAGGCTAGAAGGAACAAGACCAGCGTCCCATCTGGCTTACCCCGGCGACGGGTAATGATGGTGCCCCACGTGCAACCATGACACCGGTGGCTCTCAGCCCCTGACGGCAGCAAGGAGACATCAGCAGGATCCTTGCCGCACCGCCAGCTGTGCTTCACAGGGCTCAGGCGCTTCTCCGACGGCCACGTTATCATGTACGCAGGGCTCAAGCTCTCCCCCGACAGCCACGTTGGCATGTACATAGGGCTTAGGCATTTCTCTGCCAGACACGTTAGCGCATTGCTACATCCCCTATTGTACATCTGGACCCTCTCCTTGCATCTATAAAAGGGAGGTCCAGGGCCTTCCCGGAAAAAGGGGAAGGAGGGTTCGCGCGGGGGAAGGAGCGAACGAACAGGCTCCCTCTCCCTCTCCCTCTCGCGATGTGCTTGTAACCCCTACTACGAGCACCCTGGTGCAGGATAATACAAGGCTTGTCTCGCCTCCTGTGTTCCATCTCGCACCAACCCATCTGGGCAGGGGCACGCAACGACAATTTTACTCGTCGGTCCAGGGACCCCCTAGGTCCGAAACGCCGATAGTTGGCGCGCCAGGTAGGGGGCTGCTGCATGTTAACGAACACTTTCCCGTTGAGTTCTAGATGGGGAGTCTTCAGCAACCTCTTTAGCCCGGGACAGTGCTCCACTTCGGGAGTCTCGAGTTCATGTCCATCGAAGGTAGCTACAACATGGTAATCCTCCCTCCACGGCACAGCGACAACGACAGTCAACGACTCGCTTGGCGGAGGCAACCTCCACGGCGGCATCTCCCCATGGCGGAAGAGGAGCATTCCAATCATCCCCGCCACCCTCCTCACCGGAGGAGGCGGAGACGGGGCAACCATGGCCACGCAGGAGGCGGCACCTTATCGGCTGTCGGACCGGATCGAGCCAACGACGCTGGCACTCCTCCGGGGGACATGTCGGGTGTTGTCCTCACGCCTGGGACAACGGCGAGCGCCGCTTCCCCGCAATGTGCTAGCCCCGAGCAGACCGACAACGCCAACACCCTCGCCGAGGACCTGCTGGGCGTCACCCTCGTGCCTGAGATGACGGTGCGTTCCGTCCCCGACATGACTTCACCACCGTCCATCGACCAAAAGGTACCGTCCGTATTCCATCCTGTTCCCTTTCGATTCAGCTTCGATCCACCTAGCGACCCCGCTACGGTGAGCGCTTTCGTAAAGGCGTATCCAAACCTTCCGGGGTACCGTATGTGGTCGACTTGGGACCGTCTGACAGCCGTCTCAACCTTCGGACCGGTGGGTTCCGAGGAAGAGGACGACCCCGACTTCGGTTGGGAATTCTCTGGCCTCAATGACCCTGGTGCCATGCGGGACTTCATGTCCACATGTGACCACTGCCTCTCCGGTTGTTCTGACGATGGCCACAGCCTTGACAACGAGGGTTACGACCTAAGTCGCGAATGTTTCCACATCGATCAGGGAGATCACAACGAAGGCAACCACCTCGGTATGTCAGAGGTTGACGATCCCCTAGGCCCGCATCTCGCGTTGACATCCCGCGGGAGCTAGCTGTGGTTCCAGTCCCTGCGGGGGGTCGGGACACACAGCTCGAGCAAATCCGTGAGATGCAGGCCCGGGTCGAAGGGGAAGCAGGCCGACTTGTGCAGCTCTGACAGAACATCAAACAGGAGTGGGCAGGCCGAACACTCGCCGGAGGAGCCTGTCATCGGCCCCGGGACATCCAACGCCACATCGTCGACAATGCCAGGGCAGCGCTGCACCTGGCCGTCAGCGGGTCCGGCCAGGACCTAGCTGCAGCGGTGATGCTACTTCGAACCATGCCGGAGCCATCCACCACCGAGGGACGACGTATCCAGGGCGAACTCAAGGATCTCCTGGAAGGCGCCGCAGTTCGACGAGCCGAGAGCTCCGCCTCCCGGAGGCGAGCTGACCCCTCGGAGCATCACGCGATGTCCTCCCGACGCATGCGGGAGGCCTCGGTCCATCTCGAGCGCACGTGGGATGAGGCACCCGCCGCCCAGGATCGCCTCGGCAACGAGCATCACCATCGCGACCATCGAGCCTGCCTCGACGAGAAGGTGCGCCGAGGCTACCATCCCAGGCGTGGGGGACGCTGCGACAGCGAGGAGGATCGGAGTCCTTCGCCCGAGCCACCCGGTCCATGAGTCTTCAGCCGGACCATACGACGAGCGTCGTTTCCTGCCCGTTTCCGAGCCCCGACTACCATCACCAAGTACTCGGGGGAGACGAGGCCGGAGCTGTGGCTCGCGGACTACCGACTGGCATGCCAGTTGGGAGGGGCGGGCGATGACAACCTCATCATCCGTAATCTACCCCTTTTCTTCTCCGACACCGCCCGAGTCTGGCTGGAGCATCTACCTCCTGCGCAGATCTCCGACTGGGACGATCTGGTCAAGGCTTTCGTGGGAAACTTCCAAGGCACGTACGTGCGCCCTGGGAACTCGTGGGATCTCCGAAGTTGCCGCCAGCAGCCAGGGGAGTCCCTCCGAGAGTACATCCGGCGGTTTTCGAAGCAGCGCACCGAGCTGCCCAACGTTACCGACTCAGATGTCATCGGGGCTTTCCTTGCCGGCACCACTTGCCGAGACCTGGTGAGCAAACTGGGGCGCAAGACTCCCACCAAGGCGAGCAAATTGATGGACGTCGCCACCAAGTTCGCCTCGGGTCAAGAGGCGGTCGAAGCCATCTTCCGAAAGGACAAGTAGCCTCAGGGAGAGCCGAAGAAAGACGCCCCCAAGGCGTCTGCCCAGCGGGGCACAAAGAAGAAGGCCAAGAACAATTTGCAAGTGAAGCGCGACGCCGCTGACGCGAATCTCGTCGCTGCGGCCGAGCATAGGAACCCTCAGAAACCTCCTGGAGGGGCCGACGCGTTCGACAAGATGCTCAAAGAGCCGTGCCCCTATCACCAGGGTCCCGTCAAGCACACCCTCGAAGAATGTGTCATGCTCTGGCGCTACTTCCACAAGGCCGGGCCCCCGGCGGAAGATAGCAAAGGCCATGACAACAACAAGAAGGAGGGCGACAAGAAAGAAGAGTTCCCGGAGGTCCACAACTGCTTCATGATCTACGGCGGGCAGGCGGCGAACGCCTCGACTCGGCACCATAAGCAGGAGCGCCGGGAGGTCTGCTTGGTGAAGGTGGTAGCGCCAGCCTACCTAGACTGGTCCGACAAGCCTATCACCTTCGACCGAGGCGACCACCTCGACTTTGTGCCAAACCTGGGGAGGTACCCGCTCGTCGTTGATCCGATCATCGACAACGTTAGGCTCTCCAAAGTCCTCATGGACGGAGGCAGCAGCCTTAACATCATCTACGCCGAGACCCTGGAACTCTTGGGGGTTGATAGGTCCGAGGTCCGGGCCGATGCGGCACCCTTCCACGGGATCGCGCCCGGAAAGCGAATCCTGCCCCTCGGACGGATCGACTTACCCGTCTGCTTCGGGACTCCCTCCAACTTCCGAAAGGAAGCTCTCACCTTCGAGGTCGTCGGGTTCCGAGGAACCTACCATGCGGTATTGGGAAGACCATGCTACGCCAAGTTCATGGCCGTCCCCAACTACACCTACCTCAAGCTCAAGATGTCGGGCCCCAACGGGATCATCACCGTCGAATCCACGTACCGCCACGCGTACGAATGCGACGTGGAATGCGTGGAGTACGCTGAGGCCCTCACCGAGTCTGAGGCCCTCATCGCCAACCTAGAACGCCTCTCCAAGGAGGTGCCCGACGCGAAGCGGCACGCCGGCAACTTCGAACCAGTCGAGGCGGTTAAGTCCGTCTCTCTCGAGCCCAGCAACAACGCCAACAAGAAAGTCCGGATCGGCTCCGAGCTCGACCCCAAATAGGAAGCAGTGCTCGTCGACTTTCTCCGCGTGAACGCCGAAGTCTTTGCGTGGAGTCCCTTGGACATGCCCGGCATACCAAGGGATGTCGCCGAGCACTCACTGGACATCCGAGCCGGCGCCCGACCCGTGAAGCAGCACCTGTGCCGTTTTGACGAAGAAAAGCGCAGGGCCATAGGCGAGGAGATCCACAAGCTACTCGCGGCAGGGTTCATCAAAGAGGTATTCCATCCCGAATGGTTATCTAACCCTGTGCTTGTGAAAAAGAAAGGTGGGAAGTGGAGGATGTGCGTAGACTACACCAGTTTAAACAAGGCATGTCCAAAGGTTCCCTACCCTCTGCCTCGCATCGACCAAATTGTGGACTCCACTGCTGGGTGCGAAACCCTGTCATTCCTTGATACCTACCCAGGCTATCATCAGATCAAGATGAAAGATGTAATACTCAAACTGTAAGAAAGTGTAAAAGGAGAAAGAGTTTTCCCTTACATATGTGTGTGTTACCTATATTCATCATTTCATGTGAAAAAACCACATTTAAACAAATAAATAATTAACAAAAGACACTCAAATGGAATATGCATCATGCCGAGGTTTTATGTTGTGTGCATTTTATGTGACAATATAAAGATAACATAATTAGAAAATATATTAAAGTCCAAGGTGGAATATGACATCTAAAAGAAATTCAAGAAACTAGAAAAAGAGAAGAAAATAAATGTAATGTGGAAGAAAATAAGTAAATAAAGACATGTGATTCCTACAATAGAGTTAGAACTCGTATAAATTGGTTGCAAGGTGAAACTCATATTCAAAATTCAAAATTGATTCAAAATAGTTATGAATAAAAACAGGAAAAAAATAATAAAAGAAAAAAAAGGGAAGCTTACCTGGGCCGACTACCCTCAATCTGGCCCACCTTCCCTTTAACCCAGCACAACCGAGTCCCTCGCCAACCGCCAGTGGGCTTGGATTTGGCCCACGCGCGGCCCAGCCGTGTACGTCCTCTCTATCGCTGCCATTTGGGCCCCAGTCGTTAGGACTGTCCCCTACCACGAAACTCCGTCGCTGATTATAACAAAACCACGGCAAATCCGGCTTTGCCCGGTCAAACGCCATCGCGCGATCCCCGTTTTTGCCCATATAAATCTAGGACCACCCTAGTCGCCAACTAAACACCGGCCGCTCCGAACTTCCTGTGCATTTATGCGAGCACCCATGACCCCCCCCCCCCCCCCGTCGTCGTGTGCGGTCGTGCAGAACCTAGGTGAGGGAGAGAGAAAATAGCTGTGTCGCGACAGGGTGAGAAACTTGTGGTCAGGAGCTCGACGGACCACCGTCGCGTGGTCAGCTGTGTTGCTCCATGGCCGGCGCGCTGTGGGGCGGATCCACCGTGACCCGTATTGCTGAGCGCAGACCGCAGAGAGAGAAGCCGTGGGCCACCAACGTCGCGTGTCATGTTCGCCTCCAGTCCAATCCTGGCGTGCGCATCGGGAGCTTCAACGACACCAATGGGGAAAACCAATCAGTGCTGCTCTCTGGTGCGGAGGTGTTGGCGGTACGACGGGGTTTCCCCATCGGCATCCTCCATGGTGGGAGTCCACCGCGGAAGGGACCCTTTGAGCTACATGCTTCGGTGAGCTACTCATGTTTCTCCTCCCTATGGTTTCTATTTTCCTTCTATACGTAGCCACACAGAGGTTGGGTAATCCTGGGTCGCTGGTAGGGATTTAGCAAGTGCTCCGGTGAGCTCTGTCTGTGCGCTAATGGCGCGGCGGCATTGCGTGGACGTCTGCGCGCCAGGGGAGGAAGACGGCTCCCGGACCGTTGATTTGAACGGAACGACTCCGATTAAATTGCGTGTACCGGTTCGATCAGTTTGCGTGACGACCATCCGATCGAGATCGGATGATGGTCATAACTCTAGGATTCATGAAACCGTGACCGCCCGATCAAGATCCAATGGCCCTGTGAAACCCTAGCGCTGTGTGTGAGCAATTTGCAAGGAAGCCCCTCGGTTTAGTTAAAACCAACCCGCCATCCACTCGTACTGTGCTCTGTGTCTTAGAAAACTTACACCGAGAACCCTGTGCTTGCCAGGAATTGACGCCCAGTCCAGAGCCTGTTGTAAATTGAATAAATTAATTAGAAAATAGATTTTAATATGAAAATAAGTGTTAAAACTTGTTTATTGCATAGACAATTCATTTTAGCTCCAAATTGAACCATTCCAATTTCTAAAATTTTGTAATAATATTCTCTATCATTTAGTATCTCTGTTTTGACATGAAAACAGTAAGAAAATTAATTTCTCATCTAATCCTATTTTAATCACATTAAACCTTAGGAAATTCATAACTAGAAATCTATAACTCCAAAATTGATGATTCCAGTTCCTATGATCTCATTTTAATGTGTAGATTTTTACTGTATATTTTATTTACATGTTTGATGTGATGTTAATTTATGCTATACTATGTATGTATTGTGTTGATGCGAGTAGACGAGCAAGCCACTGTGGAAACTGAGGTTCAGCAATTAGAGATAGCTGAGCAGGAGCTCATTGAAGGCAAGTTGTGCCCTTGATCACTTACTTTTCCCAGCCATGTTCTTATTAATTTTAATGATCTGCATAGGTTAATTTTGATGGGATCCTTTAGGTTACCCCAGTTTTGGTTATCTTTATACCTTGATCACCCCTGAAATATTTTTGGGTAGCACCTGCTATTGCTTTATGTGGATTGGGTATGGAGATACACTATTCATGATTATTCTGTTATTATCTTGTTATTATTACTATTCATGTTAAGATCATTAAATTAATGGGAACATGGAGCGACCACCCGGGAAAACAGTGCTACCACAAGGGTTTAATGGGACGCCCTTGGCTGATTAACTAGGAAAGCTAGTGGAGGTCTTCCTTACCCGAAAGGGGCAAGGGCAGTAGGGGAGTGGTCAGTGTAGGGAGGTCCTTGGGTTGATTTTGCTGCGATGGCGGTCAGGCAAGAACCCTGCACTGGAGCTTCCTATAAACTGTAGCGGGATTTCTGAAGCTAGTGGAACTTTGTAAAGGCCTCGTAGTGTTACCCTGCCTCGCCTCCTCGGTAGAGGTGTATGGGATTGGCCGTCTCTTGGCAGATGGGTAACATGACTTGTGGGTAAAGATGCGCAACCTCTGCAGAGTGTAAAACTAGTATACTAGCCGTGCTCACGGTCATGAGCGGCTCGGACCCTCACATGATTAATTTATGGAACTTAAATTCGATTTTGACATTTGCATCGCATTCGGGATTATTTTACTATTATTGTTCTTTATTATTATTAAGGTTTGGTATTTACTTACACCTAGTAATTGCTAATAAAATTTTGACCAACTTATAAAAGCAATGCTCAGCTTCAGCCTTTATTCCATTGATCAGCCTTACACTTCATGAACTCCCACCTTTGGTGAGTTCATGACACATTATTCCCCACGACTTGTTGAGCTATGAACGTATGTGAGCTCACTCTTGCTGTCTCACACCCCCCCACATGAGAGGAACAGGTGGTCGAAGAGGAGCCGCCTAACACTGAGGCATTCGACTTGATCTAGGTGGCGTTTCTCAGTTGACATTGGCGCCGACGATCCTTAGTTCGTTTTATATTTATTATTTTATTTTGTAATAAGTCTTCCGCTCTGTAATAAATACTCTGATGTATCGTGACATTTATCTCTATACACTCTGTTATTATATATGTTGTCTTCTTGACGCATGTATGAGATGCACCCGGCTTTGTTCCTTAAAACCGGGTGTGACAAAAGAGTCCAACCAGCTCAGGACTTCTTTTATCACGCCTTTGGGCATGTATTGTTACACTACAATGCCATTTGGTTTGAGGAATGCAGGCGCCACCTACCAGAGGTGCATGAACCATGTGTTCCGAGAACACATCAGCAGAACGGTCGAGGCTTACGTCGATGACATCGTTGTCAAGACGAAGAAAGCCTCCGACCTCCTCTTTGACCTTGAAACGATATTCAAGTGTCTGAGAGCTAAAGGCGTGAAACTCAACCCCGAGAAGTGTGTCTTCGGAGTCCCCCGAGGCATGCTCCTAGGGTTCATCATCTCCGACCGGGGCATAGAGGCCAACCCGGAGAAAATCGTCGCCATCACCAACATGGGGCCGATAAAAGATTTGAAAGGAGTACATAGGGTCATGGGATGCCTTGCGGCTCTGAGCCGCTTCATCTCACGCCTTGGCGAGAAAGGCTTGCCTCTGTACCGCCTCTTAAGGAAGGCCGAGCACTTCACTTGGACCTCCAAGGCCGAGGAAGCCCTCGGGAACCTTAAGGCGCCCCTTACAAATGCACCCATCCTGGTGCCCCCCGCTGCGGGAGAAGCCCTCTTGATCTACGTAGCCGCGACCACTCAGGTGGTCAGCGCCGCGATCGTAGTCGAGAGACGAGAAGAAGGGCATGCACTGCTCGTCCAGAGGCCGGTCTACTTCATCAGCGAAGTGCTATCCGAGACCAAGATCCACTACCCACAGATCCAGAAGCTGCTGTACGCAGTGATACTGACACGGCGAAAGTTGCGACACTACTTCGAGTCTCATCCGGTGACTGTGGTGTCATCCTTTCCTCTGGTAGAGATCATCCAGTCCCGAGAGGCCTCGGGTAGGATAGCAAGATGGGCAGTGGAACTCATGGGCGAAACACTTTCATTCGCCCCTCGGAAGGCCATAAAATCCCAAGTCTTGGCCGACTTCCTGGCTGAATGGGCCGACACCCAGTTGCCAATAGCTCCGATCCAGGCCGAGCTCTGGACCATGTACTTCGATGGGTCACTCATGAAAACAGGAGCAGGCGCTGGCTTGCTCTTCGTTTCACCCCTCGGAAAGCATCTTCGCTACGTCATACGCCTCCATTTTTCGGCATCAAACAACGTGGCCGAGTACGAGACTCTGGTTAACGGGCTGTGCATCACCGTCGAGCTAGGGGTCCGGCGCCTCGACGCTCGTGGTGACTCGCAGCTTGTCATCGACCAAGTCATGAAGAACTCCCACTGCCGCGACTGGAGGATGGAAGCCTACTGCGACGAAGTCCGGCGCCAGGAGGGCAAGTTCCACGGGCTGGAGCTCAACCACATCGCCCGACTGTACAACGAGACTGCGGATGAGCTGGCAAAGATAGCCTCGGGGCGGACGACGGTTCCCCTGGATGTCTTCTCCAGAGACCTACATCAACCATCCGTCAAGATCGACGACACGCCCGAGCCCGAGGTACCCTCGGCCGAGCCCGAGGAGGCCTCGGCCGAGCCCAAGGTACCCTCGGCAATCGAGGAGGAGGCCTTGCCCGTCGAGGGGGAACAGAATGGGGTCACACTAGATCCGAACTGGCAGACCCCGTACCTGGAATATCTCCTCCGAGGAGAGCTGCCCCTCGATAAGGCCGAAGCTCGGCGACTGGCTCGGCGCGCCAAGTCGTTCGTCTTGCTGGGTGATGAAAAGGAGCTCTATCACCGCAGCCCCTCGGATATCCTCCAGCGATGCATCTCCATCGCCCAAGGACAAGAGCTGTTGCAAGAAATACACTCGGGGGCTTGCGGTCACCATGCAGCACCCCGAGCTCTAGTGGGTAAAGCCTTCCGACAAGGTTTCTACTGGCCAACCGCGGTGGCCGACACCACTAGGATTGTACGCTCCTGCCGGCGGTGTCAATTCTACGCAAAGCAGACATGCCTACCCGCTCAGGCCCTGCAGACGATACCCATCACCTGGTCGTTTGCAGTATGGGGTCTAGACCTCGTCAGTCCCTTGCAAAAGGCACCCGGGGGCTTCACGCACCTGCTGGTCGCCATCGACAAGTTCTCCAAGTGGATCGAGGTCTGGCCCTTGACCAGCATCAGGTCCGAGCAGGCGGTGGCATTCTTCACCAACATCATCCATCGATTCAGGGTCCCAATCTCCATCATCACCGACAATGGCACGCAGTTCACCAGAAAAAAGTTCCTGGACTTCTGCGACGACCACCACATCCGTGTGGACTGGGCCGCCGTAGCTCACCCCATGACGAATGGGCAGGTGGAGCGTGCCAACGGTATGATTTTGCGGGGACTCAAACCGAGGATCTACAACGACCTCAACAAGTTCGGCAAGCGATGGATGAAAGAGCTACCCTCGGTAGTCTGGAGTCTGAGGACGCCGCCGAGCCGAGCCACGGGTTTCTCGCCGTTTTTTCTAGTCTATGGGGCCGAGGCTGTCCTCCTCACGGACTTAGAATACGGCTCCCCGAGGACCAGGGCGTACGACGACCGAAGCAACCAGACCAGCCGAGAGGACTCGCTGGACCAGCTCGAAGAGGCTCAGGACGTTGCCTTACTACATTCGGCACGGTACCAGCAGTCGCTGCGACGCTACCATGCCCGAAGCGTTCAGCCCCGAGGCTTCCAAGTGGGAGACTTGGTGCTTCGTCTGCAATAGGACGCCCGAGGGCGCCACAAGCTCACTCCTCCCTGGGAAGGGCCCTTCATCATCACCAAGATTTTGAAGCCCAGAACATACAAGCTGGCCGACGACCAAGGCGAGGTCTACAGCAACGCTTGGAACATTGAACAGCTACGTCGCTTCTACCCTTAAGATGTTTTAAGTCGTTCATGTACCTCGTTTTCTTTACATACATAAAGTCTAACCATCAAGGAAGGGTCGGCCTTGCCTCAGCAAAGCTCGACCCTCCCTCGGGGGCTAGAAAGGGGGGAACCCCCTCTGCGTCAAAATTTTCCTCGGAAAAAGTTTTCTACCAAAACGACCTTTCGTGCTTTCGACTTCTGTATCAATAGCGGGATCCTAAAAACGACGAGAGTACACGTAAGCGGCAAGGCCGATCGAGCCGAGGGACTCCTACGCCTCCGGGATACGGATACCCCACTCGTCACCTTCCACGAAAAGTAACTCTCGCTCGGACAAGCGATTCTGCTACCAACGAACAAGTCATGACGCACGAAACAAAAGGAAAGAAAACACAGCTTTATGATATGATGATGAAAGTGTTCGGGCCTCAGCGGCCGCGAAAGAACACACGCATGCTACAAATAAACTGCTCCATCAGGATCAGGCGATGGCAGGGAAAGCAGCTGCGCCCTCAGCGCCGTTTCCGCCTTCGGCGAGATCTGGCCCAGCCTCAGACGGCGACGAGGGTGGAAGGATCTCCACCTCGAAGGAGGAGGCCATCACCACGCTCGGGCCCTCGGCGGCCACGTCAAGCCTCTGGACCTCGGGTAAGGAAGCCTCGTCTTCGTCGGGAAGACAGTACCCCTCGCTGACCCGCTCCAGGTCTACGTCGTAGTGGGAAGCGAGCACGGCGAAGGCCCGCCTAATGCCGTGGTGCAGCGCCCCGCGGAGTCTGCTGCGCACATGGCCGCCCAAGGCCCGCAGATGACTCTGGGGGAGCTACCCGAGGGAACGCCGTCGAGGTCAAAGGCTCGGCAAAAGGCCGAGATATCCTCGGACATAGCCACGCGGTCGGCCTCATTCTGCTCAGCCGCCCGAGCGTGCGCCTTGATGGACTCATAAAGAGTCGTCTCGAGCTCTGCAGATAGCTGATCAAAATTCTTCAGACACGAGTCGAAGAATGAAGCTGAATTGAAGTCGCAAAGCAGGCAAAACATACCTTCGGCCCGTGCACGCTCCTGCGAGGCCACGACTTGGGCAGATTGGGCAGACCCGACGGCCACGGCCAGGTCCTCTGCAAGGGCCCTAGCCCGAGCAGACACCACGGCCAGCTGACCCTCAAGGGCCTCAGCCCGGCCCGCGGCCTCGGTGGCTTGGCTCCGAGATCGGTCCCGCTCGCCGATGACCTGGCCAAGCTCTAGCTGCTGCTGCTACGCCTCCATCCGTGCCAATGCCGCCTCTACCCGCGTCGCCGCCACCTCCGATTGCAGATCATCACAGAGCAGCCGAAGGTCCGCCAGCTTGGTGCTCTGTTGGGCAAGGCGCTCATTAGCCTTGGCAAGCGCGGCCCTCTGGGACCGCAGCGAACTCCAGATGCCGCTCTTGTGGCGGATGAACAGCGACTTGGCGGTGCTCACATCCGCTAGTTCCTGAGCAAGGAAAACAAGGTATTACAAAGAATGCCCTGGCCACGGAAGGTATGCGCCTGAAATCCTTACCTGGAGGACCCTGGGAACGTCCCTGGAAAGGATCTCCATGGTCGACCGAAGCGACCCCATCACCGCCTTGGCATACTCATGGAGCTCATCCCAAGACTGCTCCTCCTGCTCATCGTTGAGGACGAGGAGGGGTTTCGAGGCGCCGTGGCTCCAGAACCGGAATGCCTGCCCACACCACTCATTGGGGTTGCGCTGTGCGGGGATGAGGACGCCGCCCCCAAGACGGGCCGCGGTTTTGCGCGCTCCTCCACCAAGGTGTCGGGTCCCCCTGCAGTCAACACGTCGGGCACCACCGCCATCAACGCGCTGGGCTTCCCCTCAGCTAAGGTGGCGGGTCTCGGATCACCGACTTCGGCAACAGTGTCCGCCCTCTCCTCATGGCCAGGAACGGGGAGGTCGGGGACGACCGCGAGCGGCGGTGCCTCAACCATCCCGACGTCAGCGGCGACGAGCGGCTCCACGGGCAAATCGGCGGCGACCTCGGCAGGAGTCGATGCCGGCGTCGGCAACCCGTCAGGCGGGCTCGGAGCCGCGGCCGCGTCAGCAGCCTCCCCCGGCATGACGACCGCCCCAACGGAGGGGTCAGCCTGGGAGGCTTGCCCCATGGCAGCTCGTGCCGCCTGGGCCCCCTGCTCGAGAGCGTCCGGTGCGGAGGCCAGCCAATCGGCATGGCACGCCGCGACAACGGCTGCAGAAGCCAGCACCATCTTAAGGACCTTCGTGGGGGCCAGGCCGATCAGGCCCAGCCTTCGCTTGCTGAAAGGAAGAGAGATAGCAAGTTCAAGACACGCGATGAAAGAAGCCAAAACAGAGGCATTCTCAGGCATTTACCCGCTCCTGACCAAGGCCAATCGTGCCTGCGGGGAGGCCCCTCGGGCCTCGGTTCCCACAGGCGCTGCCAAGGGTCGCCCCGCTACTGACTTCGGCGCCGCTCCCACCTCGGGCGCCCGAGGCGCCGAAGGAGTGGCCTGCCCAGGCGTCGTCGCAGCGGCTGGAGGATCAACCTCCTGCACAGCCGGCACGGGCATTTGCTCTTGGGAGACAAGGGGGTCAGCCTGACTCCCCAGAGTCAACGCTGTTACCTCAGCCAAGGGGTCAAGTGCCCCCTCGGCCTGCCTCCGCTCCTCGGATTGGGACCCCGATGTCCCGGCGCCAGGCACTGATGGTACCAGCCCACTTGGAGGCTGGCTCGACGACCCCTGGCCCGGCCCCGGGTTCGGGATGAGGCCAAGACGGGCCGCCATGTCATCATCCTCGTCATCATCATCGTCATCATCGTCGTCGGGCGTCTCCGGCGATGGCTCCCTCGGGAGCCCGTCCCTCTCTTGCCTCCCACGACACTTCTCCAAGGTGTCCTGAGCTCGCATCCGCTCGTGAGCCCGAGCCTTCTCCGCATCCTTCTTCTCCGCGCGGCTCGGTCCACCGCATCCTCTGGGACCGGCGGCAGGGCGGGTTTATAAAAGCTTAACCCCTGGGGAAGAGCAAAGATCCCAATAGTGGGAATCGAAGGCAACTCGGCGCAATACAGGAGAAGGATCAGATACTTACCAGGGAAACATACCCATGGTCGGGAGGCATCGTGGGCTGAGTAAGGGCGCCGGCATCCAGCCTCCCTACCGTACTCGCTACCCGCTTGCGGAGGTCATCATCAGGGAGGGGGGCTGAGGACATCTGCGAGCCCTCTAGATCGACCCCCGGTCTCATCTCCGAGAGCTGCAACCGTCGCTCTACCAAAGGGAGCACCCTCCGGCGATGGATGGCGGCAACAACCCCCGTAATGGTAAGGCCCCCATCTCGTAACCTCTGCAAAGCCTGCGGAATAGGCTGGAGCTTCTCCTATCTCTCGCGCGTGGCACCCCAGCGCCAGTTGCTGTCGCCGGCGGTCACCACTCGATGAGAAAACGACGGAAGCCTTCCGTCGTCGTTCCGGAGATAAAACCATCGGCGCTGCCACCCCTTGTTCGAAGACACAAGGGTGGCGGGGATGTATTGCTGCGTGCGCCCTTGCCTCAGCTGGAGGGTGCAGCCACCAGCCCACACCGCCATACGGACCTTCTTCGCATCCGTCGTCAAGGCAAAGAGCTCCGTGGAGAAGAGGTGGGTCCATAGATCCCAATGAACTTCGATCCCCAAAAAAACCCTCACAAACCGTCGCGAAGATGGCCGCTTGCGCAATGGAGTTGGGGTTGAGGTTGTGCAGCTCCACCCCGTAGTGGTGCAGGAGCGCCCGCATGAAGTGGCTCGCTGGCACTCCAAACCCCCGCTCATGGAAGGGGATAAAGCTAACCACGTACCCCGGCGACGGGGAAGAGACGGCCTCGCTTGGGGCCATCCACTCCAGCTGCGCCCCACCGGAGAGGAGACGGAGCAGACCATCGGCGACGAGGGCCTCCTGATCCTTCGCAACGACGGTGGAGGGGGACCACGGGTCGCGCGGCAGGACGACGACCACCTTGTCAGCCATCACCAAACGGAGGTGGTGGAGGTGGAGGGGATGAGGTGCGCGGTTTCCTTTTCCCTGGCTATTCTCTTAGGTTGCGGAAACCAGAGCAGAAGGCAGGCACAAATGGCAAAGTAAAAAACCACCGTCGGCCCCCCTCCCGGGTATATAAAGGCCCGGGCGAGAACCGTTCAAAACTTTGCCCGAACCAGCCGCAAAATTCAAACTCGAAGGTGAAACGCCCGTTCCTCGAACGACACGCGCACGCACAATGGCAGCCCCGTGAATCGCTCGTCCCGTCGCATTAACTCCCTGGCAGGGCAAGCAACACCCCTGGCAGGCGAGGCGGGCGTCGTTTCACCTCCGCCATGACGACCGCGTCAAAAAAGGTGCGCCTTATTATTTAAAATCATATCCTTTTCCTTTTCCTCTTCCTCTTTCTCTCTCTCTCTTGCTACAGGGACTGGGGAAGGGGATAATTCAGAAAGGATCCTTATCGGTGAAGGAAGCGGGCCCCGAGCCCTCCTACTGATCAGGGGTTCGAAGGCTGGCCCCTCAGAAGGGTTTCGACAGCCGCCCCAGAGCACTTGGGCTCCGCGCCCATTACTGATCAGGGGTTCGAAGGCTGGCCCCTCGGAAGGGTTCGACAGCCGCCCCAGAGCACGCAGAGTGAGGGATGACTCTGGGTACGTCCGATACATGGCCGAGGCTCGGGCTACACTCCCGAGGTACCCTAGGACATTTCCTAGACCGGCAGGAACGATTTGTAATGGAATCCCACCGGAGGGAGGCATCGAGCCCTCGGACCCTGTCGAAGGGGTCCGGGTCTGGCAAATCACCCGCAGGTACTTCTAGAGCGCGCCTCTGGGCCACCAGCCGACCCCTAACGAACGGGGCATGGGCGTCCACTCGGATCACCCGTTAGCAGCTCACTGGAAACACCATGTTTGGCGCCCTCCAAAGGCAACATGGCGCTTCCCCCCCTCCTCCTTGCGGAAAGGCGACGCAGGGGCATATGATAAAAGTCGGGAAAGTCCTTGATTGTCCTCTCGCTCCATGCAGAGGCTCGGGGGCTGCTCTCGCACCCGGCTACGGCCAAACTGTTGACAGCGTCAACAAACTAGCTCGAAAACTCGGAACCTGACCATGCACCCGGGCTACGGCCAAGCCGCATGAGGGAACGATCAGACCGGCCGAGGCACCACGAAAAGCATTAAGACCTTAGAGGAGTCAAACCACTCCTCCGAGGCCTCGGGGGCTACACCCGGCGGGTGCGCTCGCGCGCACCCACCAGAACAAAGCAAAACCGAGAAAGGCTGGTCCCCTCACCAAAAATGCGACAAAAGCCTCCAAGCGACTACCAACACTCCCTTCGAGGCTCGGGGGCTACTGTCAGGTACCGTAATTAGGGGTACCCCCAACACTCCTAATCACGACTGGTAAACACCCTCAGACCAACTGACGGGCACGGTTCAAGTCAAGGCTTCGTCTACCCAAGGGACACGACCTCGCCCGAGCCCAGCCTTGGGCAGGAGCAGTAGTCCTGGACGAATTCACGCCTCGCCCGAGGACCTCCCCAGGCAGCGAGCACACCCTCGGCTCTCCCGAGGCCCGGCTCGGGCAGGCTTCGCTGTGAAGCAACCTTGGCCAGACCGCCTCACCAACCGACCGCTTCACAGGCGCATTCAATGCAGGGGTTGCCTGGCGCCGTATCCTGACACACGCGCCTCAGTCGGCCAGGTCGAAGTGACCGCAGTCACTTCGCCCCCCTTTTACTGTCCGATCTGACGGGAAAACAGCGCCGCTCGCCCCGCTCCGACTGTCGTGCCAACCACCCAGGCGAAGCTGACAACAAGTCACGATCAACCACCAAGTTCGGCCTCGGGCGCAGCAGGAAGCTCCGCCTCGCCCAACCTCAGGCTCCAGCCTCGGAAGGAAGTCTCCGCCTCGCCCGACCCCCGGACTTGGCCTCGACCTTGGTCTCAGGAGGAATCGCGTCCTCGCCCGACCTCGGCCTCGGCCTTAGGAGAAGTCCCCGCCTCGCCCGACCTTGGGCTCGGACCGACCGCGCCAACAGGGGATACATCATTACCCTATCCCTAGCTAGCTCAGGCTACAAGGAACAAGACCGGCGTCCCATCTGGCTTACCCCGGCGACGGGTAATGATGGTGCCCCGCGTGCAACCATGACACCGGTGGCTCTCAGCCCCTGACGGCAGCAAGGAGACATCAGCAGGATCCTTGCTGCACCGCCAGCTGTGCTTTCACAGGGCTCAGACGCTTCTCCGACGGCCACGTTACCATGTACGCAGGGCTCAAGCTCTCCCCCGACAGCCACATTGGCATGTACATAGGGCTTAGGCATTTCTCTGCCAGACACGTTAGAGCATTGCTACACCCCCCATTGTACATCTGGACCCTCTCCTTGCATCTATAAAAGGGAGGTCTAGAGCCTTCCCATGAAAAAGGGGAAGGAGGGTTCGCATGGGGGAAGGAGCGAACGAACAGGCTCCCTCTCCCTCTCCCTCTCGCGACGTGCTTGTAACCCCTACTACGAGCACCCTGGTGCAGGATAATACAAGGCTTGTCCCGCCTCCTGTGTTCCATCTCGCACCAACCCATCTGGGAAGGGGCACGCAGCGACAATTTTACTCGTCGGTCCAGGGACCCCCCGGGTCCGAAACGCCGACAAGTATAAAGCTATCCGTACTCATACTACTCTAAATTCGTACTCTAAAAGAAATATTATATCCTTATCAGCAAAATTCTATACCCTATATCATAATCTACTGCAGTCATATTTACTCTATACATCAAACTTATATTAACTAGGGTCAATTCCCTGTATGCTATTGGAAAATATACTTATTCCTTGTGTGCCACTGGTCCCACATGTCATACACACAAAAAAAATACCTATATATATCACTCAGTGGCATACAAGGAATATGTATAAAATCTGATTGCATACCAGAAATTTTTCCTATTAACTACCACATGTTATATCATTTTTTTGCTCCTACCACTACACTACTACCGCATGCATGCCGCGTGGAGCAAAGGACACTGATAGGTAGAAAAGTGGGTACGCTGCAGATGGCGTTTTCTATGGGCTCACTAAATTTATAGCAGAGAATAGAGTACCTAGCTGCAATAAATTTTTACTCTATGTAGGTAGTGTTCTTTGTAGTGCATCGCTGCCAATAGCCTAAGTAGAAGAAATCACTAATACAAAGAAGTTTTATATAGGTGGTTGTGAACCGTTTATATTGTCGCTTTTGAGAACCGCTAATGCAAATCAATTCTCATAGGTAAGAAAGTCGAGAAACATAAGATGAGGTTTTAAAATAGTAAAAAATATTTATTTTAGGGAAGGCCTCATGCATAATTCATAGCTAACACGGCCGGTGGAATCAAACCCTCAAACCCACGATCTCACCCTCATGCATAGCCCCCTCTACCACTCCACCTCTCACTAATATTTATATTATAGTTTTGTTACCCACTGTTGGAGAGGAAATCTCCGGCCGGGTGGCGGAGTGCACCCGCCCTAAATCCTAAGATGAGGAGGGGGCCTAAGTGTTCTGCTTGTTGTGAGACTTTTTGGATGAACACAAGAACACGCAAAAGTTTAGAGTGGTTTGGGCCACCGGAGCGTAATACCCTACTCCACTGTGAGTTGTATTGCTTGTGAGCTTGAGTTGTGTATTGGATGACTTTCGTCTGAGCCTCCCTTTGGAACTGTGTTGTAACGTTGCATGCCTCCCCTTTTATAGCTCAAGGGGGCGCGTACAAGGGTACTGAGCCCTGACATGTGGGCCTAGAGACATAATGGATGTAATACTTGGAGCGACTAATGTTGTCCCCAGTGCAATCTTCCTTGCACCCTGATATCCACAATCTCTGTAGCATTGGCTTGCAGCAGAAGTTTCCCTGGCAACGTATAAGTCATGATGACCATGGCGCGTGCGCAGTGGTATGGGCGTATGCCCGTTGCCTGATTGGACAGGCATGCCGCCTGTAGGGTGGCCTGGTCATCGCCTACCAGAGGAGCAGAGAGAGGATGCAGTAAATACCGAGCCATCACCTCGCCTACCAGCGGAGTGGACGGGGCGCATTGAATGCTGTGATGGCACATCGCCTGTCAGGCGGTGGGCATCCTCCGCATTAAATACTAAGGTAGCATAGCATGCAATGTGCGGCGTGACCCTGCGGTGCGTAGTCCTTACGTCAGGCTCTGCCCACTAGCTTATGTCACGGGCAGAAGGCCACGTGGCAGCATTGGGTCTCCGCCTGGCCGGGGAGCTGAGCCGTACATGATGGGGTCTAGACACGTGCCAGCGCCGGACCCTTGCCTGGCCTTTGGCTAGGGCTTAAGCATTTTCTGTCCTGGTGCTCTGGGGCCCCGCCGTGAGCGGTCCGGACCCCTTGCGAAGTGATCTGGTTCCCACCTTAGGGGGGCCCAGTATACATCCGTGGAGGTCTCGGACCTCCCCTGGGAGTCCTGTCCGCAAACTTAGGTGTACTCCCATGGGGGTCCGGTCTTACTGCAGGTGCCCAGGGGTATTCCACCACGATGGACATGTGGCGGTCCCGGACCCACCCAGGTGGTGAGGCTAGGCACCGCTGTGGGCTCTGAGCAACCGCCCTTGGTTGTGCTGAGGCACGCCTTAGTCACAGATATAGCCCTACTACCATGTGGCTAAGAGGTAGCGGCACGGGAACTACACCTTGACACAATAGTAGGGGGTACCCTTGATCCAGGGTATCGACAGTGGCCCCCGGGCCCACCTCAGGGGAATATACGAGCCTGTAGGTGGGGCCAAAGTTTGTATCTTGCGTCAACTTGGTATGACTAGCGACTGGGACGCCTTCCTCTGCGCGCGCCGCATTAACTCGGCGTGCCCGCATTACCAGCTCACCATTGGTCACATCAACCAGCGCGCCTGTTCCCGCGGCTGACTGACCCATGATTTTCGCGCTCGATAGCTTTTACTGGGCCATGTGCGGGGCGCCTCGATTCCTCTGCATATGGTTTTGAAAATTCATCTTCCCTGTCTTCTATGGTGGCCCTGAGAAGGCACGGTACTAGTGCGAGTGGCGGTTTGACTTCTTCACAGCTGGTGGCGTGCTCCTCACATGGTGGTTCGCCTTCTCCTCACACATTGGCCGTCATCCAAGGAGTATGACTCCTAGACCCGGGCCCCCAAGCCAGAAGCTGGATCACTGCCCTTGGTGGAGATGAAGAGGCGCGGTGAACCGTTCTCCTCACGACGGTTCGCCTTCTGCATACCAGGAGGCCGATGCGCCAGCCATATGACTTGTGGGGTCGGGCCCCCCGCATCAAAGGCTGGGTGCTCCGGTGCGTGTCTGGGGGACTGCTCGTGGCCTTTTGGTGCACGATCAGAGGAATCTGCCTTTAAAAAGGGGGTTCATCCCCTGGGTAGCAGCCATGCCTTGTTTCTCTTCCTCTCGCTGCGCCCCCTCGCCATCGAGTTTTCGCTCTGCGCCACCGCAGTTGTCATGGCCTGACTAGTTCACCCCGAGCGCTTTTAGACTGAGTGGATGCTTGTCCCGGTGCGCCGCTTGTCTAGATGGGGCATGCCGATGTTCGGTGGAAGGGTCCGCGCCAGTGTCTTCCCTGTCGGCGATTTTACCACCGGGGAGCTTGCGCTCGTCGTTTCCTGTGCGATGGCGCTGCCGATCTTGCCTTCTTCTTGCTGTTGCTGGAGGAGAACGATCTCATGGGGGCTAGCGCCCGTCCGCCATCGCTCAGCTTCAAGGATTTTCATCATGCAGTCGGGCTGTGGTCTCCCACCAGTGGCCATCTACAAGGATGACTACCAGCCTTGTGGTGGAGAGAAGCGAGCTGGGTTGCGGCCTCCCCCCTGCCCTCAGCTTCAAGGATGTTCATCATCCTCACTGGGGCGGAAGGCGAGCCGAGTTGGGGTCCTGCCTTCTGCATGGGCTGGTGAGGCGCTTCTTCCTCCAGCATTTAGAGGAGAAGGACGTTCAACAGCCTTGCGGAGGGGGCGAACTTTGGCTACGCGGTGCTAGCTGGCCCGCAAGTGCCACCAGCCGCCGGGCTTCCTGCCCCTTGGCTTGGATGGTCTTGTCCTCTCTCCCGTAGGAGGGTGGGAGTGAGGGCCTCTTCCATGGCGAGCGCATTGAGGTGGTCGCCGCCGCTGGCGAGCCACTAGCGAGCTGCTGGTGCAGAGGTGGTCGCTGTTGCTGGCCAGACCACCGGCACCGCCAGCCGCCGTGCACCCAACTCTTTGGCTTTAATGGCCTCGTTGTCACCCCCCATAGGAAGACGGGGGCGAGGGCCTCTCTGCTTTGGCGCACACGTTGAGGTGGCCACCGTTGTTGACAAGTCGCTCGGGAGAATTCCGCAAGGACAACGTCCGCGAGCTTCCAGTGCGATCCTGTTGGCGTCGAGTAGTTTACACCTATAGAAATGAAGCTAGGGCTCCGCTTGAAGGCATATGTAATAATTTTTACTTTTGTAATGTACTTTTTGGGTACTATTTATCAAGTAATATTAGCACTTATCTGTGTACCACCTGTCCCTGTTGTGTGTGACGTTGTTGACTCCTCCCTGCTACTTGCCCCCCCTGGGATGCAAGCTTGACGTGTCGAGGTTGGATACCAGCGTACCTGTAAGAGTTGGCAACAACCCTCAGGAGGCAGCCCCGACCGGGACCTAAGCCTGTACACAGCTTCAGCTAGGAAGTGTTAGTAGCACACTCGTAGGGTTCGCCGTCTGACATTAGCCATCCTTTGATGCATGCTTAGGACCAGCAGTATTTAGTCCGTGAGGCCAGTTTGCGTGTTCGGACCCCCTGGATCACGACTCTAGATACTAGGGCTCTCGCCGTAGAGTAGTGGGGCATGTAGGCTTACGGTACGGGACCAGGCTAAGCGGCTGCTCGGCCCCGGACCACCCCTGTAGACAAGTGTCCATTCTCTAGAGTCGGACCCCAGGTTGTCGGACCCACAGAACTACAATTCCAAATACTAAGGTACTCATCACGAAGTGGTGGACTGTGGAGGCTTACGGTACGGGGCCAGGCTAAGCGGCTACACTGATCCGGACCACCCCATGGAACAAGCCACCGTTCTCTAGAACCGGCCCCCAGGCTATCGGACCTCCCAGCTTTTGTAAGAGGGTCCTAATCTGCAAGCCTGGCTGTTCAATCCGGGTGTCATCATGTCAGGACAAATAGGAACCGTATGCGTGGGTTAGATAAAAAATAATACCTGAAAACTGTAGGATAAAGTCGTGGAGCAGGAAGATAAAGTTATCACAGAAGCAGATCTGAGGGGGTAAATCTCCTTTTTATAATTCGACATGCACAGGTGTAAACCAACAGGCCGGGTTTATAAGGGCGGACCTTACCAGGCTGGCATACGCGTATGCGAGGCCTGACTACAAAAGAAGAAAGACTTAACCCCTCGGACTTGCTTCTATGGGCACAACTTACATAGATGCTCTAGAGGTTATGAAGAGATACTCCTTTAGTTATAGCAAAGCGGGCACCCCCTGGGCTGGCATGTTTCCGTCACCTTGAAGGGTTCCTCCTAGCTGGGGGAGAGTTTGCGGATCCCTTCTTGGTTCGGTATTCACCGCAGGACTAGGTCCTGACCCTGGGCTCCCTACTATGCACGAACCGTTGGCCGCAGTGTATGGGCGTCGGGCTATAAAGTGCATTTCGGGTTGCCGCTTGACATCTGAGCTCACCGATGAAGTCCTTGCCCTTGCGCTGTTACTGCCCCTGCATAGGTTCATAAAAAGGCTAGACCCATGAGGAGTCTAGAAGGGTTTTCGGGGGAAGGCAGGCTTCGGCCCCACAGACCAGGGAGTACGGGGCCCCCTGGTGACCCATCTAGCTGTCGTCACTGGAGTTGGGGCCTCCAGTGAAAACATCCTTCAGGACCCCTTCTGGTGACTGATACCCGAGGTCCGGTTCAGCCACGGCCACCTGATCGTCGTTGAACCTTTCCTTGCCAGGTCGGCGACGAGGTGGGGAGCCATCCCCGGAAGACTGCTCGCGTCGCGCGTTGACGCGTTTCGCGAGGTCGATGATCTCGCGACACTATGCGGCGCTGTGGCGACCATTGGGGTGCACAGGGCATGAGCCGTTGTTACCCTAATGTGGTTGTGGGTGTTTATTGCGGTCGCCCCGGCCCCCAGTCGCAGCTGCAACGACCAGAGCGGCGGAGCGCGACTTCTCATGGCCGCGGTTCTTTTTCTTCTTCTTTTTGCCGTCCTGAGTGACGGCATCCGAAGCACTCGTCTGGGCGGCCCTGGCCTATGGCGCCGAGTGCCACGCGTGGCCCTCAGCGGCCTTGGCACATTTGTCGGCCAAAGTGAAGAGAGTGGAGACAGTTTCGACGTCGTGCGTGGCCAGCTTCTCCAACATCTTTTCATCACGCACTCCCTGGCGGAAGGCCGTGATGATAGAAGCGTCAGAGATGGCAGGTATAGTACCCCGCACCTTGGTGAAGCGGGAGATAAATGTCTGGAGGGTTTCCCCAGCCTCCTGCCTCATTGCGTGGAGGTGGGCCTCCACGCCATGTTGTTGGTAGGCGCTGGCAAAGTTCACTGTGAAGCGTACATAGTGCTCCTCCCAGGAGTAGACTGATCCTGGGGCAAGGTTCATGAGCCAAGTCCGGGTGGGCCCAGACAAGGCGACATGAAAATAAGTTGCCATCACAGCGGTGTTTCCACCTGCTGCTGTGATAGCCGTGACATACACCTGCAGGAATTCCGATGGGTTTGACGTACTGTCGTACTTTTCCGGCAAGTGCGGCCAGAACTTGGGTGGCCAAGACGCCGCACGAAGATGATCTACGAGAGCGGCACAGCCCACGCCAGCCAATGGGACACCGCCTAGGACCGGGTGCCCACTGGGGTTTGCGGTGCTACAACAGCGAAGTCTTTATCGAGGTTACGGCCCTCGATGTTGTGCCGACGCTCTCGCGTCCTTTCTAGTGAGACGCGGGCATCTTCGCCCACACGTCTGCGGTTGAGTTCTGCCCGCAAGTCATTAGACCTTTCCCGAGAGACTGGAGCATCTTCCGCCGCACGCCGGCGGCTGAGCTCTGCCCTCAGGTCCTCAGTCGGTGCTGCCCTCACTGAGGGTGAGCGCACAGATGTCGACGCCTCATATTTGCGCTGGGATGACCGCGGCCTCGACCTGGTGGAGCCGGAGTGCGCCATGCCAAGCAGTCGGTCGATGTCTTCACGCAACTGCCTCATGGCCCCTAGAGAGGCCATGGAGCTTGGGGGATGGCGCAGTAACTCCTTGGCTGCCGACAACGCCCTCGGAGCTGTCCTGGGTAGAGTCCGGGATGTCTGCGCAGCTGCATGCTGCTGCGCAATGTGCACAGCAGCAGTGCCTGGCACTGGGCGGTTGGCAACTGGTGGCGTGGAAGAAGCGGCTTCTTCCTCCACCAGGAAATCCACTAAAGTCTCGGCGCGGTGCTCCACGATTTGCACCATCATGCTGAGCAAGTAAACAAGCTAAAACCTCAAGCTTAGCCCCCTACCTGGCGTGCCAAATGTCGGAGAGGAAATCTCCGGCCGGGTGGCGGAGTGCACCCACCCTAAATCCTAAGATGAGGAGGGGGCCTAAGCGTTCTGCTTGTTGTGAGACTTTTTGGATGAACACAAGAACATGCAAGAGTTTAGAGTGGTTCGGGCCGCCAGAGCGTAATACCCTACTCCACTATGAGTTGTATTGCTCGTTAGCTTGAGTTGTGTATTGGATGACTTCCGTCTGAGCCTCCCTTTGGAACTGTGTTGTAACGTTGCATGCCTCCCCTTTTGTAGCTCAAGGGGGGGGCGTGTACAAGGGTACTGAGCCCCGACATGTGGGCCCAGAGACATAACGGATGTAATACTTGGAGCGACTAATGTTGTCCCCAGTGCAATCTTCCTTGTGCCCTGATATCCGCGATCTCCGTAGCATTGGCTTGCAGCAGAAGTTTCCCTGGCAACGTATAAGTCATGATGACCACGACGCGTGCGCGATGGTATGGGCGTATGCCCGCTGCCTGATTGGATATGCATGCCGCCTGTAGGGTGGCCTGGTCATTGCCTGCCAGAGGAGCAGAGAGAGGATGCAGTAAATGCCGAGCCGTCACCTCGCCTGCCAGTGGAGTGGATAGGGCGCATTGAATGCTATGATGGCACATCGCCTGTCAGGCAGCGGGCATCCTCCGCATTAAATACTGAGGTAGCGTAGCATGCAATGTGCAGTGCGACCCTGCGGTGCGTAGTCCTTACGTCAGGCTCTGCCCACTGGCTTACGTCACGGGTAGAAGGCCACGTGGTAGCATTGGGTCTCCGCCTGGCCAGGGAGCTGAGCCGTACATGATGGGGTCCAGACACGTGCCAGCGCCGGACCCTTGCCTGGCCTTTGGCCAGGGCTTAAGCATTTTCTGTCCTGGTGCTCCGGGGCCCCGCCGTGAGCGGTCCGGACCCCTTGCGAAGGGATCTGGTTCCCACCTCAGGGGGGCCTAGTATACATACGTGGAGGTCTCGGACCTCCCCTGGGAGTCCTGTCCGCAAACATAGGCGTACTCCCATGGGGGTCCGGTCTTACTGCAGGTGCCCAGGGGTATTCCACCAAGATGGACACGTGGCGGTCTCGGACCCACCCAGGTGGTGAGGCCGGCCGCCGCTGTGGGCTCTGAGCAACCACCCTTGGTTGTGCTGAGGCACGCCTTAGTCACAGAAATAGCCCTACTACCATGTGGCTAAGAGGTAGCCGCACGGGAACTGGGCCTTGACACAGTAGTAGGGGGTACCCTTGATCCAAGGTACCGACACCCACATATTAAAACAATTTAACTGTAAATTGAATATTTAAAGTTGTAAACAAATTCAAATGAAAACGTTGTCAACTACAAAGTTTCATAACTTTTAAAGTTCTATAATTTTTATTTTGGTACTTTTCCCATCCGAGGTCGTTTGCAAAATCTGCATTTTAAATTTGACAAGTTTAGATGCAATTTTTGAGAACCAAAATGATTTCAAATAAAAAAAGTGTCAACTACTAAGTTTCATGACTTTTAGAGATATACAACTTTTATGTTGGTGGTTTTCATACGAGATCATTTGAAAAACTAAAAAAATCAAAATAAAAACAATTTTGTGGTGGTTTCTTAGAAAACCGTGTATAAAAATCATGGATTTCTAGTGATCGGTTTCTTAAGAAACCACATGTAGAAATATGATTTCTACATAGTGGTTTTCTTAAAAAAACTACCACTAAAAATAACATTGACGCTTGATAACTGAAACCACCTGTAAAAATTAAAACCTATTGTAAGCTTTTATCTCTTTTCTACTAGTGAATAAAAGGAACCTATATACAACTATCATCCAAAGAGTCAAAACAACCAAATGCTAATCACAGTTGTCATGTTTTTTCTTTGTCTTGCATGTAATGTGTAAGCTTTGTACTACATGAAATCAGTAAACATTCGTCGAACAAAACAAATTTTGGTAGCCCTAATGGTGAAGGCCGCTAAAAATAAGGTTACAAGTGATAGTTGACCACAAAAAATAACTGGTTTATTTTCGACATCTACTTGTCAGTCGCCGAAAATAACCTTATTTTCTATAGTTGACGATTGCCCGATGAAAATAAACATTGTTTTCGGTTGTCACCTGTTCAGCCGTCAAAAATTAAGAGCATTTTTTATGGCACAAAGTCGGTCATAAAAATATGGGCTTATTTTTGGCGGCCAGACATGGCCGTTGAAATTAAACCTATATAGGGGCACTCCCGACTTGTGCTCGCATTCTTCCCCGCACCGCCTGACCTCTGCTCATAGTTGCTTGCACCACCTAAGCCAGCTCACCGTCGTGCGCTAGGCACCATTCTTGCATGCTCACATGCTTCGACCCTGCCACAGTGAAAGGGAAATAGCCTCAACATTCTCTATAATCGATTTTGGTGTTTGACAACCATCACAAACCTTATAGACTAACTAGTTTGCCTAGTTGATCATCTCTCAGGAGCATAAGTTCATCTACAACTATTCTAAGTCGACTGTCCGAAATACCATAGATTATTCCGGACATGAGAAGATTTTTGGAAAAACACCTACGTGTGGACCGTCCGCGACACCACGGTGAGCCTTGGATAGGAACACTGCAAAAACACAAGTTAACACTACGGACCGTCCAACCTCAGGCACGGACCGTCTGGTCGTTGAAAAACCAGAAAAAAACCCGAAGGTGATGGGTTCGGTAAATGCATTTTTAGCATCCTCGCGGACCATCCGTGACTGCTTTATCTGACATCTGACGACACATTAAATGCTTTATAGTCGTTACTGTTGACCGTTGCGATTTCAGTCGTTGATGTGCAGGGGCGGACTGTCCGGACTAGGGGCGCGGACCGTCCGTGGTCGGCAGAAAAGGAGCAACGGCTAGAAACTGGTTGGAGGCTATAAATTCAACCCCAACCACCTCCATTCACTACAAGCAAGCACTCCACTCATACACATTCAATACAAGAGCTAGCAATACATTCCAAGACACATTCAAAGCTTCCAATCTCTCCAAGTTGCACAATTAAGACAAGTGATCATTAGTGATTAGTGACTTGAGAGAGTGTGACCCGTGTTTCATTTGTTGCTCTTGTTGCTTGGTTTTCTTAATCGTGCTTTCTTCATCTCTCTCTAAACTCTCTAAGTGATTTGTAAAGCTTGCAAGAGACACCTAATTGTGTGGTGATCCTTACGGGGTCTTAGTGACCCGTGAGATTAAGAAAAGGCACTTGACTGGTCTGAGTGACCGATTGAGAGAGGGAAAGGGTTGGAATAAACCCGGCCTTTGTGGCCTCCTCAACGGGGACTAGGTTCTTTGGAACCGAACCTCGGTAAAAACAAATCACTGTGTTCATTTGTGTTGATCTCTACTTGATATGTTCCCCTTCTTTCCTCTCTTTAAAAAGTTCCCTTGCGCATATTGATTTGAGTTGGCTCCCAAAGTTATCCACATTGATTGAGCAACTCTTGGCAAGGAGAACTATCTTCCGCACTCCAAATTATTTCTAACACTAACCCCGAGCATAGTGTGTGTTTAAAGTTTGTAAATTTCAGGTTTCGCCTATTCACCCCCCTCTAGGAGACTTTCACATAGCCACCTCTGTACCTTCCTCCACCCACCTTCTACCTCGCCTCTAGCCACCTCCAGTCCCGCGCTCGCCAATGAATCTACATCGACCACTATCACCGCACCCCGTGCCTTTGTCCAGCCCTACCTCGACCATCACCACCACCCTCGCTGCCCTACCTCACCGTCCTCCTTCGACCCTGGTCGCCCCCAACTGCCCCTCGGTCACCCACTATCGGCCCCACCCAACCCCTGGCCCCCACCGCTCTCACCCGCGTCCATTCGTCTTCGTGCGCTAGGTGTTGACAACGTCTCCCCGCTCACGCATGTCTGTCTATGCCAGTTTGTCTTCTTCGTCCATCTGTCTCCTCCTACGCGTCTGTCTATGTCCGTCAATGACCAGTAGGTATGATTTAATCCAACAAAGAATTATTTAATTATTTTAATACTATAGTATTAAATTGCTATTTTTATTTATATCACTAGAGTAACGAACTTATGTGTTACTAGTTTCAGATAAACCCTTCTCACATGTCATGCACATGCGATTTGCTAGTCCAGAATTGTCTCTTATTTGGACAACCTTCGAGTGACCAATATAGACTGGTATTTATGATGAGCTATGGGATTAAATTTTGATGGCATGACCTACGTTGTTCTCCACTGCATTCGTGTCACACCCGGTTTTAGAAGGCAAACCGAATGCGAACCATGTACGTGCCAGGATCAGTTATTCACGTACACAGCAGTTACATAATATGGACATCATCACACAGTGCTCAAAATAGTATTAATAAGGGAAATAGTCGATTACATCATACGTCTGAGACGTCCATATAGTCCTTACAGTAAATCAAAGTGCGGAAAAGAAACGTAGATAACCGCGGCCTTCACAGGCAGCCGACTGGGGGTTGCCGCTAACCCACACCTAGAACTCGTCGTAATCTTGGAACTCCTGGAAGTCTCCTTCCACAGCTTCATCTTCGCCTGAGCAGTGGTTGCAATGCTGACAACCTGGGGATGGGGGGGGGGGTTTGGTGTGTAGAGCAAGGGTGAGTACACATCAACATACTCAGCAAGTATCCTGTTTGGCTGTGGTGGACTAGCTTTATGTGGGGATAAGTCAAGCAGTTGCTTTTAGTTGGTCAGATTATTACTTACTAGTATAAAGCCAAGTTTTAGCATTAACCCAAGTTATTAACCCAAACGTACTCCTTTCCAAACGGAAAGAGTACCACTTACCATTACCATAAGCATGATCATAACCATCAATCTCATAACCACCTGTACCAAAGCTTCTCTGATCAAGTACCACTAATCATTGGAGCTCCCTTGGCCGCTCATAACCGTGAGCACGACTGATATATCAGTTTTTCAAACACTCTGCAGAGGTTGTGCACTTTACCCACAAGCCGTGATTCCCATTCTGCCCGGAGATCATGACTCTCCATTGATCACTACCAAGGTGACCCAGCAGGGCATCACTACGTAGCCTTTACAAAGATTCCCCGGGGCTGTAGCCACCCGTTAGGTTTCCTAAATGCACCGCACTCCTCCCCAAGGGGCGAACCCAAACTTGGCAGAGCGAGCCGCATACACCGAGCCCCATTGACGGCACGACGGCTAAGTGAACTACACCCCGGATCCTCTAATTATTCAGCTAAGGGCACCCCATTCCACCCTCATGGTTGCATTGTTTTCCCGGGCGGTCATCCATAGAACAGGTCCTTACGGAGAGGCACTCGAGAAACCGCTCGAGCCCCCTTGATGACCACAAGTACCACATCATAATAAGAGAAGGGAAAACAGCGTATCATAGATAATCTCATCATGTTCATTGATTAGAGTTTAAGCGATAGCATAAAGCTAAACAGTAATAATCCAACCCAGATAGGTAAACAAGGACATGGATAACAAAAGCTAGTCAATTCTTAGGCATAAATGTGTAAAGCGGGAGGTGAATTAAATAATGAATAGGACATAGATAGGTCAAGGGACACTTGCCTCCACCAACCGACTGCTGCTCAGGGGCTTCTCCTGCGAGTTCCTCGGGCTCTTCAACCGGATCGTTCTCTAAGCGGGTGCAAACATACATACATCCATCCATCGAAATTAGGAAACCAACAGTACACCATACAAGAGAACAAGTAAAGCAAATATGCATAGAATACCACATACGATAATGAATTTACCTTGGTTAGAAAGGAACGAGGGAAAGTTTCGCAGGGGTTGAGGCTTATGCTCGAGGGACACTACGGGTAGACGAAAGACTAGACGTCACGTGCTCTAGTTTTAATTAGTTCTAACAAAAGAATTAGCTACATGCACTAATGTAATCGCAACCACTTTTAGTAGATTAACATTGAACGAGATAGATGATTAGTTATACGAATTAACTAACGTAACCAATTTCCAAATTGAGACTCCTATCTTATTAATATAAACGACGTGATTAGCGCATATAGGAGACGAGGGGGGGGGGTAGACGAGGGGTTAGGGGGTAGACGAGGCACGACGAGTCGTGCCAAGGCACGCGCACTACGCGGGCACGCACGCGAGGCCGCACGCACACGCCGCGGACTAACCGTACGCACGTCGGAGCCGTGCGCTAGTCGAGCTCAAAGCCGCGCGCCATAGGCACGCTGGGCCAAACTCAAGAACACGCAGGGGCCGACACGACGCGAGCGAGGCACGGCGGGGGCGAGCGGGCAAGCACGCCGGGGAAAGCGAGCGCGGGCGAGCGAGGATACGGCCGGGCGAGGCCGAACGCGGGGATGGGCGGCCGAGCCGGGGCACGGGGGCGGTTGAACCGGGGGGGGGCCGAGCTCGCCGGGAGGCAGCCGAGCTCGCCGGGAGGGGCGGTTGGGCCGGGCCGGGGCGCGAGCGGCCGAGCCGAGGTCGGGGCAGCCGAGGCCGGGCGCGAGCGGTCGAGGCCGGGCGCGGGGCAGGGCGGGGTAGGGGCGGGACGCCGGGGGCGCGGGCGGCCGAGCTCGCCGGGAGCGGGCGGCCGAGCTCGCCAGGCGCGGGGAAGGGCGGGGCACGGCCGGGCGGGACGCCGGGGGCGCGGGCCGGGCGGGGTCGCCGGAGCGGGGCCGAGGCGGCCGAGCTCGCCGGAGGGGGCGGGGGCGCGGCTTGGCGGCCGAGCTCGGGGCGCGGGCGCCGGGGCGGGGTAGGGGAGGGCGCGGTCGGGCGGCTCGCCGGCGCGCGCGCGCGGGCGCGGGGCCGGGGACGGGGAGCGCGGGGCCGGGCGCGGGACGGGGCGGTGTGCCGGGCGCCATGGCCGCGAGCGCCATGGCCGCGAGCGGCCGGGCCGAGCCGAGCGGCGGGGGCGCGACCGGCCGAGCCGGGGGCCAAGGCGGGCGGCGCGGGGGAGGGCGCCGGGGAGAGGAGAGGGAGGAGGGAGAGGGAGGAGGAGGGAGAGGGAGGAGGAGGGAGGGGCCTCACCGGAGGGGAGAACGGCGGCGGCGGCGGGGAGCGGCGGCGGCACGGGGCGCGGGGGAGGGCGCCGGTTAGGGTTTGGGGAGAGAGAGGGAGAGGGAATGACGGGCGGGGCCCGCGGGAGGATTTTTGGAAAAAAGAAAAGAGGTGGGGGGGCGGCTGGGCCGGCTGGGCCCAAAGGGGGGGAGGGGGGCGCGCGGGTGGGCCGGCCGGGAGGCCCACGCGGGAGGGGAGGGGGAGGCGGCTTGGGCCGGCCAGGAGGCCTACGCGGGGGAAGAGGGGGGGCGGCTTGGGCCGAAATGGGAAAGGGAGAGAGTGAGAGAAAAAGAAAAGGGTTTTCTTTTTCTAAAATCTAATTTTCTTTGGATGAATGCTTTCACATTTTAATCAATCAAAAAATATGCATGGTTTGGCATGGTGCATCACAGAAAATAAAGTGTTTTAAGGTTTTGCTTCACACGAGGTCTAAAGCCAAAACCCGCTGCGACTTTGGAACAGATCAAGGCTTAGCGAGAAGAAAAGGGAAAAGGAAAGAGTAACGCCTGAATTTGGTGAGAGAAAAGAAGAAAAAAATCTACCCCCAAATTCAGGGCGTTACAAACCTATCCCCCTTAAAAGAATCTCGCCCTCGAGATTCAGGGTTGGCTAGCAAAGAGCTCAGGGTATTTAGCCATCAGATTGTCTTCACGCTCCCAGGTTGCTTCTTCCTCAGAGTGATGATCCCATCTGACTTTGCACATTCTGATGGTCTTCCTTCGGGTGACTCGGTCTGCAACCTCAAGGATTTGCACTGGCTTCTCAACGTAGGTCAAGTCTTCCTGGACTTCAAGACCTTCCACTGGCAACTGCTCTTCTGGCACACGCAAGCACTTCTTCAACTGAGACACATGAAAGACATCATGCACAGCTGACAAATTCTCGGGCAAACTGAGCTGATAAGCCACTTCTCCACGTCTTGCAAGAACCTGATACGGACCAATGTAGCGGGGTGCTAGCTTGCCTTTGACTCCGAACCTCTTGACTCCTCTGATCGGTGACACTTTCAGATAGACAAAGTCTCCGACTTCGAAACTCAGCTCTCTTCTTCTTGTGTCTGCATAGCTTCGCTGCCTCGATTGCGCTATCTTCAGATTCTCTCGGACCATCTTGATGTTCTCTTCGGCTTCAAGCAAAATGTCTGGCCCAAACACTTGCTTCTCTCCAGGCTGATCCCATTGCAACGGAGTTCTACAACTCCTTCCATAGAGCGCCTGAAATGGTGACATCTTCAAACTGGCCTGGTAACTGTTGTTATAGGAAAACTCTACATAAGGCAATCTTTTATCCCATCCGGACTGATCTTGCAACGCACAGGCTCTCAACATGTCTTCAAGAATTTGGTTGGTTCTTTCGGTCTGGCCATCTGTCTGCGGATGATAAGCTGAACTGAAATTCAAATGCGTGCCCAAAGCTTCATGCAACTGCTGCCAGAAATGAGAGGTGAACTGCGTTCCTCTGTCTGACACTATCTTCTTTGGCACACCATGAAGACAAACGATCCGAGACATATACAACTCTGCCAATACGGCACTGCTATAGTTGGTCTTGACAGGTATGAAGTGGGCTGACTTGGTCAGACGGTCCACTACTACCTAGATGGAATCGTAGCCGGCTCGAGTGCGAGGCAATCCGACTATGAAATCCATACCAATTTCATCCCATTTCCACTGAGGGATCTGCAACGGTTGCAACAATCCGGCAGGTCTCTGGTGCTCTGCCTTAATTCTTCTGCAACTATCGCACATAGCCACATGCTCTGCGATTTCCCTCTTCATTCCGTACCACCAGAATTTTTTCTTCAGATCCTGATACATCTTCTCACTGCCAGGGTGAATCGAATAGGCTGTCTCATGAGCTTCTTTGAGAATCAACTCCCGAATGGACTGGACATTGGGAACACACAAGCGGTCTTTGAACCATATCACGCCTTCTGCATCTTCTCGAAAATCTTTGCCTCTGCCATCTAGAATCAGTCGCCGAATCTCACTGATTTTCTCATCATTCTTCTGCGCTTCTTTGATTTCGCGCTCCAAGGTAGGTTCCAACTCAACTGTGACTCCTCGCGAATTATTCAGAAATCCGAGACTCAACCTGTCAAACTCCTTAGCCAACTCATAAGGCATCGGACGAGCGACCATCAGATTGACTTGACTCTTTCTGCTCAAAGCATCCGCCACTACATTTGCTTTGCCTGGATGGTAATGGATCTCCAACTCATAGTCTTTGATCAACTCTAACCATCTTCGTTGCCTCATGTTCAACTCTGACTGAGTGAATATGTACTTCAGACTCTTGTGATCTGTGTAAACATCGCATTTCTGTCCATACAGATAGTGCCTCCATGTCTTCAGTGCGTGAACCACTGCTGCCAACTCTAGATCATGGATTGGGTAATTCTTCTCATGAACCTTCAACTGTCGGGACAAGTAAGCCACAACTCTTCCCTCTTGCATCAACACACATCCCAAACCTGTGTAACAAGCATCGCAATACATCGAGAAGGGCTTGTGCACATCAGGCAAGACTAGGACAGGCGCTGTAGTCAACTTCTCTTTCAGCGCTTCAAAGGCCTCTTGGCATTTCTGGGTCCACTTGAACTCAACTTTGTTGCCTAGCAACGCTGTCATTGGTTTCGCAATCTTCGAAAATCCTTCAATGAATCGCCGATAATATCCAGCCATTCCAATAAAGCTCTTGATTCCTCTAGCATCTGTTGGCGCTTTCCAGTTCAGAATGTCTGCCACTTTCTTCGGATCCACAACCAATCCTTCCTTGTTGATTATGTGACCCAAGAACAGGACTTCACTGATCCAGAACTCACACTTGCTCAACTTTGCATACAACTGGTGCTCTCGCAATCTCTGCAATACCATCCTCAAATGATCTTCATGCTCTTCTTCGCTTTGAGAATAAACCAGAATGTCATCAATGAATACCACCACAAACTTATCGAGATAATCCATGAATACACTATTCATCAAGTTCATCAAGAATGCTGGCGCATTGGTCAAACCAAAAGACATCACTGTGAACTCGTACAAACCATACTTGGAAATGAATGCCGTCTTCGGAATGTCCGAGGGTCGGATCCTGAGCTGATGATAACCTGACCTCAGATCAATCTTGGAGAACACGCTGGCTCCTCTCAACTGGTCGAACAGATCTTCTATTCTGGGCAAGGGATACTTGTTCTTGATCGTGACCTCATTCAAAGCTCGGTAATCAATACACATTCTCTTGGTGCCATCTTTCTTCTCCACAAATAGGACAGGGGCGGCCCAAGGCGAGGTGCTTGGCCGAATGTAACCTTTCTCTGACAGCTCATCAATCTGCTCCTTAAGCTCAACCAACTCTGGTCCAGATATTCTGTAAGCTCTCTTGAAGATAGGGGCGGTTCCGGGAAGAAGCTCTATGGCAAATTCAACTTTCCGCTCTGGTGGCATACCCGGTAAGTCTTTCGGAAACACATCTGGGAACTCGGACACAACCTTGATACTCTCGATCGGGTCTGCTTCACTGCTATCAACAGCCATCTGATAACAACTTCCTTTCTTTGGCTCAGGCGGGACTAACTCGGTTACCACTTCCTCTCCTAGTGGGGACACCAACTTGATTGTCCTTTTATCACAACTGATAACTGCCTGATACTTATCTAGCCAATTCATCCCTAGGATGACATCTATTCCCTGAGTACCCATTACTATAAGGTTGGCGGGAAACGCTATCCCCCTTATTTTCACACTTATATTCAAACAAATGCTATCAGCTCGAATTCTACCACCGGCTGAGTCAATTTGAATGGGGGTTGACATGGTAGTAATTGGGAGATTATGTGCTTCTACCCATGATGCAGTAATGAAAGAATGTGTTGCTCCAGTATCAAATAACACTTCTGCAATATGGGAGTCGACTGGGAACATACCTACTATCATGCCGGGGGTCTCCTGAACTGCTTCAGCCTCCAAGTGGTTCAGTCTTCCATGATTATAGCGCGACTGAGAGCGGTTGCCTGATCTAGGCTGAGACACATTCTGCTTTGCTGGGGCATTGGGGCCTGACTGCTGCTGGGCTGCCTTCTTTGGACATTGCATCACCCAGTGGCCTTGCTCTCCACAGTGGAAACATGCTCTGTTTCCAACCTGAGCTGGTGCTACCTGACTGTTCTGCTGGTTTGCTGGGGCAGGAAGGCGAGGTGCCTGCTGATTCTGCCTTTGAAACTGACCTCCTGACTGATTGCTCTGACGGTTCTGGTACTGGTGCTGAGGATACTGCCTTTGGAACTGCTGATGCTGCTGAGGTGGACGCTGGTTCTGCCTGAACTGCTGAGGTTGATTGCCTGAGAAACGAGGACGATTGCTGCTTCCAGGCTGGGGTCCACTGATCTTGCGCTTACGATCTTCCATCTCCTTCCTCTTTCTCTCTGTCATGATTGCTCTGTCAATCAGGTGCTGGAATGTCGGGAAGGTGTGATTCATCAGTTGGTACTGCAGAGGGTCAACCAAGCCTCTCAGGAAACGGTACTGTCGCTTGGCGTCGGTGTTGACATCTTCAGGAGCATAGCGAGACAACTGCAGAAACCTGTCTCGGTACTCACTGACAGACAATGGTCCTTGCTTGAGGGCCAGGAACTCCTCCTTCTTCACTGTCATCAGACCTGCAGGCACATGGTACTGACGAAAGCTACCTCTGAACTCTTCCCAGGTGATGGCGTCAGGATGGGCATGGGTGGCGAGGTAAGACTCCCACCATGATTGGGCTGCTCCTCTCAACAGACGGGGACCATACAGGACTTTCTCCCTGTCATCGCACTGAGCGGTATGCAACTCCCGCTCCACAGTGCGCAGCCAATCTTCAGCATCCATAGGGTCAGAAGAATCTTCTCTCATATTTATTTGTTTGCCATTGGGGAGAACGTAAAAGGGCTTATATTTCACTTAAGTATCCGTTTTTGGCGATTCATGCCAAAGGGGGAGAAAGTACTAGCCCAAAGCAAAAGGACTGCACCATCGCACCACCACCGAATTTTAAAAATGAAGTTTTCAAATTGATATCTTATTGTGTTCAAAGGAGGAGAAAGTATCTTCAAGAATTTTGTAAAACCCTCTTGAACGCTAAGAGGAGAATTTCATTGAGGGGGAGTTTTTGTTTTAGTCAAAGGAAAAGCATTTGAAACAGGGGGAGAAAATTTCAAATCTTTAAAATGCTTCTTTCAATCTTGTTCATGTACCTTTGACCATGTGCAAAAAGCTTTTGAAAAGAATTTTACAAAGAATTTGCAAAAACAAAACTAGTGGTGCAAGCGTGGTCAAAAGTTTTTAATAACAAGAAGAAAAACATTCATGCATATCTAGTAAAAATAATATATTGGTTTAACTCCAAGCAACCTTTGCACTTACTTTATGCAAACTAGTTCAATTCTGCACTTTTATATTTGCTTTGGTTTGTGTTGGCATCAATCACCAAAAAGGGGGGGATTGAAAGGGAAATAGGGTCAAACCTTTTCCTAAATGATTTTGGTGGTTGAATTACCCAACACAAATAATTGGACTAACTAGTTTGCTCTAGAGTATATGTTCTCCAGGTGCCAAAGGTTCAACTCAAAACCAATACAAAGATTAAAAAGGGTTCAAAAGGAAAGGAGCAAAGGAAACCGAAGTGCTCCCTGGTCTGGCGCACCAGACTGTCCGGTGTGCCACCGGACACTGTCCGGTGCACCAGGAAGGATCAACCTCAAACTCTTCAGCTTCGGGTTTCTCAGACGCAGCTCCGCTATAATTCACCGGACTGTCCGATGGGGCACCGGACTATCCGGTGTGCCAGCGGAGCAACAACTATCTGCGCGCAAGGGTCGACTTTGACAGTGAACAGTGCAGCACAGTGATCGCAGCAGAAGTCAGAGCAGTTGGTCAGAGGGGCACCGGACTGTCCAGTGTCGCACCGGACTGTCCGGTGCCACATGAGGACAAAGCCTCCAACGGTCGACCAGCTCCAAGCCCTAACGGGAGGATGACGTGGCGGCACACCGGACACTGTCCGGTGGTGCACCGGACACTGTCCGGTGGCGCAGCGGACTGTGCGGTGCGCCCATCGCTAGCAGACTTCTCCAACGGCTACATTTTGGATGGTGGATATAAATACCACCCCAACCGGCCACTTCAATGGGTGGGAGAAGCAACATTCCAAGTCATCTAGTTGACATATTCAAGCCCTCCCAACCACATATATTCATTGATCCATCCTATACACAAGATTTAGACCACTACAACCAACACAAGTGCCACAAAAGAGAGAGCAAGCAAGAGAGAGCTACTCATTTGAGTTTAGCACTAGTGCCTTGTGAGATTCATTCAGAGATAGTGTGTGCTACATCTTTGTGTTCATTTGCGTGTGGAGTTTTGACTCCCATTGAACTTCCTCCAAAGTTTTGGAGGCTTGTAAAGCTAGCAAGAGACACCAAAGAGTGTGGTGATCCTTGCGGGGTCTTAAGTGATCCTTGAGAAGAAGAAGAGCTCACTGGTCTTTGGTGATCGGTGGAGAGAAGGAAAGGGTTAAAAGAGACCCATCCTTAGTGGACTCCTCAACAGGGACTAGGCCTTCGAGGGCCGAACCTCGGTAAAACAAATCACCCGTGTCTTGTGTTCATTACTTGTGATTTGTTTGTTTTTCCATCACTCTAAGTTTTCTTGCACTATTCTTTGTTAAACATTATTCGGTGTTGCTTCAAGTTAAATTCTCTTTTAGTGAAGCAACACCGTGCAAGAAAGAACTTGTGTTATTGCTCTTCTTATCTAAGCCCTCTTGCTTTATTCTCTTAGATCTTCTAGTTGCATTGATTTATCAATACCGCATTATTTGAAAGCAATACTCTTTACAAGCAAAGGACTTAAGGGTTGTTTGGTTTGTTGCTTTAGCTGCCACAACATGCCTAACTTTTATGCCTAAGCTTAGTTCTTCAATTTAAGCGACTAAGGTTAGGCAAATTGTGGCACCTTAGGTAGGAAACCAAACAGGCCCTTAGTTTTTATACTTCGATAATTGTGCATCTTGTTCTAACCACTAATCAAGGAATCTAGTTGGGGGATAAAGTTTTAAATTTTAGGTTTCGCCTATTCACCCCCCTCTAAGCGACTTTCAGTACCGCCGGTCCAGGGATTGGACGGGGTGTTACAAATGGTATCAGAGCCGACCCTCAAGGTTTCACGGGCGTGTGTGGGCTAGGGGTTCGTGTATATGGCGCATGGCGCATGTGGACCCAGAGTGGTCACATGGCATGGCATATAACGACACTAGAGACACAGACGTGGCTAAGAGGGGAGGTTCCTGGATTGGGGTTGACCGATGAGGACGTTGGTCTTCTAAGGAGGGTGGATTGTGATATCCTGGCCTAAGGCTTAATAGAATTAATAGAGTATCCATACCAACAAGATGCATCTTCTTTTTCGGAAGCATATCTCCAAAGAACCTCCAAGTTAAGCATGCTTGGCTTGGAGCAATTTGGGATGGGTGACCAACCGGGATGTTTTCTCGGATGCACATGAGTGAGGACAAAGTGTGCACAAAAGACTCGTGTTGGTCTATGGGGACAATATATGATCCTAGAGAGCTGCTAGGAGTAATACCACCGGTCCAGGGATTGGACGAGGTGTTACAGCTAGGTCCGATGGAACTGCCTCCATGGCATGTTGTCCCCCCTACCGTCGAGGCGCCAAACTCCTTGCCACCGCTAGCCTGTCCTGTTGTCCTGCCCTTACCGCTGGCCTCCATACCACCGCCGAGAAAGCCACCCTTGCTAGAGAAAGAGGTCGCCATCGTCCCTGCTCTTTCCCTGCCACCATTGCCCGCTCTTCACCAATATGGTAGTGTCAGGCTGGCCCAGGGGAAGGGTTTCCCCACGCAGAAACCCGAGAGCGCAAGGTTCCCAAGTGGAATTTTAGTGGCGCACCGGACAGCGCACCGGACAGTGCACCGGACTGTCCGGTGTGCAACGGACAGTGGTTGTTCACTGTCTGATGTGCCATAAGCCCAACGGCTAGCTATCAGAACTAGCCGTTGGAGTCGACCGTTGGCGCACCGTTGGCGCACCGGTGGCGCATCAGACTGTCCGGTGCGCCCATGCGCAGAACATTGGCTGTAACAGCTAGTTGGTGGGTGAGGGCTATTTATACCCCCTCCACCCACCATATTCAATGTCTTGCTGCCCACATTTATTCCTGCACATTGGTAGAGCATTGCAAGCACCAAAAGCCTAGTGAGGTGATTAGAGAATCTTAATCCCACGTTTGGACCTCATTAGCGCTAGCGAGAGCCACCTAGAGCACACACCACTTGCATTAGGCTTCTCTTGGTCAAGCGAAAGTCTACGGCTTGTTACTCTTGGTGATCGGCATCACCTAGACGGCTTGGTGGCGATGGGAGCTCGGTGATCACCGTGGAGATCTTGTTGGTGACCCGACTCAAGTTTGTAAGCGGTCGTGAGGGATCCACCGCGCCGGAGTGGCAAAGGATCATCTCGTAGTGAGCACTTGGTTCTTGCGGGGACCAAGGGGGAGCGATACCCTTGCGTGGGTGCTCCAACGAGGACTAGTGGAGAGTGCCGACTCTTCGATACCTCGGGAAAAATTGGAGGAGTCTTCTAAACCTTGCTTTACATTCCACACTTAATTCAAGCATTTTACATTGTGTATTTGTTTAGCAAGTATTTGAAGTATTGTCTTAGCATTGTTGTATTTCTAGTATTATTCTCTTAGTGCTAGTTGTTGGGGTGAAGTTGGGCTCTTGCTTAGGTTTTAATTAGTGTTGATTTTTAGAAAGGCCCAATTCACCCCCTCTTGGGCATCGTGATCCTTTCAGCGTCGCCGACCACTTTTCGCCCCTGCTCTTCACCCGATCCCCGGACACTCCGTCTCGCAGGTGGGATTCGTCACATGAGGAAGAGGCAAGGGTTCCTCTTCCTCATGTGTGGGGCTGTTGAAAGGGAAATAGGGTTAACCTTTTCCCACAATTAATTTTGGTGGTTGAATGCCCAACACAAAATATTGGACTAACTAGTTTGCTCTAGAATACATGTTCTACGGGTGCATAAAGGTTCAACTCAAACCAATAAAAGATTGAAGATAGGGTTCAAATTCAAAGGAGCAAGAAACTTGAGTGTGCCCTGGTCTGGCGCACCGGACTGTCTGGTGTGCCACCGGACAATGTCCGGTGCACCAGGATCGTACAGTCGCAAACTCGCGACTCTCGGGTTTCTTAGAGCGCGCTCCGCTATAATTCATCGGACTGTCCGGTGCACTAGCGGAGCAACGGCTACTCGCGCAACGGTCGACTGCAAAAGCACAGTGATCAGATGAACAGTGTGCTACAGTGCGCGACAGAGTCAGAGGCGCACCGGACACTAAACAGTAGCTGTCCGGTGCCACAAGAAGTCAGCGCTCCAACGGTCAGAAGCTCCAGAGCCCTAACGGTTGGGTGACGTGGCTGGCGCACCAGATAGCGTCCGGTGGCACACCGGACTGTCCAGTATGCCCATCGACAGCAGCCATCCCCAACGGCTATGTGGTAGTTGAGGGTTATAAATACCCCCCAACCACCACCACTTCAAGCATCTAAGTTTCCAGCACTTCACATTCAATACAAGAGCTAGTGCATTCACTCCAAGACACAATTCAATAGAATCAAAGCCTCTCCAAGTCCCAATTCCATTCCGGTCACCTAGTGACTTGAGAGAGTTTGTTCGTGTTCTTTGCGCTCTTGTTTCTTGCATCGCTTTCTTCCTTCCTCTTTCTTGTTCCAAAGTGACTTGTAAGCAAGGCAAGAGACACCAAGTGTGTGGTGGTCCTTGCAGGGTCTAAGTGACCCGTGAGAATTAAGGAGAAAGCTCACTCGGTCTAAGTGACCGTTTGAGAGAGGGAAAGGGTTGAAAGAGACCCGGTCTTTGTGACCACCTCAACGGGGACTAGGTTCTTTAGAACCGAACCTCGGTAAAACAAATCACCGTGTTCATTTGTTTTATTTCTTGGTTGATTTGTTTTCCCTCTCTTCCGAACTCAGATTTAATTCTAACGGTAACTCCGGCTTGTAGTTTGTTGTTTTAAGTTGTAAATTTCAAATTACGCCTATTCACCCCCCTCTAAGTGACTTTCAGCTGTGTTGCAGGAGAAAGAGGCAAGGCTATTTCGCTTCAGAAAAAAAAGTAACAAAATAGGATGGAATTTGTCGATACAAGATAAGGTCCTATGTAAACCAAATTTACATTCAATGTAAAATAGGGAAGATTTATATTTGAGGTAAAGAAATAAACCAGAAACTTTTACCAGTGCCAAATAAAGAATTGTCTCCTAGATAATTTAAACATTTTTAAAAACAAGAAAAAAAAGGGAGACAATGACTATAACACCCACTTTGTAATTGCTAGGAATAATACCAGTAGAGGAACAATTTCTCTTTATGTGAGTTTGATCTTTATGCATCATCTTATGTGAACATCATGCCCAAAAACAATTAATAAAAACATATACTACCAAATTATGCATCATGCTCGATTTTATTCTGTGTGCATTTTGTAACAACATATAATAATGTGAAAAATGTTAAATATCCAAATGGGAAATTAAATCTAAAAGAAATTCTAAAATTTGGAAAGAAAGAAAGAAAAATACTATGTAATACAAAAATAAAACTTATAAATAGATAAATTTATTCCACAATGATTTATCCAAATCATATACTCAGAAAATTTGAGTACAAGTTCATCACAAATTTGAAATTCAAACTTAGATTCAAAAATAAGAGAAAAGAGAAAGGAAAATGAAAATATAAAAGAAAAAGGGTGTTGTGCTCGATTGGGCCTAAACCAACCAATTCGACCCAATTTCCCTTTGATCTGCGCAGCCCACTGACTGTCCGCGGCGCCGACATGTAGGCCCCGCTTGTCAGCCGCTTTCCCTCGCGCCTGATTCCTTCGCTCTGTCGCTAACTCGGGGGCGCCTGCTGTCATCGCCATCCTCACCGCGGGTATCTCGCAACAACCACGCGCTGCGCGATCGGCGGACCTCACGCGCGGGATTCGTGGATCAGCTAACCCACCGCCTGGTTCTCACGCCTATATGAACCTTCTTGACCTCGCCCTTCCCTTGCGCGCTTGAATCCAACAGCGTTTTCCGTGAGATCGGCAGTTCGCCATTGTCGTTGACTGAGAAGAAGTGAGTGAGAGGGAGAACACGAGGAACCGAGCGCAAGATTGGGGTCTTCATCGTGGAAGCGGGGGCGGACCACGGTGTTCTTCGTGTACCTCGCTGTCGTCGGCCGTAACGTCAACAAGACAGCACGCCGGTATCTCGCCGTCGAAGAACAAGGCTCACCGTCACGCAACATCTTCTGTGGACAGCCCTGCTTGCGCTCCAAGTCTCGGTGAGGCCTCGCTGGCACTTCCCCATGGATTACCGCGATAATTAGCACTTGTATTCGCTAGGAATCGGACACCGAAGCACTGGGGGGTTGGATTTGGGGCGCGACGGCGATATTCCGCCATGCGGGGTGGCGCGCCGCCGTGGCCAGCGCTAAGGGTTGAAGATGCATCCGTGGCCATCGATTGTTAAGTGAACGGATCGGGCGAGATCTCGTCCGGATGATGTCTGGACCGTTGATGTGGATAGACGGTCGGGATTAAAAAGGGAGAATACCAGGTTGGGTTTTTAGATCCGAGCCGTTGATTCCGTAGCGTGTGCATCGGATTAGATCTGGCTTATTTGAAATAGTGACCGTAGATCGGAGGATCAACGGTGCTCGGTGGAAGCGGATCGAGTTGCGATCGGTTTTGATCTGGGCCCTTGGTTTCTAATCCAACGGCTCAGAGAGAACCGTACCCCTTCGGCTAGCGTAATATGCAAAAGAAACCCTCGGTTATTTTAGTATCAACCTGCAGTCCGTGCACAGCGTTATGTGTCTTAGCAGATTTTACCCAGAGCCCCCTGCGCTTCACAGAAATTGAGGCCCAGTCCATAGCTCTTTAAATTCAGTTATTTAATTTTAGAAATTACTTCTTAACACAAAATAATTGCTAGAACTTCAATAATTCATAGAAAATGCATATGAACTCCGAATTACTCCATTCCAGTTCCTAAAATTTTGTAATTTTATTCTCTACCACTTAGTGTCTCTGTTTTATCATGACAACAGTAAGAAAATTAATCCCACACTTAATCCTATTTTAAACACATACAACCTTTGAAAATTCATAACTTAAAATCTATAGCTCCAAAAATTATGATTTCTGTTCCTAGAATTTTTAATGTGTAGATTATTACTGTGTATTTTGTTTGTATGTTTGGTGTAATGTTAACTTCTCTGTATGCACTGTGTTTGTTGTATCGTGGCGAGTAGAAGAGACCGTGACCGAGGATCCTGGTGAGCAGCAGGTTGAAGTAGCTGAGCAGGAGCTCATTGAAGGCAAGTTGTGCCCTTGACCACTTTTTACCCAATAATGTGCTTTAATATCACTTATCCATGCATAGGTTAATTTTGATGGGACCCAATAGGTCATCCTAGATTGTTTATCTCATTACCTTGTTTACCCCTGAATCACTTGGGTAGTTTGTTATTGCTTTATATGGTTTTGGGATAATCATTTATTACCTCTATGTTCCAATTCTTTTTGTTATTCTATTTATGTTCATGTTGAGATCATTAATGTTAATTGGAACATAGAGCTTAACTTGAGTAACACGTGCCACCACAAGGGTTTAATGGGACGCCCTTGGCTGACTAATTAGGAAAGCTAGTGGAAGACTACCTTACCTGAAAGGGGCAAGGGCAGTAGGGGAGTGGTCAGTGTAGGGAGGTCCTTGGTTGATTTTGCTGCGATGGCAGTCAGTCAAGAACCCTGCATTGGAACTTCCTATAAACTGTAGCGGGTTTTCTGAAGCTAGTGGAACTTTGTAAAGGCCTCGTAGTGTTGCCCTGCCGCACTTCCTAGGTAGAGGTGTATGGGATTCGCGACCCCTTGGCAGATGGGTAACATGACTTGTGGGTAAAGGGTACAACCTCTGCAGAGTGTAAAACTGGTATACTAGCCGTGCTCACGGTCATGAGCAGCTCAGGACTCTCTGATGTTTAAATTATGGAACTTAAATTCAATTTTGTCATTTGCATTGCATGGGATTGTTATTAATTTTGTTCTATTACTTTACTTATGGTTTGGTATTTACTTACACTTAGTAATTGCTAATAAAATTTTGACCAACTACTTAAAAGCAATGCTCAGCTTTAAACCATATCATTGATTAGCCTTACACATCACATGAACTCACACCTTTGTGAGTTTATGTCCACTGGTTCCCCACAACTTGTTGAGCTATGATCATGTGTGAGCTCACCCTTGCTGTCTCACACACCCCCCCCCCCACAGGAGAAGAGCAGGTGGTTCAGGAGGAGCCACAAGGCGAGGAGTATGATCTGATCTAGGTGGCGTTTCTCAGTTGACATTGGCGCCGACGATCCTTAGTTCATTTTATCTTTATTATTTTATTTTGTAATAAGTCTTCCGCTATGTAATAAATACTCTGATGTTTTATGACATTTATCTCTATACACTCTGTTATTATATATGTTGTATTCTTGGCGCATGTATGAGATGCACCTGGCTTTGTTCCTTAAAGCCGGGTGTTACAATGACGGTGCCAGTTCTAGAAACAAATGCTACGAGGAGCTATTTTCCTCCGGTCCCCAACTCTAGAAATCAGGTAAGGTAATGATGTGATTACATCTCTCCTCACGCATCTGTGCCAAGTGATCTTGCGGCCGCAGGGAGCAAATTATTGCATCTATTTGTGTCATCAGACTACGTGAGCCGGCACCGGCAAATATTGAGGGCTAGTTTGGCAACGCTTTGGCTCCTCTAGTGAAGTTAGAAGCTAGAAATCTTTTGAAAAAAAAAATCTATCAAAAAGAACTTCAGTGATAATTTAGTAATAATTTATGTCAAAATTTGAGAGAAACCGGAAAAGACCACAATTTTTATGATCCTGGCTCCTCGATAAAGAACATTATTCTTTTGGTTTCTCTGCCCCTTGCGAGGAGCCGTTTTTTTAGATGGCCAACGCTTTTTTTATGGACGGTAACCGAAGCTGAAGCCATACCAAATGTGCCACTTGTTTCCTCCTGAAAGCTAAAGGCCTGATTGTTTCGCCCATCGACAGAGGTTGGTTTCAGGGGGGTCACAGCAGGCTCTTTTGCAGTGAACGAATTTGCGAGCTCACCGTGCTCCACAAGTGAAAGGAGACAGGCACCGCGAGAGGGACACTTGACAAAGCCAGACACCAACTCATGCGGCGTTGCGTACTTGTGTTATCCTTTGCGTCACCATGGCAGAGGGCCCAGCTAGAGCTAGTTGCTGCTTTGCCATTGCCTTTCTCCTTCTGGGAGAAACTGGAGAAAATTGCTTCTGAAGGTCGCCAAGACAGCAGGAGTTCAGAAGCATCACAGGTCATGGAGCACACAGTTTGAGATAGAGCAATGAACATCCTCGTTGATAAACAACGGCAGCCGACTGGTCAACCGGGACGGTAGCAGCATTTAATTCAACAACTTGCTATAGTGATACTGATGCATGTAGGATGACTGCAAAGGCATGCTACTATCACTCAAATTACAAGTTTCTTCTGAATTCCAGGTCCAGCGACCGCGTTTTCCTCGCTTTGGGTACTACTTGTATACACAGATTATCAGTGCCACAGAGAGAGCGATAATTGCCAGAACTGTGAAGATGAGAGCCTGCAAGGAACGATCAAAGTGTGGCTGTTAGACTGGACTCCAGCTGTTATCAGGTTCAAGCAAGCAAGATATTTCAAGCAAGTGCCCACATATTTCAAGCAAGTGCAAGTTCATCAGAATAAAAAATACAGAATGCAAAGAACTGTATCAAGTTAAGTGATTTTGCTTTTAACATTGTGACACCAGATGTTAGGCACCGCACCGCCTACTTTCTTAGCTGGGTGTATGGTTATCACCTGTCAGAGACCCATTTTCTTGCCAAAACATTAACTAAGGTGTGGTGAAGAAATTGTTGGCCATATCTTAGAACATTGTTTGCCGAAAAGGCATGGCTGTGTCTCTATAGGTTCAAGGGCGCAACTAGAGGCATGGAATCGGCACGTAATCAAACTGTTTTCAATTTATTAATGAAATGACATGCAGTTCTCCTGCGTGTTCGAGGAAAGAAGACATGGCACGTCAGGTAGTGATCCAGACATATCCTAAGTTGTATTGCATCATATAAGCAATAATATTTGATATCCAAATAGCCAAACAAAAACTACGGATATCCACAACATATGGACCTTCTAACAGATATCAGATACCTGAGTATAGTTTTTAAGGGGAAATTGGATTACTCGTTGTTGTTAGAATGCAACACCATGGTACCAAGGGTATCAAAAAGAATCAGAGAGGGGAACGTAGATCTAATACCGTGCAATAGAGAGATGACATATTAATATGCTTATATGCACACACACGGTGTAGAAAGGTTCGAGCTGTCTGAATGCAATAACCCACGTTCTCTTTGTGAGTTTGTGGTGGATGTAAAGATGCAAGAGTGGGTTGAGCTTACATACTCAGATGATGATTGAGATAAGGAGCGGAACTGAGAACCAAGAGATTTTAAACTCGATGGTGCCGGCAGCCCCTGAATGTCGATGGCAGCAGCCCTTGAACACTAGTTGTCCGATGGTCCTCAACCTGACATAGCCTACTAGTGGGAAACCGTTACTATGTTGCTCCATAATCCCCTTTTATAGCACAAGGGAGGAGAGAGTTACAACCCTATCTACACGGTGGGCCCCACCCAACAAAGGTCCAACTACTACGCATTGCACATCTCCGGTGTGCCATAGTGGCGAGCATGGCATACCACATATGCAGTTATGAGAGCCCACGTTGTCGCCTACGGCGTAATTGGTAGCCACAGTAGACTCACACGGTACATAGTGCTTGCAGGTACGCCTGCGGTCTCAGACGTGGCCACGGCAATGCCTTTTGATCACAATGTCGCAATAAATATGAAGAACCTTATCTCGACCACCAGGATCTACGCAATCGACCTAGTTCAGGGGCGCATATGATATCAAGGTTGTCCTGCCCTAGGGGCATCTTGGGGAGTGTCACGGCCTCCTGCATAAAGCCCTCAGCTTGTAGGGCATGGCCTCGGGACACAGGGCCCAATGGATGCCAGACTGGCACCAAAGCCCCATTGTAGGTCTACCTTCTACTGATGAAGTTCTAGAGAGTGTTTTACCAGCATCTAGGGGTATGACTTCCCCAAACGCTGACACTCGCCCAGGCCCCAAATTCTATACAAAATGTTTTGGAATTCAATTTATTAGAGAAAAAATCGCCCACGCGCTATCAAACAAAACTACAAATCAACACAAGTGAAATCATATCGCTATATCAACTACCAGGACACATGATGTTTTATAGACATGAATAGTTGCACTTTCACAGGGAAACACATTGGACATCTATTTCATTCATACTGGCCTACTGGGAATAAACATGTTCAGGGTTTGGACGAACCGCAACAGCTGATGCAGCTAGACCAGGGCGCTCTCGAGGATCCTTGTTGTAGTACTTGCAGCAGTAAAGTATGGCTGCAAAGTACCAAATCAAAGGACACAAGAAACCTAAAAGAAAACTGCAACCACAGTATGCTCAATGAGCGATTGTGAATTGAAGTTGATATGAAGACTGCAGTAGTAAAGCATACTTACGTAGACCATCCTATCCCACAACCACAGCAAGGCAGCCGCCTCTCAAAGATTGCCAATCGTGGGTTTTCTTCGTCTCTGAGTAGTGCATACTTGCCAGCACACCCCTGGCAATGGCAAAATTCATCCGAGTGTGCTATGCAAATCAAAGAAAGAATATGATCAGCAACAGAAGTTTCTTTTTAAATCTGGCAATTTAAGACAATGTACAGAGGCAGTATCCCACATCCTGTCTCGAAGTGTTAATGAAGAGCATTTTAAAAAGATATGTCAGTAGCCAGATTAAGATAGGAACATTGTCCAGTTGAGAAGCACATTTTTATAAGCATGAAGTCAATAATATAAGTATATATATTTGATTGCAGTTAGCTTATACCATGCTGATGTTTACACATGACAGGTATACCAACATCCAATTCTGAAGGTACAATAACATCGCAATTTTACAATGACAGACTAATGTTGCAAAGGCTCTACACTCTATTGATTCACAAGAAACAATATTATAAAGTTGAAAACTGTTACCTTCTCCCATTTATTCTACAGATACCCTGCAAGGGAAGGCCAGCAGCCTTAATACCAAAAACTGACAAGTAGATCCCTCCCTGACAGTGACCAATTCAACAAAATGATCACGAGTTTTTCGTTACAGAAAGCAGCTGGGTATATCAAACATGCAAGTTTCCCTCAATCTTCATGACACTGCACTGGGGAAAAAAATACAAACATGAGAAAATTGATAGGAACAGATGCATGAAAATGCATAAATTCTTTTGTGAAAAATAGGGTCATAGACACGAATGCATGTCCTTTGCAATTGAGAGGACCATAGGAATTAGTCCTATATACACCAGCAGGTCCCGTGTCTAAACTTCCAAACCCCAGTAACAAAAGTTAAATAATGTAATTGTAAGGTACAATGACAACCAGACCTACAAAGCTGTCAAGAGTTAGCACTGTTGCCTACGGTCATCACAGAATACAAAGCAAACTCCTAATATAAACATGTGAATAGTGATTTCCTTGTCTTAGAAAGATAGCATGTCAGAACACATGCAAGCACATTGTCCACTAGTTAGAGGCAGATCTAGTGAAGTAATACACAGTGAACTCGAGTATCGAATTCTACAAGTACCAACAAAACAGAAATCGAGTGTCAGTACACAGTACACGAGGGGAAAGGAGCCACATGGCTCCTACGCTAAGTCTTTAGTTTTCACAGTGACGAATGGGTCAATGGGTTCAACCACTTCTTTATTACCCAAACTTCGTTGACAAGATGCAAGACACACTTACCTTGCCTGTCCTGCCGTCAGATTTCAAGTTTGGAAGCACAGTTGCCCGTCTACAACATTTAGCTGTAATTCTGACCGCCGCAGTACTTCCTTAGATAAGATAACTTGGGTAAGCGATTTCATCGAACACATTGAGCCCATTGCACTTCATCGAGCGGAGTAAAAGTTATGAACTGACCACAGACCTAACAGCCAACTACCCACAAAAGGACGCCGTCCAGATTCGATTACTCGACCCACCGCACACAGAGATTAGTAGGTTGCTAGGCTAAAACTCGCAGCTCGAATCCAATCAAAAACGGGAACAGACAATCCCGACGACGCCTTCGAACCCCAACCAAAGGATCCAAGAAACTAACCCGCTGGGGGATAGCAGACTTACGTGGAGAGCGGGAAGAAGAAGCACGCGCCTCCGCGGTCAGGTCGATGGACGCGAAGAGAGAGAGAGAGAGAGAGAGAAGGATCCTTGGCGGCGTTTTTGGATGTCCAGCGCCGCCAGGTCTGGCTCTGTGCTCTGGCTTCCCTTTTTTCCGGCCCCGGCGTTGGTGGTCTCAGGGGAGAGAAGGAACCGGAGAAAGCGCGGGGCGGCGGGGCTTTTGTCCGTTTGCTTGGCCAGCCCACGGGCCACGGCCCCACAGGATGAATCCGGCCATGGGATTATGGGAAGCAAAGAACTACGGATGTCTAATTTATCACACTTTATTTAACTTTTGTGTTTAAATTTAGTTCTTCAATTCAAATGATCAACCTTAGTTAAAATGTGACACGGTTAGTCACGAACCAAACAAACCCTACATCCTTATTATATTTTATCTGTCAATATATTTAAGCAAAGAACTGCTTCCTTACTATCTTGGCCATGGGATGCCACAGATCCTTGCCACTATACCTTCTTCCATAAATGTCACATCCTCAGAGTTCAACTAGACTAATCATATGTAATGAATGAATCTAGCAATATATTTAAGCAAAGAACTACATCCCTCCTGTTATTTTTTGTATAAATACTTACTTTCACTTGCATGCAGGAGAGTTCACGAATTCATATCTGACATCACGGTCGTGATAGTGGTGTCGCTCGCTGCGCTCATGCTCTAGATCCCTCACCATGTCCTCTTCCTCTACATGGCGCGCGCTCTGAGCTGCTCCAGCTCCTCGCTCTCATTCCACTTTCCTCTCTCTGAGACACTGCATGTCCCCTTCTCCCATTCTTCATTCCATGTCCGATGGAAACTGATGTTTTACAATTGTGTTGTCTTTCCTATTTTAGAAGCCTGATAATAAGGGGGCCTCAATCAACACCTCCAAAAAGGTCAGCTTCTGCTATCTTTTGCAATGACATCATCATGTAACGATAATGTTGACAATGACAACGTCAACTACGAACATCTTAAGGAATAGGTAAACAAAGATGCAGAACCATCTCGAGTGTTTGATGAAAATAATCCTACTAAACATAAGGAGGCAAGCATTTGCTCTCCAAAAGTGTCAGCGGAGCAACAAGGTACGACAATATTGTCATTTTAGTCTGACTCCCCTATAAAGCATAATTATCCTAGACAAACGGTGAAACATTGGGATGTAGTACAATGCCGTCGTTCAAGCCCCACTTGACACTCCCTTCATGATCATTAGTGTTAGCCAAATCAAACTATAATCCCAAACTTCATTCAATTGACCAACCCTCTTGTCAACCCTTTGTGCTGCAGATTGGACAATTGCAAGCTTCCTTGTTTGAATCATTTAGGACATCGAGGCCTCTTCCTCTCGTGCAGATCACGTGCTTTGTAGTACCATCATAGACCTCCATACAATTCAAGGATCCTTCTGTGGGCCACGAGGAAAAGCAACCAGCAGCTGATGGAGGTTGCAAAGGCATTAATCGAAACATCAATTTTGGGTCACATTTTGCATTCAAGGATTCTTTTGCAAGACATGTTGAGGAACATGGACTATCAAGATAGGATCATCGTATTTTAGTCATGGTAAGATATGTTGCTAAACGTAGTAATAACAAATCCATGGAGAGTGCATAGGTAACATAATTGTCTTGTATCAGTGGTGGTAATGCACTAGCTACACCAGAAGATACACTGATGTCCAAGTTTGTTCCAAGCCCAACACCCCGCTCCTCCTTGCTCCTGTCGAGATTAGCTCCTCCTTTCGTGAAGATCTTTCCAATGTGGGCAAATATCGAGGCAATGGAAGTTTTCCATAGAGCGTCACCATAGCGACCAAACTTGCACAAGTGTCAGCAGCACGTTCTAGAACTCCATGAAGGGGTGGCCTTGGGTCTTGTGCTCTCTTTCTCCAACCTGGTAGAGAGCGTGAGGAGGTTGTGTGTCGAGGATGACGGTACAATGTTTATAAGAAGATGAAGGACATCTCTTTGTTGGAAGTCTATGGGTTCGACATGGAGCACATGCGGTCGTGGCTAGAGACGTTGGTGCACATAAAGAGCTTTTGCAATAGGCTGTAGTATGCGGTTGAAGATTTGGAGCAGAAGAGGTGATCGAGTAGGAGGCACACACATATCAATGTGTTAAATATGACGGTCCGTCATCTGGAACTACAAGCGTACCTCCGCCGTCCGTTGTATCCACAGACTTCGCCACCGGGGCAGGCAATGACAACGACGAGAGCTAGTGGGTGCGAAATGGGAGAGGGAGTGGTTTCGGTGTTGCACGGAACGACTCCGAAGATGATCATGCTCGTCTGTCCCCACATGCATTGACTCCGGAGGCGACTGTAACAGCAGGTTGTCGATGGGGACGTCTCCATTGAGAGGCGAGATCACCTACGAGCGGAGCAGAAAGGAGTGAAAGGGAAATATGCCCTTGGGCAATTTCTATAATGTTTTGGTGATTAAGTGGCCAACATGTTTAATTAAGTTCACATGTGCCAAGTGAGAAGTGCAAATCAAAGATAAAGGTACGTTTCTAGACTTAGTATATTGTTTTGAGTACTAACATATTTTGTCTAAGTGCTAGAAATAGGGAGAAAAGAATTGGAAAAAGACTTGGCTCTGTGCAGCTAACTCCAGCTCGGCTTGGCATACCGGACAATGTCCGGTGCGCCAGGCTGGTCCGCGTGAAAAGGATGCTCTCGGGACTCGACGGCGGCGTACGGCTATAATTCACCGGACCGTCCAGTGGTGCACCGGACTGTTCGGTGAGTCATCCGCGGCGAACTCGTCGCCCTTGGGAAAAGCAAAGGGCGACGTGGCTATAATTCACCGGAGTGTCCGGTGAGCCAACAGTCGCCAGCACCAACGGTCGGCCACGCAACCTTCGCGCGACGCGTGGCAGCTCCAATGGTCGGTGGGGGGCACCGGACTGTCCGGTGTGCACGGGACAGTGTCTGGTGCGCCAACGGGCCCAGAGTTGCAACGGTCGGATGCGCCAGAAATGGAAGGAGATCGCGCACCGGACAGCTACAGGGACTGTCCGGTGGTGCACCGGACTGTCCGGTGCACCACCCGACAGAAGGCAAGTTTGGCCTTCCAAGTTGGCCTCCAACGGCTCCTAGCTGCCTTGGGGCTATAGAAGGGACCCCTAGGCGCATGGAGGAGTCACCCAAGCATTCACTAAGTATTCTAAGGCATTCAGACTCTGCTCCCACGCATTTGCTGTGTTGTGTTAGAGATTTGAGCTCTATTCGAGTCGAGGACTCCCTGTGTTGTCATTTGAGCTCGAGTCTTCACTTGTCTACGTGGGTGTGCTATGCATTTGAGTCTTGTGTGTGTTGCTCTTCCCAACCTTACTCTGTGCTTTCATTGTGATCTTTGTTGTAAGGGCAAGAGACTCCAAGTTGTGGAGATTCCTTACAAACGGGAAAATACTCTAAGGAAAATACCATGGTATTCAAGTTGATCATTGGATCACTTGAAAGGGGTTGAGTGCAATCCTCGTCCATTGGGACGCCACAACATGGAAGTAGGCAAGTGTTACTTGGCCGAACCACGGGATAAAAATCGCGTGTCTTGTGTTGATCTCTCTGTGATTGTTTGTGTTCACAAGAACTCGCTTCAAGTTATTTTGTCGTACTAACACTCATAACTAAGTTTTGTGGCTATTAGTGTTTGAAATTTTATAGGATCACCTATTCACCGCCCTCTAGGTACTCTCAATTGGTATCAGAGTCGTACTCTTCATCTAAGGGACTAACCGCCCGAAGAGATGGATCCTAAGGGAAAGTGGATGGTGGTCAACGAGAAAGAAAAGGAGTCCTTCCTCAACGAGCCTAGAGACGACAAGCCAACTGACTCTAGCTCGAGTCACAAGAAGAAGGACGGGAAGAAGAAGAGGCGCATCAAGAAGATCGTCTACTACGACAGCGATGCATCTTCTTCTTCACCAAGAGACGATGACGATGACGATTCTTCGTCAAAGAAAACGACAGTTAATCAAAACTATTCCTTTGATTATTCCTGCATGCCGTACAATTCGAATGCACATTTACTTTCTATTCCTCTAGGAAAACCTCCACACTTTGATGGAGAGGACTACTCATTTTGGAGTCATAAAATGCGTAGTCATTTATTTTCTCTCCATCCTAGCATTTGGGAAATAGTTGAAAATGGAATGCATTTCGATAGTGAAAGGGAAATGTGCCCTTGGGCCATTTCTAAGTATTTTGGTGATTGAGTGCCAACGCAAGTGCTTTTGTGTTGATCTATGCAATGTGTGAACAAAGTGCAAATCAAGTCACAAGGTATGTTTCTAGACTTAGTACATTGTTTTATGGACTAATGTGTTGTGTCTAAGTGCTGGAAACAGGAAAGATTGAATTGGAAATGAGATGGCTTTGTTCAGCCAAAGTCTGCTCAGTCTGGGTGCACCGGACTGTCCGATGGTGCACCGGACAGTGTCCGGTGCGCCAGGCTGGCTCTCGCGAACAGGCTGCTCTCGGGACTTCGACGACGGTGTACGGCTATAATTCACCGGACTGTCCGGTGGCGCACCGGACTGTCCGGTGAGCCGTTCACAGGCGAACTCGTCGCTCTCAGGAGATGATTAACGACGTACGGCTAAAATTCATCGGTCTGTCTGGTGGTGCACCGGACTGTCCGGTGAGTCAACAGTCAGCCGGGGCAACGGTCGGCCGAGGATTCCGCGCATGACGCGTGGCCGAGCCAACGGTCACATTGGTGCACCGGACTGTCCGATGTGCACCGGACAGTGTCCGGTGCGCCAACGGCTCTCAGACTCCAACGGTCGGCTTCGCCAAATAAGGAAGGATATCTGCACCGGACAGTGTCCGGTGGTGCACCGGACAGTGTCCGGTGGTGCACCGGACTGTCCGGTGCGCCAGTCGACAGAAGGCAAGATCTGCCTTCCAGGATTGCTCTCAACGGCTCCTAGCTGCCTTGGGGCTATAAAAGGGACCCCTAGGCGCATGGAGGAGGACACCAAGCATTCCTTGAGCACTCTTGATCACTCACACTTCATTCTTGCGCACTTGTTCGACATTCTAGTGATTTGAGCTCCGTTCTAGTGTGCTAGTCTCTTGAGCTTAAGTCTGGGTCTTGTGTGTGCGTATTTGCTGTGATCTTTGTGTCTTGTGTGAGTTGTTAATCCCTCCCTTGCTCCGTGCTTCTTTGTGAACTTCAAGTGTAAGGGCGAGAGGCTCCAAGTTGTGGAGATTCCTCGCAAACGAGATTAAGAAAAGCAAGCAAAATACCGTGGTATTCAAGTGGGTCTTTGGACCGCTTGAGAGGGGTTGATTGCAACCCTCGTCCGTTGGGACGCCACAACGTAGAGTAGGCAAGCGTTGGTCTTGGCCGAACCACGGGATAACCATCGTGCCATCTCTGTGATTGATCTCTTGTGGTTATTGTGTTTTGTTGAGACTCCTCTCTAGCCACTTGGTGATTATTGTGCTAACGCTTAACCAAGTTTTTGTGGCTTAAGTTTCAAGTTCTACAGGATCACCTATTCACCCCTCCTCTAGGTGCTCTCAATTGGTATCGGAGTCGTTCTCTTCATGAAGGGACTAATCGCCCGAAGAGATGGATCCTAAGGGGAAGGGAATCGTGATCAACGATAAAGAGAAGGAGTCCTTCGTCAACGAACCTAAGGATGACAAGCCTACCGACTCGGGCTCGGGCCACAGACGCAAAGATGGAAAGAAGAAGACGAGACGCATCAACACTTTGCTCTCCATTCCTCTTGGCAAGCCTCCACACTTTGATGGGGAGGACTACGGATTTTGGAGCCACAAAATGTGTAGTCACCTGTTCTCTCTCCATCCAAGCATATGGGAGATTGTTGAGAATGGAATGAAGTTTGATAGCTCGGATAGTCCTATTTTTATTAATGAACAGATTCATAGAAATGCACAAGCTACTACTGTGTTGTTAGCCTCCTTGTGCAGGGACGAGTACCATAAAGTGAGCGGCTTGGACAATGCCAAGCAGATCTGGGACACCCTCAAGATCTCTCATGAGGGGAACGACGTCACCTTGCTCACCAAGATAGAGTTGGTGGAGGGTGAGCTTGGACGATTCGCGATGATAAGGGGCGAGGAGCCAACCCAAACATACAACCGGCTCAAGACCCTTATCTACAAAATAAGGAGCTATGGAAGCACGCGATGGACGGACCACGACGTCGTCCGACTAATGCTAAGGTCCTTTACCGTTCTTGATCCACATTTGGTGAACAATATTCGTGAGAATCCCAGGTACACCAAAATGTCGCCCGAAGAAGTCTTTAGAAAATTCGTAAGCGGGCGAATGATGATCAAGGAGGCGAGGTACGTGGACGACGCACTGAATGGTCCAATCAATGAGCCTCAACCCGTTGCTCCCAAGGCAACGAGAAGCAAGGAAGTGTTACCTAGCAAGGTGGTGCAAGTTGAGGCGGTAGGGCTAAATGATGAAGAGATGGCCCTCATCATCAAGCGCTTCAAGACGGCGCTTAAAGGTCGCAAGGGACAGCCAAGCAAGACCAAGTCAAAGGGGAAGCGCTCATGCTTCAAATGTGGTAAGCTTGGTCATTTTATTGCTAACTGTCCCGATAATGATAGTGACTAGGAAAAAGGAAACAAGAGGGAAAAGAAGAAGAATTACAAGAAGGCCAAGGGCGAGGCACATATCGGAAAGGAGTGGGATTCGGATTGCTCCTCCTCCGACTCCGACAAAGAAGGACTCGCCACCACTGCCTTCAACAAGTCATCCCTCTTCCCCAACGAGCATCACACATGCCTCATGGCGAAGGAGGAGAAGGTATGTACTCGGGATACCACTTATGCTTCTTCAAGTGATGATTCTAGTGATGACGATGAGATAGACTATTCTAGTTTATTTAAAGGTTTGGATAGAATTAAAATTGGCAAAATTAATGAGTTAATTGATGCCTTGAATGAAAAGGATAGACTTTTAGAAAAGCAAGAGGATTTGTTGTATGAAGAGCATGATAAATTTGTTAGTGCACAAAATTCACTTGCTTTAGAAGTTAAACGAAATTATATGCTTTCTTGCGAAATATCTACTTGCCATGAGACAATTTCTAGCTTAAAGAGCATAAATGATGATTTAAATGCTAAGTTAGAAAAATCTAGTAAATTAACATCTTATGTAGAACATGTTGTGATTTGCACTAGGTGTAAGGATTTTAATGTTGATGCGTGTAGTGAACACCTAGATTGCATTTCTAGATTAAATGATGAAGTAGCTAGTCTTAATGCCCAACTTAAGACTAGCAAAAGTGAATTCGATAAGCTAAAATTTGCAAGGGATGCCTACACGATTGGTAGACACCCCTCAATTAAGGATGGACTTGGCTTCAAGAGGGAAGCCAAGGACTTAACAAGCCATAAGGCTCCCATCTCCACCAAGGAGAAAGGGAAGGCCCCTATGGCTAGTAGTACTAAAAAGAACTATGCTTTTATGTACCATGATAGGAGACAGACTAGAAATACTTATTGGAGTTGTAATGCATATGATGCTTTTGATTCTCATGCCATGTTTGCTTCTAGTTCTTCCTATGTGCATGATAGAAATGTTGGTAGGAGAAATGTTGTTCATAATATGCCTAGGAGAAATGTTGTTAATGTTCCTAGGAAAGTTAATGAACCATCTACAATATATCATGCTTTCAATGCTTCTTTTGCCATTTATAGGAAAAATAAGAAAGTGATTGCTAGGAAGTTAGGGGCAAGATGCAAGGGAGATAAAACTTGCATTTGGGTCCCTAAGACAATTGTGACTAACCTTGTAGGACCCAACAAGAGTTGGGTACCTAAGACCCAAGCCTAAATTTGCCTTGCAGGTTTATGCATCCGGGGGTTCAAGCTGGATTATCGACAGCGGATGCACAAACCACATGACAGGGGAAAAGAGGATGTTCTCTTCCTACGTCAAGAACAAGGATCCCCAAGATTCAATAATATTCGGTGATGGGAACCAAGGCAAGGTAAAAGGGTTAGGTAAAATTGCTATTTCATCTGAGCACTCTATTTCTAATGTGTTTTTAGTTGAGTCGCTTGGATATAATTTGTTATCTGTTAGTCAATTATGCAAAATGGGATATAATTGTCTTTTCACAAATGTAGATGTGTCTGTCTTTAGAAGATGTGATGGTTCACTAGCTTTTAAGGGTGTACTAGACGACAAACTTTATTTGGTTGATTTTGCAAAAGAAGAGGCCGGTCTAGATGCATGCTTAATTGCTAAGACTTGCATGGGCTGGTTGTGGCATCGCCGCTTAGCACATGTGGGGATGAAGAACCTCCACAAGCTTCTAAAGGGAGAACACGTGATAGGTCTAACTAATGTACATTTCGAAAAAGATAGACCTTGTGCAGCTTGTCAAGCAGGGAAACAGGTGGGAGGCTCTCATCACACCAAAAATGTGATGACCACATCAAGACCCTTGGAGATGCTTCATATGGACCTCTTCGGACCCGTCGCCTATCTAAGTATAGGAGGAAGTAAGTATGGTCTTGTTATAGTTGATGATTTTTCCCGCTTCACTTGGGTATTCTTTTTGCAGGATAAATCTGAAACCCAAGGGACCCTCAAGCGCTTCCTCAGGAGAGCTCAAAATGAGTTTGAGCTCAAGGTGAAGAAGATAAGGAGCGACAACAGGTCCGAATTCAAGAATCTTCAAGTGGAGGAGTTCCTTGAGGAGGAGGGGATCAAGCACGAGTTCTCCGCTCCCTACACACCTCAGCAAAATGGTGTGGTAGAGAGGAAGAACATGACGCTCATCGATATGGCGAGGACTATGCTTGGAGAGTTCAAGACCCCCGAGCGTTTTTGGTCGGAAGCCGTGAACACGGCTTGCCACGCCATCAACAGGGTCTATCTTCACCGCCTCCTCAAGAAGACTTCATATGAGCTGCTAACTGGTAACAAACCCAACGTGTCTTATTTTCGTGTATTTGGGACTAAGTGTTATATTCTTGTGAAGAAAGGTAGAAACTCTAAATTTGCTCCCAAAGCTGTAGAAGGGTTTTTATTAGGTTATGATTCAAATACAAAGGCGTATAGGGTCTTCAACAAATCATCGGGTTTAGTTGAAGTCTCTAGCGACGTTGTATTTGATGAGACTAATGGCTCTCCAAGAGAGCAAGTTGTTGATCTTGATGATGTAGATGAAGAAGACGTTCCAACGGCTGCAATGCGCACCATGGCGATTGGAGATGTGAGGCCACTGGAACAAAAGGAGCAAGATCAACCTTCTTCCTCAACTATGGTGCATCCCTCAACCCAAGATGACGAACAGGTACCTCAAGTGGAGGCGCATGATCAAGGGGGAGCACAGGATGTTCAAGTTGAAGAGGAAGAAGCACCTCAGGCACCTCCAACCCAAGTTCGAGCGACGATTCAAAGGAATCATCCCGTCGACCAAATTTTGGGTGATATTAGCAAGGGAGTAACTACTCGTTCTAGATTAGTTAATTTTTGTGAGCATTACTCCTTTGTCTCTTCTATTGAGCCTTTCAGGGTGGAAGAGGCCTTGCTAGATCCGGACTGGGTGTTGGCCATGCAGGAGGAACTCAACAACTTCAAGCACAATGAAGTTTGGACACTGGTGCCTCGTCCCAAGCAAAACGTTGTGGGAACCAAGTGGGTGTTCCACAACAAACAGGATGAGCACGGAGTGGTGATGAGGAACAAGGCTCGACTTGTGGCAAAAGGTTATGCCCAAGTCGCAGGTTTGGACTTTGAGGAGACTTTTGCTCCTGTGGCTAGGCTAGAATCAATTCGTATATTGCTAGCATATGCCACTCACCATTCTTTCAGGTTGTACCAAATGGATGTGAAGAGCGCTTTCCTCAACGGGCCGATCAAGGAGGAGGTGTACGTGGAGCAACCCCTGGCTTCGAGGATGAACGGTACCCCGACCACGTGTGTAAGCTCTCTAAGGCGCTCTATGGACTTAAGCAAGCCCCAAGAGCATGGTATGAATGCCTTAGAGACTTTCTAATTGCTAATGCTTTCAAGGTTGGGAAAGCTGATCCAACTCTTTTTACTAAGACTTGCGATGGTGATCTTTTTGTGTGCCAAATTTATGTCGATGACATAATATTTGGTTCTACTAATCAAAAGTCTTGTGAAGAGTTTAGCAGGGTAATGACGCAGAAATTTGAGATGTCGATGATGGGCGAGTTGAACTACTTCCTTGGGTTCCAAGTGAAGCAACTCAAGGATGGTACCTTCATCTCTCAAACGAAGTACACGCAAGACTTGCTAAAGCGGTTTGGGATGAAGGACGCCAAGCCCGCAAAGACACCGATGGGAACCGACGGACACACCGACCTCAACAAAGGAGGTAAGTCCGTTGATCAAAAGGCATACCGGTCTATGATAGGGTCTTTACTTTATTTGTGTGCTAGTAGACCGGATATTATGCTTAGCATATGCATGTGTGCTAGATTTCAATCCGATCCAAGGGAGTGTCACTTAGTGGCCGTGAAGCGAATTCTTAGATATTTAGTCGCTACGCCTTGCTTCGGGATCTGGTATCCAAAGGGGTCTAACTTTGACTTGATTAGATATTCAGATTCCGACTATGCTGGATGTAAGGTCGATAGGAAGAGTACATCGGGGACGTGCCAATTCTTAGGAAGGTCCCTGGTGTCGTGGAACTCTAAGAAACAAACTTCCGTTGCCCTATCCATCGTTGAGGCCGAGTATGTTGCCACAGGACAGTGTTGCGCACAACTACTTTGGATGAGGCAAACCCTCCGGGACTTTGGCTACATTCTGAGCAAAGTCCCACTCCTATGTGACAATGAGAGTGCTATCCGAATAGCGTAAAATCCTGTTGAGCACAGCCGCACAAAGCACATTGACATCCGGCATCACTTTTTGAGAGACCACCAGCAAAAGGGAGATATCGAAGTGTTTCATGTTAGCACCGAGAACCAGCTAGCCGATATCTTCACTAAGCCTTTAGATGAAAAGACCTTTTGCAGGCTGCGTAGTGAGCTAAATGTCCTAGATTCGCGGAACTTGGATTGATTTATAGCATACATGTATTTATGCCTTTGATCATGTTCCTTATGCATTTTGTTGCTTATGTATGGTGCTCAAGTTGTACAAACACTCCCTGGACCTCACAAGTCCTTTTTGCAAGTGATGCACATATTTAGGGGGAGTTGTGCTACAACTTGACCCTTTGAGACTAACCGTTTGCTTGAGTTTGCTTGTTTTAGTCTCAAAGGAGGTTTGAAAGGGAAAAGGTGGACTTGGACCATGAAAAGACTTCCACTGCACTCCAATGAGAGGGTAACTTATTCCAAGTTCATCTCAGTGCCTTTGTATTCTTATTTGAAGATTTTGGTGAGGCAATGGGGTTAAAGGGCCAAGATTGATCCCGTTTTGGTGCTTGATGCCAAAGGGGGAGAAAATAAAGGCCAAAGCAATAGATGGATCAGCTACCACTTGAGAAATTTTGAAAATAGTAGATTAGAGCTTTTGGTTTGTCAAAACTCTTTTATTGTCTCTTTTGTCAAAAGTTGGCCTCTTGTGGGGAGAAGTGTTGATTATGGGAAAAAGGGGGAGTTTTTGAAATCCTTGATCAATTTCCTTTGGATTATCTCTCTTTATGTCTCTACAAGTGGATTTGACTTAGAGATAGGAATTTGAGTTTGATTTGCAAAAACAAACCAAGTGGTGGCAAAGAGTGATCCATATAAGCCAAAATTGATTCAAAACAACTTTTGGTTTTCATTTGCATTGATATTGCACTTGTTCTAGTTGCTTTATGTTGTGTTGGCATAAATCACCAAAAAGGGGGAGATTGAAAGGGAAATGTGCCCTTGGGCCATTTCTAAGTATTTTGGTGATTGAGTGCCAACGCAAGTGCTTTTGTGTTGATCTATGCAATGTGTGAACAAAGTGCAAATCAAGTCAAAAGGTATGTTTCTAGACTTAGTACATTGTTTTATGGACTAATGTGTTGTGTCTAAGTGCTGGAAACAGGAAAGATTGAATTGGAAATGAGATGGCTTTGTTCAGCCAAAGTCTGCTCAGTCTGGGTGCACCGGACTGTCCGGTGGTGCACCGGACAGTGTCCGGTGCGCCAGGCTGGCTCTCGCGAACAGGCTGCTCTCGGGACTTCGACGACGGTGTACGGCTATAATTCACCGGACTGTCCGGTGGCGCACCGGACTGTCCGGTGAGCCGTTCACAGGCGAACTCGTCGCTCTCGGGAGATGATTAACGGCGTACGGCTAAAATTCACCGGTCTGTCTGGTGGTGCACCGGACTGTCCGGTGAGTCAACAGTCAGCCGGGGCAACGGTCGGCCGAGGATTCCGCGTGTGACGCGTGGCCGAGCCAACGGTCACATTGGTGCACCGGACTGTCCGGTGTGCACCGGACAGTGTCCGGTGCGCCAACGGCTCTCAGACTCCAACGGTCGGCTTCGCCAAATAAGGAAGGATATCTGCACCGGACAGTGTCCTGTGGTGCACCGGACTGTCCGGTGCGCCAGTCGACAGAAGGCAAGATCTGCCTTCCAGGATTGCTCTCAACGGCTCCTAGCTGCCTTGGGGCTATAAAAGGGACCCCTAGGCGCATGGAGGAGGACACCAAGCATTCCTTGAGCACTCTTGATCACTCACACTTCATTCTTGCGCACTTGTTCGACATTCTAGTGATTTGAGCTCCGTTCTAGTGTGCTAGTCTCTTGAGCTTAAGTCTGGGTCTTGTGTGTGCGTATTTGCTGTGATCTTTGTGTCTTGTGTGAGTTGCTAATCCCTCCCTTGCTCCGTGCTTCTTTGTGAACTTCAAGTGTAAGGGCGAGAGGCTCCAAGTTGTGGAGATTCCTCGCAAACGGGATTAAGAAAAGCAAGCAAAATACCGTGGTATTCAAGTGGGTCTTTGGATCGCTTGAGAGGGGTTGATTGCAACCCTCGTCCGTTGGGACGCCACAACATGGAGTAGGCAAGCGTTGGTCTTGGCCGAACCACGGGATAACCATCGTGCCATCTCTGTGATTGATATCTTGTGGTTATTGTGTTTTGTTGAGACTCCTCTCTAGCCACTTGGTGATTATTGTGCTAACGCTTAACCAAGTTTTTGTGGCTTAAGTTTCAAGTTCTACAGGATCACCTATGCACCCCCCCTCTAGGTGCTCTCAGATAGTACGGATAACGATGTGTTTATTAATGAGCAAATTCATAAAAATACCCAAGCCACTACTGTTTTGCTAGCATCTCTGTGCAGGGATGAATACAACAAGGTTAGCGGCTTGGACAATGCAAAGCAGATCTGGGACACCCTCAAGATATCTCATGAGGGAAATGACGCCACCATGATCACCAAAATGGAGTTGGTGGAAGACGAGCTGGGGAGATTTGCGATGATCAGGGGAGAGGAGCCAACTCAAACCTACAACAGGCTCAAGACCCTGGTCAACAAAATTAGAAGCTATGGAAGCACAAGATGGACGGACCATGACGTCGTCCGACCCATGCTCAGGTCATTTATTGTAATTGACCCCCATCTTGTCAATCTTATTCGTGAAAACCCCAGGTACACAAAGATGACGCCCGAGGAGATCCTTGGAAAGTTTGTGAGCGGACGCATGATGGTGAAGGAAGCGCGATATGTGGATGACGCTTTGAACGGTCCACTACCCATCTACGAGCCATAGCCCGTTGCTCTCAAAGCAACAAGCAGCAAGGAGGTGCTACCAAGCAAGGTAGCTCAAGTAGAGGCTGCCGACCTCAACGAAGATGGGATGGCGCTTATCATCAAGCGCTTCAAGACCGCACTTAAAGGACGCAAGGAGTACCCCAACAAGAATAAAAACAAAGGGAAAGCGCTCCTGCTTCAAATGCGGTAAGACTGGTCATTTTATTGCTCAATGTCCCGATAATGAAAATGACCAGGGACAAGAAAGACATGGGAAGAAGGAGAAGAAGAAAAACTATAAGAAGGCGAAAGGCAAGGCTCATCTTGGAAAAGAATGGGATTCCGACTGCTCCTCATCTGACTCCGACGATGAAGGACTCGCTACCTCAGCCTTCAACAAGTCTTCGCTCTTCCCCAACGAGCGCCACACTTGCCTCATGGCCAAGGAGAAGAAGGTACGTTCGAGAAACCCCTAAGTACACTACTTCTAGCAATGATGATTCTTCTGATGATGAAGTAGATTACTCTAGCTTATTTAAAGGTTTAGATAGAGCCAAAGTAGAGAAAATTAATGAATTAATTGACGCTCTAAATGAAAAAGATAGATTGCTAGAGAAGCAAGAAGACATTTTATATGAGGAACATGACAAATTTGTTAGTGTACAAAAGTCTCTTGCTTTAGAAACTAAGAGAAATGAAATGCTATCTTCTGAGTTATCTGCTTGCCATGAATCTATCTCTAGTTTAAAGATTTTAAATGATGATTTAAATGCTAAGCTAGAGGAAGTTAACAAATCTAGTTCATGTGTAGAGCATGTTGTTATTTGCAATAGATGTAAAGACTTTGATGTTGATACTTGTAATGAACATCTTATTGCTATTACTAAATTAAATAATGAGGTGGCAAGTCTTAATGCTCAACCTAAGACTTGCAAAAGTGATTTTGATAAATTAAAATTTGCTAGGGATGCCTACACTATTGGTAGACACCGCTCAATTAAGGATGGGCTTGGTTTTCGAAAGGAAGCCAAGAACTTAACAAGCCAAAAGGCTCCCATTCTCACCAAGGAGAAAGGGAAGGCCCCTATGGCTAGTAGTACTCAAAGGAATCATGCTTTCATTTATAATGGGAAAATTGGTAGTCATTCCAATTATAATAGGAGTTATGATCATGATGCTTTTGATTCACATGCTACGTTTGCCTCTAGTTCTACTTTTGTTCACAGTAGAAGTAGGCCTAGGAGAAATCATGTTGTGCATCATGTGTCTAGGAAAGTGTGTAATGAATCTACTACTGTTTTCCATGCTTGCAATACTTCTTTTGTTCTTTCATGCAAGAATGCAAAAGTAGTGGCTAGGAAATTGGGATCCAAATGCAAGGGAGACAAAACCTGCATATGGGTTCCAAAAACTATTGTGACTAACCTTGTAGGACCCAACAAGAGTTGGGTACCTAAAACCCAAGCTTAAATTCCTTGCAGGTGTATGCATCCGGGGGCTCAAGCTGGATTATCGACAACGGATGCACAAACCACATGACGAGGGAGAAGAAGATGTTCACCTCCTACGTCAAGAACAAGGATTTCTAGGATACGATTATTTTTGGAGATGGGAACCAAGGCAAGGTTAAAGGCTTGAGCAAGATAGCCATCACCAACGAGCACTCCATATCGAATGTATTTCTAGTAGAGTCACTTGGTTACAACCTTCTATCTATAAGTCAATTATGTCACATGGGTTACAATTGTCTTTTTACAAACGTTGATGTATCTGTCTTTAGAAGGAGTGATGGTTCATTAGCTTTTAAGGGTGTATTTGAGAGCACCTAGAGGGGGGGGGGGGTGAATAGGTGATCCTGTAAAACTTAAACTTATAGCCACAAAAACTTGTTAAGTGTTAGCACAGTTCTTGCCAAGTGGCTAGAGAGGAGTCAAAACACAATAACCACAATAAAACAATCACAGAGATGACACGGTGGTTATCCCGTGGTTCGGCCAAGTACAAAACTTGCCTACTCCACGTTGTGGCGTCCCAACGGACGAGAGTTGCACTCAACTCCTCTCAAGTGATCCAATGATCAACTTGAATACCACGGTGTTCTTCTTTTCTTTGCTCTTTTCCCGTTTGCGAGGAATCTCCACAACTTGGAGTCTCTCGCCCTTACAATAGAGTTTCACAAAGAAGTACGGAGTAAGGGAGGGAAGCAACACACACAAATCCACAGCAAAATGTGCACACACACGGCCAAGAATCGAGCTCAAAAGACTATCTCAAAGTTCTCACTAGAACGGAGCTCGAATCACTTAGAATGACAAACAAATGCGCAAAGACTGAGTGTGGATGATCAAGATTGCTCTAAGGTTGCTTGGTGTTCTCCTCCATGCGCCTAGGGGTCCCTTTTATAGCCCCAAGGCAGCTAGGAGCCGTTGAGAACAAATCTGGCAGGCCATCCTTGCCTTCTGTCGTCGGGCGCACCGGACAGTCCGGTGCACACCGGACACTGTCCGGTGCCCGATTTCTTTCCTTAACAGGCGCAGCCGACCGTTGCCAACCGTTGCAGATCTGGCGCACCGGACAGTCCGGTGCACACCGGACAGTCCGGTGCCTCCTTCCGACCGTTGGCCAGGCCACGTGTCCCGCGCAGATCGCGCGGCCGACCGTTGGCTCAGCCGACCGTTGGCTCACCGGACAGTCCGGTGCACACCGGACAGTCCGGTGAATTATAGCCGTACGCCGTCGGCAAATTCCCGAGAGCGGCTTCTTCGCCCGAGGCAGCCTGGCGCACCGGACACTGTCCGGTGCTCCACCGGACAGTCCGGTGCCCCAGACCGAAGCAGTCTTTTGGCTGTACACAGCCAACTCTTCTTCTTTCTTCTTCTTTCTGTTTCTATCACTTAGACAAGTATATTAGTACATAACACCAATGTACTAAGGCTTAGAAACATACCTTTACTTGTGATTTGCACCTTGTTCATCCATGGGCATAGATTCACAATTAAGCACTTGTGTTTGCACTTAATCACCAAAATACTTAGAAATGGCCCAAGGGCACATTTCCCTTTCAATCTCCCCCTTTTGGTGATTTATGCCAACACAACACAAAGCAACTAGAACGAGTGCAAAATCACTTCAAATAAACCTCAAATTTATTTTGATTCATTTTTGGCATATATGGATCATCCTTTGCCACCACTTGGTTTGTTTTTGTAAATCGAACTCAAATCTCTATCTAAGTCAAACACACATGTTGAAGCATAAAGAGAGTCATTCCAAAAGAGATTGATCAAGGATTTCAAAAACTCCCCCTTTTTCCCATAATTACTACTTCTCCCCACAAGAAGCCAACTTTTCACAAAAGAGACAATAAGAGTTTTGACAAAACAAAAGCTCTACCCTACTAATTTCAAATCTCTCAAGTGGTAGCTGATCCATTTATTGCTTTGGCCTTTATTTTCTCCCCCTTTGGCATCAAGCACCAAAACGGGATCAATCTTGGCCCTTTAACCCCATTGCCTCACCAAAATCTTCAATTAAGAGTACAAAGGCAATAAGATCATAGAGATGAACTTGGAATAAGTTACCCTCTCATCGGAGTGCAGTGGAAGTCTTGCATGGTCCAAGTCCACCTTTTCCCTTTCAATTCTCCTTCGAGACTAAATTAAGCAAACTCAAACAAATGGTTAGTCTCAAAGGGTCAAGTTGTAGCACATCTCCCCCTAAATGTGTGCATTACTTGCAAAAAGGACTTGTGAGGTCCGGGGAGTGCTTGTACAACTTGAGCACCATCAATAAGCAACAAAATGCATAAGGAACATGATCAATGGCATAAACACATGTATGTTATAAGTCAATCCAAGTTCCGCGAATCTAAGACATTTAGCTCACTACGCAGCCTGCAAAAGGTCTTCTCATCTAGAGGCTTGGTAAAGATATCGGCTAGCTGGTTCTCGGTGCTAACATGAAACACTTCGATATCTCCCTTTTGCTGGTGGTCTCTCAAAAAGTGATGCCGGATGTCTATGTGCTTTGTGCGGCTGTGTTCAACAGGATTTTCCGCCATGCGGATAGCACTCTCATTATCACATAGGAGTGGGACTTTGCTCAGATTGTAGCCAAAGTCCCGGAGGGTTTGCCTCATCCAAAGTAGTTGTGCGCAACACTGTCCTGCGGCAACATACTCGGCCTCAGCGGTGGATAGGGCAACGGAAGTTTGTTTCTTAGAATTCCATGACACCAGGGACCTTCCTAAGAATTGGCATGTCCCCGATGTACTCTTCCTATCGACCTTACATCCAGCATAGTCGGAGTCTGAGTATCCAACTAAGTCAAAGGTAGACCCCTTTGGATACCAGAGCCCGAAGCAAGGCGTAGCAACTAAATATCTAAGAATTCGCTTCACCGCCACTAAGTGACATTCCTTAGGATCGGATTGAAATCTAGCACACATGCATACGCTAAGCATAATATCCGGTCTACTAGCACATAAGTAAAGTAATGACCCTATCATTGACCGGTATGCTTTTTGATCAACGGACTTACCTCCTTTGTTGAGGTCGGTGTGTCCGTCGGTTCCCATCGGAGTCTTTGCGGGCTTGGCGTCCTTCATCCCAAACCGCTTTAGCAGATCTTGCGTGTACTTTGTTTGGGAGATGAAGGTGCCGTCCTTGAGTTGCTTCACTTGGAACCCAAGGAAGTAGTTCAACTCGCCCATCATCGACATCTCGAATTTCTGCGTCATCACCCTGCTAAACTCTTCACAAGACTTTTGGTTAGTAGAACCAAATATTATGTCATCGACATAAATTTGGCACACAAACAAATTACCATCACATGTCTTTGTAAAAAGAGTTGGATCGGCTTTCCCAACCTTGAAAGCATTAGCTATTAGAAAGTCTCTAAGGCATTCATACCATGCTCTTGGGGCTTGCTTAAGTCCATAGAGCGCCTTAGAGAGCTTACACACGTGGTCGGGGTACCGTTCATCCTCGAAGCCAGGGGGTTGCTCCACGTACACCTCCTCCTTGATTGGCCCATTGAGGAAAGCGCTCTTCACATCCATTTGGTACAACCTGAAAGAATGGTGAGCGGCATATGCTAGCAAGATACGAATGGACTCTAGCCTAGCCACAGGAGCGAAAGTCTCCTCAAAGTCCAAACCTGCGACTTGGGCATAACCTTTTGCCACAAGTCGAGCCTTGTTCCTCGTCACCACCCCGTGCTCGTCCTGTTTGTTGCGGAACACCCACTTGGTTCCCACAACATTTTGCTTCGGACGAGGCACCAGTGTCCAAACTTCATTGCGCTTGAAGTTGTTGAGTTCCTCTTGCATGGCCAACACCCAGTCCGGATCTAGCAAGGCCTCCTCTACCCTGAAAGGCTCAATAGAAGAGACAAAGGAGTAATGCTCACAAAAATTAACTAATCGAGACCGAGTAGTTACTCCCTTGCTAATGTCACCCAGAATTTGGTCGACGGGATGATCCCTTTGAATCATCGCTCGAACTTGGGTTGGAGGTGCCGGTTGCGCTTCTTCCTCCATCACATGATCAACTTGTGCTCCCCCTTGATCACACGCCTCCTGTTGATGAACCTGTTCATCGTCTTGAGTTGGGGGATGCACCTTAGTTGAGGAAGAAGGTTGATCTCGTTCATATTGTTCCTGTGGCCGAACGTCTCCAATCGCCATGGTTCGTACAGCGGTCGTCGGAACATCTTCTTCATCTACATCATCACAATCAATAACTTGCTCTCTTGGAGAGCCATTAGTCTCATCAAATACAACGTCGCTAGAGACTTCAACCAAACCCGATGATTTGTTGAAGACTCTATACGCCTTTGTATTTGAGTCATAACCTAACAAAAACCCTTCTACAGCTTTGGGAGCAAACTTAGAATTTCTACCTTTCTTCACTAGAATGTAGCACTTGCTCCCAAATACACGAAAGTAAGATACATTGGGTTTGTTACCGGTTAGTAGCTCATACGACGTCTTCTTGAGGAGGCGATGAAGGTAGACCCTGTTGATGGCGTGGCAAGCCGTATTCACGGCTTCCGTCCAAAAGTACTCGGGGGTCTTGAACTCTCCTAGCATCGTCCTTGCCATGTCAATGAGCGTCCTGTTCTTCCTCTCTACCACACCATTTTGCTGTGGTGTGTAGGGAGCGGAGAACTCGTGCTTGATCCCTTCCTCTTCAAGGAACTCCTCCACTTGAAGGTTCTTGAACTCGGACCCGTTGTCGCTCCTTATCTTCTTCACCTTGAGCTCAAACTCATTTTGAGCTCTCCTGAGGAAGCGCTTGAGGGTCCCTTGGGTTTCAGACTTATCCTGCAAAAAGAACACCCAAGTGAAGCGGGAAAAGTCATCAACAATAACTAGACCATACTTACTTCCTCCTATACTTAGATAGGCGACGGGTCCGAAGAGGTCCATATGCAGCAGCTCCAGTGGTCTTGAAGTTGTCATCACATTCTTGCTGTGATGTGCTCCTCCCACTTGTTTACCTGCTTGACAAGCTGCACAAGGTCTATCTTTTTCGAATTGAACGTTAGTCAAACCTATCACGTGTTCTCCCTTTAGAAGTTTGTGAAGGTTCTTCATCCCCACATGTGCTAAGCGGCGATGCCACAGCCAGCCCATGCTAGTCTTAGCTATTAAGCATGCATCTAGACCGGCTTCTTTTTTTGCAAAATCCACTAAGTACAGTTTGCCGTCTAATACACCCTTAAAAGCTAGTGAACCATCACTTCTTCTAAAGACAGACACATCTACATTAGTAAATAGACAGTTATACCCCATATTGCATAATTGACTAACAGATAGTAAATTATATCCTAGAGACTCTACTAAAAACACATTAGAAATTGAGTGCTCATTTGATATTGCAATTTTACCTAACCCTTTTACCTTGCCTTGATTCCCATCACCGAAAATAATTGAATCTTGGGAATCCTTATTCTTGACGTAGGAGGTGAACATCTTCTTCTCCCCCGTCATATGGTTTGTGCATCCGCTGTCAATAATCCAGCTTGAACCCCCGGATGCATAAACCTGCAAGGCAATTTAGGCTTGGGACTTAGGTACCCAACTCATGTTGGGTCCTTCAAGGTTAGCACAAATATTCTTAGGGACCCAAATGCAAGTTTTGTCTCCCTTGCATCTTGCCCCTAACTTCCTAGCAATTACCTTTCTATCCTTTCTACAAATTGCAAAGGAAGCATTCAAAGCATGATATATTGTAGAAGGCTCATTAACTTTCCTAGGAATATTAACAACATTTCTCCTAGGCATATTATGAACAACATCCCTTCTACCAACATTTCTATCATGCACATATGAAGAACTAGAAGCAAACATAGTATGAGAAAAATCATCGTACTCATTATAACTCTTATAAGCATTTCTAGTTTGTCTTCTATCATGATACAAAAAGGCATGGTTCTTTTTAGCACTAGTAGCCATAGGGGCCTTCCCTTTCTTCTTAGTGGGAATGGGAGCCTTATGGCTTGTTAAGTTCTTGGCTTCCCTCTTGAAGCCAAGCCCATCCTTAATTGAGGGGTGTCTACCAACCGTGTAGGCATCCCTAGCAAATTTTAGTTTATCAAAATTACTCTTGCTAGTCTTAAGTTGAGCATTAAGACTAGCTAATTCATCATTCAATTTTGAAATAGAAACTAAGTGTTCGCTACAAGCATTAATATCAATATCCTTACACCTAGTGCAAATTTCAACATATTCAACACAAGAGTTGGATTTATTTGCTTCTACTAGTTTAGCATTTAAATCATCGTTTATGCTCTTTAAGTTAGAAATAGAATCATGGCATGTTGACACTTCACAAGCAAGCATTTCATTCCTCTTAATTTCTAATGCAAGGGATTTTTGAGCCTCTACAAACTTATCATGTTCTTCATACAACAAATCCTCTTGCTTTTCTAAAAGTATATTCTTTTCATTCAAGGCATCAATTAATTCATTAATTTTGTCTATCTTAGATCTATCTAAGCCCTTGAACAAACATGAATAATCTACTTCATCCTCATCACTAGATTCGTCCTCACTTGAAGAGGCATAGATAGAGTTGCGAGTACATACCTTCTTCTCCTTTGCCATAAGGCATGTGTGACGCTCGTTGGGGAAGAGGGTTGATTTGTTGAAGGCGGTGGCGGCGAGTCCTTCATTGTCGGAGTCGGAAGAGGAGCAATCCGAGTCCCACTCCTTGCCTAGATGCGCCTCGCCCTTTGCCTTCTTGTAATGCTTCTTCTTTTCCCTCTTGTTTCCCTTTTCCTGATCACTATCATTATCGGGGCAGTTAGCGATAAAATGACCAATCTTACCGCACTTGAAGCATGAGCGCTTTCCCTTCGTCTTGGTCTTGCTTGGCTGCCCCTTGTGACCCTTTAGCACCGTCTTGAAGCGTTTGATGATGACAGCCATCTCTTCATCATTAAGTCCGACCGCCTCAATTTGTGCCACCTTGCTAGGTAGCGCCTCCTTACTTCTTGATGCTTTGAGAGCAAAAGGTTATGGTTCGTTGATCGGTCCATTCAAGGCGTCGTCCACGTATCTTGCCTCCTTGATCATCATTCGCCCGCTGACGAATTTTCCTAAGACTTCTTCGGGCGACATTTTGGTGTACCTGGGATTCTCACGAATATTATTCACCAAATGAGGATCAAGAACGGTAAAGGACCTTAGCATTAGTCGGACGACGTCGTGGTCCGTCCATCGCGTGCTTCCGTAGCTCCTTATTTTGTTGATAAGGGTCTTGAGCCGGTTGTATGTTTGAGTTGGCTCCTCGCCCCTTATCATCGCGAACCGTCCAAGCTCGCCCTCCACCAACTCCATTTTGGTGAGCAAGGTAGCGTCATTTCCCTCATGAGAGATCTTGAGAGTATCCCAGATTTGCTTGGCGTTATCCAAGCCACTCACTTTGTTATATTCATCCCTGCACAATGAAGCTAGAAGAACAGTAGTAGCTTGTGCATTCTTATGGATTTGCTCATTAATGAATATAGGACTATCTGAACTATTAAAGTGCATTCCACTATCTACAATCTCCCATATACTAGGATGGAGAGAAAATAGGTGACTACGCATTTTGTGGCTCCAAAATCCGTAGTCCTCCCCATCAAAGTGTGGGGGCTTGCTGAGTGGAATGGAAAGCAAATGTGAATTTGAGCTTTGCGGAATACGAGAGTAGTCAAAGGAAAAGTTAGAATTAACCGGTTTCCTTTGCTCGTAGTCGTTGTGGTCGTCGTCCTTTTGGGAAGAAGTAGACTCATCACTGTCGTCGTAGTAGACGATCTCCTTGATGCGCCTCGTCTTCTTCTTCTTCCCTTCCTTTCGTCTATGACCCGAGCCGGAGTCGGTAGTCTTGTCATCTTTGAGCTCATTGACGAAGGACTCCTTCTCCTTATCGTTGATCACGATTCCCTTCCCCTTGGGATCCATCTCTTCGGGCGGCTAGTCCCTTTCTTGAAGAGAACGGCTCCGATACCAATTGAGAGCACCTAGAGGGGGGGGGGTGAATAGGTGATCCTGTAAAACTTAAACTTATAGCCACAAAAACTTGTTAAGTGTTAGCACAGTTCTTGCCAAGTGGCTAGAGAGGAGTCAAAACACAATAACCACAAGAAAACAATCACAGAGATGACACGGTGGTTATCCCGTGGTTCGGCCAAGTACAAAACTTGCCTACTCCACGTTGTGGCGTCCCAACGAACGAGAGTTGCACTCAACTCCTCTCAAGTGATCCAATGATCAACTTGAATACCACGGTGTTCTTCTTTTCTTTGCTCTTTTCCCGTTTGCGAGGAATCTCCACAACTTGGAGTCTCTCGCCCTTACAATAGAGTTTCACAAAGAAGTACGGAGTAAGGGAGGGAAGCAACACACACAAATCCACAGCAAAATGCGCACACACACGGCCAAGAATCGAGCTCAAAAGACCATCTCAAAGTTCTCACTAGAACGGAGCTCGAATCACTTAGAATGACAAACAAATGCGCAAAGACTGAGTGTGGATGATCAAGATTGCTCTAAGGTTGCTTGGTGTTCTCCTCCATGCGCCTAGGGGTCCCTTTTATAGCCCCAAGGCAGCTAGGAGCCGTTGAGAACAAATCTGGCAGGCCATCCTTGCCTTCTGTCGTCGGGCGCACCGGACAGTCCGGTGCACACCGGACACTGTCCGGTGCCCGATTTCTTTCCTTAACAGGCGCAGCCGACCGTTGCCAACCGTTGCAGATCTGGCGCACTGGACAGTCCGGTGCACACCGGACAGTCCGGTGCCTCCTTCCGACCGTTGGCCAGGCCACGTGTCCCGCGCAGATCGCGCGGCCGACCGCTGGCTCAGCCGACCGTTGGCTCACCGGACAGTCCGGTGCACACCGGACAGTCCGGTGAATTATAGCCGTACGCCGTCGGCAAATTCCCGAGAGCGGCTTCTTCGCCCGAGGCAGCCTGGCGCACCGGACACTGTCCGGTGCACCACCGGACACTGTCCGGTGCTCCACCGGACAGTCCGGTGCCCCAGACCGAAGCAGTCTTTTGGCTGTACACAGCCAACTCTTCTTCTTTCTTCTTCTTTCTGTTTCTATCACTTAGACAAGTATATTAGTACATAACACCAATGTACTAAGGCTTAGAAACATACCTTTACTTGTGATTTGCACCTTGTTCATCCATGGGCATAGATTCACAATTAAGCACTTGTGTTTGCACTTAATCACCAAAATACTTAGAAATGGCCCAAGGGCACATTTCCCTTTCAGTATTAGATGGCAAACTCTACTTAGTTGATTTTTTGAAAGAGGAGGCCGATCTAGATGCATGCTTAATAGCTAAGACTAGTATGGGCTGGCTGTGGCACCGCCGTCTAGCACATGTTGGGATGAAGAACCTTCATAAACTTCTAAAGGGAGAACATGTGTTAGGACTAACCAATGTTTGTTTCGAGAAAGATAGACCTTGTGCAGCTTGTCAGGCAGGGAAACAGGTGGGAAGCACTCATCAAAGCAAGAATGTGTTGACAACATCAAGACCACTGGAGCTTCTTCACATGGACCTCTTCAGACCCGTTGCCTACCTTATCATCGGGGGAAGTAAGTATGGTCTCGTAATTGTTGATGGTTTTTCCCGCTTCACTTGGGTGTTCTTTTTGCAGGATAAGTCAGAAACCCAAGGGACCCTAAAGCGCTTTCTAAGGAGGGCTCAAAACGAATTTGAGCTCAAGGTGAAAGAGGTAAGAAGCAACAATGGGTCCGAGTTCAAGAATTTGCAAGTGGAGGAGTATCTTGAGGAAGAAGGCGTCAAGCACGAGTTCTCCGCTCCCTACACACCACAGCAAAACGGTGTGGTAGAGAGAAAGAACATGATGCTTATCGACATGGCGAGAACGATGCTTGGAGAATTCAAGACGCCCGAGCGGTTTTGGTCGGAAGTTGTAAACACAGCTTGCCACGCCATAAACCGGCTCTACCTACATCGCCTTCTCAAGAAGACCTCGTATGAACTCCTTACCGGTAACAAACCCAACGTCTCTTACTTTCGTGTATTTGGGAGCAAATGTTACATTCTGGTGAAGAAAGGTAGACATTCTAAATTTGCTCCCAAAGCTGTAGAAGGGTTTTTGCTAGGGTATGACTCAAATACAAAGGCGTATAGAGTCTTCAACAAATCATTGGGTTTGGTTGAAGTCTCTAGCGACGTTGTATTTGATGAGACTAATGGCTCTCCAAGAGAGCAAGTTGATCTTGATGACATAGATGAAGATGATGTTCCGACGGCCGCAATGCGCACAATGGCGATAGGTGATGTGCGACCACAGGAACAACAAGAGCAAGATCAGCCATCTTCCTCCACAATGGTGCATCCTCCAACTCAAGACGGTGAACAGGCACCTCAAGAAGAGGCACAGGATGAAGGGGGAGCACAGGAAGAACAAGTGATAGAGGAAGAAGCACCACGGGCACCTCCAACCCAAATCCAAGCAACGATCCAATGACATCACCCTGTTGACCAGATTCTAGGTGACATAAGCAAGGGAGTAACTACTCGCTCAAGATTAGCTAACTTTTGTGAGCATTACTCGTTTGTCTCTTCTATTGAGCCTTTCAGGGTAGAAGAGGCTTTGCAGGATCCGGATTGGGTGTTGGCCATGCAGGAAGAGCTCAACAACTTCAAGAGAAATGAAGTTTGGAGCCTGGTGCCACGTCCAAAGCAAAATGTTGTGGGAACCAAGTGGGTGTTCTGCAACAAGCAAGACGAGCATGGGGTGTGACTCGAAACAAGGCTCGACTTGTGGCAAAAGGTTATGCCCAAGTCACAGGTTTGGATTTCGAGGAGACTTTTGCTCCTGTGGCTAGGCTAGAGTCTATTCGAATTCTATTAGCCTATGCCGCTCACCATTCTTTCAGGTTGTTTCAAATGGACGTGAAGAGCGCTTTCTTCAATGGGCCAATCAAGGAGGAGGTATAAGTGGAACAACCCCTGACTTTGAGGATGACAGGTACCCCGACCATGTGTTCAAGCTCTCTAAGGCGCTCTATGGACTTAAGCAAGCCCCAAGAACATGGTATGAATGCCTTAGAGATTTCTTAATTTCTAATGCTTTCAAGGTTGGGAAAGCCGATCCCACTCTTTTTACAAAGACTTGTGATGGAGATCTTTTTGTGTGCCAAATTTATGTCGATGACATAATATTTGGTTCTACTAATCAAAAGTCTTGTGAGGCATTTAGCAGGGTGATGCCAGAAAAGTTTGAGATGTCGATGATGGGCAAGTTGACCTACTTTCTTGGATTCCAAGTGAAGCAACTCAAGGATGACACCTTCATCTCCCAAACGAAGTACACTCAAGATCTTCTCAAGCGGTTTGGGATGAAGGACGCCAAGCCCGCGAAGACACCTATGGGAACCGACGGGCATGTTGACCTCAACAAAGGAGGTAAGTCCGTTGATCAAAAGGCATACCGGTCCATGATAGGTTCACTACTTTATTTATGTGCTAGTAGACCGGACATTATGCTAAGTGTATGCATGTGTGCTAGATATCAATTCGACCCCAGGGAATGTCACCTTGTGGCCGTTAAGCGAATTCTTAGATATTTAGTTGCTACGCCTTGCTTTGGGATCTGGTATCCAAAGGGGTCTACCTTTGACTTAATTGGATACGCAGACTCCGATTATGCCGGGTGCAAGGTAGATAGGAAGAGTACATCAGGGACGTGCCAATTCCTAGGAAGGTCCCTAGTATCCTGGAGTTCTAAGAAACAAACATCCGTTGCCCTATCCACCGCTGAGGCCGAGTATGTTGCCGCAGGACAGTGTTGCGCGCAACTACTTTGGATGAGGCAAACCCTCAGGGACTTTGGCTACAATCTGAGCAAAGTCCCACTCCTATGTGACAATGAGAGTGCAATCCGCATGGCAGATAATCCTGTTGAACACAACCGCACTAAGCACATAGACATCCGGCATCACTTTCTGAGAGACCACCAGCAAAAGGGAGATATCAAAGTGTACCATATTAGCACCGAGAACCAGCTAGCCGATATCTTCCCCAAGCCATTGGATGAGAAAACATTTTGCAGGTTACGTAGTGAGCTAAATATCTTAGATTCGCGTAACTTGGATTGATCTATAGCATACATGTGTTCTATGCCCTTGATCATGTTACTTCGAAGCATTTACATTACTTGTTGTATATCTGCGGTGCTCAAGTTGTACAAGACCTCCCCGGACCTCACAAGTCCATATGCAAATGGTGCACTTATTTAGGGGGAGATATGCTACAACTTGACCCTTTGAGACTAACCTTTGTGTTTGAGTATTCTTGATGTAGTCTCAAAGGTGGACTTGGACGTTGCAAAGACTTCCACTGCACTCTGGTATTGGTGTACTTAATTCCAAGTTCATTCCTATGCTCTACTTGCCTTTTTGCTCTTAATTGACATTTTTGGTGAGGCAATGGGGTTAAAGGGCCAAGAATGATTCCGTTTTGGTGCTTAATGCCAAAGGGGGAGAAATTAAGGCCAAAGCAAATGGATCAGCTACCACTTGTGAATTTTGGAAACAATAGAGTTAGAACTTTTTGATTTGTCCAAAATACTCTTATTGCAAAATTTAGTCTATTGTGGGGGAGAATTTTGGATCATGGGAAAAGGGGGAGTTTTTTGGCACTTGATCAAATTCACTCTTGGATTATCTCTCTTTGTGCCCAAACAAGTGAGTTTGACTTAGAGATAGGAAAATGAATTTGATTTGCAAAAACAAACCAAGTGGTGGCAAAGAATGATCCAAATATGCCAAATTATAGTCAAAAACAATATAGTCCTCATTTGCGTTGATGTTGCACTTAATTTGGTTGCTTTTTGATGTGTTGGCATAAATCACCAAAAAAGGGGAGATTGAAAGGGAAATATGCCCTTGGGCAATTTCTATAATGTGTTGGTGATTAAGTGCCCAACATGTTTAAATAAGTTCACATGTGCCAAGTAAAGTGAGAAGTGCAAATCAAAGATAAAGGTATGTTTCTAGAATTAGTATATTGTTTTGAGTACTAACATATTTTGTCTAAGTGCTAGAAACAGGGAGAAAAGAATTGGAAAAAGACGGCTCTATGTAGCTAACTCCAGCTCGACTTGGCACATCGGACTGTCCGGTGGTGCACCGGACAGTGTCCGGTGCGCCAGGCTGCTCTCGAGACTCGACGACGGCGTACGACTATAATTCACCGAACTGTCCGGTGAGTCATACGCGGCGAACTCGTCGCCCTTGGGAAAAGCAAAGGGGCGACGTGACTATAATTCACCGGACTGTCCGGTGATGCACCGGACTGTCCTGTGAGCCAACGGTCGCCAGCACCAACGGTCGGCCGCGCAATCTTCGCGCGACATGTGGCAGCTCCAACGGTCGGCGGGGGGCACCGGACTGTCCGGTGTGCACCGGACAGTGTCTGGTGCGCCAACGGGCCTAGAGTTGCAACGGTCGAATGCGCCAGAAATGGAAGGAGATCGTGCACCGGACAGCTACAGGGACTGTCTGTGTAACACCCCAGGTGTTACCTTGGCTAGAACCCACCTTGATACTAAAGGCTATAATCACATGTGGAAGAACTTAAGGGACAAAAGCATGAGGGCCTTGGAAAGCTAGATGTTAACCAAGGATTGTGAGTAACCAAAAGCATTACTCTAATCCTTGCACACTTACTACCTTGGATAAGAGGGGAGAAGAACCCTAGACCTCTCTTAAACCCTATCTCCCAAAACCCTAGGTAAGAGGGGAAAGAGAGTGAACAAGTGTGCAAAGCATGAGTAATTTTTACCCAAACCTTAACTAGCCTTACAAACATCAATTAGGGGAGGGAAATATTGCAGAAAGACCCCTGGAGAAACCCCAATTCAAATCTCCAAGTGGAGAGAGAGCTAGAGCTCTCTATTTCCCTCTAAGTCAAATTCTAACCCTAATCCAAAGACCAGCCGTGTTCACCTTGAAGAGGGCACCAAAACCACTTAGGTTCTATACCAAAAATGTGGTATACCACCTAAGGCACCCCCTGGAAAAAGTGGACACTGAGACTTGGACGTTTGATAGGATTTGGCATCAGTTTTGTCGCGGTGTGGGCAGTGAGACAAGCCAGATTTGGCGCCCGTCTATCTCCTGATCTAGGGCGTATCCTCCATTGGAACTCACACATGTGAGATAGCCCTAGGTGCCAGGAAGAGGCCTGCGCCGAATTCATGGCGAGATTCGCACGTTTGCGATCTCTGGAGACGTTTGAACAATGGAAGAAACACACCTCCACGTGTTCGACGCTTCCTGCCCGCGCCAGAGCACGCTCGCGCGCGCCCCTGCACGCACGCGCCGCGCCCGAGCCAAGCCAGCGCCATGGCTCGCGCCCGCGCCTATAAAACCCTCCCAGACTTCGGCTGCACTCTTCCGCGCACCCTCAAGCCTCACCGGAGTCCAGCTCGCCGCCGTTTGCTCGTGCGCAGCGTGTCCGCGGCCGCCCAATCCCTCTGTCACCGTAGACCGGCCAGTAGAGCCATTCCCAACTCCGTCCAGCCCTCGGAGAAGACTGTGCACACCTCCGTGAAGCTCCCCGAGTGAGGAATCGGAGTTTGCTTCGCCGGAGAGGCCAGTCCACGCTCGCCGGAGCTCTCAACCCCGCCGGAGTACGTGGACCGGGTAAACCACTCCACCATCCTTCGATTCCCTGTGCACACGGTCGCTACGTTACCCCGTGAAGCTCACCGTGCCCTCGAATTGAACCAGTTCGCCGTGGTTTGGCCGGTATACTCGCCGCCGACGAGGACACCCGCCTGCGCGCGTGGACCGGGCGATTCCGGCCATCCCCGACGTCAAGCCGTACCTCGGCGTGACTGCCAGAGCCTCCCCGAGCCAACCCCACCCTTCGCCGGACCTCCCTCGCCGCCGGTAAGCCGCGCCACCCTTTTCTTTCCCGCAGTTACTGTTTGCATAAGGGGAAGGACTGCGGGTGAGAGGGAGAGAAGGTCAGGGGGTTTTGTGAAATGTCAGAGACACAGGGGAATTGTGGCGCAAGGGTAGATTTACGAAGGTTGATTTAGTTTAAACCCAGGGACCTCGGTGTAAACTGTTTTTCCAGAAAACCTTTATTAAACCTGTTTTTAAATTGAACAGAAACTTTGAAAATTCATAACTTCTGTTTAATTCATCCAAATTTGGTCAAACCAATTTTGTCAGACTCTAAATAATGTGACCTACTTAAGAAAAATATAAAACCCCCTATGTACTATAGAAAACTTTAGAGCTCTGATTTAATTATAGTTTTGACCAAAAGCTTAATAATAGGGCCAAAAATTAGTTGCACTATTTGACTGGGGTTAGAAAAATTTTGAGAAGTTTGTATCTACCTACTAACCCAAATAAAAATGTTAAACCTCTCTGTCCACTCCATTAAGTTAGTTTTTACCCCTTATTCTATGATATGCTTAAGGATAAGAAAAATAGAAAATGTAATTTAAACAATGAACCAGAGAGCACCTCTATTTTTGTTAGGATACTTGTTTAATGTAGTTCACTGGAAAAATATATCATACCCTGGTTTAGTATAAAATAAGTAGGATACCTTTTATTTTAATAAACTAAGGATAACTTAGAAAAACCCTACAAAAATAACCCCAAGGTAAAAACACCCCCACCCTTGGGATAACTAATGTTTTATTAATAAGAACTTAAGAAAAATATGAAATCTGCTGTTTGATATTTTTCAATTAATAATGTAGTAGAAAGTGCCTTTTTAACATTAAACTTAAGAAAATCATAACTAAATAACCACCCCTTAGTTATCTGTGATTTTTAGCACAGAAGCCTATTGTTACTATGGGATGCCAGCAAAAATAACCTTTAGGACAGAACCTACCCCTAACTAAGAGGTGTAGTGTAAAGTGGCCCATTTTGCCTAACTATTGTTGTTTTTGTTTAAAGCCTAGCCTTTGTACTTTAAGCCTCAAATTCTTAAAACAAGTTAGAATAGCAAATGACAACCCACTGTAATTTTTACAGAATTTTTAGAAATTATTAAAACACTGTCGTAGTTCAACCTACACTAGAAACCCTAATTGGAAATTAAAGAAAGGAAGATGAATAATGTAAATTAATGTCATCCTAAAACCTTTGTAAATTTGTCCACTGAAATTTATAAAGACAATACAAATCCACTATGTTATCCTAAAAGAAAACCTAAGCCTAAAAGGTAATAAGTCTATGTATATATATATACCACTAGAAGCCCCACATAACCAAGAAACCCTAAGTTACTTCTTGACTAAGTTTCTTTTAGCTTAATGTTATTAAATCTTGCATAATCATGACATACATGTTCATTGCACTTCGATAGACTGTAACCTTGCTGACGGAGAGTACATCCTCGTGCCGGAGCAAGGAGCTGCTCAGGAGGTAGCCCCGGATCCAGCACCCGAGCCTGCATGTAACGCCCCGAATTTTGCAGTTGAATTTTTTTTTCTTTTCTTTACTCGCCAAAATTCGGGCGTTACCTTTTCTTTTTCTTTTTCCCTCGCTAAACCTTGACCTTTTCCAAAGTTCTAGCGGGATTCGGTTTGGATTTCCCGTGTAAGAAAAACCCTAAATACTTTATGTTGTTTGATGCACCATGCCGAACCTTGCATTTCTTTTGATTGCTTTGAAAGTGCAAATGCATTCATGTAGAAAGATCGGATTTCGAAAATGAGGAGAAGATCTTTTCTTTCTTTTTCTCTCTCTTTCTCTCTCCTCTTTTTCTCTCTCTCCCGCGCCGTGGGCCGACCCCGGCCGGCCCAGCCGCCCCTGGCGCCCCCTCTTGGGCCTTGGCAGGCCCAGCCGCCCCCCATTTCCCCTTTTTTCCCCAAACCCTCTCCCTCTCCCTCTCATTTTCCCTCTCTCCCTCCCTAGCGCCGCCCCTACCCCCTTGCCCAACCGCCGCCCTGCCCTAGCGCTCGGCCGCCGTTCCCCGCCGTCGGCCGCCCCCGCCGGTGAGCCCCCCTCCTCCCTCTCTCCCTCCTCCCTCCCTCTCCCCTCTCCCCTCCTCTCTCCTCGGCAGCCCGCGCCCGGCCGCGCCGTGGCCGCTGGCCGCCCTGGCCGCGCCCCCAGCCGGCCGCTGCCGCGCCGCCCTGGCCCCCGGCCAGCCCCAGCCGGCCCCGTCCCGCCCCTTGGCCAACCCCGGCCGCCCCCCGGCCCGCGCCCCGGCCGCGCGCCTGGCCGCGCGCCTGGCCGACTCGGCCGCCTGCCAGCCCGACCCCCCCCCGCGCGCCCGCCTGGCCGACCGGTTCAACCGGGCCAGCTCGGCCGCCCCGGCCCCCAGCTCGGCTGCCCGCGCCCGCGCCAGCCCCCAGCTCGGCCGCCCAGCCTAGGGCCGGTTCAACCGCCCTAGGGCCGGTTCAACCGCCCACCCCTCTGTTTTTTTTATATTTTTTTTATTTTATTTTATTTACTTTCTGTGATCATAGCTATTTTATTTTAGGTAGGCTAATCATTGTTCATGCCATTGAAATAGGAAGTTTAATTTAAAATTCCGTTATACTAATTGATTCATGTAGTTAATTGTTTATCTCGTGCGATGTTGATCAACTTAAAATGAATAGGTTTCCATTAATGCATATAACAGAATTCTTTTGTTAAGAACCAATTGTAATTGATCGTTAGTGCATAAGATTTAACCCCCTGCGAGACCCTTTCCCGTTTCTTTCTAACCATAACAAATGCGATATCGAATGTCATACTTGATGCATACTCACTTTTATTTGTTCCCTTGTATGGTGTACTGTTCTTTTGTATTAAATGTGGATGGATGTATGTATGTTTGCAATCGCATAGAGAACGATCCGGTCGAAGAGCCCGAGGAATTCGCAGGAGAAGCCCATGAGCAGCAGTCGGTTGGTGGAGGCAAGTGTCCTTTGACCTATCTCTGTCCTAATCATTCTTTAATTCACCTCCCGCATTACACATTTATACCTAAGGATTGACTAGCTTTTTGTTATCCATGTCCTTGCTTGCCTATTTGGGTCGGATTATTACTGCTTAGTTTGATGCTATTGCTCAACTTTAATCAATGAACATGATGTGGTTATCTATGATACGCTGTTTTTCCCGTTCTTATTTATGATTATACTTGTGGCATTTAAGGGGACTCGAGCGGTTTCTCGAGTGCCTCTCCGTAAGGACCTGTTCAATGGATGACCGCCCGGGAAAACAGTGCAACCATGAGGGTGGAATGGGGTGCCCTTAGCTGAATAATTAGAGGATCCGGGGTGTAGTTCGCTTCGCCGTCGTGCCGTCAATGGGGCTCGGTGTATGCGGCTCGCTCTGCCAAGGTTGATTTGTCCCTTGGGGAGGAGTGCGGTACATTTAGGAAACCTAACGGGTGGCTACAGCCCCGGGGAATCTTTGTAAAGGCTTCGTAGTGAATCCTTGGCCATTCACCTCGGGAGTGAATAAGGGTCTTGCAAGCCCGGGCCAGAGAGGGAATCACGGCTTGTGGGTAAAGTGCACAACCTCTGCAGAGTGTTATGAAACTGATATATCAGCCGTGCTCGCGGTTATGAGCAGCCAAGGGAGCTCCAGAGATTAGTGATACTTGATCAGAGATACTTTGGTACAGGTGACAATGAGATTGATGGTTCTGATTACGATTATGGTATTGGTAAGTGGTATTCTTTCCGTTTGGAAAGGATACATTGGGCTAATAACTTGGGTTAATGTTAAAACCTGGCTTTCTACTAGTAAGTAATAACCTGACCAACTAAAAGCAACTGCTTGACTTATCCCCACATAAAGCTAGTCCACTACAGCCAAACAGGATACTTGCTGAGTATGTTGATGTGTACTCACCCTTGCTCTACACACCAAACCCCCCCCCCCCCCCAGGTTGTCAGCATTGCAACCACTGCTCAGGCGAAGATGAAGCTGTGGAAGGAGACTTCCAGGAGTTCCAAGACTACGACGAGTTCTAGGTGTGGGTTAGCGGCAACCCCCCAGTCGGCTGCCTGTGAAGGCCGCGTTATCTACGTTTCTTTTCCGCACTTTGATTTATTGTAAGAACTATATGGACGTCTCAGACGTATGATGTAATCGACTATTTCCCTTATTAATACTATTTTGAGCACTGTGTGATGATGTCCATATTATGTAACTGCTGTGTACGTGAATAACTGATCCTGGCACGTACATGGTTCGCATTCGGTTTGCCTTCTAAAACCGGGTGTGACATAAGTGGTATCAAAGCCGTGCTGACTGTAGGACCGCTAACCTAGAGTGGAATGGTCGTTCTAAGGATTATAGACCTCTGTCCCTGCCTTGACTTTGATATCCCTTCAAAAGTTGGTCATACCGACCAAAACTATGTTCTACTATATATAATATATTATACCTTGCTGAAAATTGTGTTTTATTCTAATCCTTCATTCACTTATGATTCATTATTTGCTGGTCATATTGATTCTGTTCTTACCCTTTTGCTTGCGATGTCTTTTGTAGATGGCTCGACTTAGACACACTGCACGAAAGTCAGTCATCCCCTTCTTACCCTCCCGCCTTGCTGAGCATCCGCTTCGCCGTCCCGTGGCCGGACAGTCCAGCCACTTGGAGAGACTGCACCACCGCCTGCATGAGGAGCAGGAACGTCGACGACAGGAGCAGCAGGGCTCTTCTTCCTCGCTCCACCAGGAGATAGAGTCTGTGAGGAGCTGCTCCCCTGTGCTTCCTCTGGAGGCGCCCCCTGCACCACCACTGGGCGCCCCAGCTTCTGGAGTAGCTGCTGGAGGAGACCCAGACGACGGAGATGGCGACGACAGCTCGAGCCACGACACCGACTTCTCTGCTAACCCTGAGCCGGAAGGATGGGTTGCTCGACCCATCACTCGCGACGCTGCTCGCGGGTGTCACTTCCACGATGCGCTCGACACCCTGCTACGTCGGGCATTTGACCGGCATACTTGGTCCGTCGAGTATCGATGTGTGGTCTACCAGCACAGTCGCGGGGTCTACCCGGACCGCTGGGAGGCGGCTTGCTTGGTGCGCTGCCCGGAGGACAGTCTCCAGGGTGCAGAGGCCTGCTCAGAGCACTATTCTATCTCTGAACGGGACTCAGCTGAGGCAGCCATGCAAGATGCTGCACGGCGTGCGCTTTCGCACTACTGCTCGGTTTTCGGTGGGGCAGCTGACGGTCTTGACCTGAAGTATTACCCCCGCCGCCCATCTGGCAGCACAGGAGGCGTGATTGTCTCACCTGTCGGTGAGGGCAATCCTAGGTTGAGCAGCACAGTCAACCTAGCCGCCGTGCTAAACACGGAGCTGGACCATGCATTAGACGAGCTGAGTAGGGCTCGTGCTGAGATCGCCCTGCTGCGGGCTGAGCGCGCGGAACGTCGTCACTTGGATGGTGGTTCCCCCGCTCCCGTCGGGACTCAGCACTCGTACCGCTCACCTCAGCGTGGACACCAGCCTTATGGCAATCCCGACTGCAAGACCAAGATAAATCTAGAACCATAGATCGCTAGAGTTGGATCTTGTAATTAATACGAAATATATGCATAGAAGCTTCAGTCTTAGCGTTAATCTCGGTCTTAGTTAGTCTTAGTTAGACAGGGTAGTTTGCTATATCCTGTGCATTTATGTTTGTCATGATGAACTATGTTTGGTTTGGATCTTTGTAATGACTGTCACCAGAGTGTGGGTGTCCCCTGCATTTTGGTTTACCTGTTATATGTTAATGGAGTTAGTTATATAGTTGGGAAACCTTTTATTCCACTTTCCTCTTGATCTGAGAAGCTGTGTGGTCTGTGTTGGAGATCAGTGAAGATGCTCACCTGCTCAGTGCTGTTGAAGAATTCTATACTCTTTTCTTATGCTGCAAGATTTGCCAGATCAGTTCTGATGTGTGGTTGCATTCTGCAGATGTCAGAGAACAGGCGCAGAGGAGGAAGGCGTGCTCAGCAGGAGCAAGCCGGTCAACAAGATGAGGCGCCCCAGCAGCAGCAGCTGCCACCCCCGCCCCCGATGTCGATCGAGCAGATGTTTCTGATGCAGACTCAGGCAGTTCAAGCCATCGGTCAGACTCTGGCCGCCATTCAGCAGCAGCAGCAGCAGCAACAGCAGCAAGCACCACCCCAGCCTCAGATGCCTCAGATGCCCAGAGACAAGCGTGCTGAATTCATGAGAGGTCATCCCCCAACGTTCGCTCACTCTTCTGACCCCATGGATGCTGAAGATTGGCTGCGCACTGTGGAGCGGGAGTTGCATACCGCTCAGTGTGATGACAGGGAGAAAGTCTTGTATGGTCCCCGTCTGTTGAGAGGAGCAGCCCAATTATGGTGGGAGTCTTACCTCGCCACCCATGTCAACCCCGACACCATCACCTGGGAAGAATTCAGAGGTAGCTTTCGTCAGTACCACGTGCCTGCAGGTCTGATGACAGTGAAGAAGGAGGAGTTCCTGGCCCTTAAGCAAGGGCCATCGTCTGTCAGTGAGTACCGGGACAAGTTTCTGCAATTGTCTCGCTATGCTCCTGAAGATGTCAACGCCGACGCCAAGCGACAGTACCGTTTCCTGAGAGGCTTGGTTGACCCTCTGCAGTATCAACTGATGAATCACACCTTCCCGACATTCCAGCACCTGATTGACAGAGCAATCATGACAGAAAGGAAGCGTAAGGAGATGGAAGATCGTAAGCGCAAGATCAGTGGACCCCAGCCTGGAAGCAGCAGTCGTCCTCGTTTCTCAGGCAATCAACCTCAGCAGTTCAGGCAGAACCAGCGTCCACCTCAGCAGCATCAGCAGTTCCAAAGGCAGTATCCTCAGCATCAGTACCAGAACCGTCAGAGCAATCAGTCAGGAGGTCAGTTTCAAAGGCAGAATCAGCAAGCACCCCGTCTTCCTGCCCCAGCAAACCAGCAGAACAGTCAGGCAGCACCAGCTCAGGTTGGAAACAGAGCATGTTTCCACTGTGGAGAGCAAGGCCACTGGGTGATGCAATGTCTGAAGAAGGCAGCCCAGCAGCAGTCAGGCCCCAATGCCCCAGCAAAGCAGAATGTGCCTCAACCTGGAGCAGGCAATCGCTCTCAGCCGCGCTATAATCATGGAAGGTTGAATCACTTGGAGGCTGAAGCAGTTCAGGAGACCCCCGGTATGATAGTAGGTATGTTCCCAGTCGACTCCCATATTGCAGAAGTGTTATTTGATACTGGAGCAACGCATTCTTTCATTACTGCATCATGGGTAGAAGCACATAATCTTCCAACTACTACCATGTCAACCCCCATTCAAATTGATTCAGCCGGTGGTAGAATTCGAGCCGATAGCATTTGTTTGAATATAAGTGTGAAAATAAGGGGGATAGCGTTTCCCGCCAACCTTATAGTAATGGGTACTCAGGGAATAGATGTCATCCTAGGGATGAATTGGCTAGATAAGTATCAGGCAGTTATCAGTTGTGATAAAAGGACAATCAAGTTGGTGTCCCCACTAGGAAAGGAAGTGGTGACCGAGTTAGTCCCACCTGAGCCGAAGAAAGGAAGTTGTTATCAGATGGCTGTCGATAGCAGTGAAGCAGATCCAATTGAGAGTATCAAGGTTGTGTCTGAATTCCCAGATGTGTTTCCAAAGGATTTACCGGGTATGCCACCAGAGCGGAAAGTTGAGTTTGCTATAGAGCTTCTTCCTGGAACCGCCCCTATCTTCAAGAGAGCTTACAGAATATCCGGACCAGAGTTGGATGAACTTAAGAAGCAAATTGATGAGCTGTCAGAGAAAGGTTACATTCGGCCAAGCACCTCGCCTTGGGCCGCCCCTGTACTATTTGTGGAAAAGAAAGATGGCACCAAGAGGATGTGTATTGATTATCGAGCTTTGAATGAGGTCACGATCAAGAACAAGTATCCCTTGCCCAGAATAGAAGATCTGTTCGACCAGTTGAGAGGAGCCAGTGTGTTCTCCAAGATTGATCTGAGGTCAGGTTATCATCAGCTCAGGATCCGACCCTCGGACATTCCGAAGACGACATTCATTTCCAAGTATGGTTTGTATGAGTTCACAGTGATGTCTTTTGGTTTGACCAATGCACCAGCCTTCTTTATGAATCTGATGAACAGTGTATTCATGGATTACCTTGATAAGTTTGTGGTGGTATTCATTGATGACATTCTGATTTATTCCCAAAGCGAAGAAGAGCACGCAGATCATTTGAGGATGGTATTGCAGAGATTGCGAGAGCACCAGTTGTACGCAAAGTTGAGCAAGTGTGAGTTCTAGATCAGCGAAGTTTTGTTCTTGGGTCACATAATCAACAAGGAAGGATTGGCTGTGGATCCGAAGAAAGTGGCAGACATTCTGAACTGGAAAGCGCCAACAGATGCTAGAGGAATCAAGAGTTTCATTGGAATGGCCAGATATTATCGGCGATTCATTGAAGGGTTTTCAAAGATTGCGAAACCAATGACAGCGTTGCTAGGCAACAAAGTTGAGTTCAAGTGGACCCAGAAATGTCAAGAGGCCTTCGAAGCGCTGAAAGAGAAGTTGACTACAGCGCCTGTCCTAGTCTTGCCTGATGTGCACAAGCCCTTCTCGGTGTATTGTGATGCTTGTTACACAGGTTTGGGATGTGTGTTGATGCAAGAGGGAAGAGTTGTGGCTTACTCGTCTCGACAGTTGAAGGTTCATGAGAGGAATTACCCAATCCATGATCTAGAGTTGGCAGCAGTGGTTCACGCACTGAAGACATGGAGGCACTATCTGTATGGACAGAAATGTGATGTTTACACAGATCACAAGAGTCTGAAGTACATATTCACCCAGTCAGAGCTGAACATGAGGCAACGAAGATGGTTAGAGCTGATCAAAGACTATGAGTTGGAGATTCATTACCATCCAGGCAAAGCAAACGTAGTGGCAGATGCTTTAAGCAGAAAAAGTCAAGTCAATCTGATGGTTGCTCGTCCGATGCCTTATGAGTTGGCCAAGGAGTTCGACAGGTTGAGTCTCGGGTTTCTGAACAATTCGCGAGGAGTCACAGTTGAGTTGGAACCTACCTTGGAGCGAGAAATCAAAGAAGCGCAGAAGAATGATGAAAAGATCAGTGAGATTCGGCGATTGATTCTAGATGGCAGAGGCAAAGATTTTCGAGAAGATGCTGAAGGCGTGATATGGTTCAAAGACCGCTTATGTGTTCCCAATGTCCAGTCTATTCGAGAGTTGATCCTCAAGGAAGCTCATGAGACAGCCTATTCGATTCACCCTGGTAGTGAGAAGATGTATCAGGATCTGAAGAAGAAATTCTGGTGGTACGGAATGAAGAGGGAAATCGCAGAGCATGTGGCTAAGTGCGATAGTTGTCGAAGAATTAAGGCAGAGCACCAGAGACCTGCTGGATTGTTGCAACCGTTGCAGATCCCTCAGTGGAAATGGGATGAAATCGGTATGGATTTCATAGTCGGATTGCCTCGCACTCGAGCCGGCTACGATTCCATTTGGGTAGTAGTGGACCGTTTGACCAAGTCAGCCCACTTCATACCTGTCAAGACCAACTACAACAGTGCAGTATTGGCAGAATTGTATATGTCTCGGATCGTTTGTCTTCATGGTGTGCCAAAGAAGATAGTGTCAGATAGAGGAACGCAGTTCACCTCTCATTTCTGGCAGCAGTTGCATGAAGCCTTGGGCACGCACCTGAATTTCAGTTCAGCTTATCACCCGCAGACGGATGGCCAGACCAAAAGGACCAACCAAATTCTTGAAGACATGTTGAGAGCCTGTGCGTTGCAAGATCAGTCTGGATGGGACAAGCGATTGCCTTATGCAGAGTTTTCCTATAACAACAGTTACCAGGCCAGTTTGAAGATGTCACCGTTTCAGGCGCTTTATGGAAGGAGTTGTAGAACTCCGTTGCAATGGGATCAGCCTGGAGAGAAGCAAGTGTTTGGGCCAGACATTCTGCTTGAAGCCGAAGAGAACATCAAGATGGTCCGAGAGAATCTGAAGATAGCGCAATCGAGGCAGCGAAGCTATGCAGACACAAGAAGAAGAGAGCTGAGTTTCGAAGTCGGAGACTTTGTCTATCTGAAAGTGTCACCGATCAGAGGAGTCAGGAGGTTCGGAGTGAAAGGCAAGCTAGCACCCCGCTACATTGGTCCGTACCAGATCCTCTCAAAGCGTGGAGAAGTGGCTTATCAGCTCAGCCTGCCAGAGAATTTGTCTGCTGTGCATGATGTCTTTCATGTGTCTCAGTTGAAGAAGTGCTTGCGTGTGCCAGAAGAGCAGTTGCCAGTGGAAGGTCTTGAGGTCCAGGAGGACTTGACCTATGTTGAGAAGCCAGCTTAGATCCTTGAGATTGCAGACAGAGTCACCCGAAGGAAGACCATCAGAATGTGCAAAGTCAGATGGAATCACCACTCTGAGGAAGAAGCAACCTGGGAGCGTGAAGATGATCTAGTGGCCAAGTACCCAGAGCTCTTTGCTAGCCAGCCCTGAATCTCGAGGGCGAGATTCTTTTAAGGGGGATAGGTTTGTAACGCCCCGAATTTTGCAGTTGAATTTTTTTTCTTTTCTTTACTCGCCAAAATTCGGGCGTTACCTTTTCTTTTTCTTTTTCCCTCGCTAAACCTTGACCTTTTCCAAAGTTCTAGCGGGATTCGGTTTGGATTTCCCGTGTAAGAAAAACCCTAAATACTTTATGTTGTTTGATGCACCATGCCGAACCTTGCATTTCTTTTGATTGCTTTGAAAGTGCAAATGCATTCATGTAGAAAGATCGGATTTCGAAAATGAGGAGAAGATCTTTTCTTTCTTTTTCTCTCTCTTTCTCTCTCCTCTTTTTCTCTCTCTCCCGCGCCGTGGGCCGACCCCGGCCGGCCCAGCCGCCCCTGGCGCCCCCTCTTGGGCCTTGGCAGGCCCAGCCGCCCCCCCATTTCCCCTTTTTTCCCCAAACCCTCTCCCTCTCCCTCTCATTTTCCCTCTCTCTCTCCCTAGCGCCGCCCCTACCCCCCTGCCCAACCGCCGCCCTGCCCTAGCGCTCGGCCGCCGTTCCCCGCCGTCGGCCGCCCCCGCCGGTGAGCCCCCCCTCCTCCCTCTCTCCCTCCTCCCTCCCTCTCCCCTCTCCCCTCCTCTCTCCTCGGCAGCCCGCGCCCGGCCGCGCCGTGGCCGCTGGCCGCCCTGGCCGCGCCCCCAGCCGGCCGCTGCCGCGCCGCCCTGGCCCCCGGCCAGCCCCAGCCGCCCCCCGGCCCGCGCCCCGGCCGCGCGCCTGGCCGACTCGGCCGCCTGCCAGCCCGACCCCCCCGCGCGCCCGCCTGGCCGGCCGGTTCAACCGGGCCAGCTCGGCCGCCCCGGCCCCCAGCTCGGCTGCCCGCGCCCGCGCCAGCCCCCAGCTCGGCCGCCCAGCCTAGGGCCGGTTCAACCGCCCTAGGGCCGGTTCAACCGCCCCCCTCTGTTTTTTTATATTTTTTTATTTTATTTTATTTACTTTCTGTGATCATAGCTATTTTATTTTAGGTAGGCTAATCATTGTTCATGCCATTGAAATAGGAAGTTTAATTTAAAATTCCGTTATACTAATTGATTCATGTAGTTAATTGTTTATCTCGTGCGATGTTGATCAACTTAAAATGAATAGGTTTCCATTAATGCATATAACAGAATTCTTTTGTTAAGAACCAATTGTAATTGATCGTTAGTGCATAAGATTTAACCCCCTGCGAGACCCTTTCCCGTTTCTTTCTAACCATAACAAATGCGATATCGAATGTCATACTTGATGCATACTCACTTTTATTTGTTCCCTTGTATGGTGTACTGTTCTTTTGTATTAAATGTGGATGGATGTATGTATGTTTGCAATCGCATAGAGAACGATCCGGTCGAAGAGCCCGAGGAATTCGCAGGAGAAGCCCCTGAGCAGCAGTCGGTTGGTGGAGGCAAGTGTCCTTTGACCTATCTCTGTCCTAATCATTCTTTAATTCACCTCCCGCATTACACATTTATACCTAAGGATTGACTAGCTTTTTGTTATCCATGTCCTTGCTTGCCTATTTGGGTCGGATTATTACTGCTTAGTTTGATGCTATTGCTCAACTTTAATCAATGAACATGATGTGGTTATCTATGATACGCTGTTTTTCCCGTTCTTATTTATGATTATACTTGTGGCATTTAAGGGGACTCGAGCGGTTTCTCGAGTGCCTCTCCGTAAGGACCTGTTCAATGGATGACCGCCCGGGAAAACAGTGCAACCATGAGGGTGGAATGGGGTGCCCTTAGCTGAATAATTAGAGGATCCGGGGTGTAGTTCGCTTCGCCGTCGTGCCGTCAATGGGGCTCGGTGTATGCGGCTCGCTCTGCCAAGGTTGATTTGTCCCTTGGGGAGGAGTGCGGTACATTTAGGAAACCTAACGGGTGGCTACAGCCCCGGGGAATCTTTGTAAAGGCTTCGTAGTGAATCCTTGGCCATTCACCTCGGGAGTGAATAAGGGTCTTGCAAGCCCGGGCCAGAGAGGGAATCACGGCTTGTGGGTAAAGTGCACAACCTCTGCAGAGTGTTATGAAACTGATATATCAGCCGTGCTCGCGGTTATGAGCGGCCAAGGGAGCTCCAGAGATTAGTGATACTTGATCAGAGATACTTTGGTACAGGTGACAATGAGATTGATGGTTCTGATTACGATTATGGTATTGGTAAGTGGTATTCTTTCCGTTTGGAAAGGATACATTGGGCTAATAACTTGGGTTAATGTTAAAACCTGGCTTTCTACTAGTAAGTAATAACCTGACCAACTAAAAGCAACTGCTTGACTTATCCCCACATAAAGCTAGTCCACTACAGCCAAACAGGATACTTGCTGAGTATGTTGATGTGTACTCACCCTTGCTCTACACACCAACCCCCCCCCCCAGGTTGTCAGCATTGCAACCACTGCTCAGGCGAAGATGAAGCTGTGGAAGGAGACTTCCAGGAGTTCCAAGACTACGACGAGTTCTAGGTGTGGGTTAGCGGCAACCCCCCAGTCGGCTGCCTGTGAAGGCCGCGTTATCTACGTTTCTTTTCCGCACTTTGATTTATTGTAAGAACTATATGGACGTCTCAGACGTATGATGTAATCGACTATTTCCCTTATTAATACTATTTTGAGCACTGTGTGATGATGTCCATATTATGTAACTGCTGTGTACGTGAATAACTGATCCTGGCACGTACATGGTTCGCATTCGGTTTGCCTTCTAAAACCGGGTGTGACACTGCACCAGAGGACCTGCCTGCCACTGCTTTGGAAGGCAAGCCCTGGTTTTATGCATAACCTGTTCTATATGCTATTTTACTGCACTTAATGTTTGTAGGATTGTACTGTGCACTTAAGTGTAGGAGTTGATTGAAACCCTAGTTGCATGATCTCAGGAATCCTTTTGAGATGAATACTAGTATGATAGGACGAGTAGTTGCTTTATTTAATTAGGATCTCGGTAGAAGACGAGTGATTTTTCTAGCACTCGCGCGAGATCAGGAAATTGATTGTACCCACTTTCACACTATCATGATACTAGTTGGTGGACAACAATCCATGGGGATTGGTTGTTTACGAGATGGGAAAATGGAATAAGGATTAACATGCGGATACCTGTGTCAAGCGTTTGAACGTACTAAACACATACCGAGAAATATGGTAAATCGGTAAGCCTAGTACCTGAGTGAACCTGCCCGCAGACTTTGCCCCTCACGTGACCTGAGACGAGGTCTCCCATTCCGGTTATGGTGGGTACAAGTGCGGTCACTGCACGACGGCCAGTCGGGGTCAGTGGGGCATTGTACGCCAAGGCGGTGAGCCCTGATCTATTGCTAGGGAATCGATGGGGACGGTTGATGTGTGTGGGGACGGAGTGCCCCTACATGTCGTGTGTTTAGGTTTACCTTGCAAGGATAAAAACTCGATTCGAATCGTCTGTTTCTCGCAGCTAATGAGACTGCTTGATCCATTGTACTGCATTGAGTAACAAGTGGAAACATGATGAGTTGATATAAGATGTTGATTGCTAATAATGCTTGCTACCATGTATGAATAGATAGTCCACTTTTAGCCTTAAGAGAGTCACACTTAATTTTGACCAAGTTAAAATCTTGATTTAGAAACTCAGCTAGTGCTTTTGGCAACCAAACCCCACAGCCAAACAGCTGCATGTCTAGAGGTAGAGGAGTAGACTCCTCACACCGGGTAAGTCTAGCTGAGTATTAGTATACTCAGCCTTGCTTGTGGCATAATTTTTTACAGGCTCTCTGGAGGAAATGGTTGCTGGAGTGACTTGGCCGTCCACCTTGCCACCGGGTTGGACTGTCGAGTGGGACCCTGCCTCGGCTGAGGAGGAGCATGAGGAGTGATGGGACAGACTTCCCCATCTCTCTGTTTAATTACCGTTAGTTTTATTCCGCTGCACTTCGAACAATGATGGTTACTTTTGCAAAAACTCCGATGATGATGATGGTGATGTAATAATTTAATACTGTGACTCACCTTCGAGTGAGATTGTGGTACTTGATCCTGTCAGTGGCCATGTCGGACTAGATCCAAGGGATTGATGGGTTATTCCCATTTAAGTGTGGTCTAGCCTCTAAGGCGGGGCTTAGGCACTTAAGTTGGAATAATTCGGGCAGTTCCGCCACAGCTGGTATCGGAGCTTGTACCACCACAGAGGAATCAATAGAATGTAAATACCATCAATTTTCCAAGTAAAACTTGATAGAAACAATATTGGATAAATAGTAGGACGAGCAGGATAGACCTAGGACGTGAAGCCTTAGGGTAATAGAAGGGTAGCTAGGTGGCTAAGTAACTAGGCCCTACAGGCCACTTTTACAGGATGGGAGTTCCTCCCTATTCCTTTTATCTTGTGGTGAGGTCGTTCAGGACGAGCATGCATGCATTCATCATTAAGCAAATGGATAACTGAGTAAAGGACTTAAAAACGAGATAACAACCAACTAGGTCCCCAGTGCCTTTTCATTTAACTAGAGAAAGGCTGAGTTTTATTTTTCCTTGTTCTTTTTATAATTCTTTTTCTTTTACTTACGCTTAACCGTACACAGATGACTTCCCACGGATCCTCTGATGACGGAAATGCACTATCCCACACTGACGGACTTGCACGAGAGGGCTTTCCCCGCATTTTGTGGGAGGTACTTCAGGGGGCCGGATACGCGACACCCCCTCAGTACACGGTGCAGCAGTTCGAGAAGCACCGAGTGCCTCGCTGTAGAGTGAGGATGACCTTGGAGCCTCATCCCCTGCAGCCAGGCTGGCGCTCCTTGGACTCCGAGTCTTTCGGATACCGAGCGGAGGACACGATCGAGGCGATCGCTCTGCATGGATTGACTACTTTCTGCGAGTTCCATCCTTTGGAGCTGGCCACCCACCCCATTGGCTTGTTCCTCGCCGAGAGGGAAGACGACCCAATGTGGAAAGATCGGGTGGAGCATGCCAAGGACATCTGGGCCATCTACCCAGGACAGACTGCGCACTTGACCGTACGGTGCATGAATGCTCTGTACCGTCTGCAGGTGATGCGCGGTGAGGCGATGTCCCATCTGATGGCACTGCTGGAGGCAACAAAGATTACGTTGGACAACAGAGAGGACCTAGTGGTTGACTTGTCTCAAGAAATGGTGGAGAAGGACTTGCAGGTGGAGCAGCTATCCACTGATATTCAGGAGTTGGAGGAGCTGGTGGGCACTAGGGAGAACACCATCGAGGTTCTAGAGGATCAGCTCATTAACACTCAGCAGCAGCTTGCTGAGGCTAACGAGCACCTGGACATGCATCACCAGGAGATCCAGGACCAGGAGGCCAACGAGGACGTCGACATCGAGGGAGGAGATGAGCCTGCCTCCAGTGTGGACACTGCTGGCTCGGGAAGACCACCTTCCCCCGAGTCGAGTGTTGCTTCGTTCGCTCACTAGGTGTTCGAGATAGGATTAGAAGTGGAATGGTCGGACTCCTCGCAACTAGCTTAGCTTTTGCACCCTTGGGGTACTAGGCTAGATAGAGTTGAGTCATTTTGGGACAAATTGATGTAATCGTGCTAAACTCTCTTGAAAGCTTGTTTGATGGATGCTGTCATCAGTTTAAATTGGAAGGAAGAATTAGTGTCTTTTAAAAATCCTTTTGTTGAAGTCGGAGTCTATCTTGTTGTTTTAACTTCTTCTTCGCGATAAAATCTGAACTTGGAAATAAGGTGTTCAGTATGTGGTTTTGCAGATGGCCGGGAGGCAGCGTCGTGGCCAGAATGAGCACGTTCCTCCACCGCCACCGCCTCCCACTCTGCAGGAGCTCATGGCTCAGCAGAATGAGATCCTGAGACAGCTGGCCCAACGTCAGCCACCACCTCAGCACTATGGTGGTGGAGACCATCAGCGTCACCCTGCGGCGGCTACCTATCAGGAGTTCCTCAGCACCCAGCCTCCATTGTTCACAAGGGCAGAGGACCCGCTTGATGCAGATGTGTGGCTGCGAGTGGTGGAATCCAAATTCCCACTGCTCCATGGAGCTTGCTCAGAGGTCACCAAAGTCAGGTTCGCCACCCAGCAGCTTCGCGGACCCACAAGGACTTGGTGGGATCATTTTCTTGCTATGCAGCCAGAGGACCGAGAGGTGGAGTGGAGGGAGTTCAAGGCAGCTTTCAGAGGACACCATATACCCGCCGGGATCATGGACTGGAAGCTCAATGAGTTTTTGGCACTCACTCAGGGCAACAGGACAGTGTTGCAGTATGCCCAGGCCTTTAATGACTTGTGCCAGTATGCGGGGTATCACGCAGATACGGATGAGAAGAAGAGAGATAGGTTCAGGAGGGGGCTCAGCACTAAGCTCCGTGACCGTCTCAACACCGTCAGGGCCAACAGTTACAATGAGTTGGTCAACATGGCTATCTCCCAAGAGGACTGCATTACAGCTAGACAGGCAGAGAAGAAGAGGAAGACCCCTGTGGCAGGACCTTCCGCTCAGCCACAGCGCTTCAGAATTGTGTCCGACACCCAGAGCAGGGGACCCCAGCAGCAGCAAGGGCGATGGGTGATCCGACCACAGCAGCAGCAGCAGGCACCCAACCGCGCCCAGTTTTTAGCTCAGAGGAACAATCAGCAGCAGCAGTATCGTCAGGCAAATGACAACAGGTGCTTCACTTGTGGCAACACCGGGCATTATGCCAAGAATTGCCCCAGGAACCAGCAGAGGCAGGGGCAGAATGTTAATCAGAACCAAGGGAAGAGGCAGAAGGTGCAAGTGAGGCAGGGCAGGCTGAACTTCACCACCATGGCTGATATTCCAGAGGGAGCACCCGTCTTGACTGGTATCTTTACAGTTTTGAATTATCCTGCTATTGTTCTTTTTGATTCTGGTGCATCACACAGTTTTATCAGTACCAAATTTAGTGCCAAGTGCCAATTGCCTTTTCACCACACCAATGGGGGTATTACAATCTCAACACCAGGAGGCAGGGTTGCCACCTACCAGATCAATAGGCACGTACCAATTAAGCTGGGTAGTCTCATTTTCAAAACCACTCTATTGATAATGGGATTGGATAGTGTGGATATCATCTTAGGGACTGATTGGTTATCACGGCACCACGCGGTGATTGATGTCGCAGCCAGAGCCATCGAAATCCGCTCCCCTTTGGATGGCGAGATCACCTTATATCTACCCGACCAGGGATGCACCCGTTCTTGTGCCTTTGTTATGATAGAGTCCCTAGTGGAAAAGATCCCAGTGGTCCGTGACTACCCGGACGTTTTTCCGGATGAATTGCCAGGGATGCCACCTGACCGAGATATTGAGTTCGCCATCGAATTGCAGCCCGGGACAACTCCTATCTCTAAGAGACCCTATAGGATGCCTCCCGCGGAATTGGCAGAATTGAAGAAGCAATTGCAAGAATTGTTGGACAAGGGGTTTATTCGCCCAAGTACTTCACCATGGGGATGTCCAGCATTATTTGTGAAGAAAAAGGATGAGAGTTTGAGGATGTGTGTTGATTACCGCCCTCTTAATGCGGTGACTATCAAGAACAAATACCCACTGCCCCGTATTGATGTTCTGTTCGATCAGTTGGTGGGAGCCAAGGTATTCTCCAAGATAGACCTTCGCTCAGGGTACCATCAGATCAAGATCCGTGCCAGCGATATTCCCAAGACGGCTTTCTCTACCAGATATGGGTTGTATGAATTTTTGGTGATGTCTTTTGGGCTGACCAATGCCCCGGCTTATTTTATGTACCTGATGAACTCAGTGTTCATGCCAGAGTTGGATAAGTTCGTGGTCGTTTTCATTGATGATATTCTAGTTTATTCCAAGAATGAAGCCGAGCACACCAAACATTTGCATACCGTACTTCAGAGACTGCGTGACCATCAGTTGTATGCTAAGTTGTCTAAGTGTGAGTTCTGGCTAAAGGAGATTAAATTCTTGGGTCACACCATTTCTCAGGATGGGATATCAGTTGATCCTGAGAAGGTACAAGAGGTAATGAATTGGAAACCCCCGACTACAGTGAAGCAAATTCGGAGTTTTCTGGGATTGGCAGGGTATTATCGACGATTTATTCCGGATTTCTCCAGAATTGCCAAACCAATGACTGAACTGTTGAAGAAGGGAGTCAAATTTGAGTGGAGCCAAAAGTGTGAAGATGCCTTTCATACCTTGAGGCAGCATTTGACAACAGCCCCAGTGTTGGCTCAACCTGACAACACCAAGCCATTTGAAGTTTATTGTGATGCTTCTGGTACTGGATTGGGATGTGTCTTGATGCAAGAAAACAGAGTGATTGCTTACGCTTCCCGAGCACTCAGGCCCCATGAGCAGAACTACCCTACACATGATCTAGAATTGGCAGCTGTAGTTCATGCTCTTAAGATATGGAGACACTACTTGATGGGAGCCCACTGTAACATCTACACTGATCACAAGAGTCTCAAGTACATTTTCACTCAGGCAGATCTGAACATGAGGCAGAGGAGATGGTTGGAGTTAATCAAGGACTATGAATTGGAGGTGCATTACCATCCTGGTAAAGCCAATGTTGTGGCAGATGCCTTGAGCAGAAAGGCCCAGTGCAATTGTATGAGCATGGATGTGGGAGTTACCACCCTGTGTGACGAGTTGTGCAAGCTGAACCTGGAAGTTGTTTCTTCGGGTGACCTAAGCTATATCTCAGTGGAGCCCATATTGCAAGAACAGATAATCAGGGCACAGGTTGAGGATAAGGGTGTTCAGGTTATCAAAGATATGATCAAGCAAAAGGCAGAAAAATACAAGTGTTTCCGATAGGACAGCAAGGGAATTCTATGGTTTGGAGATCGATTGGTTGTTCCCAAGGACCCTGAGCTCCGAAAGAAGATACTGGATGAAGCTCACCTCTCCAAATTCTCCATGCACCCTGGTAGCAACAAGATGTACCATGATCTCAGATCTTTATATTGGTGGACTAGAATGAAAAGAGAAATTGCCAAGTACATATCCGAATGTGACACCTGCCAGAGAATTAAAGCTAGTCACTTGAAGGCAGCAGGCCCTTTACAACCCCTTCCCATACCATCTTGGAAATGGGAGGACATTTGCATGGACTTCATAATGGGATTACCCAATACCTCCAGGCACCATGATTCTATTTGGGTTATTGTGGACAGGTTGACCAAGACCGCTCATTTCTTGCCAGTACACACCACCCACAAGACAGAAAAGTATGCGGAAATTTATGTTGATCAAATAGTGCGATTGCATGGTATTCCAAAGACCATCATATTTGACAGAGGAGCACTGTTTGTGGCACGCTTTTGGGAGAAACTGCAAGAATCACTTGGGACCCAAGTAATCCGAAGCTCAGCATATCACCCTCAAACAGATGGCCAGACAGAAAGGATAAATCAGATTTTGGAAGATATGTTGCGAGCATGTGCACTACACTATGGAAAGGAATGGGACAAGTGTCTATCTTTGGCAGAGTTTTCTTACAATAACAGCTATCAGTCCAGTCTGAAGATGGCACCTTTTGAAGCCTTATATGGGAGAAGGTGTAGGACCCCACTAAATTGGTCTCAAGCAGGAGAAAGGGAAATTTTTGGGCCGGACTTGGTACTTGAGGCAGAGGTAAAGGTCAGGGTTATTACCAAGAACTTAGAAGCTGCTCAGGCCAGGCAAAGGAGCTATCATGATAAAAGGCGGAAGCCTCTACAGTTTGAGGTGGGAGATCATGTCTATCTTAAGGTATCACCCACCAAGGGTGTCCAGAGATTCGGGATCAAGGGCAAGTTAGCCCCTCGCTACATTGGACCCTATGAGATCAAGGCAAGTTGTGGACCCGTAGCCTACCAATTGGAATTGCTACCTCACCTGTCAGTAGTTCATAATGTGTTCCATGTATCTCAGCTGCGGAAATGTGTCCGTCTACCCACTGAAGTGCTACCGGAACCGGACCTTGTGATAGAACCAGATTTGTCCTACCAAGAGTACCCCGTCAAGGTATTAGATCAAAAGGAAAGATCAACTCGGACAAGGTCGGTCAGAATGTATAAAGTTCAGTGGAGTCACCATTCAGCAGAAGAAGCTACATGGGAGACTGAGGATTTTCTACGCTCCCGCTTCCCCGACTTTCTGCCCAAAGGAGTCGGTACGTAACCCCAAAACCCCACCCCCACCTGCTCTTTGAATTCAATTATAAGAAAAACTTAGATAACAAGGATAGTCTAAGTTGTGGATTTAACTTAAGAAGGGCTTCCTTCTGAAGTTGCAAAGAGGATGACATTCGAAGAGCAGTTAATAAGAGAAACTTAAGTATAAAGGGAAAACAACACCAGCACACCTTCAAGCACCCTCCAAGGGACTCTACCTAAATCTCGGGACGAGATTCCTTTAAGGGGGGAGGGCTGTAACACCCCAGGTGTTACCTTGGCTAGAACCCACCTTGATACTAAAGGCTATAATCACATGTGGAAGAACTTAAGGGACAAAAGCATGAGGGCCTTGGAAAGCTAGATGTTAACCAAGGATTGTGAGTAACCAAAAGCATTACTCTAATCCTTGCACACTTACTACCTTGGATAAGAGGGGAGAAGAACCCTAGACCTCTCTTAAACCCTATCTCCCAAAACCCTAGGTAAGAGGGGAAAGAGAGTGAACAAGTGTGCAAAGCATGAGTAATTTTTACCCAAACCTTAACTAGCCTTACAAACATCAATTAGGGGAGGGAAATATTGCAGAAAGACCCCTGGAGAAACCCCAATTCAAATCTCCAAGTGGAGAGAGAGCTAGAGCTCTCTATTTCCCTCTAAGTCAAATTCTAACCCTAATCCAAAGACCAGCCGTGTTCACCTTGAAGAGGGCACCAAAACCACTTAGGTTCTATACCAAAAATGTGGTATACCACCTAAGGCACCCCCTGGAAAAAGTGGACACTGAGACTTGGACGTTTGACAGGATTTGGCATCAGTTTTGTCGCGGTGTGGGCAGTGAGACAAGCCAGATTTGGCGCCCGTCTATCTCCTGATCTAGGGCGTATCCTCCATTGGAACTCACACATGTGAGATAGCCCTAGGTGCCAGGAAGAGGCCTGCGCCGAATTCATGGCAAGATTCGCACGTTTGCGATCTCTGGAGACGTTTGAACAATGGAAGAAACACACCTCCACGTGTTCGACGCTTCCTGCCCGCGCCAGAGCACGCTCGCGCGCGCCCCTGCACGCACGCGCCGCGCCCGAGCCAAGCCAGCGCCATGGCCCGCGCCCGCGCCTATAAAACCCTCCCAGACTTCGGCTGCACTCTTCCGCGCACCCTCAAGCCTCACCGGAGTCCAGCTCGCCGTCGTTTGCTCGTGCGCAGCGTGTCCGCGGCCGCCCAATCCCTCTGTCACCGTAGACCGGCCAGTAGAGCCATTCCCAACTCCGTCCAGCCCTCGGAGAAGACTGTGCACACCTCCGTGAAGCTCCCCGAGCGAGGAATCGGAGTTTGCTTCGCCGGAGAGGCCAGTCCACGCTCGCCGGAGCTCTCAACCCCGCCGGAGTACGTGGACCGGGTAAACCACTCCACCATCCTTCGATTCCCTGTGCACACGGTCGCTACGTTACCCCGTGAGGCTCACCGTGCCCTCGGATTGAACCAGTTCGCCGTGGTTTGGCCGGTATACTCGCCGCCGACGAGGACACCCGCCTGCGTGCGTGGACCGGGCGATTCCGGCCATCCCCGACGTCAAGCCGTACCTCGGCGTGACTGCCAGAGCCTCCCCGAGCCAACCCCACCCTTCGCCGGACCTCCCTCGCCGCCGGTAAGCCGCGCCACCCTTTTCTTTCCCGCGATTACTGTTTGCATAAGGGGAAGGACTGCGGGTGAGAGGGAGAGAAGGTCAGGGGGTTTTGTGAAACGTCAGAGACACAGGGGAATAGTGGCGCAAGGGTAGATTTGCGAAGGTTGATTTAGTTTAAACCCAGGGACCTCGGTGTAAACTGTTTTTCCAGAAAACCTTTATTAAACCTGTTTTTAAATTGAACAGAAACTTTGAAAATTCATAACTTCTGTTTAATTCATCCAAATTTGGTCAAACCAATTTTGTCAGACTCTAAATAATGTGACCTACTTAAGAAAAATATAAAACCCCCTATGTACTATAGAAAACTTTAGAGCTCTGATTTAATTATAGTTTTGACCAAAAGCTTAATAATAGGGCCAAAAATTAGTTACACTATTTGATTGGGGTTAGAAAAATTTTGAGAAGTTTGTATCTACCTACTAATCCAAATAAAAATGTTAAACCTCTCTGTCCACTCCATTAAGTTAGTTTTTACCCCTTATTCTATGATATGCTTGAGGATAAGAAAAATAGAAAATGTAATTTAAACAATGAACCAGAGAGCACCTCTATTTTTGTTAGGATACTTGTTTAATGTAGTTCACTGGAAAAATATATCATACCCTGGTTTAGTATAAAATAAGTAGGATACCTTTTATTTTAATAAACTAAGGATAACTTAGAAAAACCCTACAAAAATAACCCCAAGGTAAAAACACCCCCACCCTTGGGATAACTAATGTTTTTATAATAAGAACTTAAGAAAAATATGAAATCTGCTGTTTGATATTTTTCAATTAATAATGTAGTAGAAAGTGCCTTTTTAACATTAAACTTAAGAAAATCATAACTAAATAACCACCCCTTAGTTATCTGTGATTTTTAGCACAGAAGCCTATTATTACTATGGGATGCCAGCAAAAATAACCTTTAGGACAGAACCTACCCCTAACTAAGAGGTGTAGTGTAAAGTGGCCCATTTTGCCTAACTATTGATGTTTTTGTTTAAAGCCTAGCCTTTGTACTTTAAGCCTCAAATTCTTAAAATAAGTTAGAATAGCAAATGATAACCCACTGTAATTTTTACAGAATTTTTGGAAATTATTAAAACATTGTCGTAGTTCAACCTACACTAGAAACCCTAATTGGAAATTAAAGAAAGGAAGATGAATAATGTAAATTAATGTCATCCTAAAACCTTTGTAAATTTGTCCACTGAAATCTATAAAGACAATACAAATCCACTATGTTATCCTAAAAGAAAACCTAAGCCTAAAAGGTAATAAGTCTATGTATATATATATACCACTAGAAGCCCCACATAACCAAGAAACCCTAAGTTACTTCTTGACTAAGTTTCTTTTAGCTTAATGTTATTAAATCTTGCATAATCATGACATACATGTTCATTGCACTTCGATAGACTGTAACCTTGCTGACAGAGAGTACATCCTCGTGCCGGAGCAAGGAGCTGCTCAGGAGGTAGCCCCGGATCCAGCACCCGAGCCTGCACCAGAGGACCTGCCTGCCACTGCTTTGGAAGGCAAGCCCCGGTTTTATGCATAACCTGTTCTATATGCTATTTTACTGCACTTAATGTTTGTAGGATTGTACTGTGCACTTAAGTGTAGGAGTTGATTGAAACCCTAGTTGCATGATCTCAGGAATCCTTTTGAGATGAATACTAGTATGATAGGACGAGTAGTTGCTTTATTTAATTAGGATCTCGGTAGAAGACGAGTGATTTTTCTAGCACTCGCGCGAGATCAGGAAATTGATTGTACCCACTTTCACACTATCATGATACTAGTTGGTGGACAACAATCCATGGGGATTGGTTGTTTACGAGATGGGAAAATGGAATAAGGATTAACGTGCGGATACCTGTGTCAAGCGTTTGAACGTACTAAACACATACCGAGAAATATGGTAAATCGGTAAGCCTAGTACCTGAGTGAACCTGCCCGCAGACTTTGCCCCTCACGCGACCTGAGACGAGGTCTCCCATTCCGGTTATGGTGGGTACAAGTGCGGTCACTGCACGACGACCAGTCGGGGTCAGTGGGGCATTGTACGCCAAGGCGGTGAGCCCTGATCTGTTGCCAGGGAATCGATGGGGACGGTTGATGTGTGTGGGGACGGAGTGCCCCTACATGTCGTGTGTTTAGGTTTACCTTGCAAGGATAAAAACTCGATTCGAATCGTCTGTTTCTCGCAGCTAATGAGACTGCTTGATCCATTGTACTGCATTGAGTAACAAGTGGAAACATGATGAGTTGATATAAGATGTTGATTGCTAATAATGCTTGCTACCATGTATGAATAGATAGTCCACTTTTAGCCTTAAGAGAGTCACACTTAATTTTGACCAAGTTAAAATCTTGATTTAGAAACTCAGCTAGTGCTTTTGGCAACCAAACCCCACAGCCAAACAGCTGCATGTCTAGAGGTAGAGGAGTAGACTCCTCACACCGGGTAAGTCTAGCTGAGTATTAGTATACTCAGCCTTGCTTGTGGCATAATTTTTTACAGGCTCTCTGGAGGAAATGGTTGCTGGAGTGACTTGGCCGTCCACCTTGCCACCGGGTTGGACTGTCGAGTGGGACCCTGCCTCGGCTGAGGAGGAGCATGAGGAGTGATGGGACATGCTTCCCCATCTCTCTGTTTAATTACCGTTAATTTTATTCCACTGCACTTCGAACAATGATGGTTACTTTTGCAAAAACTCCGATGATGATGATGGTGATGTAATAATTTAATACTCTGACATGTATGGTTTTATGCTTTATTGTATTTGCTCTGTGACTCACCTTCGAGTGAGATTGTGGTACTTGATCCTGTCAGTGGCCATGTCGGACTAGATCTGAGGGATTGACGGGTTATTCCCATTTAAGTGTGGTCTAGCCTCTAAGGCGGGGCTTAGGCACTTAAGTTGGAATAATTTGGGCAGTTCCATCACAGTCTGGTGGTGCACCGGACTGTCCAGTGCACCACCCGATAGAAGGCAAGTTTGGCCTTCCAAGTTGGCCTCCAACGGCTCCTAGCTGCCTTGGGGCTATAAAAGGGACCCCTAGGCGCATGGAGGAGTCACTTAAGCATTCACTAAGTATTCTAAGGCATTCAGACTCTGCTCCCATCCATTTGCTGTGTTGTGTTAGAGATTTGAGCTCTATTCGAGTCGAGGACTCCCTGTGTTGTCATTTGAGCTCGAGTCTTCACTTGTGTGCGTGGGTGTGCTGTGCATTTGAGTCTTGTGTGTGTTGCTCTTCCCAACCTTACTCCATGCTTTCATTGTGATCTTTGTTGTAAGGGCAAGAGACTCCAAGTTGTGGAGATTCCTTGCAAACGAGAAAATACTCTAAGGAAAATACCGTGGTATTCAAGTTGATCATTGGATCACTTGAAAGGGGTTGAGTGCAACCCTCGTCCATTGGGACGCCACAACGTGGAAGTAGACAAGTGTTACTTGGCCAAACCACGAGATAAAAATCGTGTGTCTTATGTTGATCTCTCTGTGATTGTTTGTGTTCACAAGAACTCGCTTCAAGTTATTTAGCCGTACAAACACTCATAACTAAGTTTTGTGGCTATTAGTGTTTGAAATTTTACAGGATCACCTATTCACCCCCCTCTAGGTGCTCTCAAGGAGGTGAACCACATTGGTCGTATATAGAAGTTGTAGAAGAGCTCCTTGGTGGAGGATATCTTTGATGCTGAGGCTTGGACCGTGGTTTGATTATAGAGAAATATAAGATGTTTCTGTAAAAATATTGACATACGACAATGGAAATTGATGCTTTATATAAGAGCAAGAATAATAATACAATTTATTGATGGTTGTGAAAGGGAAATAGGGTTAACCTTTTCCTACAATTAATTTTGGTGGTTGAATGTCCAACACAAACATATGGACTAACTAGTTTGCTCCAGAACTCATGTATTACAGGTGCATAAGGTTCAACACAAACCAATAAAAGATTGAAGTTAGGGACACAATTTTAAGGAGCAAAAGGACTTGAGTGTGCTATGGTCTGGTGCACCGGACTGTCCGGTGTGCCGCTTGACAGTGTCCGGTGCAGCAGGACTGTACAACATCAAACCAGCCACTCTCGGGAAAACGTAGGCGCGCTCCGCTATAATTCACCGGACTGTCCGGTGTGCCATCGAATCAACGGCTAACTCGCGCAACGATCGACTCTGCAAAGTGCTACAGTGCGTGAACAGTGCGCGACAGAAGTTAGAGCAGAAAGTCAGAGGGGCACCGGACTATCCGGTGCCGCAAGAAGACAAAGCTCTAATGGTCGACCGAGCTCTGAACCCTAATGGTTGGGTGACGTGGTGGCTCACCGGACAGTGAACAGGACCTGTCCAGTGGCGCACTGGACTGTCCGGTGCGCCCATCGACAGCAGCCTCCGCAACGGCTACCTTGGTGGTTGAGGGCTATAAATACCCCCCAACCACCACAACTCCAAGCATCCAAGTTTTCAGAAGTTCTCTTTCAATACAAGAGCTAGTATTCACTCCGAGATACAATTCAAAAGATCAAAGCCTCTCCAAGTCCCAAATTCATTCCAACCACCTAGTGACTTGAGAGAGTGTGTGTTCGTGTTCATTTGCGCTCTTGTTGCTTGGACCGCTTTCTTCCTTTCTCATTCTTGTTCCCAAGTGACTTGTAATCAAAGCAAGAGACACCTAAGTGTGTGGTGATCCTTGCGGGGTCTAAGTGACTCATTTGATTAAGGAGAAGGCTCACTCGATCTAAGTAACCGTTTGAGAGAGGGAAAGGGTTGCAATAGACCCGGTCTTTATGACCACCTCAACGGGGACTAGGTTCTTTAGAACAGAACCTCGGTAAAACAAATCACCGTGTTCACTCGCCTTATTTCTTAGTTGATTTGTTTTTCCCTCTCTTTCGGACTTGAGTTTTAACTCTAACGCTAACCTCGGTTTGTAAAGTTATAAATTTCAGGTTTCGCCTATTCACCCCCCTCTAGGCAACTTTCAATTGGTATCAGAGCCCGATGCTTCATTAGAGTCTAACAACTCGAAGTGATGTAAGGAGATCACGCCAAGAAGGAGATCATGACCAGCGACAAGCCCGCAAGCTCGGGGAGGACTCTCTCAAGGGAGTCCGGCAACAAGCACAAGGAGGAATCCTCTTCCTCCATCAAGTCCCATCGGAGAGGCGACAAGAAGAAGATGAAAAAAGTGGTCTACTACGAGACCGACTCATCGTCGCCCTCCACATCTAGCTCTGACTCGTCGTCCACTACTTCTAAGCGCCATGAGCGTAAGAAGTATAGTAAGATGCCCTTTCGCTATCCTCGCATTTCTAAGCGCGCTCCTCTACTTTCCGTTCCCTTAGGCAAACCACCATATTTTGATGGTGAAGATTATTGTATGTGGAGTGATAAAATAAGACATCACCTAACCTCACTTCACGAAAGCATATGAGAAATTGTTGAGTTTGGAGCGCAGGTACCGAAGAAGGGGGACAAGGACTACGATTCGGACGAGGTCGCCCAAATTAGGCACTTTAACTCCCAAGCCACAACTATACTCCTCGCCTCCTTGTGTCGAGAGGAGTATAATAAGGTACAAGGGTTAAAGAGTGCCAAAGAAATTTGGGACGTCCTCAAAATGACGCACGAAGGGGACGAGGTGACTAAGATCACCAAGTGCGAGACGATCGAGGGAGAACTCGGTCGATTCGTCCTCAACAAGGGAGAAGAGCCACAAGCAATGTACAACCGGCTCAAGACCTTGGTCAACCAAGTGCGCAACCTTGGGAGCACCAAATGGGATGACCATGAAATGGTCAAGGTTATTGAAAGTCGCCTAGAGGGGGGTGAATAGGCGCAATCTGAAAATTATAAACTTAAGCACACACTACAAACCGGGGTTAGTGTTAGAAATAAAACCGAGTCCGAAAGAGAGGGCGAAAACAAATCACAAGCAAATAGCGAGAGTGACACGGTGATTTGTTTTACCGAGGTTCGGCCCTCAAAGGCCTAGTCCCCGTTGAGGTGGTCACAAAGACCGAGTCTCTTTCAACCCTTTCCCTCTCTCAAACGGTCACCTAGACCGAGTGAGCTTCTCTTCTCAATCAATCGGGACACTTAGTCCCCACAAGGACCACTACACAATTGGTGTCTCTTGCCTTGATTACAAATGATTTGGGAATAAGAAAGAAGGAAGAAGAAAAGCGATCCAAGCGCAAGAACTCAAATGAACACAAATATCTCTCTCTCACTAGTCACTATTTGATTGGAATGATCTTTGGACTTGGGAGAGGATTTGATCTCTTGTTTGTGTCTTGGAGTGAAGTCTAGAGCTCTTGTATTGAATGCAATGGCTGAAAAACTTGGATACCTCGAAGTGTGGTGGTTGGGGGATATTTATAGCCCCAACCACCAAAGTGGACGTTGGGGATGGTTACTATCGACGGGCGCACCGGACAGTCCGGTGCGCCACTGGACACTGTCCGGTGCGCCAGCCACGTCACCCAACCGTTAGGGTTCTACAGTTGGAGCTTCTGGCAACTGGGCCACCGGACAGTCCGGTGGTGTACCGGACAGGTCCTGTTCACTGTCCGGTGCGCCTTCTGCGCCTGCTCTGACTTCTGCGCGCGTTGTCCGCGTACTATAGCTCACTGTTCACCTTTTGCAGACGACCGTTGGCGTGCTAGCCGTTACTCCCTCTGGCACACCGGACAGTCCGGTGCTACACCGAACAGTCCGGTGAATTATAGCGGAGCGGCTCCCAAATTTCCCGAAGGTGGCAAGTTCAAAGTTGATCTCCCTGGTGCACCGGACACTGTCCGATGGTGCACTGGACAGTCCGGTGCGCCGGACCAGGACAACTTTCGGTTGGTTTTGCTCCTTTGTGTTTGAATCCTTTCTTGGACTTTTGGTTTTGCTCCTTTGTGTTTGAACCCTTTCTTGGACTTTTTATTGGTTTGTGTTGAACCTTTGGCACATGTAGAACTTATAATCTAGAGCAAACTAGTTAGTCCAATTGTTTGTGTTGGACAATTCAACCACCAAAATCATTTAGGAAAATGTTTGACCTTATTTCCCTTTCAATCTCCCGCTTTTTGGTGATTGATGCCAACACAAACCAAAGCAAATATATAAGTGCAGAATTGAACTAGTTTGCATAAGGTAAGTGCAAAGGTTGCTTGGAATGAAACCAATATGATTATTTCTACTAGATATGCATGGATTGTTTTCTTCTTATTTAAAATTTTGGACCACGCTTGCACCACTAGTTTTGTTTTTGCAAATTCTTTGTAAAATTCTTTTCAAAAACTTTTGCAAATAGTCAAAGGTATATGAATAAGATTGAAAGAAGCATTTTCAAAATTTGAAATTTTCTCCCCCTGTTTCAAATGCCTTTCCTTTGACTTAAACAAAACTCCCCCTCAATGAAATTCTCCTCTTAGTGTTCAAGAATGTTTTACAAATTTTTTGAAGATACTAGAACTTTTTACCCCTTTTGAAAACACATTAAGATACCAATTTGAAAACTTCATTTTTAAAATTCGGGTGGTGGTGCGGTCCTTTTGCTTTGGGCTAATACATTCTCCTCTTTGGCATGAATCGCCAAAAACGGATACTTGTGAGTGAAATATAAGCCCTTTGAACTTTCTCCCCAATGGCAAACAAATAAATATGAGTGAAGATTATACCAATGTGGAGATATGGTGGAATACCGACAAAGATTAGATAATACCGATGGAGTTGAGTGGAAGCGTCGTCTTTGCCGAATACTCCATTTCCCTTTCAATTCTATGACTAAGCATGAGAATACACTTGAAAACACATTAGTCATAGACATAAAAGAGATATGATCGAAGGTATATAAATGAGCTATGTGTGCAATCTTTCAATCAAAATTCCTAGAATCAAGAATATTTAGCTCATTCCTAAGTTTGGTAAAGGTTTTCTCATCTAGTGGTTTGGTAAAGATATCGACTAATTGATCTTTGGTGTTAATATAGGCTATCTCGATATCCCCCCTTTGTTGGTGATCTCTCAAAAAGTGATACCGAATGGCTATGTGCTTAGTGCGGCTGTGCTCAACGAGATTATCTGCCATGCGGATTGCACTCTCATTATCACATAGGAGAGGAACTTTGCTAAATTTGTAGCCATAGTCCCTAAGGGTTTTGCCTCATCCAAAGCAATTGCGCGCAACAATGGCCTACGGCAATGTACTCGGCTTCGGCGGTAGAAAGAGCTACTGAGTTTTGTTTCTTTGAAGCCCAAGACACCAGGGATCTCCCCAGAAACTGACAAGTCTCTGACGTGCTCTTCCTATCAATTTTACACCCTGCCCAATCAACATCTGAATATCCTAATAAATCAAAAGAGGATCCTTTGGGGTACCAAAGACCAAACTTAGGTGTATGAACTAAATATCTCAAGATTCTCTTCACGGCCCTAAGGTGAACTTCCTTAGGATCGGCTTGGAACCTTGCACATGCATACGGAAAGCATAATATCCGGTCGAGATGCACATAAATAGAGTAAAGATCCTATCATCGACCGGTATACCTTTTGATCTACGGATTTACCTCCCGTGTCGAGGTCGAGATGCCCATTGGTTCCCATGGGTGTCTTGATGGGCTTGGCATCCTTCATTCCAAACTTGGTGAGTATGTCTTGAATGTACTTCGTTTGGCTGATGAAGGTGCCCTCTTGGAGTTGCTTGACTTGAAATCCTAGAAAATACTTCAACTCGCCCATCATAGACATCTCGAATTTTTGTACCATGATCCTACTAAACTCTTCACATGTAGATTTGTTAGTAGATCCAAATATAATATCATCAACATAAATTTGGCATATAAACAAATCTTTTGCAATAGATTTAGTAAAGAGAGTAGGATCGGCTTTACTGACTTTGAAGCCATTAGTGATAAGGAAATCTCGAAGGCATTCATACCATGCTCTTGGGGCTTGCTTGAGCCCATAAAGCGCCTTAGAGAGTTTATATACATGGTTAGGATACTCACTATCTTCAAAGCCTAGAGGTTGCTCAACATAGACCTCTTCCTTGATTGGTCCATTGAGGAAGGCACTCTTCACGTCCATTTGATATAGCTTAAAGCTATGGTAAGTGAAAGGGAATTAGACGTACACCTATTCCTAAATTGATTTTGGTGGTTGAATTGCCCAACACAAATAATTGGACTAACTAGTTTGCCCAAGTCTATAAGTTCTACAGGTACCAAAGGTTCACAATAAGCCAATAAAAAGACCAAGAAAAGGGTTCAACAAAAGGAGCAAGGGATAGCCGAGGTGTGCCCTGGTCTGGCGCACCAGACTGTCCGGTGTGCCACCGGACAGTGTCCGGTGCACCAGGGGACTTGAAGCTAAACTCATCACCTTCGGGAAAACTCAGAGGCGCTCCACTATAATTCACCGGACTGTCCGGTGTACACCAGACAGTGTCCAGTGCTCCAAGGAGAAGCGACTCTGAACTCGCCAGCTTCGAGAATCCACCAACGGCTAGTCCGCTATAATTTACCGGACATGTCCGGTGTACACCGGACTGTCCGGTGTGACAGCGGAGCAACGGCTACTTCGCACCAACGGTCACCTGCAGAGCAATTAATGCGCGCCAGAGCGCACAGAAGTCAGGCACGCGCGTGGTGGTGCACCGGACACTCTATAGTACATGTCCGGTGTGCCACCGGACATCCAGGTGGGCCCAGCAGACAGAGCTCCAACGGTCGGAACCCAACGGCCGGGTGACATGGCTGGCGCACCGGACAGTGTCCGGTGTACGCCGGACTGTCCGGTGTGCCATGCGACAGCAGACTTCACCAATGGCTAGATTTTGGTTGGTGGCTATAAATACCACCCCAACCGGCCACTTCGAGAGGGGGAGCCCAAGCAACATTCCAAGTCATCTAGTTGACATACTCAAGCCCTCTCAACCACATACATTCATTGATCCATCCTATACACAAGATTTAGACCACTACAACCAACACAAGTGCCACAAAAGAGAGAGCAAGCAAAAGAGAGCTACTCATTTGAGTTTAGCACTAGTGCCTTGTGAGATTCATTGAGAGATAGTGTGTACTACATCTTTGTGTTCATTTGCGCGTGGAGTTTTGACTCCCATTTGAACTTCCTCCAAAGTTTTGGAGGCTTGTAAAAGCTAGCAAGAGACACCAAAGAGTGTGGTGGTCCTTGCGGGATCGAGAGTGATCCTTGAGAAGAAGAAGAGCTCGTCGATCCGTGTGTGATCAGTGGAGAGAGGGAAAGGGTTGAAAAAGACCCATCCTTAGTGGACTCCTCAACGGGGACTAGGCCTTCGAGGGCCGAACCTCGGTAAAACAAATCACCCGTGTCTCGTGTGCTTATTGCTTGTGATTTGTTTGTCTTTTCCCTTTCTTGGTTTCTCTTGCACTACTCTTTGCTAATTCTATTTGGTGTTGCTTTAAGTTAAAATCTCATTTAGTGAAGCAACACATTGCAAGAGAGAACTTGTGTTATTACTATTCTTATCTAAGCCTTCTTGCTTTATTCTCATAAACTTGTTAGTAGTATTGATTTATCACTTCCACATTATTTAAGCGCAATACTCTCTTCAAGCAAGAACTTAGTTTTTATACTTCTATATTTGTATATCTTGTTCTAACCACTAATCAAGGGATCTAGTTGGGGGATAAGGTTTCAATTTTCAGGTTTCGCCTATTCACCCCCCCTCTAGGCGACTTTCAATTGGTATCAGAGCTAGGCACTTCATCTTGAGTCTAACAACTCGAAGTGATGGCTCGTAGAAAATCCCAAAAGAACAAGAAGACCCAGGAGACCAAGGAGGTAACTCTTGAGATATTACTTTCCGATTGTTCTAATTATGATTCATGGTCTACTAGAGTGATAAATGCTTTTAGAACGGTAGATCCACAATTAGAACAAATTTTAGACAAAAGTATTATTCCTCCTAACTATGCTAGGGAAAATGCCTCCGAAGAAGATTTAAGATGTATACGCTTAAACTATCTAGCTTATGACATCTTAAGTAAATCCCTTAGCAAAGAAGATTATCATGCCTTCATAATAAAATATGACAAACCTATTTGTGATGTGCATGATATTTGGACTAGAATTAAAAGCAAATTTGATGAGTCCAAACATGATAGTTCATTTTGTGCTTCTACTTCCTTTGGTCTTTGTGATACTAACCCTTGCAAGGAAGAAGAAGAAAATGAACGATGGAGACCAAACGATGAATCCACCTCTCCAAGAGGTTTGTCTTCCCATTTCGATTCCCGCATATGTTGTGTAGCTAATGAAAATGATAGCGGAAGGACAAATGAGGATGAGGAGGAAGAAAGAAGCTTCATGCAACTCTACGCTCGCCTAAGCCAAGAAGATAAGGCGGTCATGCTCAAACTTCTAGAAAGAGCGAGAGAGCAAGGCAAAGCTCGTCAAAGGCTAGAATATATTCTCTCCATGAAAATGCTACACTTTGATGAGTTGACTAGAGAACATGAGGAGCTAAAGTGCTCTCATGTTGATTTGGTCCAAAGGTATGAAACTATTTCAATTGAGCAAGATAACACTTTACATTGTATCGCTCAATTAGTAAATAGAAATGCCTTGCTTAAGGACCAAGTAGAAAAGCTAAAAGATGAAAATCTAGCTTTTCAAGAAAAATATGATATGCTTCTATGTTCTCATGAAAATCTTATGGATGATCATATCATATTAAATATTGCTCATGAGGTTGTGATAGAAAACTTAAAATGCCAACAACCTCACTCATGCACATGTATTCAAATTGATACTATATTACCATGTGCTAATGCTTGTTGTCTGTCGACAAGCAAATCTTCCTTTGAGCTAGAATTTGCAGGAACAAATGATGATACACATCAAAAGCTCAAAGAAGAAAATGAGAGGCTAAAAATGAGCTTGACACAACTAAAAGGGAAGTGCATTGCTCAACCTTCTCAAGATAACCGTGATCACATGGTGAAGAAGCTTGAGACGGGAACAACCGTGGCATGCACTACATCCCTTGAAGAAAATGTCAAGGATTTGAGGATTGCCAAGAGGAAGAAACAAAAGATGAAATTCAACACCTCCTCCAAAAGCCTCAACCACGCCTCCACAAAAGGTAACATCCAAGGTAATGATCAAGCCACACTTCACATTAAGAGGTGTAGTGAATGCTTTGAAGAGGGGCACTTGATTAGGTCATGTCCCTACATTAAAAATGGCTTGATTATTAACAAGGATGATAGACTTTGTTTTAAATGCTCCAAGAAGGGACACTTACTTAGATCTTGTCCCCATTTAAAACAAAAAGGCATAGGGTTAGAAAAGAAAGTTTTTACTAACCATGTAGCAAGAAACAAACAAGGAAAGAAGAAAGCTTCAAAACTTGAAAAACGCCTATGCTACACCTGCCGAAAGAAGGGACATCAATGCAAGGATTGTCCCATTGGTAACAATCCCACTCCTAACTTGTCAATTGATTCTCATGAAACTAGGCAACCCAAAATTGCAACTTGTGTTAGAAAGGTAATGAGTTTACCAAGTGCTAACACAAAGGACTCTTGTGTTCCTAGATCTTTGTCGACTAACCAAGATGGACCCATCAAGCGATGGGTACCAAAATATGATTGACAAGCTTTGCAGGAGAAGGAGATGATATGAAACCTTGGGGTGCTTGAGAGAGTCCATTCAATTCTTATCAACTCAAGCTATCAATCTTCAATGATCTATATCCGTGATTGACCCAAGGTTATTTTTCAAATTCCTAAGTCTTAAACTCATATCATCTCGAGGAAGATATTGATGTTGTAGGAAATAAAGAGTTATCATGTGCCAAAAAATCAAGGCCTACAACATGGAGGAAAGTCAAAGGATGGTAACTTCTATGCTCTTAAGTGCAAGTATTTCAAACTATTATTTCTTATGTGTCTTGTGTAGTCACATAGAAATATGTAGCACTTCAAATATCTTTAATTTTATTTTACCATTCTTTGAAGAATTTCCTCTCATATGGTAGATTGCATTCTTATCAATTCCATCCTATGGCAATCTACATGTTTTAAATTATTAAAAGTATCTCATGGCACGTTTTTAGCTAAGTTATTCTATTATTGCCATGATTCTAGATATAGAGAGATATTTCAAGTTCTTGAAAGAATATGGTGTCATGTAAGGAATTCAAATCCTTAGGACACTTATAAAAGGAAAACTCTCTCCATAACTAGAATAGTGAGACTAATGATTTTATCTAAGTAACCCAAATAGTCTCACTTGTAGAGAATAAGTTTCTCTTTGGAAATGTGTAATCTAACATGAAAAGAAAAATCAATCCAATAATTTATGATGTGTTTCTACTTGCTTAAATTGGATTTGATTCTTTCACATTTATCTCTTTCCATATCATGAATTAGATTTATTCCTATAATCTTAAGAGATTATTTATGCTTATTTTAAGAATTAAAATTGAGCATAACATCATCTATGGATAATCTAGTTCATGCTATGAAGTTTCCATGTTTTAGTAATCTAGCTTTTCATTCCTTATCAAAATGATTACAAAAATGGAAACTAGTGCTTGTGTTACTAACAAAGCATCTTTTGAGCTTACTTTTGAATATCTACAAAAGAAAGTGCACAAGCCTCATGGGTTGCTCTTCACCCAAAGGAAGAAAGGTAAAAAGCAAAGGTATGAGAACCCATTAATCAAATTTAGTTCACATCTCAATGGGTATTTAATCTAAATTATCATATTCTACCCATATGAGGAATAGATTCTTTATTGGACCTAAATCAGCTAGACGTGCATTCAATCTCACTCTTTTAAATGCTCATGTCCATTATAATCTATTTAATGCCTTTGCGATATTTATATATGTTATCATATTGATTTGCTTCCAAGTAATGATTACTAAATTCAATATGATAAAGTAAAATCTCCAATGATTATTAAAATGCTTAAAAGGTGCTCACTCATCTTTCTCAAAAGAAATGCACTAATGTTAAGGATTTTACTTCATGTCTGTGTGACTTATGAATGATGAATTGTCTATATTTCCTATCTAAAGAGATCATCTTTCATCATATACTCCCTTGTGCTATTAACATCTTTCTTGAGTATTTTCAATAAGTTTGAAAGGAAAAAGAAACAACTACAAAGGGAGGACTCTCAAATGAAAGAGGAGGACATCAAGAACAACACCACCTACTTGGATAGTAAGATCTACAAAACAATTAATGGTGTGGTTGTAAGTATTCTAAATCCTTTCATAATGAGAATGCTAGGCTTAAGTTGTGTATTGCAATTTTTTTTATGAGCCTTGATCAAGATGTATAATGCTTCTCCATATTTGTCTTTAGATAAAATGCATCCATTCAATTCAAAATACTTGATGCATATCTCTAGGGGGAGCCTCTATCTACATCTTGATTACGATGAGACTGTCACTTTATCTTAGTAATTTCATATAGTCTCTTGCATGAGAATGAGTTTCTCATGAAGTATGCTACTATTTTTAAATTCTTGTCTTTCACTCTAAAGTAGCATATTTGCTGGATTCTCCTACTCTAAGCTTAATTAATAATTTATTGTGTATGTTGTTCTCTTGATCACATCTGTTATTTGTTTGATCATAGAATGACTTCTATTAACAATCATACTTCTTAGTGCCGCATATACTATCAATCAATATCTCTTGATATGCACTAAGTTAAAAGGAGAATTCATGATACATTTATGCAATTTGTGATCCATTTGCCATATGCTAACAATAACTTAGAAAAGGATCACTTGTTGTAGAACTCTCTTTTGTGCAAAATATTTCCATATATTGTCTTAAGAATAGGTCTTAAGCAACTAAGACAAAGGACAAAGCACAATGAAGAGAGTGTTTCTATGTGAAGGTACAAAACGGTAAAACTACTTCCATTCATTTACATAAGTACCTAAATCTTCCTTTTGTATACATTCCTTGCATATCTTGTATATAAGGAAGAGAAAGCATGTCCATGCATTTTCCCTGCTTCATATCTAGTTTAACCTCTTAAATATTTCATTCCTGCATTTATGCATCTTTGTTAAAACTAGATGAAGTGGTTTTATTGTCAAAGAGCTTAAAGCTTAACCTTGTAACGAGGATAAGCTACCTTTTGTTCCAAAGGTGGATGGTCCTTAAGTCTCTTTGAAATCTTCAAGGGTAAATGCTTAAAATGTTTGCAACATGCTTTGATAAGTGCATAAACTGTCATGAGCATCACACTTATACTATGACACAATGCACTTCACATTCTGTATGATATAGATATGTTCTCATTAACCTAATTATGTGCAATTGGCATTTGAGGCCAAAATTATGTCTTCCTCTCCATGCACATATTTAGGGGGAGCAATCTATGTTATATAGAACTATGATCATGCTTAATTTGATATATCCTTTTGATCATATCTCTTTTATATCTATGACTAATGTGTTTTCAAGTGTATTCTCATGCTTAGTCACAAAATTGAAAGGGAAATGGAGTATTCGGCAAAGACGACGCTTCCACTCAACTCCTTCAGTATTATCCACTCTTTGTCGGTATTCCGCATAATTCTCCACTTTGGTATAATCTTCACTCATATCTCTATTTCAATTGGTATTTCAATTGTTTGCCAAAGGGGGAGAGAAATAAAAGGGCCTATATTTCATTCTAAGTATCCGTTTTTGGCGATTCATGCCAAAGGGGGAGAAAGTATTGGCCCAAAGCAAAAGGACCGCACCACCACCCTAATTTTAAAAACTCATGATTTTCAATTGGTAAATTTCAAAATGGTATCTTATTGTGTTCTAAAGGGGGAGTAAGTAGCACTTTCAAAAATTAGTATCTTAAAAACCCTCTTGAACACTAAGAGGAGAATTTTATTGAAAGGGAGTTTTGTTTAGTCAAAGGAAAAACATTTGAAACAGGGGGAGAAAATTTCAAATCTTGAAAATGCTTCGCAAAATCTTATTCATTTACCTTTGACTATTTGCAAAAGGACTTTGAAAAGGATTTACAAAAAGAATTTGCAAAAACAAAACATGTGGTGCAAGCGTGGTCCAAAATGTTAAAAATAAAGAAACAATCCATGCATATCTAGTAAGTAATATTTATTGGCTCAATTCTAAGTAACCTTTGCACTTACATTTTGCAAACTAGTTCAATTATGCACTTCTATACTTGCTTTGGTTTGTGTTGGCATCAATCACCAAAAAGGGGGAGATTGAAAGGGAATTAGGCGTACACCTATTCCTAAATTGATTTTGGTGGTTGAATTGCCCAACACAAATAATTGGACTAACTAGTTTGCCCAAGTCTATAAGTTCTACAGGTACCAAAGGTTCACAATAAGCCAATAAAAAGACCAAGAAAAGGGTTCAACAAAAGGAGCAAGGGATAACCGAGGTGTGCCCTGGTCTGGCGCACCAGACTGTCCGGTGCACCAGGGGACTTGAAGCTAAACTCATCACCTTCGGGAAAACTCAGAGGCGCTCCACTATAATTCACTGGACTGTCCGGTGTACACCGGACAGTGTCCGGTGCTCCAAGGAGAAGCGACTCTGAACTCGCCAGCTTCGAGAATCCACCAACGGCTAGTCCGCTATAATTCACCGGACATGTCCGGTGTACACCGGGCTGTCCGGTGTGACAGCGGAGCAACGGCTACTTCGCGCCAATGGTCACCTGCAGAACGAAGCAATTAATGTGCGCCAGAGTGCGCAGAAGTCAGGCACGCGCGTGGTGGCGCACCGGACACTCTACAGTACATGTCCGGTGCGCCACCGGACATCCAGGCGGGCCCAGCAGACAGAGCTCCAACGGTCGGAACCCAACGGCTGGGTGATGTGGCTAGCGCACCGGACAGTGTCCGGTGTACACCGGACTGTCCGGTGTGCCATGCGACAGCAGGCTTCACCAACGGCTAGATTTTGGTTGGTGGCTATAAATACCACCCCAACCGGCCACTTCGGGAGGGGGAGCCCAAGCAACATTCCAAGTCATCTAGTTGACATACTCAAGCCCTCCCAACCACATACATTCATTGATCCATCCTATACACAAGATTTAGACCACTACAACCAACACAAGTGCCACAAAAGAGAGAGCAAGCAAAAGAGAGCTACTCATTTGAGTTTAGCACTAGTGCCTTGTGAGATTCATTGAGAGATAGTGTGTACTACATCTTTGTGTTCATTTGCGCGTGGAGTTTTGACTCCCATTTGAACTTCCTCCAAAGTTTTGGAGGCTTGTAAAAGCTAGCAAGAGACACCAAAGAGTGTGGTGGTCCTTGTGGGATCGAGAGTGATCCTTGAGAAGAAGAAGAGCTCGCCGATCCGTGTGTGACCGGTGGAGAGAGGGAAAGGGTTGAAAAAGACCCGTCCTTAGTGGACTCCTCAACGGGGACTAGGCCTTCGAGGGCCGAACCTCGGTAAAACAAATCACCCGTGTCTCGTGTGCTTTTTGCTTGTGATTTGTTTGTCTTTTCCCCTTCTTGGTTTCTCTTGCACTACTCTTTGCTAATTCTATTTGGTGTTGCTTTAAGTTAAAGTCTCATTTAGTGAAGCAACACATTGCAAGAGAGAACTTGTGTTATTACTATTCTTATCTAAGCCTTCTTGTTTTATTCTCATAAACTTGTTAGTAGTATTGATTTATCACTTCCACATTATTTAAGCGCAATACTCTCTTCAAGCAAGTTTTTATACTTCTATATTTGTATATCTTGTTCTAACCACTAATCAAGGGATCTAGTTGGGGGATAAAGTTTTAATTTTCAGGTTTCGCCTATTCACCCCCCTCTAGGCGACTTTCAGTAAGTAGCATAGGCAAGTAATATATGAATTGACTCAAGCCTAGCTACGGGTGCATAGGTTTCACCAAAATCCAAACCTTTGACTTGTGAATAACCCTTGGCCACAAGTCATGCTTTGTTCCTTGTCACCACACCATGCTCATCTTGCTTGTTGCAGAATACCAACTTGGTTCCTACAACATTTTGATTAGGACGTAGAACCAAATGTCATACCTCATTCCTCGTGAAGTTGTTGAGCTCCTCTTGCATCACCAGCACCCAATCCGAATCTTTAAGTGCATCCTCTACCCTGTGTGGCTCAATAGAGGAAAAAAGAGTAATGTTCACAAAAATGAGCGACTCGAGATCGAGTGGTTACTCCCTTATGAATATCGCCGAGGATGGTGTTCACGGGGTGATCTCTTTGAATCGCCTAGTGGACTCTTGGGTGTGGCAGTCTTGGTCCCTCATCATCTTCCTTGTCTTGATCATTGGCATCTCCCCCTTGATCATTGTCCTCCTCTTGAGGTGGCTCCTCTTGATCTTCATTTTCATCATCTTGAGCTTGATCCTCATCTTGAGTTGGTGGAGATGCTTGCATGGAGGAAGATGAAGGTTGATCTTGTGCTTATGGAGGCTCTTCGGATTCCTTAGGACACACATCCCCAATGGACATGTTCCTTAGCGCGACGCATGGAGCCTCTTCATCATCTAGCTCATCAAGATCAACTTGCTCTACTTGAGAGCCGTTAGTCTCATCAAACACAATGTCACAAGAAACTTCAACTAGTCTAGTGGACTTGTTAAAGACTCTATATGCCCTTGTGTTTGAGTCATAACCAAGTAAAAAGCCTTCTACAGCCTTAGGAGCAAATTTAGATTTTCTACCTCTTTTAACAAGAATAAAACATTTGCTACCAAGACTCTAAAATATGAAACATTGGGCTTTTTACTGGTGATGAGTTCATATGATGTTTTCTTGAGGATTCGGTGAAGGTATAAACGGTTGATGGCGTAGCAAGCGGTGTTGATTGCTTCCGCCCAAAACCGGTCCGAAGTCTTGTACTCATAAAGCATGGTCCTCGCCATGTCAAGTAGAGTTATATTCTTCCTCTCCACTACACCATTTTGTTGAGGTGTGTAGGGAGAAGAGAACTCATGCTTCATGCCCTCCTCCTCAAGGAAGCCTTCAATTTGAGAGTTCTTGAACTCCATCCCATTGTCGCTTCTAATCTTTTTGATCCTTAAGCTGAACTCATTTTGAGCCCGTCTCAAGAATCCCTTTAAGGTCTCTTGGGTTTGTGATTTTTCTCCCGCCGATGCTTATGTAAGCGATCGGGCCGAATAGATCCATATGGAGTAGTTCAAGCGGCCTGTCGGTCGTCATGATGTTCTTGTGTGGATGATGAACACCAACTTGCTTCCCTGCTTGACATGCGCTACAAATCCTGTCTTTCTCAAAATGAACATTGGTTAGTCCCAAAATGTGCTCTCCCTTTAGAAGCTTGTGAAGATTCTGAAAGGGAAATGTGCCCTTGGGCCATTTCTAAGTATTTTGGTGATTTAGTGTCCAACACAAGTGCCTAATTGTAAAAAGGTGGACAAAGTACAAATCAAGGATAAAGGTATGTTTCTCAGACTTAGTACATTGTTTTATGGACTAATGTATTGTGTCTAAGTGCTGGAAACAGAAAAAATCGAGTTGGAGAAGAGATGGCTAAGTTCAGCCAAAGTCTGCTCAGTCTGGGTGCACCGGACTGTCCGGTGGTGCACTGGACAGTGTCCGGTGCGCCAGGCTGGCTCGAGGGAAAAGGCTGCTCTCGGGACTTCGACGGTGGTGTACGGCTATAATTCACCGGACTGTCCGGTGGTGCACCGGACTGTCCGGTGGGCCGTTCACAGGTGAACTCGTCGCTCTCGGGAATTCATCGTCGACGTACGACTGTAATTCACCGGACTGTCCGGTGAGCCAACGGTCGGCAGGGCCAACGGTCGGCCGCGCGATCTGCGCGGGACACGTGGTCGAGCCAACGGCTAGAAGGGGGCACCGGTCTGTCCGGTGTGCACCGGACATGTCCGGTGCGCCAACGGCTCTCAGTCTGCCAACGGTCGACTGTGCCATTTATGGAAGGAAATCGGGCACCGGACAGTGTCCGGTGTGCACCGGACTGTCCGGTGCGCCAGTCGACAGAAGGCAAGATCAGCCTTCCTAGATTGCTCTCAACGGCTCCTAGCTGCCTTGGGGCTATAAAAGGGACCCCTAGGCGCATGGAGGAGTACACCAAGCATTCCTACAACATTCCTAAGCACCAAGACATCGATTTCGCGCATTCTTTTCATTGTGATAGCATATAGAGCTCTAGTGGAGTTGTGAACTCATTGAGTTGTGTTGCGAGCTCTTGTTGCGACTTGTGTGCGTGTTGACACTCTGATTCTTGTGTCTTGTGTGCGTTGCTAATCCCTCCCTTGCTCCGTGTTCTTTGTGAATTTCAAGTGTAAGGGCGAGAGGCTCCAAGTTGTGGAGATTCCTCGCAAACAGGATTGAGAAAAAGCAAGCAAAACACCGTGGTACTCAAGTGGGTCTTTGGACCGCTTGAGAGGGGTTGATTGCAACCCTCGTCCGTTGGGACGCCACAACGTGGAGTAGGCAAGCGTTGGTCTTGGCCGAACCACGGTATAACCACCGGGCCATCTCTGTGATTGATCCTTGGTTATTGTGTTTTGTTGAGGATTCCTCTCTAGCCACTTGGCAATTATTGTGCTAACGATTAACCAAGTTTTGTGGCTTAAGTTTTCAAGTTTCACAGGATCACCTATTCACCCCCCCCTCTAGGTGCTCTCAATTGGTATCAGAGCCGTTCTCTTCACAAAGGGACTAACCGCCCAAAGAGATGGATCCTAAGGGGAAGGGAATCGTGATCAACGACAAAGAGAAGGAATCCTTCATCAACGAGCCGAAGGACGACAAGCCTACCGACTCCGGCTCGGGCCATAGACGGAAGGAAGGAAAGAAGAAGAAGACGAGGCGCATCAAGGAGATCGTCTACTACGACGACAGCGATGAATCTACTTCTTCCCAAAAGGACGATGACCACAACGACTACGAGAGAAGGAAACCGGTTAATTCAAACTTTTCTTTTGACTACTCTCTTATTCCGCAAAGTTCAAATTCACATTTGCTCTCCATTCCACTCGGCAAGCCTCCACACTTTGATGGGGAGGACTACGGATTTTGGAGCCACAAAATGCGTAGTCACCTATTCTCTCTCCATCCTAGTATATGGGAGATTGTAGAGAGTGGAATGCACTTTGATAGTTCGGATAGTCCCATGTTCATTAATGAGCAAATTCATAAGAATGCACAAGCTACTACTGTTCTTCTAGCTTCATTGTGCAGGGATGAATATCACAAAGTGAGCGGCTTGGATAACGCCAAGCAGATCTAGGACACCCTCAAGATTTCTCATGAGGGGAACGACGTCACCTTGCTCACCAAAATGGAGTTGGTGGAGGGCGAGCTTGGACGGTTCGCGATGATAAGGGGCGAGGAGCCAACTCAAACATACAACCGGCTCAAGACCCTTATCAACAAAATAAGGAGCTACGGAAGCACGCGATGGACGGACCACGACGTCGTCCGACTGATGCTAAGGTCCTTTACCGTTCTTGATCCTCATTTGGTGAATAATATTCGTGAGAATCCCAGGTACACCAAAATGTCGCCCGAAGAAGTCCTTGGAAAATTCGTTAGCGGGCGAATGATGATCAAGGAGGCGAGGTACGTGGACGACGCCTTGAATGGTCCGATCAACGAGCCGCAAACCCTTGCTCTCAAGGCAACAAGAAGCAAGGAGGCGCTACCTAGTAAGGTGGCACAAATTGAGGCAGCCAGACTTAATGATGAAGAGATGGCCCTCATCATCAAAAGATTCAAGACGGCGCTTAAAGGTCGCAAGGGACAGCCAAGCAAGACCAAAGCCAAGGGGAAGCGCTCATGCTTCAAATGCGGTAAGCTTGGTCATTTTATTGCTAACTGTCCCGACAATGATAGTGATCAGGACCAAGGGAACAAGAGGGAGAAGAAGAAGAATTATAAGAAGGCAAAGGGCGAGGCTCATCTTGGCAAGGAATGGGATTCGGACTGCTCCTCGTCCGACTCTGACAATGAAGGACTCGCCGCCACCGCCTTCAACAAGTCATCCCTCTTCCCCAACGAGCGTCACACATGCCTTATGGCAAGGGAGAAGAAGGTATGTACTCGAGACTCTTCTTATGCCTCTTCAAGTGAGGACGAATCTAGTGATGAGGATGAAATAGGTTATTCATGTCTATTTAAAGGCCTAGATAGAAATAAAATTGATAAAATCAATGAATTGATTGATGCCTTGAATGAAAAGGATAGGCTTTTAGAAAAGCAAGAGGATTTGTTGTATGATGAACATGATAAATTTGTAGAGGCACAAAAATCCTATGCCTTAGAAGTTAAAAGAAATGAAATGCTTTCTTATGAACTATCTACTTGTCATGAAACCATTTCTACTTTACAAGGTGTTAACAATGATTTAAATGCTAAATTAGAAGTAGCAAATAAATCTAATTCTTGTGTAGAACATGTTATGATTTGCACTAGGTGTAAGGATTTTGATATTGATGCCTGTAGTTGACACCTAGTTTCAATTTCGAGATTGAATGATGAAGTAGCTAGTCTTAATGCCCAACTTAAGACTAGCAAAAGTGATTTCGATAAGCTAAAATTTGCAAGGGATGCCTACACGATTTGTAGACACCCCTCAATTAAGGATGGACTTGGCTTCAAGAGGGAAGCCAAGGACTTAACAAGCCATAAGGCTCCCATCTCCACCAAGGAGAAAGGGAAGGCCCCTATGGCAAGTAGCACTAAAAAGAACCATGCTTTTATGTACAACGATAGAAGACAGTCTCATAGGAGTTGCAATGCTTTTGATTCACATGACTCGTATGCTATGTTTGCTCCTAGTTCTTCCTATATGCATGGTAGAGATATGCCTAGGAAAAATGTTCATCATGTGCCTAGAAAAAATTTTGTTCATGCTTCTAGGAAAGTTATGAATGGTCCCTCTACAATTTATCATGCTTTGAATGCTTCCTTTGCTATTTGTAGAAAGGATAGGAAGATAGTTACTAGGAAATTAGGGGCAAAATGCAAGGGTGATAAAACTTGCATTTGGGTCCCTAAGGAAATTGTGACTTACCTTGTAGGACCCAACAAGAGTTGGGTACCTAAGACCCAAGCCTAAATTTGCCTTGCAGGTTTATGCATCCGGGGGTTCAAGCTGGATTATCGACAGCGGATGCACAAACCATATGACGGGGGAGAAGAAGATGTTCACCTCCTACGTCAAGAATAAGGATTCCCAAGATTCAATCATATTTGGTGATGGGAACCAAGGCAAGGTGAAAGGTTTAGGCAAGATTGCAATATCAAATGAGCATTCTATCTCTAATGTGTTTTTAGTGGAGAGTCTTGGATATAATTTACTATCTGTTAGTCAATTATGTAATATGGGATATAACTGTTTATTTACAAATGTAGATGTGTCTGTCTTTAGAAGATGTGATGGTTCACTAGCTTTTAAGGGTGTACTAGACGGCAAACCTTACTTAGTTGATTTTGCAAAAGAAGAGGCCGGTCTAGATGCATGCTTAATGGCTAAGACTTGCATGGGCTGGTTGTGGCATCGCCGCTTAGCACATGTGGGGATGAAGAACCTCCACAAGCTTCTAAAGGGAGAACACGTGATAGGTCTAACCAATGTTCATTTCGAAAAAGATAGACCTTGTGCAGCTTGTCAAGCAGGTAAACAAGTGGGAGGAGCACATCACAGCAAGAATGTGATGACCACGTCAAGACCTCTGGAGCTGCTGCATATGGACCTCTTCGGACCCGTCGCCTATCTGAGCATAGGAGGAAGTAAGTATGGTCTAGTTATTGTTGATGACTTTTCCCGCTTCACTTGGGTGTTCTTTTTGCAGGATAAGTCTGAAACCCAAGGGACCCTCAAGCGCTTCCTCAGGAGAGCTCAAAATGAGTTTGAGCTCAAGGTAAAGAAGATAAGGAGCGACAACAGGTCCGAATTCAAGAATCTTCAAGTGGAGGAGTTCCTTGAGGAGGAGGGGATCAAGCACGAGTTCTCCGCTCCCTACACACCTCAGCAAAATGGTGTGGTAGAGAGGAAGAACAGGACGCTCATAGATATGGTGAGGACTATGCTTGGAGAGTTCAAGACCCCCGAGTGCTTTTGGTCGGAAGCCGTGAACACGGCTTGCCACGCCATCAACAGGGTCTACCTTCACCGCCTCCTCAAGAAGACTTCATATGAGCTGCTGACTGGTAACAAACCCAATGTATCGTACTTTCGTGTATTTGGGAGTAAATGCTACATTCTAGTGAAGAAGGGTAGGAATTCCAAATTTGCTCCCAAAGCTGTAGAAGGGTTTCTATTAGGTTATGATTCAAATACAAAGGCGTATAGGGTCTTCAACAAATCATCAGGTTTGGTTGAAGTCTCTAGCGACGTTGTATTTGATGAGACTAATGGCTCTCCAAGAGAGCAAGTTGTTGATCTTGATGATGTAGATGAAGAAGACGTTCCAACGGCCGCAATACGCACCATGGCGATTGGAGATGTACGGCCTCAGGAACATTTGGAGCAAGATCAACTTTCTTCCTCAACTATGGTGCATCCCCCAACCCAAGATGACGAACAGGTACCTCAAGTGGAGGCGCATGATCAAGGGGGAGCACAGGATGTTCAAGTTGAAGAGGAAGAAGCACCTCAGGCACCTCCAACCCAAGTTCGAGCGATGATCCAAAGGGATCATCCCGTCGACCAAATACTGGGTGATATTAGCAAGGGAGTAACTACTCGTTCAAGATTAGTTAATTTTTGTGAGCATTACTCTTTTGTCTCTTCTATTGAGCCTTTCAGGGTAGAAGAGGCCTTGCTAGATCCGGACTGGGTCTTGGCCATGCAGGAGGAACTCAACAATTTCAAGCGAAATGAAGTTTGGACACTGGTGCCTCGCCCCAAGCAAAATGTTGTGGGAACCAAGTGGGTGTTCCGCAACAAACAAGACGAGCACAGGGTGGTGACAAGGAACAAGGCTCGGCTTGTGGCAAAAGGTTATGCCCAAGTCGCAGGTTTGGACTTTGAGGAGACATTCGCTCCTGTGGCTAGGCTAGAATCAATTCGTATCTTGCTAGCATATGCCGCTCACCATTCTTTCAGGTTGTACCAAATGGATGTGAAGAGCGCTTTCCTCAACGGGCCGATCAAAGAGGAGGTGTACGTGGAGCAACCCCCTGGCTTCGAGGATGAACGGTACCCCGACCACGTGTGTAAGCTCTCTAAGGCGCTCTATGGACTTAAGCAAGCCCCAAGAGCATGGTATGAATGCCTTAGAGACTTTTTAATTGCTAATGCTTTCAAGGTCGGGAAAGCCGATCCAACTCTTTTTACTAAGACTTGCGATGGTGATCTTTTTGTATGCCAAATTTATGTCGATGACATAATATTTGGTTCTACTAATCAAAAGTCTTGTGAAGAGTTTAGCAGGGTGATGACGCAGAATTCGAGATGTCGATGATGGGCGAGTTGAACTACTTCCTTGGGTTCCAAGTGAAGCAACTCAAGGATGGCACTTTCATCTCCCAAACGAAGTACACGCAAGACTTGCTAAAGCGGTTTGGGATGAAGGATGCCAAGCCCGCAAAGACGCCGATGGGAACTGATGGACACACCGACCTCAACAAAGGAGGTAAGTCCGTTGATCAAAAAGCATACCGGTCCATGATAGGTTCTTTGCTTTATTTATGTGCTAGTAGACCGGATATTATGCTTAGCGTATGCATGTGTGCTAGATTTCAATCCGATCCTAAGGAGTGCCACTTAGTGGCTGTGAAGCGAATTCTTCGATATTTAGTCGCTACGCCTTGCTTCGGGATCTGGTATCCAAAGGGGTCTAACTTTGACTTGATTGGGTACTCAGATTCCGACTATGCTGGATGTAAGGTCGATAGGAAGAGTACATCGAGGACGTGCCAATTCTTAGGAAGTTCCCTGGTGTCATGGAATTCTAAGAAACAAACTTCCGTTGCCCTATCCACCGCTGAGGCCGAGTACGTTGCCGCAGGACAGTGTTGCGCGCAACTACTTTGGATGAGGCAAACACTCCGGGACTTTGGCTACAATCTGAGCAAAGTCCCACTCCTATGTGATAATGAGAGTGCTATCCGAATAGCGGAAAATCCTGTTGAGCACAGCCGCACAAAGCACATTGACATCCGGCATCACTTTTTGAGAGACCACCAGCAAAAGGGGGATATCGAAGTGTTTCATGTTAGCACCGAGAACCAGCTAGCCGATATCTTTACCAAGCCTCTAGATGAGAAGACCTTTTGCAGGCTGTGTAGTGAGCTCAATATCTTAGATTCGCGGAACTTGGATTGAATTGTAGCATACATGTGTTTATGCCTTTGATCATGTTCATTCTGCGTTTTGTTGTTTATTGTGGTGCTCAAGTTGTACAAACACTCCCTGGACCTCACAAGTCCTTTTTGCAAGTGATGCACATATTTAGGGGGAGCTGTGCTACAACTTGACCCTTTGAGACTAACCATGTACTTGAGTTTGATTGTTTTAGCCTCAAAGAAGGATTGAAAGGGAAAAGGTGGACTTGGACCATGCAAGACTTCCACTGCACTCCGATGAAAAGAGTAACTTTTCCAAGTTCATCTTTATACTCTTATTGCCTTTGTGTTCTCATTTGAAGATTTTGGTGAGGCAATGGGGTTAAGGGGCCAAGATTGATCCCGTTTTGGTGCTTGATGCCAAAGGGGGAGAAAATAAAGGCCAAAGCAATAGATGGATCAGCTACCACCTGAGAAATTTTGAAAATAGTAGATTAGAGCTTTTGGTTTGTCAAAACTCTTTTATTGTCTCTTATGTCAAAAGTTGGCCTCTTGTGGGGAGAAGTGTTGATTATGGGAAAAGGGGGAGTTTTTGAAATCCTTGATCAAATTTCTTTGGAAAACCTCTCTTTATGTATCTACAAGTGGTTTTGACTTAGAGATAGGAGTTTGAGTTTGATTTGCAAAAACAAACCAAGTGGTGGCATAGAGTGATCCATATATGTCAAATTTGAATCAAAATAATTTGAGTTCTTATTTGAAGTGATTTTGTACTTGTTCTACTTGCTTTATGTTGTGTTGGCATAAATCACCAAAAAGGGGGAGATTGAAAGGGAAATGTGCCCTTGGGCCATTTCTAAGTATTTTGGTGATTTAGTGTCCAACACAAGTGCCTAATTGTAAAAAGGTGGACAAAGTACAAATCAAGGATAAAGGTATGTTTCTCAGACTTAGTACATTGTTTTATGGACTAATGTATTGTGTCTAAGTGCTGGAAATAGAAAAAATCGAGTTGGAGAAGAGATGGCTAAGTTCAGCCAAAGTCTGCTCAGTCTGGGTGCACCGGACTGTCCGGTGGTGCACCGGACAGTGTCCGGTGCGCCAGGCTGGCTCGAGGGAAAAGGCTGCTCTTGGGACTTCGACGGCGGTGTACGGCTATAATTCACCGGACTGTCCGGTGGTGCACCGGACTGTCCGGTGGGCCGTTCACAGGCGAACTCGTCGCTCTCGGGAATTCATCGTCGACGTACGGCTATAATTCACCGGACTGTCCGGTGTGCACCGGACTGTCCGGTGAGCCAACGGTCGGCAGGGCCAACGGTCGGCCGCGCGATCTGCGCGGGACACGTGGCCGAGCCAACGGCTAGAAGGGGGCACCGGTCTGTCCGGTGTGCACCGGACATGTCCGGTGCGCCAACGGCTCTCAGTCTGCCAACGGTCGACTGTGCCATTTATGGAAGGAAATCGGGCACCGGACAGTGTCCGGTGTGCACCAGACTGTCCGGTGCGCCAGTCGACAGAAGGCAAGATCAACCTTCCTAGATTGCTCTCAACGGCTCCTAGCTGCCTTGGGGCTATAAAAGGGACCCCTAGGCGCATGGAGGAGTACACCAAGCATTCCTACAACATTCCTAAGCACCAAGACATCGATTTCGCGCATTCTTTTCATTGTGATAGCATATAGAGCTCTAGTGGAGTTGTGAACTCATTGAGTTGTGTTGCGAGCTCTTGTTGTGACTTGTGTGCGTGTTGACACTCTGATTCTTGTGTCTTGTGTGCGTTGCTAATCCCTCCCTTGCTCCGTGTTCTTTGTGAATTTCAAGTGTAAGGGCGAGAGGCTCCAAGTTGTGGAGATTCCTCGCAAACGGGATTGAGAAAAAGCAAGCAAAACACCGTGGTACTCAAGTGGGTCTTTGGACCGCTTGAGAGGGGTTGATTGCAACCCTCGTCCGTTGGGACGCCACAACGTGGAGTAGGCAAGCGTTGGTCTTGGCCGAACCACGGGATAACCACCGTGCCATCTCTGTGATTGATCCTTGTTGGTTATTGTGTTTTGTTGAGGATTCCTCTCTAGCCACTTGGCAATTATTGTGCTAACGATTAACCAAGTTTTGTGGCTTAAGTTTTCAAGTTTCATAGGATCACCTATTCACCCCCCCTCTAGGTGCTCTCAGATTCTTCATCCCAACGTGGGCTAGTCGGCGATGCCAGAGCCAACCCATATTAGTCTTAGCAATTAAGCAAGTATCAAGTTCAGCTCTATTAAAATCAACTAAGTATAGCTGACCCTCTAATACTCCCTTAAATGCTACTGAATCATCACTTCTTCTAAAGACAATAACACCTATATCTGTAAAAAGACAATTGTAACCCATTTTACATAATTGAGAAACTGAAAGCAAGTTATAATCTAAAGAATCTACAAGAAAATATTGGAAATAGAATGGTCAGGTGATATAGCAATTTTACCAGTTATGTGGTTTGTGCACCCGCTATCAATGATCCAACTTGAGCCCCCGGATGCATAAACCTACAAAACAAGTTTAGGCCTTGTTCTTAGGTACCCAAACGGTCTTGGGTCCTTTCACATTAGAAACAAGCACCTTGGGTACCCAAACACAAGTCTTTGACCCCTTGTGTTTGCCCCCAACATATTTGGCAACTACTTTGCCTGATTTGTTAGTAAGCACATAAGAAGCATCAAAAGTCTTAAATGAAATGTTATGATCATTTGATGCAATAGGAGATTTCTTTTTAGGCATTTTACCATGAGTAGAACGCCTAGAGCTAGATGCCTCGTTCTTATACATAAAAGCATGATGAGAGCCAGAGTGAGACTTCCTAGAATGAATTCTCCTAATCTTATCCTCAGGATAACCAGCAGGATATAAAATATAGCCCTCGTTATCCTGAGGCATGGGAGCCTTGCCCATAACAAAGTTAGACAATTTCTTAGGGGCATTAAGCTTGACATTGCCTCCCTGTTGGAAGCCAATGCCATCCTTAATGCCAGGGCGCCTCCCACTATAGAGCATGCTTCTAGCAAATTTAAATTTTTCATTTTCTAAGTCATGCTCATTAATTTTGGCACTAAGTTGAGCTATGTGATCATTTTATTGTTTAATTAAAGCTAGGTGATCATGAATAACATCAACATTAATGTCTCTACATCTAGTACAAATAGAAACATGATCAACACTAGAAGTAGAGGGTTTGCACACATTTAGTTCATCAATCTTAGCATGTAACATGGCATTTTCATTTCTATGATTGGAAACAGCATCATTGCAAACATTTAAATCTTTAGCCTTAGCAATTAATTTTTCATTCTCACTCTTAAGGCTAGCAAGAGAGGCATTCAATTTATCAATCTTAGCAATCAAACTAGCATTATCATTTCTAAGATTGGCAATTGAATCATCACTGTCGGGTACCATAATTAGGGGTACCCCCAACGCTCCTAATCATGGCTGGTAAACACCCTCAGACCAACTGACGGGTGCGGTTCAGGTCAAGACTTTGTCTACCCGAGGGACGCGATCTCACCCGAGCCCAGCCTCGGGTTGGAACAGTAGTCCCAGACGAGTTCACGCCTCGCCCGAGGGCCTCCTCAGGCAGCGGGCGCCTCCTCGGCTCTCCCGAGGCCCGGCTCGGGCAGGCTTCGTTGTGAAGCAACCTTGGCCAGACCGCCTCACCAACCGACCGCTTCACAGGCGCATTAAATGCAGGGGATGCCTGACGCCGTATACTGACACACGCGCCTCAGACGGGCAGGCCGAAGTGACCGCAGTCACTCCGCCCCTCTTCTTTACTGTCCGTTATGACAGGAAAACAGCGCCGCTCGCTCCGCTCCGACTGCCATGTCAGCCACCCCGGCGAAGACTGACAACAAGTGACGATCAACCACCGAGTTCAGCCTTGGGCACAACAGGAAGCTCCGCCTCGCCCGACTTCATGCTCCGGCCTCGGGAGGAGGTTTCCGCCTCGCCCGACCTCAGGCTCCAGCCTCAGGAGGAGGTCTCCGCCTCGCCCGACCCCCAAACTTGTCCTCGACCCCGGTCTCGGGAGGAATCGTGTCCTCGCCCGACCCTGGCCTCGGCCTCAGGAGGAGTTTCCGCCTCGCCCGACCTTGGGCTCGGACCGACCACGCCACAGGGGGGATCATCATTACCCTACCCCTAGCTAGCTCAGGATATGGGAAACAAGACCGGTGTCCCATCTGGCTCACCCCGGTAAACAAGTATTGATGGCACCCCGCGTGCGCCCATGACGACGGCGGTTCTCAGCCCCCTACGGAAGCAAGGAGACGTCAGCAAGGTCCCGGTGGCCCCGACAACTGTGCTTCTACAGGGCTCAAGCGCTCCTCCGACGGCCACACCATCACATGTACAGGGCCCAAGCTCTCCTCCGACGGCCACGCCATCACGGCAGCTACAACATGATACTCCTCCCCCCGCGGTGTGACGACAACGACGGTCTCCGACTCGCCCGACGGCGGCGAGCTCTACGACAGCATCTCCCCGCGACAGAAGAGGAGCACTCCGGTCGTCCCCGCCACCCTCCTCGTCGGAGGAGGCGGAGACGAGGCAACCATGGCCACGCAGGAGGCGACACCTTGTCGGCTGTCGCACCAGAGTGAGTCGACGACGCCAGCACTCCCCCGGGGGACATGCCGGACATTGTCCTCGCACCTAAGACGACGGCAGGTGTCACTTCCCCGCGACGTGTCAGCCCCAAGAGGACTGATGACGCCAGCACCCTCGCAAAGGACCTGCTAGGCGTCACCCTCGTACCTGAGATGACGGTGTGCTCCGCCCCTGACACGACTTCACCACCGTCCAACGACCAAGAGGTACCGTCTGTTTTCCATCCCGTACCTTTTTGGTTCAGCTTCGATCCACCTAGCGACCCCGCTATGGTGAGCGCCTTCGTAAAGGCGTATCCAAACCTTCCGGGGTACCACATGTGGTCGACTTGGGATCGACTGACAGCCGTCTCAACCTTCGGACCGGCGGGTTCTAAGGAAGAGGACGACCCCGACTCCAGTTGGGATTTCTCTGCCCTCAATGACCCAGGTGCCATGTGGGGCTTCATGTCCGCATGTGACCACTGCCTCTCCGGTTGTTCTGACGATGGCCATGACCTTGACAACGAGGGTTACAGCCCAAGTCGCGAATGTTTCCACGTCGATATGGGAGATCACAACGAAGGCAACCACCTCGATATGCTAGAGGTTGACGATCCCCCTAGGCCCACATCTCGCGTTGACATCCCGCGGGAGCTAGCTGTGGTCCCAGTCCCTACGGGGGGTCAGGACATACAGCTCGAGCAAATCCATGAGATGCAGGCCTGGGTCGACGAGGAAGCAGGCCGGCTTGTATAGCTCCGATAGAACATCGAACAGGAGCGGGCAGGCCGAACACTCGCCGGAGAAGCCTGTCATCGGGCCCAAGACATCCGACGCCGCATCGTCGATAATGCCAGGGCAGTGCTGCCCCCGGCCGACAGTGGGTCCGGCCAGGACCTAGCTGCAGCGGCGATGCTGCTTCGAGCCATGCCGGAGCCATCCACCACCGAGGGACGGCGTATCCAAGGCGAACACAAGAATCTCCTAGAAGGCGTCGCGGTTCGACGAGCCGAGAGCTCCACCTCCCGCAGGCGAGCTGTAAGACCCAAAACTGGTATATACAAAAAAAATTAAATATATAATAAAATAAAGGAAGAAAGGAAATAGTAAATTCAGGTATATCAAATTATAATTGAGTGTTGAAATTTGAGGATTGAAATTTTGAAAACCAAGAATCAATTAAGTGATTATACTTATCATTAAATGAGGCACCATAAGCACCTATTTACAAGAATATTTAATTTTGAAGTATCTTCTACTTCTTATCCCACATTCAAAATGCTACTTTTCTAAAAAGAAAGAAAACAAAAAGAGAGTTTTCATATTTCAAACATCTACCAAACTAATAAATCAACTAAAATAAATAAATATATATATTGCTTCATAATTGATTTTTGAGTATGTATTGAAATTTTCTTTTCTAAACTTTATCTTGGATTTAATTGTTTGTAAATCAAAAGGGGACCATTTATTCCTTTCATAAATACATAATAGGGAAAAGAATAATAATAATAATAATATTGTATACAGTAGAATTTATATTCACATTAGGAATTATTTGGAAACTTGGAAATTTGAAGTTCAAAGACATGTGTTTGAATTAGAGTGGGATTTGAAAGATAAAATAGAAAAGAAAATGCAAATCAGAAATAGAAAAAAAAATAAGTCTGCGCCTGGGCCGAAATCCTCACCAGCGGCCCATCTCTCTCTTGATCCCACGCAGCCCACTCCCGTCGGCCCACTTCTCCCCTTCCCTGCTTCCTTCTTCACTGGCGGGTGGACCCTGGGGGCAGGCTCACCGCGTGCAGCTAGGTGGGGCCGACTGCGCAGGAGCTTCACCTACCTCCCCTCAACTGACTGCGCGCATTTCGGGTTGTTGGCGCAACAACCGCAAGCATTCCGTTGACGATTTGTCGTAGCCCTGGCCGATGAGTCCGGGCTGGGATTCCCTCGCCCCTGTGTATTAATCCACGATCGAGCTCTTCTCTTCTGCCCATCCATGGCGCTCGGCACCCAGTCTCCCTGCTCCTCTTCCTTGGCGGCCGAGCGGTGCTCCCTCCGACGACTCTGCTGCTCCCTCTAGCCATCTACTTCCTCACAGCTCCCTATAGGCTAGACCCCAGTACCCTCCTCGGCTAGCCGTGCCCCACCTCCAGGGCGAACTCCCTTGCGCCCTCTACCTCTTCATCGATGCCAGGGCGGGCTGCAGCCCCGGCCACCAACTCCACCAGCCGCTTCCTTCCCCGAGCGCACAAGTTTGCTCTGTGTCGCACTCGCCGGTTGGGGCCCCGCGTTGTCGGTCTGCAAGCCCGGGTCGCGACATCGCAAATCCCGCCCATGCCGCGCGAAGAGCTGACCGCGCGGGTCTTGCGTCGTCCCGATTTCTCGTCACCACCGCCGCAAACCAAGGTAACACCGCCCTCCCTATATACACGCGGTCCTGTCATAGACCGGAAGCCCTTCATCAGAGCCCTTGGCGCGGTCTGCCGCGGAGACTGTAAGGCTTGCCGACACCAAGCGGGTGGCCATAGATAGTCGCCGCTATTACAGCTCAACACGCCGCCGGGGTGGCTTCGCCGGGACTTTTGGGTTGTGTGCGTAGCGCCGATGCAGTCTACAATCGACCAGAAGCGCTAGAATTCGTCGTCGGTGGTGGGGTTTTGCCGTGAACCTGCCGTGCTGCGTGGACAGCTTCACCCAGCCTCCCAGCCATCGGTAATGCCCCTTGGATCGATTTGAAACCTCCTCTGTATTATTTGGCACCTAGTTACGCTTCAAATCAAGTCCGGGTGCGCTGCGTAATCAGTCTCCGGTGTGGGCGCCGCCGTCCCGGGCGCGCACTCCGCCATGCTCAGCGGTCGAGCGGGGAAGAAAACCCCATGGTCGTCCGATTAGCTTTGGGCGGCTTGGTTGCGATCGGTGGAACCCCTCCCCTTTTTAGTTGTTTTAGATCTCAGCCATCCATTTAAAAACCAAGGGCTCCCGATGGGTATAGGTGTGTGAGAGTTTGAACCACTGATATGTGATCCGACGGGTCAGTGAGCGTACCTCTTCGCTCTTTAAATCCTCGTCGTCGATCTTGGATCCTAGGGCCTCTGCTTTGTACCGGATTATTGTGAATGAGATCTTTTCTAGGCCGTTGGATCGGGATCCGATGCCCCTGGTCGCGTACCGGTTTTACCTGGGCGCGATGTAATCTGGACCACCAGATTTCGATCGGACGGCTTGGATCGTCCTATACCCCTTCGGCCGCTTATTTTATATAAATGCCCCTGGGTTTAATAGAAATAAACCCGCAGTCCCGTTTTGACCGTAGCTGAGTCTTAGCCCAACTTGCGCGGAGGCCCCTGTATCTCGGTTTAATTGGCGCCCAGTCCTGGGAGTTGGGAAATCAGATAAATGGATTTAGAAAATAATTTTAATGTAAAAAAAATATTGGCTAGAATTTGTTTAATCCATAGAAAATTCATATGATGTCCAAATTAATCCATTTCAATTGCTATAATTTTGTAATATTATTGTTTATCACATAGTACCTCAGGTTTGACGTGAAAACTGTATTAAAATTAATCTCTTGGTTAATCTTGTATTGAATACATAAAACCTTAGGAAATTCATAACTCCTCCGTTTTAACTCCGGTTTAATCCGTTCAAGTTGCGTTAGTATCGTATAAATATTTACTATGCAATAACAACACTTATTATACCATGTTTTATTATGTTATAATTAGGCCTTTATTTAACCTATGTTGGTTAGTCTTGTTAATGTGCTCATCATTATCTACCAAAATATAATTTATGGTAAATTTATAAATTAGATTAAAGTTAGATAATTATTTATAGAATAATCTCTCATATGATTTATACTAACCAAGTGATAACATAGTTTAATGGTTAAATCTCAACTCCTTAACCATAACTCTAATTTTAGTGGTTCTCGTTCCCACGATCTCGTAGCAACGCGTAGATTATTATTATTCAGTTTGTACTTATGTTTGGTGTGATGTTAATTTTATCCATACCATGTTTGTTTGTATTGCTACGTCTAGCGCGAGGTTTTCGAAGATCTGAAGAATCACCCTGGTAACTGGAATCTCAAGTGCCAGGCAAGTTGTGCCCTTGATCACTTCTTTTTACCCACTCATGTTCTAATTAATCATAATGATCTGCATAGGTTAATTTTGATGGGACCCAATAGGTTACCCTAGTTTGTTTATCCTGTTTACCTTGTTTACCCCCGAATCAATTGGGTAGTTATGCTATTGCTTTATATGGTTTTCGGGTTAATATTTCATTACATCCATGTTCCAATTATTCTGTTATGTTATTTATGTTCATGATAAGATCATTATGTTAATTGGAACATGGAGCGACCACCCGGGAAAACAGTGCTACCACAAGGGTTTAATGGGACGCCCTTGGCTGATTAACTAGGAAAGCTAGTGGAGGTCTTCCTTACCCGAAAGGGGCAAGGGCAGTAGGGGAGTGGTCAGTGTAGGGAGGCCCTCGGGAGGATTTTGCTGCGATGGCGGTCCTGCAAGGGATTCCTGCATTGGAGCTTCCTATAAACTGTAGCGGGATTTCTGAAGCTAGTGGAACTTTGTAAAGGCCTCGTAGTGTTACCCTGCCTCGCCTCCTCGGTAGAGGTGTATGGGACTCATGACCCCTTGGCAGATGGGTAACACGGCTTGTGGGTAAAGATGCGCAACCTCTGCAGAGTGTAAAACTAGTATACTAGCCGTGCTCACAGTCATGAGCGGCTCGGACCCTCACATGATTAATTTATGGAACCTAAATTCAATTTGTCATTTGCATTTGCATGGGATTCTTTATTAATTTTGTTCTATTACTTTTATTAAGGTTTGGTATTTACTTACACCTAGTAATTGCTAATAAAAGTTTGACCAACATTAAAAGCAATGCTCAGCTTTAACCATTTTCTTTGATAAGCCTTACACTTCATGAGCTCTCACCTTTGGCGAGTTCATGCACATTATTCCCCACAACTTGTTGAGCGATGAACGTATGTGAGCTCACTCTTGCTGTCTCACACCCCCCCCCACAGGAGAAGAACAGGTGGTTCAAGTGGAGCCACACATCGAGGAGTTCGATTCGATCTAGGTGGCGTCTCCCAGTTGACTTTCTGGCGCCAAGGATGAATTTTAGATCCTGTTATGTTTATCCTTTATTTTGTAAGACTTCCGCTATGTATTAAGAACTCTGATTATATTGTGACATTTATCTCTATACACTCTGTTATTATATATGTTGTCTTCTTTGGCGCATGTATGAGATGCACCCGGCTTTGTTCCTTAAAACCGGGTGTTACAGAAGTGGTATCAGAGGAATGTTGACTGTAGGACGAAACCTAGATAGAACTGGACAACCCTTATCTACTTACCTTACTCTAATTCTTTCCATACTTTTCTTGATCTTGTCTCACCTTCTACTGTTCTACTCTGATTAACCTTACCTTTGCTACACTGATTCTTTTGTAAACTTATCTTAATCTTTTCCCATCCATCTCCGCTTTACTTTGATTATTCTTATCTTTTCCTGCTAAAGTCAAATGGGGATTTCACACTTTGAAATCCTGTGCCTAAAGTGACATTTAGGAATAGGAGACCTACTCCTAGGAACAAAAACAAAACTATTTTTATAGGTATCTATATGCTTGAATGTTTGTTCTTATGATATTTGTCTGATTTGGATCTTTGATTGAGTGTGATGTGTTGTGGAGTAATGTCCACAATTGAATCTACATATATGTATAGGCATAAATACAAATAAGTAAAATTCATGAAATAAACTAAACAATTTAGATTATCTTTCATTAAAATGTATCTACTTTATATAGATCCCTCTTATCTTAAAAGATTCTCTCTTATCTTAATAGATTCATCTTATCTTGAATGATTTGTCTTATCCTAACTACTCTACTTATCTCATAATAGTGTAACAAACACGATCTATTCTAAAATAAATAAAGTAGATCTTATCTAGTCTACACCAATTTAATTCTGATCCCCTCTAATATGATCAGACCTAACCCAATGGACAAACATGTTAGATAATACTAGTAAAATAGATTGGATCCTACTTCTACAAGCATGTTTTAACCTAAATTGGTGCTCTAGATTAACTAGACCACATACAGCTACCTAACCATATGCAACTACCTTAACCATTCGATGGTTGCATAACCCCTCCGTTTTAACCCATCGGAGATTCTGACCCAGCCTATATTATAGGTTGCCCAACCCATTTATCTTACAAGCAAAGAAAAACTCTGTTTAACCTACCTACCCCATGTACCCGCAATTGTTTCCCCAAATTGGAGAATGGCATCTAACACCAAACTTGACCGATATAACAGGTTACATAACTTATTCGACCAATCTAAAAGCAAAACAACGAAACAGACTTTGTTTAAACTTATTTAAACTCATAACCACCTATTAACCTATTTGGTTTACCTAAGAATCTGCCTACACTACATGTCCCAAATTCGGATAACAACTTCGAGAACGAAGATTGAAGGTGATCGACCTCATCAAATCAAGGAAGGATAAGATTCAAGCCAGATCTTCAAAGGAATCAAGATCCACAATCTTGGATGGAGTATTTCCTTACCCTATCCTTTCTTGCCCAAACCTATCAATGCTTTAAGGGCATCTTCTATCCTACATAATAAAGTGGACATACATATATACACCCATGTTTTCCTAACCACCAGCTCCACCAAGCTACATAAACATATATATATATCCGTTACTACTATTTGTAAGAACTAAATGTTACTTTAGTTAGTGGTTGATACTATTTTAGGAGGAATAAAAAGGTCTAATTGACCCCTGTGTTGCTAATAAATTATGCATCATGCTGAGATTTTTGTTTGTGCATAAGTTTTGAGATAACTTAGTTATGCACCCTTTCCTTACAAATCTCGAGGACGAGATTTCTGTTAAGGGGGGTAGGATTTGTAAGACCCAAAACTGGTATATACAAAAAAAAATTAAATATATAATAAAATAAAGGAAGAAAGGAAATAGTAAATTCAGGTATATCAAATTATAATTGAGTGTTGAAATTTGAGGATTGAAATTTTGAAAACCAAGAATCAATTAAGTGATTATACTTATCATTAAATGAGGCACCATAAGCACCTATTTACAAGAATATTTAATTTTGAAGTATCTTCTACTTCTTATCCCACATTCAAAATGCTACTTTTCTAAAAAGAAAGAAAACAAAAAGAGAGTTTTCATATTTCAAACATCTACCAAACTAATAAATCAACTAAAATAAATAAATATATATATTGCTTCATAATTGATTTTTGAGTATGTATTGAAATTTTCTTTTCTAAACTTTATCTTGGATTTAATTGTTTGTAAATCAAAAGGGGACCATTTATTCCTTTCATAAATACATAATAGGGAAAAGAATAATAATAATAATAATATTGTATACAGTAGAATTTATATTCACATTAGGAATTATTTGGAAACTTGGAAATTTGAAGTTCAAAGACATGTGTTTGAATTAGAGTGGGATTTGAAAGATAAAATAGAAAAGAAAATGCAAATCAGAAATAGAAAAAAAAAATAAGTCTGCGCCTGGGCCGAAATCCTCACCAGCGGCCCATCTCTCTCTTGATCCCACGCAGCCCACTCCCGTCGGCCCACTTCTCCCCTTCCCTGCTTCCTTCTTCACTGGCGGGTGGACCCTGGGGGCAGGCTCACCGCGTGCAGCTAGGTGGGGCCGACTGCGCAGGAGCTTCACCTACCTCCCCTCAACTGACTGCGCGCATTTCGGGTTGTTGGCGCAACAACCGCAAGCATTCCGTTGACGATTTGTCGTAGCCCTGGCCGATGAGTCCGGGCTGGGATTCCCTCGCCCCTGTGTATTAATCCACGATCGAGCTCTTCTCTTCTGCCCATCCATGGCGCTCGGCACCCAGTCTCCCTGCTCCTCTTCCTTGGCGGCCGAGCGGTGCTCCCTCCGACGACTCTGCTGCTCCCTCTAGCCATCTACTTCCTCACAGCTCCCTATAGGCTAGACCCCAGTACCCTCCTCGGCTAGCCGTGCCCCACCTCCAGGGCGAACTCCCTTGCGCCCTCTACCTCTTCATCGATGCCAGGGCGGGCTGCAGCCCCGGCCACCAACTCCACCAGCCGCTTCCTTCCCCGAGCGCACAAGTTTGCTCTGTGTCGCACTCGCCGGTTGGGGCCCCGCGTTGTCGGTCTGCAAGCCCGGGTCGCGACGTCGCAAATCCCGCCCATGCCGCGCGAAGAGCTGACCGCGCGGGTCTTGCGTCGTCCCGATTTCTCGTCACCACCGCCGCAAACCAAGGTAACACCGCCCTCCCTATATACACGCGGTCCTGTCATAGACCGGAAGCCCTTCATCAGAGCCCTTGGCGCGGTCTGCCGCGGAGACTGTAAGGCTTGCCGACACCAAGCGGGTGGCCATAGATAGTCGCCGCTATTACAGCTCAACACGCCGCCGGGGTGGCTTCGCCGGGACTTTTGGGTTGTGTGCGTAGCGCCGATGCAGTCTACAATCGACCAGAAGCGCTAGAATTCGTCGTCGGTGGTGGGGTTTTGCCGTGAACCTGCCGTGCTGCGTGGACAGCTTCACCCAGCCTCCCAGCCATCGGTAATGCCCCTTGGATCGATTTGAAACCTCCTCTGTATTATTTGGCACCTAGTTACGCTTCAAATCAAGTCCGGGTGCGCTGCGTAATCAGTCTCCGGTGTGGGCGCCGCCGTCCCGGGCGCGCACTCCGCCATGCTCAGCGGTCGAGCGGGGAAGAAAACCCCATGGTCGTCCGATTAGCTTTGGGCGGCTTGGTTGCGATCGGTGGAACCCCTCCCCTTTTTAGTTGTTTTAGATCTCAGCCATCCATTTAAAAACCAAGGGCTCCCGATGGGTATAGGTGTGTGAGAGTTTGAACCACTGATATGTGATCCGACGGGTCAGTGAGCGTACCTCTTCGCTCTTTAAATCCTCGTCGTCGATCTTGGATCCTAGGGCCTCTGCTTTGTACCGGATTATTGTGAATGAGATCTTTTCTAGGCCGTTGGATCGGGATCCGATGCCCCTGGTCGCGTACCGGTTTTACCTGGGCGCGATGTAATCTGGACCACCAGATTTCGATCGGACGGTTTGGATCGTCCTATACCCCTTCGGCCGCTTATTTTATATAAATGCCCCTGGGTTTAATAGAAATAAACCCGCAGTCCCGTTTTGACCGTAGCTGAGTCTTAGCCCAACTTGCGCGGAGGCCCCTGTATCTCGGTTTAATTGGCGCCCAGTCCTGGGAGTTGGGAAATCAGATAAATGGATTTAGAAAATAATTTTAATGTAAAAAAAATATTGGCTAGAATTTGTTTAATCCATAGAAAATTCATATGATGTCCAAATTAATCCATTTCAATTGCTATAATTTTGTAATATTATTGTTTATCACATAGTACCTCAGGTTTGACGTGAAAACTGTATTAAAATTAATCTCTTGGTTAATCTTGTATTGAATACATAAAACCTTAGGAAATTCATAACTCCTCCGTTTTAACTCCGGTTTAATCCGTTCAAGTTGCGTTAGTATCGTATAAATATTTACTATGCAATAACAACACTTATTATACCATGTTTTATTATGTTATAATTAGGCCTTTATTTAACCTATGTTGGTTAGTCTTGTTAATGTGCTCATCATTATCTACCAAAATATAATTTATGGTAAATTTATAAATTAGATTAAAGTTAGATAATTATTTATAGAATAATCTCTTATATGATTTATACTAACCAAGTGATAACATAGTTTAATGGTTAAATCTCAACTCCTTAACCATAACTCTAATTTTAGTGGTTCTCGTTCCCACGATCTCGTAGCAACGCGTAGATTATTATTATTCAGTTTGTACTTATGTTTGGTGTGATGTTAATTTTATCCATACCATGTTTGTTTGTATTGCTACGTCTAGCGCGAGGTTTTCGAAGATCTGAAGAATCACCCTGGTAACTGGAATCTCAAGTGCCAGGCAAGTTGTGCCCTTGATCACTTCTTTTTACCCACTCATGTTCTAATTAATCATAATGATCTGCATAGGTTAATTTTGATGGGACCCAATAGGTTACCCTAGTTTGTTTATCCTGTTTACCTTGTTTACCCCCGAATCAATTGGGTAGTTATGCTATTGCTTTATATGGTTTTCGGGTTAATATTTCATTACATCCATGTTCCAATTATTCTGTTATGTTATTTATGTTCATGATAAGATCATTATGTTAATTGGAACATGGAGCGACCACCCGGGAAAACAGTGCTACCACAAGGGTTTAATGGGACGCCCTTGGCTGATTAACTAGGAAAGCTAGTGGAGGTCTTCCTTACCCGAAAGGGGCAAGGGCAGTAGGGGAGTGGTCAGTGTAGGGAGGCCCTCGGGAGGATTTTGCTGCGATGGCGGTCCTGCAAGGGATTCCTGCATTGGAGCTTCCTATAAACTGTAGCGGGATTTCTGAAGCTAGTGGAACTTTGTAAAGGCCTCGTAGTGTTACCCTGCCTCGCCTCCTCGGTAGAGGTGTATGGGACTCATGACCCCTTGGCAGATGGGTAACACGGCTTGTGGGTAAAGATGCGCAACCTCTGCAGAGTGTAAAACTAGTATACTAGCCGTGCTCACAGTCATGAGCGGCTCGGACCCTCACATGATTAATTTATGGAACCTAAATTCAATTTGTCATTTGCATTTGCATGGGATTCTTTATTAATTTTGTTCTATTACTTTTATTAAGGTTTGGTATTTACTTACACCTAGTAATTGCTAATAAAAGTTTGACCAACATTAAAAGCAATGCTCAGCTTTAACCATTTTCTTTGATAAGCCTTACACTTCATGAGCTCTCACCTTTGGCGAGTTCATGCACATTATTCCCCACAACTTGTTGAGCGATGAACGTATGTGAGCTCACTCTTGCTGTCTCACACCCCCCCCCACAGGAGAAGAACAGGTGGTTCAAGTGGAGCCACACATCGAGGAGTTCGATTCGATCTAGGTGGCGTCTCCCAGTTGACTTTCTGGCGCCAAGGATGAATTTTAGATCCTGTTATGTTTATCCTTTATTTTGTAAGACTTCCGCTATGTATTAAGAACTCTGATTATATTGTGACATTTATCTCTATACACTCTGTTATTATATATGTTGTCTTCTTTGGCGCATGTATGAGATGCACCCGGCTTTGTTCCTTAAAACCGGGTGTTACACGAGCTGACCCCTCGGAGCATCACGCGGTGTCCTCCTGGTGCATTCGGGAAGCCTCGGTCCATCCCGAGCGTACGTGGGACGAGGCGCCCGCCGCCCGGGAACGCCTCGACAATGAGCACCACCATCTCGACCATCGAGCCCGCCTCGACGAGAAGGTGCGCCGAGGCTACCATCCTAGGCGTGGGGGACGCTGCAACAGTGAGGAGGATCGCAGTCCTTCGCCCAAACCACCCGGTCCGCGAGTCTTCAGCCGGGCCATACGACGAGCGCCGTTCCCTGCCCGTTTCCGAGCCCCGGCTACCATCACCAAGTACTCGGGGGAGACGAGGCCGGAGCTGTGGCTCACAGACTACCGACTGGCATGCCAGTTGGGAGGGGCGGATGATGACAACCTCATCATCCGTAATCTACCCCTTTTTCTCTCCGACGCCGCCCGAGCCTGGCTAGAGCATCTGCCTCCTGCGCAGATCTCCGACTGGGACGATCTGGTCAAAGCTTTCGCAGGAAACTTCCAAGGCACGTACGTGCGCCCTGAGAACTCGTGGGACCTCCGAAGCTGCCGCCAGCGGCCAGGGGAGTCCCTCCGAGAGTACATCCGGCGGTTTTCAAAGCAGCGCACCGAGCTGCCCAATGTTACCGACTCGGATGTCATCGGGGCTTTCCTTGCCGGCACCACTTGCTGAGACCTGGTGAGCAAACTGGGGCGCAAGACTCCCACCCGTGCGAGCGAACTGATGGACGTCGTCACCATGTTCGCCTCGGGTCAAGAGGCGGTCGAAGCCATCTTCCGAAAGGACAAGCAGCCTCAGGTAGAGCCGAAGACAGATGCCCCTGAGGCGTCCGCCCAGCGGGGCACGAAGAAGAAGGCTAAAAACAAGTCGCGAGCGAAGCGCGACGCTGCAGACGTGAATCTCGTCGCTGCGGCCGAGCACAGGAACCCTCGGAAACCTCCTGGAGGGGCCGACGCATTCGACAAGATGCTCAAAGAGCCATGCCCCTATCGCCAGGGGCCCGTCAAGCACACCCTCGAAGAATGTGTCATGCTCCGGCACTACTTCCATAAGACCGGGCCCCCGGCGGAGGATAGCAAGGGCCGTGACAACGACAAGAAGGAGGGCGGCAAGGAAGAGGGATTCCCGGAAGTCCATAATTGCTTCATGATCTACGGCGGGCAGGCGGCGAATGCCTCGGCTCGGCACCGCAAGCAGGAGCGCCGGGAAGTCTGCTTGGTGAAGGTGGCAGCGCCAGTCTACCTAGACTGGTCCGACAAGCCTATCACCTTCGACCAAGGCGACCACCCCGACTTCGTGCCAAGCCCAGGAAGGTACCCGCTCATCGTCGATCCGATCATCGGCAACGTTAGGCTCTCCAAGGTCCTCATGGACGAAGGCAGCAGCCTTAACATCGAAGTCCGGGCCGGTGCGGCACCCTTCCATGGGATCGCGCCCGGGAAGCGAATCCTACCCCTCGGATGGATCGACTTACCCGTCTGCTTCGGAACTCCCTCTAACTTCCGAAAGGAAGCTCTCACCTTTGAGGTCGTCGGGTTCCGAGGAACCTACCATGCGGTATTGGGAAGACCATGCTACGCCAAGTTCATGGCCGTCCCCAACTACACCTACCTCAAGCTCAAGATGTCGGGCTCGAATGGGATCATCACCATCGGATCCACGTACCGCCACGCGTACGAATGCGACGTGGAGTGCGTGGAGTACGCCGAGGCTCTCGCCGAGTCCGAGGCCCTCATTGCCGACCTAGAACGCCTCTCCAAGGAGGCGCCCGACGCGAAGCGGCACGCCGGCAACTTCGAACTAGTTGAGGCGGTCAAGTCCGTCTCTCTCGACCCCAGCAACGACGCCAGCAAGAAAGTTCGGATCGGCTCCAAGCTCGACCCCTAATAGGAAGCAGTGCTCGTCGACTTTCTCCGCACAAACGCTGAAGTCTTTGCGTGGAGTCCCTCGGACATGCCCGGCATACCGAGGGATGTCGCCGAGCACTCACTGGACATCAGAGCTGGAGCCTGACCCGTGAAGCAAACCCTGCGCCGTTTTGACGAAGAAAAGCGTAGGGCCATAGGCGAGGAGATCCACAAGCTACTCGCGGTAGGGTTTATCAAAGAGGCATTCCATCCTGAATGGTTAGCTAACCCTGTTCTTGTAAGGAAGAAGGATGGGAAATGGAGGATGTGTGTAGACTACACTGGTCTAAACAAAGCATGTCCAAAAGTTCCCTACCCTCTACCTCGCATCGATCAAATCGTGGACTCCACTGCTGGGTGCGAAATCCTGTCATTCCTCGATGCCTACTCAGGCTATCACCAAATCAAGATGAAAGAGTCCGACCAGCTCACGACTTCTTTCATCACACCTTTTGGCATGTACTGTTACAATACAATGCCATTTGGGTTGAGGAATCCAGGCGCCACTTACCAGAGGTGCATGAACCACGTGTTCGGAGAACACATCGGCAGAACGGTCGAGGCTTATGTCAACGACATCATTGTCAAGACGAAGAGAGCCTCCGACCTCCTCTCTGACCTGGAAACGACATTCAAGTGTCTGAGAGCGAAAGGCGTGAAACTCAATCCCGAGAAGTGTGTCTTCGGAGTCCCCCGAGGCATGCTCCTTGGATTCATCGTCTCCGAGTGGGGCATCGAGGCCAACCCAGAGAAAATCATGGCCATCACCAACATGGGACCGATCAAAGATTTGAAAGGAGTACAGAGGGTCATGGGATGCCTTGCGGCTCTGAGCCGCTTCATCTCACGCCTTGGCGAGAAAGGCTTGCCTCTGTACCGCCTCTTAAGGAAGGCCGAGTGCTTCACTTGGACCCCCAAGGCCGAGGAAGCCCTCGGAAACCTTAAGGCGCTCCTTACGAACACACCCATCCTGGTGCCCCCCGCCGCAGGAGAAGCCCTCCTGATTTACGTAGCCGCGACTACTCAGGTGGTCAGCGCCGCGATCGTAGTCGAGAGACGAGAAGAAGGGCATGCACTGCCCGTCCAGAGGCCAGTCTACTTCATCAGCGAAGTGCTTTCTGAGACCAAAGTCCGCTACCCACAGATCCAGAAGCTGCTCTACGTAGTGATTCTGACACGGCGAAAGTTGCGACACTACTTCGAGTCTCATCCAGTGACTGTGGTGTCATCCTTTCCCCTGGGGGAGATCATCCAGTGCCACGAGGCCTCGGGTAGGATAGCAAAGTGGGCGGTGGAGCTTATGGGCGAAACGCTATCATTCGCTCCTCGGAAGGCCATAAAATCCTAGGTCTTGGCGGACTTCCTGGCTGAGTGGACTGACACCCAGTTACCGACAACTCCAATCCAGCCCAAGCTTTGGACCATGTATTTCGATGGGTCGCTGATGAAAACAGGAGCGGGTGCGGGCCTGCTCTTCATCTCGCCCCTCGTGAAGCATCTCCGCTACGTCATTTGCCTCCATTTTCCGGCATCAAACAACGTGGCCGAGTATGAGGCACTGGTTAACGGACTACACATCGCCATCGAGCTAGGGGTCCGGCGCCTCGACGCTCGAGGCGACTCGCAGCTTGTCATCGACCAAGTCATGAAGAACTCCCACTGCCGTGACCGGAGGATGGAAGCCTACTACGACGAAGTCCGGTGCCTGGAAAACAAGTTCTACGGGCTGGAGCTCAACCACATCGCCCGACGGTATAACGAGACTGCAGACGAGCTGGCAAAAATAGCCTCGGGGCGAACGACGGTTCCCCCGGACGTCTTCTCCAGAGACCTACATCAACCATCTGTCAAGATCGACGACGCGCCCGAGCCTGAGGAAGCCTCGGCCCAGCCCGAGGTACCCTTGGCCAAACCCGAGGCACCCTCGGCCACCGAGGAAGAGGCCTTGCCCGTCGAGGAGGAACAGAATGGGGTCACGCCAGATCCAAACTGGCAGACCCCGTACCTAGAATATCTCCTCTGAGGAGAGCTTCCCATCGACAAGACCAAAGCTCGGCGGCTCGCTCGGCGCGCCAAGTCATTCGTCTTGCTGAGTGATGAAAAAGAGCTCTATCACCGCAGCCCCTCGGGCATCCTCCAATGATGCATATCTATCGCCCAAGGACAAGAACTGTTGCAAGAAATACACTCGGGGGCTTGCGGCCACCATGCAGCACCTCGAGCCCTCGTGGGGAATGCCTTCCGACAAGGTTTCTACTGGCCAACCGCGGTGGCCGACGCCACTAGGATTGTGCGCTTCTGTCGGGGGTGTCAATTCTACGCAAAGCAGACACATCTGCCCGCTCAGGCCTTGCAGACGATACCCATCACCTGGCCATTTGCTGTGTGGGGTCTAGACCTCGTCGATCCCTTGCAGAAGGCACCCGGGGGCTTCTCGCACCTTCTGGTCGCCATCGACAAATTCTCCAAGTGGATCGAGGTCCGACCCTTGACCAGCATCAGGTCCGAGCAGGCGGTGGCGTTTTTTACCAACATCATCCATCGATTCAGGGTCCCAAACTCAATCATCACCGACAATGGCACGCAGTTCACCGGAAAAAAGTTCCTGGACTTCTACGATGACCACCACATCCGTGTGGACTGGGCCGCCGTAGCTCATCCCGTGACGATTGGGCAGGTGGAGCGTGCCAACGGTATGATTTTGCAGGGGCTCAAACCAAGGATCTACAACGACCTCAACAAGTTCGGCAAGCGGTGGATGAAAGAGCTACCCTCAGTAATCTGGAGTCTGAGGACGACGCCGAGCCGCACCACGGGTTTTACGCCATTCTTTCTAGTCTATGGGGCCAAGGCCGTCCTCCCCACGGACTTAGAATATGGCTCCCCGAGGACTAAGGCGTACAACGACCGAAGCAACCAGACCAGCCGAGAGGACTCGCTGGACCAACTCGAGGAGGCTCGGGACGTTGCCTTACTACATTCGGCATGGTACCAGCAGTCGCTGTGGCGCTACCACACCCGAAGCGTTCAGTCCCAAGGCTTCCAAGTGGGAGACTTGGTGCTTCGCCTGCGACAGGACGCCCGAGGGTGCCACAAGCTCACTCCTCCCTGGGAAGGGCCCTTCATCATCACCAAGATCTTGAAGCCCGGAACATACAAGCTGGCCAACGACCAAGGCGAGGTCTACAGCAACGCTTGGAACATCCAACAGCTACGTCGCTTCTACCCTTAAGATGTTTTAAGTCGTTCATGTACCTCATTTACATACACAAAGTCTAACCGTCAAGGAAGGGTCGGCCTAGCCTCAGCAAAGATCGACCCTCCCTCAGGGGCTAGAAGGGGGAACCCCCTCTGCGTCAAAATTTTCCTCGGAAAAATTTTCTACCAAAACAACCTTTGTGCTTTCGACTTCCGTATCGATAGCGGGATCCTGAGAACGGCGAGAGTACACGTAAGCGGCAAGGCCGACCGAGCCGAGGAACTCCTACGCCTCCGGGATACGGATACCTCACTCATCACCTTCCACGAGAAGTAACTCACGCTCGGATAAGCGATCCTGCTACCGAACAAGTCCTAACACTCGGGTAGAAAACGACTTTCGCGCCTTCTCAACTGTACCAATAATGGAATCCTTCGACCAAATGAGAGCGCACGTAAGCGGCAAGGCCGACCAAGCCGAGGGACTCCTACGCCTCCGGGATATGGATACCTCACTCATCACCTTCCGCGAAAAGTAACTCTCGTTCGGATAAATGATTCTGCTATTGATGGACAAGTCGTGATGCTCGAAACAAGAGGAGAGAAGACACAACTTTTTAAACACGACGATAAAGTGTTTAGGCCTCGGCGGCCGAGAAAAAGCATGTGCATGCTACAGACAAACTGTTCCTGCAGGTTCGGGCATCGGCAGGGGGAGCAGCAGCACCCTCGGCGTTGTTTCCACCCTCGGCGGAACCTGGCCCAGCCTCGGACGGCGACCCGGGCAAAAGGACCTCCACCTAAGGGAGGACGCCAGCACCGCGCTAGAAGATGTCTTGGCCAAGCTCCAGCGACTGCTTCCACATCTTCCTCGGCCTGGGAAGCCGCCATCTCCCGAGCCGATGAAGTCTCTTTCCGAGCCGACTCCGCTTCTGTCCGCGCTAACACCGCTGCCTCCGGCTCCGGCTCATCGCAGAGCAGCCGAGGGTTCCAAAAACTAAGCAAGGGAAGCCTAGAGTGGCAAGACCGATAGAGCCGAGGGACTCCTACGCCTCCGGGATACAGACACCTCACACGTCACCTCCCGCGAAAGGCAACCGACGCTTGGTTAAGTGGTTCGGCTAGCCAACAGACAAGTCCCAGCGCTCGGAATGAGGAAGACACACAGCTTCATTCTCGAATACCCAAAAGTTCAGGCCTCGACAGCCACAAAGAACAAACACATATACTTGGGGGTAACTATGCTACTCAGACTTAGACGTCGGCAGAACCCTCGGCGGTTCTCCCGACCTACGGCAAATGTCTAAGTACTTGAAGCGGTTACATTTTGCTCCGGCAAAAACCTGGTATATCTCCTTACAAACGGGACTCTGGTTCCGTTCCTGCGGATACGAACAACCTCCACACCGGGGGGCCAACCGAATGATGAACTCCAAGTGGCTCGCCGGCAGATCCCCACTCAAATCCTCGAGGACCGGCCATGTGACACCCCAGGTGTCAGTTTCGTGTTATGTCGGGAGATTTATCCTAATCTCGGATGCTCCGTGAAAATTTCTATTTCTCGATCGCATCTATCTCCATTTATCAAGTTACTCATGAACGATTCACCAAATTTGGAATTATTCGATCTCAAGAACAGCCAAATTTGGAGCCTGTTAAAACTTTTTGTTTCTCGGAGCAAACACAAATTCGAAAGTCAATATCGTCTCGCAACTCCCGTCCAGACTCATTTATTCGGACTCTCGATAGTTGTTATATTATCCAATCGGTGTCCGAATCCTCTTTCTCGATAGTCGGTCTACGTCCAAATACTTAATCCGAATCCGCATTCTCCAGCGGAATCTCTGTTGTGCCAATCTCTAATTAATTCTTATGCAAATCGACTTGTTTCTCTATATCACAATTCCTCTCTATCTATCAAGCGTATTTTAAAAAATTCTAGAAGTTTAAAGCCAATACTCACATGAAAAGATAAATCCTATACACGCTTGAAACGGCTCGTCTGAACAAATGCAAATTTTGAAATTCAACAAAACCTTGTCATCTTGCTCAAACAACTCTATATCAACTCTACAATAAAAGTTATTAAGGGTTCATGTAGAGAAAATGCCAAGAAAATGTCGAGAAAATACTTCAATTGTTTTAAAAATATAAATTGAAGCTTTATAACTATACTACTTTGACCAAAGTAAAACTTTAATTTATATTCGAGATATGAGGTTTGACCTTTAATAAAAGTTGCAGAACATGTGATATACAACAAATGTTATAATTAAACCAAGCCTTGATTCAATACCTAATTGTCCCAAATGGTGCCCTCAATTTGGATTAAAAATCTGATTCAGGACTTGAATTTTCCTAAGTCTGAAATCAATGCCGATCGGGTTGACATCTCGCGTTCTCTAAATTTTGCTAAGCAACTCGAGTTTCACCAAATATAAAAGTTGTTAATAACTAAAAGGGGCACAACATATTAAAAGATGGCCTTCATCCGACCCCATTTGACAAGGTTTGACATCCATTCTTTAGGTAAAATTTACCACCTGACAGCACCAACTTGGAAGCTAAATATCTCCCAAACCGTGGTTCAAATGGCCGAGCATCCTCTATCGATTTCGAAGAGCATTGTGCGGGAAGCAACTTTGCTACAGTGTCCAAGATCCGGTTCTAAACAGAAGGCGCCAAAAACTGCTGCCTTGCCGCCCATGTCCTCCAATAGATGAAGCTCGCCCCTTCTATTTATACACCCACCCTCTCCCTCTCTTCTCCTACACGCCACCCCCTTCTCCTCTGTTTGAATGCAGCAGCAGGGCAGGCCGCGCGCCCTTCCCCTCCCTACAGCCATGGCCCATGGCCATCTCCTACCTCCAGCCCCTGCCCTCCCCATGCTAGCCAGCCCCGGCCTCCCCTGCAGCGAGCAAGCGCAGCCCGTCGGCAAGCCCTACTAGTCTGCAGCCTGGCCAGGCAAAGACCCATGCGTCGCGGCCAGCCCAGCATCCCCAGCAAGCACCATGGCCGAGCCCCTGCTGTTCACGTGAGGGAGGTTGAAGATGACCCTTGTCTCTATGACGAGTGGGCCCAGGTGACTAGTTCAGGCGTGCACAAATTTGCAGATTTTTGTGTGGTTTTCCATAATTCATATCTCGAGTTTTAGAGCCCCTAAAATCGTGAAACTTGTTTTGTTGTCTTCTTTATGAAATGCTCTAACTATTGGATCTATATTTTGATATGTTTTAGTGGAAAAGTTTTGCTGTATAAATTCGTATTTAAAAACTGGTTTAGAGAATAAACGAACTTGCTTCTCTCCATAATTTTATTTATAAAAATCCAAAAATGATGAAACCTGTTTTGTTAGTTAGATGTTGTCATATTCCATCAAGGAAAAATAGAAAACTCATATGTTGTTCACTGTTTTCTTGGTGTGCTAATTAAATCATGTTAAATAGGAAAAAGAAGATTTATTTGCTTATTATTTTTGGATCTGTAGCTTTAGTGCTCCAATTGGGTTGAAATTTTTACAGTATACTCTTGGTGTGATGCTTGATGACTGGTAAACATTTCATGAATTATTGTGCATGTATGATTAAGTTAGTGATTTAACTTGTTTAATGCACCTTAAGTAGTTTTAAATGATTTAAAAATAATGTATAGATGCAAAAATGTAAAATGGTGTTCCACTGTCCTTGCATGATATTATAGTAGCCTAATAAAACTTAATATGGTCATGAATCCACAGAAAATAATTAGTTTTAGATTTAACTTGCTCTCACATGCTTTATTGCATTGACAATTTATTATTTTTGTATTAAATAAAATATAAAACCTGGGCATGTCAAATTTATATATTAGTCATGATTTGTTATTATCTATGCCTCATAAAAATTTCAGCTCCAAATTAGATAGTTTCATATGTTCCTAAATGACACATGTTTTATAATTATAAGAAGAATTAGAGACAAGTTAGAAGTAAACAAAAGTGTGCATGTTTCTTGAAATGCTTAAGTGTCTCGGGTGCACGCCACCATATGGTTGTATGTGAGACAAGGTTATGCGCATGATGAGTTTAGTAAAAATCCATCGGTGTCACTAGTGTTAAGTTGAGATTTATTTGCGCATGGAAAGTAATCGTCTGTTTAATACTTAGAACTCTTTGTCAATAGTAGAAATTGTTTTGGCTTATGTAGAGAGGTGATAACATGCTGTAAGTAGCCATCACTTCCTCTATAATTATAAGTCGAGTCTATATGCGTTAGGCGTTCCTTAAATTGTGCTTCACAAATAAGTGTATGATTGTGTTTATGACTTGAATAGATGTCTTCGAGTGAACTAATAGGTTCCTAAGGCAATTATGTGTAAGGTGTTTATAGTGACGCTTTATCCCGAAAGGTGTTAAGTCTGCGCATAAATAAGAGATAAGTGTATTTTGTGTAGTGTGGATTGATTTTGAGTGCATGTGTCGCAAGAAAAGAATTAGTGCACATATAGGCGATGAATGGGTGTGATGAAATGGTGACATGCCTTTGTAGTCATCATGTCGTCGGTTGGTGACCTAACTGAAGGTCGTAGAAAAAGGTCGATTATCTATGTGTTATTATTGTCACCTTGCGGTTCTGCATGAACTGCAATGTGAAGTAGTAGGCTCTCTATGTGATGCTAGATGTCTAGGTAGACTTTCGTGAATTGTGGTGCTCGGACCGTCGAGATGAAGGTTAAGTCGGTCGATGCTGATTAAGTAGTTAAAATGATTAATGGAACAATCATGGGGTTAAAACTAGAAACTAGTGTTCTTGCACCCGTTTGAGATGTTGTAGCCAAATTGCGTATGGTTATGGTCGCGGATGAAAAGTAGTAGTGCTCATGTGATGTCTAATTTAAAACGCAAATTGTTGGGTGATTATCGTGAAGAATGCGTTGTTAATTGGTTGTAGTAATTTTAGTGCACTAATGACTTGAATAAAATTTATAAGTCGAATTGTTGGTTCTAAATTGATTGTCTTAACTCGAACAAATAGTAAAGTGTTAGAATAATTCAAGTATCTAGAACGCGGCAATTCTTGAATTGTATAGGAGCTGAAATTTATTAATTGCTGTTTTGGACTGCACGCAGTGATTTCCCCGTGTTGTATGTTTGATGAACTAAATTGTGTTTTCTGTAGATATGTGCTATAGAAAAGTGGTAGATAACTTTATTATCTTGATGGTGTTAAAATTTGACAGCCATAGGTCTGACGGTTTAGGAGTTATGCTTTTTACAAATTCAGTAACTGAATCTGTCCAAATTCTGTACAGATTTCAGAAACTGTATTGTTTGCTTAATTTAATGTTACAATCAGTTCATGGTCGTTATAAGAAAGTTGTAGATGCTTTTCTTATCTTGCTTGTGTTAAAATTTCATAACCACAGGCCTGACAGATTAAGAGTTATGAATTTTACAAACTACTTGCTGTGTTCTGTCCACCGTCAGAACAGATTTCGAAAACTGTGCTGTTTGATTTAATTAAACATTGAATCACTTCTTAGTGATTATAAAAGTTATGTAGTGCTTTTGCTGAGATTTCCAAAAAGTCTTGGATCACTCTTTTTGGTGGTCTGAAGATTAAGTTATGAATGTTTAAAGTGAGAAGACTGAATCTGTCCAGTTCTGGACAGCAACGTCTTATAGTGTCTTTTATCCTTAATTAAATACTGAATCACCTTGAGATGATTATAAATGATGTGTGGACAATTTTATTATCTTTCCAGAAAGTCTAGGATCAATTTATTTGGATGTCTGAATCTTTAGTTGTGAATTTTGGATGTGGCAATTCTGAATCTGTCCAAATCTGGACAGAGCTGTTGTGTTAGCACTGTTTGACCTTGCTAAGTGTTGAATCATGTTAAGATGATAATACCAAAGTTGTAAAGCACTTTTCAAGCTTTCTAGAAAGTCCTAGTTTACTATTTTTGGTTAAATATCTTGTGAGTTATGACTGAAACAAGTGGCTGTTGTAGTGTTGTCCAAAAATTCTGCTAGTGCGCTTTTGATTGTTTAGTTCACCCTTGTCGCTAAAAATGTTTGGTTTGCTCTTAAGTAATGTAGACTTGCCATGGTTAAGCTAGAGATGACATGTGTGTTTTGTTTTATATGTTCCTTTCTCTAGTGATTGCGATATAGGAGTTCTGTAGTTAGTGATGCCTATGTCGTATCCAAGCTTACGTTGTCTTGATTGGACTTGTGTGGTCGGTGATGCTTTTGCGCGATCAATAGGAGAACTAATGAAAAGCCGTATCCAAACAAATAAAATGCGCGTACCTGTAATGTCATAGTTGTGTTGCGTAAATAAATAAAATGTTGTTGTCTTTTTAAAGGTGTTAATATTGGACGACGATAAAGCGTAGATAACTAAAACTAACGTGTGTTGTCTACGGTGTCGTACAATTAAATGTTAGTTCACTACTGTGCATTTGAATATCTTGTGCTACTTTCATTATATTCATACGTATGCATATTGCATCTCATTTAGGACCGAGAGATGATCGTGCAAGTGATGTGGTGCCACCCACAAGATGCAGTTGGTGGACGACCCAAGGAAGGATGGACATAACCAGTGGATGCTCGCCAAGCGAGTACCCCCAGCAAACACTATCTAAGTGTCAATTAAAGGCAAGCCCCGGTTTTATGCATAACCTGTTATTTATGCTATTTTACTACACTTATTGATTGTAGGATTGAATGTGCACTTAAGTGTAGGAGTTGTGTGAAACCCTAGTTGCATGATCTCAGGAATCCTGTTGAGATGAATACTAGTATGCTAGGTCGAGTAGCTGCTTTATTAATTAGGATCTCGGTAGAAGTCGAGTGATTTTTCTAGCACTCGCGCGAGGTCAGGAATTGGCTGTATCCACTTTCTTATCATATTGATGTTGGTTTGTGGGCAACAATCCATGGGGATTGGTTGTCTATGGGATGAAAATTGGAATAAGGATTAAGGTGTGGTACCGTGTGTCAAGCGTTTGAACGTACTAAACACATACCGAGAAATATGGTAAATCGGTAAGCCTAGTACCTGATTGAACCTGGCAGTAGACTTTGCCCCTCACGAACCTGAGACGTGGTCTCCCATTCCGGTTATGGTGGGTACAAGTGCGGTCACTGCACGACGGCAGTCGGGGTCAGTGAGGCATTGTACGCCAAGGCGGTGAGCCCTGATCTGCTGACTGGGAATCGATGGGGACGGTTGATGTGTGTGGGGACGGAGTGCCCCTGCATGTCGTGTGTTTAGGTTTACCTTGCAAGGCTTAAAAACTCGATTCGAATCGTCTGCTTCTCGCAGCTAATGAGACTGCTTGATCCATGCTGCTACATTGAGTAATAAGTGGAAATGAGGTGACTGGCAAAATGATGTTGATTGATAAAATGTTTGATACCATGTATGAATAGCTAGGTACACATCTAGTAAAAAGGATCATACTAAAACTTGAAAAGCTAAAACTTGATTTTAGACTCAGCTAGTGCTTTTGGCAAACCAAACCCCTCAGCCAAACAGCTGCATGTCTAGAGGTAGAGGAGTAGACTCCTCACACCGGGTAAGTCTAGCTGAGTATTAGCATACTCAGCCTTGCTTGTGGCACCATTTTTGCAGGTACTCCTTAGGATGATTGGTTGCTGGTGTGACTTGGCCTCCATCCCTGCCACCGGGATAGACGGTCGAGTGGGTTACTGCTCCCGCAGGAGAGGACCAGGAGGAGTAGCGTGGCCATGCTTCGCCACGTTATTCGGTTCTTCTCCGTTAGTTATTTCCGCTGCATTAAAATTTATGGTTATCATTCCTGAAACTCCGATAATGTAATCACTAATGATACTTATTAAATTTGTGGTATTATGTTTTATTGTATTTCTCTGTGCCTCACCTTCGTGTGAGCTAGTGGTATTCGATCCTGGATAAGTGGCTTTATCGGACTAGATCCGAGGGACTGGCGTTTTATTCCGGTTTAAGTGTGGTCTAGCCTCTAAGGCGGGACTTAGACACTTAAGTTGGAATAATTCGGACGGTTCCGCCACAGCTGGTATCGGAGCGAATACCAGTACAGAGAAGTCAATAAGTCATGATTACCAACCTTTTCTAAAGTAAAACTTGCTAGAAACCAATGTTGGATAGATCGTCAGGACGATAAGGATAGACCTAGGACGTGAAGCCTTAGGAAATAGATGGGTAGCTAGGTGGCTAATTATATAGGCCATAAGGCTACTACTACTATTAATAGGGATGTTGTAGAAGCACCCGAAAAATTAGTTAGGTCTGAGAAGACGACTAGAATGAGCATGCATCATGATTGTCGCATTATAATTGTCTCTTGTGCACCAACATGCTTCTCTCACCTTTATTCCAATAATAAGAACTTTTGAATAATGCGCTGTACTGCTATGTTATGGAAACTATAAGAAATGTTTTACCTCATGTCAGATTAGGAAGTCTTGCTAGGTTGTCTTATGTGTTTCTCTTGCCTTGCTATCTAGGTGGTATTGTAAATGTTCAACCTTTTTTTCAAAAAAAAATTGTTGCTTGTTCTGTTCATAAAAAGACCCCCACCCAAACAACCTTGAGTTTAGCAAGTGAAGCCTCAAAAAAATATGCTTGTGTGGGTGTTTTCTAACCTTTGTGTGTTTTACACTTGAAATTGCACCTGCACAACTTATAGACCACCACAACTTGACCGCTAGACCAACCCAAGTCTCCTTGTGCACTTGTTACGTCAAAAAAAAATTGTTGTTTGGTGTCTAGTTGCGCAAACCCTATCAAGGCCATGTTCTTTCCGTAAATCCTTAATCCAAAACTTCATAGCATTTCTGTTGATCATCCTAGCTGATCCTATTTGCCTACCTCTCCTTTCGCTTGGATCTGGTAATCTTTCTCCTTGTGAATCATGTTGTGGCTTTATCATCCCAATCTTTGAATCCTTTAATGATTCTGCCCTATTATCTGGTTATCTGCTATAACCCGTTCTCAAGTATCGAATGTTGATCTCGCCTAAATCTCTCATTTCTGATCATTCTCATACCCCCTTCTCTGAGGATCATGACGTTGTTTTATCGATTTTATCTCTAAGCAGTGGATCCATTTGGTTCAATGGATTATGCTATTGACTTTAGTTCTCTCATGTCTCTAAGAGCTTATCAATCTTGATCTCATGGTTGGTTCCTCCTTATATTAAATATCGTATCAATCTTTGGCTGATAACCCCTGTGATGATCATAAAATAGTTCTCTGAGTTGAAGAAAATTCTCATGTGATGCTCTTTTGCTAACAATCTTGCTTCAACTCTGGTCACATTCTTGTTTTCTGAGCCATACTCTCATGGGCTCCAACTATCAGTGCTATGTGAATTTCTTATTGGTTACGTTTGGTAATGGTGTCATGACTAACGACTGATGGTGCCGCGACGAAACCGAGAGCCTACTATGGTGCACACATAGTTGAGCTGCTCGGCACGCGCCGGTATCACGGTTAATAGTCATGGTCCATTACGAGACTATACTGATGTGCTATCTTTTGTGGATATTCTCTCAAAGTGATCGCTGCATTTTGTCTCAATATGTCGCGATGTTCCACCCAAATCTATCTTCAGTATCTTGTCAGATCCCATCTCATGAATTTGCATCTATCTCCAGCCGAGGAGTTACATGCTTCTCCACCCTTGAAGATCCTCATTCGAATCTCGAGACGAGATTCTTTTAAGGGGGGAAGGCTGTGACACCCCAGGTGTCAGTTTCGTGTTATGTCGGGAGATTTATCCTAATCTCGGATGCTCCGTGAAAATTTCTATTTCTCGATCGCATCTATCTCCATTTATCAAGTTACTCATGAACGATTCACCAAATTTGGAATTATTCGATCTCAAGAACAGCCAAATTTGGAGCCTATTAAAACTTTTGTTTCTCGGAGCAAACACAAATTCGAAAGTCAATATCATCTCGCAACTCCCGTCCAGACTCATTTATTCGGACTCTCGATAGTTGTTATATTATCCAATCGGTGTCCGAATCCTCTTTCTCGATAGTCGGTCTACGTCCAAATACTTAATCTGAATCCGCATTCTCCAGCGGAATCTCTGTTGTGCCAATCTCTAATTAATTCTTATGCAAATCGACTTGTTTCTCTATATCACAATTCCTCTCTATCTATCAAGCGTATTTTAAAAAATTCTAGAAGTTTAAAGCCAATACTCACATGAAAAGATAAATCCTATACACGCTTGAAACGGCTCGTCTGAACAAATGCAAATTTTGAAATTCAACAAAACCTTGTCATCTTGCTCAAACAACTCTATATCAACTCTACAATAAAAGTTATTAAGGGTTCATGTAGAGAAAATGCCAAGAAAATATCGAGAAAATACTTCAATTGCTTTAAAAATATAAATTGAAGCTTTATAACTATACTACTTTGACCAAAGTGAAACTTTAATTTATATTCGAGATATGAGGTTTGACCTTTAATAAAAGTTGCAGAACATGTGATATACAACAAATGTTATAATTAAACCAAGCCTTGATTCAATACCTAATTGTCCCAAATGGTGCCCTCAATTTGGATTAAAAATCTGATTCAGGACTTGAATTTTCCTAAGTCTGAAATCAATGCCGATCGGGTTGACATCTCGCGTTCTCTAAATTTTGCTAAGCAACTCGAGTTTCACCAAATATAAAAGTTGTTAATAACTAAAAGGGGCACAACATATTAAAAGATGGCCTTCATCCGACCCCATTTGACAAGGTTTGACATCCATTCTTTAGGTAAAATTTACCACCTGACAGCACCAACTTGGAAGCTAAATATCTCCCAAACCGTGGTTCAAATGGCCGAGCATCCTCTATCGATTTCGAAGAGCATTGTGCGGGAAGCAACTTTGCTACAGTGTCCAAGATCCGGTTCTAAACAGAAGGCGCCAAAAACTGCTGCCCAACGTCGCTACAGTGATGTCTGCCACCTGTTTGTTGCTTTGCTTCTAAGGAAATCAAGCTCTGCAGCCTTGCCGCCCATGTCCTCCAATAGATGAAGCTCGCCCCTTCTATTTATACACCCACCCTCTCCCTCTCTTCTCCTACACGCCACCCCCTTCTCCTCTGTTTGAATGCAGCAGCAGGGCAGGCCGCGCGCCCTTCCCCTCCCTACAGCCATGGCCCATGGCCATCTCCTACCTCCAGCCCCTGCCCTCCCCCTGCTAGCCAGCCCCGGCCTCCCCTGCAGCGAGCAAGCGCAGCCCGTCGGCAAGCCCTAGTAGTCTGCAGCCTGGCCAGGCAAAGACCCATGCGTCGCGGCCAGCCCAGCATCCCCAGCAAGCACCATGGCCGAGCCCCTGCTGTTCACGTGAGGGAGGTTGAAGATGACCCTTGTCTCTATGACGAGTGGGCCCAGGTGACTAGTTCAGGCGTGCACAAATTTGCAGATTTTTGTGTGGTTTTCCATAATTCATATCTCGAGTTTTAGAGCCCCTAAAATCGTGAAACTTGTTTTGTTGTCTTCTTTATGAAATGCTCTAACTATTGGATCTATATGTTGATATGTTTTAGTGGAAAAGTTTTGCTATATAAATTCGTATTTAAAAACTGGTTTAGAGAATAAACGAACTTGCTTCTCTCCATAATTTTATTTATAAAAATCCAAAAATGATGAAACATGTTTTGTTAGTTAGATGTTGTCATACTCCATCAAGGAAAAATAGAAAACTCATATGTTGTTCACTGTTTTCTTGGTGTGCTAATTAAATCATGTTAAATAGGAAAAAGAAGATTTATTTGCTTATTATTTTTGGATCTGTAGCTTTAGTGCTCCAATTGGGTTGAAATTTTTACAGTAGACTCTTGGTGTGATGCTTGATGACTGGTAAACATTTCATGAATTATTGTGCATGTATGATTAAGTTAGTGATTTAACTTGTTTAATGCACCTTAAGTAGTTTTAAATGATTTAAAAATAATGTATAGATGCAAAAATGTAAAATGGTGTTCCACTGTCCTTGCATGATATTATAGTAGCCTAATAAAACTTAATATGGTCATGAATCCACAGAATAATTAGTTTTAGATTTAACTTGCTCTCACATGCTTTATTGCATTGACAATTTATTATTTTTGTATTAAATAAAATATAAAACCTGGGCATGTCAAATTTATACATTAGTCATGATTTGTTATTATCTATGCCTCATAAAAATTTCAGCTCCAAATTAGATAGTTTCATATGTTCCTAAATGACACATGTTTTATAATTATAAGAAGAATTAGAGACAAGTTAGAAGTAAACAAAAGTGTGCATGTTTCTTGAAATGCTTAAGTGTCTCGGGTGCACGCCACCATATGGTTGTATGTGAGACAAGGTTATGCGCATGATGAGTTTAGTAAAAATCCATCGGTGTCACTAGTGTTAAGTTGAGATTTATTTGCGCATGGAAAGTAATCGTCTGTTTAATACTTAGAACTCTTTGTCAATAGTAGAAATTGTTTTGGCTTATGTAGAGAGGTGATAACATGCTGTAAGTAGCCATCACTTCCTCTATAATTATAAGTCGAGTCTATATGCGTTAGGCGTTCCTTAAATTGTGCTTCACAAATAAGTGTATGATTGTGTTTATGACTTGAATATATGTCTTCGAGTGAACTAATAGGTTCCTAAGGCAATTATGTGTAAGGTGTTTATAGTGACGCTTTATCCCGAAAGGTGTTAAGTCTGCGCATAAATAAGAGATAAGTGTATTTTGTGTAGTGTGGATTGATTTTGAGTGCATGTGTCGCAAGAAAAGAATTAGTGCACATATAGGCGATGAATGGGTGTGATGAAATGGTGACATGCCTTTGTAGTCATCATGTCGTCGGTTGGTGACCTAACTGAAGGTCGTAGAAAAAGGTCGATTATCTATGTGTTATTATTGTCACCTTGCGGTTCTGCATGAATTGCAATGTGAAGTAGTAGGCTCTCTATGTGATGCTAGATGTCTAGGTAGACTTTCGTGAATTGTGGTGCTCGGACCGTCGAGATGAAGGTTAAGTCGGTCGATGTTGATTAAGTAGTTAAAATGATTAATGGAACAATCATGGGGTTAAAACTAGAAACTAGTGTTCTTGCACCCGTTTGAGATGTTGTAGCCAAATTGCGTATGGTTATGGTCGCGGATGAAAAGTAGTAGTGCTCATGTGATGTCTAATTTAAAACGCAAATTGTTGGGTGATTATCGTGAAGAATGCGTTGTTAATTGGTTGTAGTAATTTTAGTGCACTAATGACTTGAATAAAATTTATAAGTCGAATTGTTGGTTCTAAATTGATTGTCTTAACTCGAACAAATAGTAAAGTGTTAGAATAATTCAAGTATCTAGAACGCGGCAATTCTTGAATTGTATAGGAGCTGAAATTTATTAATTGCTGTTTTGGACTGCACGCAGTGATTTCCCCGTGCTGTATGTTTGATGAACTAAATTGTGTTTTCTGTAGGTATGTGCTATAGAAAAGTGGTAGATAACTTTATTATCTTGATGGTGTTAAAATTTGACAGCCATAGGTCTGACGGTTTAGGAGTTATGCTTTTTACAAATTCAGTAACTGAATCTGTCCAAATTCTGTACAGATTTCAGAAACTGTATTGTTTGCTTAATTTAATGTTACAATCAGTTCATGGTCGTTATAAGAAAGTTATAGATGCTTTTCTTATCTTGCTTGTGTTAAAATTTCATAACCACAGGCCTGACAGATTAAGAGTTATGAATTTTACAAACTGCTTGCTGTGTTCTGTCCACCGTCAGAACAGATTTCGAAAACTGTGCTGTTTGATTTAATTAAACATTGAATCACTTCTTGGTGATTATAAAAGTTATGTAGTGCTTTTGCTGAGCTTTCCAAAAAGTCTTGAATCACTCTTTTTGGTGGTCTGAAGATTAAGTTATGAATGTTTAAAGTGAGAAGACTGAATCTGTCCAGTTCTGGACAGCAACGTCTTATAGTGTCTTTTATCCTTAATTAAATACTGAATCACCTTATGATGATTATAAATGATGTGTGGACAATTTTATTATCTTTCTAGAAAGTCTAGGATCAATTTATTTGGATGTCTGAATCTTTAGTTGTGAATTTTGGATGTGGCAATTCTGAATCTGTCCAAATCTGGACAGAGCTATTGTGTTAGCACTGTTTGACCTTGCTAAGTGTTGAATCATGTTAAGATGATAATACCAAAGTTGTAAAGCACTTTTCAAGCTTTCTAGAAAGTCCTAGTTTATTATTTTTGGTTAAATATTTTGTGAGTTATGACTGAAACAAGTGGCTGTTGTAGTGCTGTCCAAAAATTCTGCTAGTGCGCTTTTGATTGTTTAGTTCACCCTTGTCGCTAAAAATGTTTGGTTTGCTCTTAAGTAATGTAGACTTGCCATGGTTAAGCTAGAGATGACATGTGTGTTTTGTTTTATATGTTCCTTTCTCTAGTGATTGCGATATAGGAGTTCTGTAGTTAGTGATGCCTATGTCGTATCCAAGCTTACGTTGTCTTGATTGGACTTGTGTGGTCGGTGATGCTTTTGCGCGATCAATAGGAGAACTAATGAAAAGCCGTATCCAAACAAATAAAATGCGCGTACCTGTAATGTCATAGTTGTGTTGCGTAAATAAATAAAATGTTGTTGTCTTTTTAAAGGTGTTAATATTGGACGACGATAAAGCGTAGATAACTAAAACTAACGTGTGTTGTCTACGGTGTCGTACAATTAAATGTTAGTTCACTACTGTGCATTTGAATATCTTGTGCTACTTTCATTATATTCATACGTATGCATATTGCATCTCATTTAGGACCGAGAGATGATCGTGCAAGTGATGTGGTGCCACCCACAAGATGCAGTCGGTGGACGACCCAAGGAAGGATGGACATAACCAGTGGATGCTCGCCAAGCGAGTACCCCCAGCAAACACTATCTAAGTGTCAATTAAAGGCAAGCCCCGGTTTTATGCATAACCTGTTATTTATGCTATTTTACTACACTTATTGATTGTAGGATTGAATGTGCACTTAAGTGTAGGAGTTGTGTGAAACCCTAGTTGCATGATCTCAGGAATCCTGTTGAGATGAATACTAGTATGCTAGGTCGAGTAGCTGCTTTATTAATTAGGATCTCGGTAGAAGTCGAGTGATTTTTCTAGCACTCGCGCGAGGTCAGGAATTGGTTGTATCCACTTTCTTATCATATTGATGTTGGTTTGTGGGCAACAATCCATGGGGATTGGTTGTCTACGGGATGAAAATTGGAATAAGGATTAAGGTGTGGTACCGTGTGTCAAGCGTTTGAACGTACTAAACACATACTGAGAAATATGGTAAATCGGTAAGCCTAGTACCTGATTGAACCTGGCAGTAGACTTTGCCCCTCACGCGACCTGAGACGTGGTCTCCCATTCCGGTTATGGTGGGTACAAGTGCGGTCACTGCACGACGGCAGTCGGGGTCAGTGAGGCATTGTACGCCAAGGCGGTGAGCCCTGATCTGCTGACGGGGAATCGATGGGGACGGTTGATGTGTGTGGGGACGGAGTGCTCCTGCATGTCGTGTGTTTAGGTTTACCTTGCAAGGCTTAAAAACTCGATTCGAATCGTCTGCTTCTCGCAGCTAATGAGACTGCTTGATCCATGCTGCTACATTGAGTAATAAGTGGAAATGAGGTGACTGGCAAAATGATGTTGATTGATAAAATGTTTGATACCATGTATGAATAGCTAGGTACACATCTAGTAAAAAGGATCATACTAAAACTTGAAAAGCTAAAACTTGATTTTAGACTCAGCTAGTGCTTTTGGCAAACCAAACCCCTCAGCCAAACAGCTGCATGTCTAGAGGTAGAGGAGTAGACTCCTCACACCGGGTAAGTCTAGCTGAGTATTAGCATACTCAGCCTTGCTTGTGGCACCATTTTTGCAGGTACTCCTTAGGATGATTGGTTGCTAGTGTGACTTGGCCTCCATCCCTGCCACCGGGATAGACGGTCAAGTGGGTTACTGCTCCCGCAGGAGAGGACCAGGAGGAGTAGCGTGGCCAGGCTTCGCCATGTTATTCGGTTCTTCTCCGTTAGTTATTTCCGCTGCATTAAAATTTATGGTTATCATTCCTGAAACTCCGATAATGTAATCACTAATGATACTTATTAAATTTGTGGTATTATGTTTTATTGTTTTTCTCTGTGCCTCACCTTCGTGTGAGCTAGTGGTATTCGATCCTGGATAAGTGGCTTTATCGGACTAGATCCGAGGGATTGGCGTTTTATTCCGGTTTAAGTGTGGTCTAGCCTCTAAGGCGGGACTTAGACACTTAAGTTGGAATAATTCGGATGGTTCCGCCACAGGCCAGCGCCGGTCCCCACGAGGACCAAGCGGCAGGAGGCAGCATCGGAGGCCACGACAGAGCCAGCGAGCCAGGCACGCTGGAGCTGACGACGCTTGCGGCCGACCGGTCCTGCGTTGCCGAAGTTCGCCCCTCCGCAAGGTCGGTGAGCGCCTTCTCCCCTGAATGCTGAAGGAGGAGACGGCCTGCCGACCCATGTAGGAGGTAGAACCCCGGCTCAGCTCTCCCTCCGCCTCAGCAAGGATGATGAAGAACCTTGAAGCTGAGGGCGGGGCGGAGGCCGCAGCCCGGCTAGCTTCTCCCCACCAAACTGCCCATTGGTGAGGGAATGCAGCCGGGCTGCACGACGAAAATCCTTGAGGCCGAGCGATGGCTGAAAGGTGCCGATCTCCACGAGGTCGCGCTCCTCCAACGACAGCAAGAGCAAGGCGGCGCTGGAGCACCCCATCCGGGGGCTCAAAAGGTGGAAGGGCGCAATGCATGAGGGGAGAACGAAGGCATGGCCACTGCCCAGGGGATCGATCCCCCTTTTATAGGCAGACCTCCTCACTTGCACCCCTTAGCGTCATGGGCGAAATCTCCACTGACATCCTCCAGGGTTCTCCTCCTACGACACGAGGGCTGGGACCCACACGTCATACGAGCTGATCCGAAGCACGAAGAAGGTGAACCGCCACACGCAAGGCATGTAACCGTCCCGCGGTTACAAGCGCTCTCCCATCTTCGCAGAAACCGGTGGTCGAAAGGGTGGACTGCCACGCGACAGGCATCCAACTGCACCGCAACTGTGCGCCCCTTCGGCTCCGTCCACATCCGGCGGACCAGCGCAAAGGAAGCGGGCCTGCATGTCATGTAACCGGCGTGCTGGTTACGACGTGCGAGAAGTTACACCGCCACTCGCGCTAATGCTGCGCCTCCTCGACTGCGGAACCAGTACCGCGACTCGAGGTAGCCCTGCGCAGGACCCAACAGTGCTAGTTAAAGGTGACGGCCATGGGCCGGTCAGCCGCGGGGTAGGCACGACGGCTGGCATGGTCAAAAGCGGGCCGGTAGTAACTGCAGCGGCAGACGAGCAGAGGCAGCGGTCAAGTCGCCTGTAGGCTCGCGTCCCCTCCTGAAGCGATGGGAGAACCCTCTCCCACGGCGTGAAGACGACGCGCCTGTGCCCCGTTCCTCGAACGGCTCGCACGCGCAACGGGCGCCACGCGAATCGCCCGTCCCGTCGCATTAACTCCCCGACGGAGCAGGCGACACCTCTGGCAGGCGAGGCGGGCGTCGCTTCGCCTTCACCATAATGACCGCGTCAAAAAAGGTGTGCCACCTTATTTAAATTCATATCCTTCCCCTCCTCCTCTCTCTCTCTCTCTCTTGCCACAGGGACCGGGAAAGGGGACGTTGTGGAAAGGATCCTTCTCGGCGGAGGAAGCGGGCCCCGAGCCCTCCTACTGATCAGGGGTTCGTAGGCTGGCCCCTCGGAAGGGTTCGACAGTCGCCCTAGAGCACGCAGAGTGAGGGATGACTCTGGGTACGTTCGATACATAGCCGAGGCTCGGGCTACGCTCCCGAGGTACCCTAGGACATTTCCGAGACCGGCGGGAACGATTTGTAACAAAATCCCACCGGAGGGAGGCATCGAGCCCTCGGACCCTGTCGAAGGGGTCTGGGTCCGGCAAATCACCCGCAGGTACTTTTGGAGCGCGCCTCTGGGCCACCAGCCGACCCCTAACGAACAGGGCACGGGCGTCCACTAGAATCACCCGTTAGCAGCTTGCTGGAAACACCATGTTCGGCGCCCTCCGAGGGCAACATGGCGCTTCCCCCCCCCCTCCTCCTTGCGGAAAGGCAACACAGGGGCGTATAATAAAAGTCGAGAAAGTCCTTGATCGTCCTCTCGCTCCGTGCAGAGGCTCGGGGGCTGCTCTCGCACCCGGCTACGGCCAAAACTGTTGACAGCGTCAACAAACCAGCTTGATAACTTGGAACCCGACCACTTACCCGGGCTACGGCCGGGCCGCATGAGGGAATGATCAGACCGGCCGAAGCACCACGAAAAGCATTCAGACCTCAGAGGAGTCAAACCACTCCTCCGAGGCCTCGGGGGCTACATCCGGCGGGTGCGCTCGCGCGCACCCACCAGAACAAGGCAAAAACCGAGAAAGGTTGGTCCCCTCACCGAAAACGCGACAAAAGCCTCCAAGCGAGTACCATCACTCCCTTCGAGGCTCGGGGGCTACTGTCAGGTACCATAATTAGGGGTACCCCCAACGCTCCTAATCATGGCTGGTAAACACCCTCAAACCAACTGACGGGTGCGGTTTAGGTCAAGACTTCATCTACCCGAGGGACGCGATCTCACCCGAGCCCAGCCTCGGGTTGGAACAGTAGTCCTAGACGAGTTCATGCCTCGCCCGAGGGCCTCCTCAGGCAGCGGGTGCCTCCTCGGCTCTCCCGAGGCCCGGCTCGGGCAGGCTTCGTTGTGAAGCAACCTTGGCCAGACCGCCTCACCAACCGACCGCTTTGCAGGCACATTAAATGCAGGGGATGCCTGACGCCGTATCCTGACACACGCGCCTCAGACGCGCAGGCCGAAGTGACTGCAGTCACTCCACCCCTCTTCTTTACTGTCCGATATGATAGGAAAACAGCGCCGCTCGCTCCGCTCCGACTGCCGTGTCAGCCACCCCGGCGACGACTGACAACAAGTCACGATCAACCACCGAGTTCAGCCTCGGGCACAACAGGAAGCTCCGCCTCGCCCGACATCATGCTCCAGCCTCGGGAGGAGGTTTCCGCCTCGCCTGACCTCAGGCTCCAGCCTCGGGAGGAGGTCTCTGCCTCGCCCGACCCCCGGACTCGGCCTCGACCCCGGTCTTGGGAGGAATCGCGTCCTCGCCCGACCCTGGCCTCGGCCTCAGGAGGAGTTTCCGCCTCGCCCGACCATGGGCTCGGACCGACCACGCCACAGGGGGGATCATCATTACCCTACCTCTAGCTAGCTCAGGCTACGGGGAACAAGACCGGCGTCCCATCTGGCTCGCCCCGGTAAATAAGTAATGATGGCACCCCGCGTGCGCCCATGACGACGGTGGTTCTCAGCCCCCTACGGAAGCAAGAAGATGTCAGCAAGGTCCCGGCGGCCTCGACAGCTGTGCTTCTACAGGGCTCAAGCGCTCCTCCGACGGCCACGCCATCACATGTACAGGGCCCAAGCTCTCCTCTGACGGCCACGCCATCACATGTACAGGGCCCAAGCTCTCCCCCAACGGCCACGTTGGCATGTACACAGGGCTTAGGCACTCCACTGCTGGACACGTTAGCGCATAGCTACGCCCCCCCGTTGTACGTCTAGATCCTCTTCTTGCCTCTATAAAAGGGAGGTCCAGGGCCACCCTGAGGGGGGTTCGCGCGAGGGAAGCGGCGGACGAACTCTGTGTATCTCCCTCTCTCACGCGACGCGCTTGTAACCCCTACTACGAGCGGCACCCCTGGTGCTGGATAATACAAGGCTTGTCCCACCTCTTGTGTTCCATCCCGCGCCAACCCATCTGGGCAGGGGCACGCAACGATTTCACTGGTCGGTCCAAGGGACCCCCCCGGGTCCGAGACGCCGACAATCACATACATTTGATTTCACAACCTTAGCAATTAATTTAGCATTTTCATTTCTAACGTTAGAAATATTGTCATGGCAAATGCTAAGCTCACTAGTTAATTTTTCACATTTTTATACTTCCTGAGCATAAGCATTTTTAACCTTAACATGCTTCTTGTTTTCTTTAATAAGGAAGTCCTCTTGGCTATCCAAAAGTTCATCCTTTTCATGAATAGCACTCATTAATTCATTTAATTTTTCCTTTTGTTGCATGTTTAGGTTGGCAAAAAGTGTGAGCAAGTTATCCTCATCATCACTAGAATTATCCTCATCACTAGAAGTAGCATACTTAGTGGAGGATCTATATTTTACCTTCTTCTTCTTGCCGTCTTTTGCCATGAGGCACTTGTGGCCAATGTTGGGGAAGAGAAGACCCTTGTTGACGGCGATGTTTGCGGCGTCCTCGTCAGAGGAGTCGGTGGAGCTCTTGTCGGAGTCCCACTCCCGGCAAACATGGGCATCGCCGCCCTTCTTCTTGTAGTATCTCTTCTTCTCCTTCTTCTTCCCCCTCTTGTCGTCGCCACTGTCACTATCACTAGAAATAGGACATTTTACTATAAAGTGACCGGGCTTACCACACTCATAGCAAACTTTCTTGCAGCGGGGCTTGTAGTCTTTTCCCCTCCTTTGCTTGAGGATTTGGCGGAAGCTCTTGATGATGAGCGCCATCTCCTCGTTGTCGAGCTTGGAGGCGTCGATGGGGAGTCTACTTGATGTAGACTCTTCTTTCTTCTCCTCCGTCGCCTTGAATGCGACGGGTTGTACCTCGGGTACGGAGGAGGCGCCATGCTCGATGATCTTCTTGGAGCCTTTGATCATCAATTCAAAGCTTATAAATTTTCCTATAACCTCCTTGGGAGACATTAGCTTATATCTAGGATCACCACGAATTAATTGAACTTGAGTAGGATTAAGAAAAACTAGTGATCTAAGAATAACCTTGACCATTTCATGGTCATCCCATTTGGTGCTCCCGAGGTTGCGCACTTGGTTCACCAAGGTCTTGAGCCGGTTGTACATGGCTTGTGGCTCCTCTCTTTGGTTGAGCATAAAGCGACCGAGCTCCCCTTCGATCGTCTCCCTCTTGGTGATCTTGGTCACCTCATCTCCCTCGTGCGCGGTCTTGAGCATGTCCCAAATCTCCTTAGAGCTCTTCAACCCTTGCACCTTATTATACTCCTCTCGACTTAGAGAGGCGAGGAGTATAGTAGTGGCTTGGGAGTTGAAGTGCTGGATTTGGGCAACCTCGTCCGAATCATAATCTTCATCCCTCGGCGATGGTACCTGCACTCCAAACTCAACAACGTCCCAAATACTAGCGTGGAGTGAGGTTAGGTGATGCCTCATTTTATCACTCCACATGTTATAATCTTCACCCTCAAAAACAGGTGGTTTGCCTAGTGGGATGGAAAGTAAAGGAGTATGTTTTGAAATGCGAGGATAGCGTAAGGGGATCTTACTAAACATCTTGCACTCATGGCGCTTAGAAGTGACGGACAGCGCATCGAAGCCGGAGGTAGATGGCGACGAAGAGTCGGTCTCGTGGTAGACCACCTTCTTCATCTTCTTTTTCTTGTTGCCACTCTGATGCGACTTGGTGTGTGAAGGGGATCCCTTCCCCTTGTTGCCGGACTCTCCCGATGGAGTCTTCCCATGGCTTGTGGCGGGCTTCTCACTGGTCACCACCTCCTTCTTGGCGTGATCTCCCAACATTACTTTGAGCGGTTAGGCTCTAATAAAGTACCGGGCTCCGATACCAATTGAAAGTCGCCTAGAGGGTGGGGGTGAATAGGCGAAATCTGAAAATTATAAACTTAAGCACACACTACAAACTGGGGTTAGCGTTAGAAATAAAATCGAGTCTGAAAGAGAGGGCGAAAACAAATCACAAGCAAATAGCGAGAGTGACACGGTGATTTGTTTTACCGAGGTTCGGCCCTCGAAGGCCTAGTCCCTGTTGAGGTGGTCACAAAGACCGAGTCTCTTTCAACCCTTTCCCTCTCTCAAACGGTCACCTAGACCGAGTGAGCTTCTCTTCTCAATCAATCGGGACACTTAGTCCCCACAAGGACCACCACACAATTGGTGTCTCTTGCCTTGATTACAAATGACTTGGGAATAAGAAAGAAGGAAGAAGAAAAGCGATCCAAGCGCAAGAACTCAAATGAACACAAATATCTCTCTCTCACTAGTCACTATTTGATTGGAATGATCTTTGGACTTGGGAGAGGATTTGATCTCTTGTTTGTGTCTTGGAGTGAAGTCTAGAGCTCTTGTATTGAATGCAATGGCTGAAAAACTTGGATACCTTGAAGTGTGGTGGTTGGGGGGTATTTATAGCCCCAACCACCAAAGTGGCCGTTGGGTATGGCTGCTATCGATGGGCGCACCGGACAGTCCGGTGCGCCACCGGACACTGTTCGGTGCGCCAGCCATGTCACCCAACCGTTAGGGTTCGATCGTTGGAGCTTCTGACAACTGGGCCACCGGACAGTCCGGTGGTGCACCGGACAGGTCCTGTTCACTGTCTGGTGCGCCTTCTGCGCCTGCTCTGACTTCTGCGCGCGCTGTCCACGTACTGTAGCTCACTGTTCACCTTTTGCAGACGACCATTGGCGCGCTAGCTGTTGCTCCCGCTGGCACACCGGACAATCCGGTGCTACACCGGACAGTTCGGTGAATTATAGCGGAGCGGCTCCCAAATTTTGTGAAGGTGGCAAGTTCGAAGTTGATCTCCCTGGTCCACTGGATAGTGTCCGGTGGTGCACCGGACAGTCCGGTGCGCCAGACCAGGGCAGCCTTTGGTTGGTTTTGCTCCTTTGTGTTTGAACCCTTTCTTGGACTTTTTATTGGTTTGTGTTGAACCTTTGGCACCTGTAGAACTTATAATCTAGAGCAAACTAGTTAGTCCATTTGTTTGTGTTGGACAATTCAACCACCAAAATCATTTAGGAAAAGGTTTGACCCTATTTCCCTTTCAGTTATTCTTAGATCCCTCGTATTTCACAATCCTACTCAAGTTTAATTAATACCTGGGGATCCTAGATACAAGCTAATGTCTCCCGAGGAAGTGATTGGTAAGTTTGTGAGCTTTGAGCTAATGATCAAAGACTCCAAACACATCATCAACTTAGAGCAAGGCGCCACCTCAACACCCGAGGTGCAACCCATCGCATTCAAGGCGACGGAAGAAGAGAAGAGGGAGTCTACACCAAGTAGGCTTCTAATCGACGCCTCCAAGCTCGACAACGAGGAAATGGCGCTCATCATCAAGAGCTTCCACCAAATCCTCAAGCAAAGGAGGGGGAAGGACTACAAACCCCGCTCCAAGAGGGTGTGCTACAAATGTGGTAAGCCCGGTCATTTTATTGCTAAATGTCCAAATTCAAGTGATAGTGACAGGGGTGACGACAAGAAAGGGAAGAAGAAGAAGGAGAAGAAGAGATATTACAAGAAGAAGGGCAGCGATGCCCACGTATGTCGGGAATGGGACTCCGATGAGAGCTCCACCGATTCGTCCTCCGACAAGGATGCCGCCAACATCGCCATCAACAAGGGCCTCCTATTCCCCAATGTCGGCCACAAATGTTTTATGGCTAAGGACGGCAAGAAAAAGAAGGTACAATCTAGAGCCACCCCTAAGTATACTACATCTAGTGATAAGGGTAGCTCTAGTGATAGCGAAGATGATTTAATGTCTCTTTTTGCTAACCTTAACATGGAACAAAAGAAAAAAATTAAATGAACTAATTGAAACCATTAATAAGAAGGATGATCTCTTGGAAAGCCAAGAGGACTTCCTTATTAAAGAAAATAAAAAACATGTTAAGGTGAAAAATGCTTATGCTAAGGAAGTAGAAAAATGTGAAAACTTGACTAAGGAGCTTAGCATTTGTCATGATTCAATTATTAGTCTTAGAAATGAGAATGCTAGTCTAAATGCTAAGATTGATGAATTGAATATTTGCAAAGAATCAATTTCTAGCCTTAGAACTGAAAATGCTAATTTAGTTTCTAAGGTTAAAGAGTTAAATGTTTGCAATAATTCTATTTCCTCTCTTAGAAATGAGAATGTCAAATTAAATGCTAAGATTGAGGAATTAAATGCTTGCAAACCCTCTACATCTATTGTTGAGCATGTTTCTATTTGCACTAGATGTAGAGATGTTGATGTTGATGCTATAAATGATCACCTTGCCATGATTAAGAAACAAAATGATCATATAGCTAAATTAGATGCTAAAATTGCCGAGCATTAGCTCGAAAATGAAAATTTTAAAATTACTCGTAGTATGCTTTATAATGGGAGACGCCCTGGCATTAAGGATGGCATTGGTTTCCAATAGGGGAGCAATGTCAAGCTTAATGCCCCTAAAAGATTGTCTAATTTTGTTAAGGGTAAAGCTCCCATGGTTCAGGATAATGAAGGCTACATTTTATATCCTGCTAATTATCCTGAGCACAAAATTAGGAAGATTCATGCTAGGAAATCTCATTCTGTCTCTCACCATGCTTTTATGTATAAGAATGAGGCATCTAGCTCTAGGAAAACCACTCATGTTAAATTGCCTAGAAAGAAAATTCCTACTGCATCAAATGAGCACAACATTTCATTTAAAACTTTTGATGTTTCTTATGTTTTAACTAACAAATCAGGCAAATTAGTTGCCAAATATGTTGAGGGCAAACACAAGAGCTCCAAGACTTGTGTTTGGGTACCCAAGGTGCTTGTTTCTAACGTCAAAGGACCCAAGACTGTTTGGGTACCTAAGAACAAGGCCTAAATTGTTTTGCAGGTTTATGCATCTGGGGGTTCAAGTTGGATAATCGATAGTGGATGCACAAACCACATGACAGGGGAGAAGAGAATGTTCTCCTCCTATGAGAAAATGAAGATCCCCAACGAGCTATCACATTCGGGGATGGAAATCAAAGTTTGGTCAAAGGATTGGGTAAAATTGCTATATCACCCGACCACTCTATTTCCAATGTTTTTCTTGTAGATTCTTTAGACTATAACTTGCTTTCAGTTTCAAAATTATGTAAAATGGGTTACAACTGTCTTTTTACGGATGTAGGTGTTACTGTCTTTAGAAGAAGTGATGATTCAGTAGCCTTTAAGGGAGTGTTAGAGGGTCAGCTATACTTAGTTAATTTCAATAGAGCTGAACTCGACACTTGCTTAATTGCTAAGACTAACATGGGTTGGCTTTGGCATCACCGACTTGCCCATGTTGGAATGAAGAATCTTCACAAACTTCTAAAGGGAGAGCACATTTTAGGACTAACCAATGTTCATTTTGAGAAAGACAGTGTTTGTAGCGCATGCCAAGCAGGAAAGCAAGTTGGCACTCATCATCCACACAAGAACATCATGACGACTGACAGGCCACTCGAGCTACTCCACATGGATTTATTCAGCCCGATCGCTTACATAAGCATCAGCGAGAGTAAGTACTCTCTAGTTATTGTGGATGATTATTCTCGCTTCACTTGGGTGTTCTTTTTGCAGGAAAAATCACAAACCCAAGAGACTTTAAAGGGATTCTTGAGACGGGCTCAAAATGAGTTTAGATTGAGAATCAAAAAGATTAGAAGCGATAATGTGACGGAGTTCAAGAATTCTCAAATAGAAGGATTTCTTGAGGAGGAGGAGGGCATCAAGCATGAGTTCTCTTCTCCCTACACACCTCAACAAAATGGTGTAGTGGAGAGAAAGAATAGAACTCTACTGGACATGGCAAGGACCATGTTTGATGAGTACAAGACTCCAGATCGGTTTTGGCTGAAGCAATCAACACTGCTTGCTACTCCATCAACCGGTTATATCTTTGAAAGGGAAATGTGCCCTTGGGCCATTTCTAAGTATTTTGGTGATTGAGTGCCAACGCAAGTGCTTTTGTGTTGATCTATGCAATGTGTGAACAAAGTGCAAATCAAGTCAAAAGGTATGTTTCTAGACTTAGTACATTGTTTTATGGACTAATGTGTTGTGTCTAAGTGCTGGAAACAGGAAAGATTGAATTGGAAATGAGATGGCTTTGTTCAGCCAAAGTTTGCTCAGTCTGGGTGCACCGGACTGTCCGATGGTGCACCGGACAGTGTCCGGTGGTGCAGGCTGGCTCTGGCGAACAGGCTGCTCTCGGGACTTCGACGACGGTGTACGGCTATAATTCACCGGACTGTCCGGTGGCGCACCGGACTGTCCGGTGAGCCGTTCATAGGCGAACTCGTCGCTCTCGGGAGATGATTAACGGCGTACGGCTAAAATTCACCGGTCTGTCCGGTGGTGCACCGGACTGTCCGGTGAGTCAACAATCAGCCGGGGCAACGGTCGGTCGAGGATTCCGCGCGTGACGCGTGGCCGAGCCAACGGTCACATTGGTGCACCGGACTGTCCGGTGTGCACCGGATAGTGTCCGGTGCGCCAACGGCTCTCAGACTCCAACGGTCGGCTTCGCCAAATAAGGAAGGATATCTGCACCGGACAGTGTCCGGTGGTGCACCGGACAGTGTCCGGTGGTGCACCGGACTGTCCGGTGCGCCAGTCGACAGAAGGCAAGATCTGCCTTCCAGGATTGCTCTCAACGGCTCCTAGCTGCCTTAGGGCTATAAAAGGGACCCCTAGGCGCATGGAGGAGGACACCAAGCATTCCTTGAGCACTCTTGATCACTCACACTTCATTCTTGCGCACTTGTTCGACATTCTAGTGATTTGAGCTCCGTTCTAGTGTGCTAGTCTCTTGAGCTTAAGTCTGGGTCTTGTGTGTGCATATTTGCTGTGATCTTTGTGTCTTGTGTGAGTTGCTAATCCCTCCCTTACTCCGTGCTTCTTTGTGAACTTCAAGTGTAAGGGCGAGAGGCTCCAAGTTGTGGAGATTCCTCGCAAACGGGATTAAGAAAAGCAAGCAAAATACCGTGGTATTCAAGTGGGTCTTTGGACCGCTTGAGAGGGGTTGATTGCAACCCTCGTCCGTTGGGACGCCACAACGTGGAGTAGGCAAGCGTTGGTCTTGGCCGAACCACGGGATAACCATCGTGCCATCTCTATGATTGATCTCTTGTGGTTATTGTGTTTTGTTGAGACTCCTCTCTAGCCACTTGGTGATTATTGTGCTAACGCTTAACCAAGTTTTTGTGGCTTAAGTTTCAAGTTCTACAGGATCACCTATTCACCCCCCCCCCCCTCTAGGTGCTCTCAATTGGTATCAGAGCCGTTCTCTTCACGAAGGGACTAATCGCCCGAAGAGATGGATCCTAAGGGGAAGGGAATCGTGATCAACGATAAAGAGAAGGAGTCCTTCGTCAACGAGCCTAAGGATGACAAGCCTACCGACTCGGGCTCGGGCCACAGACGCAAAGATGGAAAGAAGAAGAAGACAAGACGCATCAAGGAGATCGTCTACTACAATGACAGTGATAAGTCCACTTCTTCCCATAAGGACAACGACGACAACGACTACGACAAACGAAAGACGGTTAACTCAAACTTTTCTTTCGATTATTCGCGTATTCCTCAAAGTTCAAATTCACATTTGCTCTCCATTCCTCTTGGCAAGCCTCCACACTTTGATGGGGAGGACTACGGATTTTGGAGCCACAAAATGTGTAGTCACCTGTTCTCTCTCCATCCAAGCATATGGGAGATTGTTGAGAATGGAATGAAGTTTGATAGCTCGGATAGTCCTATTTTTATTAATGAACAGATTCATAGAAATGCACAAGCTACTACTGTGTTGTTAGCCTCCTTGTGCAGGGACGAGTACCATAAAGTGAGCGGCTTGGACAATGCCAAGCAGATCTGGGACACCCTCAAGATCTCTCATGAGGGGAACGACGTCACCTTGCTCACCAAGATGGAGTTGGTGGAGGGCGAGCTTGGACGATTCGCGATGATAAGGGGCGAGGAGCCAACCCAAACATACAACCGGCTCAAGACCCTTATCAACAAAATAAGGAGCTATGGAAGCACGCGATGGACAGACCACGACGTCGTCCGACTAATGCTAAGGTCCTTTACCGTTCTTGATCCACATTTGGTGAACAATATTCGTGAGAATCCCAGGTACACCAAAATGTCGCCCGAAGAAGTCCTTGGAAAATTCGTAAGCGGGCGAATGATGATCAAGGAGGCGAGGTACGTGGACGACGCACTGAATGGTCCAATCAATGAGCCTCAACCCGTTGCTCTCAAGGCAACGAGAAGCAAGGAAGCGTTACCTAGCAAGGTGGCGAAAGTTGAGGCGGCAGGGCTAAATGATGAAGAGATGGCCCTCATCATCAAGCGCTTCAAGACGGCGCTTAAAGGTCGCAAGGGACAGCCAAGCAAGACCAAGTCAAAGGGGAAGCGCTCATGCTTCAAATGTGGTAAGCTTGGTCATTTTATTGCTAACTGTCCCGATAATGATAGTGACCAGGAAAAAGGAAACAAGAGGGAAAAGAAGAAGAATTACAAGAAGGCCAAGGGCGAGGCACATATCGGAAAGGAGTGGGATTCGGATTGCTCCTCCTCCGACTCCGACAATGAAGGACTCGCCGCCACTGCCTTCAACAAGTCATCCCTCTTCCCCAACGAGCATCACACATGCCTCATGGCGAAGGAGAAGAAGGTATGTACTCGGGATACCACTTATGCTTCTTCAAGTGATGATTCTAGTGATGACGATGAGATAGACTATTCTAGTTTATTTAAAGGTTTGGATAGAATTAAAATTGGCAAAATTAATGAGTTAATTGATGCCTTGAATGAAAAGGATAGACTTTTAGAAAAGCAAGAGGATTTGTTGTATGAAGAGCATGATAAATTTGTTAGTGCACAAAATTCACTTGCTTTAGAAGTTAAACGAAATGATATGCTTTCTTGCGAAATATCTACTTGCCATGAGACAATTTCTAGCTTAAAGAGCATAAATGATAATTTAAATGCTAAGTTAGAAAAATCTAGTAAATTAACATCTTGTGTAGAACATGTTGTGATTTGCACTAGGTGTAAGGATTTTAATGTTGATGCGTGTAGTGAACACCTAGATTGCATTTCTAGATTAAATGATGAAGTAGCTAGTCTTAGTGCCCAACTTAAGACTAGCAAAAGTGAATTCGATAAGCTAAAATTTGCAAGGGATGCCTACACGATTGGTAGACACCCCTCAATTAAGGATGGACTTGGCTTTAAGAGGGAAGCCAAGGACTTAACAAGCCATAAGGCTCCCATCTCCACCAAGGAGAAAGGGAAGGCCCCTATGGCTAGTAGTACTAAAAAGAACCATGCTTTTATGTACCATGATAGGAGACAGACTAGAAATACTTATAGGAGTTGTAATGCCTTTGATCATGTTCCTTATGCATTTTTGTTCCTTATGTATGGTGCTCAAGTTGTACAAACACTCCCTGGACCTCACAAGTCCTTTTTGCAAGTGATGCACATATTTAGGGGGAGTTGTGCTACAACTTGACCCTTTGAGACTAACCGTTTGCTTGAGTTTGCTTGTTTTAGTCTCAAAGGAGGTTTGAAAGGGAAAAGGTGGACTTGGACCATGAAAAGACTTTCACTGCACTCCAATGAGAGGGTAACTTATTCCAAGTTCATCTCAGTGCCTTTGTATTCTTATTTGAAGATTTTGGTGAGGCAATGGGGTTAAAGGGCCAAGATTGATCCCGTTTTGGTGCTTGATGCCAAAGGGGGAGAAAATAAAGGCCAAAGCAATAGATGGATCAGCTACCACTTGAGAAATTTTGAAAATAGTAGATTAGAGCTTTTGGTTTGTCAAAACTCTTTTATTGTCTCTTTTGTCAAAAGTTGGCCTCTTGTGGGGAGAAGTGTTGATTATGGGAAAAAGGGGGAGTTTTTGAAATCCTTGATCAATTTCCTTTGGAATATCTCTCTTTATGTCTCTGCAAGTGGATTTGACTTAGAGATAGGAATTTGAGTTTGATTTGCAAAAACAAACCAAGTGGTGGCAAAGAGTGATCCATATAAGCCAAAATTGATTCAAAACAACTTTTGGTTTTCATTTGCATTGATATTGCACTTGTTCTAGTTGCTTTATGTTGTGTTGGCATAAATCACCAAAAAGGGGGAGATTGAAAGGGAAATGTGCCCTTGGGCCATTTCTAAGTATTTTGGTGATTGAGTGCCAACGCAAGTGCTTTTGTGTTGATCTATGCAATGTGTGAACAAAGTGCAAATCAAGTCAAAAGGTATGTTTCTAGACTTAGTACATTGTTTTATGGACTAATGTGTTGTGTCTAAGTGCTGGAAACAGGAAAGATTGAATTGGAAATGAGATGGCTTTGTTCAGCCAAAGTCTGCTCAGTCTGGGTGCACCGGACTGTCCGGTGGTGCACCGGACAGTGTCCGGTGTGCCAGGCTGGCTCTGGCGAACAGGCTGCTCTTGGGACTTCGACGACGGTGTACGGCTATAATTCATCGGACTGTCCGGTGGCGCACCGGACTGTCCGGTGAGCCGTTCACAGGCGAACTCGTCGCTCTCGGGAGATGATTAACGGTGTACGGCTAAAATTCACTGGTCTGTCCGGTGGTGCACCGGACTGTCCGGTGAGTCAACAGTCAGCCGGGGCAACGGTCGGCCGAGGATTCCGCGCGTGACGCGTGGCCGAGCCAACGGTCACATTGGTGCACCGGACTGTCCGGTGTGCACCGGATAGTGTCCGGTGCGCCAACGGCTCTCAGACTCCAACGGTCGGCTTCGCCAAATAAGGAAGGATATCTGCACCGGACAGTGTCCGGTGGTGCACCGGACTGTCCGGTGCGCCAGTCGACAGAAGGCAAGATCTGCCTTCCAGGATTGCTCTCAATGACTCCTAGCTGCCTTGGGGCTATAAAAGGGACCCCTAGGCGCATGGAGGAGGACACCAAGCATTCCTTGAGCACTCTTGATCACTCACACTTCATTCTTGCGCACTTGTTCGACATTCTAGTGATTTGAGCTCCGTTCTAGTGTGCTAGTCTCTTGAGCTTAAGTCTGGGTCTTGTGTGTGCGTATTTGCTGTGATCTTTGTGTCTTGTGTGAGTTGCTAATCCCTCCCTTGCTCCGTGCTTCTTTGTGAACTTCAAGTGTAAGGGCGAGAGGCTCCAAGTTGTGGAGATTCCTCGCAAACGGGATTAAGAAAAGCAAGCAAAATACCATGGTATTCAAGTGGGTCTTTGGACCGCTTGAGAGGGGTTGATTGCAACCCTCGTCCGTTGGGACGCCACAACGTGGAGTAGGCAAGCGTTGGTCTTGGCCGAACCACGGGATAACCATCGTGCCATCTCTGTGATTGATCTCTTGTGGTTATTGTGTTTTGTTGAGACTCCTCTCTAGCCACTTGGTGATTATTGTGCTAACGCTTAACCAAGTTTTTGTGGCTTAAGTTTCAAGTTCTACAGGATCACCTATTCACCCCCCCCCCTCTAGGTGCTCTCAATCTTCACTGAATCCTCAAGAAAACATCGTATGAACTCCTCACTGGTAAAAAGCCCAATGTTTCATATTTTAGAGTCTTTGTGAGTAAATGCTTTATACTTGTTAAAAGAAGTAGAAAATCTAAATTTGCTCCTAAGGTTGTAGAAGGCTTTTTACTTGGTTATGACTCAAACACAAGTGCATATAGAATCTTTAACAAGTCCACTGTACTAGTTGAAGTTTCTTGTGACATTGTGTTTGATGAGACTAATGGCTCCCAAGTGGAGCAAGTTGATCTTGATGAACTAGATGATGAAGAGGCTCCATGCGTCACGCTAAGGAACATGTCCATTAGGGATGTGTGTCCTAAGGAACCCGAAGAGCCCACACAACCACAAGATCAACGGTCATCTTCCAACCAAGCATCTCCACCAACCCAAGATGAGGATCAGGCTCAAGATGATGAAGATGAAGATCAAGAGGTTGAGCCACCTCAGGAAGAGGTCAATGATCAAGGGGGAGATGAAGATAATCAAGACAAGGAAGATGAGCAAGAAATACAGGGTCAAAGACCACCACACCCAAGAGTCCACCAAGCAATTCAACGAGATCACTAGATCTTGGGTTGCACATTTTTGTGAGCATTACTCTTTTGTTTCGTCTATTGAGCCATACAGGGTAGAGGATGCATTAAGAGATTCAGATTGGGTGGTGGCTATGCAAAAGGAGCTCAACAACTTCACGAGGAATGAGGTATGGCATTTAGTTCCACGTCCTAACCAAAATGTTGTAGGTACCAAGTGGGTATTCCGCAACAAGCTAGATGAGCATGGTGTGGTGATAAGGAACAAAGCCCGACTTGTGGCCAAGGATTATTCACAGGTCGAAGGTTTAGATTTCGATGAAACTTATGCACCCATAGCTAGGCTTGAGTCAATTCGTATATTACTTGCATATGCTACTTACCATGGCTTCAAGCTTTATCAAATGGACGTGAAGAGTGCCTTCCTCAATGGACCAATCAAAGAAGAGGTCTTTGTTGAGCAACCTCCCATCTTTGAAGATAATGAGTACCCTAACCATGTTTACAAACTCTCAAAGGCGCTTTTTAGGCTCAAGCAAGCCCCAAGAGCATGGTATGAATGCCTGTGATATTTTCTAATCACTAATGGCTTCAAAGTCGGAAAAGTCGATCCTACACTCTTTACTAAAACTGTTGAAAAAGACATGTTTATATGCCAAATTTATGTTGATGATATCATATTTGGGTCTACCAACAAGTCTACTTGTGAAGAGTTTAGTAGAATCATGGTACAAAATTCGAGATGTCTATGATGGGGGAGTTGAGATATTTCCTAGGATTTCAAATCAAGCAACTCCAAGAGGGCACCTTCATCAGCCAAACTAAGTACATTCAAGACATTCTTAAGAAGTTTGGAATGAAGGATGGCAAACCCATCAAGACACCCATGGGAACCAATGGGCATCTCGACCTCGACACGGGAGGTAAATTCATAGATCAAAAGGTATACCAGTCGATGATAGGATCTTTACTCTATTTTTGTGCATCTCGACCGGATATTATGCTTTCTGTATGCATGTGTGCAAGGTTCCAGGCCGATCCTAAGGAAGTTCACCTTAGGGTCATGAAGAGAATCATGAGATACTTAGTCTACACTCCTAAGTTTGGGCTTTGGTACCCCAGGGGATCCACTTTTGATTTAATAGGATATTCTGATGCCGATTGGGCAGGGTGTAAAATTGATAGAAAGAGCACATCATGGACTTGTCAGTTTCTGGGGAGATCCCTGGTGTCTTGGGCTTCAAAGAAACAAAACTCGGTAGCTCTTTCCACCGCCGAAGCCGAGTACATTGCCGCAGGCCATTGTTGTGCGCAATTACTTTGGATGAGGCAAACCCTCAGGGACTATGGCTACAAATTGAGCAAAGTCCCTCTCCTATGTGATAATGAGAGTGCAATCCGCATAGCGGATAATCCCGTTGAACACAGCCGCAGTAAGCACATAGACATTCAGTATTACTTTCTGAGAGATAACCAACAAAGGGGAGATATCGAAATAGCTTATGTTAACACCAAAGGTCAATTAGCCGATATCTTTACCAAGCCACTAGATGAAAAAACCTTTAGCAAACTTAGGAATGAGCTAAATATTCTTGATTCTCGGAATTTTGATTGAAACATTGCACACATAGCTCATTTATATACCTTTGATCATATCTCTTTCATTTGGTACATATACATATTTCTTATTCTTCTTGTGCCAAGGCTAAGACTAATGTGTTTCCATGAGTATTTCTTGTATTAGTCTTAAATTGAAAGGGAAATGAAGTATTCGGCAAAGACAACGCTTCCACTCAACTCCAATGGTATTATTTACCCTTTGTCGGTATTCCACCATCTCTCTAATTGGTATAATCTTTCACTTATATTTCTTTTATCAATGAGGAGAAAAATATAAAAGGGCTCCAAAGTTCTCCATTATTGGCGATTCATGCCAAAGGGGGAGAAAATATTAAGCCCAAAGCAAAAGGACCGCACCACTACCATTTCAAAAAATTTCGAAATGAAAGATTTAATTGGTATTCACAAATGTTTGTTTTTCAATTTGTATTCAAGGCAATTTCAAATTAGTATCTATTTCAAAACCCTCTTGAAAGCTAAGGGGAGAATTTCATTCAGGGGGAGCTTTTGTTTAGTCAAAGGAAAAGCATTTGAAACAGGGGAGAAATTTCAAATCCTGAAAAAATGCTTATCGCAGTCTTATTCATATATTTTTGACTATTTGCAAAAGTATTATGAAAAGTCTTTGAAGATTTGCAAAAACAAAACATGTGGTGCAAAAGCGGTCCAAAATGTCAAATAAAAGAAAGCAATCCATTCACTCTTATTCTTAGTAAGACTTTCATATTGGTTCAATTCCAAGTAACCTATGCACTATCATCACATATGCAAACTAGTTCATTTCTGCACTTTATATATTTGCTTTGGTTTGTGTTGGCATCAACCACCAAAAAGGGGGAGATTGAAAGGGAAATAGGGTTAACCTTTTCCTATAATTAATTTTGGTGGTTGAATGTCCAACACAAACATATGGACTAACTAGTTTGCTCTAGAACTCATGTATTACATGTGCATAAGGTTCAACACAAACCAATAAAATATTGAAGTTAGGGACACAATTTTAAGGAGCAAAAGGACTTGAGTGTGCTGTGGTATGACGCACTGGACTGTACGGTGTGCCGCCGGACAGTGTCCGGTGCACCAGGACCGTACAACATCAAACCAGCTACTCTCGGGAAAACGCAGGCGCGCTCCGCTATAATTCACCAGACTGTTCGGTGTGCCACCAGACTGTCCGATGTGCCACCGGACTGTCCGGTGTGCCAGCGGATCAATGGCTAACTCGTGCAACGATCGACTCTGCAAAGTGATACAGTGCGTGAATAGTGCACGACAGAAGTCAGAGCAGAAAGTCAAAGGGGCACCGGACTGTCCGGTGTGGCACCGCACTGTCCTGTGCCGCAAGAAGACAAAGCTCCAACGGTCGACTGAGCTCCGAACCCTAATGGTTGAGTGATTTGGCGGCTCACCGGACAGTGAACAGGACCTGTCCGGTGGCGCACCAGACTGTCCGGTGCGCCCATCGACAGTAGCCTCCCTAACGGCTACCTTGGTGGTTGAGGGCTATAAATACCCCCAACCACCACAACTCCAAGCATCCAAGTTTTCTGAAGTTCTCATTCAATACAAGAGCTAGTGCATTCACTCCTAGATACAATTCAAAAGATCAAAGCGTCTCCAAGTCCCAAATTCATTCCAACCACCTAGTGACTTTAGAGTGTGTGTGTGTTCGTGTTCATTTGCGCTCTTGTTGCTTGGACCGCTTTCTTCCTTTCTCATTCTTGTTCCCAAGTGACTTGTAATCAAAGCAAGAGACACCTAAGTGTGTGGTGATACTTGCGGGGTCTAAGTGACCCGTTTGATTAAGGAGAAGGCTCACTCGGTCTAAGTGATCGTTTGAGAGAAGGAAAGGGTTGAAATAGACCCGGTCTTTGTGACCTCCTCAACGGGGACTAGGTTCTTTGGAACCGAACCACGGTAAAACAAATCACCGTGTTCACTCGCCTTATTTCTCGGTTGATTTGTTTTTCCTTCTCTTTCAAACTTGAGTTTTAACTCTAACGCTAACCCCGGTTTGTAGTGCGTATTTAAAGTTATAAATTTCAGGATTCACCTATTCATCCCTCTCTAGGCAACTTTCAGGTTGTATGATGTGCCAAGTCACAAAAGGTTAATAATCTAGCCATCTCATATATGGCTTGGTTACTAAACTAACTATAAGAGGAGATCTGTATTGGATAAACAAATACTAGACACTTGCAGTAGGGTGGCGCATGCCGTACGAGATTGGAAGGAAAAGGGCATGGGGAGAGCAGCGTTGGCTTTGTCGCTCGTGCTCGGCTAGAAGCCGACCATTTCATCTCGTACGACGTGCTTTAGTTGGACGATAGATTATGCACTCGCTCTGTTCTCTCTTGCTTTACTCTTCCTTTCCGCATCGGAGTTATATGATATGTATAAGCTTACATCCCATCTAGTAAGACCTAAGGGTGTTTGTTTGATATTATAAGAGCATCTCCAACAATTTCTAAAAAAAGTTTCTCCTAATATATGTAAATTGGAATCCCTCTGAAACTTTAAATCTTTACTATAATAAAGCACCATTTTCAACGGTCGTTCTGTATCATATTTTTACAAATAACCCCTTATATTTCTTCAAAATCAACTCGCGGTACCAGATCATATCCCATCCCTATCCTATTTGTTCGCACAGCAGTGTTCTCGCATCTGTCGCTATAGCGACAAACCCTGTCATTTTGCAATAACCTCCGTCCGCTTCTTCCGTCGGTGCACCGCCACTGGCGAGGAGGATTAGGGCGATCGCCTCCGGATAAGGATGCTCACTAGTTGATAAAACTTGCATCAAGTCCAGCCAACTCTGAACCTCCTCGTCGCCAAAAGGGACCGGGAGCCCGTCTCCTAGCTCACTCGTCTTCTGCTCCAACGCGAGCTCCAATCCGCTCCTCCCATCCCATGGGCGACGTGGCATCAACGATAGATCACCTTGTGTTCGCTTAGTCTGGTCACAGTTGTTCTCGTCGGATTTATTATTGGTAGAGACCACTCTAATTGTCGTGTTTTCCGCAGGGACGTCCGCTGACTAGGACACAAGCTTCTCAAATAAGCAAGCCAAGCAGCTCAAGACGTGAAAGTTCGCGTCTGAGCTTGACCATCTAGCCAATTCGTTCTTTCACTCATACCCATTGTTTCCCAATTTGGCAGTAATGAGCACACAATACTTTAGGGGATATATAGATGTTGTCTTCAAGGGCTTCCACTGATCCAACGATTTTGTGCTTGGTAGGCGGATACATCAAAGGTCAAGTTGGACGTGATGAAGCGCTAGATTTCCAAGCGGGTCAATGACCTACTTGGGTTTGACGTATGTTTCTGATCCATGCATATGTAGTTATATTTTTATTGTTTGATATGGTACTTTAAAGGCAAGAGCAAGTATGTATTTCAGTAAGCATGCTAAGCATTAGAGGACAAACTTGTTGTATTTGGTATTTCAGGAATGATCTTGTTGACGTACTTGTGCTTTTCTATGTCTTGCTAAACTTGGAAAAAATTGTTAAGTCATTACTATAAATAAATTTGCATGTGTTATTTATGTAATCTCAATGATGATTTTGGTTAGGATACATGAATAATATGTTCACTTTGACATTAAATTCATTTATTATGATTATTTTTATGTGGACGGTCTATTAAGACTCTCAAGTGTCGTTTAGTCACTCAATTAATATTATTAAATATAGTTTAATATCGTCGCAACGCACGGTTATTAAACTAGTACTAAATAAAATAATACTACAACAATTCCTAATATTTTCTAAAAAAAACTGATGACTTAGTCTTGCGAGCGCCAATATCGAGTCTGTCTCGTCACAATCGTGTCACTGCTGCTAGCCCACGTAGCTAGGCCCCACCACCATGTAGCAGCATTGCACTAGGATTGAGTGCCGGTCCTGACATTTTAAAGGTCCGGGATAAGACTTATAATAAAGGCCCTTGATAATATTAATTATTACACATAATTATAGTATATATATATATATATATATTGTTAATAAATATTTATGTATATTTGAAAACGTTGTTCATATTAAATGCAAAGTAACTAAAATATAACATAACATCTCGTAGAAAAATGGGGCATATATGTGTTCAGATGACTCAAAAGAAGGTTACCTCGAATAATGATCAAATAGATGTAATACGTTGTGGGATTAATCGATCATGTCATGTTAGTTTCGTGTTTGCTATGTAGGGAAAGACAAAAGCGCTGTCGTACCCAATGTCGTGTGTTGGCTACCGAGAGGAGAGGGAACAACCGTCTGTCTGTTTGCGACTGAGAGCCTAGGCAGATAGGCCTGAGACTACGAAGTACTACTACTAGAATATAGAAATCAAGATTAATGGGTTACGTCTAATTCTCCTTGCTTGTTGTTGCCGTGTTGTTGACTTATAATTGGGTCTTTAAAAATTCTGTAGAGCCAACAGACATATATATACAATATACGCTATATGACTATATATATACTGTTATTTAGTAACTAAAGTGAGGCCCTATTAATTTGGAGGCCTGGTCGGGGACACTGCTCGACCCCGCCAGGGCCGGCAGTAGGATTGGATGATCGCAGTGAGAGCCTAATATTTTCAAAACTAAAGAGGTGTTTGGTTTCTAGGGACTAATGTTTAGTCCCTAGATTTTATTCCATTTTAGTTCCAAAATTACCAAATATAGAAACTAAAACTTTATTTTAGTTTTTATATTTAGCAATTTATACACTAAAAAGGAATAAAATAAAAAGACTAAACATTAGTCTCTAGAAACCAAACACCCCTTAATTTGTTGGAGAGCTCTGTTATCCCGATTCATTTGGGCACGCTTCGGCTCCATCAGTTTTGATCTCTGGAGAAAAAATCTGGAGATCTTGGGAGGCTTTGAGATCCATCAGTTTTTCATTTTGCTCGCATTAAAGAGGCGCTGCGGGACAACGGACAGAATTGCGAAAGCGAGGACTGCCCCGTCCGTCACCTGCCCATTATTATGTGACCACAGGCTGAACAGACAATTCAACGTATCCTAGTTTCTTGTGTGTTATCTTTCTCTAGACAGGTCTGGGCTGCAGTCTTGCACAGGCTTGATCTATTGGTTGCAGATGGTGGAGTCGGGCTTGTCAAGAAAGTTCCAAAGGAATTTAAGAAAGGTTTCAATACTTTGATCATTTTGGTTGCCTGGGAGGTTTGGAAACACCGGAATGCCTGTGTGTTCGAAGGGGCAAAACCATGTTTCCAGGCTGTGTCCAATACCAGCAGCATTTGGTGTATGGCTGGAGCTTCCGTGCTACATTCCTTGATCCTGCAGTTGCTCACTCTGGATTCTAATCCGTGAGTCCTGGTCTCTAGAACAGGGTCAAGTATTTTTGTAAATTCGAGTTTGTAAAGTATAACACCTCAGGCTTTAAGGGACAAAGCTGAATGCATCTCATACATGCATCAAAGAAGACAACATATATAATCACAGAGTGTATAGAGATAAATGTCATAGTATAATCAGAGTACTTATTACATAGCGGAAGTCTTACAAAATAGAAGATAAATATAACAGGATCTAAAATCCATCCTTGGCGCCAGAAAAGTCAACTGGAAGACGCCACCTAGATCGAATCGAACTCCTCGATATGTGGCTCCTCTTGAACCACCTATTCTTCTCCTGTGGGGGGTGTGAGACAGCAAGAGTGAGCTCACACATGTTCATCGCTCAACAAGTTGTGATGAATAATGTGGCATGAACTCACCAAAGGTGGGAGTTCATGTGATGTGTAAGGCTCATCAACAGTAGGGGTTAAAGTTGAGCATTGCTTTTAATAAGTTGGTCAAATTTTATTAGCAATTACTAAATGTAAGTAAATACCAAACCATAATAAATAATAGAACAAAATTAATAATAAATCCCATGCAATGCATATGACCAATTGAGTTTAAGTTTCATATTTTAATCATGTGAGGGTCCGAGCCGCTCATGACCATGAGCACGGCTAGTATACCAGTTTTACACTCTGCAGAGGTTGCGCATCTTTACCTACAAGTCGTGTTACTCATGTGCAAGGGGTCATGAATCCCATACACCTCTACCAAGGAAGCGAGGCAGGGTAACACTACGAGGCCTTTACAAAGTTCCACTAGCTTCAGAAAACCCGCTACAGTTTATAGGAAGCTCCAGTGCAGGAATCCCTCGCCTGACCGTCATCGCAGCAAAATCAAACCAAGGACCTCCCTACACTGACCACTCCCTTACTGCCCTTGCCCCTTTCGGGTAAAGTAGTTATCCACTAGCTGTCCTAGTTAATCAGTCAAGGGCGTCCTATTAAACCCTTTGTGGTAGCACTGTTTTCCCGGGTGGTCGCTCCATGTTCCAATTAACATAATGATCTTATCATGAACATAAATAACATAACTAAATAATTGGAACATGGATATAATGAAATATTAATCCCAAAACCATATAAAGCAATAGCATAACTACCCAATTGATTCAGGGATAAACAAGGTAAAAAGATAAACAGTCTAGGGTGACCTATTGGGTCCCATCAAAATTAAACCTATGCATTGATAAATGATAATAAAGAATATTATTGGGTAACAAAAGTGGATCAAGGACACAACTTGCCTGGCACTTGAGATTCCAGTTACCAGGATGATCTTCAGGTGACTCGTGACCGCACTGCTAGTCGTAGCAATACAAACAAACATGGCATAGACAAAATTAACATCACACCAAACATAAGAACAAATTGTGTAATAAATATCTACACGTTGCTACAAGATTGCGGGATCGAGAACTACTAAGATTGGGGTCATGGTCAAGGAGTTATAATTTTACAAAAGATCTGTGCGATTAAAATATTAAACTATATTATAAATTGGTTAGTATAAATCATATGAGAGGTTATTCTACTTTAATCTAAGTCATAAATTGACCATAAATTATATTCTAGTAGATTATAATGATAAGCAGATTAACAAGACTAACCAACATAAGTTAAATAGAAATCTAATTATAAAATAAAGGTTTTTATAACGTAGTAAATATTTATACAAAGCTAACGCAACTGGAACGAGCCAATTTGGAATTAAAATGGAGGAATTATGAATTTCCGAAGTCTACGTGTGTTTGATACAAAATTAATTAGGTGATCCAATTTAACATAAGTTTCATGTCAAAACAATGGTACTAAGTGATATCCAATAATATTAAAAAATTATAGCAATTGGAATGGACTAATTTGGACCTCATATGAATTTTCTATGGATTAAACAAGTTCTAGGATTATTTTTACACTTAAAAATGCATTTCTTAAATAGATTTCCTGAATAATTCCCTGTTTGGATCGCGCACATAAAAACAGATAAATGCAGGGGTCTGGTATAAAAATCCCTAAGACTCAGGGCAACCTAGGGTGGACGGCGGGTTCATTTTCTATAAACTGGAGGTTCTAACTGTAAAGGCGCATGGCCGAAGGGGTATCGGCCACCATGAACCGTCTGATCCGCATTAGACGGTCCTGATTAGATCACCGTAATATCCGAATCGGTACGCAATCGTATCCGTTGGATCTAGATCCACGGTCCGAAGCATGAGCTACACTAGCACCGCCCGATCGACTATTGATGACCCAGATTCAAATAACCAAACGGGCAAATGCATTCTAATCCTAGCCGTTGAATAAGATCCAACGGACCATGTGGCTTCTCCTATGCCACCCCAACCCAGGACATCGCGAACGACGGCGCCACCATTGCCACCCGGTGAGCTCTCGCCGGCGACAAACAAATCTCCCCTCCCTCGCCCTAATCTCTAAACCGATTGACGCGATACATGGACAATGGTATGGCGAACACGACGAACGTATGCGTACCCTGAGTACAGGGAGCGACCATGCTGCCCACGACGAACAGCAGCACGACGCGCTACTGGTAAATTAGCAAGAAATTCCCGCCGGTCCTGGTGACCTCCATCACGACGGCGCTACTACACCGGGGTCGATGGCGAGGATGTCGTCAGGTTTGGCCTCGCCTAGCGTGGCAACGGGGAACCACGGCAGCGTGACCGTGAGTGAGGAGCCGTCGCACACGAGCTGCGTCAGTGAGAGTGCGCGGCAGTGTGGGGCCTCACTACAAGCAGGCAGAGACGGAGGCGCGGGTGCCCATGGCGACCACATCACCGCAGTCAGCGCGCGGCAGAGGCGGATGTGGAGAAGGGCCTGGTGAGCGTCGAGCGCCATGGCAGAGGAGGTGAGGGGCCCCGAGCTGAGGGCATGTACATGCGCGGAGGCTTCCTGTGACACGCCAAGAACACCCGCCGGGCGCGGCGGTGCCGACGACCGCAGAGCGCCCACCCGGTCGCAGGGGTCCACCGCCATGGCTAGGGAACGACGTCGAGTGCCAAGGGAAAAAGGGGGTCCGGCTCGGCGGCTTGCACGAGGAAGAAGAGAAGGCTGGATGGGAGATCGCGACCCTGTGCATTATAGCGCCGCCATAGAGGAGATGAGTGCGGTGGCGATTTCTGCGCCCCGGCCCTTGCGCGATTCTCAGTGGTGTTAGTCCAATCAGATGAAGGGGCATGGCTGGAGTTTATGTAGAGCGCGCAGGGAGGACGATCGAGCCCCAAGTCAAAGCCATTCGCACCATACGCGCCCAGAAATTCGGAGTCCGTTGCGCGGTTAGTTGCCAGGGCTTTCGCCGGTAACGATGAACGCGCGAGTCCACTATTAGACCATGCCGCAGAGAAAGGATGCCAGTGCAGCAGCTAGCGACGACCCAGGCGAGCCAAGCGCTGAGGATAGGCTATGTGCGATCCCGTGGCGTCTGTGCCGCGTAAGCTAGAGAGCACGGACCCAGTCCCAGAGTTTGCGGTCGATCCAACAACCAGGGCGGTGGCGGCTGGGAAAGAAGAACGACGGAAGAAGATGCTGACTTGGTGACCCCACACGTCAGTCACTTAAATGACGAAAAAGAAAGGAAGCGGACGCAGTAGGCTGGCCGTGTTGGCTTAAACGGGCTGGTCATGTGGTCGAAAGCGAATGGGCTGAGGAGAGATTGAGTGGAGGAAAGGGGCCCGAAACTAGAGATTCGGCAGCCCATGGCACAAGAAATTTATTTTCTTTTTATTTCTATTTCCTGTTTTCCTTATGCTTTCAAGTTTCAAATCCTAATTCAAACCATGGTTCTAGTTTTAAATTCAAAATAAATGCTCAATCCAAGATCACAACATGAATACTGAATATAATTTTATTTATTTATTTATATGTTAAATTAGTTGTTTTATACATGCTTCAAGTCATATGGTAGAGAATAATCCATACTATATTCATTTTAGGGTTTCATATTTCAAATTTAAGGCACAATCAATATTTCCAGCATGAATGTGAATTTTGAGTTTATTTATTTATCTCCTTATTTAAATGAATACCTCTAAATATACATTTAGTAAAGGAGATATTTATCTAATCGCAAATCTTTATCAAGAGTTTACTAAAAAATAGTACCTGATGAAAATATTCCATCCTAACAAATCAAAAACTCTTTTTTTATTATTTATTTCTTAAAACTTATGACTAAGCTTATGTTTATATTTTATTTTAACTAACATTGATCTAAAAAAATCCATAGTATAATTATTTATTAGGACACTTTCTTTGGATTTCTTTTACAAATCTCAAAAATCATAATTTTGGGTGTTACAAATCCTACCCCCTTAATAGAAATCTCGTCCTCGAGATTTGTAAGGAAAGGATGTATACTTATATTGTCTCAACACATATGCACAAACAAAATCTCGGCATGATGCATACTTCATTAGCACACATGGGGTCAATTAGACCTTATTATTCCTCCTAACATAGTGTCATACCAAATACTAACTAAAGTAACATTTAGGTCTTACAAATAGTAATAATATATATACATAGATTGGTGGAGCTGCTGGTGGTGGTGAAGGTAGTGGAAGATTGGGAGAGCATAGGTATCCTGCTACTATTTATGTGGGATATAAACTGAACAGGTTGAGGTAAGAAAGATTATGGCAAGGAAAAGACTTTATCCAAAATGTTTTAGTCCTAATTCATCTAGAGATTCGCTTTGACTGTTATACCCTTCCTTGTCGATGTTGATCTTTTCTTCTCCGATCTTGGTCTCATTGATTCGAGGTCAGTGTATATCAGCAGAGTTGGGGCATATGGTCGAAGTAGTTATGGGTGAGATGGACTACATGATGTTGGTCAAAATCTTGTTTGATGTTAGGCGGGGATAAACAGGTTATGCAATCCATCGTGACACTATTGGTTGGGTTAGCTCTTATGCTCATGGTTGAGTTGGTCTAATGTGCTAAGTTATGTTAACACCTAGCCAGTAGGATTCAAGTACCATTAATCTGTCTAAGTAGATCACATTAGTTTAGATCACACTAGATTCCATACTCCCTTTTTTAAGAATATCCTTTAGTTGAGCATATCCAGCTGGCTTTATCTTTATGAAATTCTAATTTTTTTTAAGTGGAACTTCCAATTGGTATATTTTTTATGCACCTAAAATTTTCATGCCATTAATAGGTGTGGCATAGAAAACAAGGATACATCATGTTTTAGCTATTTGTGGGTGTAGAGAAGATTTGAGGCAAAAGAAAAGTTAAGTAAGGGGGACTTTTTATTCCAGGTGGTGGATCTTGATTCATCCAAAGATATTTTTTTACTTGTATCCTTCATTTTCGAGGTTAACCTTCTTCTTGGGCTTGATTTAGTAGAAACAGATCTTTAGATGAGGTAGGGTATAGGTTAGATTGGATATAACTAGATTAGACTGAATAAGATCTACTTATTTTATTTTGGAATAGATCATATTTGTTACACTATTATGAGATAAGCAAAGTGGTGGGGATAAGTATGCTTGTTAGGTCAAGATGAGTCTCTAAGATCATGGTAGAATCTTTTAAGATTAGTTAGATCTATTAGGATAAGATGAAAATCCTTTCGAGATGAGATGAGTTTATTAAGATAAGGGAAGAATTTTTTAAGATCAAAGAGAATCTTTTAAGATAAAATGGATCTATCAAGATAAGAGAGAATCTATTAAGATAAGTTGGATCTATCCATATAGGAGAGTATCTTTTAAAATAAGGGAATCTATATAAATTAGATATACTTTAATGGAGAATAATCTAAGTTGTTTAGTTATCTCATAGATTGTATTTATTTATTTTTATGCCTATACATATATGTAATTGTGGACGTTACTCCACAACTCATCACACTCAATCAAAGATCCAGATCAAACAAATCTCATAAGAACAAACACTCAAGCGTATATATACCTATAAAAATAGTTTTATTTTTGTTCCTAAGAGTAGGTCTCCTATTCCTAAAGGTCACTTTAGGCACATGATTTCAAAGTGTGAAATCCACATTTGTCTTTAGAAGAAAAAGGTAAGAATGGTCAGAGTATAGCGGAAATGGATGAGACAAGATTAAGATAAGTTTAGAAAAGAATCAGAGTAGCAAAGATAAGGTTAATCAGAGTAGAACAGTAGAAGGTGAGACAGGATCAAGATAAGTATAGAAAGAATCAGAGTAAGGTAAGTACATAAGGGTTGTCCAGTTCTATCTAGGTTTCGTCCTACAGTCAACATTCCTCTGATACCACTTCTGTAACACCCCAGGCTTTAAGGGACAAAGCCGGGTGCATCTCATACATGCGCCAAAGAAGACAACATATATAATCACAGAATGTATAGAGATAAATGTCATAATATAATCAGAGTACTTATTACATAGCGGAAGTCTTACAAAATAGAAGATAAATATAACAGGATCTAAAATCCATCCTTGGCGCCAGAAAAGTCAACTAGGAGACGCCACCTAGATCGAATCGAACTCCTCGATATGTGGCTCCTCTTGAACCACCTGTTCTTCTCCTGTGGGGGGTGTGAGACAGCAAGAGTGAGCTCACACATGTTCATCACTCAACAAGTTGTGGAGAATAATGTGGCATGAACTCACCAAAGGTGGGAGTTTGTCACACCCGGTTTTAGAAGGCAAACCGAATGCGAACCATGTACGTGCCAGGATCAGTTATTCACGTACACAGCAGTTACATAACATGGACATCATCACACAGTGCTCAAATAGTATTAAAAGGGGAAATAATAGTCGATTACATCATACGTCTGAGACGTCCATATAGTCCTTACAATAAATCAAAGTGCGGAAAAGAAACGTAGATAACCGCGGCCTTCACAGGCAGTCGACTGGGGGTTGCCGCTAACCCACGCCTAGAACTCGTCGTAGTCTTGGAACTCCTGGAAGTCTCCTTCCATAGCTTCATCTTCGCCTGAGCAGTGGTTGCAATGCTGACAACCTGGGGATGGGGGGGTTTGGTGTGTAGAGCAAGGGTGAGTACACATCAACATACTCAGCAAGTATCCTGTTTGGCTGTAGTGGACTAGCTTTATGTGGGAATAAGTCAAGCAGTTGCTTTTAGTTAGTCAGATTATTATTTACTAATAGAAAGCCAGGTTTTAGCATTAACCCAAATTATTAGCCCGATGTACCCTTTCCAAACGGAAAGAATACCACTTACCAGTACCATAGTCATAATCAAAACCATCGATCTCATAGCCACCTGTACCAAAGTGTCTCTGATCAAGTACCACTAATCACTGGAGCTCCCTTGGCCGCTCATAACCGCGAGCACGGCTGATATATCAGTTTTCAAACACTCTGCAGAGGTTGTGCACTTTACCCACAAGCCGTGATTCCCATTCTGCCCGGAGATCATGACTCTCCATTGATCACTACCAAGGTGACCCAGCAGGGCATCACTATATAGCCTTTACAAAGATTCCCCGGGGCTGTAGCCACCCGTTAGGTTTCCTAAATGCACCGCACTCCTCCCCAAGGGGCGAACCCAAACTTGGCAGAGCGAGCCGCATACACCGAGCCCCATTGACGGCACGACGGCTAAGTGAACTACACCCCGGATCCTCTAATTATTCAGCTAAGGGCACCCCATTCCACCCTCATGGTTGCACTGTTTTCCCGGGCGGTCATCCATAGAACAGGTCCTTACGGAGAGGCACTCGAGAAACCGCTCGAGCCCCCTTGAAGACCACGAGTATAACATCATAATAAGAGAAGGGAAAACAACGTATCATAGATAATCTCATCATGTTCATTGATTAGAGTTTGAGCAATGGCATAAAGCTAAACAATAATAATCCAACCCAAATAGGTAAACAAGGACATGGATAACAAAAGCTAGTCAATCCTTAGGCATAAATGTGTAAAGCGGGAGGTGAATTAAATAATGAATAGGACAGAGATAGGTCAAGGGACACTTGCCTCCACCAACCGACTGCTGCTCAGGGGCTTCTCCTGCGAGTTCCTCGGGCTCTTCAACCGGATCGTTCTCTATGCGAGCGCAAACATACATACATCCACATATTTAATACCAAAGAACAGTACACCATACAATAGAATGCAATAAGTAAACAGACGTTCCACGCGGGTTCGCGAGTACGGTCAAGAGAGAAAGAGGAAAAGACAGTCGAGAAACGATCACGTTACATGATTATAGATTAACTACTCGCTTAATGGAAGGAAATTTAATGTAGACACTATGTTTAGCATAAAGTAAAGTCATGTTTCATGTCTAATTATTATAAGCAGGTGGAGATAAGTAAAAAGATGGTTGCGCGGCGAGACGCGCGACAAAGCTCTCTAAAACAAATTAAGAAGTTAACGACTCGTCGCGCGACCGAGCACGCAACGAGACACTTCGCCTTAGTTACGAGGAGACGTTAAGCGTCGCGCGACGAAGCGCACGACGGCATACGTCGACTAAACTGAGTCCAAAGTGGAACGTCGCGTGAATACACACGCGGTGTTACACCTTAAACAACCTGAAACAAAAAATGGATCGTCGTGCGACGAAGCGCACGACGCAACACAAGATGGAATCCGAATTTAGACAAATCCGTCGCGCGACGAAGCGCGCGACGCAACACGCTAATTAACAAATAATCACCGCGAGCGCGGGCGAGCGGAGATACGGTCGGGCGAGGCCGGGACGGGGGAACGGGCGGCCGAGCCGGGGCCGGGGCGGTTGAACCGGCCAGGGGGGCGGTTGAACCGGCCAGGGGCGGCCGAGCCGGGGGCGGGGGCGGGCGAGCGCCACGCGCAGGGGCCGAGGCAGGGGCGGGCGCCGCCGCGCGCAGGGGCCGGGGAGGGGGGCCCACATGCACCTGTCCTTGTCCCAAAGACTTCAGACGGCTATGCATGTGCACCAGATAACTTAACAGGATCTGTCCGATTGCCCCAAGGACATCGGATAAACCACTTACAACCAAGATCGCGGGATTAAGTAATACAAATCACACACACCAGTATTATTGCAGCGGAAATCTTACTACCAAATTTTACAAGTTACAAAAATTTTACATTAGTTTATCGGAGTGATTACAAAAGTATAAGTTTGAAATATATGCTAGCTCAAGTGACCATCCTCAATAAGAAGTATAGAAGAGTTACTTAGGCTTATAAGATGGCCGAGTCCACCGGCACTTAACACCATCAACAGCAGCACAAAGTTAAAACCTGAAAAACAACAGGGAATAAAACCCTGAGTATGGAATTACTCAGCAAGTCTTACCCGACTAAGGAAAAGACTCTCAAGGGTATGCTGGATAAATAGGAATCAAGGAGAGGCTTTAGCAAGAATCAACTTAGATACTTTTGCAGAAATAGCTTACTAAAGTGAGTCCTTACTTTCAATCTTTTAACGCCATATTAAGTATTAATAGACTCTATTTGCATCTAGTCTAATTTCAACATCTCATCAATACAACATCATTTTTATCCATAGTGTTCACATCCTGACTTTAGGTTGCAGGGAAGTGACCAAGTCTTCATAACCGCGAAGGTACGGCGATCCGAATCGATTATACTCAGCTGAGGATCTCCAATCACACGACATATGTAGCACTTAACCCTTGCATATGTCAACCCGCCACCGGGGTTCTTAAGACCGGATCAGGTTCACGCAAACCGAGAGCACAGATACACCACCGTCCAGCCTCTTGCCACGGAGGGTACACGCTACTCTCGCCACCGCTCCACGCCCATTTCGTGTTATCTTATTCCGGCCTTAGTCTGCCCGAGGCAAGGCTTACCCATGACGAGACATGTGACCAGTTAAAGGGTCCTCGGTCAGCACGCCTACATACGCGTTAATCCTTAACCAACCTGGGTAGAACATCACCGGTTCCTAACCTAAGTCTCAATTTAAGTATTTCCATCCTTAGGATTGTGTCTGTTCCTTAGGATGAAAGAGCATCACAGGGAACTTTGCAGTAAGATCCCACTATTGCTCCAAATGAAAATATTCTTGCAGGTAGAAGCCATCCTCTCCCGGGTTAGACTGAGGACAACCTCTATCCACAAGATCTAAGCAAGGCTAAGCATTTTTGTAAATCATAATTTGATACTTCACAGAAGTATCTATAAAGGTATGGATATCAAGGAAAGCAATGCATCAAAGGGTTCCAAGCAACTCCTATGAACCTAATGCACATTTCACTAGACTTAAAGTGTGCGAAAAGTATTTAAAACACAAGGAAAGGGGTTGCATGCACCGGGGCTTGCCTGAGTAACACTAGGTTAGTGTTGTTAGGTGACGTCCACTTGACGAGTATCTTCAGGCTTGTCCATCAGCATCATCCTGCGGAGTAGCCCGCGCTTGGGGTCGACTTGGCTTGTCTTCCGCATCGCGCGATTGATTAACGTTCCTGAATGAAATGCATTATGCACATGAATGCATATCGACGGAAATATTACAAACCTAAATAATGCTACGCGATAGCGAATTAAAACACCTAGCAGCGAGGCGTCGAACAATTTCATACGGAGACACTAATTCAACTAATTGACCGGAATAGCGAAATAACCCGCTATAACTGAACCTGGCTTGATAATCGCAAGAACTGCGAAGTCGACGAGAGTTTCGTGACTCACGCAATTAATCGAGCACCTAATGAGCATCGCACTAGCACATTAATTTATTCAACGATCGAACTATTCTGAATAATTCATCAGCTTACCGTTTCAATAGCTGACTCGAATCCGCGAGATCGGTAGTGATCTTTCGATCTAGGCAATTTGTCGAGCGCTTGAGAAATATCGCGCTGCTAGCTTCGTCTTCACCCGATTCTTGGGATTTCGTGCTGACGCACGGATTGACGACGACCTTCGATTGCAGTCTTGAGCGAGCTGGTGAGGTGGGGTTGAGCAGGAGATGACGGGTTTGACGACTGGACTATGAATGACACAACGACGAGCTGGGACAGGATCCGAGCTAATAGGCACAATATGGAATAGTGACCAGCACGACAGACGAACTAAGTCATGGCGAGGTCGACGACGAGATAGGGATTTTAAAGCCGAGCGAGCCGAGAGGGCACGCTGGCGAGCAGGAAACAGGACACGCGGCGAGACTCGACGAGAAAACTCGACACACCGTGACGAGGAGAGAACCTCACGCGCGCAATAGAGGAGCTAGACGACGACCGGTTAAAGGGAGCTTGACACGGGCAACAGGAACAAGAAGCAGGCGCCGAGCTGAGGAACAACGGCGAGGTCGCGACCGAGCCGGGCGAGGAACACGCGACCAGCACCAAGGGCGATTCACCTGCGCAGGGGCGAGCTGCGCGCGCGACAGTAGAGCTGGAGCAGGGAACGTAGGAAGTGGAGGCGAGCTGGACTGCTGGCCAGTGACTCACGGCACGGCGAGCACAAGCACAGAGAAAGGGAAAGCGCAGAGCCGAGCTTGGCCGGCAGAAGGACACGCAGCCAAGGAAGCAGGGCAGAGGCCGCGGATGGCGGAACTCCGGCAGGGAAGCCTGCATGCGGCACAAGAGCAGGGAGCGCACAGTAGCCATGACGAGCAAGGAGCTAAGGCCGGGGCGAGCTCCGTGAAAAGCTGAGGGCGAGCAGGACGCACGACAAGAGAGGGCGAGCTGCTCGGCCAACCAGGAGGAGCAGAGGTGAGGGCGGCCGGCACAGAAAAGCACCAGGGAGAGGAACACCACGATGGAGAGGAGGGAGATGAAGGAGATGGGCGAGCAGCAGCAGGGACCGAGCCTGGCAAGGTCGCGGCTGACAAGCGCCATGGCACCAGACTTGGGGAAGAGCCGCGGTGAGCAGAGAGAGATGGAGGGAGAGAGAGAAGCCAGAGAGGAGCGGTCGAGCAGGAGCCTCGGCACTCAGCGCGCGGCAGACAGAGCAGAGCAGGGACGCAGGGGGAGGAAGAAGAACGGCTGAACCAGAGAAACCTTGCGCACGCGGCGAGCCGGAGACCAAGCGACGGAGCAGTGCAGAGCACCGGGCGGGACAGAAAGGAGCGACCGGCGGCCATGGATAAGAGAGAGAGGCAAAGAGAAAGCAGGGACTGGGGGTGCGCCATGGGCGTTCGCGGCCGGCGAATTTCAGCGACGAGCAGAGGAAGGAGACGACTGTGGGGAGGACACCGAGGAAAGCAGGGGCAGACGACGCCGGAGATCCGGCCGGTGAGCAGGATTTTTAATCGCCCAGAGCGGCGGCTGGGAAAGAATCAGGCGAGGGTGGCTGCAGGATAAGGTTGTGCGCTGGAGAACATATCCAGGTGCTAATCGGCGCAGCGTGGAAGAATATCAGGGGAAACCGGCTGCTGGAAAAATCAGAGCAGAGGGAAGGAGATAGGGACGCTCTGAACTTCTGAAGAACGAAAAAAAAATAGGATAAGGCCTCCACGGCGATAAAGTCGGACTCCAGGAAGAATCTGTGTACCATGGTTCCAAAAATTAAGATTTTGAAGAGCCAAACTAGATCAGACTACAGTATTCGGACAATAATTAAGACAACACTGGTTAAGTCAAAATCGGATAAAAATTCATCCGTTATGTAAACATAGTTGAGTTGATTACCCTACAGTGTGGGATGGAGGATAAATTGGATCATAAACTTGTGCAAGATTTCTCGCGATTCGAATTATTTTGCCCCGCACATTTTAGGCGTTGAGCTCAAATTAACTTATTCGGGATAAAAATCGTCCAAGTGGTTCGGGCTTCCGAATTCGTATTCGCGCGAGCGATGAATTTGAAATAATCACCGGACGCACCAATTTTCGGAACAACTACGTTCTGAATATCACGAAAATTTTGGAAGAGCCCGAATAAATAGAAGTAAAAATGATGTCGCACTCGCGACAAACGGAACAGATGCGATATTAAAATCGTGATAGGCGAAAATAATTAAAATTTAGCATCTGTTTTATCCGTTGATATTACGTGCTTAAATCCGAACTCGTTGTCGAGCGGAATATAAACACCAGGGGTATTACAGCCCTCCCCCCTTAAAAGAATCTCGTCCCGAGATTCGGAACGAAAGACTTCTAAGAGTAGAGAAGCATGTAACCCATGTCCATATCAGCGATAATCGTGAGACATTACCAACAAGTGGTCACGATAAATTCATAGCACAGGGGACGGGTGTGGATGTCGAATATTGTCGCGGTTAACATATGGCTAACCCGAGAATTCAAGTCGACAAAAGACGATAAAGATTCGAGAAAATATCAATGAAGAGATCTATTGATGTTGACTTCACGATCAACCCATTTCATCAAATACTAACCATGGCTCGACTTAATCACACATGTTGGAAAAGCATGCATGAGGGGGTCGAGGCGTGACTAGAGTGATGACTAGGTGGTTACTGGCTGACTTGGTCTCGATTCTTATAAACACTTCCTTAGGGTGGGTTAAATCAAAGTGAGTTTAGATAACTCGACAAAACGATCTCTAAACCCAACCTTTGTTCACAAAGTAATTACAAGTTAGTAAAAACCAACTTGTTGAACTACTTTTGACATTGGGTAAGTCCTCTTAGTACCCATCGGCAAGCCAAGGGTTTAGAGTTCACATTTGCTAGCGGGAGATCATGCATTTGGGTAGAAATCCATTTGGTCAGGTTGTTCATCCATTTCTTCATGCAAGATGAACTGACTTGGTTTGGGAATGCATGGATTAAATAAGGGAGCGAATGAACAAACTCCTGCATTCCAGCAGCAGGGGAAAATCAATCTCCATTTTGAGAGCTAATCAACTATCTCCCAACACTAAAAAGCTTCAAGGCTTCACCTTTACACAAGGGACGTAAAGGGAACTTGTATGAGTAGTCACTACCAAGATCAAAAGAAAAGAGACCACATAAAAAAAATGGTATGTCCTTTTTATCCAACAGGAATGATAGATGTTGCTTGATCACTTCGACAAACAACACCGAAATCGTTTCAAGGGAGGAGTCCACGGAAGATCACACATCAGTGTAGTTCCACAATGGATCATGACTAGAGACCTCGATACCAGCATGCGCCAAGCAGCATAACCTTGCGTGTACATTCACAAGGGGCTCTCAGTTTCGCTGCGGCACCATAAGTCGTTAATCGTGACACCATTACCGAACTGGCACCAATAATGAATCTCACATGGTAAGAACAATTTGTGACAAGATAACACATTGATATAGTCTCATAATGGATTATAACTACTAACCGTGATACCAGCGCGCGCCGAGTAGCGCAACCATGTGTATGCATCCACAGGAGGCCCTCGGTTTCGTCGCGGCACCATCAGTTTTAGTCACAACACCATTATCAGATGTAACCAATAAGAAATCTCGCGCGACACCAATGGATTAGGCAAGGGTGACAATATACAAAAGATACTCCACCTGTAAGAATGGTTACAAGTAGAGAGCCAAATAGATTATGGCCCAAGGAAATGAACAAGGCATGGCCATAACCTAAATTTGTTGGTGAGCGAGTACGATGGGAGACTGTTAATTCAGCCCCAAACATATTCCTATGCCCATCATAGGGATTACAAGGTCAAGGATTAGTATCTGACTAGATGCGGAGTAAAAATAATCATGAGATTAAGTTGGTATGCCTTCGATAGAAATGAGGAAATCAAAGGCATCAAACTCAAGAAAATGATGAGACATGTCTTTCCTAGGTTGGGTCGATAAAGCAATGATGTGATTATCAAGAACAGGCAAGCTGGAATTAGGGATATCAGTTTGCGCCAATCGAATAAGGGCATGGTCTAAGATGAAAATATGAGTCGAGATTCTTATTTTAAGCTTAAGTACCCTTTTTGTCCAACGAAGAAATTATCTAAGCATTTATTTGTATAAGTTTGGGTCAAGGAGGGGTAACGGAAAAATCAACTTTGGTCATGGTTCACCAACTAAGAACATGGCCTAGATTTGGGTTTAGGCAAACAAGTCACTAACCTTCTATCGACACATTAAGCACAAGAGCACACACCATATAAGACCTTAATAGGTTACCTAAAGAATGGAGGACACCTATTTCATCGAAGTTCATAATTCAGCATTACACCACATTATCTACAATCAATGGTTACTGGAATAAAGATGAGAGAAGCATTTTGGGTGTATAGGTGACAAACATAATGCAACAATCAGGATGCATGCTCGTCCTATTCGTCCTCACTGATTTTGCCAACATAATGTGGCAATAACGTTATATATCGGTGGCATTCTTACGACTCTCACGATATTTTGCTAGTCGTCAACTACACATACGTTTTCGAGGTTAGTGTACCTGCAGAAAATTCCATCATAGCCCAGTTCCCAATGATGCAAGTCACACATGACAGTGTATCACAGTTTATACTAAATATATTGCTATATGGAGGCCAGCTCATCATTAAGCGCCGAGCCATGCATAGGCGCCGTTGCCACACTTTAACCATAGGGCAACTCATTATGGTAACTCACCTTCTTACCTGAGCGTAGGTGCATCGTTACAAGTACATTACACTTCTCAGTATTCCCATGTTTGTATACCCATACACATCCATGGGGTACTGAATTCCCAGAAAAGTAAATACTCCACATCGCAGCCTTCATATATACATATGTGGAACATGTATATAATCAAGCGCAACAATTAAGCACTCCCCTAGACCGACGTTTGTTCGGTCATGCTCTCACATCTCACCTTACCTGAGTGTCGATCCATTCAGAACTGAATGGCCCCAAAAATAACAATACACATGTATGCAATACCCACCCAGTTGTGGGTTAGTGGTTTCTAAATAAGCCACCTTATAGTCCTTAATTTAGGGCTTAACAGAGGATGTCGCTAGCATTATAGTCTTTGAAAACTATTTTTTAAAGTCAATCAATGTTTTTAGTTGAAAATAAGTTTTTCGAAACCAAAACTTTTGTTTTGAAAATACGCATGTGAACGTATATACTTAATCCTGCTCCGATACCAGCTGTGGCAGAACCTCCAAGTTATTGGGCCCACATGCACCTGTCCTTGTCCCAAAGACTTCAGACGGCTATGCATGTGCACCAGATAACTTAACAGGATCTGTCCGATTGCCCCAAGGACATCGGATAAACCACTTACAACCAAGATCGCGGGATTAAGTAATACAAATCACACACACCAGTATTATTGCAGCGGAAATCTTACTACCAAATTTTACAAGTTACAAAAATTTTACATTAGTTTATCGGAGTGATTACAAAAGTATAAGTTTGAAATATATGCTAGCTCAAGTGACCATCCTCAATAAGAAGTATAGAAGAGTTACTTAGGCTTATAAGATGGCCGAGCCCACCGGCACTTAACACCATCAACAGCAGCACAAAGTTAAAACCTGAAAAACAACAGGGAATAAAACCCTGAGTATGGAATTACTCAGCAAGTCTTACCCGATTAAGGAAAAGACTCTCAAGGGTATGCTGGATAAATAGGAATCAAGGAGAGGCTTTAGCAAGAATCAACTTAGATACTTTTGCAGAAATAGCTTACTAAAGTGAGTCCTTACTTTCAATCTTTTAACGCCATATTAAGTATTAATAGACTCTATTTGCATCTAGTCTAATTTCAACATCTCATCAATACAACATCATTTTTATCCATAGTGTTCACATCCTGACTTTAGGTTGCAGGGAAGTGACCAAGTCTTCATAACCGCGAAGGTACGGCGATCCGAATCGATTATACTCAGCTGAGGATCTCCAATCACACGACATATGTAGCACTTAACCCTTGCATATGTCAACCCGCCACCGGGGTTCTTAAGACCGGATCAGGTTTACGCAAACCGAGAGCACAGATACACCACCGTCCAGCCTCTTGCCACGGAGGGTACACGCTACTCTCGCCACCGCTCCACGCCCATTTCGTGTTATCTTATTCCGGCCTTAGTCTGCCCGAGGCAAGGCTTACCCATGACGAGGCATGTGACCAGTTAAAGGGTCCTCGGTCAGCACGCCTACATACGCGTTAATCCTTAACCAACCTGGGTAGAACATCACCGGTTCCTAACCCAAGTCTCAATTTAAGTATTTCCATCCTTAGGATTGTGTCTGTTCCTTAGGATGAAAGAGCATCACAGGGAACTTTGCAGTAAGATCCCACTATTGCTCCAAATGAAAATATTCTTGCAGGTAGAAGCCATCCTCTCCCGGGTTAGACTGAGGACAACCTCTATCCACAAGATCTAAGCAAGGCTAAGCATTTTTGTAAATCATAATTTGATACTTCACAGAAGTATCTATAAAGGTATGGATATCAAGGAAAGCAATGCATCAAAGGGTTCCAAGCAACTCCTATGAACCTAATGCACATTTCACTAGACTTAAAGTGTGCGAAAAGTATTTAAAACACAAGGAAAGGGGTTGCATGCACCGGGGCTTGCCTGAGTAACACTAGGTTAGTGTTGTTAGGTGACGTCCACTTGACGAGCATCTTCAGGCTTGTCCATCAGCATCATCCTGCGGAGTAGCCCGCGCTTGGGGTCGACTTGGCTTGTCTTCCGCATCGCGCGATTGATTAACGTTTCTGAATGAAATGCATTATGCACATGAATGCATATCGACGGAAATATTACAAACCTAAATAATGCTACGCGATAGCGAATTAAAACACCTAGCAGCGAGGCGTCGAACAATTTCATACGGAGACACTAATTCAACTAATTGACCGGAATAGCGAAATAACCCGCTATAACTGAACCTGGCTTGATAATCGCAAGAACTGCGAAGTCGACGAGAGTTTCGTGACTCACGCAATTAATCGAGCACCTAATGAGCATCGCACTAGCACATTAATTTATTCAACGATCGAACTATTCTGAATAATTCATCAGCTTACCGTTTCAATAGCTGACTCGAATCCGCGAGATCGGTAGTGATCTTTCGATCTAGGCAATTTGTCGAGCGCTTGAGAAATATCACGCTGCTAGCTTCGTCTTCACCCGATTCTTGGGATTTCGTGCTGACGCACGGATTGACGACGACCTTCGATTGCAGTCTTGAGCGAGCTGGTGAGGTGGGGTTGAGCAGGAGATGACGGGTTTGACGACTGGACTATGAATGACACAACGACGAGCTGGGACAGGATCCGAGCTAATAGGCACAATATGGAATAGTGACCAGCACGACAGACGAACTAAGTCATGGCGAGGTCGACGACGAGATAGGGATTTTAAAGCCGAGCGAGCCGAGAGGGCACGCTGGCGAGCAGGAAACAGGACACGCGGCGAGACTCGACGAGAAAACTCGACACACCGTGACGAGGAGAGAACCTCACGCGCGCAATAGAGGAGCTAGACGACGACCGGTTAAAGGGAGCTTGACACGGGCAACAGGAACAAGAAGCAGGCGCCGAGCTGAGGAACAACGGCGAGGTCGCGACCGAGCCGGGCGAGGAACACGCGACCAGCACCAAGGGCGATTCACCTGCGCAGGGGCGAGCTGCGCGCGCGACAGTAGAGCTGGAGCAGGGAACGTAGGAAGTGGAGGCGAGCTGGACTGCTGGCCAGTGACTCACGGCACGGCGAGCACAAGCACAGAGAAAGGGAAAGCGCAGAGCCGAGCTTGGCCGGCAGAAGGACACGCAGCCAAGGAAGCAGGGCAGAGGCCGCGGATGGCGGAACTCCGGCAGGGAAGCCTGCATGCGGCACAAGAGCAGGGAGCGCACAGTAGCCATGACGAGCAAGGAGCTAAGGCCGGGGCGAGCTCCGTGAAAAGCTGAGGGCGAGCAGGACGCACGACAAGAGAGGGCGAGCTGCTCGGCCAACCAGGAGGAGCAGAGGTGAGGGCGGCCGGCACAGAAAAGCACCAGGGAGAGGAACACCACGATGGAGAGGAGGGAGATGAAGGAGATGGGCGAGCAGCAGCAGGGACCGAGCCTGGCAAGGTCGCGGCTGACAAGCGCCATGGCACCAGACTTGGGGAAGAGCCGCGGTGAGCAGAGAGAGATGGAGGGAGAGAGAGAAGCCAGAGAGGAGCGGTCGAGCAGGAGCCTCGGCACTCAGCGCGCGGCAGACAGAGCAGAGCAGGGACGCAGGGGGAGGAAGAAGAACGGCTGAACCAGAGAAACCTTGCGCACGCGGCGAGCCGGAGACCAAGCGACGGAGCAGTGCAGAGCACCGGGCGGGACAGAAAGGAGCGACCGGCGGCCATGGATAAGAGAGAGAGGCAAAGAGAAAGCAGGGACTGGGGGTGCGCCATGGGCGTTCGCGGCCGGCGAATTTCAGCGACGAGCAGAGGAAGGAGACGACTGTGGGGAGGACACCGAGGAAAGCAGGGGCAGACGACGCCGGAGATCCGGCCGGTGAGCAGGATTTTTAATCGCCCAGAGCGGCGGCTGGGAAAGAATCAGGCGAGGGTGGCTGCAGGATAAGGTTGTGCGCTGGAGAACATATCCAGGTGCTAATCGGCGCAGCGTGGAAGAATATCAGGGGAAACCGGCTGCTGGAAAAATCAGAGCAGAGGGAAGGAGATAGGGACGCTCTGAACTTCTGAAGAACGAAAAAAAAATAGGATAAGGCCTCCACGGCGATAAAGTCGGACTCCAGGAAGAATCTGTGTACCATGGTTCCAAAAATTAAGATTTTGAAGAGCCAAACTAGATCAGGCTACAGTATTCGGACAATAATTAAGACAACACTGGTTAAGTCAAAATCTGATAAAAATTCATCCGTTATGTAAACATAGTTGAGTTGATTACCCTACAGTGTGGGATGGAGGATAAATTGGATCATAAACTTGCGCAAGATTTCGCGCGATTCGAATTATTTTGCCCCGCACATTTTAGGCGTTGAGCTCAAATTAACTTATTCGGGATAAAAATCGTCCAAGTGGTTCGGGCTTCCGAATTCGTATTCGCGCGAGCGATGAATTTGAAATAATCACCGGACGCACCAATTTTCGGAACAACTACGTTCTGAATATCACGAAAATTTTGGAAGAGCCCGAATAAATAGAAGTAAAAATGATGTCGCACTCGCGACAAACGGAACAGATGCGATATTAAAATCGTGATAGGCGAAAATAATTAAAATTTAGCATCTGTTTTATCCGTTGATATTACGTGCTTAAATCCGAACTCGTTGTCGAGCGGAATATAAACACCAGGGGTGTTACACTCGGGGTCCAAAATCCGGTGATCGCCGTCTCCAAACCCTAGGGCACCACGGGGAGAGAGAGGTGGAAGAGGGAGAGGAGAGGTTGTTGCGTGGGAGATCCAAATGAGAGAGAGAGAGGGAGGGGCGCATGGGGGGGTTGGCGCCAGGGGCGCGCAGGCCGGGGCAGGCCGGGCCGGCTGGGTTGGGCTGGACTGGGCTAGGCCGGGCTAGGCCACTTCGCGGATCGAAAACCCACGATGTGCACGGACCACTAAACGGAATTAAATCGCGAATCGAAATCCGGAACGGAACGAGACAAACACTCAACATCAGACAAAGAAAAGTGCTTCGGCATGATGCAACACCCATGACACTTAGGTTTTGGTTTATACATGACACGGCATTTGTCGCTATACTGGTTTGAAATTGGGAAGAAGGAGCAAACGGGGAAAGAGAAAAGAGAGTAACGCCCGAATTTGGTGAGAGAAAAGAAGAAAAAATTCTACCCCCAAATTCAGGGCGTTACAAACCTACCCCCCTTAAAAGAATCTCGCCCTCGAGATTCAGGGTTGGCTAGCAAAGAGCTCAGGGTATTTAGCCATTAGATCATCTTCACGCTCCCAGGTTGCTTCTTCTTCAGAGTGATGATTCCATTTGACCTTGCACATTCTGATGGTCTTCCTTCGGGTGACTCGGTCTGCAACCTCAAGGATTTGCACTGGCTTCTCAACATAGGTCAAGTCCTCCTGGACTTCAAGACCTTCCACTGGCAACTGCTCTTCTGGCACACGCAAGCACTTCTTCAACTGAGACACATGAAAGACATCGTGCACAGCAGACAAATTCTCGGGCAAACTGAGCTGATAGGCCACTTCTCTACGTCTTGCAAGGATCTGATACGGACCAATGTAGCGGGGTGCTAGCTTGCCTTTCACTCCGAATCTTCTGACTCCTCTGATCGGTGACACCTTCAGATAGACAAAGTCTCCGACTTCGAAACTCAGCTCTCTTCTTCTTGTGTCTGCATAGCTTCGCTGTCTTGACTGCGCTATCTTCAGATTCTCTCGGACCATCTTGATGTTCTCTTTGGCTTCAAGCAAAATGTCTGGCCCAAACACTTGCTTTTCTCCAGGCTGATCCCATTGCAACGGAGTTCTACAACTCCTTCCATAAAGCGCCTGAAATGGTGACATCTTCAAACTGGCCTGGTAACTGTTGTTATAGGAAAACTCTGCATAAGGCAATCTCTTATCCCATCCGGACTGGTCTTGCAACGCACAGGCTCTCAACATGTTTTCAAGAATTTGATTGGTCCTTTCGGTCTGACCATCCGTCTGCGGGTGATAAGCTGAACTGAAATTCAGATGCGTGCCCAAAGCTTCGTGCAACTGCTGCCAGAAATGAGAGGTGAACTGTGTTCCTCTGTCTGACACTATCTTCTTTGGCACACCATGAAGACAAACGATCCGAGACATATACAATTCTGCCAATACTGCACTGTTGTAGTTGGTCTTGACAGGTATGAAGTGGGCTGACTTGGTCAAGCGGTCCACTACTACCCAGATGGAATCGTAGCCGGCTCGAGTGCGAGGCAATCCGACTATGAAATCCATACCAATTTCATCCCATTTCCACTGAGGGATCTGCAACGGTTGCAACAATCCAGCAGGTCTCTGGTGCTCTGCCTTAATTCTTCGGCAACTATCGCACATAGCCACATGCTCTGCGATTTCCCTCTTCATTCCGTACCACCAGAATTTCTTCTTCAGATCCTGATACATCTTCTCACTGCCAGGGTGAATTGAATAAGCTGTCTCATGAGCTTCCTTGAGAATCAACTCCCGAATGGACTGGACATTGGGAACACATAAGCGGCCTTTGAACCATATCACGCCTTCTACATCTTCTCGAAAATCTTTGCCTCTGCCATCTAGAATCAGTCGCCGGATCTCACTGATTTTCTCATCATTCTTCTGCGCTTCTTTGATTTCGCGCTCTAAGGTAGGTTCCAACTCGACTGTGACTCCTCGCGAATTATTCAGAAATCCGAGACTCAACCTGTCAAACTCCTTGGCCAACTCATAAGGCATCGGACGAGCGATCATCAGATTGACTTGACTCTTTCTGCTCAAAGCATCTGCCACTACGTTTGCTTTGCCTGGATGGTAATGAATTTCCAACTCATAGTCTTTAATCAACTCTAACCATCTTCGTTGCCTCATGTTCAACTCTGACTGAGTGAATATGTACTTCAGACTCTTGTGGTCTGTGTAAACATCGCATTTCTGTCCATACAGATAGTGCCTCCATGTCTTCAGTGCGTGAACCACTGCTGCCAACTCTAGATCATGGATTGGGTAGTTCTTCTCATGAACCTTCAACTGTCGGGACGAGTAAGCCACAACTCTTCCCTCTTGCATCAACACACATCCCAAACCTGTGTAACAAGCATCGCAATACACCGAGAAGGGCTTGTGCACATCAGGCAAGACTAGGACAGGCGCTGTAGTCAACTTCTCTTTCAGCGCTTCAAAGGCCTCTTGGCATTTCTGGGTCCACTTGAACTCAACTTTGTTGCCTAGCAATGCTGTCATAGGTTTCGCAATCTTTGAAAACCCTTCAATGAATCGCCGATAATATCCGGCCATTCCAATGAAGCTCTTGATTCCTCTAGCATCTGTTGGCGCTTTCCAGTTCAAAATGTCTGCCACTTTCTTCGGATCCATAGCCAATCCTTCTTTGTTGATTATGTGACCCAAGAACAGGACTTTACTGATCCAGAACTCACACTTGCTCAACTTTGCATACAGCTGGTGCTCTCGCAATCTCTGCAATACCATCTTCAAATGATCTGCGTGCTCTTCTTCACTTTGAGAATAAATCAGAATGTCATCAATGAATACCACCACAAACTTATCAAGGTAATCCATGAATACACTGTTCATCAAGTTCATGAAGAACGCTGGCGCATTGGTCAAACCAAAAGACATCACTGTGAACTCATACAACCCATACTTGGTAATGAATGCCGTCTTCGGAATGTCCGAAGGTTGGATCCTGAGCTGATGATAACCTGACCTCAGATCAATCTTGGAGAACACACTGGCTCCTCTCAACTGGTCGAACAGATCTTCTATTCTGGGCAAGGGATACTTGTTCTTGATCGTGACCTCATTCAAAGCTCGATAATCGATACACATCCTTTTGGTGCCATCTTTCTTCTCCACAAATAGGACAGGGGCGGCCCAAGGTGAGGTGCTTGGCCGGATGTAACCTTTCTCTGACAGCTCATCAATTTTCTTCTTAAGCTCAACCAACTCTGGTCCAGATATTCTGTAAGCTCTCTTAAAGATAGGGGCGGTTCCAGGAAGAAGCTCTATGGCAAACTCAACTTTCCGCTCTGGTGGCATACCCGGTAAGTCCTTTGGAAACACATCTGGGAACTCGGACACAACCCTGATACTCTCAATTGGGTCTGCTTCACTGCTATCAACAGCTATCTGATAACAACTTCCTTTCTTTGGCTCAGGCGGGACTAACTCGGTCACCACTTCCTCTCCTAGTGGGGACACCAACTTGATGGTCCTTTTATCACAACTGATAACTGCCTGATACTTATCTAGCCAATTCATCCCTAGGATGACATCTATTCCCTGAGTACCCATTACTATAAGGTTGGCGGGAAACGCTATCCCCCTTATTTCCACACTTATATTCAAACAAATGCTATCGGCTCGAATTCTACCACCGGCTGAGTCAATTTGAATGGGGGTTGACATAGTAGTAATTGGAAGATTATGTGCTTCTACCCATGATGCAGTAATGAAAGAATGTGTTGCTCCAGTATCAAATAACACTTCTGCAATATGGGAGTCGACTGGGAACATACCTACTATCATGTCGGGGGTCTCCTGAACTGCTTCAGCCTCCAAGTGGTTCAACCTTCCATGATTATAGCGCGACTGAGAGCGATTGCCTGCTCCAGGCGGAGGCACATTCTGCTTTGCTGGGGCATTGGGGCCTGACTGCTGCTGGGCTGCCTTCTTCGGACATTGCATCACCCAGTGGCCTTGCTCTCCATAGTGGAAACATGCTCTGTTTCCAACCTGAGCTGGTGCTGCCTGACTGTTCTGCTGGTTTGCTGGGGCAGGAAGACGAGGTGCTTGCTGATTCTGCCTCTGAAACTAACCTCCTGACTGATTGCTCTGATGGTTCTGGTACTGGTGCTGAGGATACTGCCTTTGGAACTGCTGATGCTGCTGAGGTGGACGCTGGTTCTGCCTGAACTGCTGAGGTTGATTGCCTGAGAAACGAGGACGATTGCTGCTTCCAGGCTGGGGTCCACTGATCTTGCGCTTACGATCTTCCATCTCCTTACGCTTCCTCTCTGTCATGATTGCTCTGTCAATCAGGTGCTGGAATGTCGGGAAGGTGTGATTCATCAGTTGGTACTGCAGAGGGTCAACCAAGCCTCTCAGGAAACGGTACTGTCGCTTGGCATCAGTGTTGACATCTTCAGGAGCATAGCGAGACAATTGCAGAAACCTATCCCGGTACTCACTGACAGACAATGGCCCTTGCTTGAGGGCCAGGAACTCCTCCTTCTTCACAGTCATCAGACCTGCGGGAACATGGTACTGACGAAAGCTACCTCTGAACTCTTCCCAGGTGATGGCGTCAGGGTGGGCATGAGTGGCGAGGTAAGACTCCCACCATGATTGGGCTGCTCCTCTCAACAGACGGGGACCATACAGGACTTTCTCCCTGTCATCGCACTGAGCGGTATGCAACTCCCGCTCCACAGTGCGCAGCCAGTCTTCAGCATCCATGGGGTCAGAAGAGTGAGCGAACGTTGGTGGATGACCTCTCATGAATTCAGCACGCTTGTCTCTGGGCATCTGAGGCATCTGAGGCTGAGGTGGGGCCTGCTGCTGCTGCTGAATGGCAGCCAAAGTCTGACCGATGGCTTGAACTGCCTGAGTCTGCATCAGAAACATCTGCTCGATGGACATCGGGGGCGGGGGCGGCAGGTGCTGCTGCTGGGGCACCTCATCCTGTTGAGCGGCTCGCTCCTGCTGAGCACGCCTTCCTCCTCTGCGCCTGTTCTCTGACATCTGCAGAATGCAACCACACATCAGAACTGATCTGGCAAATCTTGCAGCATAAGAAAAGAGTATAGAGTTCTTCAACAGCACTGAACAGATGAGCATCTTCACTGATCCCCAACACAGACCACACAGCTTCTCAGATAAAGAGGAAAGTGGAATAAAAGGTTTCCCAACTATATAACTAACTCCATTAACATAATAGGTAAACCAAAATGCAGGGAATACCCACACTCTAGTGACAGTCATTACAAAGATCCAAATCAAACATAGTTCATCATGACAAACATAAATGCACAGGATATAGCAAACTACCCTGTCTAACTAAGACTAACTAAGACCGAGACTAACGCTAAGACTGAAGCTTCTATGTATATATTTCGTATTAATTACAAGATCCAACTCTAACGAACTATGGTTCTAGAGTTATCTTGGTCTTGCAGTCGGGATTGCCATAAGACTGGTGTCCACGCTGAGGTGAGCGGTACGGGTGCTGAGTCCTGACGGGAGCGGGGGAACCACCATCCAGGTGACGACGTTCCGCGCGCTCAGCCCGCAGCAGGGCGATCTCAGCACGAGCCCTACTCAGCTCGTCTAATGCATGGTCCAGCTCCGTGTTTAGCACGGCGGCTAGGTTGACTGTGCTGCTCAACCTAGGATTGCCCTCACCGACAGGTGAGACAATCACGCCTCCTGTGCTGCCAGATGGGCGGCGGGGGTAATACTTCAGGTCAAGACCGTCAGCTGCCCCACCGAAAACCGAGCAGTAGTGCGAAAGCGCACGCCGTGCAGCATCTTGCATGGCTGCCTCAGCTGAGTCCCACTCAGAGATAGAATAGTGCTCTGAGCAGGCCTCCGCACCCTGGAGACTGTTCTCCGGGCAGCGCACCAAGCAGGTTGCCTCCCAGCGGTCCGGGTAGACCCGGCGACTATGCTGGTAGACCACACAGCGATACTCGACGGACCAAGTATGCCGGTTAAATGCCCGACGTAGCAGGGTGTCGAGCGCATCGTGGAAGTGACACCCGCGAGCAGCGTCACGAGTGATGGGTCGAGCAACCCATCCTTCCGGCTCAGGGTTAGCAGAGAAGTCGGTGTCGTGGCTCGAGCTGTCGTCGCCACCTCCGTCGTCTGGGTCTCCTCCAGCAGCTACTCCAGAAGCTGGGGCGCCCAGTGGTGGTGCAGGGGGCGCCTCCAGAGGAAGCACAGGGGATCAGCTCCTCACAGACTCTATCTCCTGGTGGAGCGAGAAAGAAGAGCCTTGCTGCTCCTGTCGTCGACGTTCCTGCTCCTCATGCAGGCGGTGGTGCAGTCTCTCCAAGTGGCTGGACTGTCCGGCCACGGGACGACGAAGCGGACGCTCAGCAAGGCGGGAGGGTAAGAAGGGGATGACAGACTTTCGTGCAGTGTGTCTAAGTCGAGCCATCTACAAAAGACAGCGCAAGCAAAAGGGGTGAGAACAGAATTAATATGACCAGCAAATAATGAATCATAAGTAAATGAAGGATTAGAATAAAACACAATTTTCAGCAAGGTATATTATATAGTAGAACATAGGTTTGGCCGGTATGACCAACTTTTGAAGGGATATCAAAGTCAAGGCAGAGATAGAGGTCTATAGTCCTTAGAACGACCATTCTATTCTAGGTTAGCGGTCCTACAGTCAGCCTGGCTTTGATACCACTTATGTCACACCCGGTTTTAGAAGGCAAACCGAATGCGAACCATGTACGTGCCAGGATCAGTTATTCACGTACACAGCAGTTACATAACATTGACATCATCACACAGTGCTCAAATAGTATTAAAAGGGGAAATAATAGTCGATTACATCATACGTCTGAGACGTCCATATAGTCCTTACAATAAATCAAAGTGCGGAAAAGAAACGTAGATAACCGCGGCCTTCACAGGCAGCCGACTGGGGGTTGCCGCTAACCCACGCCTAGAACTCGTCGTAGTCTTGGAACTCCTGGAAGTCTCCTTCCACAGCTTCATCTTCGCCTGAGCAGTGGTTGCAATGCTGACAACCTGGGGATGGGGGGGGGGGGTTTGGTGTGTAGAGCAAGGGTGAGTACACATCAACATACTCAGCAAGTATCCTGTTTGGCTGTAGTGGACTAGCTTTATGTGGGGATAAGTCATGCAGTTGCTTTTAGTTGGTCAGATTATTATTTACTAATAGAAAGCCAGGTTTTAGCATTAACCCAAATTATTAGCCCGATGTACCCTTTCCAAACGGAAAGAATACCACTTACCAGTACCATAGTCATAATCAAAACCATCGATCTCATAGCCACCTGTACCAAAGTGTCTCTGATCAAGTACCACTAATCACTGGAGCTCCCTTGGCCGCTCATAACCGCGAGCACGACTGATATATCAGTTTTCAAACACTCTGCAGAGGTTGTGCACTTTACCCACAAGCCGTGATTCCCATTCTGCCCGGAGATCATGACTCTCCATTGATCACTACCAAGGTGACCCAGCAGGGCATCACTATGTAGCCTTTACAAAGATTCCCCGGGGCTGTAGCCACCCGTTAGGTTTCCTAAATGCACCGCACTCCTCCCCAAGGGGCGAACCCAAACTTGGCAGAGCGAGCCGCATACACCGAGCCCCATTGACGGCACGACGGCTAAGTGAACTACACCCCGGATCCTCTAATTATTCAGCTAAGGGCACCCCATTCCACCCTCATGGTTGCACTGTTTTCCCGGGCGGTCATCCATAGAACAGGTCCTTACGGAGAGGCACTCGAGAAACCGCTCGAGCCCCCTTGAAGACCACAAGTATAACATCATAATAAGAGAAGGGAAAACAGCGTATCATAGATAATCTCATCGTGTTCATTGATTAGAGTTTGAGCAATGGCATAAAGCTAAACAATAATAATCCAACCCAAATAGGTAAACAAGGACATGGATAACAAAAGCTAGTCAATCCTTAGGCATAAATGTGTAAAGCGGGAGGTGAATTAAATAATGAATAGGACAGAGATAGGTCAAGGGACACTTGCCTCCACCAACCGACTGCTGCTCAGGGGCTTCTCCTGCGAGTTCCTCGGGCTCTTCAACCGGATCGTTCTCTATGCGAGCGCAAACATACATACATCCACATATTTAATACCAAAGAACAGTACACCATACAATAGAATGCAATAAGTAAACAGACGTTCCACGCGGGTTCGCGAGTACGGTCAAGAGAGAAAGAGGAAAAGACAGTCGAGAAACGATCACGTTACATGATTATAGATTAACTACTCGCTTAATGGAAGGAAATTTAATGTAGACACTATGTTTAGCATAAAGTAAAGTCATGTTTCATGTCTAATTATTATAAGCAGGTGGAGATAAGTAAAAAGATGGTTGCGCGGCGAGACGCGCGACAAAGCTCTCTAAAACAAATTAAGAAGTTAACGACTCGTCGCGCGACCGAGCACGCAACGAGACACTTCGCCTTAGTTACGAGGAGACGTTAAGCGTCGCGCGACGAAGCGCACGACGGCATACGTCGACTAAACTGAGTCCAAAGTGGAACGTCGCGTGAATACACACGCGGCGTTGCACCTTAAACAACCTGAAACAAAAAATGGATCGTCGCGCGACGAAGCGCACGACGCAACACAAGATGGAATCCGAATTTAGACAAATCCGTCGCGCGGCGAAGCGCGCGACGCAACACGCTAATTAACAAATAATCACCGCGAGCGCGGGCGAGCGGAGATACGGTCGGGCGAGGCCGGGACGGGGGAACGGGCGGCCGAGCCGGGGCCGGGGCGGTTGAACCGGCCAGGGGCGGTCGAGCCGGGGGCGGGGGCGGGCGAGCGCCGCGCGCAGGGGCCGGGGAGGGGGGCGGGCGCCGCCGGGGAGGTCGGGCGGGGGCCGAGCACCGCCGGGGAGGGAGGGGGAGGGGCCGAGCGCCACCGGGGAGGGAGACCGGGCGGGGCCGAGCGCCACCGGGGAGGGAGGGGGAGGGTCGAGCGCCGCCGCGGGGAGGGAGACCGGGCGGGGCCGCGCGAGGGGGGGCCGGGGACGGGCGTCGCCGCGTCGGGGAGGGCCGAGCGGGGGGGCGAACGCCGCCGGGGCCGGGGCGGGCAGGGGCGCGCGCGGGCAGGGGGAAAAGGGAGGGCGCGCGCGGGGGGGAAAGAGGAGGGGAGGGAGAGAGAGAGGAGAAGGGGAGGGGAGCTCACCTCGGGGTCCAAAATCCGGTGATCGCCGTCTCCAAACCCTAGGGCACCACGGGGAGAGAGAGGTGGAAGAGGGAGAGGAGAGGTTGTTGCGCGGGAGATCCAAATGAGAGAGAGAGAGAGGGAGGGGCGCATGGGGGGGTTGGCGCCAGGGGCGCGCAGACCGGGGCGGGCCGGGCCGGCTGGGTTGGGCTGGACTGGGCTAGGCCGGGCTAGGCCACTTCGCGGATCGAAAACCCACGACGTGCACGGACCACTAAACGGAATTAAATCGCGAATCGAAATCCGGAACGGAACGAGACAAACACTCAACATCAGACAAAGAAAAGTGCTTCGGCATGATGCAACACCCATGACACTTAGGTTTTGGTTTATACATGACACGGAATTTTTCGCTATACTGGTTTGAAATTGGGAAGAAGGAGCAAACGGGGAAAGAGAAAAGAGAGTAACGCCCGAATTTGGTGAGAGAAAAGAAGAAAAAATTCTACCCCCAAATTCAGGGCGTTACAGAGTTCATGTGATGTGTAAGGCTGATCAACAGTAGGGGTTAAAGCTGAGCATTGCTTTTAATAAGTTGGTCAAATTTTATTAGCAATTACTAGATGTAAGTAAATATCAAACCATAATAAATAATAGAACAAAATTAATAACAAATCCCATGCAATGCATATGACCAATTGAGTTTAAGTTCCATAATTTAATCATGTGAGGGTCCGAGCCGCTCATGACCGTGAGCACGACTAGTATACCAGTTTTACACACTGCAGAGGTTGCGCATCTTTACCCACAAGCCATGTTACCCATCTGCCAAGGTGTCATGAATCCCATACACCTCTACCAAGGAAGCGAGGCAGGGTAACACTACGAGACATTTACAAAGTTCCACTAGCTTCAGAAAACCCGCTACAGTTTATAGAAAGCTCCAGTGCAGGAATCCCTCGCCTGACCGCCATCGCAGCAAAATCAACCCAAGGACCTCCCTACATTGACCACTCCCTTACTGCTCTTGCCCCTTTCGGGTAAAGTAGTCATCCACTAGCTTTCCTAGTTAATCAGCCAAGGGCGTCCCATTAAACCCTTGTGGTAGCACTGTTTTTCCAGGTGGTCGCTCCATGTTTCAATTAACATAATGATCTTATCATGAACATAAATAACATAACTGAATAATTGGAACATGGATATAATGAAATATTAATCCCAAAACAATATAAAGCAATAGCATAACTACCCAATTGATTCAGGGATAAACAAGGTAAAAAGATAAACAGTCTAGGGTGACCTATTGGGTCCTATCAAAATTAAACCTATGCATTGATAAATGATAATAAAGAATATTATTGGGTAACAAAAGTGGATCAAGGGCACAACTTGCCTGGCACTTGAGATTCCAGTTACCAGGGTGATCTTCAGGTGACTCGTGACCGCAATGCTAGTCGTAGCAATACAAACAAACATGGTATAGACAAAATTAACATCACACCAAACATAAGAACAAATTGTGTAATAAATATCTACACGTTGCTACAAGATCGCGGGATCGAGAACTACTAAGATCGGGGTCATGGTTAATGAGTTATAATTTTACAAAAGATCTGTGCGATTAAAATATTAAACTATATTATAAATTGGTTAGTATAAATCATATGAGAAGTTATTCTACTTTAATCTAAGTCATAAATTGACCATAAAGTATATTCTAGTAGATTATAATGATAAGCAGGTTAACAAGACTAACCAACATAAGTTAAATAGAAATCTAATTATAAAATAAATGTTTTTATAACGTAGTAAATATTTATACAAAGCTAACGCAACTGGAACGAGCCAATTCGGAATTAAAATGGAGGAATTATGAATTTCCGAAGTCTACGTGTGTTTGATACAAAATTAATTAGGTGATCCAATTTAACATAAGTTTCATGTCAAAACAATGGTACTAAGTGATATCCAATAATATTAAAAAATTATAGCAATTGGAATGGACTAATTTGGACCTCATATGAATTTTCTATGGATTAAACAAGTTCTAGGATTATTTTTACACTTAAAAATGCATTTCTTAAATAGATTTCCTGAATAATTCCCTGTTTGGATCGCGCACATAAAAACAGATAAATGCAGGGGTCTGGTATAAAAATCCCTAAGACTCAGGGCAACCTAGGGTGGACGGCGGGTTCATTTTCTATAAACTGGAGGTTCTAACTGTAAAGGCGCATGGCCGAAGGGGTATCGGCCACCATGAACCGTCCGATCCGCATTAGACGGTCCTGATTAGATCACCGTAATATCCGAATCGGTACGCAATCGTATCCGTTGGATCTAGATCCACGGTCCGAAGCATGAGCTACACTAGCACCGCCCGATCGACTATTGATGACCCAGATTCAAATAACCAAACGGGTAAATGCATTCTAATCCTAGCCGTTGAATAAGATCCAACGGACCATGTGGCTTCTCCTACGCCACCCCAACCCAACCCAGGACATCGCGAACGACGACGCCACCATTGCCACCCGGTGAGCTCTCGCCGGCGACAAACAAATCTCCCCTCCCTCGCCCTAATCTCTAAACCGATTGACGCGATACGTGGACAATGGTATGGCGAACACGACGAATGTATGTGTACCGTGAGTCCAGGGAGCGACCATGCTGCCCACGACGAACAGCAGCACGGCGCGCTACTGGTAAATTGGCAAGAAATTCCCACCGGTCCTGGTGACCTCCACGACGGCGCTACTACACCGGGGGTCGATGGCGAGGATGTCGTCAGGTTTGGCCTCGCCCAGCGTGGCAACGGGGAGCCACGGCAGCGCGACCGTGAGTGAGGAGCCGTCGCACACGAGCTGCTTCAGTGAGAGTGCGCGGCAGTGTGGGGCCTCACTGCAAGCAGGCAGAGACGGAGGCGCGGGTGCCCATGGCGACCACATCACCGCAGTCAGCGCGCGGCAGAGGCGGATGTGGAGAAGGGCCTGGTGAGCGCCGAGCGCCATGGCAGAGGAGGTGAGGGGGCCCGAGCTGAGGGCATGTACATGCGGGGAGGCTTCCCGTGACATGCCAAGAACACCCACCGGACGCGGCGGTGCCGACGGCCGCAGAGCGCCCACCCGGTCGCAGGGGTCCACCGCCATGGCTGGGGAACGGCGTCGAGTGCCAAGGGAAAAAGGGGGTCCGGCTCGGCAGCTTGCACGAGGAAGAAGAGAAGGCTGGATGGGAGATCGCGACCCTGTGCATTATAGCGCCGCCATAGAGGAGATGAGTGCGGTGGCGATTTCTGCGCCCCGGCCCTTGTGCGATTCTCAGTGGTGTTAGTCCAATCAGATGAAGGGGCATGGCTGGAGTTTATGTAGAGCGCGCAGGGAGGACGATCGAGCCCCAAGTCAAAGCCATCTGCACCATACGCGCCCAGAAATTCGGAGTCCGTTGCGCGGTTAGTTGCCAGGGCTTTCGCCGGTAACGATGAACGCGCGAGTCCACTGTTAGACCATGCCGCAAAGAAAGGATGACAGCGCAGCAGCTAGCGACGACCCAGGCGAGCCAAGCGCCGAGAATAGGCTACGCGCGATCCCGCGGCGTCCGTGCCGCGTAAGCTAGAGAGCACGGACCCAGTCCCGGAGTTTGTGGTCGATCCAACAACCAGGGCGGTGGCGGCTGGGAAAGAAGAACGACGGAAGAAGATGCTGACTTGGTGACCCCACACGTCAGTCACTTAAACGACGAAAAAGAAAGGAAGCGGACGAAGTAGGCTGGCCGTGTTGGATTAAACGGGCTGGTCATGTGGTCGAAAGCGAATGGGCTGAGGAGAGATTGAGTGGAGGAAAGGGGCCCGAAACTAGAGATTCGGCAGCCCATGGCACAAGAAATTTATTTTCTTTTTATTTCTATTTCCTGTTTTCCTTATGCTTTCAAGTTTCAAATCCTAATTCAAACCATGGTTCTAGTTTTAAATTCAAAATAAATGCTCAATCCAAGATCACAACATGAATACTGAATATAATTTTATTTATTTATTTATATGTTAAATTAGTTGTTTTATACATGCTTCAAGTCATATGGTAGAGAATAATCCATACTATATTCATTTTAGGGTTTCATATTTCAAATTTAAGGCACAATCAATATTTCCAGCATGAATGTGAATTTTGAGTTTATTTATTTATCTCCTTATTTAAATGAATACCTCTAAATATACATTTAGTAAAGGAGATATTTATCTAATCGCAAATCTTTATCAAGAGTTTACTAAAAAATAGTACCTGATGGAAATATTCCATCCTAACAAATCAAAAACTCTTTTTTTATTGTTATTTATTTCTTAAAACTTATGACTAAGCTTATGTTTATATTTTATTTTAACTAACATTGATTTAAAAAAAATCCATAGTATAATTATTTATTAGGACACTTTCTTTGGATTTCTTTTACAAATCTCAAAAATCATAATTTTGGGTGTTACATAAAGACTCTTGTGTTCTAGAGTAGGTGCTATCCCTCTTCTTTTGTAACCCACTTTTTTCTTTCCTAATAAAATGACATGTAGCACTCCTGCGTAGTTCGAGAAAAAAAAAACTACCTCCCAGTGCTTGTTACAAAACTCTACAGGGAATTATCATGTTTAACAATTTACAGTTTGTTCATTCTTTTTCATATTATCCACTCCTTATCCAAATGATGATTGAAGTGGGACCTATCACCTGTAACCTTTTGGTGTCTCAGTTTATTCTCCTGTATTTTCCATCTTGTACATTTTAGAATGTAACTATAAAAGAACAAATTGGTAATTAGACTGTTAATTTGCAGGGTTTTATGTACTTACATAGTTACATATATGTAGGAAACAAATCGGTTGCAGACCTGATACTTGTTTCACTGTTTTTGAAAAATAAACTGACTTCATGCTACGCTGAAAGTAATAGAGATTTGGAAGAATAGTGGACTGAATATTTGAGAGAGTATGGTTACATATATAGGGGACGAGGATGTGAGGCTCTAGGATGTACAGTGTTTTCCTAACATTTGCAAGTGTCAGTTAATGTTGCTAAGGGTTAGTTTGGGAACCCTATTTTCCCGAGAGATTTTCATTTTTCCAAAGAAAATTAGTTCATTTTTCCTTGAGAAAATAGAAATTATTTGGGAAAATAGAGTTTACAAACTAGCCCTAATTGAAAAAAAAACCCTTCATGGGTGAATAGTTTTAAATTGGTAACACAAGTCACCATGGATTTTTGCTGAACTAGCAATATTTATACTGAAAAGACTTAATTTCGAATTATGAGTGCTGACGCACTGAATATTTGTACTCTCTCTCTTTTCCATTATGATAACTGATTTTTGTCACCTGTCTTGTGCAACAGAACATGCACTTTCTATGTCTTGCTGAAGTTTTAAGTTATAAAACCTCTGTTTCATTTTAGTTGTTGCTGGATAGTTTAATTTTGCACTATCCAGCGACAACTAAAAAGAAACAGAGGGAGTATTGGTCTGGCTGTTGTCGAGTCTGAAGTAAAACCTCAGCTGCTAGCTGGATAGTAGTGGCATGTCTGCTAAGGTGCCAAGGTACTGTTATCACATACGTATGAGGTCACTGTCCATGAGCTCACAAACTTGGCTAAATTACATATGATATTTTTTCTCCCTGTCATCAGATGTATTTCTTGTCCGTTTATATTTTGTTATCCAGTGTCGAGTCTACTGTTTGATTGAAACAAATGAATTGTTTGAATGGTCTACCTCGCATGAAGTTTGCACATGCTTGATGCATGCAGCTGACACGCCCATATCTGTCCATGAGGTTATATTATCTGAAGATTCGCATGTGGATATTTGATGGTCTATGCTTTGGCGACTTGGATTGTGAATTTTGTGTTGCCTTACCAATCCGACTTTAAGACCAGCTGTTTTATTTATATAAGTCCAAAATTCATGTATCTTTCTGAAAACACCAATCTTCACTAACTGATTCCAGCTAGCCATTCCGAGAAAGAAAGAGAAAAATGGTCTACGGGCATATCACTTCGATACCTAAGCCTGCTACTTCTCATCCTGGGTGTCAAGCACAATATGTCAAGAAAATTTTCTACTTGATTGACATCCATCCACGTGCTACCAACAATATACCCTTTCCAACAATATACCCTTTCCGTTCATAAATATATAACACCGTTGTTTTTTAAAAAACCTGTAATCACTTATCTTATTCAAAAAATAATAAATTATTATTTATTTTATTGTGATTTATTTTATCAAATAAGGTAATTCGTGTTTGACTAAGCACCTCAGTCGCTTGGTATGCGGTAAATCTAGAAATCATTTCTTCGTTCTAAGTCGGATCGATGTTTACATACAAAGTTTTTCTTTTTCCATCTGCAAAACCAAAACGACTTAAATTAAGAATATGGAGCCAAAACGACTTCAATTTAGGAATAGAGGAGTGGCTGGTTTCAGTTACTTGAACTATGAAGGTGTTTGGTGACAGGAAATAGCTGTTTGGTGACAGGAAAGTTTAGTACGTGTCACACGAAAGTTTAGTATGTGCTCGGCTGCGAATAGAAAAAAAAAATCCCTTATCTCCGTTTATTTCGTTGAAATTCAGTTCCATTTTAATAATTATAATTTAGATAAAACTAATTAAATTTAAATATTTATATATATAATATATTTATATATTATTCTAAATCATATGAGAGATAATTATATACTATATTTATGTTACAACGAAATAACTAAAAAAGTGTGTTATAAGTTGTACATCAAAAAATAGCATATAAATTTATATAATCAATTTCTATCTCTCACCTTATGAATTCTCACCCTATAAATTTGAGATAGACTTATATCGAAAAAAATAGCATGTAAATCTATAGAATTAATTTTAATATCTTACCTATGAATTTGAGATAGACTTATATGATAAGTTTAGAAAGTGGTGGGATAACATATTTCTAAAAAAATAGCCTATTCTATTCTAAATCATCAAAATAAAAGAAAACAAACGGTAACTTATAGATTCATCGCGACACGATCTTCACCAGAAAAGGTTACAAGAGACATGTAGAGATTTATTCTATGGAGACAGCAAAAACCCCAGTCGATATATCAGATAGGATGATTGGTGATACCAAAGAAGGAAGCAAACACAAACACACAAAGTTTCAGAAGCACAGCTACTGCTTGCTCCCTCAGGCGACCTTGACCTCGATGGTCTTGGGCTTCTTGGGCTCCGGCGGGGGCAGCTTCTCGACGGTCACCGTGAGCACGCCGTCCCTGCACACGGCGGCGACCTTGTCGACGTCGGCGTTGTCCGGCAGCACGAACTTGCGCATGAACTTGCCCATCCGCCGCTCCATGCGCAGGTACTTGGCGTCGTCCTCGCGCTCCTCCCGGCGCCGCTCGCCGCTGACCACCAGCACCCGCTCGTCCTCCACCTGCACCCGGATGTCGCCCGTGCCCAGCCCCGGCATGTCCACCACGAACGCGTACGCGCCGGGCAGCTCCTTCACGTCGGCCGGGGTGGCCGCCATGGCGCGCGCGTCGCGGACGTAGGTGCGCGTGGCGCTGCCGCCGCTGCCCGTCTTGTTGTCGCCGCCCGCGCCGGCGTCGCCGTCGGGCACGTCCAGCAGGTGCTGCAGCGCGGCCATCAGGGGAGTCTCCAGCCCGAACATCACCGCGTCCATCTCTCGGATGTCGGATCGCTGCTTTGCTTGTTGTGTTGGTTTCTCGGTTCGCTGTGTGATGTGATTCTTGGTGTGCGGAGTGCCGATCTGGAGGGGCAGTTTATATTGGTGGTGACGGGTGGGCTTCTGTTCTTCTGGAAGGCGACGGAAGGTTCTGAAAGGCTGTGGAGTGTGCGGGGCCCCGGGCGCGGCGAGGCGTAGGCGTCCCGCGTTCGTGGCTCTGTGGGATGGTCGGGATTCCGGAAGAGTCCCGAATAAAATAGAAGTCTGTGCTTTGGATGGTCTTTCTCCATTCACAGTGGGGTTTTTTGGGCCCACACGTCAGTAGGCTGTGGCAGCTGCCACGTTGGAAGTCCAAACTCTGCTCATAAGTGCATCTACCACGGTTTTCCAAATAAAAGAGGCGACTAAAAGACCACGTGATACAATACTGAGTCCCTAGATAATAATGCAATTAAGACACAATTTGCATAAATATTTATGTAGAGATAGACTCTTAATTCAAGAATGAATACAAATAAAGTCTGATTTTAATTCGATTTGATACTTCAATTTTATAGTTTAAATTTTTGAGCTCATTACCACTTCTCCTATCACACATTTTATTTCAAACTCCACTCTATCTCCAGTGCAAAATAATATACACGATAAGACCTTATTTGTTTGACCTTCTTGCCAGCTTCTCATGTGAAAAGATAGAAGCTGAAACAAACATAAAAGTATTAATAGGCACCTACACTAACGTCGAATGACACATTCTTGGGTGAATAGTTCCTTGTATTGTCAAGAAAGGCATTCTTGAGCAAGATTCCTGTTTCCTAGTTGACACAGAATCGTGCAAGTTTCCTACAGTGATTTGAATACGAGCATCGTAATTGTTAGCTACAATGTTTCCTGCCCCGTTTTGTTTGTTTTGTTTCCCGACCGCACGGTTTTAGCTCGGTAGTTTTAGGTTCTACTGTGTGCTTTGCACCAGTACTACACTGTTTCTCACGGTTTTGGGGTGTGGTCCTGTGGACTTTTACAATCACAAGGATGATGGTGCCCTGCATGTTGGGTTAAAAAAGATTGCAGAACGATGAGTGGTGGGCGCTGGGCTCGGCTCGGCAGAGTCAGCCTCGGTCGATGGCCCAGCCCAACTAACGTCCATACGACGGTACATTCTGTTTTTCTTCTTCCAGGTTCCGGTTCTAGGAAAATTAGGTGTACCACATAGTTAGCTGAAGTAGTATCATTCCCAACGTCGAAGAAAGATCATATTTTTTAAAACTGCACTTTCTAAAGATCTTATTAGAAGAATAAAGACAAACAATTCTGATCGATACTAATCTCGTACCCTCCGAGGCCCCTCGCTCCAGAGAGCTATGTCAGCTTCGGCTACGACCGTTTCTACCCATATGGTCACAAAAATATCGTTTTACATTGTTTTGCACTGTTGACTCCGCTGTTCACATGTAGAGTTTGAATATTACGATGAGGATGGGTAAGTTGCTGGAGATAACCAGATCTCAGCCCCCTTCTGGTTCTTCTAGTCTTAGGTGTCATGTAGGCTAGGAGACCACCGCCTAGGGTCCTCTCGACTCTCAGATCTCCTAGCCTCTAGCGCTCTGGACCAGATTCTAGTACTCTTTTAGCCTCTAAGGCCCTCTAGGTCAGGGCTAAGATCCATGTACAACTAACTTTTAAGGTTCCTACAAGATCAGGGCATATAACAAGTCAAACATTCTGGGCAAAGGCACCCCTACGACACAGGCCCAACTAAGTCCACAACTAAGGCATATAAATTGTGGTCATAACTAATGCCATAAGTGTGTAGTGCATGTCGCTATCCATATAGCCACGTTGGAACATGATGGCATATCCATAAGCATTATAAAGTATTTCGATAAGTATTATAAAGCATAGGGGCTACACTGTTGAAAGGGAATTAGGCTTACACCTAGTTCCTAAATAATTTTGGTGGTTGAATTGCCCAATACAAATTATTGGACTAACTAGTTTGTTCTAGTGTATAAGTTATACAGGTGCTAAAGGTTCACACTTAGCCAATAAAAAGACCAAGAGTTGGGTTCAACAAAAGAGCAAAGGGCCAACCGAAGGCACCTCTGGTCTGGCACACCGGACTGTCCGGTGTGCCACCGGACAGTGTCCGGTGCACCAGAGGACTCCAACTCGAACTCGCCACCTTCGGGAATTTCTAGAGGCACTCGCGCTATAATTCACCGGACTGTCCGGTGTACACCGGACAGTGTCCGGTGCTCCTCGGAAGAGCTGCCTCAGGAACTCGCCAGCCTCGGGAAATCAGAACGCCTGCTCCGCTATAATTCACCGGGCATGTCCGGTGTACACCGGACTGTCCGGTGAACCAGCAGAGCAACGGATACTTCGCGCCAACGGTCACCTGCAGGCGCATTCAATGCGCGCCAGAAGCGCGCAGAAGTCAGACACGCCCATACTGGCGCACCGGACATTGAACAGTACATGTCCGGTGTGCACCGGACATCCAGGCGGGCCCAGAAGTCAGAACTCCAACGGTCAGAATCCAACGGCATTGGTGACGTGGCTGGCGCACCGGACATGTCCGGTGTGCACCGGACTGTCCGGTGCACCATACGACAGTCAGCTTCCACCAACGGTCAAGTTTGGTGGTTGGGGCTATAAATACCCCAACCACCCCACCATTCATTGCATCCAAGTTTTCCAGCTTCCAACCACTATACAAGAGCTAGCATTCATTGCAAAGCACACCAAAAGAGATCAAATCCTCTCCCAACTCCACACAAAGCTTTAGTGACTAGAGAGAGTGATTTGTAGTGTTCATTTGAGCTCTTGCGCTTGGATCGCTTCTTTTTCTTTGCCATTCTTTCTTGTGATCAAACACTCACTTGTAATTGAGGCAAGAGACACCAATTGTGTGGTGGTCCTTGCGGGAAGTTTGATTCCCAAGTAATTTGAGAAAGAGAAGCTCACTCGGTCCGAGGGACCGTTTGAGAGAGGGAAGGGTTGAAAGAGACCCGGCCTTTGTGGCCTCCTCAACGGGGAGTAGGTTTGAGAGAACCGAACCTCGGTAAAACAAATCCGCGTGTCTCACTTCATTATTTGCTTGCGATTTGTTTTCCACCCTCTCTCGCGGACTTGATTATATTTCTAACGCTAACTCGGCTTGTAGTTGTGTTTATATTTGTAAATTTCAGTTTCGCCCTATTCACCCCCCCCTCTAGGCGACTATCAATTGGTATCGGAGCTCGGTGCTTCATTAGAGTCTAACCGCTCGAAGTGATGTCGGGAGATCACGCCAAGAAGGAGATGGAGACCGGCGAAAAGCCCACTACAAGCCACGGGAGCACTTCATCGGAAGAGTCCCGCACCAAGAGGAAGGAGAAGAAGAAGAGCTCCTCCAACAAAGGAAAGGAGAAGAAATCTTCTTCTCACCACAAAGAGATGAAGGAAAGATCTTCCTCTCACAAGCCGCATCGGAGTGGGGACAAGAAGAAAAGGATGAGGAAGGTGGTCTACTACGAGACCGATTCTTCATCGACATCCACCTCCGGCTCCGACGCGGCATCCGTCACTTCTAAGCGCCAAGAACGCAAGAAGTATAGTAAGATTCCCCTACACTACCCTCGGATTTCCAAACATACACCTTTGCTTTCCGTCCCATTAGGCAAACCACCAACTTTTGATGGTGAAGATTATGCTAGGTGGAGTGATTTAATGCGATTTCATCTAACCTCGCTCCACAAAAGTATATGGGATGTTGTTGAGTTTGGTGCACAGGTACCATCCGTAGGGGATGAAGACTATGATGAGGATGAGGTGGCCCAAATCGAGCACTTCAACTCTCAAGCAACAACAATACTCCTCGCCTCTTTAAGTAGAGAGGAGTATAACAAAGTTCAAGGGTTGAAGAGCGCCAAGGAGGTTTGGGATGTGCTCAAAACCGCGCACGAGGGAGATGAGCTCACAAAGATCACCAAGCGGGAAACGATCGAGGGGGAGCTCGGTCGGTTCCGGCTTCGCAAAGGGGAGGAGCCACAAAACATGTACAACCGGCTCAAGACCTTGGTAAATCAAGTGTGCAACCTCGGGAGCAAAAAGTGGGATGACCATGAGGTGGTTAAGGTTATTCTAAGATCTCTTATTTTCCTTAACCCTACTCAAGTTCAATTAATCCGTGGCAACCCAAGATATACACAAATGACCCCCGAGGAAGCTATCAGGAATTTTGTAAGTTTTGAGTGCATGATCGAAGGCTCGAGGAAGATCAACGAGCTTGATGATCCCTCCACATCCGAAGCTCAACCCGTCGCATTCAAAGCGACGGAAGAAAAGAAGGAGGAGTCTACACCAAGTAGACAACCAATCGACGCCTCCAAGCTCGACAATGAGGAAATGGCGCTCGTCATCAAGAGCTTTCGCCAAATCCTCAAGCAACGGAGGGGGAAGGATTACAAATCTCGTTCCAAGAAGGTTTGCTACAAGTGTGGTAAGCCCGGTCACTTTATAGCTAAATGTCCATTATCAAGTGATAGTGACAGGGGCGACGACAAGAAGGGGAGAAGAAAGGAGAAGAAGAGGTACTACAAGAAGAAGGGCGGCGATGCCCATGTTTGTCGGGAGTGGGACTCCGACGAAAGCTCAAGCGACTCCTCCGACGACGAGGACGCCGCCAACATCGTCGTCACCAAAGGACTTCTCTTCCCCAACGTCGGCCACAAGTGCCTCATGGCAAAGGACGGCAAAAAGAAGAAGGTTAAATCTAAATCCTCCACTAAATATGAGTCCTCTAGTGATGATAATGCTAGTGATGAGGAAGACAATTTACGTACCCTTTTTGCCAACCTTAACATGGAACAAAAAGAAAAATTAAATGAATTGATTAGTGCTATTCATGAAAAGGATGACCTCTTGGATTCCCAAGAGGACTTTCTAATTAAGGAAAACAAGAAACATGTTAAGGTTAAAAATGCTTATGCTCTGGAAATTGAGAAATGTGAAAAACTATCTAGTGAACTAAGCACTTGCCATGAGACAATAGACAACCTTAGAAATGAAAATGCTAATTTGTTGGCTAAGGTTGATTCTTATGTTTGTAATGTTTCAATTGCCAATTCTACAAATAATGATGATGATTTACCTGCTAGGATTGAAAAATTGAACATTTCTCTTGCTAGCCTTAGAGTAGAAAATGAAATTTTGATTGCTAAGGCTAAAGATTCTGATGTTTGCAATGTTACTATTTCCAACCTTAGAAGTGAAAATGATATATTACATGCTAAGGTTGTTGAATTAAAATCTTGCAAACCCTCTACATCTAATGTTGAGCATGTTTCTGTTTGTACTAGATGTAGAGATATTGATGTTAATGCTATTCATGATCACATGGTCTTAATTAAACAACAAAATGATCATATAGCATTATTAGATGCTAAAATTGCCGAGCATAACTTGGAAAATGAAAAGTTTAAATTTGCTAGAAGTATGCTCTATAATGGGAGACGCCCTGGCATCAAGGATGGCATTGGCTTCCAAAGGGGAGACAATGTTAAACTTAGTACCCCTCCTAAAAGATTGTCCAACTTTGTCAAGGGCAAGGCTCCCATGCCTCAGGATAACGAGGGTTACATTTTATACCCTGCCGGTTATCCCGAGGACAAAATTAGAAAAATTCATTCTAGGAAGTCTCACTCTGGTTCTAACCATGCTTTTATGTATAAGAGTGAGACATCTAGCTCTAGGCAACCAACCCGTGCTAAGTTGCCTAAAAAGAAAATTCCTAATGCATCAAATGAACATGTCATTTCATTTAAGACTTTTGATGCATCTTATGTTTTGACTAACAAATCCGGCAAGGTAGTTGCCAAGTTTGTTGGGGGCAAACACAAGGGATCAAAGACTTGTGTTTGGGTACCCAAAGTTCTTGTTTCTAATGCCAAAGGACCCAAAACCGTTTGGGTACCTAAAGTCAAGAACTAAATTTGTTTTGTAAGGTTTATGCATCCGGGGGCTCAAGTTGGATACTCGACAGCGGGTGCACAAACCACATGACAGGGGAGAAGAAAATGTTCTCCTCCTATGAGAAAAACCAAGATCCCCAAAGAGCGATCACATTCGGGGATGGAAATCAAGGTTTGGTCAAAGGTCTTGGTAAAATTGCTATATCTCCTGACCATTCTATTTCAAATGTTTTTCTTGTAGATTCATTAGACTACAATTTGCTTTCCATATCTCAATTATGCAAAATAGGCTACAACTGTCTCTTTACTGATGTAGGTGTCACTGTCTTTAGAAGAAGTGATGATTCAATAGCATTTAAGGGTGTGTTAGAGGGTCAGCTATACTTAGTAGATTTTGATAGAGCTGAACTCAACACATTCTTAATTGCTAAGACTAACATGGGTTGGCTCTGGCACCGTCGACTAGCCCATGTTGGGATGAAGAATCTTCATAAGCTTCTAAAGGGAGAACACATTTTAGGATTAACAAATGTTCATTTTGAGAAAGACAGGATTTGTAGCGCATGCCAGGCAGGGAAGCAAGTTGGAGCTCATCATCCACACAAGAACATCATGACAAGTGACAGGCCACTGGAGCTCCTACACATGGATTTATTCGGCCCGATCGCTTACATAAGCATCGGAGGGAGTAAGTACTGTCTAGTTATTGTGGATGATTATTCTCGCTTCACTTGGGTGTTCTTTTTGCAGGAAAAATCTCATACCCAAGAGACCTTAAAAGGATTCTTGAGACGGGCTCAAAATGAGTTCGGCTTAAGGATCAAGAAAATTAGAAGCGACAACGGGACGGAGTTCAAGAACTCTCAAATTGAAGGCTTCCTTGAGGAGGAGGGCATCAAGCATGAGTTCTCTTCTCCCTACACCCCACAACAAAATGGTGTAGTGGAGAGGAAGAATCGAACTCTATTGGACATGGCAAGAACCATGCTTGATGAGTACAAGACACCAGATCGGTTTTGGGCCGAAGCGGTCAACACCGCTTGCTACGCCATCAACCGGTTATATCTTCACCGAATCCTCAAGAAGACATCCTATGAACTCCTAACCGGTAAAAAGCCCAATATTTCATATTTTAGAGTTTTTGGTAGCAAATGCTTTATTCTTGTTAAAAGAGGTAGAAAATCTAAATTTGCTCCTAAAACTGTAGAAGGCTTTTTACTAGGATATGATTCAAACACAAGGGCATATAGAGTCTTTAACAAGTTCTCAGGACTTGTTGAAGTTTCTTGTGACGTTGTGTTTGATGAAACTAATGGCTCTCAAGTAGAGCAAGTTGATCTTGATGAGATAGGTGAAGAACAGGCTCCGTGCATCGCGCTAAGGAACATGTCCATTGGGGATGTGTGCCCCAAGGAATCCGAAGAGCCTCCAAGTGCACAAGATCAACCATCCTCATCCACTCAAGCATCTCCACCAACTCAAAATGAGGATGAAGCTCAAGTTGATGAAGTAGGAGATCAAGCAAATGAGCCACCTCAAGATGACGGCAATAATCAAGGGGGAGATGCAAATGATCAAGACAAGGAGGATGAAGAGCAAAGGCCGCCACACCCAAGAGTCCACCAAGCAATACAACGAGATCACCCCGTCGACACCATCCTCGGCGACATTCATAAGGGGGTAACTACTAGATCTCGTGTTGCACATTTTTGTGAGCATTACTCGTTTGTTTCCTCTATTGAGCCACACAGGGTAGAGGAAGCACTACAAGATTCGGATTGGGTGGTGGCGATGCAAGAGGAGCTCAACAACTTCACTAGAAATGAGGTATGGCATTTAGTTCCACGTCCTAACCAAAATGTTGTAGGAACCAAGTGGGTCTTCCGCAACAAGCAAGACGAGCATGGTGTGGTGACAAGGAACAAAGCTCGACTCGTGGCCAAGGGTTATTCACAAGTCGAAGGTTTGGATTTTGGTGAAACCTATGCACCCGTAGCTAGGCTTGAATCAATTTGCATATTATTAGCCTATGCTACTTACCATGGCTTCAAGCTTTATCAAATGGACGTAAAAAGTGTCTTCCTCAATGGACCAATCAAGGAAGAGGTCTATGTTGAGCAACCTCCCGGCTTTGAAGACAGTAAGTACCCTAACCATGTATATAAACTCTCTAAGGCGCTTTATGGGCTCAAGCAAGCCCCAAGAGCATGGTATGAATGCCTAAGAGATTTCCTTATTACTAATGGCTTCAAAGTTGGAAAGGCCGATCCTACTCTATTCACTAAAACTCTTGAAAATGACTTGTTTGTATGCCAAATTTATGTTGATGATATTATATTTGGGTCTACTAACGAGTCTACGTGTGAAGAATTTAGTAGGATCATGACACAAAAGTTTGAGATGTCTATGATGGGGGAGTTGAAGTATTTCTTAGGATTTCAAGTTAAGCAACTCCAAGAGGGCACCTTCCTAAGCCAAACGAAGTACACTCAAGATATTCTAAACAAGTTTGGGATGAAGGATGCCAAACCCATCAAGACACCCATGGGAACTAATGGGCATCTCGACCTCGACACGGGAGGTAAGTCCGTGGATCAAAAGGTATACCGGTCGATGATAGGTTCATTACTCTATTTATGTGCATCTCGACCGGATATTATGCTTTCCGTTTGCATGTGTGCAAGATTCCAATCCGACCCTAAGGAATCCCACCTTACGGCCGTAAAACGAATCTTGAGATATTTGGCTTATACTCCTAAGTTTGGGCTTTGGTACCCTCGGGGATCCACATTTGATTTAATTGGTTATTCGGATGCCGATTGGGCGGGGTGTAAAATTAATAGGAAGAGCACATCGGGGACTTGCCAGTTCTTGGGGAGATCCTTGGTGTCTTGGGCTTCAAAGAAGCAAAATTCGGTCGCTCTTTCCACCGCCGAAGCCGAGTACATTGCCGCAGGTCATTGTTGCGCGCAACTACTTTGGATGAGGCAAACCCTGCGGGACTACGGTTACAAATTAACCAAAGTCCCTTTGCTATGTGATAATGAGAGTGCAATCAAAATGGCCGACAATCCTGTCGAGCATAGCCGCACTAAACACATAGCCATCCGGTATCATTTTCTTAGGGATCACCAACAAAAGGGGGATATCGAGATTTCTTACATTAACACTAAAGATCAATTAGCCGATATCTTTACCAAGCCTCTTGATGAACAAACTTTTACCAAACTTAGGCATGAGCTCAATATTCTTGATTCACGCAACTTCTTTTGCTAGATTGCACACATAGCTCATTTATATACTTTTGATCATATCTCTTTTATATGCTATGACTAATATGTTTTCAAGTCTATTTCAAACCAAGTCATAGGTATATTAAAAGGGAATTGGAGTCTTCAGGCGAAGACAAAGGCTTCCACTCCGTAACTCATCCTTCGCCGTCGCTCCAAGCCACTCTCCATCTTTGGGGGAGAGAGCAAAAGGACTTCATCTTTGGTATAATCTTAACTCATTTGTTTATGACCAAAGGGGAAGAAATTACTTCGAGGGCTCTAATGACTCCATTTTTGGTGATTCATGCCAAAGGGGAGAAAGTATTAGCCCAAAGCAAAAGGACCGCACCACCACCAATTTCAAAAACTTAGTGTTTTCCAAGAGTATTTATCAATTGGTATCCTATTGTGTTCAAAAGGGGGAGAAAGTAGTATTTCAAAAATGATATATCAAAACCCTCTTGAACTCTAAGAGGAGGATCTCATTTAGGGGAGTTTTGTTTAGTCAAAGGAAAAGCATTTGAAACAGGGGGAGAAAATTTCAAATCTTGAAAATGCTTTGCAAAATCTTACTCATTTACCCTTGACTATTTGCAAAAGAACTTTGAAAAGGATTTACAAAAGAGTTTGCAAAAACAAAACATGTGGTGCAAGCGTGGTCCAAAATGTTAAAAATGAAAGAAACAATCCATGCATATCTTGTAAGTATTTATATTGGCTCAATTCCAAGCAACCTTTGCACTTACATTATGCAAACTAGTTCAATTATGCATCTCTATACTTGCTTTGGTTTGTGTTGGCATCAATCACCAAAAAGGGGGAGATTGAAAGGGAATTAGGCTTACACCTAGTTCCTAAATAATTTTGGTGGTTGAATTGCCCAACACAAATTATTGGACTAACTAGTTTGTTCTAGTGTATAAGTTATACAGGTGCTAAAGGTTCACACTTAGCCAATAAAAAGACCAAGAGTTGGGTTCAACAAAAGAGCAAAGGGCCAACCGAAGGCACCTCTGGTCTGGCACACCGGACTGTCCGGTGCACCAGAGGACTCCAACTCGAACTCGCCACCTTCGGGAATTTCTAGAGGCACTCGCGCTATAATTCACCGGACTGTCCGGTGTACACCGGACAGTGTCCGGTGCTCCTCGGAAGAGCTGCCTCAGGAACTCGCCAGCCTCGGGAAATCAGAACGCCTGCTCCGCTATAATTCACCGGACATGTCCGGTGTACACCGGACTGTCCGGTGAACCAGCAGAGCAACGGATACTTCGCGCCAACGGTCACCTGCAGGCGCATTCAATGCGCGCCAGAAGCGCGCAGAAGTCAGACACGCCCATACTGGCGCACCGGACATTGAACAGTACATGTCCGGTGTGCACCGGACATCCAGGCGGGCCCAGAAGTCAGAACTCCAACGGTCAGAATCCAACGGCATTGGTGACGTGGCTGGCGCACCGGACATGTCCGGTGTGCACCGGACTGTCCGGTGCACCATACGACAGTCAGCTTCCACCAACGGTCAAGTTTGGTGGTTGGGGCTATAAATACCCCAACCACCCCACCATTCATTGCATCCAAGTTTTCCAGCTTCCAACCACTATACAAGAGCTAGCATTCATTGCAAAGCACACCAAAAGAGATCAAATCCTCTCCCAACTCCACACAAAGCTTTAGTGACTAGAGAGAGTGATTTGTAGTGTTCATTTGAGCTCTTGCGCTTGGATCGCTTCTTTTTCTTTGCCATTCTTTCTTGTGATCAAACACTCACTTGTAATTGAGGCAAGAGACACCAATTGTGTGGTGGTCCTTGCGGGAAGTTTGATTCCCAAGTAATTTGAGAAAGAGAAGCTCACTCGGTCCGAGGGACCGTTTGAGAGAGGGAAGGGTTGAAAGAGACCCGACCTTTGTGGCCTCCTCAACGGGGAGTAGGTTTGAGAGAACCGAACCTCGGTAAAACAAATCCACGTGTCTCACTTCATTATTTGCTTGCGATTTGTTTTCCACCCTCTCTCGCGGACTTGATTATATTTCTAACGCTAACTCGGCTTGTAGTTGTGTTTATATTTGTAAATTTCAGTTTCGCCCTATTCACCCCCCCCTCTAGGCGACTATCAACTGTAGCATCCCAAAAATTCAAATCTTGGAATTTTCTCAAACTCGCTCTAAATTCAAAATGAATTTCAAATTTCATTTCAAAATGTTTGTTTGCAAGTTGATATCAACAAATAAATTACAGTGGTCTATATTCTCTCCAAAATCCTCCTCAAAATATCCTACAAATATTTCCCCAGTGACCCCCCGAGTGATCCTCTTCAAGTTCTTTCCAGAAATACTGCCCAAATATTCCACCGATATATCTCCAGGTATTTTCCTTTTGAGAAATACCTTCAGAATCATTTTTTAAGTCCCTACAAATATTTTCTTCATAACTTTCCTCATGCTCATACGTATACGTATGCCTCAGTGTCATACGGTGAGCTCTACAAGCAAATCTCACTTATACAAGACAAATACATGCTAACCTCCCACTAATCATCTCATCCTCCCACTAATCCTCTCATCCCTCCCCCTAATCCCCCCACCATAGCTATAAATAGAGGGGCAAGGGCCTCCTCTCATCCCACCCCAAGCCATTTCATGGCAACTCTCCCCCCCCACACACACCCACTCCATGTTCCACACAAGCACACACTAGCACAAGGATCATTCGATCGTTCTTCAATCGTTCGTCCCCTGTTCTTAGTTTGTTCGTTCGTTCGTCCGATCGTTCGTCCGATCGTTCATGGTTCGTTCGTCCGTTCGTTCGTCCAAATAATCTTTTTCCTACCGTTATGCTGCCGAAATTCCGATCGTTCGTTCGTTCGATCATTCGATCGTTCATCGTTCGTTCATAGTTCCTATTCATCGTTCATCGTTCGTTCATAGTCCCTATTCATCGTTCTTCCAGATAATCTTTGTTCTGCTGTTATGCTGCCGAAATTCCGATCGTTCGTTCGTCCGATCACTCGATCGTTCGTCCGTTCATTCATCCAAATAATCTTTATCCTACCGTTATGCTGCCGAAATTCCGATCGTTCGTTCGTTCGATCATTCGATCGTTCATCGTTCGTTCATAGTTCCTATTCATCGTTCATCGTTCGTTCATGGTCCCTATTCATCGTTCTTCCAGATAATCTTTGTCCTGCCGTTATGCTGCCGAAATTCCGATCGTTCGTCCGTTTGTTCATAGTTCCTATTCATCGTTCATCGTTCGTTCATACGACTATTCACCATCACTATTCACCGTTACTATTCATCATTACTATTCACTAACACTATTCACCATCGTTACTATATAGTGTTACTATTCGTCATTGTTACTATTCATCATCGTTACTACTCATCGATGATATCTAGTAACTTTTCTGTCGTCACTATTCATCGTTACTATTCATCGCTACGATTCATCGATTAACCGATCACCCCAAATTTCAACTACTCATACATCATGTTGTCCAGTCCACCTAAGACCAGCCAGACCCATATTCCAGTCATACGAACTCCGGTGACTGTGATTTTCCTTCCAGTAGGGAACTTCCCATCTGGTCACCCATCCCAGGTTTCTCCAAGTTGAGCACGCTTAACTTTAAGATTCCTTCGAACCAGGCTCCCAAACTCAGATTCCAATAATTCTTGTTTCTAAATTCTTATAAAACTATTCCCTATCCAACCATGTCATCTCTTAAGCATGGTCCATATTCCAGAAAACTCCCAAAATACTCTTGTCCCATATTCTGCCTATAACTCTCCTGTTCATACTAAGTCAGACGATTCATTCGTCACTATTCTCACCAACAGTGAACTTCACTGTGCTATACCACCTACACTTAGCTATAAATACACCCAGCTACCCTCTCCCTCTCCACACACACTCAACACCCCTCAGCCAAGGCAAACACCCCACCCACTCAGTTACTCCGCTCTGCCGGCTACACGCATAGTGTCGCTTCGCCTCCAGTCTACCCTCCTGGTAAGCACCTCCGCTCCACCACAAGTAATATCACAACACCACATGACACAGATTCTACTCAAGACTCTACCCATCCATATATCGCTTTTCTGACCACTATACTAAATATTTGTTGGTATACTTGCTGGTTTGTATGTTTGCTTGTTCATGTTGCATAGTTATCGGAACGTTCGTGCCGTCTCGTGGAGGCCAGATCTGCAAGTTTACGCCAGGCGATGGAGCCAGAAGCCAGTTCCGCGAGCTCCCCTTCCCCCTTCGCTGAATAATCACGGCAAGCTCACTGGATCCCTTTGATGCATAAATTACCTATGATTTTTCAACCACAACCCTCAGCCTGTTATTTTATGCATGATATGATTTTGAGACAAGTTATTATGGCCACCCAGCCGCTTGCCGCAATCAATCCCTGATATATATGTTCCAAATGATTTGAGAACAGGTGTGAGTTTTCAAAAGAAAATGTTTTTCAAAATGTGTGTGATGAAGGGTTTTCACCCTTATCACCTTGTGAGTGGGATAATCAGGGACTCCCTGGTTTAGGGGAGGGCCTAAGGTGTTGGCTCAGCTGGTTTAGGCGTGAGCAGAAGGATTATCCCCTCATATAAGGACCGGTTTGTCATCTTCACTACCTGTACTCTTTAATAGTACAACCACTCGAGACTGTGTGGGCAGTCACTCAATCTAAACTCGTACGGTCCAACCCCAGGGTTATGAAGGATGGGGAGCACCGGGAGGATAAGGAGGGGGAAAGTTTTGTCCGGTTTGGACATGGTGGTGGCCTGACTCCTTCCGGATAACCGTTAAGGTTAGGACGTGCGAGGAAAGAAAGAGAGTCGGATTCGGGTCTCATTGGCCATGGGATCGCAGAGCCGGACTAGTGGGTTCAAAGTTGCCTAGAGGGGGGGGTGAATAGGCAAGTTAAAACTTTTTCAACAAAAACTAGAAGCAAACTGGGTAAAACTGAATTGATCTCGAAATTCACCCAGTTAACTTTGGAAATGAGATGTTCTAAATGATCCACAGGGTTCAAAGTAGTAGATCTGAGAATGGCACTTCTCAAAATCCACACACCAAAAAGATATAAACAAATCTTCCACGCAATGGTGAGAGAACGAAGAACACAAACAAACATAATGAGCAAGAACACAAGAGACACAAGATTTATCCCGAGGTTTGGTCACACCACCAAGGTGCCCTACTTCCTCGTTGAGGCGCCCACAAAGAGCCGGGTCTCTTTCAACCCTAATCCTCCCTTTGCCGACCACAAAGGTCAAGCTCACACACTAATCTTTGCTCAAACGAGCGGGTAATACAAACTTTCTTGTGGTCTTCCACAAGATTTGGAGACTCACAAGCGACACCTAGTCGTCTAGGAGCTAGAAGCTCCAAGAGTAATGAATCCACAAAGAACTCGATGTAGTACCAAAGCTCGAATCAAGAAGAAGAGCAAGAGAGATTTAGAGATGAAGCACAAAACCGCAGCTCTCAAGCTCACTCAAAGATTTCTCTCCAAAGATTTGAAATGAGAGAGGCAAGAGATGTGTGTGAGAGAGAGAGAGGTGTTTCTTGGGTTAGAAATGGAGTTCAAATCGTGCTCACTGCTATGGGGAGAGAGGTAGGAGGGAGTATATATAGTTGGAGCTCAAAACTAGCCGTTGGGGCCGATTTTTCTATTTGAGACCGGTTGAACCGCCCCCTAGGGCGGTTGAACCGCCCCTGGCAGGTCAGGCAGACTGTCTGCCAGTCTTACTGCCAGACTGACTGGCAGACTGACCTGCAGGCTGACCAGGGTTGACCATACCGGTTGAACCGCCCAGGGGGGGCGGTTGAACCGCCCCTGACAGCTCTGGCGACCTGTTTGCCAGTCTGACTGGCAGACTGCAGATCAGAGGTCAGAGGGGTCAGAGACCAGCTGAACTGCCCCTCAGGACCAGTTCAACCGGTCTTGACCAGTGAGTTTAGGAGAGAAAACCCCAGCTCAACTGCCCGGAGGCAAGTTCAGCTGGTGTATGGTCAAAGAGGTTCACAGCTGAAGTTGAGTTCAGCTGAAGTTGAGAAAGCTCAACTCAGCTGAAGTCCAGCTCAGCTGAAAAGCTCAGCTGCAGCTGAAGAAGCTCAACTCAGCTGAAGTTCAGCTCAGCTGCAGCTGAAGAAGCTCAACTCAGCTGAAGTTCAGCTCAGCTGAAAAGCTCAGCTGCAGCTGAAGAAGCTCAACTCAGCTGAAGTCAAGTTCAGCTGGAAAGCTTAGCTGCAGTTGAAGAAGTTCAGCTGCTTTTCAGCAAGAACACTCTAGGTTTCTCAACCCTAACCACGGTCAACCATAGAACGTTAAAGAGTTTTTTTTGCTTTTCAAAAATAGCTTTTGAATAGAGAGGTTTGAGCTTTGGCAAACACCAACCTTCTTTTTGGATCCACCTTTATAGTACGCCGATTCCTATACTCAAGTTAAATAAAATAAAATGAAGTAAACTCCTTGAGTCATTGGTGTCTCATGTGTGATTTCTCCATGGCATTGCTTCATAAGGATCACAAACATCTTTGTCTCACCTTTTGAAGCAAACTCAAATCAAACCCTGTGACTTGTACCATATCACCTTATATGAGTTCAAATCATGGCTTCAAGTCACCTTACTGATGCATCAACATGTTGTAACTCTTCATAGCTGATTAGTTCATCGACTTAGTGCAAGTACTCTCTTCTTCACCTTAGCCATGGTACCTCGGTCTACAAGCCGTCGCTTGGCCTTCACCTTCGCTTAGTTCCTCGAAGCCCTTTCCTTGCTATCTTCACCCTATCAAGCCATTCTTGAGTCACATCCTATTGAGCATCCATTAAGAGAATCATTTCTTCAATATTGTGAACCTTGCTTGAATGTCTTCTAGATATAACTATTAAGATTAATCAAGCTTTAGTTTGATTCTCATATATTCATATATGGACTAATAGTAATATGGTCAAGCCAATTCACGATTCCTCATATCTTATTCACTTTGGCTTGACCAATCCTCTTAATCACTTCAACCTCTATTATGATCATATTTATGCATAGTGATTTCTCAGGACTTGTCCATATATTCAAACCAATATAGAGACCATATTATATCCATTTGCATTGTCTCACTGGTTATTTCACCTTGTGTTGAACCTTGTTCACTGATCATTATACACTATTCAAGTATGTTCATCATACTGAATTTCATGTTCAACACTTAGCAAACTTGTTAGACCTTTAAATGTGTTGTTATCCAAATCACCAAAACTCACAAAAGGGATGAATGCACTTTCAATCTCCCCCTTTTTGGTGATTGATGACAACACATTTAAAGCTTACATAAGATTTGATAAATAAGATTTTGAATCCTATGATATAGTTTCCTCCCCCTAAACATGTGCATTTCAGAAAATAACACTTTTGTACTCAAATGCCAAAAGCACATATTTAGGTCAAAGTATAGACAACTTATATCATACTATTCATAGGGTGCAGTGTGTCATAAAATAAACGTGATGCTCATGACATGGAATGCACTTATCAACTTTCTTCATCTTATGTTTTTCTTATGATTCCCCCTTTTGTTAATTATTTCTCCCCTTTTCTAAAATAAAGATAAGCTTTAATGCAAAATTTCTCCCCCTTTGTCATAAATCTCCAAAAAGGATACAAAGAATATAAAGGGTAGAAATTATGATTTAAGCAAGATGTGAACACACTATCATGAAAAGGGTCCTTAGATGGCACAAAGGTAATGGAGAAGTGACATGAAGTGATGTACCTTTGTGTTTTACCTTTTCAAGGGGGTGTTCCAAACTTGTGTTGGATTTAGAATTCATTTGCACGCTCTTGTTGGTATAGTTGTGACATAAGTCCAAGATATCAAATGAAGATTGTCATACTAAATCGAAGGTGAAACTTGATACCTAGAGTCTAGATGTCACCTAGCATTTTCTTATCACAACAAGAGGTAACATGAAAATTGCACAAGTATAGATTATGCAACTAGTGATCATGTATGAAAAAAATACTAATTGGAAAACACCAATTAATATAATTTGATAGATAATCAGATCACTAATTGCATATTATATTATGTTCTCCTCAAGCTTTAGTGCACACATATATATGAATTCATTTGATACCTGTTGAGAGTACTTATTTGCAATTTAAAGTACCATTGGCATAAAAGGAGTATCAATTGAACATAATCATGCAATCATAAGGAACATGTGCACTATTTAATCAATTAAGTTCTAGACAGGAGAATTTATAAGCTATGCTACTTCAGACATTTGCAATCCAAAAGGATGTGATACATGTTTACCAATTTTAGAAGATGTTGGAGTAGCATATAAAAGAGAAACTCATTCCCTTATGAAATGTATAAAAGATACATTTATTGGAGCAAAGAATCTTTGATACCCATCAAAATTTGCAGTGGAAGCGATTGTCTTTGCCCAAAGATTCCTTTCTAATTCGAGACTACACACATAATAGACTTGGAAATGAAGTTAGTCTCAAAGATTCAAATTATAGACTATTCTCCCCCTAAATGTGTGCATACAAGTGATGAATACTTGTTTAGCTTATGCACTTGGACTTGTGAGGCCAGGGGATTAAGTTCTACAATTTGAACCTTGGTACAAATAAAGTATGAAAATATGAAATTGCACCAATTTAAGGAATTACTCATAATCAAACGGTATACTAATAGACATGATATGCAATATTTTAAGCCAAGATTCAAGTGCAACCTTATGATGTGACTTAAGATATTGCATATACATGCATACACTAACTTGTAAGAGCCTAGATACACAAATGTAATACAATAGTTCATGGAGTGACACACCTTTGTTCCATGCCATATGGTCTTCATTATAATCATGAATTTCTATCTTAGCTTTTGATAGGCTTGACATTTCAAAGAGAAACTCATCCTCTTTAAATTATCAAGAGAAACTCATTCTCTTCAAAGAACTACACAAATTCACTAAAAGAAAATGTTAGTCTTTAAGGATACAAGATATAGAATGAGCTCCCCCTAAATGTATGCATCAAGTACTCGAATTACTTGTAACATGCACTTGATTTAATTAAGATTCTTAGAGGAGTTCATCATATATCTTGGTCAAGGCATAATATATTTGAAACAATTGAATTTATGCTGGAGAACACAAATCGTTCCCCAATAGAACTAATCCATGGGGTGACATGTGGTAAATATTTGATCATTTCCTTGGAACCACTCATCCTCACTTGATGTTCTCCTTTCACCAAGGTGTGAGACTAAACAACATGAACTTGAAATAAATCATTAGTTTCACAGGATATAGGCTAAACTCTCACTCAATTTGTGCATGCAAGAGTACACAAAGTACACTTATGCACATCAACAATATGAGGTTAAAGAAGATGTTTGCACTATATCTTGGTTTAACATAACATGCTTTACATAGATGATGAAAATTAAGCCAATTGAAAGTTTAAGAACTGAAAGTATATCAATTGAAATTTTGAAGGGTAAAGCATGCTAATATGAACCTCAAACCTCATAATGAAGGATATCATATAAATATGTCACTACATCTTCATTATTTGGTTGACAAAAAGTGTAACTCCCTTCTTGAATGACTGTGCTTTCTTTTCTTTTATGATTTCATCCAACCAAGTGATCTTGAACTTTATTCATCTTTGCTTGGTTCGATCATACTTGATATGATATCAATTGAAACTCAATGATTGAAACAACCAAGACTCTTATATTTGTAGATTTTGAATCCATCTTGAAAGCACTTGGAAGGACCTTGTTGAAATACTTAGAAAAGAGAGCATTAAAAACACATGGGAAGATTTTACAAATGATGATCCTTATATGTGGATGAAAATGAACCATCATTCTTGAAACCCAAAAGGATAGACTAAATTCCTTTAAATGAGTGCACACATATAATTGATGTCAAAGTTCTATGCACTATCGAACATTTTATATTGCAAGGAATTTAACCTATACTATGGTACATCCCACTAAGGATAAAATACTAAAACAACTGAAGGAGAGGAAGTTTTCATACCTTGGCCTCTTATCAACTTCATCTTACTTTAGTTGAATAGTATCCTTTAAGCTTGTGATTTATCCAATTTAATAATAAGCACCATCTCTCAACATAGATTTTCTATGGATAAACTCAACATAAGAGATGGCATTAGTAGCACAAGCACTAGTTTCTTATTTAGCAACCCTTTATATGTGAAAGGCAAACAAGTTGCTAAAATAGAGAAACCTCATAATATGGACTAAATTTCCCTTGAGCCCTCATGCACAATATATTTTGAATGACATGGATAATATGCATGGTTGTTCAATGAAGTCTAAAGGGCTGACTTAATCCATATTATGGTGATTGTCTAATATAGAAGAATCAAATCCAAATTAACTAGATAGAGAATATGTCACATAATTTTGGATTGTTGTCCATATGATAATATTCATTCATCTTCCAATTGGATCTTTATTTTATAGTCAACAACTGATGTATATCCTCAAGTGCTTCTTTTCCCTTAGTGGCTACACAAGTCACAAAAGAGATAAGATTTGAAAATAATATGCACTTGAGATTCAGTTGTTACCACCCTTGCTACTATCTCCAAATATGATTTATACATTCATTATCGAGCATCCAACTTGATCCATTGAAGGCGTGATCCTGCAAAACAAGTTTAAACTTCATATCTTGGTACCCAATTTGAATTGGGTCCTTTGAGATTAGTAGGAAGAGCCTTGAGTACCCACACAATCCTTATTGTGACCTTTCTCTTTGTGTAGGCACCCACATATATATACTTGACAACCATCTTACATGGTTTCAAGTTAATATTTAATCACATAGATAAAAGCTAGAGTTAAGAATAGGAGCCTTTTCTCCTTTTCTTGATACATCATTGTGTTGCCTTCTTGATGATGGACCTAGCTTGACCTTGGGTTCACCTTGAAAGTCACCTAGAGGGGGGGTGGATAGGCGAAACCTGAAAATTAAAACTTTATCCCCCAACTAGATCCCTTGATTAGTGGTTAGAACAAGATATACAAATATCCGAGAATATAAACTAAGTTCTTGCTTGAAGAGAGTATTGCTAAATAATGCGGAAGTGATAAATCAATTAATAAGTTATAGAAAAACAAAGCAAGAAGCCTTAGATGAGAAGAGCACTAGGACAAGTTCTTTCTTGCAACGTGTTGCTTCACTAAATGGGAATTTAACTTGAAGCAACACCAAATGATATTAGCAAATAAAGATGCAAGAAAACTTGGAGCAAGGGAACACAAACAAATCACAAGCAATAACCACAATGGACACGGGTGATTTGTTTTACCGAGGTTCGGCCCTCGAAGGCCTAGTCCCCGTTGAGGAGTCCACTTAAGGACGGGTCTTTTTCAACCCTTTCCCTCTCTCCCCCGATCACACAAGGATCGGTGAGCTCTTCTTCTTCTCAAGGATCACTCTCGATCCCACAAGGACCACCACAATCTTTGGTGTCTCTTGCTAGCTTTTACAAGCCTCCAAAACTTTGGAGGAAGTTCAATGGGAGTCAAAACTCCACGCGCAAATGAACACAAAGATGAAGCACACACTATCTCTCGACGAATCTCACAAGGCACTAGTGCTAAACTCAAATGAGTAGCTCTCTTTTGCTTGCTCTCTCTTTTGTGGCACTTGTGTTGGTTGTAGTGGTCTAAATCTTGTGTATAGGATGGATCAATGAATATATGTGGTTGGGAGGGCTTGAGTATGTCAACTAGATGACTTGGAATGTTGCTTGGGCTCCCACACCTTGAAGTGGCCGGTTGGGGTGGTATTTATAGCCACCATCCAATTTTGTAGCCGTTGGAGAAGCTGTTGGCGATGGGCGCACCGGACAGTCCGGTGCACACCGGACAGTGTCCGGTGCGCCAGCCACGTCATCCTATCTGTTGGGGTTGGAGCGGGTCGACCGTTGGAGGCTTTGTCCTCATGTGGCACCGGACAGTCCGGTGCAGCACCGGACAGTCCGGTGCCCCTCTGATCCTCTGCTCTGACTCCTGCTGCGTGTACTGTACACTGACAGAGTCGACCGTTGGCGCGAAGTAGCCGTTGCTCTGCTGGCGCACCGGACAGTCCGGTGTACACCGGACAGTCCGGTGAATTTTAGCGGAGCGGCCTTCCATTTTCCCGATGCTGGCCAGTTCAGAGCCGCTTCACTCTGGAGCACCGGACACTGTCCGGTGGTGCACCGGACAGTCCGGTGAATTATAGTGGGCTGCGCCTGAGAAACCCGAAGGTGAAGAGTTCGAAGGCAATCCTCCCTGGTGCACCGGACATTGTCCGGTGGTGCACCGGACACTGTCCGGTGCCACACCGGACAGTCCGGTGTGCCAGACCAGGGAGCACTTCGGTTTCTTTTTGCTCCTTTGTTTTGAACCCTGTCTTGTTCTTTCTATTGGTTTTTGTTGAATCTTTGACACCTGTAGAACATGCAATCTCGAGCAAACTAGTTAGTCCAATTATTTGTGTTGGACATTCAACCACCAAAATCATTTAGGAAAAGGTTTAAAGCCTATTTCCCTTTCAATCTCCCCCTTTTTGGTGATTGATGCCAACACAAACCAAAGCAAATATATAAGAGCATAATTGAACTAGTTTGCCTAAGGTAAGTGCAAAGGTTGCTTGGAATTAAACCAATATGCATTTCATAAGATAGGCATGGATGCTTTCTTTAAATATAACATTTTGGACCACGCTTGCACCATGAGTTTTGTTTTTGCAATTCTTTTGGAAATTCTTTTCAAAGACATTTTGCAGATAGTCAAAGGCAGATGAATAAGATTTTTGAGAAGCTTTTACAAGATTTTGAAATTTTCTCCCCCTGTTTCAAATGCTTTTCCTTTGACTAAACAAAACTCCCCCTCAATGAAATCCTCCTCTTAGTGTTCAAGAGAGTTTTAAGATATCAATTTTGAAAATACTACTTTCTCCCCCTTTTGAACACAATAAGATACCAATTTGAAATTTACCAATTGAAGATCATTAGTTTTGAAATTAGGAGGGTGGTGCGGTCCTTTTGCTTTGGGCTACTTTCTCCCCCTTTGGCATGAATCGCCAAAAACGGATACTGAGAATGAGATATAAGCCCTTGTTACTTTCACTTCCCCTTTGGCAAATAATATATGAGAGAAGATTGTACCATAGAGGAGAACTATGCGGAATACCGACAAAGAGTGGATAATACCGAAGGAGTTGAGTGGAAGCGTCGTCTTTGCCGAATACTCCATTTCCCTTTCAATCCTATGACTAAGCATGAGAATATACTTGAAAACACATTAGTCATAGACATAAAAGAGATATGATCAAAAGGATATGTCAAATTAAGCATGATCATAATTCTATATAACATAGATTGCTCCCCCTAAATATGTGCGAGAGGAAAACATATTTTTGGCCTCAAATGCCAATTGCACATAATTGGGTAAATGAGAACATATCTATATCATACAGAATGTGAAGTGCATTGTGGCATAGTATAAGTGTGATGCTCATGACAGTTTATGCACTACTGAAAGCATGTTACAAATATTTTAAGCATTTTCCCTTAAGGATTTCAAAGAGACTTAAGGACCATCCACCTTTGAGACAAAGGCAGCTTATCCTCGTTACAAGGTCAAGCTTTAAGCTCTTTGACAATAAGATTACTTCATCCAGTTTTAACAAAGATGCATAAATGCAATAATGAAATGTTTGAGAGGTTAAACTAGGTATGAAGCAGGGAAAAAATGCAAAGGACATGCTTTCTCTTCCTTTCATACAAGATATGCAAAGAATGTATAGAGAAGGAAGATTTAGGTACAAGTTTGAATGAAAGGAGATAGCTTTATCTTCTTGTACCTTTACATAGGGACGCTCTCTTCATTGTGCTTTGTCCTTAGTCTTAGATGCTTAAGACTTATTTTAATGACAATATATGGAAATGTTTTGCACAAGAGAGAGTTCTACAACAAGTGATCTTTTCAAGTTATTGTTAGCATATATCAAATGGATCACAAGTTGCATAAATGTATCATGAATTCTCCTTTTAACTTAGTGAATATCAAGAGAGATATCGATTGATAGTATATATGGCACTAATAAGCATGATTGTTGATTGAAGTCATTCAATGATCAAACAAATAACAGATGTGATCAAAACGAACAACATACGCATTATATTATCAATTAAGCTTAGAGTAGGAGAATCCAGCAAATATGCTACTTTAGAGTGAAAGACAAGAATTTTAAAAAAAATAGTAGCATACTTCATGAGAAACTTATTCTCATGCAAGAGACTATATGAAATTACTGAGATAAAGCAATAGTCTCAACAAAATCAAGATGTAAGAATAGCCTCCCCTTAAAGATATGCATCGAGTATTTGAATTGAATGGATGCATTTACTTTAAAGACAAATATGGAGAAGCATTGTACATCTTGATCAAGGCTCATAAATTTTGCAATAACAACTTAAGCCTAGTAATCTCATAATGAAAGTATTTAGAATACTCACAACCACACAATTGATTGTTTTGTAGATCTTATTATCCAGGTAGGTGGTGTTGTTCTTGATGTCCTCCTCTTTCATTTGAGAGTCCTCCCTTTGTAGTTGTTTCCTTTTCCTTTCAAACTTATTGAAGATACTCAAGAAAGATGTTAATAGTACAAGGGAGTATATGATGAAGGATGATCTCTTTAGATAGAAAATATAGACAGTTCATCATTCATAAGTCACACAGACATGAAGTAAAATCCTTAACATTAGTGCATTTCATTTGAGAAATATGAGTGAGCACCTTTTAAGAATTTTGATAATCATTGGAGATTTTACTTTATCATATTGAATTTAGTTAACGATTGCTTGGAAGCAAATCAATATGATAACATATATAAATATCGCAAAGGCATTAAATAGATTCTAATGGTCATGAGCATTAAGAAAATGATATTTGAATGCACATCCAGCTGATTTGAGTTCAATAAAGAATCTATTCCTCACATGGGTAGAATATGATAATTTAGATTAAATAGCCATGGAGATGGGAATTAAATTTGATTAAGAAGATGAGTTCCCATACCTTTGCTTTTACCTTTCTTCTTTTGGGTGAAGAACAACCCATGAGCCTTGTGTACTTTCTCTTTTGTAGATATTCATAAGTAAGCTCAAGAGATACGTTGTTAGTAACACAAGCACTAGTTTTCATTTTTGTAATCATTTTTGATATGGAATAAAAAAAACTAGATTACTAAAACATGGAAACTTCATAGCATGAATTAAATTATTCATAGATGATGTTATGCTCAATTTTAACTCATAAAACAAGCATAAATAATCCTTTGAGATTATAGGAATAAATCTAATTCATGATTTGGAAAGCGATAAATGTGAAAGAATCATATCCAATTTGAGCAAGTAGAAATACATCATAAAACATTGGATTGATTTTTCTTTTCATGTTAGATTACATACTTCCAAAGAGAAACTTATTCTCTACAAGTGAGACTACTTGGGTTACTTAGATAAAATCATTAATCTCACTATTCTAGTTAGAGAGAGTTTTCCTTTTATAAGTGTCCTAAGGATTTGAATTCCTTACATGACACCTTAGTCTTTTAAGAATATGAAATATCTCTCTATATCTAGAACATGGCAATAATAGAATAATTAATGTAAAAACATGCCATGAGAACTTGCAACAATTTAAAACATGTAGATTGTCATAATATAGAATTGATAAATACACAATCTACCATATGAGAGGAATTTCTTCAAGGAATGATAACATAATTTTAACATATGCTTAAGTGCTTTCTATTTCTATGTGACTACACAAGACACATGACAAATTAAGATAATTGCACTTAAGAATATAAATGTTACCATCCCTTGACTTTCCTCCATGTTGTAGGCTTTGATATTCCGCATATGATGATTCTTTATTTCCTACAACATTAATATCTTCCCAAGATGATATGAGTTTTGAATACAATAAATTGAAGTAACCTTGGGTCAATCTTGAATATGTAGATCATTTGAAGATTGATAGCTTGAGTTGATAAGAATTGAATTAACTCCCTCAAGCACTCCAAAGGTTCATACCATCTCCTTCTCCTACAAATCTTGTCAAGCACATTTTGGTACCCATCGCTTGATGGGTCCATTAAGGTTAGTAAACAAAGATCTAGGAACCCAAGTGTCCTTTGTGCTAGCGCTTGGTAAACTTGTTACCTTTCTAGCACAAGTTGCAATCTTGGGTTGCCTAGTTATATATGAATCAAATGACAAGTTAGGAGTGGGATTTTTACCAATGGGACAATCTTTGCATTGATGTCCCTTTTCCCGGCATGTGTAGCATAGGCGTTTTCCAAGTTTTGAAACTTTCTTCCTTCCTTGTTTGTTGCTTGCTACATGGTTAGTAAAAATTTTCTTTTCTAACCCTATGCCTCTTTGTTTTAAATGGGGACAAGATCTAGGTGAGTGTCCCTTCTTGGAGCATGTAAAACAAAGTCTATCATCCTTGTTAATAATCAAGCCATTAATATAGGGACATGACCTAATCAAGTGCCCCTCTTCAAAGCATTCACTACACCTCTTAATGTGAAGTGTGGCTTGATCATTACCTTGGATGTTACCTTTTGTGGAGGCGTGGTTGAGGCTTTTGGAGGAGGTGTTGAATTTCATATTTTGTTCCCTCTTCTTGGCAATCCTCAAATCCTTGACATTTTCTTCAAGGGATGTAGTGCATGCCACGGTTGTTCCCGTCTCAAGCTTCTTCACCATGTGATCATGGTTATCTTGAGAAGGTTGAGCGATGCATTTCCCCTTAAGTTGTGTCAAGCTCATCTTTAGCCTCTTATTTTCTTCTTTGAGCTTTTGATATGTATTATCATTTGTTCCTGCAAATTCTAGCTCAAAAGAAGATTTGCTTGTTGACGGACAACAAGCATTAGCACATGGTAATATAGTATCAATATGAACACATGTGCAAGAGTGAGGTTGTTGGAATTTTAAGTTTTCTATCACAACCTCATGAGCAATGTTTAACATGATATGATCATCCATAAGATTTTCATGAGAGCATAGGAGCATATCATGTTTTTCTTGAAAAGCTAGATTTTCAACTTTTAGCTTTTCTACTTGGTCCTTAAGCAAGGAATTCCTATTTACTAATTGAGCAATACAATGTAAAGCGTTATCTTGCTTAATTGAAATAGTTTCATACCTTTGGACCAAATCAACATGAGAGCACCTTAGCTCCTCATGTTCTTTAGTCAACTCGTCAAAGTGTAGCATTTTCATGGAGAGAACATCCTCTAGCCTTTGACGAGCTTCGCTTTGCTCTCTCGCTCTTTCTAGAAGTTTGAGCATGACCGCCTTATCTTCTTGGCTTAGGCGAGCGTAGAGATGCAAGAAGCTTCTTTCTTCCTCCTCATCCTCATTTGTCCTTCCGCTATCATTTTCATTAGCCACACAACATATGTGGGAATCGAAATGGGAAGACAAACCTTTTGGAGAGGTGGATTCATCGTTTGGTCTCCATCGTTCATTTTCTTCTTCTCCCTTGCAAGGGTTAGTATCACAAAGACTAAAGGAAGTAGAAGCATCAAATGAACTATCATGTTTGGACTCATCAAATTTATTTTTAACTCTAGTCCAAATATCATGCGCATCATGGATAGATTCGTCATAGTTTGATATGAAGGCATGATAATCTTCTCTACTAAGAGAATTAGTTAAGATGTCAAAAGCTAGATAGTTTAAGCGATAACATCTTTGATCCTCCTCGGAATTAATTTTTCCATTGAAATTAGAGGCAAAAATACTCTTGTCTATAATTTGTTCTAATCGTGGATCTATGGTTCTAAAAGCATTTATCACACTAGTAGACCATGAGTCATAATTAGAACAATCATCAAATAAAATCTCAAGAGTTACCTCCTTCTGAGTTGTGTTCTCCTGGGTCTTCTTGTTCTTTTGGGATCTTCTACGAGCCATCACTTCGAGTTGTTAGACTCAAGATGAAGTGCCTAGCTTTGATACCAATTGAAAGTCGCCTAGAGGGGGGTGGATAGGCGAAACCTGAAAATTAAAACTTTATCCCCCAACTAGATCCCTTGATTAGTGGTTAGAACAAGATATACAAATATCCGAGAATATAAACTAAGTTCTTGCTTGAAGAGAGTATTGCTAAATAATGCGGAAGTGATAAATCAATTAATAAGTTATAGAAAAACAAAGCAAGAAGCCTTAGATGAGAAGAGCACTAGGACAAGTTCTTTCTTGCAACGTGTTGCTTCACTAAATGGGAATTTAACTTGAAGTAACACCAAATGATATTAGCAAATAAAGATGCAAGAAAACTTGGAGCAAGGGAACACAAACAAATCACAAGCAATAACCACAATGGACACGGGTGATTTGTTTTACCGAGGTTCGGCCCTCGAAGGCCTAGTCCCCGTTGAGGAGTCCACTTAAGGACGGGTCTTTTTCAACCCTTTCCCTCTCTCCCCCGATCACACAAGGATCGGTGAGCTCTTCTTCTTCTCAAGGATCACTCTCGATCCCACAAGGACCACCACAATCTTTGGTGTCTCTTGCTAGCTTTTACAAGCCTCCAAAACTTTGGAGGAAGTTCAATGGGAGTCAAAACTCCACGCGCAAATGAACACAAAGATGAAGCACACACTATCTCTCGACGAATCTCACAAGGCACTAGTGCTAAACTCAAATGAGTAGCTCTCTTTTGCTTGCTCTCTCTTTTGTGGCACTTGTGTTGGTTGTAGTGGTCTAAATCTTGTGTATAGGATGGATCAATGAATATATGTGGTTGGGAGGGCTTGAGTATGTCAACTAGATGACTTGGAATGTTGCTTGGGCTCCCACACCTTGAAGTGGCCGGTTGGGGTGGTATTTATAGCCACCATCCAATTTTGTAGCCGTTGGAGAAGCTGCTGGCGATGGGCGCACCGGACAGTCCGGTGCACACCGGACAGTGTCTGGTGCGCCAGCCACGTCATCCTATCCGTTGGGGTTGGAGCGGGTCGACCGTTGGAGGCTTTGTCCTCATGTGGCACCGGACAGTCCGGTGCAGCACCGGACAGTCCGGTGCCCCTTTGATCCTGCTCTGACTCCTGCTGCGTGTACTGTACACTGACAGAGTCGACCGTTGGCGCGAAGTAGCCGTTGCTCTGCTGGCGCACCGGACAGTCCGGTGAATTTTAGCGGAGCGGCCTTCCATTTTCCCGAAGCTGGCCAGTTCAGAGCCGCTTCACTCTGGAGCACCGGACACTGTCCGGTGGTGCACCGGACAGTCCGGTGAATTATAGTGGGCTGCGCCTGAGAAACCCGAAGGTGAAGAGTTCGAAGGCAATCCTCCCTGGTGCACCGGACACTGTCCGGTGGTGCACCGGACACTGTCCGGTGGTGCACCGGACACTGTCCGGTGCCACACCGGACAGTCCGGTGTGCCAGACCAGGGAGCACTTCGGTTTCTTTTTGCTCCTTTGTTTTGAACCCTGTCTTGTTCTTTCTATTGGTTTTTGTTGAATCTTTGACACCTGTAGAACATGCAATCTCGAGCAAACTAGTTAGTCCAATTATTTGTGTTGGACATTCAACCACCAAAATCATTTAGGAAAAGGTTTAAAGCCTATTTCCCTTTCACACCTAGCTTATCAAGGTTAGTCACACAAGCATTCATATCATGAAGACAAGTTATGCATGGAATTTACAACTTAGTGATCCAATTCAATGTGAAGCATATGGATACCGATTGAAGTAGATTTCTAAGATATCAAAATATGGGTTTCCAAAATTTAGAGAGTATGGATCACTAATTGTACATTTTACAGTTTAAAAATCATATCCATGTTAGTGCATATGTATGTCATGAATATCACCAAAAAGATTCTTATGCACTTTTAGATTTAACGATAAGGGAATTTTAAACTGCATCAAGAGTAGCTATTTAGAAAACAAAGATTACAATCCATATGAATTAGGTACAAATTTACCATTTTGGATTGTCTTAGTATAGCTTACTCAAGGGAAACTTATTCTCTACGACACAAGATATATAATGTTCTCCCACTAGATATGTGCATCAAGTATTTGAATGACTTGCCACATGCACTTTCAATTCAGTTAAGAGTCTCAAGGGGAGTACATTACATATCATGGTCAAGGCATGACAAATTTGCAATGAATTAACTTATGCCTAAGAATACTTACCACCATATAGAACGTACCATTTGTTATACCAATTTGACAGATCTTACTATCTGTGGTGGTGTCACCTTAGTATTCTTCTTTTCATCATTTGTGGAGACTTCCTTCTTTGTTATCTCTTTCCCTTTTAAAACTAGTCGATAAAACACTTTGAGAAGAGGTATTAGTAGTACAAGGAAGTATTTAATGAATGATGATATCTATATATGAATGGCAAACAAATCATCATTTATGAGGCATAAAGGCATAAAATAATTCCTTTTAAATTAATGCACGTGGATGAGTGAATTACTAATATGCACCAATTTACAAATTTAAGCCAAAAGGAATTTAACCTTCATATTGGCATTTCTTTCCATAAAATAGATTATTACCAATTGAAAGAATGCCACTTGAAATGAACTATTATTGGTCACATACCAAATGAAACAACTAGTTCCATACCTTTGCCTTGAGCATTCCTAATCTTTCTTTTAGGTGAAGATTAACCTTTAATGCTTGTGATTTTACCAAATGAAAGAGCACAATCTCTACTTATGAATTTCCATGAAATGGCTTAAAAAAGATTGCATTAGAAACACAAACAATAGTTTTCTATTTAGAAACCTCTAGTATATGAATGACAAGAAGGTTACTAAAATAGGAAACCTCATGATATGAACTAAATTGTCCTTACAAGCATCATGCATAACACCAAAATTAAACAAGGTGAAAAAAACATGATTATTTAATTAAGTTTACATGGCAAGTTTAATTCATAGCATGGTGAGTGATTAATGTAGAAGACTCAAAACCAATTTAAACAAGAATGAATACATTACATAGTATTGGTTTGATCTTCTTTGAATGTTGAATGGCACACTCCATTTGGGAAACACATTCTCATGTTGTGAGACTACATAAACACTTGGGTAGAAACATTAGTCTCACAACTCTAGTCATATAGAGAATTCCCTTTTGGTAAGTGCTTTAAGAATTTGAATTTCTTACTTAGCACTCTATTCATTTAAGAACATGGGATAATACTCTTTATGTCTAGGTCATGGCAATAATATGATGATTAACTTGAAATATGCCACAAGATACATACAATCAATTTAAAGCATGTAGATTGTCACATTATGAAAATATGAACTTGCAATCTACCATATAATTAGATCCTTTCCAAAGCAAGGTAAAAACTTTTAAGTTCATTCTCAAGTGCTTCATTTTTCCTATGTGGCTACAAAAGACACAAAGGAATATACCAATTAAAAGCAATATGCACTTAAGAATTAATTGTTACCATCCTTTGGATATCACTTGGTTGTAGGCCTTTTGCTTGATTCCCACAAAGGTTAATCATTATTCCCTACAACACAAGTTCTTGCTAGGGATGAATATGAAGTTAGTGATATAACAACTCAATTCATCTTTGGGTCAATCTTAAAGGATAGACAATGTAAGATTGATAGCTTGAGATAATAATTGAGTTAAACCGCTCAAGCACCCCAAAGCTTCATATCATCTCTGGGTACCTGCAAAACTTATTAAGTATATTTTGGTACCCATTTTTGGATGGGTCCACCAAGGTTAGCTAATAAATACTTAGGCACCCAAATGGCCTTTGTGCTAGTTTTAGGTGAACTACTTACCTTTCTAGCACAAGTGTCATTTTTGGGTCTCCTAACTGAATATGAATGAATTGACATGGTAGGCTTAGGATACTCACTCATGGGACAATCCTTGCATAGGTGTCCCTTTCTTCGGCAAGTGTAGCAAATCTGATTTTTAATTTTGCAAGACTCCTTCTTGCCCTGCTTCTTGTTTGCTACATGGTTAGTGAGCCTCTTTCTTTCTAAAGTTACGCCACTATCCTTTGTGTAGGGACATGACTTAATCTCATGTCCCTTCTCATGACATTGATAACACTTTCTAGCGCATCTTCTCTTATTTAGAAGAGTGACTTGTTTGTTACCTTGTGTGGAGCATGTGGAGGCGTGGTTGAGGCACTTGTCATGAGCTTTGGCTTTCTTCTCTTGATGTTTGCTCATGTCCTTCTTGGAAAGCTTGATATTCTTTTGAAGGGGTTTTGTGCATGCTACTATTGTCCCCTTCTCAAGCTTTTTCAACATATTATCACGGTTATCTTGAGAAGGTTGAGCATGACACTTTCCCTTCAATTGAATCAAGCTCCTTTTTAGCCTCTCATTTTCTTCCTTGAGCTCATTGTTTTCTTTTGCATAGGAAACATTACTTGTTCCTGAAAGTTTTAGCTCAATGGAAGATTGGCTTTCTTGAGAGCAACATTTGTTAACACATGATAATATAGTTTCTACTTGAGTACATGTGCATATGTGAGGTTGGTATGATTTCAAATTAGTTAACACAACCTCATGAGCTATTTCTAACATGATATGTGAATCCATCAATTTATTATGAGAGCACACAAGCATATAATGTTTTTCTTGCAAAGCTAGATTTTCAATATTTAGCTTTTCTATTGTGTTCTTGAGCATAGCATTTTTACTTTCTAATTGAGCAATATATGATGAATGATTAACAGCTTTAATTTGCTCAATTGAAAAGTCCTCATACCTTTGGACCAAATCATCATGAGAGCACTTTAGCTTCTCATGCTCTTTGGTCAACTTCTCCAAGTCTTTGATTTTTTCGATGAGGATATCTTCTTGCTTATGAAGCATTTCCTTTTGTTCTTCTGCTCTTTCCATGAGTTTGAGCAAGCTCATCCGGTTCTTCTTGCTTAGTTGAGCGAAGAATTTTTGAAGATCATCCTCATTTTCACTGTCACTTTCATGTTCATCCTCATCCTCACTTTCGCTTTCACTGTCACTCCCATTAGCGACAAAGCACATATGAGAAGTGGATTTGAAAGACGAACCTTGTGAAGAGGTGGATTTGTCGTTTGGTCTCCATCGATCATTTTCTTCTTCTTCAATCTTGTTCTTCGCCTCATCTTCCTTCATTTTGAGGAACATCCTTTCGGCGATTCTCATGGCAAGATCTATTGCCCTAGGATCAACATCTGCACCAAAAGATGAAGTTGAGGCAACCTCAACTTTTTCAAGCTTAGAAGCACTTTCGTTTCTTAATCCCCCCGACATGATCTTTCCTCACGTGGTTAAGCGTTAGAATGAGGATTAGGCTCTGATACCAATTGAAAGTTGCCTAGAGGGGGGGTGAATAGGCAAGTTAAAACTTTTTCAACAAAAACTAGAAGCAAACTGGGTAAAACTGAATTGATCTCGAAATTCACCCAGTTAACTTTGGAAATGAGATGTTCTAAATGATCCACAGGGTTCAAAGTAGTAGATCTGAGAATGGCACTTCTCAAAATCCACACACCAAAAAGATATAAACAAATCTTCCACGCAATGGTGAGAGAACGAAGAACACAAACAAACACAATGAGCAAGAACACAAGAGACACAAGATTTATCCCGAGGTTTGGTCACACCACCAAGGTGCCCTACTTCCTCGTTGAGGCGCCCACAAAGAGCCGGGTCTCTTTCAACCCTAATCCTCCCTTTGCCGACCACAAAGGTCAAGCTCACACACTAATCTTTGCTCAAACGAGCGGGTAATACAAACTTTCTTGTGGTCTTCCACAAGATTTGGAGACTCACAAGCGACACCTAGTCGTCTAGGAGCTAGAAGCTCCAAGAGTAATGAATCCACAAAGAACTCGATGTAGTACCAAAGCTCGAATCAAGAAGAAGAGCAAGAGAGATTTAGAGATGAAGCACAAAACCGCAGCTCTCAAGCTCACTCAAAGATTTCTCTCCAAAGATTTGAAATGAGAGAGGCAAGAGATGTGTGTGAGAGAGAGGGAGGTGTTTCTTGGGTTAGAAATGGAGTTCAAATCGTGCTCACTGCTGTGGGGAGAGAGGTAGGAGGGAGTATATATAGTTGGAGCTCAAAACTAGCCGTTGGGGCCGATTTTTCTATTTGAGACCGGTTGAACCGCCCCCTAGGGCGGTTGAACCGCCCCTGGCAGGTCAGGCAGACTGTCTGCCAGTCTGACTGCCAGACTGACTGCCAGACTGACTGCCAGACTGACCTGCAGGCTGACCAGGGTTAACCATACCGGTTGAACCGCCCAGGGGGGGCGGTTGAACCGCCCCTGACAGCTCTGGCGACCTGTTTGCCAGTCTGACTGGCAGACTACAGATCAGAGGTCAGAGGGGTCAGAGACCAGCTGAACTGCCCCTCAGGACCAGTTCAACCGGTCTTGACCAATGAGTTTAGGAGAGAAAACCCCAGCTCAACTGCCCGGAGGCAAGTTCAGCTGGTGTATGGTCAAAGAGGTTCACAGCTGAAGTTGAGTTCAGCTGAAGTTGAGAAAGCTCAACTCAGCTGAAGTCCAGCTCAGCTGAAAAGCTCAGCTGCAGCTGAAGAAGCTCAACTCAGCTGAAGTTCAGCTCAGCTGAAAAGCTCAGCTGCAGCTGAAGAAGCTCAACTCAGCTGAAGTTCAGCTCAGCTGAAAAGCTCAGCTGCAGCTGAAGAAGCTCAACTCAGCTGAAGTCAAGTTCAGCTGGAAAGCTCAGCTGCAGTTGAAGAAGTTCAGCTGCTTTTCAGCAAGAACACTCTAGGTTTCTCAACCCTAACCACGGTCAACCATAGAACGTTAAAGAGTTTTTTTTGCTTTTCAAAAATAGCTTTTGAATAGAGAGGTTTGAGCTTTGGCAAACACCAACCTTCTTTTTGGATCCCCCTTTATAGTACGCTGATTCCTATACTCAAGTTAAATAAAATAAAATGAAGTAAACTCCTTGAGTCATTGGTGTCGCATGTGTGATTTCTCCATGGCATTGCTTCATAAGGATCACAAACATCTTTGTCTCACCTTTTGAAGCAAACTCAAATCAAACCCTGTGACTTGTACCATATCACCTTATATGAGTTCAAATCATGGCTTCAAGTCACCTTACTGATGCATCAACATGTTGTAACTCTTCATAGCTGATTAGTTCATCGACTTAGTGCAAGTACTCTCTTCTTCACCTTAGCCATGGTACCTCGGTCTACAAGCCGTCGCTTGGCCTTCACCTTCGCTTAGTTCCTCGAAGCCCTTTCCTTGCTATCTTCACCCTATCAAGCCATTCTTGAGTCACATCCTATTGAGCATCCATTAAGAGAATCATTTCTTCAATATTGTGAACCTTGCTTGAATGTCTTCTAGGTATAACTATTAAGATTAATCAACACTATACCACGGAACATTATTTGCAACTTATGGTCTGTCGGTAAAATCAGTTTTACCGACGAACTATAGGTCGGTAAAGACCTTTACCGACGGACCACGAACGTCGTTGCAAGCTGTGTCGGTAAAACTTTTACCGACCGACCGTTGTTTTACCGACTTATCTTCCGTCGCTAAAAGAGAAGTTTTACCGACGCTTCATCATTTGGTAATAATAGTATTACCGACTCTCTAAGAGTTGCAGCTGCCACGATTTACGGACGCTTCATCAGTTGGTAATAATAGTATTACCGACTCTCTAAGAGTCACTAATTGTGTAGATTACCGACCAACAATTCGTTGCCGCAGATATTACCAACCAACAATCCATTGCATTCATACAAATAGATTATTATAAGGACACTTAATGCTCATACACTTCACTAATCTTTCATGAGGTAACATATTGCACATGTTGCACACAAATTAATGGTCTTTCAATATCCATCGATCATATATTAACATCATTAGTAACATAATGTTTGCAATACATCGAACTAGTCCATAGGTTGCAATATCACATTACATAACTCAAAAGCTAGTCCACGGTATTACAATAACTCAATTCCTTCACGTTGTTGTACGCAACATACGCAACAAAAGCTCCAAAAGAAATGCAAGACCGAAGAACCATGTCCACGGTTGGTTGTAACATGATCTGATACTAACATTGTCCATTTCCTGAAAAAATATAACCATGTGTAAGAAACTTATGAATCAATTGCCGGGAACAAGAGGTACTGGTACATTGCAGTAACCAAAAAACTGAACTCCAAATGAAATAAAAAATGCAGCAACCATAGCCCATGATAAAATTTGAAAGTTCATAACTATAAAATGAAATTATAGCTTGCTGCACAGCACACACACCATAACTATAAACTGAAATTATAGCTTGCAGCATAGTAGCAGTACACAGCCATAGAGGATAGAGCATGATATAATACCAAAAGTGTAGCTCATAATTCAAAAAAAAAACATCCAGCAGGCAGCATCAATCATCCATAAACATTATAGCTTGTTGCACAGCACACACACACAGAACCATAAGTCCATAACTCCATAAGACCATAGCCATAAGAGTATAAAGACCATAAGCTTGCTATCTTGCTGCACACACACACTCAGCACTTCAGTTCAGTCTGCACTCAGCAATCAGACCTTCAGAAGTTCAGATCACCTGTCCTGTCCACACTCACACGCCATTCTGCATAACACACACACACTCACAGTCTCACACTGCATAACACACACACACACACACTCACACGCCAGATCACCTGTCTTATCCACCAGACAGCACACCAGATCACCAATTCACCAGCATTGCATAACACACAGTCACACTCACACAGTCACACACCAAATCCATTACTGTACTACTATTTTGAAAACGCCAAACCATATCTGCCTATATCCGTTTGGCGTTCAAATAAGCTTAGCAAATAAGTCAGCAAAGAAAAAACCATGGAGATATGGTTAGTAGTAGTAGAGTCAAAGATCCGGTTCTACACTATATCAGGAAAGAAAATGCCAAACAGATATGGTTAAAAACAGCAAATAAGTCACCAAGCTAGGGCCATTAAGAGTAGTAGTAGAGTCAAATACCTGAAATGTTAGGTGATGTGTTAGGTGTTGCTGATGCCTTGTTGATGACCTTCAGCTGTCAAAGTTAGGATCTGTCAGTAGGTACTCATTAATCAAAAAAGAAAGATATCAAAGTTTCGTTTATTACTTTCTTGTATGGCCATGCAAGCGACATCATGTGAGCAGTAGCCATAGTTTGCATATCATCGTAGGGACGAGCCAACACTGCATCTCTTTTCAGGACACAAGTCACAACAACTTCACAAAATTGCCTTCCAATGGGCAGATCTGCAACTATGGTACTCGGATTAGTTGAAACTATTATTCCTTTGGCCACAGGTTGATCCGATCTCAACAAAGCATATAATATGGCTTCTCTTCCAACCTGATACAAGCGATAAACACAAAATTAGAAGCATGATAAGGATAATACTGGTTAGAAGGATGAAAGTATTACCAAAGAATTATGTTTAGAATGAGAAGCATCATTAATCTTGCTCATGCTATCATCATTAAGCTTAAGGAAGAACATATGCAACTATCCTCATGATCCTTCAATCACTGCCTTACATTTCGTGTTGCATCAGTGGCAATCAAAACCAGTAGTGCGTGCTCAGTACTTTAACACTACCAACCAGTAGTGGCAAACATGAAACTAATAAGCATGACCTACTGGAACTTATACTCACTGCAAGAAATTACATTAGTGTTCAACGTCTGGTAGTCTGGTTCATTGCCTGTCCATGCTGGTTCAGTTCTAAGACCATGAAGGCTGAAGGCCAGGACAATGTCCATCTCTCTAGGCGATATATGAAATCCTCAGGTCAGGTGGAAGTGCAACGCACAGCCTTCTTGGCTTTGGCTCAGACTAAGCTTAGAACACGTACTGCCATAAAGATGAAGCTTGTTTCTTAAGGTAGCAGTTTTGCATTTTAAAACAGATTATGCCCATAAGGCATCAAGCAAAATGTTGAATTACAAAAAGAAGAAAACTATTTAAGAAGCCTAACATTTAAGTTGTGCAGACTCTTCCTATGTTAGTAGATCAGCAAGATAAAAAGATCAGAGTAATTGCTACATAACTACAGGAAGGGAATAAAGTTTGTTGTGGACTCACACAAATCTCTGTTTTGTTAGGCTTAATCCTGCAAGGACCTAGAACAACCTTTAAATCCTGCAGATAAGAAAGAACAAAAATGTTAAATCAATGCTCCAAGATAAACACAAATTTGAGAGAGGAAATCGCTAGGGAATAGCCATAGACGAGTTCAGTGATGCTCCAGCATGAATTCCCCCAAGGAAAATTTCTTCAATCACACTCAAATCCTACGAACAGAAATTCCCCCAAAGTTTACCAAAAAACAGGAAGGGAAATCACGATTCCACAGGCAAATGACACCAAAGGGGGCAGCGTGATGGAGGGGCGCGACACGATGGAGGTGGCGGCGGGATTATTGAGGCAGGCAGATCTATGGAGGGGGTGGCAGGATGGACGATGGCGGCGGGATTTTGTGGCGCGCAGGCGGCGCTATGGAGGGGACGCGCGGGCGGCGCTGTGGAGGGGGCGTGCGGGCGGCGCTATGGAGGGGACGCGCGGGCGGCGCTCGGCGCTGTGGAGGGGGCGTGCGGGCGGCGCTATGGAGGGGACGCGCGGGCGGCGCTGTGGAGGGGGCGTGCGGGCGGCGCGGTGGGAGTTAGGAGAAGGGGGCGGGCGGCTGGATTTTGGAGGGGGCCGTCGCGGCGATTTGGTTGGGAGGAACGCGCGTAATAATTTGGCGGCACGCGGTTGGGTTGCGCCAATATATTTACCGACCGAACGAGCGATGTCTTTACCATTTTTACCGACGGATCTCCCAACGCTAAATATAAGAGATTTACCGACCGTCCCGCCGTTGCAAAAACTGGTATTACCAACCAACCATGTGTCGGCTGTTTTTACCGACCAACCTTTGGTAGCTAACAAAGGTCGGTAAAAATCCTCCGTGGTATAGTGCAAGCTTTAGTTTGATTCTCATATATTCATATATGGACTAATAGTAATATGGTCAAGCCAATTCACGATTCCTCATATCTTATTCACTTTGGCTTGACCAATCCTCTTAATCACTTCAACCTCTATTATGATCATATTTATGCATAGTGATTTCTCAGGACTTGTCCATATATTCAAACCAATATAGAGACCATATTATATCCATTTGCATTGTCTCACTGGTTATTTCACCTTGTGTTGAACCTTGTTCACTGATCATTATACACTATTCAAGTATGTTCATCATACTGAATTTCCTGTTCAACACTTAGCAAACTTGTTAGACCTTTAAATGTGTTGTTATCCAAATCACCAAAACTCACAAAAGGGATGAATGCACTTTCATGGGTAAAGTGTACCCCTCTGCGCAGAGTTCAAACCTATTCGAATAGTCCGTGTCCACAGGAATGGACGAGTCTGGTATGGTATGACAATTAATGTTTTGTTTTCAACAAAAAAGGGATGGTTTTGAGAAAAGTGGTTTTTAAAAGGTTCGGCGGTTGAGCCGTGAGCTATGGTGGACGGGAAGTCCAGTAGCTGTTTTTGAAAATGAAAACTAGTGGGAACTGCTGAGATACCTGGATGGTTTAGTCTAAGGGATTTTGTTATAATACTGAAAAACTTCCTGCTCCTTTTGGAGAGGATGCGCTTTGCAAAAGTACAAAATGTTTTTCAAAACAACCATGCATAAAATATTGTTGTTTCTGCAAAATATTCTGAGCTCCACATATTCCATGCATTATATCTGATTTCCCCATTCCGTGGGTGAAGGTGGGCTGCTGAGTACGTTTGTACTCACCCTTGGTTATTTAAATTTTTTTCAGAAAAAGGAGATCGGGTAAGAGTTACGACTGTTCCCAACCTTGCCTGTGGCTGTTGGACCGCTGAATTGCTTCGCTGCGTATATCGGGCTGCTTCAACCCACCACTACACGACGGTTCACTTACAGCGACCTACGGTTGGTTGCTAAAACGGCCTTCAGCGACCTACGGTTGGTCGCTAAAAACTTTTAGCGACCCATAAGGATGGTCGCTGTAAGTGCCGTCGCTAAAGGCTTTAGCGACCGACATCTTTTTAGCGACCGACCGTCTGTTGCTAATATTGTATATTTAGCGACCAACCGTGGGTTGCTGTACTATAGGTTTAGCAACCAACAGTAAGTCGTCATACTATACATTTAGCAACCAACAGAAAGTCGCCCTTTTTACAGTTGTTATTAATAAAAATATACATTTAATTAAGCACCACAAATCACAGATTTTTATACACGAATCATAAAGACATACACAGTTAATCAGTATACCACAGTCATAGATCCATCACATAAACACAAAAGCACCACAATTATATATTCACAAAAGTATCACAATTATAATATCATTCACAACTAGATCAATTACAGATAGCTAGCTAGATCATTCACAAAAGCTCCAGAGATGATCAGTCACAAAAGCACCACAGCGACATCACTCTAGCTTGAAGCAGTTCTTCTCGTCTTCTGTTTTGTCTGACTTGTCTTCCTTCTTCTCTTCCTGTTTAAGAAGAGAAATAAAGAAACCTTCATATTTCCACATACATGCATTACTAGACTAGTCAAGATTCGTGTATTTGCATACATGCACCACAATTATTAAATCTTGCAATGGTTTTTTTTGTAGGTGTGCATAGCCATTGCTTGCATATACTAACTGTGTATTTGCATGAAGATTTGGTGATAGATAATATATTTATTCTTATTTAGTCAAGGTGAAGCTGAACAATGCTATAGTCTAGAGGCAACATGAATTTCATTGCATCACAATACAGAGACCTTCACTGGAACCCAAAAAAGAACATACCTCTCCCTGGCTGTGCAATGATGCCAGCAAATCTTTAACAGATGGATCATTGGGATCAACACCAGGAAGTTGTTATTTTACACATAAAAGGGCTAATAAATTATTGAAGCTGCAGCTAAAATGTACATGTATGCCATTAGTTTAAGAATAATACATACTGAATTAAGGATAGATGACACAAACGTTCTGTCTTCAAACACCTTACTCATATCAGTGTCACTGGACATGTTTGCATCCTGGACAGACATTTGAAGAGCTGCATATAAACATATCAGTGTCACTAGAAAGCAGTGGTTCATTTGTCACTACCAGAATTAATTGATAGCAACAAATTATATGCGCTAGAACTGTAGAAGCTGCAAACATAAGAGAAAACACACCCAACACTAAGTCAGGGTCAACTGCACCGGCTTCTGCCATAGCAGAGTCAGTCACAGCTACAGATCCTGAAGCACCACCCTCCATTGACATTGCAAGTGCCTGCTGTAGTAAATCATCATCATCCTGTGGTCACAGCTATGTTAGCGTTCTGACGTCCACTTGAACTACATTAACTATTAATACAAATAAATAATATACAATACAAATAGTAGAAATGGAAAATAGAATCAGCATTTTAATTGAAAAGAGTCTTTGGTACTTGCAAGTTTGCAACATTTATAATCAATACTACAACAGAAGATAATAGTATAAATTAAGTAAAACTTGTGATTGGAAACTTCATCAGTTATAAAGTTAAGCAAGAACAAGGCACAAAAAATCATGGCACTATGCCACTATCATCAACTGAACACTAAATCATGGCACCAAATGTTTATGAAATTTCTTTAATATATCTTGCAACCACGACAGTATTTTAACTCTCTACAATACACATACACAACTGGTTATAAGAACATACAAAACATGCTCAAGATTATCACCTTCTGTTCAAACGAGAATGACTGAGAGCAAGCGTCATGAAGGAATCCAATGACCTTATCTTGCATCTGCTTCTCACTGATATAACTGACAGCTTTGCTCGTGCAAGATGGAGAAAAAGTGAGAGGGCAATGAATTGGGTATGGTCCAACAACTACTGATAAGGAAGAATTGGGTTGGAGCAGCTAACAGGTAACGGCTACTCCTATTTGAGAGATATAGGCAAATAATTAGATGACGTATTAGATCACCCCTTCCAAACCTCTCAAATAGATCACCGGCTCTAGACCTCTCAGCTAAGTTTTAGCCGCTAATAACGGTTTGGAAACCGGGTTTTAACTAAGTAGTCAAAAAAGGTGCAGCTAGCAGCAGATAATGGAGTGGAGTCCCTGAAGTGATTAGAAGACAAGCAAAAGGATGGCAAAGCATGTTACCAATACCAGCGTCGTCGGCCTGTGCAGCAGGTCCCCAGGCGGCGGCGGCGATGAGGAGCAGCAAGAGGAACGTGACGCAGAAGGACGCTTTGGAACCCATGGCGCGAGCGAGCAGCAAGAGGAACACCCGCATCTGGGCCCTCGACGAGGCCAGCGCCTCGGCAGCCGATGCGCCCGCGGGGCCACCCCCCCACTACGGCCACGCGCAGCGTGCACGCTGAAGATGACGAGGAGGTGGTGAGAGGGAAGGGAGAGATAGAGTGGGCGGCGGCTGGGAGAGAAGCAGGGAGCGCGGCTGCTAGGGTTAGGTAGATGGGCCTCTAGTGCGTCTTAGGGTTAGGGAGAGTTTTTTTTATTTATTTTGAAATGCACTTTTAAATTACTTAAAAATTCATAAAAATTTACCAAATAAATAATAAACATTTGAATAAATTATTACGAATGCAAATAAATAATAAACATTTGAATAAAAATTTATTACCCTATTTGTCGTAATAACTAAATTCATTATTTTTAGTTGATGGTTTTTATAGTGTTATAACAACTCAAATATTGCATCATCTTCCGTAGGATGCTCGCTAAACTCATCAATGTTTACTTGTTTTAACTAATTTTTAGTCACTAACATCTACAAGTACATTTAGGCTATAAGATTTGATAGTGATCCTTGCTCTATAGCAACCCACCGCTAGTCCCCGACGACATCTATAGCGACCAACCATAAGTTGTTAAATTTCTAGACTTTTAGCGACCAACCGACTGTTGCTACAAAAGGATTTAGCGACTGACCGTCGGTCCTTAACCTTTAGCAACCAACAGTTGGTACCTAATAAGGGTCGCTAAATATCAACCGTCGTGTAGTGCACTCTGATGATATGTCCCGAGTTGTGGACCAACTCTTAAAGTTGTTCGCCACCTTTATAGGTTTGTATCGTTTAAGCAGATCTGTAATCATCTGATGTATAAATGTGTTTACTAGCCTCCTGGGACTAGTAATTGTATCACATTTGAGTCCCAGAGGATTGGGATGCTTCATACACCATTTACCAGCTACACCATACTCAACAACATGGACTTGGGTACATGCCACTATGTTAGGACATATTTACCATTCCAGTAAGATATGCTCGACATTACGGTGCGCCGAGGCATACATTTCATATAGTCCCACGTCTATGATAAGATAGGAGTAGTTGGACCTTTGTTGGATAAGGTCCACTACCCAAGAAATGTGTAACTTTGTGTCGGCGTTTCGACCCCGGGGGGTCCCTGGACCGACGAGTAGATTATCGTTGCGTGTCCCAACCCAGATGGGTCGGCGCAAGACGGGACACAAGGGGGGAAACAGTAAGGGGAAACCGCGGCCTCGTGTTGTCCTGCGCCCAGGGCGGATGCGCTTGCAGTAGGGGGGTTACAAGCGTTCGCGTGGGAGAGAGAGAGAGCGAGAGCCTTGTGCGTCGACCCGTTCTCCCGCGTGGCCACCCTCTCGTACGAGAGCCCTGGGCCTTCCTTTTATAGACGTAAGGATAGGGCCCAGGTGTACAATGGGGGGTGTAGCAATGTGCTAACGTGTCTAGCAGAGAGGAGCCAGAGCCCTAAGTACACGCCGTCGTGGCTGTCGGAGAGGTTTTGGCGCCCTGTTCATGTGATGTCGTGGCCGTCGGAGGAGCGCTTGAGCCCTGTGGAAGTACAGCTGTCGGATCCTTGCTGACGTCACCTTGCTTCCGTAAGGGGCTGAGAGCCGCCGTCGTCATGGAGCACGCGGGGTGTCATCATTACTTGTCTACCGGGGCGAACCAGATGGGACGCCGGTCTTGTTCCCCGTAGCCTGAGCTAGCTAGGAGTAGGGTAATGATGGCCCCTCCTGTGACGTGGTTGGTCCGAGCCCGAGGTCGGGCGAGGCGGAGGCTCCTCCGAGGTCGAGGTTGAGTCCGGGTCCGGGGGTCGGGCGAGGCGGAGACCGTCGTCCGAGGTCGAGGCTGAGTTCGAGCCCTGGGATCGGGCGAGGCGGAGTCCGTCTTCCGAGGTCGAGGCTGAGTCCGAGCCCTGGCGTCGGGCGAGGCGGAGTCCGTCTTCCGAGGTCGAGGCTGAGTCCGAGCCCTGGGGTCGGGCGAGGCGAAGTCCATCGTTCGGCGTCGAGGTTGAGCCCGAGCTCTGGGGTCGGGCGAGGCAGAGCTTCCTATGGCGCCCGAGGCTGGACTTAGCTGCTGTCAGTCTCACCCTGTCGAGTGGCACAACAGTCGGAGCAGGGCAGGCGGCGCTGTTTTCCTGTCAGGTCGGTCAGTGGAGCGGCGAAGTGACTGTGGTCACTTCGGCCCTGTCGACTGAGGAGCGCGCGTCAGGATAAGGTGTCAGTCGATCCTTGCATTAAATGCTCCTGCGATACGGTCGGTTGGCGTGGCGATCTGACCAAGGTTGCTTCTCCGCGAAGCCTGGGCCTCGGGCGAGCCGAAGGTGCGTCCGTTGCTTGAGGGGACCCTCGGGCGAGACGTGAATCCTCCTGGGTCGGCTGTCTTTGCCCGAGGCTGGGCTCGGGCGAGGCGAGATCGTGTCCCTTGAGTGGACGGAGCCTTGACCTGAATCGCGTCCATCAGGCCTTTGCAGCTTTGTGCTGATGGAGTTACCAGCTGAGATTAGTTGTCTTGTGGGTACCCCTAATTATGGTCTCCGACACTTTGCATGAAAAGGGAGTAGAGTAACATAGAAAGGGATTCTAGATACCAGTCCAATCCAAACGGATTTGATTCAATCTAGACCCAAGTGAGATGGTTAACCCCAGACTCCATTAGGCCAATCGAGGGGTTCATAGTTAGAGGTAAACTAGAGACTAGTAGGTCTAGAACTCTCACTAGAACCAAAAGCAAAGGAAGAGCTAGCTGGTCATCAAGCTCAAGCCTCAAGTGATATCTGATCTGAGTGTGTAATATTCTTCGTCTTCGTATTCATCAATCTGCCATGCACAAAAAGGATGTAGTGTATGATGCTTTTGTAGTCCTGACCTCTATAAATCATCCAAGTGCTGGCACGCCTATGCCCCTTGCTCATTTTCTAATTCCATGATATTCTCGAGTACTTATGGTACTTTGGTATCTTTATGTCACAACAATCATTTTATACAATATGTCAGACAAACATATGAAGATGCAAAATATTTAACTAATATTTTTTAACTATTATAATATTTTTTGACATGGTTATATTCTTAGTTATTACTGATTATCATAAATTCATAAGTATGAATAATATAATATCGAATAAATAGATGGTCAGACTATAAGTCGGGAGGTTGTCTCATATTAATTAATACCTTATAAGATAGAATAGTGAGTGTACTATTTTTATGAATTACGGAGGTACTGTTGTCAAATCCTAAAGTAAACCCCAAAAATACAAACGCTAATGCTAATGAACAGAACTTAGTCACCACAAAATAAAATAACTAGCTGAAATACGCTTGGGGTATGTTTATTCGGAACGTGAAAAAGTTCCAGACATGTTTGGTTCGTTACCTCAATTGCCACACTTTGTCTAACTTTTCTGCATAAAGTTAGTTATTCAATTCGGATAACTAATCTTAGCCAAAGTGTGACACATTTAGCCATAAACCAAACATGCCTTGTTATTTCTGTGTTATTTTTTAAATGTATACATGTTCCCGTGCAATTCCTATCCTATGTTCAAATATGTCCTCTATCTACCCCCCAATCCACAACGTAACGCTACCGAAGCCCGAAGGTGCTACTGTTCTACCGATGCGCCATTCGTATTTTATTTTTTAAACTAATCTATTACTCGTATTATTAAGAAAATTAGACGCGTACGTGCGACCTTGCGTTGCGGTAGTATTAAATTAGTACGGTGTGTCAACCTATGCAGCTAGTTTTTTTATATACATGCATGTTTTGCACCTCCCATATATATTTTTTTTTAAAATATATAATTCGAGTTACAAAACCAAGAAGCTGTAGTTGATGCAACCAAAGTACTGTACTTGGCTGCCCTCGGTTGTGCCAAGAAACCGTACGAGAAGAGAAAGATTCCGACACGCCTACTACCACTCCAAGTCCGAGAAAACACGTGAGTAGACAGGACGCATGTCTACTGAACTACTGTCGAGCTTTTCACGTGTGATGCTCACTGAACCACTGCACGATTAAAATTTAAAAGAGGTGATTACTATATATATACCAAGAAATAACGCTGCGCTGATGGATGCTCGCGGGCACGATAGATCGAGGCGACCAATGCAACCAGTCAACGCTGACCCGACAATTCGACACACGACTACACGAGGTTACCAAACAAACATTGGAGAGAGAAAAGAAAGAAACTGCGTCGACGATCGAGTACATACTCCGATCCAAAGAGGAAACACTGTCAACGACGATTAGGCACAGCCGTCGTCAGCTAGCCTCACACTAAACTAAACTAGTCCGGGGAGAGAGAGGGAGGGAGATGCATGCATTGCACAGGCACATCAGCTAGCACATGTGCACTGCTTTTCATTCACCCCCGAAAGCTCCGAGCATCCGAGAGACGGCGACAGAGGGATGGAATGGAGCTCAGCTCGACAGAGCAGACAGCGGCTCGAGCTCCCATGTCAACGGCTACGAAAGGTTGGGTTTTTTCTATGCATGCGTCCTTGGCCTTGACCTCGCCTCGATCCCAATCGATGGTCTAGATAGCTAGCTGACTACTACTCCTAGCTTTAAGCAATCTGCAGGAGTAGCTCGGCTGCTGCAACTGGTCTAGATCGGCATGCTTGGAGCCCATACTGCCATAGACGACACATACTACGATATGATGATCACCGTCCGTAGGGATGAAAACGATCAGGAAAAACACCGTCTCATCCCGTACCGTATTCCCGTTTTGAACCGTTCGTTTTCGTTTTCCCGGGAAAATAAGAAAACGGTACGGGAACCGGGATAGGTATGTCCGGGAACGGGTCCGAAAACGGTTGAGGGTGTTTCCCGCCCGTATTTACGGTATCCCGTATTGTACCGGGAATTTCCCATATTTTCCCATATTGGCAAATTGGCCCACACTAGCTACAGCCTACAGGCCCTTGCGGCCTTGCCCCTTGTCCAGCAGTCCAGCACCCACGGCCCACCAGTCCACCACGAGTCCACGACACTAGCTAGCCATCCTGTTCGTCCAAACGTCCACGACCACTAGAAGCCGCCAGCCAGCCTGCCTATTTGCCTAAACCTAATCCACTAGCAGTTCGGCACTGCGGCTGCGGGGATGCGGCGGCCGGCGGCAGCGGCACTACGGAGCCCTCAGCCAGCACCAGGTTGCGGCAACGGCAACAACCAGCAAGTGGCCAGGTTCGTGTGCACTTGTTCAGGCGTTCAGCGCAGTGTCCAGGTTCCTGTGCACGTGTTCTCAGCTTTTCTTTTCCGCGCGCAGCGATTCACGGGTTCAGGCGTTCAGCGCCACGCCGTCGTCGCCCCAAGCCAGGTGTAGTTATTAGTTTAGTACACTGCTCAGTGCTCAGTTAGACAGTTACATGGAATGCTCAATAGGTAATTGCATTTTCATTCTTAAATTGTTCTGTGATTCTGTCCTAGTACACATAAATTGTTTTTTTGCTCAGTGCTCAGTTATGAGGAGTTAGTTGTTCACTGCTTGTTTGCTCACTGCTCCAGACCTCCAGTCAGGAACCACCGATTGTGATTTGTGAAGAACTGTGAATTGATTAACTGAAGATGTCAAATAGTGGAGGCAAGGGATGTCGTTCCCGTGCTAGATCAATGCCACCCGAGAAGCAACTAGGTATTTCAAGTTTCTTGCCTGAACCTCCACCGCCGCCTCCTTCTACGAAAGGTAGTACCAACGGTCAGCCCTGCATGGATGATGAGGTATGCAACCATTTTCCATATTATTGTTAGAACTCCTTGTTACTGATCTATGAATTTAGCCTTATTGGTTAGAATTAATTATCCGAGAATTGCAAACTTGTAGGAACAAGATGCTGAAAGTGATCCCGACGTCATGAATGATTATGGTGAGCTTTGACCGTGAGTCAGCGACTAGTCATGGTGCTTAATGCTTGACAACATGTTTGGAACTTTAGATAAATATGTTGCTGTGTCCATGTGCGGATGTGCCTGTTTCTGTGTGTTGTGTGTAATGAACCTTGAACTTTTTTGGAACATTGGGGCAAGAAAAGGTGCCAGCCGCATGGAGCACCCTTCTGTGTGGCTGTGTGTAATGAACCTTGAGCACTATTCTATGCGACAACAACTTTGTCATTGTGTGTTCTTAAATATGTGTGCCCGTGTGATGTGTGCATATCTGAACAAAAAAAAAGATGGCCCACAACTGCAGTGCGCCTGTGTGAATGTGTGATGTGTGCTGTGTGCATCCGGCTGTTGTCCGGCTACCGTCCGTTTTCGTTGAATATTCGTTCGTATGTGTTCGTTTTCGTATACCCATATATTCCGCAACCATTTTCGCTACCGCCTTTCCCGCTCCCGCTCCCGTTTTCGGTAAAAAAATATGGTAACGGAAACGGGAGAGGTAGTTTCCCGCCCATTCCCGTTCGTTTTCATCCCTAACCGTCCGTCCATGCATGCTCTCTCTACATCTGCTAGTAAAGGGACGATGTGCAAGTCGACGCATGCATGCATGAGCTAGTAAGCAGTAGCAAGTGGTATAGTACTATAGTAGTGCTGTAGCTGTAGACACTAGTAGCAGTAGCGAGGTTGAACAGTGGCCGCAGCCAGCTAGCGTGCCTGCCATGCCAGTGGGTTTGGTGGAGCGACCGCCGACCAGGCAAAATGGGGCGGGCTATAGCCTATAGGAACCCCCATCCCATGGAACCGAATTTTTTTCTTTTTCAGCCTACTTTTGAAAAATATTTATGTTTGGACCCCAGAAATTTTATATGCAAGTTTGGATCTGATACTTGGTGTCATAGGCTCACTACCGGACACAGCTCAGACACTCGGCAAAGGCTATTTTACACTCGGCAAAGAACGCTCGGCGAACTGTACATCGGCAACGGCCTCTTTGGCGAGTACTTTTTGTCGGGCACTCGGCAAAGAATTTGTCGAGTGCCATTTGACACTCGGCAAAGAAAAGTCACCGTCACGACGCCAAGTGACGGTGACGGATCCTTTCCCGAGTGTCTTCTTTGGCACTCGGCAAAGAGGCCAATTTTGCCGAGTGTCTGCTCTCACGGCCCTCAGCAAAGACGGGTCCAGTGGGCCCCACGGCCATTCCCTGTGCCGAGAGCTCTCGTAGGCACTCGACAAAGGAGGCTTCTTTGCCGAGTGTCTAGTGAACTGGCACTCGGCAAAGAGTACTCCAGTGGGCCCCTTTGCCAGTCCCTTTGCCGAGTGCCTTGACCACAGCACTCGGCAAAGATGGCTTTACCGGTTCCCAGGTTTTCTTCTTTGCCGAGTGCCATGGTCAGCACTCGGCAAAGATGGCTTTACCGGTTCCCAGGTTTCCTTCTTTGCCGAGTGCCAAGGTCATAGCACTCGGCAAAGCTACCCTTTGCCGAGTGTTACACTCGGCAAAGTGACCAGGAAGTCCCTTTTTTATTTGTTTTTGTTGTTCCATCCAAACAAACAAAAGATATATATCATTCACATCACATTATATATCAATCGCATCACAGAATCAACACATTTATCATCAACACCATATATATCACAAATATCACCACATAAATCAGGTTTCACAGCATATAAGTCTCACTAAGTATCTCACAAGACCAAGTATAACTAAGATCACCAACACTCACAAATATAAGTCTAGATCATCACAAAACAGATCATCAACGAGGTGGGCATCTAGACTGGTTCGGCGAAGGGCTGGACGAAGCGTGAGGGTTGTTCGACGCCGCCGATTGACCCTGCACAGAGAAGAGATTGCATGTGTGAGAACATATGAATATATATCATGCAGTACTAAAATTTTGATACTCACAGGAGTAGTGAACTCAGCAGGGTCAGCTGTAGAGAACAACGGAGGTGGTGGAGCATGACCCTGTGCGGCGCCAAGGCTCTGCATGTACGCGAACATCTCCGCCATCCTCTTCTCCAGCTCCTCACGTTGCCTCCTCTCATCATCTAGCTGAGTCTGTAATATTTCGCCCTAATGTTACGATAATGCAAAGAGAAGATATATAATAATCAATGAACAATGAATAGATAAGGAATAACCTGGAGTTGCTGGATACGATGCTGTGAGCTGTCCTGCCGAGGTCGTATGGCTGGGCTCGCGCTCGTGCTCCTTGCTCGCACCTGAGAGAGTGGGAGTGGAGGATGAGTCGATTGCCCCGTCGGCAATCCAGTACCGCCCATGCCTCTTGCCTCCTCCGACCCTCATGAGGACATCTCTGTCGATGTCCTCGGTCCTCGGATCGTAATCTGGCCCATGGACCTCCTTGGCCATGGCGGTGTACTCACTGAGGCGGTTGTGGACGGCGGGGTTGGTGTACTGTAACACCCCAAAATCCATTTTTGGGAAAGTTAGTAAAATCCTCTACAAGCTTTGAATTGGAATACCTTTTAATCATAGTTTGCTTCTAAAGTTATATCTCCTTAGAATTATTCTAATAAAAGATTAAATGAGAAGTATCCCATTATGATTTTGGTTATTCCTTCATTGAAAAATATATATATAATAAGTACTCTCCGAAAGAATTTTTATAAACTATTTCTTAATGTACCTTGTTCTGATCTTGTATGCATGAAGGGCATATTTAAAAGACTTTGCGTAAATAAGATAATAGATAGATTAATTAATCAAATAATATTTGCATTTCATGCTGGCATTTTTTTTAATGATGCATTTGAGTCAAAGTTGTACCCTCATTTTAAATTCGAATTAAAAATCTAAATTAAAATGAAAATATTAAGCAAAAATAGCAATTGAAAATAAGGAAGAGAAAATGCTAAGGATCTCACCGTGGGCCTATTTCCCCAGCAGTCAGCCCATCACCCATTTGCCCATGTGTGCGCGCGCTCTGGTCGCCTGCCACCGACGGATGGGGCCCATATGTCAGGCTTATCTTCTTTCCTGAGCCACATCCTTCCTGGTAACAAACAGAGCGCACCCCGTGGCCGCCCCGCCGCCAACGGAGCATGTTGTTGTGGACCGTATCGGGTTGTTGGAATCAACCGTGTTCCCCGGGCGCGGACTCCGTGGGGCAGGTTGTTACAACCACTTGCCGCAATCCTCGTCCTCACCGATGAGCTCGCAGACTGCTTCAACGGCCCATGAATCCGCCGCCAATATAGGCTTGGCCGTCGGTATAAGTACCCTATCCGTGGTCCCGAGCTCACCAATCGCCGCCATGCTCGGGCAAAGCCAAGAGAGAGAGAGAGCCGAGGGGGAGGATTGAGGAGAACCAGGATTGAAATTGGGATTTGAGTTCCGCCATCGACGTAATTACCACCGACGAGAGGGGTGAAGCACTCGGGCTCGTCACGGGTGATCGCTGGCGCTCGCTAGGGTCATCGATGGCATCGTGGCGGTGGTTTGGCGGCCGATGACCTCGGAATTCGTCGCCGGAACGCACGCTTCTCCGCCTGTCCGCCGTGCACCGTGGTCGGCGGATTCCATGCCTCGGATTGAGGTATGATACCCCTACTCGTAATCAATAGGAAAGCAGGATCGTGTTGCAAACTTCGGGGAAACGTTTGGGGGACCATAGGGCTATAGCGCGCTGGCCGGTCATGGCCGCCGCCACGGGCTGCGCCACCGCGTCGGGTCATGAGGCAATGGGGTGAAGACGACTCGATGACCGTTGATTTCCATGTGGACGGCTAGGAATAGATCTCGTGCGTTTGAAGCCTAAGTCGTTGATTCGTAGATGGTCGGTTAGATTTGATCCCGACGTGAATCATTGTTGTTCGTTGATCCCTGAACGTGTGGGTGATATCGCATCAGGCTTAGGTAAATGGGGGTCGTAGATCTGTGATCCTGCAGTCCTGGTGCCATTAGATTTCGATCTAATCTGGGCCATCCGTGGCCGATCTGGCGGCCCTGATTTGAGAATACCCCTTCGTCGTGCGCTTCTTTCAAAAGAGACCTTATGTTTTACTGGAATAAACCCGCCGTCCCCTCAGGGTGTTTACTGAGTCATAGGAATTCTTGCGCTGAGACCCCTGCCTTCTATATAAATTGGGGCGCAGTCTAGGAATTAAATAAAACCAGAAAATAGATTTAGAAATTGATTTTTAGTATAAAAATAATTGTAAACTTGGGTAATTCATAGAAAATTCATATTAAGCCCAAATTAATCCGTTCCAATTCCTATAATTTTGTAATATTATTGTATATCATCTAGTACCACTGTTTTGACATGAAAGACACGTTAAAATTTATATCCCATTTAATCTTGTACAAAATGCATAGAATCTTCAGAAAATCCTAACTCCTCCGTTTTAACTCCGATTTGATCATTCAAGTTGCGTTAGTATCGTAGCAATGCGTATATTATTATCATACAGTTTGTTCTTATATTTGGTGTAATGTTAATTTTGCCTATTGTTGGGGCGAAGGCAAAGACGCCACCCTTCGCTCGAGGCCTTCGCTGCAGCCGCTGGTCCGACAGAGACAAAGCGGGCAGGGACACCCTTCGCAAGACTCGGCACGTTGACGAAGGCCTGCGGCGACGTCCTACCACGGCGCGTCCTCGTTCAGTCCCAAGGCCCACGTGCGATCTGGCCCATTGTAACGGGCCCCGCGTGGCCGCCTCTGTATTACGGGCCTGACTTGTAAAGGAGTACTTGTAATTACGGTCTGTAACCCTGCTTTATGGGAATATTCTGGGGATAAAATAGGTGTCTGAGGGCACATGCGTCCTTAACACAAGACGCTGGGCACTCAGATACCTATAAATACCCCCGCACAGTGCCCGTGAGGGGCTAGATCAACAGTGCTATTGCCCCCGTGCACGTAACCCTGTTGTCACCACCGTTCACTCTTGTTGGCCTTCTTGCTGCAGAGAGCAAGTTCCAACATTTGGCGCCCACCGTTCGTGCTACGACAAAACCACCCGCGATGGCACCCAAGAGAGCTAACCCCAAGGCTGACGAGGCTGCGAAGGCAGCACTGCTGGCCGCAAGAAAGGGCAAGGCCCTCGCCCTCACGCAATCCACCCACCAAGAGCCCACTGAAGACAATGTTCCCCACACCGGCGAAGACGACACCTTCCGCACCTGCGGAACCGAAGGACAGTCACAGCCGCCCCCAGGCTTCGCCCCACTGGAGGGCGCGGACCTCACCGAGGACGGCGAGGTCCTCGGCGTCTCAACAGAAGAACAGCTGCAGCTGCGCGCCCTGCGCCTCAGGAACCGCAATCTCCAAAGGCAGAAAGAGATACTGGAGGCCAAGCGCCAGCGTGTGTCCGCACTAGCCAAAGTGCGGCAAATGATACGCGACGAGGAGCAGAAAGCCCAAGACCTTGAGCGCGAGATCGCGCTGATGCAGCGCGAAGGCCACCTCGGTCTACAGCAAGAGCCACCCCTCCAACAGCGCACACAACCGGAGGACACGCGCGAAGGCCACCTCGGCCGGCAGCATGGCCCACCCCTGCAACACCGGGCGCAGCCGGAGATCCCGCGTTTCCCCCAGCATGACTACGTCTCCCAGCACGGCGCGCCATTCCAAGGGGTCAACTACCTCGACGAGCGAAGTCCCCTGGCGCCACACCTACAAGTGACGCCCTGGCCGGCTAACTTTCGAGCGGGGGCATACCCCAAGTACAACGGCAGCACCGACCCGGCGCAGTACATCATGAGTTATCAGGTCGCCGTTGCATCAGCCGGAGGGGACGACGCCACAATGGCGAAGTCTTTCATCATCGCACTAGAGGGCCCAGCACTCACCTGGTTCACCAGATTGCCTCCGCTGTCCATCGATTCGTGGAGAAGTCTCAGGGACAAGTTCCTCCTCAACTTCCAAGGCTACCGTCCAGACACCGACGCTTTGGCCGAGCTCTCACTTTGCAAACAGCTGGAAAAAGAGACTCTGCGTGAGTATTACCGCAAGTTCTTAACACTCAAGTCACAGCTGCCCTCTGTCGACGATCAGATCGCTATCCACTACGCCATCAATGGCCTTCGGGCTGGCGTCCTCTACAGCCATTGTATCAGAGATCCACCAAAGAGCCTGCAGGAGCTATATCAGCTCTTCGAAAAATATGCCAAATCCGAAGAGCTCCACCAGCGCAAGGTTGAGTCACAGCGGAAGCCCAAAGATGCCCCGCAGTCCAGCCGCACCTGGACGAGGACTCCGCAACCAGACTCCGGTCGAGATAGCCGCAGTCAACAGCAAGTGCACAACATCGTCAACCAACAGCCTGCTGCTGATCCCCCTCGCCGCCAGGAATATCCCCCTCAGGGCCGCGGAAACGGAACTCGCGGCAGGGGTCGAGGGCGGGCGCAACAGCCGCCGCGCCGATTCTATTGCCTTTTCCACGGCGAAGACTGCGCCCACCAGACCAAAGACTGCCCCGAGACGAAGGCCACCAGAGACAGAATGGCGCGGGCGCAGCCAGCCGACAACCCCAGAATTGTCGCGCATAATTACCAGCCACCCCCTCCACCATATATTCACGCTCCCGCTCCGCATCCACCGCACCACGCTTACCAACACCATCAGGAAGTACAAATCGTACCTCCTCCACCCCCACCACCACACCAGCAACATCAGAACAACCCCCATGCCCCAAAGCAGGAAGACTTCGCCGATCAACCATATCGCGGAGTCATTCACATGATAACAGGGGGGTCTAGCACTGACTTCGACACCAAGCGGCAGAAGCGGGACCACTACCGCAGCATCAACCATGTCGCCGTCACTGGCCCAGTCGTGCAGACGAAGTGGTCCCACATACCGCTAACCTTCGACGCACGAGACGTCGACCTGCGCAGCGCCCCCCACATCGACGCTATGGTCATCAATTGCAGCGTGGCAGGCTGGGACTTACACAAAGTCCTAGTCGACAACGGCAGTCAGGCGGACATCATCTTCCTCCACGCCTTCGACCGCATGGGTATAAGCCACAGCTTGCTGAAGCCTTCGGACAACCCGTTGTATGGTTTCGGCGGCAAGGGCACCTTCCCAGTTGGCAAGATAGAGTTGCCCCTCTCCTTCGGTGTAGCGCCCAATGCCCGAAGTGAGCAAGTAACCTTTGACATTGTCGACATGGTATATCCATACAACGCCATCATGGGCCGGGGCTCCATCAACAAGTTCGAAGCCGCCATCCACGGGTTGTACCTATGTATGAAGATACCAGGCCCGCTAGGCGCCATCACAGTCTACGGCAACCAGCAGACGGCGCGCAACATTGAGCGGGACTTCGTGCCCGGTCAGAGAAACGTACACTGTCTCACGACCCAGCGCGAGGTCCCTGCGCCGGCCAGCCCAACCGACAAGCAGCACGACAAGGCACAGTTGCAGTGCCAAGATGGGACCAAGACCGTCCCCCTCGATCAGGCCACGCCCAAGCAGACAGTAACTATCAGCGAAGACCTCACCTCACTCGAAGAAGAGAGACTTCTCTGCTGCCTGGCCAAGAATAAAGATGTCTTCGCCTGGTCTGCCCTCGATCTGGTCGGAGTCAGCCGAGCCATAATTGAGCACAGCTTGGGGATTGACCCTTCGGTGCGACCCAAAAAGCAGAAGCTTCGCAAAATGTCAGACGAGAAGACAGAGGCCGCCAAGGCGGAGGTGCATCGCCTCCTGGAGGCTAAATTCATCGAGCCAGTGGCTTACCCCACGTGGCTCTCCAATGTTGTGATGGTGCAGAAAAAAAGCGGAAAATGGCGCATGTGCATAGACTTCACCAGTCTCAATAAATCCTGCCCAAAGGACAATTTCCCGTTGCCGCGGATCGACAAAATAGTCGACAGCGCGGCCGGATGCGAGGTCATGTCCCTCCTCGACTGCTTCTCCGGCTATCACCAGATATACATGAAGGAGGAAGACAAAGCCAGCACCAGCTTTATAACACCCTTCGGCACCTATTGCTTTGTCAGAATGCCGGAGGGTCTCAAGAATGCCGGATCCACCTTCTCCAGACTCACCAAAACAGTGCTCGAGGGGCAGGTCGGCAGAAATATATTCACATATGTGGACGACATCGTCGTCGCCAGCAAAAATAAGGAGGACCACCTCGCCGACCTGGCAGAAACATTCGCGAACATGCGAGACGCACGACTCCGCCTAAACCCGGAAAAGTGTGTTTTCGGTGTTCGCCAGGGCAAGATATTGGGCTACCTGGTGTCCCGCCGGGGCATCGAGGCCAACCCAACCAAGATCCAGGCCATCGTCGATATGTCGCCTCCGCAGTCGGCCAGGGACGTCCAGCGCCTGACAGGCAGGATGGCCGCTCTCAACAGATTCATCTCCAGGTCCGCCGAGCGAAGTCTTCCATTCCTCAAAACACTCCGCGGCGCGAAAGACTTCGCCTGGGGACCGGAGCAAGCAGCGGCCTTCGCCTCATTAAAACAGTACCTGGCGGAGCTGGCCATCCTCACAAGCCCAGACTCCTCGCTCCCCTTATTGCTCTATGTCGCGGCTTCGCCGCACGCGGTCAGCGCGGCACTGGTACAGGAGCAGGCAGTCGAGGGCGCAGTCAAACAGTGCCCTGTCTATTTCGTCAGCGAAGTCCTGACACCGTCCAAATGCAACATGACAGAGCTGGAGAAGATTGCCTACGCAGTTGTCATGTCCTCGCGCAAGTTGCGCCATTATTTTGAAGCATTTAAGGTCCGAGTCACCTCAGACAGGGGGCTCGGCGAATTATTCAGGAACCCGGAGGCATCAGTGAGGATTGCCAAGTGGGCAGCCGAACTCTCCGGCTACCACATCAGCTTCGAGCCCAGGACAGCTATCAAGTCGCAAGTCCTGGCAGACTTCGTCGTCGACTGGACAGGGCCAATAACGCAGCCGGACCCATCCACAGAAAAGGTCTGGACTATCCATTGCGACGGTGCATGGTGTCATGCGGGGGCAGGCGTCGCTGCAGTCGTAACCTCACCAGCCGGAGTCAAACACAGATACGCAGCACGTCTCAGCTTTGCTCTGGAATCTGACAAATGTACAAACAACATAGCAGAGTATGAAGCAGTCATCCTCGGTCTCCGCAAACTAAGGGCCCTCGGAGTCACCACATGTATCATCAAAACAGACTCCAAGATTGTTGCCGGTCAGGTCGAGAAAGACTATGCAGCAAAAGACCCCGCGCTCATGCAATACCTCGCGGCTATCCGAAGTCTCGAGAGACAGTTCAAGGGATTCACCCTACAGCATGTTGATAGGGCCAGGAACGAGGAGGCCGATGCCTTAGCCAAGGCCGCCGCCAGGGGCGAGCCCCTGCCCTCCGACGTGTTTTTCCACACCATCGGCACTCCAGCTGTCCGGAGCCCCGAAGGGCTCCAGATCACTAATGATAGCGAAGGCCACCGTACAGTCAACCTAATCATGACAGAAGACTGGAGGGCACCAATAACCCTGTTCCTACAGGGATACTATCATCCAGCCGACGTCAGTGAGGCAAAGCGCCTCAGACATCGAAGCCGGGACTTCGCTCTGATCGAAGGCCAACTGTACAAGAAAGGGGTCAGTCAGCCAATGCTCAAATGCGTCACCGAGACCGAAGGCATGCAGATCCTACGCGAAGTCCACAGCGGCACGTGCGGCTCGCACGCAGGGCCAAGGGCCCTGGCTGCCAAGGTGATCCGTCAAGGGTTTTACTGGCCCGCAATGATCTGCGCCGCAAATCGGGTCGCGAAGTCCTGCGAAGCCTGCCAGAAGTTCTCCCCTCGGTCAGGCAACCCCTCGCAATATACAAAGCTGATTGCCCACACATGGCCTCTCCAGCGCTGGGGCCTGGACATCGTCGGGCCCCTGCCCACCGCTCAGGGGAACCTTAAGTTCGCCTTCGTAGCCGTCGAATACTTCACCAAATGGATTGAAGCGAGGGCTGTTTCCACAATCACATCAAAGACTGCCCAAAAATTCTTCTGGCAGAACATCGTTTGCCGCTTCGGAGTACCGTCCGAGCTAACAGTCGACAACGGCAAGCAGTTCGACAGCCAAGATTTCAAGGATTTTTGTTTCTCCATCGGCACCAAGCTTGCCTTCGCTTCAGTCTATCATCCGCAGTCCAACGGGGTCGTGGAGCGCGCCAATGGGAAAATATTCACAGCTGTCAAAAAGATGCTCCTCGATGAAAGAAAAGGCAGGTGGACCGATTTATTACCAGAGGCAGTCTGGGCGCTCAACACAACCGAGTGTAGAGCAACCGGGTTCACTCCTTTCCGCCTTCTATACGGATCGGAGGCAATGACCCCGCAAGAAATAAAGCATGGGTCCCCACGTACAGTTCCGTCAGCCGTCCCCGACGTGGATGAGCCAACTTCAAAAGATCTCATTGACGGAGACCGGGTCTTCGCCTTACAGGCCCTGAACAAATATCAGGCCCAGACCAAAGCATGGCGCGACCGTGCAGTCATCCCGAGGGAGTTCAGCGAGGGGGACCTCGTACTCATCCGAACAGCTCGGACGGAGTCCAAGGGCAAATTGGAGCCCAAGTGGGAGGGCCCCTTCATAGTCAAGTCAAAAGCTTCCCCCAGTGCTTACAGGCTCACAACGCCAAACGGCGAGGACCTAGAGCACTCCTGGAACGTCGACAACCTTCGCAAATTTTTTGTTTGACCCATTTAGGGCCGATTTCGCCCTTGTAATTCGCCGCAAACAATCTTGTACCGGCCCGCACTCTTTTCCTCCCGGGGGGTGAGGTTTTTAACGAGGCGGAGCCATGTAATATACGTGAGAAAAAATCCCCCACAAAAGCATGTCGAAAAAAGACCGCAACAACGGTCTTCGGCATTCGACCAATTCGAAGTCACCGCGAGGCTAAGCGCTAGCCACCCTCGCGTGCGACCAATCCGCGCAGAAGTCGCCTAAGGGTGCAGCCGGACTTAGCACAACAAGTGCGCAAAAAACGAAGTCTATCGCGAAGACTATCCGCGCAGAAGTCGCCTAAGGGTGCAGCCGGACTTAGCACAACAAGTGCGCAAAATCCGAAGTCTATCGCGAAGACTATCCGCGCAGAAGTCGCCTAAGGGTGCAGCCGGACTTAGCACAACAAGTGCGCAAAAAACGAGGTCTATCGCGAAGACTATCCGCGCAGAAGTCGCCTAAGGGTGCAGCCGGACTTAGCACAACAAGTGCGCAAAAAACGAAGTCTATCGCGAAGACTATCCGCGCAGAAGTCGCCTAAGGGTGCAGCCGGACTTAGCACAACAAGTGCGCAAAATCCGAAGTCTATCGCGAAGACTATCCGCGCAGAAGTCGCCTAAGGGTGCAGCCGGACTTAGCACAACAAGTGCGCAAAAAACGAAGTCTATCGCGAAGACTATCCGCGCAGAAGTCGCCTAAGGGTGCAGCCGGACTTAGCACAACAAGTGCGCAAAAAACGAAGTCTATCGCGAAGACTATCCGCGCAGAAGTCGCCTAAAAGGTGCAGCCGGACCAAGCACAAACGCGCAAAAATCCGAAGTCTATCGCAGGAACCGCCTAAGGGCGCAGCCAGCACAGTATAACAAAAAGCAGAAACAACAGCAAGACCAATCAATCAATCACACCAGACAAAGTACACAGCGCCCTCGCAGGCACAGGCACGCGAGGGCACACAACTCCATTTTACAAGCCTTTACACATACACAAGCGAGGGCACCACGCCCTACATCGGCTCAACCTTAGGAATAATCCCCATCTCTCTATAATTAAATAACATTATCCTAAGCTCCTCACCCGCAAAAAGGCTTCGCAGCTCACCTTCCCCTACACCCGAGGCGGCCGGCAAAGACAGCAGCTCCTGCCGGCCAGCCCTACTAACGCGAAGCCGAGCCCCTTCCTCCGCACTAATCCTACGCTTTGCAACCGCCCTTCGTCGTCGGTGCCCGGTGCTAGGACCGGGCACGCCTGGCGCGTCCGCAGCATGTGGTGCAGCCTCCGCCGCAGCCACGTCCAAGGCCGCAAAATAATCCAAGTCCTCCTCCGACGACTCCTCAGTCCACTCAACCGAGCTCCCAGAGTCAGTAACATCAAAAAACTCAGAAACAGACCCACCACATTCATTTCCATCTTCCGCGGTCGAAGCCGCCAAAAACTCAGTGGTAGCGGTTGCGTGCGCAGGCCCAAAATCTTGAACCTGCGCAGCAACCAAAATTCAGTACAACATCCAAAAATACCTCAACCCTAAACACCACCTACGCCACCTGCGAAGGCCCGGCCGCTGCGGGAGCCTCCGCCGCTGCCTCTGCTGGATCCTCAGCGCTCGGCACAGTAGCTGCGGGGGCATCTGGCGCGCCTTCGGCCACCTTTGGGGGAAGGTCTTCGCCGGCCGCGGCAGATGCAGGAGCGCCCGGTGCATCTTCCGCAGTCTCCGGGGTAGGTCCCGGGGCGACTCCAGTCGCGGCCTCCGCAGGGGTCGTCTCCGACTCAGGCAGCTCGCTGTTCAGCGCCCCGAAATCGTCCACCCGCTCGCCGCGCTCCGCCTAAAACAAAACGCACAAAAACTCAGCAAACACACGCACAGACCGCATCCAGCACACGCCGGGCAAACGACAGCGTTACCTGAGCCCTCGCAGCCTCGGCCCGCGCCCGGACCACCTCACGACCGTATGAACCCCACATCCGGTCATAGAGGGCCCCGGCGGATTCTTTCACCACGGGGTCTTCGACCTCAAAGATATCACGCCCAAAATCCTCATCCACCTGGTCGAGGGCCTCAAAGTGCCGGCAGCCTTCGCGAGAGAGCGCGTTCATCGCTGCCTCGCAGGTGACCAGGGAGGTGAACGCCATCAACCCCGCCAAGACAGTGGGGAGCTCCTGCAGTTCCTCCTGCACCCATTCCAGACAGCGAAGCCCGGCCTCTCGCTCCGGCACCTCGAAGTCACCCGTCCGCACACCCAGCTCGCGATATGAAGTCATGAGCTGCGTGCGCGTCCGTTCGGCCTCCGCTCGCATCGCGGCCTCGGCCCCCTCCGCGCGGCTCTCCTGGGCAGTAAGCCGCCGCTGCAGCTCTCCGGCAAGCTCCTTGGCGATATTGCCTTCCGCCCGCGCCAACCTGGCCTCCGCCTGCGCAGCCTGCTCTTTGGCGATGGCTTCATTGGCCTCCCTCCTCTCCCCCGCCAGCTGGCGCCGGAGGTCAGCCTTCTCCTTCTCAAGGACGGCCACCTTCTCCGCCAGTTTGCGACACTTGCTGTCGGAGGCCGACTTCTCACGGACAGCGTCCGCATGTTGCGTCCGAAGTCTCTCGACCTCGGCAGACAACGCTGCCGTAAGGGCCCCCGACGCAGTGCGGCTGGTGAAGTCAGCCACCTTTTATAGGCGGGGCGCGGCTCTTCGGGAAACCCGCAATCCGACAGGCCGCGACGCTTCGGGAAACCCGCAATCCAACAGTACGCCGTCCATCAACGGTCACATCAAAAACCCCCGCGGAACCACTTCGAGCGAGGGCAGCGTCTCCGCCATCTAGCGACGTCTTCGGCACCAGGTGACTTTGTCGAACTGGTCCCTCGGAGGGCAAATGTTGGGGCGAAGGCAAAGACGCCACCCTTCGCTCGAGGCCTTCGCTGCAGCCGCTGGTCCGACAGAGACAAAGCGGGCAGGGACACCCTTCGCAAGACTCGGCACGTTGACGAAGGCCTGCGGCGACGTCCTACCACGGCGCGTCCTCGTTCAGTCCCAAGGCCCACGTGCGATCTGGCCCATTGTAACGGGCCCCGCGTGGCCGCCTCTGTATTACGGGCCTGACTTGTAAAGGAGTACTTGTAATTACGGTCTGTAACCCTGCTTTATGGGAATATTCTGGGGATAAAATAGGTGTCTGAGGGCACATGCGTCCTTAACACAAGACGCTGGGCACTCAGATACCTATAAATACCCCCGCACAGTGCCCGTGAGGGGCTAGATCAACAGTGCTATTGCCCCCGTGCACGTAACCCTGTTGTCACCACCGTTCACTCTTGTTGGCCTTCTTGCTGCAGAGAGCAAGTTCCAACACCTATACACTGTTTGTTTGTATTGCTACGACTAGCGTGAGATTACGAGTCATCTGAAGAGCAAGTTGGTACCTGGAATCTCAAGTCCCAGGCAAGTTGTGCCCTTGATCACTTCTTTTTACCCAGTCATGTTCTAATTAATCATAATGATCTGCATAGGTTAATTTTGATGAGACCCAATAGGTTACCCTAGTTTGACTATCTTTATACCTTGTTCACCACTGGATTTTCGGGTAGTACCTGCTATTGCTTTATGTGGTTTTGGGTATAGAGATACATTTTATTCATGATTATCTTTTATTATCAGTTATTATTTACTGTTCATGATAAGATCATTATGTTAATTGGAACATGGAGAACCACCCGGGAAAACAGTGCTACCACAAGGGTTTATGGACACCCTTGGCTGATTAATTAGGAAAGCTAGTGGAGGACTACCTTACCCGAAAGGGGCAAGGGCAGTAGGGGAGTGGTCAGTGTAGGGAGGTCCTTGGTTGATTTTGCTGCGATGGCGGTCAGGCAAGAACCCTGCATTGGAGCTTCCTATAAACTGTAGCGGGTTTTCTGAAGCTAGTGGAACTTTGTAAAGGCCTCGTAGTGTTACCCTGCCTCGCCTCCTCGGTAGAGGTGTATGGGAAGTCGCGATCCCTTGGCAGATGGGTAACATGACTTGTGGGTAAAGATGCGCAACCTCTGCAGAGTGTAAAACTGGTATACTAGCCGTGCTCACGGTCATGAGCAGCTCGGACACTCACATGATTAAATTATGGAACCTAAACTCAATTTGTTATATGCATTGCATCGCAGGTGAGGTTGTTACTTTTGTTCTACTGCTTAATTGGGTTGGTATTTACTTATACTTAGTAATTGCTAATAAAATTTTGACCAACTTTAAAAGCAATGCTCAGCTCTAACCATCTCCGTTGGTAAGCCTTACACTTCACATGAGCTCCCACCTTTGCCGAGTTCATGCACATTATTCCCCACAACTTGTTGAGCGATGAACGTATGTGAGCTCACTCTTGCTGTCTCACACCCCCCCCCCACAGGTCAAGAACAGGTACCGCAGGATGAGGCGCATGGAGGATGCTGTGATGTGTTCGTGAGAGGTCTAGGTCGTCGCCTCCCAGTCAACTTTGGGTTGCTGGACCGTTGTCTCCTTATAATGTAATTATTTATTTTGTATAGAACTCCTTTTATATAGTAAAGATGTGACATTCGATCCTGTGCCATGATTCATCATATGTGTGAGACTTGGTCCCAGCACACCTGGTGATTATGTTCGCGCCCGGGTCTTGGTGCCCCGAAATCCGGGCGTGACAGAAGTGGTATCAGAGCAATGTTGACTGTAGGACGAAACCTAGACAGAAATGGATAACTCTTACTTACTTACATTTGCTACTCTTATTCTTTTTAAACTTTTCTTAATCTCTTCTCATCTATTTCCGCTTTACTCTGATTATTCTTACCTTTTTCCTTCTAAAAGACAAATGTGGATTTCACACTTTGAAATCCTGTGCCTAAAGTGACCTTTAGGAATAGGAGACCTACTCATAGGAACAAAAACAAAACTATTTATATAGGTATCTATGTGCTGCAATGTTTGTTCTTATGATATTTGTTTGATTTGGATCTTTGATTGAGTGTGATGGGTTGTGGAGTAATGTCCACAATTACATCTGCATATACATAAAGGAAAAAATGCTATAAAAGTAACTAGACGAACTAGATTATCCCTCATTAAAGTATCTAGCCCAACAATATCCATCTCATCTTAAAAGCTTCTATCCTACACTCATAGATCCATCTTATCTTAAAAGATACTCTATCTTGAAAAGATTTTATCTCATCCTAATAGATCTAACTGACCTGAAAAAGATTCTATCTTATCCTTATGGATTCATCTTGCCCCAATAAGCATATTTATCCCGCACTAGTGTAACAACCATGATCTAATCCAATGTAATTAGATATTATCTAGTCTAATGAAACCGATCTAATCTAGATTCCATCTAATCTAATATGATCCATAAGAGAGTTATTTAATAGATTATTTAGTACTAGTGAAATAGATTAGACCTCATTCCTATAAAAATGTTTTAAGCTAAATTGGTGCCCTAAATTGACTTGACCAATAGACAACTACTTGATCATATGCAACTACCTTAACCATCTGATAGTTGCATAACCCCTCCGTTTTAACCTAACAGAGATTTTAACATATCTTGATAATATATCCTACCCTGGTAGATCTATCTAACTTAGATGAGTCTAATCTAGTTACATTCAACCTAATCTAGATTCTATCTAATCTAGTGTGATCTAATCTGATGTGGTCCACTTAAACATATTGGTGATATGGGTAGAAGAGATTAGACCCTACTAGCCAGGCGTTAACTTAACTTAGCACATTAGACCAGTCACAATTGATTGCATAATCCATCTATCACCACCTAACATCAAACAAGTTTTTGATCTACATCATGTAGTCTACCTCATCCGTATCTATCTTAACCACATTCTCCAACCCGATGATATGCACTCACCGCGAATCAACGAGCTCAAGACCGGAGAAGAAAAGATCAACCTCGGAGAGAAGTCAAACTCAACCTTCAGATGCATTACCACCCAGCACGGAGTTCTTCCGCACCATAAACTTTCTTACCTCTAGCTATTCTTGCCCTAACCTACCTATCTTTTATCCTACATGATAAAATGACTATACATATAGATACCCATGCTCTCCTAATCACTTACTAATGAAAAAAAAGAGAGAGACTCTTGATTTTTGAACTAATTAGAAACTAACAGCTAAATAGAAAACCATTCTCCTTATATCCCTTTTCTTACAAATCTCGAGGACGAGATTTCTTATAAGGGGGGTAGGATTTGTAACACCCCAAAATCCATTTTTGGGAAAGTTAGTAAAATCCTCTACAAGCTTTGAATTGGAATACCTTTTAATCATAGTTTGCTTCTAAAGTTATATCTCCTTAGAATTATTCTAATAAAAGATTAAATGAGAAGTATCCCGTTATGATTTTGGTTATTCCTTCATTGAAAAAAATATATATAAAATAAGTACTCTCCGAAAGAATTTTTATAAACTATTTCTTAATGTACCTTGTTCTGATCTTGTATGCATGAAGGGCATATTTAAAAGACTTTGTGTAAATAAGATAATAGATAGATTAATTAATCAAATAATATTTGCATTTCATGCTGGCATTTTTTTTAATGATGCATTTGAGTCAAAGTCGTACCCTCATTTTAAATTCGAATTAAAAATCTAAATTAAAATGAAAATATTAAGCAAAAATAGCAATTGAAAATAAGGAAGAGAAAATGCTAAGGATCTCACCGTGGGCCTATTTCCCCAGCAGTCAGCCCATCACCCATTTGCCCATGTGTGCGCGCGCTCTGGTCGCCTGCCACCGACGGATGGGGCCCATATGTCAGGCTTATCTTCTTTCCTGAGCCACATCCTTCCTGGTAACAAACAGAGCGCACCCCGTGGCCGCCCCGCCGCCAACGGAGCATGTTGTTGTGGACCGTATCGGGTTGTTGGAATCAACCGTGTTCCCCGGGCGCGGACTCCGTGGGGCAGGTTGTTACAACCACTTGCTGCAATCCTCGTCCTCACCGATGAGCTCGCAGACTGCTTCAACGGCCCGTGAATCCGCCGCCAATATAGGCTTGGCCGTCGGTATAAGTACCCTATCCGTGGTCCCGAGCTCACCAATCGCCGCCATGCTCGGGCAAAGCCAAGAGAGAGAGAGAGAGAGAGAGAGCTGAGGGGGAGGATTGAGGAGAACCAGGATTGAAATTGGGATTTGAGTTCCGCCATCGACGTAATTACCACCGACAAGAGGGGTGAAGCACTCGGGCTCGTCACGGGTGATCGCTGGCGCTCGCTAGGGTCATCGGTGGCATCGTGGCGGTGGTTTGGCGGCCGGTGACCTCGGAATTCGTCGCCGGAACGCACGCTTCTCCGCCTGTCCGCCGTGCACCATGGTCGGCAGATTCCATGCCTCGGATTGAGGTATGATACCCCTACTCGTAATCAATAGGAAAGCAGGATCGTGTTGCAAACTTCGGGGAAACGTTTGGGGGACCATAGGGCTATAGCGCGCTGGCCGGTCATGGCCGCCGCCACGGGCTGCGCCACCGCGTCGGGTCATGAGGCAATGGGGTGAAGACGACTCGATGACCGTTGATTTCCATGTGGACGGCTAGGAATAGATCTCGTGCGTTTGAAGCCTAAGTCGTTGATTCGTAGATGGTCGGTTAGATTTGATCCTGACGTGAATCACTGTTGTTCGTTGATCCCTGAACGTGTGGGTGATATCGCATCAGGCTTAGGTAAATGGGGGTCGTAGATCTGTGATCCTGCAGTCCTGGTGCCATTAGATTTCGATCTAATCTGGGCCATCCGTGGCCAATCTGGCGGCCCTGATTTGAGAATACCCCTTCGTCGTGCGCTTCTTTCAAAAGAGACCTTATGTTTTACTGGAATAAACCTGCCGTCCCCTCAGGGTGTTTACTGAGTCATAGGAATTCTTGCGCTGAGACCCCTGCCTTCTATATAAATTGGGGCGCAGTCTAGGAATTAAATAAAACCGGAAAATAGATTTAGAAATTGATTTTTAGTATAAAAATAATTGTAAAACTTGGGTAATTCATAGAAAATTCATATTAAGCCCAAATTAATCTGTTCCAATTCCTATAATTTTGTAATATTATTGTATATCATCTAGTACCACTGTTTTGACATGAAAGACACGTTAAAATTTATATCCCATTTAATCTTGTACAAAACGCATAGAATCTTCAGAAAATCCTAACTCCTCCGTTTTAACTCCGATTTGATCATTCAAGTTGCGTTAGTCTCATAGCAATGCGTATATTATTATCATACAGTTTGTTCTTATATTTGGTGTAATGTTAATTTTGCCTATACACTGTTTGTTTGTATTGCTACGACTAGCGTGAGGTTACGAGTCATCTGAAGAGCAAGTTGGTACCTGGAATCTCAAGTCACAGGCAAGTTGTGCCCTTGATCACTTCTTTTTATCCAGTCATGTTCTAATTAATCATAATGATCTGCATAGGTTAATTTTGATGGGACCCAATAGGTTACCCTAGTTTGACTATCTTTATACCTTGTTCACCACTGGATTTTTGGGTAGTACCTGCTATTGCTTTATGTGGTTTTGGGTATAGAGATACATTTTATTCATGATTATTTTTTATTATCAGTTATTATTTACTGTTCATTATAAGATCATTATGTTAATTGGAACATGGAGAACCACCCGGGAAAACAGTGCTACCACAAGGGTTTATGGACGCCCTGTTAGAAATATGCCCTAGAGATAATCATAGAGATGAGCATATTTCTTTGTATCCATGATATATATATATATTGCTTAATTGAATATCCATGGAAGGCACCTTGTATTGATTAGCAATTATGTGAATTGTTTGTGAGATTCTTTACTTATATGGTTATTCTAAATGATGTCCCTAGTCAGAGTCGATGACTAGCACATGTATTAGTTGATGACTACATTTCACAAGTCATGAACATGGAGATGTTAAACTAATAATGTGGGCGCATGTATGACATGAGGCTGGACCGACCCAACGTGAGATATTGTAATATAGTTCTCTTCTTGCAACATGAATACTGTATCCTTAAACCTGAGATTGTCGCATGTTCTCAAGATGTGAATTGACTTACTTGGGGACTATCAAACGCTATCCCGTAACTGGGTAGTTATAAAGGTAGTTTTGGGTTTGTCAGGAAGCATGCTATGAGGCATGGTCAGTCAAGATGGAATTTGTCCCTCTCTTTGTGAGAGAGATATCTCTGGGCCCCTCGAGTGATTGGATCAAGAAATGCATGGCCGTGCTAGGGTTAAGAGTTAACCATTGAAAGGATTCCAATTCACAGTATCGAGAAAGAGAGGTCAGCTTAGAGCCAGACCAAATATCGTGAGACAAAGGGAACAGCATGTACGTAATGTCGCAATGGTTCGTCTGATATGATCTTTACGTACACATAGGAGTTGACATGTCTTGCTAGAGGCCGCTGTCAATTATTGGGCCAAGTAAGAGTACTCGGGCTATGTCTATTTGTACGTGAACCTATAGGGTCACACACTTAAGGGGAAGGAAGCCTAATTCGGATTAGATCCGAAATTAGACTGGGCTTTAGGGTTAATGATGGGCCTCGGCGTCAGAAGCCCACCATAACGCCTATATAATGAGGGGCGGGGGCGCGGTTAAGTAATAACCTAATTCGCCACCAGCGAACTAACAGCCGCCGCCCACCTCTCGCCCTCGCCAAGCCGCCGTCGCGAACCTAGCAGTTCGGTACGCGGTGCTTCCTCCCTGTACGTGTGGATACCTCGGAGGTGCTACATCTGGAGCACTTGGACGAACCGTGCGAGGACGTGAAGGACGCCGGCGACTGCACGGCACTGCTCGACGCGTTCGTCTACATCGAGACGTCTTCCGCTGCTCTGCGCGTCTAGTGGTAATTCCATGACCTATAACCGCAGTAGTTCTTGGTATTATGGGGATGAAAATTTTTGTTTTGCGCTAGCATAGCCTCCCCGTAATCCTACACGCCCTTGGCTGATTAATTAGGAAAGCTAGTGGAGGACTACCTTACCCGAAAGGGGCAAGGGCAGTAGGGGAGTGGTCAGTGTAGGGAGGTCCTTGGTTGATTTTGCTGCGATGGCGGTCAGGCAAGAACCCTGCATTGGAGCTTCCTATAAACTGTAGCGGGTTTTCTGAAGCTAGTGGAACTTTGTAAAGGCCTCATAGTGTTACCCTGCCTCGCCTCCTCGGTAGAGGTGTATGGGAAGTCGCGATCCCTTGGCAGATGGGTAACATGACTTGTGGGTAAAGATGCGCAACCTCTGCAAAGTGTAAAACTGGTATACTAGCCGTGCTCACGGTCATGAGCAGCTCGGACACTCACATGATTAAATTATGGAACCTAAACTCAATTTGTCATATGCATTGCATCGCATGTGAGGTTGTTACTTTTGTTCTACTGCTTAATTGGGCTGGTATTTACTTATACTTAGTAATTGCTAATAAAATTTTGACCAACCTTAAAAGCAATGCTCAGCTCTAACCATCTCCGTTGGTAAGCCTTACACTTCACATGAGCTCCCACCTTTGGCGAGTTCATGCACATTATTCCCCACAACTTGTTGAGCGATGAACGTATGTGAGCTCACTCTTGCTGTCTCACACCCCCCCCACAGGTCAAGAACAGGTACCGCAGGATGAGGCGCATGGAGGATGCTGTGATGTGTTCGTGAGAGGTCTAGGTCGTCGTCTCCCAGTCAACTTTGGGTTGCTGGACCGTTGTCTCCTTATAATGTAATTATTTATTTTGTATAGAACTCCTTTTATATAGTAAAGATGTGACATTCGATCCTGTGCCATGATTCATCATATGTGTGAGACTTGGTCCCAGCACACCTGGTGATTATGTTCGCGCCCGGGTCTTGGTGCCCCGAAATCCGGGCGTGACATGTACGCCTCGGGCCCGTCATCCGGATTGTAGGTGATGTCGGACGTCGCCTTCCCCTTGTGGGCCATAGCATATGCCGAGAACGTGGAGCAAGGCGCGCCACCATGTGCCGTCGACTGCGAGAAAACCAACGAGATGGTTAGAAATCATGCCTAATCGAAAGTTATATACCTAAATAAAAAAGAGCGTGTACCCATGCTTTCGCGTATTTGTCCAGGCTGCGGCTGCCTTGATGGTGGGAGGGACCTTGCATCATCAAACGCCGTTCCCGGCTAGCGTTGTGCGCCTCGTCCCACTCAGTCGAGCACCACCTCTGCACCATCTGCTCCCAGCACTCAGGATGCGCGGCGCACCAATGAGGAATCATCTAAAAAAATACAAGTACACGGCATATCAGAAGATAAAATTAAGCATATTTAGTACCAATAATAAAGTTTTGTATTTACCTGCAAGTACTGGTCCGGAGTCAACGACATGGTTCGGGCGTCCTTCTTGCTCACCTTCTCCCCAAGGACGGAGCCGTGGTAAGTGAAGATGTGTTCTACAGACTTTGCCGAGTGCCAACAGATAGGCACTCGGCAAAGCCGACTTTACCGAGTGCTAACTGGACAGCACTCGGCAAAGTATATTTTATTTTTTTTATTTTTGGCAACCAAACTTTTTGTGGTGTGTTTCTACACTATGTAGACCTACAAGTACCATTTTGGTACAATTATAAAAGTGTTTTTTATAACTATTAGATTTAGTTCGTTTATTTGAATTTCTTCGAAAAATTCATATTTGAACTGCAGTCACTCGAAACTTGGGAAACCGTGCATGCAAAAATGATACCCGTCCTATTTAGCACAAGTTACGACTGATTCCAGGAGCGGACCGAAAACTTCGAGCAACATGCTCACTAAACATGGCCGTGAACTTGCCATCCACATGTTTAAAAATTGTATAAAACACAAACAAAGTCAGAAAATCATGAAACTTGTCCACGTGTCATGATATCATATGTACAGGTTGTGATAAAAAATTGAGAATGTTTGGACAAAGTTGTGAGACACTATGTGTAGAAACCTAAGAGAATTACACATGAAATCATAGAGTTTCAATGTGGATCTCTTAGGTTTGTACACATAGCGCGTCATAGTTTTCTCGAAATTTTTTCGATTTTTTATCATAGCCTGTACATAAGATATCATGACACGTGGACAAGTTTCATGATTTTTTGACTTTGTTTGTGTTTTATACAATTTTTAAACATGTGGATGGCAAGTTCACGGCCATGTTTAGTGAGCATGTTGCTCGAAGTTTCCGGTCCGCTCCTGGAATCGGTCGTAACTTATGCTAAGTAACATGAATATCATTTTTGCATGCACGGTTTTCCAAGTTTCGAGTGACCTGCAGTTCAAATCTGAATTTTCCGAAGAAATTCAAGTAAACGAACTAAATCTACTAACGATTGAAAACTCTGTTATAATTGTCCACAAATGATAAATATAGGTCTATATAGTATAGGAACATACCACAAAAAGTTTGGGAGACAAAATAAAAAAAATAAAAATATACTTTGCCGAGTGTCTAGAGAAGACACTCGGTAAAGCGTCCTTTGTCGAGTGCCCAATATGTGGCACTCGGCAAAGACTGACGGCCGTCAGCTGTAGACGGCCGCTAACGGCCCTTTGCCGAGAGCCGTCTTTGCCGAGTGTTGGGCTGTGCCGAGTGTCCCACACTCGGTAAATAAGATCTTTACCGAGCGTAGGACTTTGCCGAGTGCAGCGCTCGGCAAAGTCGGCTTTGCCGAGTGCCCGATAAAAAGCACTCGGCAAAGCCGCCGGCACTCGGCAAAGAGCCGAATTCCGGTAGTGCTGTGGCGTCGAGGTAACACAGCTCGGCACCACCACCTATGGCGCCGAGGTGTGACGTGGCAGCAACAGCTACTTGCGCATAGGGCTGACATGGCACTGACGCGGCGCCGATGCGGCCTCGTAGCTCGGCGCCACAGATCTTGGCGCAGAGCTACGGAGGCCTATAAAACCAGCCGCGCTGCTGGCCGAGAGCAGCACATTTCCTCTCATTTTAAAACTTCGTCAAAATTTGTTGGATTCAAAGATTCGAGTTGGTTCACTTTGTAGACCAAGGTATGGTGCCCAACTGATTTGTTTTGTATATTGGATTGTTAGTTTCATAGTTGCTCGTAGTTTGATAGTTTGTGTAAACCTATTATATTATCATTTCGATTATTAGTTTCATAGTTGCTCATAATATATATAATATCATTAATATGATGAGTATATTTTATTTGATAGTTTGTGTAAACCTGTTATAAAGCATATTAGTACAAGTGATAATTATAATTGTTTATTAGATGAAAGACATGTATCGAGAGGCGTTGTGGCAGAAGAGAGGTCATCCTCGGGAGTTATATCCGGATGTATCTAGTAAGCATGCTCCTGTTCCTCCTGAACTCCCCGTGCCTAACTGTGGCAGACTGGCTTGGGTATGTCAATCCAAACATCAAGACACGGTTTCTCGCTGCTTCTACCTTTATGGCGGTTTTGACGTAAGTAGCTTATGACTTGTGACTTAATTTTGTTCGTATTTATTATTTTGTAGATGTGTAATAGTGTTTCGTTCCATTGTTTTAGGGGCATCAGAGGTGTTTCTTTTTTCAGTGGATCGACGGTCCTGATAAATTTGACCCTCGATATCTTCTTTTCGCTAATTGGTTGAGTGGAAGGACTAGTCATGAGCATTTCAAGCGTTGGGTACCTCCTCCCCCGAATCCTCCACCAATGACGGATGCGGAGAAGGAGGTAGCAACAGAAAGACGGATGGACTCACCGCCTCGATGCGATTGTGGAGACCGTGTTGTCATCGACGGAGACCATGAGAAGCAGTTCTGTTGTCCGAATATTGATTATGTGAGCCCATCGATACGCTAAATATCGATACACTAAATGTATGAACTAGTTATTTTTTATAATAAATTACTAATTTTTTCTCCTGCAGCCATACGGGTGGCGTAAGTGTCGCTTCAGAGAGTGGTTGTATGGTCCTTTGTCCCATTGGCCAGAGCCAGAGGTAAAGGAAAAGAAAAAAATCAGTGGGCGGAAGAGTTGAAATTTGATCCAGTACTCTGCAAATGTGGTATTGAAGCTAAGTATGGATTAGTTCCTTTCGAGCTTGGTGTTGGATATTTTTGTGGACATATGGTCGATTACGATGAGGTTGGTATTTTTTTTTGCACCAGCTATAATGTTATAGTGGTACTTACTATTTTTGTAGGAGACGAGGAAATGCAGTTGGGAGAGTTACGACGACAAAGGAGAGGTGATGCGCACAATAGAGTCCAAGAGAATAATGGACAGAAGATGCGTTGTGGATCTCAGCTCGTCGATTCGTACATTAACGATCGCATACGCGACATGCGTAGGGACGCAAAATCTGCCTTTTATGATAGCCCGAAGCGTGCAGAGTATAGGAGGTTGAAGGTGGCAGATGAGAAGAGAGCACAGGATGCAAGGGAATGGGAAGCGGCTCAAGCCGAGAAACAGATGTTGGATAATCTTGCTGATCGCCTCAAGGGAAGTGAGTGAGAAAAATGATACTATAATTATGTTAGTACAATTTATTTATCTTGACTTTGCTAACTTATTTTGCTCATTATAATTGCAGAGATTGGATGTGGTGTAAACTATTTGGCCGATGAGGCGCATGTAAGATATGTTCAGGATAAAATGGCGACGGTTGAGCTGATGGAGGAGGAGGAGGACGACACATCTAGATTGAGTGAGCTTATCGCTCTCGCAGAGGCAGGATTACATGAAGAAGAGAAGGACGACACATCAAGGTTGAGTGAGCTCATCGCACTAGCTGAGGCAGGATTACGTGCTCAAGAGGAAGAGGACGAGTTTATGTCTCAGGCCGCCGAAGAGGTAGAGGCGGCTTATTACAAGAAGAAGTCTGATGAGGCTGAGGCTGAGGATGAGCTATTCTCCCAAGCTGCAGATGAAGCAGAAGCCAATTATTATAAGAGAACTGTTGACAAGTGTGATGCAGGATAATGCATCAAGTGGAATGAGGTTGTCGTTGAGGATTGCGCGACGGATGACTCCGAAGATGAGTTACTTATAGATTATGATTCAGATTGAAGAAACTTGTAACCTATTATGTACTATTTTTGTATCCAAAATAATTTAGAACTGTACTTGAATATCTAAAATAGTTTAGAACTCTAAAGATGTGTTACTTATTGCTTGTCATGTTTTTTACAATTCACAAAAAAAATCGCAAGAGTTCCCCTTGTTTTATTAACAACCACAGTTCAAATAATCACATATTATAAGACATGACAACATTTCAACATATAATACATCACAAAATAACATAGAATATAAAAACATCCACATAACATAGTTCTTCATACAATGTCCACAAACAAAGTCCAAAATACAATGTCCACAAAACATAGTCCAAAACACATAACATAGTTCACATTACAACGTCTCCAGCATGAGTCCAAATCACAAAGTTTTCAGCATAAGACCAACATCACAAAAGTATTCATTTCCTCCTAGTCTTACCCTTGCCCTTGGCCCCAAGAGCGTCGGTGCCTGGAGTGTAAGGGTCACGTGGACGCCTTCTACGTGGTGTCAGTTGTGATGGCTGAGTTGTAGGAGCATCCTGCAACTGTGATGGTCCAATCTCCTCCTGACCTGCGGCGCCAGCGCCAGTGTCGTCGTCGTCGTCGTCCTCGTAGTGAGGGTCCAGCAAGTGGAACTGCGCCATCCTGCAAATTAAGATATCAAGGTTAGTAAAAATATTAGAAACATTGGCATAGTACAATAAAACCAAGCCACAAGCCTATAAAAAGTGAATGTTACTATAGCATTGACTGGGCATGCCGCGTATACCCTTGAGCACACTGTTAAATAACTCAGCCATGTTGCTAGTCTGAAACTCGAACCTCCAGCCACCTTCGTCGTAGGCCCTTGTCCATTTCTGTGGTTCCCTCAGCAATCCAGCAATCCAGTTCTTACCTTCAGCATTTGTTGCATCTTTTAGTTCCTTCAACTTATCCTCGAAAAATGAAACCTCCAACTGTCGGCATACCTCCTCAAAAAGGGGGAAGATAGCCTTGCTATGATCCTTTCGAAGAAGATTTTCTGCTAGATGTCGAGTGCACCATCTGTGGTTTATGGGTGCGTAGCCAGGAATCTGCTCTTGCACTGCATTAAGAATACCTTGGTGTCTATCAGATATGACACCAACCTCGCGACCAGGGCCTACGACATGGATCCGAACAAGTCACAAGAACCAAGACCAACTATCTCTGTTCTCCCTCTCCACCAAAGCAAATGCCAAAGGAACCAATGCGTTGTCTGCGTCGCATGATATGGCAACCAACAATGTGCCCTTATACTTCCCAAGCAGAAAAGTACCATCAATAGAGAGCACAGGACGACAATGCCTGAAGGCCTCTACGCACTGTGAGAAACAACAGAAAGCACGAAAAAATATCTCTCTGTCGTTCCTCCATTCATTAGGTTTGGGGATGTACTCGTAATGCATGCCTGGGTTTTTTGCTTTGATTGCATTGAACAATGCTGGTAACTTCTCATAACCCTCCTCCCAATCCCTGTATATCATCTTCCATGCTCGCTGCTTTGCCCTCCATGCTTTCCCATATTTGATCCTATAACCAAACAGCTCCGAAGTCATGGTCATAATTGACTTCACCTTCAAGTTTGGCTGACCCTTCAATATCCCCAATATCCTTTTCGCAATTAGGTTAGATGTCAACTGACGATGCTTAGAGCTTAGCTCTGTCTGGGCACAAGTGTGTGGACCTACAATTTTGGTGATCTTAAACTTTTCGGTTTCCTTCTGCCTTCGGGCACATACCCTCCAATTACATTTCGACACCTCGCACACAACAGTGTAACGACGCTGTGCATACGAGTGTCTCACCTTGAACGGCCTCTTGTGGTTCACAGAATATTCCTGTAGCCATCGTCTCAGTGTAGGCAGGTCCTTGAAAAGTAAGCCTACCTTAATCTCAATGCTATCGGCGTTATCCGGAGCCTCTAGCAGTTCATCATCACGTCCTTCAGCATATGCACGGGTGGAATGACTTAGACTGCTAAATTCATGTACTGCAGGGTCACGCTCGGGACACAAACGTCGTATGAGTTCAATTCTTGCTCGGTCATTTCTTGAACCAGACGGTCATCATCAGAATCTAAGGCCTGTGCAGCCTCATATGGCTCCTCCTCATCCTCAATCTGAACATCAACACTATTGGATGCCCTGCATATGTTGTCCATATTATATGATACAGACACATCAAGATAAGCACCATTATCGATTTGTGGAGATCATGCATCGGGTCCAAGCAAGAAATACCACATTAAAAAGTCTAATCAAACGAAATAACGATGAATATGAACAACGTGTCAAAGACACTTACTAGGATGATCCTGAACTGGATGCTGGGTCAATGGGATCTCTTGTGGGGTACCACCGGATTAGAAGCCCCACAAACACCCGGAAGAGGACGAGAATTCCCATACTCGTGCGGCCCCGATTGAGCATCGAGCACAACAACCACTTCTTCTGGAAGCTCTACCAAAGGAGCTTCAATACGAGATGCATTGGGAATTTGTGAAGACAACCCGACTGGAGCATCACGATGAGTAACAGATAACGGCTGAACAACCACATCCAAACATGGTGGAAGCATCGTCTTCACAATTCTTACATATCTCACCCAGTCATCTTCTGAGGCAATGGAGATCAACCGTCGGACAACTGTTCCATATGTAATATGGGACAACAAACCCTGAATTGATATTCTAGGGTCGTTTATGTTGCAACTAATCTCCTCACAAGCTCGAGCGAAAATCTTGTCAAAAGATGGTCTTTCATCGAACAACATGGTCACGATCTTCATACCATCAAAACTAACATTCCCATAAGCATCTATCCCCAGGCTTCCTCCATGGTATAGTGTCACTAGGGTGTCCATCTATTGCAAAAATGGATTACTAACTCAATAATGCCTAGGTACTTAAGCCTAAAAACTTACTAAATAATAAATAAATAGTAACTACTTATTAACTAATAACTATATAGTAAATATTAAATGACCACATCAAACGAAATTACATAATCTATAAATAATGTAAGAAAACAATGTATACCTGAGATGGCCTACGAGTCCAGCTAACGGCGGAGAAGGTCAAATCGGAAAAACACCTATGTGCAAAAAATATTATTGTCAATAAAAAATTTGGCAGCACCTCCCCTGTAAAGTGATGTTTCTAAAACCTGCAAATAAACGACAACACGATGGTTGCCAACACACAAAACTGCACGATATCTACTGGCGCGTGGAGGAAGCTAACTATTTACTAAACACTAACAATAGCTAACTATTTACTAAACACTAACAATTTACTAAACAATATGCTAAACAATTTACTAAACACTAACAATAGCTAACAATATGCTAAACACTAACAATTTACTAAACACTAACAATAGCTAACTATTTACTAAACACTAACAATAGCTAACAATATGCTAAACACTAATAATTTACTAACTAAGTAAATAACAACAATGAAAACAATTACCTACTGGCGTGTGGAGCTCCTGGCGGCGCGCGGTGACGGACGCGCGGCGGCGTGCGGTGGCGGCGCGCGGTGGCGGGCGACGACGGGGCTGGCGGCGGCGCTGAAGTTTTTTAGAAAAGCGAACGAACAAAGAAGAGACGCGAAGAAGAAACGGTCCACGCGTTAAGTCCTAGCTCTGCGCCAAGATCTGTGACGCCAAGCTAGGTGTCACGCGGGCGCCCACGTCAGCCCTAGCCGCCATGGCCACGTCAACGCTCGGCGCCATAGGCTATGGCGCCGAGCTGTGTTATCTCGACGTCATAGGCTATGGCGCCGAGTAAAGGGTCCAAAATTGAGATTAAAATTTTTTTATGTCTAAACGTGATTTTATTTCTGATAAAGGGCTAAAATGAAAAAAAATCGGCACATGGAACAAGGAGAGTTTCATGCCTCGTTAGTCGTGACCGACGGACACCACCCAGCAGAGACAAGCCAAGCCAAGCTTTTTGTTTGCGCCGCCGTACGTGTACGTCTACGTTAAGAAAGAAAAGCTAGAGTGCGAGGGAAATAGAGATGGCCAAACAGGCGGCCTGGCCCGGCACGCGGCACGGTCAGGCACGGTCTAGTTAGGGCACGGTCCGTTTAGCACGATTATTAGGCGTGCCGTGACGGCACGACACTAGTGCCTGAACCCAAGCCCAGGCACGGCACTAAGGCTCCTTAGTCGTGTCGTGCCGGCACGGTAGGCCCGTTTAGCACTACACTATAGAATTTTAGTCAGACATTCACAAACACAGTTAAAACATACTAAAATAGCTAATATTGAGTTGTTTAGTGCAATGACTGACTCATTAAAAACCTATCTAGGTAAAAACTCACTCTTGTGAGAAAACCCTAAATAGAAAAAAAAAAAGAGTAAAGCCCACAGCTAACTAGTCGTGCTTGGATTTAATCATGCATAATCGTGCTTTAGAGCTAATCGGGTCGTGCCTGTGCTGGCCCAGCGTGCTCGGCACTCGGCCCAGGCACGGCACTAGCCATAGGGCCGTGCCGGCACGGGCCCGGCTCCACTCGTGTCGTGTCGTGCCGTGCTCCGGGCCGACCCGATTAGCCCGGCACTAGCCATAGGGTCGTGCCGGCACGAGCCCGGCTCCACTCGTATCGTGTCGTGCCCAGGTATTACGGCCCGTGTCGTGCTCCGGACCGGCCCGATTAGCCGGCACTATTGGCCATCTATTGATGGAAAGGTGCAGATACGATGCAGACAGCAAGCAGCGTGAATCTCTCTCCGTCCCACGCACCATCGGTCCGCGCCAATGCAGTGGATCGACTGATGGTCAGGCAATAGCAACACGTACATGCATGGTACATCATGCATGCATGGATTGATGGGCCGGTCGGGAGTACAAGTGCGTGCTCATCCCCTCGATCTCGATGGGACACAGCGGAAGACACAAGACTGCATCCACTGTGTACTACAATTACGTACTATGCAAAGAAAAAAAAATAGTAGCACATGTACGTATGGTAGCGTCCGGAATATAGCTGCAGGTGGTGCATGCACGCAGCATGCAAGCTTAAAGTAACGGTACATAGGCCATGTCTCTTGATTATAATCTCTTCAGCGCAAATAATCTAACAGTTAAATAAATTAAACATATAGATTATAGATTCATATTATATAATATAAAGCCTAGATTATAATAATCTCATAATCTCCTCAATAGTAGCTTAATTGAGTTTTTTTTGGTAAAAAACACACTACTTATGGTTATGTAAATAAAAATTACAATATATGCCATCATTATTTCACCACCTCAAATAAACAAACAAAAAATACTGTTATCTTTTTGAATAATCTACATTTGTATAATTTAAACTACCAAACAAATACATGTAGATTATAATTCAGATTATATAATATATAAGCTGAAACAAAGATACTTATAACTGTAGCCAGCAGCAGGTAGCGGCGGCCAAAGAACTCACACCGTGGCGCGCGCGCGCGTTCTCTCTCTCTCTCTCTTCCCTCTGACTAGGAGAGGGACACGTGAAGACGCGTGCTTGTCGCGTAGCACATGGAAGCACGCCCAAACTTTGATGCGCGGAATATTTGATGTGGAAAGCGGGGCAGGGTGTAGCCTGGCCAGAGCATGCAGCTGTCGCATATCTCATCCAATGTTTAGATATTAATTTCAAGTATTAATTATGGTCTAGTTGTAATACTAATTACATATATAAAGACTAAATGAAGATGTAAATTTATTAATGATCAGAAAAAATATTTACTGTATAACATGATTGAATCATGAAACTAATTGAACTTAATTAATAGACTCGTCTTACCGTTTAGTTTTGAATTATTTATTTAATTGGGTTTCCAATTAAACTATATTTAATGCCTCTAACAGTGTCAACCCAAACTATCACACACACCTCTCTCTCTCTCTTCCGTCTAACTAGAGATCCCTATGCTGCACTGAGCCATTCCAAACATCCTAGCCTGCAGTGCATGCAGGACTACACAGTCACAGTGCATGCATGCATGCTTGCTCCATCCTCTCTCTCTCCAACGCAGCCAGCTGCTACAGCTTAGCACCACCACGTACGGCACCGCACCACCACGGCACCACCATGCATTCAGAGGCTCACATGTCAACAGTGCCGCCCATCCACACAAATGCATCGTTTGAGGGCTTCTTTGGAACATAGGATTCTTAAAATGCAGGAATAGGGAAAAAAACACAGGATTATAATACCCATGTATGTCATTGGAATCCTACAGAAATTTATGACGCAGGAATGTCACAGAACATGTGTTTTTGGATCATGCGCAGGGAAAAAACATAGGAATGCAACAACAAATAAAGCACAAAAAATGAGGTTAGACTCCATGTTTATTTTCTTCCGATATTGCTATATGGAGGATGCCATTCCATAGAAATTTTAATTTAAAGGATGATAAGTTTGAATTCTTTGTTACAAAAGGCTCTCATAGGAAACCTTTCCATACGAATCGAATCCTCTAAAATTCCTTTGTCTTTCGTCCGTTGCAAAAGGCAGGCCTGAAAGTGTGCCCAAAAGGCTTTCCATCCATACACTAGGGCTGGAAAATAAGCTCGAGACTTGCGAGCTGGCTCGAGCTCGAAGCGGCTCGGCTCGGAGCGGCTCGCGAGGCTCGAACGAGCCGAACCCCTTCTTTGAGCTCCTTTTTGCAGCGAGCTGAGCCGAGCCGAGCCGGCTCGTGAGCCTTGCAAAAATGATCAATTTATATAATAATAATAATAAATATTAGATAATTTTATGGATAATAGCTCATTTTTTAGTCTTTGATGATGAATATATTACAATTTAAATTACTCATAATGTTGGATGATGATTCTACATTTCAAATTTATGTAATGTTAATTCACTAAATAATACAACAATAAGTACCAGAACATGGCTCGCGAGCCGAACCGAGCCTCTTTCGCCAGCTCGAGGAATGGACGAGCCAAACCAAGCTCGTTCAGGCATCGAGCCGCACCGAGCCAAGCCGAGCTGAGCTCGACTCGTCTCGTTTCCAGCCCTACCATACACCGGTAATATATGCTTATTAGAAGTTTCACTGGTCTGTATGTGTGTATGAATGCATGCATGCTCCATATAGCCTATGAACAAATTGTACGACCAGTTTTTCCTCTCTACGACTTCGGGACAAAATCTAGAAGCATGGGCCTGGGACTAAAAAATTGTTAGTGCTGTAATTAAGTAGTAATATTATAAGATGGTTGTTGCACGATCTTAGGGGGGGGAGTCAGGAGTGTATACTAAGCTATAGCTAGTACATACACTACACTTAACTAATACAATGCCCATTATTCGTCCTTTTCATCTACGATAATATATTCAATCTACTATTCAGCGGGGTGTGCCTTTTCTTTTCTGTGCCGTTACATACTCTCATGGAGGTGATCAATGGAGCAGAGATGTGTCTGTAGCATGTTTATTCTTTCTTTGCTAACACAATAATGGGGCTGGCAACTTTATATGCTTGCTGTGTCATGGTGTTCACGCATGTCTCGGCTACCAGTAATTATTAATGCATACAGCAAATGGAAGCACAAGGTTACTATGCTGAGAAGAATGAACTGGGTTTCCTCTTTTCATAAAAAAAAAAACAATTGGTTGGTTTTCTGGCACACTAGCTCTTCACAATGAATGAATATACCCATTAATAAAATTTTAAAACATCACTCGATCTAGCCAGAGAACGGAGTTTAATTAATTTGTCAATTCAAATTGATACAGCATGTTTTTCTTACAATAATGTATATATACCATAAAAATCCATGGATAACCAAACTTCAGAAGTATTCTTAATTCCTAATTTCTTCAAAAAAAAAGGAAAATGTAGCTGTTAATATATAGATCACGTTTCCTTCGTTAATTTTACTTATATACGGCCTATATATAACAGTTTTAATTTCATGCATAACTTCGCATCATTTAAAATGACACTTCAAGACTAGATGGAAACTTGAACATCTTTTTTTTTCAGGTACCCATATCATATCATCATGAAAGAGCTATCCAGTAAAGAGTGAATTTGCATGCGTAGTCGTAGTAGTAGAGCTTCTCGTACAAACTACAAAGGTTATGGATTAAGTACCTACATACTGACTACAAGTACATATATATTCTGGCTAACAACATGAATTGTTGACTATTTTTATATATAAGAGCAAAAACATCTGCAAGTCCTCGGTATATATTTCACCTTGAATGAAATTTTTATGTAAGAATTGAAATGCCCATACGTACCCCCCCCCCCCCCCAACCCCACCCACACAAATGAACATGAAAGTAATAAGTGTCAAGCAGAAAAGTGAGGTGGATTCGATCGATGCTCCGACTTACCCAATATGATCCAGCCAAGTCCATGCATGCGTACGTGTTGCGGGCTTGCGGCTCATTCAGGATCGACATTTCATCATTCATCCATGGCGAGCGAGCTATATATGAAATTGTGTATTGCGCTGACGACGGATCGTGTCTAGACATGCCACTGCTTGCTGCTCTGGTGGTGCCCTTGCTCGTACGCCGCCGACGACATGCAGGGATCGAAGCCGGCCATGGTGAGTATGTCGCCGTGGGAGAAGGCTCTCAGCCCCAAGAAGTCCCTGGTGAAACCATCGTTGGCGCCTACCACCGAGACGGCGGCGGCATTGCCGCAGGCGTCCCGGTCAGCACTGGTGGTGGTCCTCTCCTCCGCTCCGAAGTGATGAGGTGCTCCAAAGCCGAAGGCACCAGCGCCAGTGCCAGGCACGTTGATTGCAGCAGCAGCTGCCGCACTGGCACTGCCAGTGCCAGCATTGGTGGTGCTGCTGTGACTGTGAGTGCTCGCCATCTGTTCCTGGTTCGACGGCCGGCTCAGCGTTGCACCCATCTGCGCGGCCTTCTGCAGCAGCGCCGTCGCCGACATGTGCGCCGAGGCCGCCGCTTCACCAGCGGCGGACGGCGAGAGCCCGACGAAGCCGCTGAGGCCCGCCGTGCTCTCCGGCGTGGAGCTCCCTATGTACTCATGCTGCTCTAGCAGCCTCGCCGATCCGGGCAGCTCCTGCTGATGGTGCGCCGTCAGCCACGACGACGGGGCGAACTGCTGCTGCTGCTCCCTCTTGAGGCACAGCTCTTGCAAGGACATGCCGTGCCCGCCGCCCAGCGTCTGCGACGGGTCCAGCACGTCCGGCGGCAGGTGCAACCCCGCGCTGCCATCTCCCCCTCCAGCGGCCTGCTGCTGTCCCACGACGACTGCCGCCGCCGCGGTCACCGCCCTCGCGCTCTCCTCCGCGAGCGCGTCGCAGAAGGCCCTGTGCGTGATGAAGCTGTCCCTCCTGCACGCCGACACGACCATGCACATGGATCATATCATTAATTGCAAGCACCGTACAAGCAGAAGAGAGGAGGACCGACCATATTGGGCGGACGACGATGTGGGTACTGGGTAGGAAAGGGAATGGAACCTTGAGAAGTGGGTGCCGCAGTCGCATCGGTACTCGCGCGTGCCGCAGACCTTGGAGTGCGCCTTCCAGTCGGAGTGCACAGCGTAGCGCTTGGCGCAGCGGTCGCACTTCCACTTCTTCTCGCCGTGCTTGCGGCTGAAGTGCTTCTTGATGCCGGTGAGGTCGCCGAGCGCGCGCGCGGGGTCGTGGTGCACGCAGCCGGGCTCCGGGCACACGTACGCCTTCTTGCGCACCGCCTCCTTGGGGTTGCGCTGCTTGAGCTTCCACGGCAGGTTGTGGCCGCGCCGGTGCAGCTGCAGGTTCTGGTCGCGCTGGAACCCCTTGCCGCACACCTCGCACACGTAGCGGTTCGTCGCCATCAGCGTCCGCGGCGACAGCGCGATGACCTCCGCGTCCGGGTCTGCGCGCGCGGCGCGGCCCGCCGATGGATGGATAGACAGCAAATTCCGGTGAGCACATCGATCCGTTTCATTCCATGCGCCGATCGATGCATATAGGTGCATGAAAACTTAATTACTCAACGTCTCAACCGATCGATAAGATAGATCGGGATGCGGCTGACCTGGGTTCCCGGGGAGGCTGCGCTTCTTCTTGGCGGGAGGCGGGGCGGGGTGGGACGAGACGCTGGCCTGCAGGTCGCCTGAAGCGGAGGTCAGGTTAGACATGTTTTCGTCGGCAGCCAGTTGCTGCTGCTGGTGCTGAATTGCTGCCAAATCCTTGAGCATCATCTCTTCGATCGATCGATCCAGCTGCCTTAGCTTTTGCTCCTTTCCTGGCGATGCTCACCTATACCAGCTAGCTGCTTGCTTCTGCGGATGACTTTGGGTGGTGCAGTGGTGGATCAGATCAGCTTGCGCGGGCGCATGCAGGCGGCTGGGTGTCAGAACTCCGAACTGAGGCGCAACAGGCGCCAGCGGCAGAAGGACGAGATCTCACCGTCGGGCGGGGCTCTGGGCGACCCGATCATGTGCAGTGGTGCGTGGTGGTGCTTGCAGTTGCACCCAGATCAGCTAGTGCGCCTGTCCTGTTAGAATTATAGGCATTTTCTGTATTATTTTAATTCCATAAATTAACATTATGATGATGACATATAATAAATGATTAACCATAGAAATCGTGATCTTAAATTGATCCATACCAATATGAATCAAGAGAACATAGAGCATGTGAATTATATAAATCATATAAATACGATAAACATGTATACTGACTGAACAAATGAAAATAAACAGATAGAAACACAAACATCATGACTGTAAAATTAAAACAGACAGATCTATCATATTACAATAAGACAAAACAGATAATATAAAATCATTCCTACATATGAAACAGCATAGAAGAATATATGAAACATATATAATATCCAGAACACAAAACAGTAAGTAAATAAAACAATCATACTCTCCGATGATCCAGATCCTTGACCAGCTTCTTTTGTCATGTTGGAGATGTTTTGGGCAGTCGCGTAGACGCTCCCTAAAAACCTAATTGCCGATCCCCCGTGACAGGGGTGCTCCCGAGTCACGCCAAGAGTCGGCCAGCTCTAGCCGAGTTATGCCATGAGTCGGCAGCTGAAGGAGAAGGGTCACTCGGCTGGCTGACGAAGAGACAGGGTCACTCGGCAGACGTACGCGGTTACCTGCCACGTCCGGCCCGGCCGGCGGCGGCGGCGCGCGCGCGCGTGTGGCACGCCCTTGTCCATTTCTTGACTTCTCAAGTTAAGTGGAATAAATCCCACCATATAAGTCAAGGCAAAAGACCATTGGACTTCCAATGTGTTACTATTGGTATTCTCCACCATTACACACCATAGAGTTTATTCAATAAATGGGCCAAGCCCATAAAAGATCCAACATGTCCTGCTCCAGCAGTCATCAGCTCGCGACTGCCGGACTGGGGCCGGAAGGGGAAGGGCACCTCACCTCACACCTTGGCAGCAGCTAATTAAGCTAAGCTAAGCTATCCGATCTCCTTGAATCTCGAGGGGACGAATCGCTGGTACGTCGTGCGTGCTAGCAGTCTAGCACCACCACAACGCCGTGGAATTGATTGGCCCGTCCATGGAGTGGGGCCGGGAGTGGACCGGACAGAGCTCGCTGTCGAAGCCTCTCTCAGCTGGTTGAGCTGATCGAATGGACTGGAGGAAGAAGACGATAGATGTAAACATGCTGCGCGATGGGTGCTAGGGTTGATAGCTTTTAGAGAGAGAGTCCAGGGCTCCAGGCCACGGAGGTCGGAGGGGAAGAGACTGGAAGCAGAAAGGAAGGCGCGCGAGAGAGTGAGAGAGAGAGAGAGAGAGAGAGGGAAAGAGGAAGAGAGGGGTGAAGCACCACAAGGCAAAAAGCTATATCGTGCATCGTCCACCCGATCGATACCCGCGCAGACCGATCGGGCGGTCGAATATACAGTGTGTTCTTTGAATGATTAGGGCCCTGTCCTGCTGCGTGCGTGTGAAAGATAGAAGAAGAAGAGCTTCCTGCTGCTGCTAAAAACCAATCGATGGGTCAATCATGTAGCATGTGTAAACGCGAAAAGCTAGACCTTTTCGCTTAGCAGTGTGCATGCCTTCCTTTACCACTCACTACTCTACTCCCCCGGCCTTTCTTGCTCTCCTTGTTGGTTCCTTAACAATTGATTAGATAATAATGCTGATGATGATCTGATAGAATAGAATAATGGAGAGCCCATCATATATGCATCTCCCCAAGGAAATCATACCAACCTTTTCGGATCCACGCACTACTACTTTTCCAAAGGCCAAAAGCTAGGGCTCACTACAGTAGAACGACATAGTTCCGACGGCTATGTCAAATATAACGTTATATCCGAGGGCCCAAGACAGCCGTCGGACATAAGATCCTACGTCTGACGGTTGTCAGACGGACCGGAAATACTGTCAGGTAAACCGTTGGACATAAGAGATTTTAACCTCGGCCCATGCCGTTTCAGTTTCATTCCTCTTCAACAAAACACGCCCGCGCCTCCGCCGCCCACCAGCCGCCGCTGGCGACCGACCGCCCCGCACTCCCCCGGCACCGCCGGCCACCTCCGTCACCGTCCCCGACGCAGCTCACGCCCCACCCCAACCTCTGCCCCTGCCCCCGACCCGCCGGCGTTCGCTTCACCAGCTCTACTCCCAGCTAAGTGAGTATTTTTATGACTTTTAGTATAATTTTGTATGTGCATATAGATTGTTTGCTAGTAGTTATGTTTAGTTTGTTATGTCCGACAGCCTAAGTTTATTATATAATTAAATTAGCTTGTTCTAGTTTATTTAGTGGTGCCTATATAATTTAAACTTTTAATTTTCGAGGGTAATTTTTATGCACTATTTTTAGCTTGTTCTTGTTCTAGATTATCATATATGGTTGCTTGTGTGATAACACTATTTTTTGCAGAAACAGTACAAGTTGCCGGAAGATGGGTCATATGATATGAACGCTCGTTACATGTTTGAGTATAATGTCGCAGAACCTCCCAAGTTATCGGGCCCACATGCACCTGTCCTTGTCTCAAAGACCTCAGACAGCTATGCATGTGCACCAAACAACTTAACAGGATCTGTCCGAGTGCCCCGAGGACCCCGGATAAATGACTTACCGCCAAGATCGCAAGATTAAGTAAACACAAATCACACACCAATATTTGCAGCGGAAATAAATTATTTATTATAAAATGGTTACAAGTTACAACATTTACAAGTTATAGCAAGATTACAATATATATCATCGGAGTTGGTTACAAAAGAAATTGATTCAAAAAGATTACAATTTGAATGTATAAAACATTTATAAGTTTTAAAATACATGCTAGCTTAAGTGACAATCCTCAATAAAGAAGCTAAAGATGGGATATACTTATATAAGAAGGCCGAGCCCACCGGCACTTAGCAGCATCCACAACAGAACAAAATTATAACCTGAAAAACAACAGGGAATAAAATCCTGAGTACACAATTACTCAGCAAGACTTACCCGACTAAAGAAAAGACTCTCAAGGGTATGCTGGTTTATTGGGAATCAAGGTAAGGCTCATCAAATTTCAAAGACTCGTTTTTGCAGAAAAGCATACTAGTAGTGGATCCTTATGCCAAAATTTTACTTCACAAGTTAAGTACTTTTCCTGAATCTAGATTTGCCTAATCTAGAGCATTCACTTGTCCTACACTAGCTTCCTTTTATCAACTTTAGTTTCACTTGTTATCTACGATGCAGGGCAGTGATCCAGTCTTCATATCCGAGAAGTAACGGCGATCCGAATCGATTAATACTCAGCTGAGGATCTCCAACCACACGACATATGTAGCACTTAACCCTTGCATATGTCAACTCGCCACCGGGTTTCTCAAGACCAGAACGGGTTCACGCGACCCGAGAGTACAGCACTCCACCGTCCAGCCATTGGCCTGGTTGGTACACGTTACTCTCGCCATGGTGCCCGCCATGTTTCCGAGAGTACAGCACCCCACCTTCCAGTCTCTTGCCACGGAGGGTACAAGCTACTCTCGCCATCGCTCCACTTCCAGTGCGTGCGAGCTGTTCTGGTATTGGTCCGACCGAGGCAAAGCTTACCCATGATGAGGCATGTGGCCAGTTAAAGGGTCCTAGATCAGCAGGCCAACAATCGGAACGGTCCTTAAGCGACACAGACGAGCGACCTTTCCTGCTCAGTGTCTGGTCTAGATTTATTCCAACCATTCTCCCATTTTTGGTACCCGACAGGGGTACTTTTTCTGGATGTTGAATCCATCATGGCCATATGGATTCACCATCCCAATTTCTTGTTCACAACAATTTCCCATATCCCGTGTAACACATCATCTTTTTTTAAAAAGAACAACTTTTAATTATCTAAGCAGGGCTAAGCATCTTTAGTTCTCTTTATAAAAAGAGGAATCAAGGAAGATAATCAAATTCCAAGGAATGGCAATGCATCAATTGTTTCATCACTCAACTCCTATCACCTAATGCAACATATAAGTGATAAAAGTTTTATAACAACAAGGAGGTGGCAAATGCACCGGGGCTTGCCTGGGATAACACTAAGTGTTGTTAGATGATGACCACTTGGTGAGCATCTTCCATCCTGGCACTTGATCAGATCATCCATTCCTCTGGTTTATTCGTTAGCATCACTTTGAGGTTAATCCAACACTTTTCCTCCACATCGTGCGATCAAATAACGTACCTAATTGATATGCATAATGCATATGAGTGAGAATAATTATAAACAATACAAGATAATAACACTATGCCGAAGAGGGTAATATATTGCTAGTAAGGCATTACAACTCCTAGGCAAACACTAGCTACCTTTGAATTAACAACGATCATGATCCTCGAGCTAGGGGGACCTAATTCAAATATTTGGAAATCATAACTAAACATATGCCTTAAGCTAAAGCATAACATTGATAGGTTATTACCCTTAGACTTGTCACTTTTTAACACTCAAAACTTGGAAAAGGTGATAGAACAAGCATCAAGAAAGCAGTACACTAGAACTTAGGTTCACTAGTGATAGTCACCTAAGACTTAGATTAAAGATATGAGTAGCTTAACTAGTTTCCTAAACTTCTTTCTCAAATTAACTTATTGTAACACACCAACTAATAAATCATCACATTTCTATTCAATCACACAAGTAGAACACTTATCATACAACATAAAGTTCCATAGAATTTACATCCTCAACAATTAAAGATCTAAAGCATACAAGATGAAATATAATAAGTGTTCCATACTTTCCTTAGATTACTGAGTATAGCACCTTAAGCTTGGGACACTTGTTCACTTGAATTTAGCAAGTACAAGACTTCACCAATCAAGAACTAACTAAATTTACTTAGTCAAACAATAAGAAGGAAATGAATTAATCAAATATAATAAGGCATTTCGATAAACACTTCATATGCAACAAGTTGTCATCAATCAAGGGTAAAAAAAAATGACTAATCCAACCTAGCCAAACAAGAGCAACTTCAAGAAATCCACTTAATGCTTGCTGGTTTTGTACAGCAGAACAACAGCTAGTTGTTTTATTTATAACTTACACAATATTCATCCAAAAATAGTAAACTAAGACTTTTTGGAAAGCTTATAAAGTCCTCTAAAATTTTGGTATTATCATCACAATGAGATTCGACATTTAGAAATGTCAAACAGTACTAAACGCAATTTCTGTCCAGATTTGGACAGAATTCGACTACTTACTTCATTAATTCATAACTAAAGTTTCAGACATCCAAATCAGGTGATTCTAGACTTTTTAGAAAGCTAATAGAATTGTCTATAATTCATTTATAATCATCTCAAAGTGATTCAATGTGTATCGAAGTCAGTTAATACAAACAAACATTGCTGTCCAGATTTGGACAGATTCAGACTCTATAGTTTGAACAGCTGTAACTTGGTCTCTAGACCACCAAAAATGGTGCTCCAAAATTTGTTGGAAAGCTTAAGCAAAGTACTACAATTCTCCTATAATTACTAAGAGCTTACTCTCAGTTTAACTTGGGCAAACAAGGTCATTTTCGAAATCTGTACAGAATCTGGACAGATTCTGAAACTAGACTTAGAAAAATCATAACTCCTAAACTACTGAACCTATGGTCATGAAATTTTTACACAAGTAAGATAAAGAAGTTATCTACAAGTTTTATATATAACACTTCTACAGAAAACATGGTTTACTTCATTGAACTAGCTGCGCAATTAAAACTGTACCTGCTGCCCGAAACAGTAAAAATTCAATTTAACTCCTATTTTGGTTAACCACAGCTTAACAACGCATCAATCAAAGCATTCCTTGCCTAAACAGAACCATCCTCTGTGTTTTATAACATCCATTTAATTATACTTGACATATGTACTCTCTAAAACACTTCTCGTAAAATTTGCACCTAATACCTAAACTTCCCCTCAAACAACACTTCTACTATCCAATCATGACGTCAAAAAAATCATGACACACAACCAAATTATTTCATCATACATCAAACACAACCACAATGATAATTATCTAACCAAACCATTTATTAATTAAATAGCCACAGAAATGACTTGGCTCACCACATCATGATCCGACTTGATTTTTCTTGCAAGAACGACGACAGTTCCTTGGTCTCCCATTTCGTCGAACACCCGGCGGGCGTCATATTGGACTGTGCTTCTTCTCCACTAAATCCTGGGATTTCCCCTCACATCTCACACATAAGCACACACATACTCACAATCAACCACAAACCACATATATCGATTAAGGAGATAAGTAGCATAAGACAAAGGGACCTCACCGATGACTATGAATTGCACAAGTCAACAACTAGGCATCCATGGAGGGAGGTGCTGCTGTTCCTAGCAGAGAGGGGCTGGGCGAGCTCCTGCAGAGGGGAGTACGCCGAGCAGGAGGAGCCACCATGGGCGAGCTCACCATGGGAGGAAGTGAGGGCGCAGCTAGCTGCCATCAATGGAGAGCTGGAGACGTCATGTGCAGCTCACATCAGGAAGGGATGAGCGCCATGCTGCTAGCAAGGGTATAGGGGATGGTGGCGAGCAGAGGGGCTAGGAGATGAGAGGGCACGGTGGAGGGGATGGGGGATAGGCGGCCATGGGAGAAGCCAGGGAAGACAACGGCAGCTGCTGCTCCACAACTGCAATCAGAGAAGGAGACACCGTGTGGGGGAAGCAAGGGAGGACGGCATGGTGGAGGTAGCCAGGGCAGAGCGCCGTGAGGAGATGAAGCCTGGCTTCGGTCGGCTGGGAGAATTCCAGAAGGAAGACCACGTGGGGGAGGAGGTGGCAGTCTAGGAAGAGAATAAGAATTCAAATTTTTTGTTTCTCCAAATTTTTCTTTTACAAAAGACTACAAAATTTAACTCTGTTCTTAAGTGGGGATTTTTAGTGAGATGCAAATGGACCAACCAAAATAATATTGGTTATAAGATTTCAGACGTGGTTGATTTGGTTAAAATCAGTTGTACATTCATCTGATCAATAAATTTTTAAACAGGCACCAGACTCGACATATCGCGAAATAAATACGCGGGATCGATGTAGCATCGAAATTGTGATCCTTTCGGAAGCGACGTCACGCATCATTCACGGGGCGAGAAGCTGGGCGCTGTCCAGACACCGGTTAGCACCCGCCACACGCGTCACGGTGTCAGGCCACAGAGAGACACGTGCAACGCAAGCGTGAAAGAATTTCAAATGAAGTTTAAGAAGCTACTTTTGATTTCAAAAATTATAGTTTAGGCAAGACGTCGAGGGCTCAACCCAAACGATACTGGATTCGATGTTCCAAAGATTACCAAAGGCTGAATTTTAAAAGAAATGGATTTGGAAAAATTTAGACAGACGGAGGCAGACACGAGATCAAAATCGTGATAAACGAGGTTGATTAAAAATTAGTGTCCAATTTATTTACCGATATCCCGCGCTTAAATCCATAGTCGCTGTTGAACGGGAGACAAACACCTGGGGTGTTACAACCTTCCCCCTTAAAAGAATCTCGTCCCGAGATTCAGAACGAAAGACTTCTAAGAGTAGAGAGGCATGTAACTCTTGTCCATATCAGTTATAATCATAAGACAGTTCCAAGCAAAGGCGAGTGTCTCAGAATGTTGTTTCTCTAGTGGACATATCATGTATAGCCTTACGCTAATTTAGAGATGTCCACCAATAGAGACGATGTCTGCCAGAAGAACACATAAGGTTTCACGTGTGCAGTTTGTTTTTTTTCTGATGACACTGTACTATCTGAGTCTGTTGAGCAAGCGACAGATATGCGATTTTACCCAAACAGAATCAGATGCAACCTCTTGGGTAGAAATCCATTTGGTCAGGTTGTTCATCCGTTTCTTCCATGCGAAATGAACAGACTTGGTTCGGGAATACATGGATAAAATAAGAGAGCGAATGAACAAACTCCTGCATCTCAGCAGCTGGGAAAGTCAATCTCCATTTTGAGAGCTAACCAGTTGTTTTCCCACACTAAAAAGCTCCAAGGCTTCACCTTTACAAAAAGGACATAAAGGGAACTTGTATGAGTAGTCACTACCAAGATCAAAAGAAAAGAGATCACATATGAAAGTGGTATGCTCGTTTGATCCAACAGAGACGATAAATGTTGCTTGATCACTTCACAAACAACATAGAAATTGTTTCAAGGAAGTAGTTTACGGAAGACAACATATCAGTGTAGTTCCACAATGGATCATGACTAGAGACCTTGATACCAGCATCCGACGAGTAGCACATCCCTGTGTGCGCATTCAAAGGAGGCTCTCAGTTTCGCTGCGGCACCATAAGTCCTTAATCGTGACACCACTACCGAACTGACACCAATAACAATCTCACATAGCAAAAATAGATTGTGCCAAGATAACACATTGACATAGTCTCATAATGGATTACAACTACTAACTGTGATACCAGCGCGTGCCGAGTAGCACAACCATGTGTGCGCACCCACAGAAGGCCCTCGATTTCGTCGCAGCACCATCGGTTTTAGTCATAACACCATTACTAGATGTAACCAATAAGAAATCTCATGCGGTACAAATGGATTGAGCAAGGGTGACAATATACAATGAGATACTCCACATGTAAGAATGATTACAAGTAGAGATCCAAATAGATCATGGCCCGATGAACTGAACAAGGCATGGCCATGACCTAAACTTATTGGTGAGCGAGTACGATGGGAGACTGATACTTCATCCCCAAGCATATTTCTATGCCCATCGCAGAAATTACAAGGTCAAGGATTATTATCTGATTAGATACGGAGGGAAAACAATCATAGGATTAAGTTGGTATGCCTTTGATAGATATGAGAAAACCAAAGGCACCGAACTCAGTAAAATGATCGGACATATCTTTCCTAAGTTAGGTCGATAAAGTCACATGGCGGTCCATAAAAACAGGCAAACTCGATAAGGTACATCAGCTTGCACCAACCGAACAAAGGTATGTTTTAGGATGAAAATAGGACCATAAGAGCTACAAGTTGGCTGTTAAGATCAGGGGACTCGAGATTATTATTTTTTTAAGTTTGAGTGCATCTTAGGTCCAATAAGGGGATTACCTAAACATCTATTTATATGACCTTGATCACAAAGTAACGATGGAAAAATTCAGACTCGTCCGCATTTGGAAACTGGGGAAAATTTCAGGGGATTAACATCGATTTGGGTCATGGCTCCTAGATGAGGACATGTCCAAATTTTTAGTTTACACAAACATACCACCAACATTCTATCAGCAGAAACACACCAGAACAAACACAAGTTAGACTAGCGGTCAAATTAAGAAGAACCTCAGGCCACATAAAAACATGTCTAAAGGACACATCAAACAAAGCTAGAAATTACTTATAGGACAGTAATGCTTCACACAGTTTTCAGTTATTTATTATCAGAATAAAGATGAGAAAAGCATGTTCATTTACAATCACCTATTATTAGAATAAAGGTGAGGGAAGCATTTCTGTGCGCAAACAACAAACACAATGCAACAATCAAGATGCATGCTCGTCCTATTCGTCCTCACGAATTTTGCCAACTTAATATGGCAATAGCGCTCTATATCGGTGGCATATCTACGTCTCTCTCGATATATTGCTAGTCGTCAGCTACACATACGAGTTCGAAGTTAGTGTACCTGTAGAAAAATCCATTACAGCCCAATTCCCAATGATGCAATTCACACATGACAGTTTATCACAGTTTATACTCCATATATTGCTATATGGAGGCCAGCTCCTCATTAAGCGCCGAGCCACGCATAGGCGCCGCTGCCACACTTTAACCACAGGGCAGCCCATTGTGGTACATTACCTTCTTACCTAAGCGTAGGTGTGTCGTTGCAAGTACATTACACTTCTCAGTATTCCCATGTCTGTATACCCATACACATCCATGGGGTACTGAATCCCAAAAAGTAATTACTCCACTTCGCAGCCTTCATATATACATATGTGTAACATGTATATAATCAAGCGCTTTTTATGCTCTTCCCTAGACCGACGGTTGTTCGGTCATGCTCTCACATCTCACCTTACCTTGAGCGTCGATCCATTCAAAACTGAATGACCTCAAAAATAACATTACACATGTATGCATTACCCTTCCCAGATTGTGGGTTAGTATTCTGAACTAAGCCACCTAATAGTCCTTAATTTAGGGCTTAACAGAGGATGTCGCTAGCATTATAGTTTTTCAAATATGTTTTTCAAAACCAAACAATGTGTTTAGTTGAAAATAGATTTTTCAAAACCAAAATTTTGTTTTAAAAATACGTATGTGACCGTATCATACTTAATCAAGCTCCGATGCCAGCTGTCGCAGAACCTCCCAAGTTATCGGGCCCACATGCACCTGTCCTTGTCTCAAAGACCTCAGACAGCTATGCATGTGCACCAAACAACTTAACAGGATCTGTACGAGTGCCCCGAGGACCCCGGATAAATGACTTACCGCCAAGATCGCAAGATTAAGTAAACACAAATCACACACCAATATTTGCAGCGAAAATAAATTATTTATTACAAAATGGTTACAAGTTACAACATTTACAAGTTATAGCAAGATTACAATATATATCATCGGAGTTGGTTACAAAAGAAATTGATTCAAAAAGATTACAATTTGAATGTATAAAACATTTATAAGTTTTAAAATACATGCTAGCTTAAGTGACAATCCTCAATAAAGAAGCTAAAGATGGGATATACTTATATAAGAAGGCCGAGCCCACCGGCACTTAGCAGCATCCACAACAGAACAAAATTATAACCTGAAAAACAACAGGGAATAAAACCCTGAGTACACAATTACTCAGCAAGACTTACCCGACTAAAGAAAAGACTCTCAAGGGTATGCTGGTTTATTGGGAATCAAGGTAAGGCTCATCAAATTTCAAAGACTCGTTTTTGCAGAAAAGCATACTAGTAGTGGATCCTTATGCCAAAATTTTACTTCACAAGTTAAGTACTTTTCCTGAATCTAGATTTGCCTAATCTAGAGCATTCACTTGTCCTACACTAGCTTCCTTTTATCAACTTTAGTTTCACTTGTTATCTACGATGCAGGGCAGTGATCCAGTCTTCATATCCGAGAAGTAACGGCGATCCGAATCGATTAATACTCAGCTGAGGATCTCCAACCACACGATATATGTAGCACTTAACCCTTGCATATGTCAACTCGCCACCGGGTTTCTCAAGACCAGAACGGGTTCACGCGACCCGAGAGTACAGCACTCCACCGTCCAGCCATTGGCCTGGTTGGTACACGTTACTCTCGCCATGGTGCCCGCCATGTTTCCGAGAGTACAGCACCCCACCTTCCAGTCTCTTGCCACGGAGGGTACAAGCTACTCTCGCCATCGCTCCACTTCCAGTGCGTGCGAGCTGTTCTGGTATTGGTCCGACCGAGGCAAAGCTTACCCATGATGAGGCATGTGGCCAGTTAAAGGGTCCTAGATCAGCAGGCCAACAATCGGAACGGTCCTTAAGCGACACAGACGAGCGACCTTTCCTGCTCAGTGTCTGGTCTAGATTTATTCCAACCATTCTCCCATTTTTGGTACCCGACAGGGGTACTTTTTCTGGATGTTGAATCCATCATGGCCATATGGATTCACCATCCCAATTTCTTGTTCACAACAATTTCCCATATCCCGTGTAACACATCATCTTTTTTTAAAAAGAACAACTTTTAATTATCTAAGCAGGGCTAAGCATCTTTAGTTCTCTTTATAAAAAGAGGAATCAAGGAAGATAATCAAATTCCAAGGAATGGCAATGCATCAATTGTTTCATCACTCAACTCCTATCACCTAATGCAACATATAAGTGATAAAAGTTTTATAACAACAAGGAGGTGGCAAATGCACCGGGGCTTGCCTGGGATAACACTAAGTGTTGTTAGATGATGACCACTTGGTGAGCATCTTCCATCCTGGCACTTGATCAGATCATCCATTCCTCTGGTTTATTCGTCAGCATCACTTTGAGGTTAATCCAACACTTTTCCTCCACATCGTGCGATCAAATAACGTACCTAATTGATATGCATAATGCATATGAGTGAGAATAATTATAAACAATACAAGATAATAACACTATGCCGAAGAGGGTAATATATTGCTAGTAAGGCATTACAACTCCTAGGCAAACACTAGCTACCTTTGAATTAACAACGATCATGATCCTCGAGCTAGGGGGACCTAATTCAAATATTTGGAAATCATAACTAAACATATGCCTTAAGCTAAAGCATAACATTGATAGGTTATTACCCTTAGACTTGTCACTTTTTAACACTCAAAACTTGGAAAAGGTGATAGAACAAGCATCAAGAAAGCAGTACACTAGAACTTAGGTTCACTAGTGATAGTCACCTAAGACTTAGATTAAAGATATGAGTAGCTTAACTAGTTTCCTAAACTTCTTTCTCAAATTAACTTATTGTAACACACCAACTAATAAATCATCACATTTCTATTCAATCACACAAGTAGAACACTTATCATACAACATAAAGTTCCATAGAATTTACATCCTCAACAATTAAAGATCTAAAGCATACAAGATGAAATATAATAAGTGTTCCATACTTTCCTTAGATTACTGAGTATAGCACCTTAAGCTTAGGACACTTGTTCACTTGAATTTAGCAAGTACAAGACTTCATCAATCAAGAACTAACTAAATTTACTTAGTCAAACAATAAGAAGGAAATGAATTAATCAAATATAACAAGGCATTTCGATAAACACTTCATATGCAACAAGTTGTCATCAATCAAGGGTAAAAAAAATGACTAATCCAACCTAGCCAAACAAGAGCAACTTCAAGAAATCCACTTAATGCTTGCTGGTTTTGTACAGCAGAACAACAGCTAGTTGTTTTATTTATAACTTACACAATATTCATCCAAAAATAGTAAACTAAGACTTTTTGGAAAGCTTATAAAGTCCTCTAAAATTTTGGTATTATCATCACAATGAGATTCGACATTTAGAAATGTCAAACAGTACTAAACGCAATTTCTGTCCAGATTTGGACAGAATTCGACTACTTACTTCATTAATTCATAACTAAAGTTTCAGACATCCAAATCAGGTGATTCTAGACTTTTTAGAAAGCTAATAGAATTGTCTATAATTCATTTATAATCATCTCAAAGTGATTCAATGTGTATCGAAGTCAGTTAATACAAACAAACATTGCTGTCCAGATTTGGACAGATTCAGACTCTATAGTTTGAACAGCTGTAACTTGGTCTCTAGACCACCAAAAATGGTGCTCCAAAATTTGTTGGAAAGCTTAAGCAAAGTACTACAATTCTCCTATAATTACTAAGAGCTTACTCTCAGTTTAACTTGGGCAAACAAGGTCATTTTCGAAATCTGTACAGAATCTGGACAGATTCTGAAACTAGACTTAGAAAAATCATAACTCCTAAACTACTGAACCTATGGTCATGAAATTTTTACACAAGTAAGATAAAGAAGTTATCTACAAGTTTTATATATAACACTTCTACAGAAAACATGGTTTACTTCATTGAACTAGCTGCGCAATTAAAACTGTACCTGCTGCCCGAAACAGTAAAAATTCAATTTAACTCCTATTTTGGTTAACCACAGCTTAACAACGCATCAATCAAAGCATTCCTTGCCTAAACAGAACCATCCTCTGTGTTTTATAACATCCATTTAATTATACTTGACATATGTACTCTCTAAAACACTTCTCGTAAAATTTGCACCTAATACCTAAACTTCCCCTCAAACAACACTTCTACTATCCAATCATGACGTCAAAAAAATCATGACACACAACCAAATTATTTCATCATACATCAAACACAACCACAATGATAATTATCTAACCAAACCATTTATTAATTAAATAGCCACAGAAATGACTTGGCTCACCACATCATGATCCGACTTGATTTTTCTTGCAAGAACGACGACAGTTCCTTGGTCTCCCATTTCGTCGAACACCCGGCGGGCGTCATATTGGACTGTGCTTCTTCTCCACTAAATCCTGGGATTTCCCCTCACATCTCACACATAAGCACACACATACTCACAATCAACCACAAACCACATATATCGATTAAGGAGATAAGTAGCATAAGACAAAGGGACCTCACCGATGACTATGAATTGCACAAGTCAACAACTAGGCATCCATGGAGGGAGGTGCTGCTGTTCCTAGCAGAGAGGGGCTGGGCGAGCTCCTGCAGAGGGGAGTACGCCGAGCAGGAGGAGCCACCATGGGCGATCTCACCATGGGAGGAAGTGAGGGCGCAGCTAGCTGCCATCAATGGAGAGCTGGAGACGTCATGTGCAGCTCACATCAGGAAGGGATGAGCGCCATGCTGCTAGCAAGGGTATAGGGGATGGTGGCGAGCAGAGGGGCTAGGAGATGAGAGGGCACGGTGGAGGGGATGGGGGATAGGCGGCCATGGGAGAAGCCAGGGAAGACAACGACAGCTGCTGCTCCACAACTGCAATCAGAGAAGGAGACACCGTGTGGGGGAAGCAAGGGAGGACGGCATGGTGGAGGTAGCCAGGGCAGAGCGCCGTGAGGAGATGAAGCCTGGCTTCGGTCGGCTGGGAGAATTCCAGAAGGAAGACCACGTGGGGGAGGAGGTGGCAGCCTAGGAAGAGAATAAGAATTCAGATTTTTTGTTTCTCCAAATTTTTCTTTTACAAAAGACTACAAAATTTAACTCTGTTCTTAAGTGGGGATTTTTAGTGAGATGCAAATGGACCAACCAAAATAATATTGGTTATAAGATTTCAGACGTGGTTGATTTGGTTAAAATCAGTTGTACATTCATCTGATCAATAAATTTTTAAACAGGCACCAGACTCGACATATCGCGAAATAAATACGCGGGATCGATGTAGCATCGAAATTGTGATCCTTTCGGAAGCGACGTCACGCATCATTCACGGGGCGAGAGGCTGGGCGCTGTCCAGACATCGGTTAGCACCCGCCACACGCGTCACGGTGTCAGGCCACAGAGAGACACGTGCAACGCAAGCGTGAAAGAATTTCAAATGAAGTTTAAGAAGCTACTTTTGATTTCAAAAATTATAGTTTAGGCAAGACGTCGAGGGCTCAACCCAAACGATACTGGATTCGATGTTCCAAAGATTACCAAAGACTGAATTTTAAAAGAAATGGATTTGGAAAAATTTAGACAGACGGAGGCAGACACGAGATCAAAATCGTGATAAACGAGGTTGATTAAAAATTAGTGTCCAATTTATTTATATCCCGCGCTTAAATCCATAGTCGCTGTTGAACGGGAGACAAACACCTGGGGTGTTACATATAACGCGAACGATGTTGTTGCAAATGCAATATACTATGCACGAATTCAGGCTATAAAGGCATGGTACAGAGCAAGTGCTGATGATCGACCGATACCGAATACCAAGGCGGAGTAGTCAAATTTACCTTACGGAGGAGCAAAACCTTGAGGTAAATAAGTTGTTGCATCCCATATCATTTTTTGTTGATTCTTGTTTTGAGTACATGTTAATCCATCTATTTGCTTGATTGAAAAACATTTCATTTAGGTGTATGTGCCGTGGATGGCCACCCGCTCAGAGGGTTATCGGGGCTTTGTATAGGTGGTGGGCTTCCCCTGAGTTTCATGCCATTTTCGAAAGGAATAGGGGAAACTGTGGTACTGAGTCGTTCCATAACTACGGCGGCAATGGACATGTGCGCTTGGCTAAACGAATGGTATGTCATAGTATGTTGTAACTTCGAATTATATAGAAATGTGTCATTCTAACTTGTATGTACAGGAAGTGAAATCCGGTCATACGCCTACGGATGTGGAGGTGTATATGCAAGGGCATAGGGGTTCTGATCCTCAGAATCCTGATGTTTTATGCACTCAGACAACCATCGACCGTCTAGTTAGTTTTTGGTACTCTATTATGTGTTTGTGCATCAACTTGGTGATGCACTTATATTTGGTATGTTTGCCTCCATGCTTCATATGGACAGGACATGGTTCAGCGCCATGGACAAGACTACGATTAGAGGAGCCAGCCAATCGACCCTCAGGCAGCTAATGCTAGCGCAGGAGGACAAGCCCATGGACGGTGAGAGTATTTGATCTGGATTTCAAATTTATTCTTATATGCTTGCGATTGAACTGAGTCCATGATTTACTCTACTAAGTGCATGGTTCACTCTTGTAGGTTGGGTATTTTTGATTCTATGATTGATTATAGGGAGCTGAGACGTCGTGGACAACAGTCCACACCCTTGTCTTCGCAGTCGTCCCGTTCTCGATCATCCGCCCAAGAGATATAGATTGCAGTGTTGCGTTAGCAGGCAGAGTATCATCAATCAGTTTTGAGGGAACAAATGGAGTACTAGAGGCAGCAAGCTGAGTACTAGAAGAAGGACGAGTATTATTCAAACCTTCAGACACATAATCAAGCTCTCCTCTCGGTAAGTTGAAGTAACATTTTGTTCGTAACAAATAAAAAACACGATGTGTACTTTATTTTCTCAACAATGGTTTGTATCTAATTTGTAGCAACTGGCACAACAAGCGAGCGTCCCGATGCCGACATATGAGATGTCGCCTCCGGACTTTGCACTGTCGATGCAAATGCTATCGTCTCCACCTCTGCTTCTGCCACAATTCCCTATGGTATGTACACATATGCGTGTGACATGTTCATAGATGCCTTATTTGTTAAAATGAAAACTTAGTGGTTAATATTTTATATGTGTGTGTTATAGGGATTTCAGACACCTCCCGCTTCAGTTGCCACACCTAGAGATGTGTCTGGTCAAGATGACACATCGCATTCTTGGGTGAACAACGTTTTCAACACCCAGAGTCTAGCCGGAGAAAGTGACTATAACTCGAACCAACCAGGTGATGGATATGAGTGATAGTTCATCAAATGTGTTTGATTAGGAACTATGTCACTTTTCATGTCAAAGACTATGTGTCGAATTATGTCAGTTTTTAATTTGGAACTATATGATGTAAAAGACTTGTTGCAACTATTTGGAACTATATGTTTGTCAATGTGAGGTGATGTTTGTGAATATGAATAATGTCGGGGACCATAATTAGGGGTACCCTCAAGACGCCTAATTCTCAGCTGGTAACCTCCATCAGCATAAAGCTGCAGAGGCCTGATGGGTGCGATTAAGTCAGGGATCAGTCCATACGAGCGACTCGATCACGCCTCGCCCGAGCTTAGCCTCGGGCAAGGGCAGCCGACCCCGAGGGGTTTCCGTCTCGCCCGAGGCCCCCCTTTTAACGGCGGACACATCTCCGGCTCGCCCGAGGCCTTGCCTTCGCTAAGAAGCAACCCTGACTAAATCGCCGCGCCGACCGACCGAGTCGCAGGAGCATTTAACGCAAAGGTAGCCTGACACCTTTATCCTGACGCGCGCCCCCCGGCAGAGCCGAAGTGACCGCCGTCACTTCGCCGCTCCACTGACCGGTCTGACAGAAGGACAGCGCCGCCTGCGCCACTCCGACTGCAGTGCCACTTGACAGAGTGAGACTGACAGGCCGTCAGGCCTTGCCAAAGGCGCCATAGGAAACTCCGCTCCGCCCGACCCAGGGCTCGGACTCGGGCTAAGACCCGGAAGACGACGAACTCCGCTCCGCCCGACCCAGGGCTCGGACTCGGGCTCAGCCCCAGAAGACGGCGAACTCCGCTCCGCCCGACCTAGGGCTCGGACTCGGGCTAAGCCCCGGAAGACGACGAACTCCGCTCCGCCCGACCCAGGGCTCGGACTCGGGCTCAGCCCCAGAAGACGGCGAACTCCGCTCCGCCCGACCCAGGGCTCGGACTCGGGCTCAGCCCCAGAAGACGGCGAACTCCGCTCCGCCCGACCCAGGGCTCGGACTCGGGCTAAGCCCCGGAAGACGGCGAACTCCGCTCCGCCCGACCCAGGGCTCGGACTCAGGCTAAGCCCCGGAAGACGACGAACTCCGCTCCGCCCGACCCAGGGCTCGGACTCGGGCTCAGCCCCAGAAGACGGCGAACTCCGCTCCGCCCGACCCAGGGCTCGGACTCGGGCTCAGTCCCAGAAGACGGCGAACTCCGCTCCGCCCGACCCAGGGCTCGGACTCGGGCTAAGCCCCGGAAGACGACGAACTCCGCTCCGTCCGACCCAGGGCTCGGACTCGGGCTCAGCCCCAGAAGACGACGAACTCCGCTTCGCCCGACCCAGGGCTCGGACTCGGGCTCAGCCCCAGAAGACGACGAACTCCGCTTCGCCCGACCCCAGGGCTCGGACTCCGCCCCGGTCTCTGCCGAATGACCTCCGCCTCGCCCGACCCAGGGGCTCGGGCTCGGCCTCGGCCACGGAAGACAGACTCAACCCCGGCTTCGGAGGAGCCCCCATGTCGCCCGACCTCGGGCGCGGGCCCGCCAAGTCAACAGGAAGCGCCATCATCACCCTACCCCGAGCCGACTCGGGCCGCAAAGAACAAGACCGGTGTCCCATCTGGCTAGCTCCGCCAGATAGGCAATGATGGCGCCCCACGTGCCCTGTGACGACGGCGGCTCTCAGCTCTCTTACGGAAGCAGGAGGACGTCAGCAAGGACTCGACCGCTCCGACAGCTGTCCCTCCGACAGGCTCCGCTGCTCCTCCGACGGCCACGACATCACACCGACTGGGTGCCAAGATCTCTCCGGCTTCCACATCGGCATGTACTTAGGGCGCTAGCTCTCCCTCGCTAGACACGTAGCACTCTGCTACACCCCCATTGTACACCTGGATCCTCTCCTTACGCCTATAAAAGGAAGGACCAGGGCCCTCTTAGAGAGGGTTGGCCGCGCGGGGACGAGGACGGGACAGGCGCTCTCTTGGGGCCGCTCGCTTCCCTCACCCACGTGGATGCTTGTAACCCCCTACTGCAAGCGCACCCGACCTGGGCGCGGGACGAACACGAAGGCCGCGGGATTTCCACCTCTCTCACGCCCGTCTCCGGCCACCTCGCTTCCCCCCTTCGCGCTCGCCCACGCGCTCGACCCATCTGGGCTGGGGCACGCGGCACACTCACTTGTCGGCTTAGGGACCCCCCGGTCTCGAGACGCCGACAGTTGGCGCGCCAGGTAGGGGCCTGCTGCGTGCTGACGACAGCTTCCCGTCAAGCTCCAGATGGGCAGTCTCCAGCAACCTCTCCGGCCCGGGACGGTGCTCCGTTTCGGGAGTCTTGAGTTCATGTCCTTCGACGGCAGCTACGACATGATACTCCTTCCACCGCCGCGCGACAACGACAATGGCGGCCGACAACCCGCCCGCCGGCGGCGGAATCAACGACATCTTCCCCGCGTGGTGGAAGAACAGCATTCGAGCTCGCCCCGTCCTCTCCCCCGCCAACGGAGGAGGAGGTGGGACAACCAAGGCCAAGCGGGAGGCCGCGCTTCGTCGGCTGTCGAGCGAATCGACGTCCCCAGCGCCCCAACGGGGGGCGCGTCGGGCGTCGACCTCGCGTTTGAGACGAAGGCGAGCGCCGTCCCCCCGCGACACACCCAGCCCGAGCAAGTGGACGACGCCAGCGCGCTCGCGGAGGGCTTGCAGGGTGTCGCCCTCGTACCTAAGACGATGGTGCAATCAGTCCCCGACGTGACTATGTCGCTCCTCGTCGACCAAAAGGTACTGACTGATTCCCATCCTACGTTATTTCGACTCGGCCTCAACCTGCCTAGCGACCTCGTTTTGGCGGACGCTCTCGTTGAGGCGAGTGCAACCCCTCTGGGGTTTTGTATGCGGTCGCCTTGGGACCGATTGACGGACGTCTCGACCTACGGGCCCTCTGGGTCCGAGGAAGATGACGATCCCAGCATCTGTTGGGATTTCTCTGGATTTGGCAACCCCAGTGCCATGCGGGACTTTATGACCGCATGTGACTACTGCCTCTCCGACTGTTCCGACGGTAGCCTCAGCCTTGACGACGAGGACTGCGGCCCAAGCCGCGAATGTTTCCACGTCGAGCTAGGGGATCCCTCCGAAGGCAACCATCTCGGCATGCCGGAGGACGGTGATCTCCCTAGGCCGGTGCCTCGCGCTGACATCCCGCGGGAGCTAGCTGTGGTCCCCGTTCCGGCGGGGGGTCACGACCCACAGCTCGAGCAAGTCCGCGGGGCGCAGGCCAGGCTCGACGAGGGAGCAGGAGCGCTTGAGTCGATCCGCCGGGACGTCGGGCAGGTATGGGCGGGCCAACCCCCGGCCGGAGAAATACGTCACCTGCCCCAGGGTTTCCAGCACCGCGTCGCCAATGATGTCAGGGTCAGGCCGCCACCCGCATCCAGCGGGGTCGGTTAGAACCTGGCAGCTGCAGCGATGCTCCTCCGTGCGATGCCGGAGCCATCAACCACCGAGGGTCGGCGAATCTAGGGAGAGCTCAAGAATCTCCTGGAAGGCGCTGCGGCCCGACGGGCCGAGAGCTCTGCCTCCCAAAGGCAGGGATACCCCTCGGAACCTCATGCCGCGACTTCCCGATTCATGCGGGAAGCCTCGGTTTACACCGGGCGCACGTGCAACACCGCGCCTGCGGCCCCGAGCCACCTCGGCAACGAGCACCATCGTCGCGACCGTCGGGCCCACCTCGACGAAAGGGTGCGCCGAGGCTACCACCCCAGGCGTGGGGGACGCTACGACAGCGGGGAGGATCGGAGTCCCTCGCCCGAACCACCCGGTCCGCAGGCCTTCAGTCGGGCCATCCGACGGGCGCCATTCCCGGCCCGGTTCCGACCCCCGACTACTATCACGAAGTACTCGGGGGAAACGAGACCGGAACTGTGGCTCGCAGACTACCGCCTGGCCTGCCAACTGGGTGGAACGGACGACGACAACCTCATCATCCGCAACCTCCCCCTGTTCCTCTCCGACACTACTCGCGCCTGGTTGGAGCACCTGCCTCCGGGGCAGATCTCCAACTGGGATGATTTGGTCCAAGCCTTCGCCGGCAATTTCCAGGGCACGTACGTGCGCCCCGGGAATTCCTGGGACCTCCGAAGCTGCCGGCAGCAGCCGGGAGAGTCTCTTCGGGACTACATCCGGCGATTCTCGAAGCAGCGCACCGAGCTGCCCAACATCACCGACTCGGATGTCATCGGCGCGTTCCTTGCCGGCACCACCTGCCGCGACCTGGTGAGTAAGTTGGGTCGCAAGACCCCCACCAGGGCGAGCGAGCTGATGGACATCGCCACCAAGTTCGCCTCTGGCCAGGAGGCGGTCGAGGCTATCTTCCGAAAGGACAAGCAGCCCCAAGGCCGCCCATCGGAAGAGGCTCCCGAGGCGTCTACTCCGCGCGACGCCAAGAAGAAAGGCAAGAAGAAGTCGCAAGCGAAACGCAACGCCGCCGACGCGGACCTTGTTGCCGCCGCCGAGTACAAGAACCCTCGGAAGCCCCCCGGAGGTGCTAACCTTTTCGACAAGATGCTCAAGGAGCCGTGCCCCTACCATCAGGGGCTCGTCAAGCACACCCTTGAGGAGTGCGTCATGCTTCGGCGCCACTTCCACAGGGCCGGGCCACCCGCAGAGGGTGGCAGGGCCCGCGACGACGACAAAAAGGAAGATCACCAAGCAGGAGAGTTCCCCGAGGTCCGCGACTGCTTCATGATCTATGGTGGGCATGCGGCGAATGCCTCGGCTCGGCATCACAAGCAAGAGCGCCGGGAGGTCTGCTCGGTGAAGGTGGCGGCGCCAGTCTACCTAGACTGGTCCGACAAGCCCATCACCTTCGACCAAGCTGACCACCCCGACCACGTGCCGAGCCCGGGGAAATACCCGCTCGTCGTCGACCCCATCGTCGGCGACGTCAGGCTCACCAAGGTCCTGATGGACGGGGGCAGCTGCCTCAACATCATCTACGCCGAAACCCTCAGGCTCCTGCGCGTCGATCTGTCCTCCGTCCGAGCAGGCGCTGCGCCCTTCCACGGGATCATTCCTGGGAAGCGCGTCCAGCCCCTCGGACGACTCGACCTTCCCGTCTGCTTCGGAACGCCCTCCAACTTCCGAAGGGAGACTTTGACGTTCGAGGTGGTCGGGTTCCGAGGAACCTACCACGCGGTACTGGGGAGGCCATGCTACGTGAAGTTCATGGTCGTCCCCAACTACACCTACCTGAAGCTCAAGATGTCGGGCCCCAACGGGGTCATCACCGTCGGCCCCACGTACAAACACGCGTTCGAATGCGACGTGGAGTGCGTGGAGTACGCCGAGGCCCTCGCCGAGTCCGAGGCCCTCATCGCCGACCTGGAGAACCTCTCCAAAGAGGTGCCAGACGTGAAGCGTCATGCCGGCAACTTCGAGCCAGCGGAGACGGTTAAGGCCGTCCCTCTCGACCCCAGTGGCGACACCTCCAAGCAGATCCGGATCGGTTCCGGGCTCGACCCCAAATAGGAAGCAGTGCTCGTCGACTTTCTCCGCGCAAACGCCGACGTCTTTGCGTGGAGTCCCTCGGACATGCCCGGCATACCGAGGGATGTCGCCGAGCACTCGCTGGATATTCGGGCCGGAGCCCGACCCGTCAGGCAGCCTCTGCGCCGATTCGACGAGGAGAAGCGCAGAGTGATAGGCGAGGAGATCCACAAGCTAATGGCAGCAGGGTTCATCAAAGAGGTATTCCATCCCGAATGGCTTGCCAACCCTGTGCTTGTGAGAAAGAAAGGGGGGAAATGGCGGATGTGTGTAGACTACACTGGTCTCAACAAAGCATGTCCGAAGGTTCCCTACCCTCTACCTCGCATCGATCAAATCGTGGATTCCACTGCTGGGTGCGAAACCCTGTCCTTCCTCGATGCCTACTCAGGGTATCACCAAATCCGGATGAAAGAGTCCGACCAGCTCGCGACTTCTTTCATCACGCCCTTCGGCATGTACTGCTATGTCACCATGCCGTTCGGTTTGAGGAATGCGGGCGTGACGTACCAGCGGTGCATGAACCATGTGTTCGGCGAACACATCGGTCGCACAGTCGAGGCCTACGTCGATGACATCGTAGTCAAGACAAGGAAGGCTTCTGACCTCCTCTCCGACCTTGAAGTGACATTCCGATGTCTTAAAGTGAAAGGCGTCAAGCTCAATCCCGAGAAGTGTGTCTTCGGGGTGCCCTGGGGCATGCTCTTGGGGTTCATCGTCTCCGAGCGAGGCATCGAAGCCAACCCGGAGAAGATCGCGGCTATCACCAGCATGGGGCCCATCAAGGACTTAAAAGGCGTACAGAGGGTCATGGGATGTCTCGCGGCCTTGAGCCGCTTCATCTCACACCTCGGCGAAAGGGGTCTGCCTCTGTACCGCCTGTTAAGGAAGGCCGAGTGTTTCGCTTGGACCCCTGAGGCCGAGGAAGCTCTCGGGAACCTGAAGGCGCTCCTCACAAAGGCGCCTATCTTGGTACCCCCAGCTGATGGAGAAGCCCTCTTGGTCTACGTCGCCGCGACCACTCAGGTGGTTAGCGCCGCGATTGTGGTCGAGAGGCAAGAAGAGGGACATGCATTGCCCGTTTAGAGGCCAGTTTACTTCGTCAGCGAGGTACTGTCCGAAACCAAGATCCGCTACCCACAAGTTCAGAAGCTGCTGTATGCAGTGATCCTGACGAGGCGAAAGTTGCGACATTACTTCGAGTCTCATCCGGTAACTGTGGTGTCATCCTTCCCCCTGGGGGAGATCATCCAGTGCCGAGAGGCCTCGGGCAGGATCGCAAAGTGGGCGGTGGAAATCATGGGCGAGACAATCTCGTTCGCCCCTCGGAAGGCCATCAAGTCCCAGGTATTGGCGGACTTCGTAGCCGAATGGGTCGACACCCAGCTGCCGACGGCTCCGATCCAACCGGAGCTCTGGACCATGTTTTTCGACGGGTCGCTGATGAAGACAGGAGCCGGCGCGGGCCTGCTCTTCATCTCACCCCTCGGGAAACACCTACGCTACGTGCTACGCCTCCATTTCCCGGCGTCCAACAATGTGGCTGAGTACGAGGCTCTGGTCAACGGGTTGCGGATCGCCCTCGAGCTAGTGGTCAGACGCCTCGACGCCCGCGGTGACTCACAGCTCGTCATCGACCAAGTCATGAAGAACTCCCACTGCCGCGACCCGAAGATGGAGGCCTACTGCGATGAGGTTCGGCGCCTGGAAGACAAGTTCTACGGGCTCGAGCTTAACCACATCGCTCGGCGCTACAACGAGACTGCGGACGAGCTGGCAAAAATAGCCTCGGGGCGAACGACGGTTCCCCCGGACGTCTTCTCCCAGGATCTGCATCAACCCTCCGTCAAGATCAACGACACGCCCGAGCCCGAGGTACCCTCGGCCCAGCCTGAGGTACCCTCGGCCCAGCCCGAGGCGTCCTCGGTTCAGCCCGAGGTACCCTCGGCCCCCGAGGGCGAGGCACTGCACGTCGAGGAGGAGCGGAGCGGGGCCACGCCTGATCGAGATTGGCAGACCCCGTACCTGCAATATCTCTGCTAAGGAGAGCTACCCCTCGACCAAGCCGAGGCTCGGCGGGTAGCGCGACGCGCCAAGTCGTTCGTCTTGCTGGGCGATGAGAAGGAGCTCTACCACCGCAGCCCCTCGGGCATCCTCCAGCGATGCATCTCCATCGCCGAAGGTCAGGAACTCCTGCGAGAAATACACTCGGGGGCTTGCGGCCATCATGCAGCGCCTCGAGCCCTCGTCGGGAATGCTTTCCGGTAAGGCTTCTACTGGCCAACGGCGGTGGCTGACGCCACTAGAATTGTCCGCATCTGCGAAGAGTGCCAATTCTATGCGAAGCAGACCCACCTGCCCGCTCAAGCTCTGCAGACGATACCCATCACCTGGCCCTTTGCTGTGTGGGATCTGGACCTCGTCGGTCCCTTGCAGAAGGCGCCCGGGGGCTACACGCACCTGCTGGTCGCCATCGACAAATTCTCCAAGTGGATCGAGGTCCGACCCCTGAACAACATCAGGTCCGAGCAGGCGGTGGCGTTCTTCACCAACATCATCCATCGCTTCGGAGTCCCAAACTCCATCATCACCGACAACGGCACCCAGTTCACCGGCAGAAAATTCTTGGACTTCTGCGAGGATCACCACATCCGGGTGGACTGGGCCGTCGTGGCTCTTCCCATGACGAATGGGCAAGTAGAGCGTGCCAACGGCATGATTCTACAAGGGCTCAAGCCTCGGATTTACAACGACCTCAACAAGTTCGGCAAGCGATGGATGAAGGAACTCCCCTCGGTGGTCTGGAGCCTGAGGACGACGCCAAGCCGGGCCACGGGTTTCACGCCGTTCTTCCTGGTCTACGGGGCCGAGGCCGTCTTGCCCACTGACCTGGAATACGGCTCCCCGAGGACGAGGGCCTACGACGATCAAAGCAACCAAGCTAGCCGAGAAGACTCGCTGGACCAGCTGGAAGAGGCTCGGGACAAGGCCTTACTACACTCGGCGCGGTATCAGCAGTCCCTGCGGCGCTACCACGCCCGAGGGGTCCGGCCCCAGGACCTCCAGGTGGGCGACCTGGTGCTTCGACTGTGGCAAGACGCCCGAGGGAGGCACAAGCTCACGCCCCCCTGGGAGGGGCCATTCGTCATCGCCAAAGTTCTGAAGCCCGGAACGTACAAGCTGGCCAACAGTCAAGGCGAGGTCTACGGCAACGCTTGGAACATCAAACAGCTACGTCGCTTCTACCCTTAAGATGTTTTCAAGTTGTTCATATACCTCGCACCCACGCAGAGTTTAGTCATCAAGGAAGGGTCGGCCTCGCCTCGGCAAAGCCCGACCCTCCCTCGGGGGCTAAAAGGGGGGAACCCCCTCTGCGTCGAAATTTTCCTCGAAAAAAGATCTCTTCTGCCAGAATATCTTTCGTGCTTTTTGACTACTTCGAAAAGTGGGTCCTGGAAACGACGGAGTACACGTAAGCAGCCAAGGCTGACCGAGCCGAGGGACTCCTACGCCTCCGGGATACGGATACCTCACTCATCACCTTCTGCGATAAGTAACTCGCGTTCGGATAAAGTGATTCCGCGGACCGAACAAGTCTTTACGTTCGGAAGCCCTTCTGCCGAAGCAATCCTTCGAGCCTTCTCGACTGAGTCGGTGACAGGGTCCCATGGACGGGTGAAAGTACGCGTAAGCGGCAAGGCCGACCGAGCCGAGGGACTCCCGCGCCTCCGGGATACGGATACCTCACTCATCACCTTCCGCGAGAAGCAACTCTCGCCCGCACAAACATCCCTGTTACCAACAAAAAGTCCAGATACTCGAAACAAGAGGAAAAGAAACGCAGCTTTACAACGCAGCGAGGGTGTGTTTTCGGGCCTCAGCGGCCGCAGAAGGCACACGCTACAAGACAATCTGATCCTGCAGGCTCGGGTCTTCACGCTGGAAGGGAGCTGTAGCACCCTCGGCATCGACGATACCTTCAGCAAGGTCCGACCCAGCCTCGGACGGCGACGCGGTCCAGGGACTTCTCCGGGAATCCGGCCCGAGCAGGCGGCTCGGCCGGTTACCCTAGGGGCCTCGGCCAACCATCTTCCAAGGGCGCCAGCCCGGTCCGAGGCCTCGGCTGATCAGCTCCGGCATCGGTCCCGCTGACGGACAACCCGGCTAGGCTCCGGCCAACCAGGTTTTCATTTTTCAAGCCAACTCCGCCTCTGTTCGTGCTGATATCGCTACCCCTGGCTTCGACTCGTCGAAGAGCAGCCAAGGGGTCTCTTTAACTAAGCTAGAGGAGCCTCAGACAACAAGGCCGATCGAGCCGAGGGACTCCTACGCCTCCGGGATACGGATACCTCACTCGTCACCTTGACACGGGGCGACTCATGCTTGGTGAAGCGGTTCAGATAATCAACAGGCGAGTCTTAGTGCTCGAAAATGAGGAAAAAACACGGCTCCATGCCAAAATTACACACATGTTCAGGCCTCGACAGCCATAATGAACAAAAACACTGGCATTCAAAGTGCCATTACAAACGGAACTCTGGTTCCGTCCCCGCGGGTATGAGCAACCTCGAGCCTGCGGGGCGACGAGCGTCGGGAGACCTGCCAGCGACCTCTGCAGCAGCAGCCATGGTCCCGGGTGGACGCGGCCACCGGAGGGCTCTCGTTCGCGTTCCCGCTCAAGGGACGCGAACCCGCTATTAAAGCCAAAGAGCGGGCCGCTCCTAAGCGCACCGGCAGGTCCTCGCTGCCGTCCTCGCCGCGAATGCGAGGGAGGGGGCGGAATGTTGCATCCTAGCTGGGCAGCAACAGTTCGCCTTCCCCGGCATGGCTGGAGGAAGTCTCCGCGAAACTGGAGGATGCCATTCTTCCCCAGACGCCAGGGGAAGAAAAGGGCAGCCGACCCACGCGGGGGCAGCCCCCCGACTCGCCTCATCCTCCATCTTGGCCTGGATGACGAAAATCCTCGAGGCCGAGGGAGGGGCAGAGGCCGCAGCCCGGCTCGCTTTCCCCCACCGTCAAGCCGGAGGTCACCATCTTGGGTGACCGCCGGTGGAGGGGTGCAGCCGGGCTGCATGATGAAAATCCTTGAAGCCGAACGATGGCTGAAAGGTACCAACTCCCACGGAGTTGCGTTCCTCCAACGATGAGGCGAAAAGACGGCGGGTTCCCCCCATCCGGGGGCTTGGAAGGCGGAAAGGCGCGACGCATAAGGGAGGAAGAAGACATGGTCGCCTTCCGAAAGGGGTCGCCCTCCTTTTAAAGGCAACTCTCCCTACGTGCGCCCCCAAACGTCACGGGCTGAGTCTTCTCCAACACACTCCAAGGCCCCTCCCTGCGGCGCGGGGGCTGGGTCCCGCGTGTCATGCAAACTGGCTCAGAGCAGAAGAAGCCAAAGCGCCGCGCGTGGTGCACACAACCGCCCAGCGGTTACAAGCGACCCCCCACTTTTGCCCAGACCAACGGGCGGAAGGGGCGGGCAGTCATGCAGGCGGCATGCAACCGCGCCAGGAGGACGCGCTTCTCCGACTCCCAACGCGCCAGCATGGAGGCCCAGGCCCACGCGTCACGCAACCGGCGCGCCAGATGCTGCATGCAAGCAACTGCACCGCCACTTGCGCCACCACCGCGCCTCTTCGGTTGCGGAACCAATACCGCGACTCGAGGCGGCCCAGCGCGCGACCCAGCAGCGCCAGCCTGGCGCGATGGTCAATACGGCCGAAAGTGGGCCGGCAGTAATGACGGTGGCAGGCGGGCGGGAGCAGCGGTCACGTCGTCGGCCAGACTCACGTCCCGTCCGGGGGCAGCGAGAGAACCCCCTCTCACGGCGTGAAGACAGGGCGCCCATGATCCGTTCCTCGAACGGCTCGCGCACGCGCAACGGCCGCCCCGCCAACAACTCACCCCATCGCATTAACTCCGCGGCGGGACAGGCGGCGTTTCTGGCAGGAGAAGCGGGCGACGCTTCGCCTTCGCCGTAATAACCGCGCCAAAAAAGGTACGCCACGTTGTTCGATTTCGTATCCTTTTCCTTTTTTCCTCTTTCTCTATCTCTTGCAACAGGGACCGGGAAAGGGGGATACCCCGAAAAGGATCCTTCCCTGTGAAGGAACCGGGCTCCGAGCCCCCCCTACTGATCAGAGGTTCGAAGGCTGGCCCTCCGAGGGGTTCAACAGTCGCCTCAGATCGCGTGGGCCCTACACCCACTACTGGTCAGAGGTTCGAAGGCCGGCCCCCCGAAGGGCTCCACGGCCGCCTCAGGCTACTCGGGCTCCGCGCCCATTACTGATCAGGGATTCGAAGGCTGGCCCCCGAATGGTTCACAGTCGCCTCAGACGCCGAGCGAGGGATGACCAGGGGTACGTTCGATACATAACCAAGGCTCGGGCTGCGCTCCCGAGGTACCCTAGGACATTTCCGAGACCAGCGGGAGCGATCTTGTAACGGAATCCCATCGGAGGGAGGCATCGAGCCCTCGGACCCCGTCGCCAGGGGACCGGGTCCGGCAGATCACCCGCAGGTACTTTTGGGCGTGCCTCTGGGCCCCTAGCCGACCCCCAACGAACGGGGCACGGACGTCCACTCGGATTACCCGCTTGCAGCTCACCGGAGACACCATGTTCGGTGCCCATCGAGGGTAACATGGCGCTCTCCCCCCTCCTCCTTGCGGAAAGGCGACGTAGGGGCGTATGTAAAAAAGCCGAGTCTGTCCCTGATCGCCCTCTCGCCCTGTGCGGAGGCTCGGGGGCTGCTCTCGCAAACCCGGCTCCGGCCGAACCGTTGACAGCGTCAATATACCAGCCCGAGAACTTGGGCCCCGACCGTGCACCCGGACTACGGCCAGTTCGCATGAGGGAACAACCAGACCAGCCGAAGCATTACGCAAGGCATTAAGACCTCGGGGGAGTGAAACCACTCCTCCGAGGCCTCGGGGGCTACACCCGGCGGGTGCGCTCGCGCGCACCCACCGGAACAAAATGCAACCGAGAAAGGCTGGTCCCCTTGCAAAAAAGTGCGACGAAAGCCTCCAAGCGAGTGCTAACACTCCCTTCGAGGCTCGGGGGCTACTGTCGGGGACCATAATTAGGGGTACCCTCAAGACGCCTAATTCTCAGCTGGTAACCCCCATCAGCATAAAGCTGCAGAGGCCTGATGGGTGCGATTAAGTCAGGGATCAGTCCATACGAGCGACTCGATCACGCCTCGCCCGAGCTTAGCCTCGGGCAAGGGCAGCCGACCCCGAGGGGTTTCCGTCTCGCCCGAGGCCCCCCTTTTAACGGCGGACACATCTCCGGCTCGCCCGAGGCCTTGCCTTCGCTAAGAAGCAACCCTGACTAAATCGCCGCGCCGACCGACCGAGTCGCAGGAGCATTTAACGCAAAGGTAGCCTGACACCTTTATCCTGACGCGCGCCCCTCGGCAGAGCCGAAGTGACCGCCGTCACTTCACCGCTCCACTGACCGGTCTGACAGAAGGACAGCGCCGCCTGCGCCACTCCGACTGCAGTGCCGCTTGACAGAGTGAGACTGACAGGCCGTTAGGCCTTGCCAAAGGCGCCATAGGAAACTCCGCTCCGCCCGACCCAGGGCTCGGACTCGGGCTAAGCCCCGGAAGACGACGAACTCCGCTCCGCCCGACCCAGGGCTCGGACTCGGGCTCAGCCCCAGAAGACGGCGAACTCCGCTCCGCCCGACCCAGGGCTCGGACTCGGGCTAAGCCCCGGAAGACGACGAACTCCGCTCCGCCCGACCCAGGGCTCGGACTCGGGCTCAGCCCCAGAAGACGGCGAACTCCGCTCCGCCCGACCTAGGGCTCGGACTCGGGCTAAGCCCCGGAAGACGGCGAACTCCGCTCCGCCCGACCCAGGGCTCGGACTCGGGCTAAGCCCCGAAAGACGACGAACTCCGCTCCGCCCGACCCAGGGCTCGGACTCGGGCTCAGCCCCAGAAGACGGCGAACTCCGCTCCGCCCGACCCAGGGCTCGGACTCGGGCTCAGCCCCAGAAGACGGCGAACTCCGCTCCGCCCGACCTAGGGCTCGGACTCGGGCTAAGCCCCGGAAGACGACGAACTCCGCTCCGCCCGACCCAGGGCTCGGACTCGGGCTCAGCCCCAGAAGACGACGAACTCCGCTTCGCCCGACCCAGGGCTCGGACTCGGGCTCAGCCCCAGAAGACGACGAACTCCGCTTCGCCCGACCCCAGGGCTCGGACTCCGCCCCGGCCTCTGCCGAATGACCTCCGCCTCGCCCGACCCAGGGGCTCGGGCTCGGCCTCGGCCACGGAAGATAGACTCAACCCCGGCTTCGGAGGAGCCCCCACGTCGCCCGACCTCGGGCGCGGGCCCGCCACGTCAACAGGAAGCGCCATCATCACCCTACCCCGAGCCGACTCGGGCCGCAAAGAACAAGACCGGTGTCCCATCTGGCTAGCTCCGCCAGATAGGCAATGATGGCGCCCCACGTGCCCTGTGACGACGGCGGCTCTCAGCTCTCTTACGGAAGCAGGAGGACGTCAGCAAGGACTCGACCGCTCCGACAGCTGTCCCTCCGCCAGGCTCCGCTGCTCCTCCGACGGCCACGACATCACACCGACTAGGTGCCAAGATCTCTCAGGCTGCCACATCGGCATGTACTTAGGGCGCTAGCTCTCCCTCGCTAGACACGTAGCACTCTGCTACACCCCCATTGTACACCTGGATCCTCTCCTTACGCCTATAAAAGGAAGGACCAGGGCCCTCTTAGAGAGGGTTGGCCGCGCGGGGACGAGGACGGGACAGGCGCTCTCTTGGGGCCGCTCGCTTCCCTCACCCGCGTGGACGCTTGTAACCCCCTACTGCAAGCGCACCCGACCTGGGCACGGGACGAACACGAAGGCCGCGGGATTTCCACCTCTCTCACGCCCGTCTCCGGCCACCTCGCTTCCCCCCTTCGCGCTCGCCCACGCGCTCGACCCATCTGGGTTGGGGCACGCGGCACACTCACTCGTCGGCTTAGGGACCCCCTGGTCTCGAGACGCCGACAAATAATTATGTGAATTGATGTTTGTGAATGTAATTGTAAATGTGAATATGTGGTTGTATATGAAATCTGTGTATATGTATATAAAATCTATGATTTTTTATGTAAATGTCAGAAATTTATAAAAACATGATTTTTTTTGCAATTGCTGAAATTCATTATGTCTGACGGTCTAACGTAAGTCGTCGGACATAAGGGTCTATTATGTCCGACGGCTAAACTTAGGTCGTCGGACATAATACTTCCCTATGTTCAACGACCTAAGTTAAGCCGTGAGTATAAGTGTTGTGGGCCTGCCAACGACCGTTAAACGGTTAACGAGGATAATCATCGACGACCTAACGTGGTCGTCGGACATAAGTTATGTCTGACGGCCGTCGTCGAAAATAAGACTATTTTTTACCCTTTATGTTCGAGGGATGAGTACCGTCGGACATAAACCTTTGGTCGTCGGAAATAGTTTATTTTCAACGGCTGTAACCGTCGAAAATTCCCTATTTTACTGTAGTGGCTTCTGCGTACGTGCCCTAGCTATTTGAAAGTCATGTCGATGGAGAGACCTTTTGCATCTGCTAGGAGGCCGGTCGATCGAGATACCAAACCCCAACGCCGAAACCGCCGGAGGTATAAGCTGTGCTAGAGACGACGTATAACGTCGTTGGAAGCAGCTGATGGATGCCATATGCTAGCTCGTCGGCCGTAAGATACAAGGGAAAAACCAGACGATGGCTGTGTCGTCGTCCCATATGTCTAGCTCATCGGTCGATGCCATACGTACGCATGCTAGCTCGTGACGTATCATTCAACCATGCATACATCCACACGTATAAATGATCATGATCATCTAGGAAAAAGGATTGTCCTTTCAATGTCATCATGGAGGTGCAAAATTTGCAATTGGCTTTCGATTGGCTTTCACATACCCAATGACATGACTGTGCAAAATTTGCACCAGATTGAACGGCCCTCAAACCTCCCGCAAAATGAGTTCAGCTCCTTTGTCATCCAATGTTGCTGGCAGTTGTGGAAACGCAGAAATGGTTTTGTTTTCAGGCAAGAGGCAGCCACCCTCAACCAAACTCTCCAGCTAATTTGCGCCGAAGCTGCCAGTTGGAGTCACAGGCATAGCTCTAAAGAATCCGGAGTAAAAGAAGCCTGGAATATGGTGTTCTCAAATGCTAGATTGTAATCAACTCTTTTCCATGTTGCTCTCCCAACCGGATATATCCGGCTATGTAAACAATTATGTACCATCTAGCCTTTTTGGGCTAAACGGGAATGTGAAATGAAATGGAATCAAGGTGGGGAACCTTCCCCCCCCCCCCCCCCCGATTATGATAAAAAAAAATGTCATCATGGAGTTGATGTATTTAACACATCCAATGTCTAGCACGGCGGTGCAGTGCTCTATAGTTTGAACCCGTCTCGACAATACACAATCATAATATATTAGGTCTAGTTTGGAAACCCAGTTTTTTCAAGAGATTTTCATTTTCATAACTTTATTTTCTCTTGAGAAAATAAAATTCTTTAAAAAATAGAGTTTCTAAATTAGCCCTTACTTACTTACAAGGACATTGGAATGGGATTAGAACGCTGCTAACAACAGAAGGTACAAGGGATTTCTCGAGGCGGCCAGAGGAAAAAGACAGAAAGCCCCGCTCTCCTCCCCGTGTCCGTGTGGGCGAGCAAGCTAGCCGCTGTTTGCTTCCGGCCGGGCTGAGGCTGAGCGCAGCGGTAGCCGCGCGGCCTCCCCCTTCCCTTGCATGCGGGCTACAGGCAAGACCCTACGCGCGCAGCGCTCTCCTCTAGAAGTCCCTCTACGCAGCGGAAGTAAACAGCGACACGCTGCAGATAGCACGAGTCTCTGACTCTCTCTTGCACTGTTTGTTTGTTGTGTTGGTTTTTAATAGGTGAAAAAATGGTAATAAATGATGAGTAGATTTGGATAATGATATTTTATAGTTGTAGTGGGGTATAAGGGAGAATATAGAGAGAATCGTTGCGGGAGATGAAAAAGTAGGGGATAAAATGTTGATGATGTGACACAAAAAAGTGATATATGGGGAAAAATGTAGGGGTAACCGTTGCAGACAGTCTGAGGGCAGCAACGAGCGAGTGAGCGAGTGTACCCGCCAACTCCACACTGGTGTGGTTTTATCAATTGGCCGTCCGGCCGGCATGCGGCAGTACGGACATGTACAAATTAAAGAAAGCAGACACAGCATAAACACAGCACGCGGAACGGAACAGCACCATCGCGTTGTCTTTTTAGAGCATGCACAGCATAAACACAGCACGCGGGGGCTGTGGGGTCCTCTCGATCCAAAAAAAAGTTCACGGAACCGAACACGTGAGCTCGCTTAAGCATCTCGTTTTCTATTCAATTTTGATTGGAAAGAGATTTTAATCAATTTCAAAAGATGGAATTTGCCACAGAGGTGGAGGGACGTGTTAGGAAGACATCCCAAAAGATCAAGGGGGCTCTGTAGATTGATATTCTCCTAGACCGGATTGGGTCTTCTTATACAAAATTTTCAATTTCAATTTAATGGGCATGCTCACCGTCGAGGCCATCAGGAAGCGAAGCCCAAAGAGAGGTAGCCCAGTAGTAATAATAGAAGCCGGCCCACCGGGCCCTGCTGGATGCAAGCAAGACAAGACAAGCGATTTATGAATCCGGAGGCCGGAGGGCATTCTGAAGTCGGATCTCGCGAAAGAACTGGACTCTGCTGCCAGAACAACAATCTGTATTATCACTAATACCACCAAGCACCGCCAGCGCCCAGCCCGTCACGTGTGTACTGTGCCTACTGGCCATCTTCTTCAGGCTGCTAGCCAGGTGCTAGCAACGAAACAATCTGACCCAGGAAACCAAGAAGATAAAGAAGAAGAAAAAAAAAGGTAGGTATACTGCTGGCACGCGGTAGATGACAAAGTGGTTGCGCGGTAGCTAGGTGACTGGGGTGACGTACTGACGTGGCTTACGAGCCTCTCCGCACCCGCCCGTTATCGGGTTGCGGATGGAGCAGTGTAGTTGCACGCTACCCCTACTGCGGCCCCCTTGGATCCATCGCTCGCCGCTTGAATTGTGGGCCGGTTTCGTGTAGAGTACACGGGTGCACAGTGTGGGATCCTGTGCACGTCTGCCGCCCGCCCCGCCCACCGATTTGATCCCCCAGTTCCACACCCACCTGCGGACCTGCCCCGTTTCCCGCGCGCGCAGCCATCCCGTCGCCGCTGCCCTGGCCCTGCGGCTGGTGTTTGTGGTGCCAGATGCTGATCCTGACGCCTTCCGGTTCCGGGGGCGGCGGTGATATTATAAAATTATAGAAATAAGTGATATACTTTCTTCATATTTAAATATATTAAATATTTTAATTCCTAATAAAATAGGTATATAACTCAGATAAATGTTATATATAATTGTAACTGAAATGAACAATAGCAATTCTATGACATGTAAACATTTAAAATAGCTGTCCAGGTCCATTTTAAAATTAAACATGGCTTGCAGATGAAGAAGACAAAATTTGCACATAAACACTATTGTTTATCTTAAAATATTTGTCGGGGACCATAATTAGGGGTACCCTCAAGGCTCCTAATTCTCAGCTGGTAACCCCCATCAGCATAAAGCTGCAAAGGCCTGATGGGTGCGATCAAGTCAGGGATCAGTCCATTCGATAGACTCGATCACGCCTCGCCCGAGCCTAGCCTCGGACAAGGGCAGCCGACCCCGGAGGATCTCCGCCTCGCCCGAGGCCCCCCCCCCTCCGGCGGCGAACACGTTCCCGGCTCGCCCGAGGCCCTGTCTTCGCCGAGAAGCAACCCCGACCAAATCGCGGGAGCATTTAATGCAAAGGTGGCCTGACACCTTTATCCTGACGCGCGCCCCTCAGCTGACAGAGCAGAAGTGACCGCCGTCACTTCGCCGCTTCACTGACCGGTCTGACAGAAAGACAGCGCCGCCTGCGCCGTTCCGACTGCGGTGCCACTTGACAGAGTAAGGCTGACAGGCAGTCAGGCCCGGCCGCACGCACCATAGGAAACTCCGCTCCGCCCGACCCAGGGCTCGGACTCGGGCTAAGCCCCGGAAGACGTCGAACTCCGCTCCGCCCGACCCAGGGCTCGGACTCGGGCTAAGCCCCGTAAGACGGCGAACTCCGCTCCGCCCGACCCAGGGCTCGGACTCGGGCTAAGCCCCGGAAGACGACGAACTCCGCTCCGCCCGACCCAAGGCTCGGACTTGGGCTCAGCCCCGGAAGACGGCGAACTCCGCTCCGCCCGACCCAGGGCTCGCACTTGGGCTCAGCCCCAGAAGACGACGAACTCCGCTTCGCCTGACCCCAGGACTCAAATTCCACCCTGGCCTCAGCCAACGGCCTCCGCCTCGCCCGACCTAGGGGCTCGGACTCGGCCTCGGCCACGGAAGACGGACTCGACCTCGACCTCGGAGGAGCCTCCACATCGCCCAACCTAGGGCGCGGACCGGCCACGTCAACAAGAGGCGCCATCATTTCCCTACTCCAAGCTGACTCAGGCTACGGGGAACAAGACCGGCGTCCCATCTGGCTCGCTCCGCCAGATAGGCGATGATGGCGCCCCGCACGCTCCCTGACGATGGCGGCTCTCGGCCCCCTTACGGAAGCAAGATGACGTCAGCAAGGACTCGACGGCCCCGACAGCTGTCCCTCCGCCAGGCTCCAGCGCTCCTCCGACGGCCACGACATCACACAAACCGGGCGCCAAAATCTCTCCGGCCGCCACGATGGCGTGTACTTAGGGCGCTAGCTCTCCTCCGCTAGACACGTAGCACTCTGCTACACCCCCCATTGTACACCTGGATCCTCTCCTTGCGCCTATAAAAGGAAGGACCAGGGCCCTCTTAGAGAGGGTTGGCCGCACGGGGACGAGGACGAGATGGGCGCTCGCGTGAGGCCGCTCGCTCCCTCCCCCGTGTGGACGCTTGTAACCCCCTACTGCAAGCGCACACGACCTGGGCGCGGGACAAACACGAAGGCCGCGGGATTTCCACCTCTCTCACGCCCATCTCCGGCCACCTCACTTCCCCCCTTCGCGCTCGGCCTCGCGTCGACCCATCTGGGCTGGGGCACGTGGCGACACATCACTCGTCGGCTCAGGGACCCCCCGGTCTCGAAACGCCGACAGTTGGCGCGCCAGGTAGGGGCCTGCTGCGTGTTGACGAACAGCTTCCCGTCAAGCTCCAGATGGGTAGTCTCCAGCAACCTCTCCGGCCCGGGACGGTGCTCCGTTTCGGGAGCCTTGAGTTCATTTCCCTCGACGGCAGTTACGACATGATACTCTTTCCACCGCCGGGCGACAGCGACAATGGCGGCCGACAGTCCGCCCGCCGGCGGCGGGACCGACGACGTCTTCCCCGCGTGGTGGAAGAACAACCTTCGAGCTCGCCCCGTCCTCTTCCCCGTCGACGGAGGAGGAGGAGGCGGGGCAACCAAGGCCAAGCAGGAGGCGGCGCCTCGTCGGCCGTCGAGCGAGTCGACAACGCCAGCACTCCAACGGGGGGCGCGCCGGGCATCGGCCTCGCGCTTGAGACGAAGACGAGCGCTGTCTCCCCGCGACACGTCAATCCCGAGCAAACGGATGACGCCAGCACGCTCGCGAAAGGCTTGCTGGGCGTCACCCTCGTACATGAGACGACGGTGCAGTCAGTCCCCGACATGACCTCATCACCGCCCGTCGACCAAGAGGTACCGACCGATTCCCATCCCACGCCTTTCGGATTTAGCCTCGACCCGCCTAGCGGCTCCGCTTTGGCGAACGCTTTCGTAGAGGCGAACCCGAACCCTCCGGGGTCTCGTATGCGGTCACCTTGGGACCGGCTGACGGACGTCTCGACCTACGGGCCCTCTAGGTCTGAGGAAGACGACGAGCCCAGCTTCTGTTGGGATTTCTCCGAACTTGGCGACCCCAGTGCCATGCGGGACTTCATGACCGCATGCGACTACTGCCTTTCCGACTGTTCCGACGGTAGCCGTAGCCTCGGCGACGAGGACTGCGGCCCGAGCCGCGAATGTTTCCACGTCGATCTAGGGGGGTCCCTCCGAAGGCAACCATCTCGGCATGCCGGAGGACGGTGATCTTCCTAGGCCGGTGCCTCGCGTTGACATCCCGCGGGAGCTAGCTGTGGTCCCCGTTCCGGTGGGGGGTCACGACCCACAACTTGAGCAAATCCGCGGGGTGCAGGCCAGGCTCGACGAGGGAGCAGGAGCGCTTGAGCCAATCCGCCGGGACGTCGGGCAGGCATGGGCGGGCCAACCTCCGGACGGAGAAATGCGTCATCTACCCCAGGGCTTCCAGCACCGCATCGCCGACGATGTCAAGGTCAGGCCGCCACCCGCATCCAGTGGGGTCGGCCAGAACCTGGCTGTAGCAACAATGCTCCTCCGCGCGATGCCGGAGCCATCAACCACCGAGGGCGGCGAATCCAGGGAGAGCTCAAGGATCTCCTGGAAGGCGCCGCGGTCCGGCGGGCCAAGAGTTCCGCCTCCCGAAGGCAGGGGTACCCCTCGGAACATCATGTCGCGACTTCCCGATTCATGCGGGAAGCCTCGGTCTACACCGGGCGCACGCGCAACACAGCGCCTGCGGCCCCGGGTCGCCTCGGCAACGAGCACCATCACTGCGATCGTCGGGCCCACCTCGACGAGAGGGTGCACCGAGGCTACCACCCCAGGTGTGGGGGACGCTACGACAGCGGGGAGGATCGGAGTCCCTCGCCCGAACCACCCGGTCCGCAGGCCTTCAGCCGGGCCATACGACGGGCGTCGTTCCCGACCCGGTTCCGACCCCCGACTACTATCACAAAGTACTCGGGGGAGACGAGACCGGAACTGTGGCTCGCGGACTACCGTCTGGCCTGCCAACTGGGTGGAACGGACGATGACAACCTCATCATCCGCAACCTCCCCCTGTTCCTCTCCGACACCGCCCGCGCCTGGTTGGAGCACCTGCCTCCGGGGCAGATCTCCAACTGGGACGACCTAGTCCAAGCTTTCGCTTGCAATTTCCAGGGCACGTACGTGCGCCCCGGGAATTCCTGGGACCTCCGAAGCTGCCGACAACAGCCTGGAGAGTCTCTCCGGGACTACATCCGGTGATTCTCGAAGTAGCGCAACGAGCTGCCCAACATCACCGACTCGGATGTCATCGGCGCGTTCTTCGCCGGCACCACCTGCCGCGACCTGGTGAGCAAGCTGGGTCGCAAGACCCCCACCAGGGCGAGCGAGCTGATGGACATCGCCACCAAGTTCGCCTCCGGCCAGGAGGCGGTCGAGGCTATCTTCCGGAAGGACAAGCAGCCCCAGGGCTGCCCATCGGAAGATGCCCCGGAGGCGTCAACTCAGCGCGGCGCCAGGAAGAAGGGCAAGAAGAAGTCGCAAGCGAAACGCGACACCGCCGACGCGGACCTTGTCGCCGCTGCCGAGTACAAGAACCCTCGGAAACCCCCCGGAGGTCCCAACCTCTTCGACAAGATGCTCAAGGAGCCGTGCCCCTATCACCAGGGGCCCGTCAAGCACACCCTTGAGGAGTGCGTCATGCTTCGGCGCCACTTCCACAGGGCCGGGCCACCCGCGGAGGGTGGCAGGGCCCGCGACGACGACAAGAAGGAAGATCACCAGGCAGGAGAGTTCCCCGAGGTCCGCGACTGCTTCATGATCTACGGCGGGCAAGCGGCGAACGCCTCGGCTCGGCACCACAAGCAAGAGCGCCAGGAAGTCTGTTTGGTGAAGGTGGCGGCGCCAGTCTACCTAGACTGGTCCGACAAGCCCATCACCTTCGACGAAGCCGACCACCCCGACCATGTGCCGAGCCCGGGGAAATACCCGCTCGTCGTCGACCCCGTCATCGGCAACGTCAGGCTCACCAAGGTCCTCATGGACGGAGGCAGCAGCCTCAACATCATCTACGCCGAGACCCTCGGGCTTCTGCGTATCGATCTGTCCTCGGTCCGGGCGGGCGCTGCGCCTTTCCATGGGATCATCCCCGGGAAGCGCGTCCAGCCCCTCGGACAACTCGATCTTCCCGTCTGCTTCGGAACACCCTCCAACTTCCGAAGGGAGACCCTGACGTTTGAGGTGGTCGGGTTCCGAGGAACCTACCACGCGGTATTGGGGAGGCCCTGCTACGCGAAGTTCATGGCCGTCCCCAACTACACCTACCTCAAGCTCAAGATGTCGGGCCCCAACGGGGTCATCACCGTCGGCCCCACGTACAAACACGCGTTCGAATGCGACGTGGAGTGCGTGGAGTACGCCGAGGCCCTCGCCGAGTCCGAGGCCCTCATCGCCGACCTGGAGAACCTCTCTAAGGAGGTGCCAGACGTGAAGCGTCATGCCGGCAACTTCGAGCCAGCGGAGACGGTTAAGTTCGTCCCCCTCGACCCCAGCAGCGACGCCTCCAAGCAAGTCCGGATCGGCTCCGGGCTCGATCCCAAATAGGAAGTAGTGCTCGTCGACTTTCTCCGCGCGAACGCCGACGTCTTCGCGTGGAGTCCCTCGGACATGCCCGGCATACCGAGGGATGTCGCCGAGCACTCGCTGGACATCCGAGCCGGAGCCCGACCCGTCAAGCAGCCTCTACGCCGATTCGACGAGGAGAAGCGCAGAGCCATAGGCGAGGAGATCCACAAGCTAATGGCGGCAGGGTTCATCAAAGAGGTATTCCATCCCGAATGGCTTGCCAACCGTGTGCTTGTGAGAAAGAAAGGGGGGAAATGGCGGATGTGTGTAGACTACACTAGTCTGAACAAAGCATGTCCGAAGGTTCCCTACCCTCTGCCTCGCATCGATCAGATCGTGGATTCCACTGCTGGGTGCGAAACCCTGTCTTTCCTCGATGCCTACTCAGGGTATCACCAAATCAGGATGAAAGAGTCCGACCAGCTCGCGACTTCTTTCATCACACCCTTCGGCATGTACTGCTATGTCACCATGCCGTTCGGCTTGAGGAATGCGGGCGCGACGTACCAGCGGTGCATGAACCATGTGTTCGGCGAGCACATTGGCCGCACGGTCGAGGCCTACGTCGATGACATCGTAGTCAAGACGAGGAAAGCCTCCGACCTCCTTTCCGACCTTGAAGTGACATTCCGATGTCTCAAGGCGAAAGGTGTCAAGCTCAATCCCGAAAAGTGTGTCTTCGGGGTGCCCCGAGGCATGCTCTTGGGGTTCATCGTCTCCGAGCGGGGCATCGAAGCCAACCCGGATAAGATCGCAGCCATCACCAGCATGGGGCCCATCCAGGACTTGAAAGGCGTACAGAGGGTCATGGGATGTCTCGCGGCTCTGAGCCGCTTCATCTCACGCCTCGGCGAAAGAGGTCTACCCCTGTACCGCCTCTTAAGGAAGGCCGAGCGCTTCACTTGGACCCCTGAGGCCGAGGAAGCCCTCGGGAACCTGAAGGCGCTCCTCACGAAGGCGCCTATCTTGGTGCCCCCAGCTGCCGGAGAAGCCCTCTTGGTCTACGTCGCTGCGACCACTCAGGTGGTTAGCGCCGCGATTGTGGTCAAGAGGCAAGAAGAGGGGCATGCATTGCTCGTTCAGAGGTGAAAGTCGCCTAGAGGGGGGTGAATAGGGCGAAACTGAAAATCTCAAAAAATAATCACAACTACAAGCCGAGTTAGCGTTAGAAGTATAATAGAGTCCGCGAGAGAGGGTGCAAAACAAATCGCAAGCGAATAATGAAGTGAGACACGCGGATTTGTTTTACCGAGGTTCGGTTCTCTCAAACCTACTCCCCGTTGAGGAGGCCACAAAGGCCGGGTCTCTTTCAACCCTTACCCTCTCTCAAACGGTCCCTTGGACCGAGTGAGCTTTCTTTTCTCAATCACTTGGAACACAAAGTTCCTACAAGGACCACCACAAGATTGGTGTCTCTTGCCTCAATTACAAGTGAGTTTTGATCGCAAGAAAGAATCAAGAAAGAAAGCACGATTGCAAAAACCAAGCGACAAGAGCGATAAATAACACACGGATCACTTTCTCTCTCAAGTCACTAATCACTAATGATCTCTTTTCTCAATTGTGAAACTTGGAGAGATGGAGGCTTTGAATGTGTCTTGGAATGGATTGCTAGCTCTTGTATTGAATGTTGAAGGTTGGAATGCTTGGTTGAAGTGAATGGAGGTGGTTGGGGTAGTATTTATAGCCACCAACCACTTCCTAGCCGTTACTCCATTCTGCTGAGCGCGGACGGTCCGCCCGCCAGGTCCGGACGGTCCGCCCCTGTAGATCAACGGCTGAAAATGCAACGGTCAGCAGTAACGGCTATATCAACGGCTATATTGCATTTAATGCGTCGTCAGATGTCAGACAGACCCAGTCGCGGACGGTCCGGTCGTGCACCCCGGACAGTCCGCGAGCCCGCTATAATTCATTCTTCCGAACCCGTCACCTTCGGGTTTTTCGGAACCTTGCCTACCGGACGGTCCGCGCCTGAGGCCGGACGGTCCGAGCGAGGTCTCAGACGGTCCGCGCTTATCCTCCGGACGGTCCATAGTGCAGACTCGGATTTTTGCATTTGTTCTGTCCGAGGGTCATCCTTGTGTCGCGGACGGTCCGCTGCAAGGGCCCGGACGGTCCGCGCTTGGCCTATTTTTCCAAAAAGCTTCTCCTGTCCGGAATAATCTACGGTATTCCGGACAGTCGATTTAGTATAGTTGTAGATGAACCTTTGACACCTGTAGAACATATAATCTAGAGCAAACTAGTTAGTCTAATTATTTGTGTTGGGCAATTCAACCACCAAAATCAATTAGGAAGTAGGTGTAAGCCTAATTCCCTTACAATCTCCCCCTTTTTGGTGATTGATGCCAACACAAACCAAAGCAAATATAAAAGTGCATATTTGAACTAGTTTGCATAATGTAAGTGCAAAGGTTGCTTGGAATTGAGCCAATAAGAATTCTTGCATGGATTGTTTCTTTATTTTTAACATTTTGGACCATGCATGCACCACTTGTTTTACTTTTGCAAACTCTTTTGTAAATCCTTTTCAAAGGCCTTTTGCAAAATAGTCAAAGGTAAATGAATAAGATTTTGCGAAGCATCTTTCAAGATTTGAAATTTTCTCCCCCTTTTTCAAATGCTTTTCCTTTGGCTAAAACAAAACTCCCCCTAAATGAAATTCTCCTCTTAGTGTTCAAGAGGGTTTTGATATATAAATTTTGAAATACTACTTTCTCCCCCTTTTGATCATAATAAGATACCAATTTGAAATTTCCAATTGAAAAATCATTTTAAATTTAGGTGGTGGTGCGGTCCTTTTGCTTTGGGCTAATATTCTCTCCCCCTTTGGCATGAATCGCCAAAAACGGATACTTGGAATGAAATATAGGCCCTTTCTAGCTGCGTTCTCTCCTTTGGCAAGGAAAACATATAAGTGAAGATTATACCAAAGATGGAGAGTGATGCGGAGTGACGGCGAAGGATGAGTAGTAGAGTGGAGTGGAAGCCTTTGTCTTTGCCGAAGACTCCAATTCCCTTTCAATATACTTATGACTTGGTTTGAAATATACTTGTGAAAGGGAAATGTGCCCTTGGGCCATTTCTAAGTATTTTGGTGATTGAGTGCCAACTCAAGTGCTTAAATGTGAATTTATGCCATGGATGAATAAAGTGCAAATCAAGAGCAAAGGTATGTTTCTAGGTCTTAGTACATTGGTTTTGTGTACTAATATACTTGTCTAAGTATTGGAAACAGGAAAAAAAGAAAAGAAAAGAGTTGGCTGTGTACAGCCAGAAGGCTGCTTCGGTCTGGAGCACCGGACTGTCCGGGTCCGGTGCGCCAGGCTGCCTCGGCCGAAGAGGCCGCTCTCGGGAATTTGCTGACGGCGTACGGCTAAAATTCACCGGACTGTCCGGTGTGCACCGGACTGTCCGGTGAGCCAACGGTCGGCCGGGCCAACGGTCGGCCGCGGATTCTGCGCGCGACACGTGGCCAAGCCAACGGTCGGAAGGGGGCACCGGACTGTCCGGTGTGCACCGGACATGTCCGGTGCGCCAACGGCTCCCAGATCTGCAACGGTCGACTGCGCTGTTTAAGGAAGGAAATCGGGCACCGGACAGTGTCCGGTGTGCACCGGACTGTCCGGTGCGCCCGACGACAGAAGGCAAGATCAGCCTTCCAGATTTGTTCTCAACGGCTCCTAGCTGCCTTGGGGCTATAAAAGGGACCCCTAGGCGCATGGAGGATGACACCAAGCATTCCTACAACATTCCTAAGCACCAAGACATTGATCTCACGCATTCGTTTCATCGTGATAGCATCTAGAGCTCTTGTTGAGTTGAGAACTCTTTGAGTTGTGTTGCGAGCTCTTGTTGCGACTTGTGTGCGTGTTGCTGCTCTGATCTTTTGAAGTCTTGTGTGCGTTGCTCATTCCACCTTTGCTCTGTGTTCTTTGTGAACTTCAATTGTAAGGGCGAGAGGCTCCAAGTTGTGGAGATTCCGCAAACGGGATTGAGAAAAAGCAAGCAAAACACCGTGGTATTCAAGTGGGTCTTTGGACCGCTTGAGAGGGGTTGATTGCAACCCTCGTCCGTTGGGACGCCACAACGTGGAGTAGGCAAGCGTTGGTCTTGGCCGAACCACGGGATAAACCACTGTGTCATCTCTGTGTTTGATTTCTTGTGGAATTGTGTTTTGTTGAGACTCCTCTCTAGCCACTTGGCGATTATTGTGCTAACACTTAACAAGTTTTTGTGGCGATAAGTTTAAGTTTCACAGGATCACCTATTCACCCCCCCCTCTAGGTGCTCTCAATTGGTATCGGAGCCATTCTCTTCAAGAAAGGGACTAACCGCCCGAAGAGATGGATCCTAAGGGGAAGGGAATCGTGATCAACGACAAGGAAAAGGAGTCCTTCGTCAACGAGCCAAAAGATGATAAATCCAACGACTCTGGCTCGGGCCACAGACTTAAAGATGGGAAGAAAAAGAAGACAAGGCGCATCAAGGAGATCGTCTACTACGACAGCGACGAATCCTCTTCTTCTCAAAAGGACGATGACAACGACTACAGGAAGACGGTCAATTCGAACTTTTCATTTGATTATTCTCGTATTCCACATAGTTCGAATTCGCATTTGCTTTCCATTCCTCTCGGCAAACCTCCACACTTTGATGGGGAGGACTACGGATTTTGGAGTCACAAAATGCGTAGTCATTTATTCTCTCTCCATCCAAGCATATGGGAGATTGTAGAGAATGGAATGAAATTTGATAGCTCGGATAGCCCTATGTTTATTAACGAACAAATTCATAAAAATGCACAAGCTACTACTGTGTTGCTAGCATCTTTGTGCAGGGACGAGTACAATAAGGTGAGCGGCTTGGACAATGCCAAGCAGATATGGGACACCCTCAAGATTTCTCACGAGGGGAACGACATCACCATGCTCACTAAAATGGAGTTGGTGGAGGGCGAGCTTGGAAGGATTGCAATGATAAGGGGCGAGGAGCCAACCCAAACATACAACCGGCTCAAGACCCTTATCAACAAAATAAGGAGCTATGGAAGCACGCGATGGACGGACCATGACGTCGTCCGACTACTACTAAGGTCCTTTACCATTCTTGATCCTCATTTGGTGAATAATATTCGTGAGAATCCCAGGTACACCAAAATGTCGTCCGAAGAAGTCCTAGGAAAATTCGTCAGCGGGCGAATGATGATTAAGGAAGCAAGGTACGTGGATGATGCCTTGAATGGACCAATCAACGAGCCGCAACCTCTTGCTCTCAAAGCAACAAGAAGCAAGGAGGCGCTACCTAGCAAGGTGGCACAAATTGAGGCGACCGGACTTAATGATGAAGAGATGGCTCTCATCATCAAACGCTTCAAGACGGTGCTAAGAGGTCACAAGGGGCAGCCAAGCAAGACCAAGACAAAGGGGAAGCGCTCATGCTTCAAGTGCGGTAAGATTGGTCATTTTATTGCTAACTGTCCCGATAACGATAGTGACCAGGAACAGGGGAACAAGAGGGAAAAGAAGAAGAATTACAAGAAGGCCAAGGGCGAGGCACACATTGGAAAGGAGTGGGATTCGGATTGCTCCTCCGACTCCGACAATGAAGGACTCGCCGCCACCGCCTTCAACAAGTCATCCCTCTTCCCGAACGAGCTTCACACATGCCTTATGGCAAGGGAGAAGAAAGTGAGTACTCGAAACTCCACTTATGCTTCTTCTAGTGATAATGAGTCTAGTGATGATGATGACATAGACTATTCATGCTTATTCAAGGGTTTAGATAGATCTAAAATAGACAAAATAAATGAATTGATTGATGCCTTGAATGATAAGAATGTGCTTTTAGAAAAGCAAGAAGATTTGTTGTATGAAGAACATGACAAATTTGTAGAAGCACAAAAATCACTTGCATTAGAGATTAAGAGAAATGAAATACTTTCTTGTGAGTTGTCTACATGCCATGATTCAATTGCTAGTTTAAAGAGCAAAAATGATGATTTAAATGCTAAACTAGAAAAATCTAGTAAATCAACATCTTGTGTAGAACATGTTGAGATTTGCACTAGGTGTAAAGATTTCGATGTTGATGCCTGTAGTGATCATTTAGTTTCAGTTTCCAAACCAACTGAGGAATTGGCTAGTCTTAATGCTCAACTTAAGGCTAGCAAAAGCGAATTTGATAAGCTAAAATTTGCAAGGGATGCCTACACGATTGGTAGACACCCCTCCATTAAGGATGGACTTGGCTTCAAAAGGGAAGCCAAGAACTTAACAAGCCATAAGGCTCCCATTCACGCTAAGGAGAAAGGGAAGGCCCCTATGGCTACTAGTGCTAAAAAGAACCATGCCTTCTTGTATCATGATAGAAATGTTTTTAGAAGTCATGATGCTTTTGATTCACATGCTTATGATTCTTATGCCATGACTGCTTCTAGTTCTTCCTATATGCATGGTAGAAATATGACTAGGAGAAATGCTATTTATCATGTGCCTAGAAAGAATACTATTCATGCTCCTAGGAAAGTAGTAAATGAACCTTCTACAATTTATTGTGCTTTAAATGCTTCTTTTGCTATTTGTAGAAAGGGTAGGAAAATAGTTGCTAGAAAATTAGGGGCAAGATGCAAGGGTGACAAAACTTGCATTTGGGTCCCTAAGGATATTTGTGCTAACCTTGCAGGACCCAACATGAGTTGGGTACCTAAGACCCAAGCCTAAATTTGCCTTGCAGGTTTATGCATCCGGGGGTTCAAGCTGGATTATTGATAGCGGATGCACAAACCATATGACGGGGGAGAAGAAGATGTTCACCTCCTACGTCAAGAATAAGGATTCCCAAGATTCAATTATATTCGGTGATGGGAATCAAGGCAAGGTAAAAGGATTAGGTAAAATTGCAATCTCAAATGAGCACTCAATTTCTAATGTGTTTTTAGTTGAGTCCTTGGGATATAATTTGCTATCTGTTAGTCAATTATGCAACATGGGGTATAACTGTCTATTTACAAATGTAGATGTGTCTGTCTTTAGAAGAAGTAATGGTTCACTAGCCTTTAAGGGTGTATTAGACGGCAAACTTTATTTAGTTGATTTTGCAAAAGAAGAGGCCAGTCTAGATGCATGCTTAATAGCTAAGACTAGCATGGGCTGGCTGTGGCATCGCCGCTTAGCACATGTAGGGATGAAGAACCTTCACAAGCTTCTAAAGGGAGAACACGTGACAGGTTTGACTAACGTGCAATTCGAAAAAGATAGACCTTGTGCAGCTTGTCAAGCAGGTAAACAAGTGGGAGGAGCACATCACAGCAAGAATGTGATGACCACTTCAAGACCCCTGGAGCTGCTGCATATGGACCTCTTTGGACCCGTCGCCTATCTGAGCATAGGAGGGAGTAAGTATGATCTAGTTATTGTTGATGACTTTTCCCGCTTCACTTGGGTATTCTTTTTGCAGGATAAGTCTGAAACCCAAGGGACCCTCAAGCGCTTCCTCAGGAGAGCTCAAAATGAGTTTGAGCTCAAGGTGAAGAAGATAAGGAGCGACAACGGGTCCGAGTTCAAGAACCTTCAAGTGGAGGAGTTCCTTGAGGAGGAAGGGATCAAGCACGAGTTCTCCGCTCCCTACACACCACAGCAAAATGGTGTGGTAGAGAGGAAGAACAGGACACTAATCGACATGGCGAGGACTATGCTTGGAGAGTTCAAGACCCCCGAGCGTTTTTGGTCGGAAGCCGTGAACACGGCTTGCCACGCCATCAACAGGGTCTACCTTCATCGCCTCCTCAAGAAGACTTCGTATGAGCTTCTAACCGGTAACAAACCCAATGTATCTTACTTTCGTGTATTTGGGAGCAAGTGCTACATTCTGGTGAAGAAGGGTAGAAATTCTAAATTTGCTCCCAAAGCTGTAGAAGGGTTTTTGTTAGGTTATGACTCAAATACAAAGGCGTATAGAGTCTTCAACAAATCATCGGGTTTGGTTGAAGTCTCTAGCGACGTTGTATTTGATGAGACTAATGGCTCTCCAAGAGAGCAAGTTGTTGATTGTGATGATGTAGATGAAGAAGATGTTCCGACAGCCGCTATACGAACCATGGCGATTGGAGAAGTGTGGCCACAGGAACAAGATGAACGAGATCAACCTTCTTCCTCAACTATGGTGCATCCCCCAACCGAAGATGACGAACAGGTACCTCAAGTGGAGGCGCTTGATCAAGGGGGAGCACAAGATGATCAAGTGATGGAGGAAGAAGCGCAACTGGCACCTCCAACCCAAGTTCGAGCGATGATTCAAAGGGATCATCCTGTCGACCAAATTCTGGGTGATATTAGCAAGGGAGCAACTACTCGTTCTCGATTAGTTAATTTTTGTGAGCATTACTCCTTTGTCTCTTCTATTGAGCCTTTCAGGGTAGAGGAGGCCTTGCTAGATCCGGACTGGGTGCTGGCCATGCAGGAGGAGCTCAACAACTTCAAGAGAAATGAAGTTTGGACGCTGGTGCCTCGTCCAAAGCAAAATGTTGTGGGAACCAAGTGGGTGTTCCGCAACAAACAGGACGAGCACGGGGTGGTGACGAGAAACAAGGCTCGACTTGTGGCAAAAGGTTATGCCCAAGTCGCAGGTTTGGATTTCGAGGAGACTTTTGCTCCTGTGGCTTGGCTAGAGTCAATTCGAATCTTGCTAGCATATGCCGCTCACCATTCTTTCAGGTTGTACCAAATGGATGTGAAGAGCGCTTTCCTCAACGGGCCGATCAAGGAGGAGGTGTACGTAGAGCAACCCCCTGGCTTCGAGGATGATCGGTTCCCCAACCATGTGTGTAAGCTCTCTAAGGCGCTCTATGGACTTAAGCAAGCCCCAAGAGCATGGTATGAATGCCTTAGAGATTTCTTAGTTGCTAATGCTTTCAAGGTTGGGAAAGCCGATCCAACTCTTTTTACTAAGACTTGTAATGGTGATTTGTTTGTGTGCCAAATTTATGTCGATGACATAATATTTGGTTCTACTAACCAAAAGTCTTGTGAAGAGTTTAGCAGGGTGATGACGCAGAAATTCGAGATGTCGATGATGGGCGAGTTGAACTACTTCCTTGGGTTCCAAGTGAAGCAACTCAAGGATGGCACCTTCATCTCCCAAACGAAGTACACGCAAGACTTGCTAAAGAGGTTTGGGATGAAGGACGCCAAGTCCGCAAAGACGCCGATGGGAACCGACGGACACACAGACCTCAACAAAGGAGGTAAGTCCGTTGATCAAAAAGCATACCGGTCAATGATAGGGTCTTTACTTTATTTATGTGCTAGTAGACCGGATATTATGCTTAGCGTATGCATGTGTGCTAGATTTCAATCTGATCCTAAGGAGTGTCACTTAGTGGCGGTGAAGCGAATTCTTAGATATTTAGTTGCTACGCCTTGCTTCGGACTCTGGTATCCAAAGGGGTCTACCTTTGACTTGGTTGGATACTCAGATTCCGACTATGCTGGATGTAAGGTCGATAGGAAGAGTACATCAGGGACGTGCCAATTCTTAGGAAGGTCCCTGGTGTCGTGGAACTCTAAGAAACAAACCTCCGTTGCCCTATCCACCGCTGAGGCCGAGTATGTTGCCGCAGGACAGTGTTGCGCGCAACTACTTTGGATGAGGCAAACCCTCCGGGACTTTGGCTACAATCTGAGCAAAGTCCCACTCCTATGTGATAATGAGAGTGCTATCCGCATGGCGGAAAATCCTGTTGAACACAGCCGCACAAAGCACATTGACATCCGGCATCACTTTCTGAGAGACCACCAGCAAAAGGGAGATATCGAAGTGTTTCATGTTAGCACCGAGAACCAGCTAGCCGATATCTTTACCAAGCCTCTAGATGAGAAGACCTTTTGCAGGCTGCGTAGTGAGCTAAATGTCTTAGATTCGCGGAACTTGGATTGAATCGTAGCATACATGTGTTTATGCACTTGATCAGGTTCATTCTGCATTTTGTTGCTTATTGTGGTGCTCAAGTTGTACAAACACTCCCTGGACCTCACAAGTCCGTTGCAAAGTGATGCACATGTTTAGGGGGAGATGTGTTACAACTTGACCCTTTGAGACTAACCATTTGCTTGAGTTTGCTTGATTTAGTCTCGAAGGTGGATTGAAAGGGAAAGGTGAACTTGGACCATGCAAGACTTCCACTGCACTCCGATGAGAGGGTAACTCATTCCAAGTTCATCTCTATGATCTTATTGCCTTTGTACTCTTAATTGAAGATTTTGGTGAGGCAATGGGGTTAGAGGGCCAAGATTGATCCCGTTTTGGTGCTTGATGCCAAAGGGGGAGAAAATAAAGGCCAAAGCAATAGATGGATCAGCTACCACTTGAGAGATTTTGAAAATAGGAGAATAGAGTTTTTGTTTTGTCAAACTCTTTTATTGTCTCTCTTGTCAAAAGTTGGCTTCTTGTGGGGAGAAGTGTCGATTATGGGAAATAGGGGGAGTTTTTGAAATCTTTGATCAATCTCTTTTGGAATGACTCTCTTTATGCTTAAACATGTGTGTTTGACTTAGAGATAGAGATTTGAGTTTGATTTGCAAAAACAAACCAAGTGGTGGCAAAGGATGATCCATATATGCCAAAATTGAATCAAAATCAATTTGAGTTTTATTTGAAGTGATTTTGCACTTGTTCTAGTTGCTTTATGTTGTGTTGGCATAAATCACCAAAAAGGGGGAGATTGAAAGGGAAATGTGCCCTTGGGCCATTTCTAAGTATTTTGGTGATTGAGTGCCAACTCAAGTGCTTAAATGTGAATTTATGTCATGGATGAATAAAGTGCAAATCAAGAGCAAAGGTATGTTTCTAGGTCTTAGTACATTGGTTTTGTGTACTAATATACTTGTCTAAGTATTGGAAACAGGAAAAAAAAAGAAAAGAAAAGAGTTGGCTGTGTACAGCCAGAAGGTTGCTTCGGTCTGGAGCACCGGACTGTCCGGTGGTGCATCGGACAGTGTCCGGTGCGCCAGGCTGCCTCGGCCGAAGAGGCCGCTCTCGGGAATTTGCTGACGGCGTACGGCTAAAATTCACCGGACTGTCCGGTGTGCACCGGACTGTCCGGTGAGCCAACGGTCGGCCGGGCCAACGGTCGGCCGCGGATTCTGCGCGCGACACGTGGCCAAGCCAACGGTCGGAAGGGGGCACCGGACTGTCCGGTGTGCACCGGACATGTCCGGTGCGCCAACGGCTCCCAGATCTGCAACGGTCGACTGCGCTGTTTAAGGAAGGAAATTGGGCACCGGACAGTGTCCGGTGTGCACCGGACTATCCGGTGCGCCCGACGACAGAAGGCAAGATCAGCCTTCCAGATTTGTTCTCAACGGCTCCTAGCTGCCTTGGGGCTATAAAAGGGACCCCTAGGCGCATGGAGGATGACACCAAGCATTCCTACAACATTCCTAAGCACCAAGACATTGATCTCATGCATTCGTTTCATCGTGATAGCATCTAGAGCTCTTGTTGAGTTGAGAACTCTTTGAGTTGTGTTGCGAGCTCTTGTTGCGACTTGTGTGCGTGTTGCTGCTCTGATCTTTTGAAGTCTTGTGTGCGTTGCTCATTCCCCCTTTGCTCTGTGTTCTTTGTGAACTTCAATTGTAAGGGCGAGAGGCTCCAAGTTGTGGAGATTCCGCAAACGGGATTGAGAAAAAGCAAGCAAAACACCGTGGTATTCAAGTGGGTCTTTGGACCGCTTGAGAGGGGTTGATTGCAACCCTCGTCCGTTGGGACGCCACAACGTGGAGTAGGCAAGCGTTGGTCTTGGCCGAACCACGGGATAAACCACTGTGTCGTCTCTGTGTTTGATTTCTTGTGGAATTGTGTTTTGTTGAGACTCCTCTCTAGCCACTTGGCGATTATTGTGCTAACACTTAACAAGTTTTTGTGGCGATAAGTTTAAGTTTCACAGGATCACCTATTCACCCCCCCCTCTAGGTGCTCTCAACTTGAAAACACATTAGTCATAGCATATAAAAGAGACATGATCAAAGGTATATTTATAAGCTATGTGTGCAAATTAGCAAAAGAAATTCCTAGAATCAAGAATATTGAGTTCATGCCTAAGTTTGGTAAAAGTTTGTTCATCAAGTGGCTTGGTAAAGATATCGGCTAATTGATCTTTAGTGTTAATGTATGAAATCTCGATATCCCCCTTTTGTTGGTGATCTCTAAGAAAATGATACCGAATGGCTATGTGTTTAGTGCGGCTATGCTCAACGGGATTATCCGCCATGCGGATTGCACTCTCATTATCACATAGAAGGGGAACTTTGGTTAATTTGTAACCATAGTCCCGCAGGGTTTGCCTCATCCAAAGCAATTGCGCGCAACAATGGCCTGCGGCAATATACTCGGCTTCGGCGGTAGAAAGAGCGACCGAATTTTGCTTCTTTGAAGCCCAAGACACCAAGGATCTTCCCAAGAACTGGCAAGTCCCCGATGTGCTCTTCCTATTAATCTTACACCCCGCCCAATCGGCATCCGAATAACCAATCAAATCAAATGTGGATCCCCGAGGGTACCAAAGCCCAAACTTAGGTGTATAAGCCAAATATCTCAAGATTCGTTTTACGGCCGTAAGGTGTGATTCCTTAGGGTCGGCTTGGAATCTTGCACACATGCAAACGGAAAGCATAATGTCCGGTCGAGATGCACATAAATAAAGTAATGAACCAATCATCGACCGGTATACCTTTTGATCCACGGACTTACCTCCCGTGTCGAGGTCGAGATGCCCATTTGTTCCCATGGGTGTCTTGATGGGCTTGGCATCCTTCATCCCAAACTTGGTTAGAATGTCTTGAGTGTACTTCGTTTGGCTAATGAAGGTGCCCTCTTGGAGTTGCTTAACTTGGAATCCTAGAAAATACTTCAACTCCCCCATCATAGACATCTCGAATTTTTGTGTCATGATCCTACTAAATTCTTCACATGTAGATTCGTTAGTAGACCCAAATATGATATCATCAACATAAATTTGGTATACAAACAAATCATTGTCAAGAGTTTTAGTGAATAAAGTAGGATCGACCTTGCCGACTTTGAAGCCATTAGCAATAAGGAAATCTCTAAGGCATTCATACCATGCTCTTGGGGCTTGCTTTAGCCCATAAAGCGCCTTAGAGAGCCTATAGACATGGTTAGGGTACTCACTATCTTCAAAGCCGGGAGGTTGCTCAACATAGACCTCCTCCTTGATTGGTCCATTGAGGAAGGCACTCTTCACGTCCATTTGGTAGAGCTTGAAGCCATGGTAAGTAGCATAGGCCAATAATATACGAATTGACTCAAGCCTAGCTACGGGTGCATAGGTTTCACCAAAATCCAAACCTTCGACTTGTGAATACCCCTTGGCCACGAGTCGAGCTTTGTTCCTTGTCACCGCACCATGCTCGTCTTGCTTGTTGCGGAAGACCCACTTGGTTCCTACAACATTTTGATTAGGACGTGGCACTAAATGCCATACCTCGTTCCTTGTGAAGTTGTTGAGCTCCTCTTGCATCGCCATCACCCAATCCGAATCTTGGAGTGCTTCCTCTACCCTGTGTGGCTCAATAGAGGAAACAAAGGAGTAATGCTCACAAAAATGTGCAACCCGAGATCGAGTGGTTACCCCCTTATGAATGTCGCCGAGGATGGTGTCGACGGGGTGATCTCGTTGGATTGCTTGGTGGACTCTTGGGTGTGGCGGCCTTGGTTGTTCATCCTCCTTGTCTTGATCATTTGCATCTCCCCCTTGATCGTTGTCGTCATCTTGAGGAGGCTCATCTCTTTGATCTTCTCCTTCATCAACTTGAGCCTCGTCCTCATTTTGAGTTAGCGGAGATGCTTGCGTGGAGAAGGATGGTTGATCTTGTGCATGTGGAGGCTCTTCGGATTCCTTGGGACACACATTCCCAATGGACATGTTCCTTAGCGCGATGCACGGAGCCTGTTCTTCGCCTATCTCATCAAGATCAACTTGCTCTACTTGAGAGCCGTTAGTCTCATCAAACACAACGTCACAAGAAACTTCAACAAGTCCTGAGGACTTGTTAAAGACTCTATATGCCCTTGTGTTTGAGTCATATCCTAGTAAAAAGCCTTCTACAGTTTTAGGAGCAAATTTAGATTTTCTACCTCTTTTAACAAGAATAAAACATTTGCTACCAAAAACTCTAAAATATGAAATATTTGGCTTTTTACCGGTTAGGAGTTCATAGGATGTCTTCTTGAGGATTCGGTGTAGATATAACCGGTTGATGGCGTAGCAGGCAGTGTTGACCGCCTCGGCCCAAAACCGATCCGGTGTCTTGTACTCATCAAGCATGGTCCTCGCCATGTCCAAAAGAGTTCGATTCTTCCTCTCCACTACACCATTTTGTTGTGGGGTGTAGGGAGAAGAGAACTCATGCTTGATGCCCTCCTCCTCAAGGAAGCCTTCAATTTGAGAGTTCTTGAACTTCGTCCCGTTATCGCTTCTAATTTTCTTGATCCTTAAGCCGAACTCATTTTGAGCTCGTCTCAAGAATCCCTTTAAGGTCTCTTGGGTATGAGATTTTTCCTGCAAAAAGAACACCCAAGTGAAGCGAGAATAATCATCCACAATAACTAGACAGTACTTACTCCCGCCGATGCTTATGTAAGCGATCGGGCCGAATAAATCCATGTGTAGGAGCTCCAGTGGCCTGTCACTTGTCATAATGTTCTTGTGCGGATGATGAGTGCCAACTTGCTTTCCTGCTTGGCATGCGCTACAAATCCTGTCTTTCTCAAAATGAACATTTGTTAGTCCCAAAATGTGATCTCCCTTTAGAAGCTTATGAAGATTCTTCATCCCAACGTGGGCTAGTCGGCGATGCCAGAGCCAACCCATGTTAGTCTTAGCAATTAAGCATGTGTCGAGTTCAGCTCTATCAAAATCTACCAAGTATAGCTGACCCTCTAACACACCCTTAAATGCTATTGAATCATCACTTCTTCTAAAGACAGTGACACCTACATCAGTAAAGAGACAGTTGTAGCCCATTTGACATAATTGAGATACAGAAAGCAAATTGTAATCTAAAGAATCTACAAGAAAAACATTTGAAATAGTATGGTCAGGTGATATAGCAATTTTACCCAATCCTTTGACCAAACCTTGATTTCCATCCCCGAATGTGATAGCTCGTTGGGGATCTTGGTTTTTCTCATATGAGGAGAACATCTTCTTCTCCCCTGTCATGTGGTTTGTGCACCCACTATCGAGTATCCAACTTGAGCCACCGGATGCATAAACCTATAAAACATTTTTAGTTCTTGACTTTAGGTACCCAAACGGTTTTGGGTCCTTTGGCATTAGAAACAAGAACTTTGGGTACCCAAACACAAGTCTTGGAGCCATTGTGTTTGCCCCCAACAAACTTGGCAACTACCTTGCCGGATTTGTTAGTCAAGACATAAGATGCATCAAAAGTCTTAAATGAAATGCTATGATCATTTGATGCATTAGGAGTTTTCTTCTTAGGCAACTTGGCATGGGTTGGTTGCCTAGAGCTAGATGTCTCACCCTTATACATAAAAGCATGATTAGGGCCAGAGTGAGACTTCCTAGAATGAGTTCTCCTAATTTTGCTCTCGGGATAACCGACAGGGTACAAAATGTGACCCTCGTTATCCTGAGGCATGGGAGCTTTTCCCTTAACAAAGTTAGACAAGTTCTTAGGGGGAGCATTAAGTTTGACATTGTCTCCCCTTTGGAAGCCAATGCCATCCTTAATGCCAGGGCGTCTCCCATTATAGAGCATACTTCTAGCAAATTTAAACTTTTCATTCTCTAAGTTATGCTCGGCAATTTTAGCATCTAATAATGCTATATGATCATTTTGTTGTTTAATTAAAGCCATGTGATCATGAATAGCATTGATATCAACATCTCTACATCTAGTACAAATAGAAGTGTGCTCAACGGTAGATGTAGAGGGTTTGCAAGATTTTAGTTCTACAACCTTAGCATGCAACATATCATTCTTAGTTCTAAGGTCGGAAATAGTAGTATTGCAAACATCAAGATCTTTAGCCTTAGCAATCAAATTTTCATTTTCTACTCTAAGGCTATCAAGAGAATCATTCAATTCCTTAATCTTAGCAAGCAAATCATCATTATCATTTCTAAGATTTGAAGTTGAATCAATACAAACATGAGAATCAACCTTAGCAATTAATTTAGCATTTTCATTTCTAAGGTTGGCAATAGTGTCATGGCATGTGCTTAGCTCACTAGATAATTTGTCACATTTTTCTACCTCTAGAGCATAAGCATTCTTAACCTTAACATGTTTCTTGTTTTCTTTAATTAGAAAATCCTCTTGGGAATCCAAAAGGTCATCTTTTTCATGAATAGCACTGATCAATTCATTTAACTTTTCTTTTTGTTCCATGTTAAGGTTGGCAAAAAGGGTACGCAAGTTATCCTCTTCATCACTAGCATTATCATCACTAGAAGACTCATATTTAGTGGAGGATGTGGATTTAACCTTCTTCTTTTGCCGTCCTTTGCCATGAGACATTTGTGGCCGACGTTGGGGAAGAGGAGGCCCTTGGTGACGGCGATGTTGGCGGCGTCCTCGTCGTCGGAGGAGGAGTCGGTGGAGCTCTCGTCGGAGTTCCACTCGCGGCACACGTGGGCATCGCCGCCCCTCTTCTTGTGGTACCTCTTCTTTTCTCTCCTCTTGCCCTTCTTGTCGTTATCCCTGTCGCTGTCACTTGATAATGGACATTTAGCAATAAAGTGACCGGGCTTACCACATTTGTAGCAAACCTTCTTGGAACGGGATTTGTAGTCCTTCCCCTTCCGTTGCTTGAGGATTTGGCGAAAGCTTTTGATGATTAAAGCCATCTCCTCATTGTCGAGCTTGGAGGCGTCAATTGGTTGTCTACTCGGCGTAGACTCCTCCTTCTTCTCCTCCGTCGCCTTAAATGCCACCGGTTGTGCTTCGGACGTGGAGGGTTCATCAAGCTCGTTGATCTTCTTTGAGCCTTTAATCATACATTCAAAGCTCACAAAATTCCCGATTACTTCCTCGGGAGTCATTAGTGTGTATCTAGGATTACCACGAATTAATTGAACTTGAGTGGGGTTAAGGAAAATAAGAGATCTTAGAATAACCTTAACCACCTCGTGGTCATCCCACTTCTTACTCCCGAGGTTGCGCACTTGGTTCACCAAGGTTTTGAGCCGGTTGTACATGTCTTGTGGCTCCTCCCCTTGGCGAAGACGAAAGCGACCGAGCTCCCCCTCGATCGTTTCCCGCTTGGTGATCTTGGTGAGTTCATCACCCTCGTGTGCGGTCTTGAGAAGGTCCCAAATTTCCTTTGCATTCTTCAACCCTTGCACCTTGTTGTATTCCTCCTTGCTTAGAGAGGCGAGGAGTATGGTTGTAGCTTGGGAGTTGAAGTGCTCGATTTGGGCCACTTCGTCCGTATCATAATCCTCATCCCCTATGGATGGTACCTGTGCTCCAAACTCAACAACATTCCATATACTTTTGTGGAGTGAGGTTAGATGAAATTTCATTAAATCACTCCACCTAGCATAATCTTCGCCATCAAAAGTTGGCGGTTTGCCTAATGGAACGGAAAGTAATGGAGTATGTCTAGATGTACGAGAATAGTGTAAGGGGATCTTACTAAACTTCTTGCGCTCTTGGCGCTTAGAAGTTACGGACGGCGCATCGGAGTCGGAGGTCGATGTTGATGAAGTGTCGGTCTCGTAGTAGACCACCTTCCTCATCCTCTTGTGCTTGTCGCCTTTCCGATGCGACTTGTGGGAAGAAGATTTTTCCTTCTTCTCTTTGTGGTGTGAGGAAGAAGATCTTTTCTCCTTCCGTTTGGAGGAGTCCTTCTTCTCCTTCCTCTTGGTGCGGGACTCTTCCAATGAAGTGCTCCCTTGGCTCGTAGTGGGCTTGTCGCCGGTCTCCATCTCCCTCTTGGTGTGATCTCCCGACATCACTTCGAGCGGTTAGGCTCTAATGAAGAACCTGGCTTTGATACCAATTGAAAGTCGCCTAGAGGGGGGGTGAATAGGGCGAAACTGAAAATCTCAAAAAATAATCACAACTACAAGCCGGGTTAGCGTTAGAAGTATAATAGAGTCCGCGAGAGAGGGTGCAAAACAAATCGCAAGCGAATAATGAAGTGAGACACGCGGATTTGTTTTACCGAGGTTCGGTTCTCTCAAACCTACTCCCCGTTGAGGAGGCCACAAAGGCCGGGTCTCTTTCAACCCTTACCCTCTCTCAAACGGTCCCTTGGACCGAGTGAGCTTTCTTTTCTCAATCACTTGGAACACAAAGTTCCTACAAGGACCACCACAAGATTGGTGTCTCTTGCCTCAATTACAAGTGAGTTTTGATCGCAAGAAAGAATCAAGAAAGAAAGCACGATTGCAAAAACCAAGCGACAAGAGCGACAAATAACACACAGATCACTTTCTCTCTCAAGTCACTAATCACTAATGATCTCTTTTCTCAATTGTGAAACTTGGAGAGATGGAGGCTTTGAATGTGTCTTGGAATGGATTGCTAGCTCTTGTATTGAATGTTGAAGGTTGGAATGCTTGGTTGAAGTGAATGGAGGTGGTTGGGGTAGTATTTATAGCCACCAACCACTTCCTAGCCGTTACTCCATTCTGCTGAGCGCGGACGGTCCGCCCGCCAGGTCCAGACGGTCCGCCCCTGTAGATCAACGGCTGAAAATGCAACGGTCAGCAGTAACGGCTATATCAACGGCTATATTGCATTTAATGCGTCGTCAGATGTCAGACAGACCCAGTCGCGGACGGTCCGGTCGTGCACCCCGGACGGTCCGCGAGCCCGCTATAATTCATTCTTCCGAACCCGTCACCTTCAGGTTTTTCGGAACCTTGCCTACCGGACGGTCCGCGCTTATCCTCCGGACGGTCCATAGTGCAGACTCGGATTTTTGCATTGGTTCTGTCCGAGGGTCATCCTTGTGTCGCGGACGGTCCGCTGCAAGGGCCCGGACGGTCCGCGCTTGGCCTGTTTTTCCAAAAAGCTTCTCCTGTCCGGAATAATCTACGGTATTCCGGACAGTCGATTTAGTATAGTTGTAGATGAACCTTTGACACCTGTAGAACATATAATCTAGAGCAAACTAGTTAGTCCAATTATTTGTGTTGGGCAATTCAACCACCAAAATCAATTAGGAAGTAGGTGTAAGCCTAATTCCCTTACAAGAGGCCAGTCTACTTCGTCAGCGAGGTATTGTCCGAAACCAAAATCCGCTACCCACAAGTTCAGAAGCTACTATACGCGGTGATCCTGACACAGCGGAAGTTGCGACACTACTTCGAGTCTCATCCGGTAAATGTGGTGTCATCCTTCCCCCTGGGGGAGATCATCCATTGCCGAGAGGCCTCGGGTAGGATTGCAAAGTGGGCGGTGGAAATCATGGGCGAAACAATCTCGTTCGCCCCTCGGAAGGCCATCAAATCCCAGGTCTTGGCGGACTTCGTGGCTGAATGGGTCGACACCCAGCTACCAACAGCTCCGATCCAACCGGAGCTCTGGACCATGTTCTTCGATGGGTCGCTGATGAAGACAGGAGCCGGCGCAGGCCTACTCTTCATCTCGCCCCTCGGGAAGCACCTACGCTACGTGCTACGCCTCCACTTCCCGGCGTCCAACAATGTAGCTGAGTACGAGGCTCTGGTCAACGGGTTGCGGATTGCCGTCGAGCTAGGGGTCCGACGCCTCGACGCTCGCGGTGACTCGCAGCTCGTCATCGACCAAGTCATGAAGAACTCCCACTGCCGCGACCCGAAGATGGAGGCCTACTGCGATGAGGTTCGACGCCTGGAAGACAGGTTCTACGGGCTCGAGCTCAACCACATCGCTTGGCGCTACAACGAGACTGCGGACGAGCTGGCTAAAATAGCCTCGGGGCGAACAACGGTTCCCCCGGACATCTTCTCCCGAGATCTGCATCAACCCTCCATCAAGATCGACGACGCGCCCGAGCCTGAGGCACCCTCGGCCCAGCCCGAGGTACCCTCGACACAGTCCGAGGCACCTTCGGTTCGTCCCGAGGTACCCTCGGCCCCCGAGGGCGAGACGCTGCGCGTCGAGGGGGAGCAAAGCGGGGTCACGCCTGATCAAAACTGGCAGACCCCGTACGTGCAATATCTCCACCGAGGAGAGCTACCCCTTGACCGAGCCGAAGCTCGGCGGTTGGCGCGGCGCGCCAAGTCGTTCATCTTGCTGGGAGAAGGGAAGGAGCTCTACCACCGCAGCCCTTCAGGCATCCTCCAGCGATGCATCTCCACCACCGAAGGTCGGGAACTCCTCCGAGAAATACACTCGGGGGCTTGCGGCCACCACGCAGCACCTCGAGCCCTTGTTGGAAATGCTTTCCGACAAGGTTTCTACTGGCCAACGGCGGTGGCCGACGCCACTAGAATTGTCCGCGCCTGAGAAGGGTGTCAATTCTATGCAAGGCAGACCCACCTGCCCGCTCAGGCTCTGCAGACGATACCCATCACATGGCCTTTTGTCGTGTGGGGTCTGGACCTTGTCGGCCCCTTGCAGAAGGCACCCGGGGGCTACACGCACCTGTTGGTCGCCATCGACAAATTTTCCAAGTGGATCGAGGTCCGACCCCTGAACAGCATCAGGTCCGAGCAGGCGGTGGCGTTCTTCACCAACATCATCCATCGTTTTGGGGTCCCGAACTCCATCATCACCGACAACGGCACCCAGTTCACCGGTAGAGAGTTCCTGGACTTCTGCGAGGATCACCACATCCGGGTGGACTGGGCCGCCGTGGCTCATCCCATGACGAATGGGCAAGTAGAGCGTGCCAACGGCATGATTCTACAAGGACTCAAGCCTCGGATTTACAACGACCTCAACAAGTTCGGCAAGCGATGGATGAAGGAACTCCCCTCGGTGGTCTGGAGCCTGAGAACGACACCGAGCCGAGCCACGGGCTTCACGCCGTTCTTTCTAGTCTATGGGACCGAGGCCATCTTGCCCACAGACCTGGAATACGGTTCCCCGAGGACGAGGGCCTATGCCGACCAAAGCAACCAAGCTAGTCGAGAAGACTCGCTGGACCAGCTGGAAGAGGCTCGGGACAAGGCCTTACTATACTCGGCGCGGTACCAGCAGTCCATGCGACGCTACCACGCCCGAGGGGTCCGGTCCCGAGACCTCCAGGTGGGCGATCTGGTGCTTCGGTTGCGACAAGACGCCCGAGGTCGACACAAGCTCACGCCCCCCTGGGAGGGGCCGTTCGTCATCGCCAAAGTTCTAAAACCCGGAACATACAAGCTGGCCAACAGTCAAGGCGAGGTCTACAACAACGCTTGGAACATCCAACAGCTACGTCGTTTCTACCCTTAAGATGTTTTCAAGTTGCTCATATACCTCGCTCTCATGCAAAGTTTAGTCGTCAAGGAAGGGTCAGCCTTGCCTCGGCAAAGCCCGACCCTCCCTCGGGGGCTAAAGGGGGGAACCCCCTCTGCGTCGAAATTTTCCTCGAAAAAAGATCTTTTCTGCTGGAATGTCTTTCGTGCTTTTCGACTACTTCGAAAGTGGATCCTGAAAACGATGGAGTACACGTAAGCAGCCAAGGCTGACCGAGCCGAGGGACTCCTATGCCTCCGGGATACAGATACCTCGCTCATCACCTTCTGCCATAAGTAACTCACGTTCGGATAAGTGATTCCGCGGACCGAACAAGTCTTCACATTCGGAAGCTTTTCTGCCAGAGCGATTCTTCGAGCCTTCTCGACTGCGTCGGTGACAGAATCCCATGGACGGGTAAGAGTGCGCGTAAGCGGCAAGGCCGACCGAGCCGAGGGACTCCTACGCCTCCAGGATACGGATACCTCACTCATCACCTTCCGTGAGAAGCAACTCTCGCTCGCACAAACAGTTCTGTTACCGACAAAAAAGTCCAGATACTCAAAACAAGAGGAAAGGAGACGCGGCTTTACAATACGGCGAGGGTGTGTTTCGGCCTCGGCGGCCGCAGAAAACACACGCTACAAGATAATCTGATCCTGCAGGCTCGGATCTTGACGGCTAAAGGGAGCAGTAGCACCCTCGGCGTCGACAACACCTTTGGCGAGGTCCGACCTAGCCTCGGACGGTGACGCGGTCCAAGGGTCTCCGCTCTGAAGGACAACGTCATCACCAAGCCTGGGCCATCGCCGCTAGGGTCTTCTCCAAGAATCCGGCCCGAGCAGGCGGCTCGGTCGGTCACCCTAGGGCCTCGGCTAGCTGTCCCCCAAGGACATCAGCCTGGCCCGAGGCCTCGGCAGGTCAATTCCGGCGTCGGTCCCGCTAACGGACGACCCGGCCAGGCTCCGGCCGACCTGGTCTTCTTTTCGAGCCAACTCTGCCTCTGTTCGCGCTGGCACCGCTACCCCTGGCCTCGGCTCATCGAAGAGTGGCCGAGGGTTTCCTCTAACTAAGCAAGGGAAGCCTCGGACAACAAGGCTGACCGAGCCGAGGGACTCCTACGCCTCCGGGATACGGATACCTCACTTGTCACCTTTACACGGGGTGACTCACGCTTGGTGAAGCGGTTCAGACAACCAACAAGCGAGTCTTAGTGCTCGAAAATGGGGAAAAACACGGCTCCGTGCCGAATTTACATACATGTTCAGGCCTCGACAGCCACAATGAACAAAAACACTGGCATTCGAAGTGCCATTACAAACGGAACTCCGGTTCCACCTCCGCAGGTACGAGCAACCCCACGCGATTGGGGGGCCTGCGGAGCAACAGAAGGCCGACGGGTGGCTCGCCGTCGCTCGTTCGGGCAGCAGCAACGATGACCTCCGCCCCGGGCGGCGAAGCAACTTCAGCAGCGGCTTCCGGGCGGGCGCTACGGCACGGGGGCTCTCGTTCACCGAGGACGAGAACCAGCCATTCAGGCCGGAAGACGGAGGCCCAGGGGTGCGGGCGGAGTTGGCAATCTCATTGACAGAGAAGCCTTCTCCGGCTGCCACCACCTCAGCACCGCGCCAGCGGGCACCAGACGCCTCAAAGCGCACCGGCAGGTCCTTGCCCTCGCCAGAGTCGCCCAGAACATGAGCGCCGCCCTCGCGGCACACGACGTGCTGGGCGACCCACTGATGCGGCTGTCGGCGCGAGGAAGGCCTGGACATGGCTGGCCCGCACGCGGCGCAACCATCGTCCGGACGGAGGACGGAATGCTGCACCCTGGCTGAGCAGCGGCGGTCCGCCTACCCCGGCATGCCTGGGGGAATCCTCCGCGGAGCTGGGAGATGCCTTTCTCCCCCAGACGTCGGGGGAATAAAAGGGTTACCGACCCACGCGGAGGCGGCCTCCCGACTCGCCTCACCCTCCGCTCCAGCAAGGGTGATGAAGATCCTTGAAGCTGAGGGCGGGGCGGAGGCAGCAGCCCGGTCCGCTTCTCCCCACCATCAAGCTGGTGGTCACCGTCTTGGGTGACCGCCGGCGGAGGGGTGCGACCGGGCTGCATGATGAAAATCCTTGAAGCCGAACGACGGCTGAAAGGTACCAACTCCCGCAGAGTTGCGTTCCTCCAACGACGAAGCGGAAAGACGGCGGATATCCCCCATCCGGGGGCTTGGAAGATGGAAAGACACGATGCATAAGGGAGCACGAAGACACGGTCGCCTTCCAAGAGGGTCACCCTCCTTTTAAAGGCGACTCTCCCTACTTGCGTCCCCAGCCGTCGTGGGCTGAGTCTTCTCCAACACGCTCCAAGGTCCTCCCCCTACGGCGCGGGGGCTGGGTCCCACACGTCATGCAAGCCGGCCCAGAGCAGAAGAAGCCAAACCGCCGTGCGCGGTGCGTGCAACCGCCCAGCGGTTACAAGCGGCTCTCCACTTTTGCCCAGACCAGCGGGCGAAAGGGCGAGCAGCCGTGCAGGCGGCATGCAACCACGCCAAGTGGGCGCGCTTCTCCGACTCCCAACACGCCCGGCATGGAGGCCCAGACCCACGCGTCATGCAACCGGCGCGCCGAATGCTTCGTGCATGCAACTGCACCGCCACCTACGCCACCACCGCGCCTCCTCGACTGCGGAACCAATACCGCGACTCGAGGCGACCCAGCGCACGACCCAGCGGCTCCAGCCTGGCGCGACGGTCAATGCGGCCGAAAACGGGCCGATAGTAATGGCGGTGGCAGGCGGGCAGGAGCAGCGGTCACGTCGTCAGCCAAGCTTACGTCCCATCCGGGGGCAGCGAGAGAACCCTCTCTCACGGCGTGAAGACAACGCACCCGTGTTCCGTTCCCCGAACGGCTCGCGCACGCGCAACGGCTGCCCTGCGAACCACTCGCCCCGTCGCATTAACTCCGCGGTGGGACAGGCGGCGCCTCTGGCAGGAGAAGAGAGCGACGCTTCGCCTTCGCCATAATGACCGCGTCAAAAAAGGTACGCCGCGTCGTTCGATTTCGTATCCTTTTCCTTTTTTTCCTCTTTCTCTCTTGCAACAGGGACCGGGAAAGGGGGATACCCCGGAAGGGATCCTTCCCTGTGAAGGAACCAGGCTCCGAGCCTCCCTACTAATCAGAGGTTCGAAGGTTGGCCCCTCGGAAGGGTTCAACAGCCGCCTCAGAGCACGTGGGCTCCACACCCACTACTGGTCAGAGGTTCGAAGGTCGGCCCCTCGGAAGGGTTCAACGGCCGCCTCAGGCTACTCGGGCTCCGCGCCCACTACTGATCAGGGGTTCGAAGGCTGGCCCCCGAAGGGTTCACAGCCGCCTCAGACATAGAGCGAGGGATGACCATGGGTACGTTCGATACATAACCAAGGCTCGGGCTACGCTCTAGAGGTACCCTAGGACATTTCCGAGACCAGCGGGAACGATCTTGTAACGGAATCCCATCGGAGGGAGGCATCGAGCCCTCGGACCCCGTCGCCAGGGGACCGGGTCCGGCAGATCACCCGTAGGTACTTTTGGGCGCGCCTCTGGGCCTCTAGCCGACCCCTAACGAATGGGGCACGGACGTCCGCTCGGATCACCCACCTGCAGCTCACCGGAGACACCATGTTCGGCGCCCACCGAGGGCAACATTGCGCTCTCCCCCCTCCTCCTTGCGGAAAGGCGACGCAGGGGCGTATGTAAAAAAGTCGAGTTTGTCCCTGATCGTCCTCTCGCCCTGTGCAGAGGCTCGGGGCTGCTCTCGCAAACCCGACTCCGGCCAAACCGTTGACAGCGTCAACATACCAGCCCGAGAACTTGGGACCCGACCGTACACCCGGGCTACGACCAGCTCGCATGAGGGAACGACCAGACCAGCCGAAGCATTGCGCGAGGCGTTAAGACCTCGAAGGAGTCAAACCACTCCTCCGAGGCCTCGGGGGCTACACCCGGCGGGTGCGCTCGCGCGCACCCACCGGAACAAATCGCAACCGAGAAAGGTTGGTCCCCTTGCAAAAAAGTGCGACGAAAGCCTCCAAGCGAGTGCTAACACTACCTTCGAGGCTCGGGGGCTACTGTCGGGGACCATAATTAGGGGTACCCTCAAGGCTCCTAATTCTCAGCTGGTAACCCCCATCAGCATAAAGCTGCAAAGGCCTGATGGGTGCGATCAAGTCAGGGATCAGTCCATTCGGGGGACTCGATCACGCCTCGCCCGAGCCTAGCCTCGGACAAGGGCAGCCGACCCCGGAGGATCTCCGCCTCGCCCGAGGCCCCCCTCCAGCGGCGAACACGTTCCCAGCTCGCCCGAGGCCCTATCTTCGCCGAGAAGCAACCCCGACCAAATCATAGGAGCATTTAATGCAAAGGTGGCCTGACACCTTTATCCTGACGCGCGCCCCTCAGCTGACAGAGCAGAAGTGACCGCCGTCACTTCGCCGCTCCACTGACCGGTCTGACAGAAAGACAACGCCGCCTGCGCCGCTCCGACTGCGGTGCCACTTGACAGAGTAAGGCTGACAGGCAGTCAGGCCCGGCCGCACGCACCATAGGAAACTCCGCTCCGCCCGACCCAGGGCTCGGACTCGGGCTAAGCCCCGGAAGACGGCGAACTCCGCTCTGCCCGACCCAGGGCTCGGACTCGGGCTAAGCCCCGGAAGACGGCGAACTCCGCTCCGCCCGACCTAGGGCTCGGACTCGGGCTAAGCCCCGGAAGACGGCGAACTCCGCTCCGCTCGACCCAGGGCTCGGACTTGGGCTCAGCCCCGGAAGACGGCGAACTTCGCTCCGCCCGACCCAGGGTTCGCACTTGGGCTCAGCCCCAGAAGACGACGAACTCCGCTTCGCCCGACCCCAGGACTCAAATTCCGCCCTGGCCTCAGCCAACGGCCTCTGCCTCGCCCGACCTAGGGGCTCGGACTCGGCCTCGGCCACGGAAGACGGACTCGACCTCGACCTCGGAGGAGCCTCCACATCGCCCAACCTAGGGCGCGGACCGGCCACATCAACAGGAGGCGCCATCATTTCCCTACTCCAAGCTGACTCAGGCTACGGGGAACAAGACCGGCGTCCCATCTGGCTCGCTCCGCCAGATAGGCGATGATGGCGCCCCGCACGCTCCCTGACGATGGCGGCTCTCGGCCCCCTTACGGAAGCAAGAGGACGTCAGCAAGGACTCGACGGCCCCGACAGCTGTCCCTCCGCCAGGCTCCAGCGCTCCTCCGACGGCCACGACATCACACAAACCGGGCGCCAAAATCTCTCCGGCCGCCACGATGGCGTGTACTTAGGGCGCTAGCTCTCCTCCGCTAGACACGTAGCACTCTGCTACACCCCCCATTGTACACCTGGATCCTCTCCTTGCGCCTATAAAAGGAAGGACCAGGGCCCTCTTAGAGAGGGTTGGCCGCACGGGGACGAGGACGAGACGGGCGCTCGCGTGAGGCCGCTCGCTCCCTCCCCCGTGTGGACGCTTGTAACCCCCTACTGCAAGCGCACCCAACCTGGGCGCGGGACGAACACGAAGGTCGCGGGATTTCCACCTCTCTCACGCCCATCTCCGGCCACCTCACTTCCCCCCTTCGCGCTCAGCCTCGCGTCGACCCATCTGGGCTGGGGCACGCGGCGACACATCACTCGTCGGCTCAGGGACCCCCTGGTCTCGAAACACCGACAATATTGCTCTCAAAATAGCGGGTTGCTGCACTATACAACCTGAAAGTCGCCTAGAGGGGGGGTGAATAGGGCAAAACTAAAATTTACAAAATTAATCACAACTACAAGCCGGGTTAGCGTTAGAAATAATAACGAGTCCGAGAGAGAGAGGGCGCAAAACAAATCGCAAGCGAATGAAGAGAGTGACACACGGATTTGTTTTACCGAGGTTCGGTTCTTGCAAACCTACTCCCCGTTGAGGAGGCCACAAAGGCCGGGTATCTTTCAACCCTTACCCTCTCTCAAACGGTCACTCGGACCGAGTGAGCTTCTCTTCTCAAATCAAAACCGGGAACAAAACTTCCCCGCAAGGACCACCACACAATTGGTGTCTCTCGCCTCGGTTACAATGGAGTTTTGATCACAAGAACTAGTGAGAAAGAAAAGAAGCAATCCAAGCGCAAGAGCTCAAAAGAACACGGCAAATCTCTCTCGCTAATCACTAAAGCCTTGTGTGGAATTGGAGAGGATTTGATCACTTGAGTGTGTCTAGAATTGAATGCCTAGCTCTTGTAAGTGGTTGAGAAGTGGAAAACTTGGATGACTTGAATGTGGGGTGGTTGGGGGTATTTATAGCCCCAACCACCAAACTAGCCGTTTGGGTGGAGGCTGTCTGTCGTATGGTGCACCGGACAGTCTGGTGCACACCGGACATGTCCGGTGCCCCAGCCACGTCACCCGAACGTTGGGGTTCCGACCGTTGGAGCGCTGACTTCTGGGCCCGCCTGGATGTCCGGTGGCGCACCGGACATGCACTGTGGAGTGTCCGGTGCGCCAGCATGGGCGTGCCTGACCTCTGCGCGCGCTGGCGCGCATTTAATGCGCTGCAGGTAGCCGTTGGCGCCTGAAGTAGCCGTTGTCCCGCAGTTACACCGGATAGTCCGGTGTACACCGGACATGTCCGGTAAATTATAGCGGAGCAGCCGATGCGATTTCCCGAGACTGGCGAGTTCGGAGCCGCGTCCTCTTGGAGCACCGGACACTGTCCGGTGTACACCGGACAGTCCGGTGAATTATAGCGCGCCGGCTCCGAGAATTCTCGAAGGTGAAGAGTTTGAAGTCAATCTTCCCTGGTGCACCGGACAGTCCGGTGCGCCAGACCAGGGTGCCTTTGGTTGTGCCTTTGCTCCTTTATTTGAACTCTTTCTCTTGATCTTTTTATTGGCTTATTGTGAACCTTTGGTACCTGTAGATCTTATAAACTTGGGCAAACTAGTTAGTCCAATTATTTGTGTTGGCCAATTCAACCACCAAAATTAGTTTAGGAAATAGGTGTAAGCCTAATTCCCTTTCACAGCCCTCCAATGCTAAAGGGTGATCAAAGATCCTCGACTAACGTGACAGTCATATCTTACCAAATCAGGGTTTTAGATCAGATGTAATAAGTTTAATAATCAAGTATAAATACTAATAGTAATGAGCTGTGAACTAAATAATATAATAGAGTTTAGCATAGGTAAACAATCTTAACAAATAGAGATATAATTAGGCACAAATAAATGCTTGATGCTGAAATTAACAACACACTAAAACCCAAACTGTCACGTTGTCTCACTACACCACTATTATTATTGAGCAAACAAATCCACCCATAATAGTGCAATCACACCCAAGTATATAATACTAGCAGATCGCACAAAATTATTCAATAAATATAGAGATGCAGCGATTAACTCACAATACGTAGATTGTCTACGTGGGAAGACCAGCTCAGCGAACGCAAGGTTCTGTCCCAGAAAACCAATTCCGCTGCCCACATCCAGACCTGCACGGCGGGAGGTTGATGGAGATACTAGAGCCGCTGCCGGAGCCGAGGGAGACATCCACGGCACCAGCTCGAGAAGAAGAACACCGCGCAGCAGGGAGCCCAAGCACCAGGCCACGGTAGACAATAATCAGGCGAACAGCACTACACGCACGCACAAGTGGAGCACTAGAACACAGGAGAAACGCACTGCACACTAGCAGCACCACCTCCACCTTCTTTCAATCACCACCAGCGAACCAAACACAAGAACGCCAGGACCGAATGGATCAGTGCGATTGGAACAGAAAACTGGAGAGAGGAACCAGGAACTGGTGTTTTGTTGCGTGCTCCTCAGAGGTTGACTGCCCATCCTTTAAGGAGCCAAGAAACGGAGGAGGCAAACGGATTAGCGAGAAGAGCGGGAGATCGAGCCGCAGAAATCGGCGTACAAAGAACGCGCCGCCGCTGCTCTCAACAACTGCCGCCAGCCACCTCCTCTCTATCACCCGCAAGCCATCAGAGGCACTGAGGTGCCCTAGCTCCTCCCCAGCCGGCTGGGCTGCTCGGCCTTTTTGGGCCTTAAGATAGCCCAGTCCGGCTGGTCTTATTATTATTATTTTTAATAAAGGGAAAATCCCCAAATTAACAGCAGGTGGTGACAGCCAGAGATCATCCACGTTAGTGCTGGGAATATGGGCTGGGCTTTTCGGGTCAGCACGAGCACGACCCGAAAATAGGAGTCAAAGCACGGCCCGGCATGAAATAATTTGGGCCGGGCTAGCACGGCCCAAAGGCATGCTTGGGCCGGGCCTCAATTTTCGGCCCGTCGGGCCCCGGCACGGCCCGCATAGATGGGCCAGGCTTAGGCCGGCACAGCCCAATTAAGCTTAATCTGTTTAATTTATTTAATTTAGTAAGATATCGACTTTATATTGTTGTTATATTTAGAGTTTATGTGGTCAAATGATGATAGAATTGTTTAATATCTTTAATTTAGTAAGCTACTTTATATGGTGTAATATTTTGATTTTATGTGGTCAAATATACGGGCCGGGCTTGAGCCGGTACGGCCCAAAGAAGGCACGACATAGTTTAGGGCCGGACTGTGTCACTGTTTTTACACTTCGGGCTAGCACGACACGGCTTAAAAATCTTTCAGGCTTTACTGGTCCAAACCTGTTTGACACGAAGAACGATGGGTTTGGACCAGGCTGGCATGGGCCGGCCCAATTCTCAGCACTAATCCATGTACTTGACGTACCTGCGGGGCGCGATCGATGGGCGGGCCGGCCCGGCAGCCGGCATTAGCGTTGCGATTTTGGGTTCGCGGTGACGTTGATCTTTCAGGTTTTTGTATGTTGTCTTCCGAAGCACAAGTTACGCCTTCCAGGAAGGGGATAGGATGTATGTACACGGCAATCATGTGCACAGCACTAGTACTAGTACAGTACACCACCGGTCGGCTGTGTTTTGCGCCGAGCACCCTGATCGATCGAAGAGGCCGCGCGCGCGCGTGCTATGTACAGTACAGACGGCGGAGAGAGAGAGCAGCTCAGGCGCAGAGGGCGCCGAGCTCCCGGAGCCGGGGCACGAGGCGGCCGCTGAGGTGGAGCCGCATGAGGCCCTCGAGGCCGCCGACGGGGTCGCCGCCTACGAAGAGCGCCGGGACGCCGCCGCCCTCGGCCGCCGCCAGCTCTTCCTCCTCCTCCTCGGCGCTGCCTAGCTCGATGACGGTGGCGTGCGCGCCCACGGCCGCCAGCAGCCGCCGCATCACGTGCGCCATGCAGCAGCCGCGCCGCGCGAAGATCACCACGGGGCTCTCCCGGACCAGCCGCCCCACGCGCGCCGCGGGGGCCTCCTCCTCCCCCGCCGGGTCGATGGTCAGCCCGCGCCGCCGGATGCCCACCGCCTGCATGCTCTCGACCTGGACCACCCACCCACCCACCCACCTGCCGGCCGGCCTGCGTGCCGATTAGCTGAGAGCGGCGGCCTGGAAGATCGACGGGACCGGACGAGCTCGCCTAGACGAGAGGACCGCAACCGCATATATATACCCGGCCGGGGCGGCAGACGGGCAGAGGCAGACACACCACATGGCCTAATGGCCCCCCCGGCATACCGGCGGGCCGGGTGGGGTGACGGGGAAGGTGACGTCAGGCGGGCCGGTGACGGCCTGACGGGGGATGCGTGGGGCCGGAGGTTGCGTCACCGTCACGTGCCCGGGCCGGAACCGGATGGGGAGGGACGCCATTAATTCAACGCGGCGCCACGTACGCCACTCCACGGAGCGGGTGGCGGTGGCGGTGCGCACTGCGCAGTGAGCTGAGTTTTCTCCGGCCCGGCCAAGGCTGCATGCCAGTCAGTCGAGTGAAGGAGAGCTGGGAAGAATCTCCTTCACACTGCACAGCAACAGCATACAGCAGAGAGAGAGGGGAAGCAAGCTCAGTAGTTGACCGAATCGGGGACCTGAACTCGAGGCCCCTAAAAAAAGAAGAGAAATACCGGTGCTTGCGTTGCGCTTCCGAGGCGGACGACGAACATGGCGTACCCAACTGGGCTTCGTCAAACAAGAAACACGTGCTACTGCTGTGCTCGCACAGCTGCCCTGCATTGCATACATCCTAGTACGTCAGCACGACGGGAGAGCAGCGCCGTGGCGTCATCACCACGCCCGCTGTCACGCTCACGCCTCCCCATGCGCGAGGCCGTTGGTTGACGCGTCGCGATCACGGTTCACGGGGGTGCCCGTGTCATCCCTGCGCGCGCGCACATCGATCGGCTGGCTGCAGGGTGCACGCAGCCCACAGGACAACACCACTAGTACACTAGAGGGTAGAGGCACGGGCCGCGACGGCCGATCAGGTGAGTAGCCGGCCGGCAGCGGAAACCGAAGGCACGGCCACAGCACCACCGCGCGGCCTCGAGAGTCGAAACCATCAGGCCATGTTCGGTTGGTCAGGGATTGGCCGGGATTGTGGCGCAATCCACGTGGATCATCCCCGGCTGGAAACTTTCCCGATTCACATTTTAATTGTCTTCGGTTCATCCACCAGGTATTATTCCCCGGACTTTTCTCATCCATTTTCCCCGAGTCTAGCCAGGGAACTCACCCACGTCCGCATCGCGTGGAACATTTCCACGCGAAGGCGAGGGGAGGGCGACGCGTGCGGCTAGCGAGGCGATGGTTGCGCGACACGCTGACGGCGACGCCTGCGACCATCGATCATCCATTGTTCATCTCCATCCCCTTCGGTGGCCAATTTTCTCTCCGGTAATCACGTCCTCCACCTCTCACTTTCCATTTACTGTCCATGAGGATCCATGGTGCGCGGTGATGGTGTTCTCTTCTAGCTGGCCTGTCGTAGCCTCAACCTCAACCTCACCCTGCTGCGCTGTGGGAAATCAGGGAGAAAGCTGGCGCGGGTTGGAGGTGGGAAGAAAGAGAAAGAAGATGTTGTTGCGCCTTCGATTGGATTGGGTTGGCCTTGGAGCGCGTACTGCCGCCGCATGTATTCGCTGTTCCGGCCCTGATTCTATGGTGCACCACTGTGCTGTGCGCCGCCCCAGCCCTCGAGGATTTAGCAAACTGCTCAGATCTGTTCTCGCTTTGCTTCATCAGTGAACACTGAACACGGTGCGTGTGTGGCCGTTCGGTTCTGCTTTGACAGATTTCTATATTGATTACTCCCACCTTCGGGCTTTCGATCAGCTTGGTCTAGTAATTCTAGACACAAGTTGCTTGCTCCGTTTGGTTCAGAGGGTGTGTCAGCTCGTTCTTAGCAAGCTTATCATGGTTCTGATTCCATGTAGTGTCAGTACCAAACAACCACCAACTGTGGTAGGAAAAGAGTAGTCATATCAACATGAGACATGGTTGGTGGTGCGTGGTCTGGAGTGATAAACCGAAGAGATCAAATGAGCTATTTCAATCTGTTAGAATAATAAGTGGCTAGTTGATAAAGAGCATGAACATAATGTCCTCTTATATTTTTCTGTTTAATTAGTTTAATCAAAAGCACACTTTACGCAACCTTAAATCTTATGACTACCATTCGCTTTAGGTACTTAGATCTATCCCTAAATATATGTAGGGATTTTTCCCTGTTACAGCGGCATTCACGTATGTATGGAGTTTTCTATATATGATTGTTGGGCCTAATAAGTGAATTTACTGAAGCAATATTTTCTTTTGTTTTTTTTCAATTTAAGGTTTTGATTATCTGCATAGCTGTATTATACATTTCACTCCTACATGTTCAGTTTTAATAGTAGTGTCTGCTATTAGTTCTTGCATCTGTTGTGTTAACCAATCCTGCTGCTAGTTCAATTCTAGTGATCTACTACCATTCACTTTCCTCCTGCTGTTATTCGCTTTCCTACTGCTACTAGTTCAGTTCTTGCATCTGTTGTGTTGACCAATCATGTGTGTTGCCTCTCAGGTCCTTAGCGATCCGAAGAAACATGCAATCTGAATGTATATTGGACCTACAGACTTGCTTGCTTCTTTACCATTGCAATCTGAATGTATATCAGACCTGCAAACTTACTGTATATATTTATTTTGGTGACCATTTGAAATCTAAATTTATATTTATATTTTTCATATCATATCTAATAGGAGTGTATGTCTTACATTTGGTTGCAAGGTCTAATATGCATTTTGGGCTTCTTTTGAGTCATGTTGTTGGTGTGGAACCGTGGAAGTAGGATGTGGACTGCAAGGATGGCTAGTTTACTCTTTACTGGCATTGACAGTTTACTTGTCGTTCTTCAGTCATTTGGTGGCATGTATCATCAAGCTTCTGTCCTTTCTATACATTGTTATGAACGTTGCTATGCCTTTTATTTCGAATGCTGATGCAATCTACGAGTTTCTATCCTTGTATGTGTGCATAGACATTGTTATGAATGCTGCTAATGTCTTTTATTTTGAATGCTTATGCAATCTATTGAGTTGTATGTGTGTAAAGACATTGTTATGTGTACGGTTTTCTATGTCATATTCTTTTGCATAAAAGCCCAGTTGTATGTTTCAGGGATTAAGCGAATGGACTTTTTTGTAACAGGGATTAGATCATGAAGGGATTAAATCCCCAAAGGGATTGAGTGAAAGGAAGGGATCCACTCAATCCCTCCCTGGTTTTGGTCCACTTAGGGAATTAAACCCTTATAACCGAACATAGCCTCAGTGGGTGGGGTGGACGTGGACTCCATCGGTGTGCAAAAATGCATGCATGCATGCCGATGACGTCGAGCCAGACCACACGATGTGATGCCCATGTGACACGTCATCGGCCACATGCACATGCATCGATCTCGATCACTCATCACAATCACGCACCGGCTGTCCACGGGCGATCGGAACGCGGAGACCTACTACTGTACATGCACCCATATGCATGGTTGTCTGATTCCTTTGCCAATCATCCGGCCGGCATGATGCGTGTCACGGTCGTGGGGGAGGTGGCCAAGGCCAATGCCGCAATGGTGGGCCCGGGTTACGCGCGCATCGGCACTGCCACATGCCCACAGTGCCAGTGGCCCAGTGCAGCATGCTGCAGCAGCAATTGCCGCCTCCACCGGCACGGGCGCACGCGGCACGTCGGTCCATCCCGTATGTGGAAGCTGTTAGAGCGCAGCGAAAGGGACATCAAGCCACAAAAACACATTATTTCTTTGGAACAATTGGATCTATACCATTAAAAGATCCAAACTTTAGATATATACCATGGACCCCACATGTCATTGACTCATGTGGACCCACATGTAAGTGAGATAGCAATGATATGAATCCAAAGTGGTGATCTTTTAATGGTATGGATCCAAATTTCCCTATTTCTTTTCATAAGAACCACAAGAGAAAGGGAGCATCTCACTTCCTCCAAAATAAAGAAGTGAATCCCCATATTATGCAAAGATGAAATGAACATATCCAATGAACATTAAGGATAATTAAGCCCATTAGGCGAGTTCATCAAACTCTATTAAATAATTATCCTCCAAATGACTTAACCATTTTTGTTTGTTGTTGCAACTTTGCCGCAAAATATATCATATCTTTATATGTTGGAGAATTCCAGGTATCACATAAAGTGTACCAAAGATTTTTGAAAATTGGTGTACACAACGTAGATAATCTTCATGTAATGAAACAATGGAGTGGATCTCCTAGTAGTGGGCAAAACTTTTGCTGCCTGAAAGCATGGTCTCTAGGCTGATATATTCAAGGAACATACCGCAGCCAATGCTTAGGACTCCACTACCCTGTGCTTGACCAAAATTTCAAAAATAAAATGGAAATCACCATAAAGGTGAATAACCAACATCACATCTCCAACATATCTACTTAGGAGAACACATAGGTAATCATCATGACCATATGATGTAGACCTCTTACTGATGGGCAAATAACATTTTGCTGTCTAAAAGCTTGGTCTCAGGGCAAATAAATTCCAAGAACTTATTGCAGCCAAAGCCTAGATCTCCATCATGTGTTGAAATATCCCAAGTTCAAGATATGTGTCATATTTTGCAAGAATTCATCATTTAATTAAGTAGAACTTAATTAAAAGAATTCTTTTAGCAGTCACCATGACTGCAGCGTCCAACCTGGCTCCATAGCCTGCGACGCCTGCTTGGTCCGTTATCTTTTTGGGTTAGCACGTATAGGTAATCATCTCGAAAGATGTAGACCTCATAGTGATAGGCATTTCAAATGCGGCCTAAAGCACGGTCTCTGGGCTACTAAATTCTATACAGAATTTAGCGCAGCCAGTGCTTAGTACTCCATCACCCTATGCTTTTCCCAAAAATGCAATATCATTTTGCATGAGGACCATTAGTTTCGACTTAATTATGTGTTATGTTTTCCATGCAAACATAAAAGAATGCAAAAACAAAAGCAAGTCGAAACTATGTGAATTATAAATGTAAAGGAAAATATAATTCACTAACAAATAACCATTAGTTTATTAATCTACCATGTGTGGTAAGACTAAACAAACCTAAATGGCGATTGTTGTAATAAAATTACAAAAATTTAACAACATATCTCAAAATTAGATACATGAAGGTGTTTCATCCTTCCAGAATTACATGTTCACACACTAAAGTGTAACATATAATTAGGGTAGTCCCCAAACATTTGGAGTAAACCCAGTATCATAACCATTATTTTAAATTGAACACGTGTAGGTAATCACTATATATGTTGATACATAGTGTACACCTTTCAGTGACAGGCGAAACTAATCGCTGCATTAGACATGGTCTCTGGGCAGGATTATTCATGAGAATAAAACGCAGCCAATGTCTATGACTCTACCACCTTATGTTCAAACTTGAAATAGGGATGATATGCGATAACTTTTGTTTAAGGTAAATCCTTTTAAAAATTTAATGTTTTTAGTGGATTCATCATGCGTAGGAACAACAATACATAAATATATGTATAAACAAATACATATATTTATTAATATGGTATAAACATAATGTAGTACATCAGAGAAGTAAACTGGTGATGTATATAATTATGCTTTTTAGTACGGAATAGTACAACGAACAATAATATTAAGAAAATAGCACTTGGTTGTTGTGCGGCAGGCCCATCTCCCAAGCCCATGCACGGGTGCTCCCCTGGTCGCTCGCATATGGCCCAACCGGTTGGCAAGGTTAGGGACTAACCGCACACCACCGCCACCACATCGTAGGCACCGCCGGCTGCCAGACCGCTGCTGTCAGGGAGTACGGACGCAGCCGCCGCCGAGTCGATGCGCGTGCCAGGGAGTTCGACCGCGCCGAGCCGCTGCTGCACCGCCCGCGGCCGGGTCGTGCCCGCGCCGCCGTGGCCGGCGCCCGAGCCCGCGGCCGGGTCACGCCCGCGTGGTCGTGGCCGGACGCGCCCGCCGCCAGAAAGCAGCCGCACTTGGGGAGCCCTTTGGCCGAGGCCGCTCGCCCGCCCGCTCCGGGGCCGAGCCACGCGCCCGCTCCGGGGAGCGCATGTGGCCGTTTTGGCGTCCGCGCACCGAGAAGGGCCATGGAAGTATCGTCTGCAGCAACCAGCCAGTTTCTTTGAAGCGTAAACGAAATCACCTGATGCGGGTGCCGTAGGCGATGCCCGCACGCTCGTCGGCGATGAGCAGTTCGTCGCTGTCGGGTGGTCGCTCATGGTCACTGTGGCCGGCCTGCACCCGTCCATGATTTCTTGCCACAGTGGTTTCTTGCCAGACGCTACGCCGCCCACCAGAGCCTGAGCGGCACTGGGAACCGCCCTTCGCGCCGCCGCCCGAAGCCAAAGTACGCCGCGAGCAGTAGCCACGCCACCGCGCGCGAGGCCGCGTCCACGAGGCCCACTGTCGTTTCACGTGACCACCCGACACTGCTGCCCAGGGCCTCCATGGCGAATCATCACGTAACTCTCTTCACTCTCCGTATAGAGCAATCGTGCTGATAACGTGTTAGAGCGCAGTGAAAAACGAGATTCGAGAGAATGTGGAAATGACAGTTGTATTCTTTATTGCAGGGAGAACTCTGTTTATATACAGGTGAAGGGGTGCGTTCTCAAGGGGTGTCCCTTGGGAATTATTTGTCACACCTCTTGGATTGATCACAAATACAATATTTTGTAACACTCCCCCTTGATCAATCCAAATCCATTTGATCATTTGCAAGCTGTCTTCCAATATATAATCTCCTCAAAACCCCTGTGGGAAAAATAAGGAGTATACAATATCTTTTGGATAATGAGATAACCTCACTTGAACTCCAAAAGAAAAATATGCTTGTAATCATCATGCATAAAAACCCCTGTGGGGAAAAGTCAACGATGAAGCATATAGCTTAGTTGATATTACCTTGTTAAAAACTTTGGATGAGAAAACATCAATAAGGCAAAACTCATACAAAGAAAAGAGTGTAATATGATGGTACAAAACAGGTCAAATATCACGAAGAATTACTCCCCCTGATTCTTGCAATCACTTAAGTCTTCTCATACCAATCCCCTCAACACATTTCTGAAATGTGGAGTATGGTAGAGATTTTGTGAATGGATCGACAAGATTATCACAAGACTTTGTTTGCAAGATGTTTATATCTCCATTTTCCTGAAGTTCATGGGGATAAAACAATTTAGGAGCAATATGTTTATTAATGTTGCTCCTGATATAACCTGTTTCCATCTGAACAACACAAGCTCAATTATCCTTATGGATAATGGTCGGTGATTCAGTTGAATCATGGTACAATATTGTTCTCCAATGGACCTCTAGCCCAAAGAACAATAATATGTCTATAGCCATCATCTCAAAATCCCCTCGTGGGGAAAATAAATGATGAGACATATAACTCAGGCTAATATTTCTCCAAGATAATCTTGCTAGAAAATCTGAGAAATCAACATATCAGCTGAGTCTCCTTAAAAACCCAGTGGGAGAAATAAGGAGAGTAGTCATACTCTATTGTTGATTCATTTGAACTCTAGGGAGATAAACTCGTCATCTAGTTCAAATACAACAATAACTATGTCATAATGTATCATCCTCGAAAACCTCTACGGGAAAAATAGATGATACGACATAGGCCTTGTGTTGATGTTGTCTCGTTAAAAACTTTGAATGAGAAACCCAAACAGGGAAAAACTCATGCAAGGAAAAGAGTACAACATGATGTAAGAACAAGTTCTTCTGATCAAGAGGGAAGCTCCCCCTGATCTTTACAAAACACTGAGTCATCTCATACCTGCTCTCAAACACATTTAAAATGTGTAGTAAGGTAGAGACTTAGTTCATAACTTGTTTTTCATCTAGACAACACAAAGTAATATTATCTCCATAGATAATAAGGCCAGTGATATAAAAATCATGACCACCACATACCCTCTGTATGTAGTATATCATTCTGTACAATCCCACGAAGTGTACTATAGAATGATTAGTGTAAGTGACCATTAATCTCTGTTGGTCAACATTTATCAAACAGTAGGTCCAACTTACCAGAAGTATGTCATTGATCTTGTACCTGGGGATCTTCTATAGATATCCAAGATCAGTATATCCAAACATAAGGAGAGCATGAGTACGCCTGGAGATCATAACTCGATCTCATGTGCTGCTAGCTAGCAAATCTTTGCAAAGCAATATCCGATCGGATGCTCTTGCAAGATACAATAGCACATCTCATGATCTGAAAGAATCAAATAACCATGATTCTTTCATATTGAATCTCTTCAATATATGTTGGATATAGACAACTTTGTATCTAAGATACTCAAGATAGTTTACTTTGAATTGAAAATCTCTTTCAATTCATATCATCTATCTCGAACTCCGTCGATAAGTAATGTATGTTTAAAATATGCTGCACATATTTACACTGAACATACCATTCTTTGTGTATCCTTTCAGAAGGAAGGATTCACTAGGTCAAATGTACCATATTTGACCAGGATGCTCTAAGTCACAAAGACTTTCCAAGCATTGCAAATTTGTGATTGGTGATTATGTATTTCGAATCCTTCAAGACTCCATAAATACCATAATCCAGTGACCACATAAGCATATGTTGTCACTACATCTACCAACTGCAAACATAGATGATTTACTGCCCATATTATTGTATCGAAATTTAACTACTCACAGTAGAGGAGAATTTATAGCATTAAAATAATGCTTGAGTTTGCGTATAAACCCAGTTGCTACTAGCCATGCTTTTTCACCACCTCATTGTTTCCAAGTCCATGAAAACAAACTTGTATCCACAGTAAGATACCTTGAAGTGAAAATAAGTTAACACTTCTTTTCGATGAGCAAGGCTATCTCAGCAACATTGTATCATTCAACAAGATCCAGTTTGAGCATACTCATGCTCTGCTATGGCCATAGTCTTTTGGATCACTTGGAGTGCATATACAATTTGCTGAGATGTATGTGTCAACACTTGTAGCTTTTAAATAACACAATTCTCCAGTTGACATAAAGTCATTTTTTATGTACCCTTATGATTCCTCGTGAAATCCCAAAACGAGAATCAAGGGCTTCCGATAACCTAGCCTCATCAGTGCGCACTGAGCTAGGTTGTGAATGTCTTCCATTCACAGGATAATCAATATCCTTTAGGTGTCCACCAACACCATGTTGGTTACCGAAGAATAGATGGTCTGCATTTACTATCTCAAAAGGTCTAGCCTTCATTAGCTTGCAAGCATCTTAATCCTAGGATTTGTGACCATACTTCTCCCCCTCTTATTTACAACATCATTGTAATAGGGAGTTTAGTGGTGTTCCATTTAACCACTCTTTCTGGCACTTCCACATAGGATTAATTTGAGTGACACCTCATAGTAAATGCACATGGCAGTCAATTTGCAACTTCTTGCAAATCATTCGAAACCAAAGGGTTCAGTTTTAGTACGTGATCCTGAGCCTGAATGCTTACTGCATTCATTATAATTTCCTGGCATTCTTTTTTGTACTTGAAATCTCCCCCTAAGGCCTAGAAAAGCTCATGATTCAAGCTAGCATACGGACCGTAAATAGATTCTCATGAAGAGATTCTAAACCATAATGATCGACGGAGAATGAATTCTCACATAGATCCCCAGTTTTCTGTGTGCCCATACATGTACGCTGCGGTGGTGAGATTGGGAACATACCCAATGTACGCATGGGAAATCTTTCACGGATTCCCACATACTAAAAATCATAGGGGAACTTGTACATGCAGTACATGCAGTTAATCACAAGTCAGGAGCGTGCAAAGCTTCCTGACTCCAACCATAACCAGTTGGAAATGACAATTCATTACTGATGGTCATTAATGATCTGAAATTTTTGAATCTATCACAGATTCATCATATCCTTTATGGATATCATTCTGAATACCAAGACAAACAATCATCGTTGTAAGCACATTTGGTAAAATTCAGTAGTGTGGAGGCTAATGTGCTCAAGCTTGAGACATTATTACTTAATGGTCATGTGTTGTCCAAAGGACACACTTGAGGTCATCATATAGATGCACCAAAGAACCATATAAAGCCTTCAATGTCCATACAATCTCTGTAATGGACCACACTCGTTCCTTTGAAAACAATTCAAAGAACTTTAACCAATTCAGATCAGATTTTAAGATAAGAGGAACTTTAAAATCTCATTCCCAATGATACTCATCAAGTATCTATCTTATGGGAAAACATGACCAATTGAATTGTCCATAACTTTTCATTTCATCCCAATAATGGAATTACCAATTCAATCTTACCCGCATGGTAAGTAACATCGCATGAAAAGTTTAACAAATGCAACACATTGTACGAGAGGATGTATGTAGAATACAATCCATAAGAAATGTTTCTGAGAAACACATGCAATATCCATCACTATCACCTTGTGTTTCCACATGATAGAAATTATATGGATATCTCTATAATTTGGTAAGATAAAATTAGGATATATCAACACATCCTTGATATTTCCATTACCAAAAGGGGACTAGATATTAACATATCATGATATCGCACAAAGCGATTGTCAAAATATTCTTTCCTCTTTCCATAGGAATATGAGAATATTTTGTTTCCCCACATATAGAGTTTGTGGTTCAATTCTCCACATTGCATGTTTCTTCCTCAATTGGAAGAATCCCCGTACAAGTTTGCACAACTCAAATCAATGAGTCTTCAACTCCCTTGATGAGTTTGTTCAACTCGAATCGATGAGTTTGTTCAACTCAAATCACATGAGTGATCAACTCCAATCGATGAGTTTGTTTAACTCAAATTCGTATGAGTTTTTACACTCAAATCACATGAGTGTGTTCAACTCACATCGCATGAGTTGAACCTATCACAACATCAATTATGAGATTATACCATATCTCATGCATCATTTAAATATTACTCAAAAGCAAATCATCTAACAAAGTGGTCTTCTCTTAGAAAAAGAAGTGTTGTTACATGATTAGTCCAAATCATGAATTACACAACTAACCACTGTTATCATGTCAGATGGAAGATTGAAGCACACTTCATATCTTAGCTTTTATGAGTAGTATGCATTTATTGGGATTTTGATAGTCGCCTAGAGGGGGGGGTGAATAGGGCGAAACTGAAATTTACAAATATAAACACAACTACAAGCCGGGTTAGCGTTAGAAATATAAATGAGTCCAAGAGAGAGGGCGCAAAACCAATCCCAAGCGAATAAGCAAGTGAGACACGGAGATTTGTTTTACCGAGGTTCGGTTCTTGCAAACCTACTCCCCGTTGAGGAGGCCACAAAGGCCGGGTCTCTTTCAACCCTTCCCTCTCTCAAACGGTCCCTCGGACCGAGTGAGCTTCTCTTCTCAAATCAAAGCCGGGAACAAAACTTCCCCGCAAGGGCCACCACACAATTGGTGCCTCTTGCCTTGATTACAATGGAGTTGTGATCTCAAGAACAAGTGAGAAAGAAAAGAAGCAATCCAAGCGCAAGAGCTCAAATGAACACGGCAAATCACTCTCACTAGTCACTAGGGCTTTGTGTGGAATTGGAGAGGATTTGATCTCTTTAGTGTGTCTAGAATTGAATGCTAGAGCTCTTGTAGTAGTTGAGAAGTGGAAAACTTGGATGCAATGAATGGTGGGGTGGTTGGGGTATTTATAGCCCCAACCACCAAATGTGGCCGTTGGTGGAGCTGTCTGTTCGATGGCGCACCGGACAGTCCGGTGTACACCGGACAGTCCGGTGCCCCCTGCCACGTCATCACTGCCGTTGGATTCTGACCGTTGGAGCTTCTGACTTGTGGGCCCGCCTAGGTGTCCGGTGCACACCGGACAGGTACTGTTTGATGTCCGGTGTGCCAGCATGGGCGATTCTGACTTCTGCGCGCGCAGAGGGCGCATTAAATGCGCGGCAGAGAGCCGTTGGCGCGGAGATGACCGTTGCTTCGGAGGCGCACCGGACAGTCCGGTGCACACCGGACAGTCCGGTGAATTATAGTGGACTAGCCGTTGGAGTTTCCCGAAGCTGGCGAGTTCCTGAGGCCGACCTCCCTTGGCGCACCGGACACTGTCCGGTGTACACCGGACAGTCCGGTGAATTATAGCCGAGTCGCCCTGGAAATTCCCGAAGGTGGCGAGTTTGAGTCTGAGCCCCCTGGTGCACCGGACAGGTACTGTTCACTGTCCGGTGGCACACCGGACAGTCCGGTGCGCCAGACCAAGGGTGCCTTCGGTTTCCCCTTTGCTCTTTTGTTGAATCCCAAAACTTGGTCTTTTTATTGGCTGAGTGTGAACCTTTTACACCTGTATAATCTATACACTTGGGCAAACTAGTTAGTTCAAAGATTTGTGTTGGGCAATTCAACCACCAAAATTATTTAGGAACTAGGTGTAAGCCTAATTCCCTTTCAATCTCCCCCTTTTTGGTGATTGATGCCAACACAAACCAAAGCAAACAGAGATGTGCATAATTAAACTAGTTTGCATAATGTAAGTGTAAAGGTTGCTTGGAATTGAGCCAATATAACTACTTACAAGATATGCAAGGAATGTTCCTTTCTTATGTAACATTTTGGACCACGTTTGCACCACATGTTTTGTCTTTGCAAATTCTTTTTGTAAATCCATTTCAAAGATCTTTTGCAAATAGTCAAAGGTAAATGAATAAGAGTTTGTAAAGCATTTTCAAGATTTGAAATTTTCTCCCCCTGTTTCAAATGCTTTTCTTTTGACTTAACAAAACTCCCCCTAAAAAGAGATCCACCTCTTAGTGTTCAAGAGGGTTTTGATATACCATTTTTGAAATACTACTTTCTCCCCCTTTTGAACACAATAGGATACCAAATGATAAATACTTTTGGAAAGCACTAAGTTTTTGAATTTGGTGGTGGTGGTGCGGTCCTTTTGCTTTGGGCTCATTTCTCCCCCTTTTTGGCATGAATCGCCAAAAACGGAATCATTAGAGCCCTCGAAGTAATTTCTTCCCCTTTGGTCATAAGTAAATGAGTTAAGATTATACCAAAGACGAAATCCGGTCCTTTTGCTTTGGGCTTTTACTTTCTCCCCCAAAGACAAGGTCCTTTGCTTGGAGCGATGGCGAAGGATGAGTTACGGAGTGGAAGCCTTTGTCTTCGCCGAAGACTCCAATTCCCTTTCAATATACCTGTGACTTGGTTTGAAATAGACTTGAAAACACATTAGTCATAGCATATAAAAGAGATATGATCAAAGGTATTCAAATGAGCTATGAGTGCAAGCTAGCAAAAGAAATTTCTAGAATCAAGAATATTGAGCTCATGCCTAAGTCTGGTAAAAGATTGTTCATCAAGTGGCTTGGTAAAGATATCGGCTAGTTGATCTTTAGTATTAATGTAAGAAATCTCGATATCCCCCTTTTGTTGGTGATCCCTAAGAAAATGATACCGAATGGCTATGTGCTTAGTGCGGCTATGCTCGACGGGATTGTTGGCCATTTTGATTGCACTCTCATTATCACATAGCAAAGGGACTTTGGTTAATTTGTAACCGTAGTCCCGCAGGGTTTGCCTCATCCAAAGCAATTGCGCGCAACAATGACCTGCGGCAATGTACTCGGCTTCGGCGGTGGAAAGAGCGACCGAATTTTGCTTCTTTGAAGCCCAAGACACCAAGGATCTTCCCAAGAACTGACAAGTCCCCGATGTGCTCTTCCTATTAATTTTGCACCCCGCCCAATCGGCATCCGAATAACCAATCAAATCAAACGTGGATCCCCGAGGGTACCAAAGCCCAAACTTAGGTGTATAAGCCAAATATCTCAAGATTCGTTTTACGGCCGTAAGGTGTGATTCCTTAGGGTCGGATTGGAATCTTGCACACATGCAAACGGAAAGCATAATGTCCGGTCGAGATGCACATAAATAAAGCAATGAACCAATCATCGACCGGTATACCTTTTGATCCACGGACTTACCTCCCGTGTCGAGGTCGAGATGCCCATTTGTTCCCATGGGTGTCTTGATGGGTTTGGCATCCTTCATCCCAAACTTGGTTAGAATGTCTTGAGTGTACTTCATTTGGCTAATGAAGGTGCCCTCTTGGAGTTGCTTGACTTGGAATCCTAGAAAATACTTCAACTCCCCCATCATCGACATCTCGAATTTCTGTGTCATGATCCTACTAAACTCTTCACATGTAGACTCGTTAGTAGACCCAAATATAATATCATCAACATAAATTTGGCATACAAACAAGTCATTTTCAAGAGTTTTAGTAAAGAGTGTAGGATCGGCCTTGCCGACTTTGAAGCCATTAGCAATAAGGAAATCTCTTAGGCATTCATACCATGCTCTTGGGGCTTGCTTGAGCCCATAAAGCGCCTTAGAGAGCCTATAAACATGGTTAGGATGCTCACTGTCTTCAAAGCCGGGAGGTTGCTCAACATAGACCTCTTCCTTGATCGGTCCATTGAGGAAGGCACTTTTCACGTCCATTTGATAAAGCTTAAAGCCATGGTAAGTAGCATAGGCTAATAATATGCGAATTGACTCAAGCCTAGCTACGGGTGCATAGGTTTCACCGAAATCCAAACCTTCGACTTGGGAGTATCCTTTGGCCACAAGTCGAGCTTTGTTCCTTGTCACCACACCATGCTCGTCTTGCTTGTTGCGGAAGACCCATTTGGTTCCTACAACATTTTGGTTAGGACGTGGAACTAAATACCATACCTCGTTCCTTGTGAAATTGTTGAGCTCCTCTTGCATTGCCATCACCCAATCCGAATCTTGAAGTGCTTCCTCTACCCTGTGTGGTTCAATAGAGGAGACAAAAGAGTAATGTTCACAAAAATGAGCAACCCGAGATCGAGTAGTTACCCCCTTATGAATGTCGCCGAGGATGGTGTCAACGGGGTGATCTCGTTGGATTGCTTGGTGGACTCTTGGGTGTGGCGGTCTTGGTTCTTCCTCATCCTTCTTTTCTTGATCATTTGCATCTCCCCCTTGATCATTGCCATCATCTTGAGGTGACTCATCTTCTTGATTTTGCCCTTCATCAACTTGAGCCTCATCCTCATTTTGAGTTGGTGGAGATGCTTGTGTGGTGGAGGGTGGTTGATCTTGTGCATTTGGAGGCTCTTCGGATTCCTTAGGACACACATCCCCAATGGACATGTTCCTTAGCGCGATGCATGGAGCCTCTTCATTACCTATCTCATCAAGATCAACTTGCTCTACTTGAGAGCCGTTAGTTTCATCAAACACAACGTCACATGAGACTTCAACTAGTCCAGTGGACTTGTTAAAGACCCTATATGCCCTTGTGTTTGAGTCATAACCAAGTAAAAAGCCTTCTACAGTTTTAGGAGCAAATTTAGATTTTCTACCTCTTTTAAAAAGAATAAAGCATTTGCTACCAAAAACTCTAAAGTATGAAATGTTGGGCTTTTTACCGATTAGGAGTTCATAGGATGTCTTCTTGAGGATTCGGTGGAGATATAACCGATTGATGGCGTAGCAGGCGGTGTTGACCGCTTCGGCCCAAAACCGGTCCGGTGTCTTGTACTCATCAAGCATGGTTCTTGCCATGTCCAAAAGAGTTCGATTCTTCCTCTCCACTACACCATTTTGTTGAGGTGTGTAGGGAGAAGAGAACTCATGCTTGATGCCCTCCTCCTCAAGGAAACCTTCAATTTGAGAATTCTTGAACTCCGTCCCATTGTCGCTTCTTATTTTCTTGATCCTTAAGCCGAACTCATTTTGAGCCCGTCTCAAGAATCCCTTTAAAGTCTCTTGGGTTTGAGATTTTTCCTGTAAAAAGAATACCCAAGTGAAGCGAGAATAATCATCCACTATTACAAGACAATACTTACTCCCGCCGATGCTTATGTAAGCAATCGGGCCGAATAGATCCATGTGGAGTAGCTCAAGTGGCCTGTCGGTCGTCATGATGTTCTTGTGTGGATGATGGACTCCAACTTGCTTCCCCGCCTGGCATGCGCTACAAATCCTGTCTTTCTCAAAATGAACATTTGTTAATCCTAAAATGTGCTCTCCCTTTAGAAGCTTATGAAGATTCTTCATCCCAACATGGGCTAGTCGGCGGTGCCAGAGCCAACCCATGTTAGTCTTAGCAATTAAGCATGTGTCGAGCTCAGCTCTATCAAAATCTACTAAGTATAGCTGACCCTCTAACACACCCTTAAATGCTATTGAATCATCACTTCTTCTAAAGACAGTGACACCTACATCAGTAAAAAGACAGTTGTAGCCTATTTGACATAATTGGGAAACAGAAAGCAAGTTGTAATCTAAAGAATCAACAAGAAAAACATTGGAAATAGAATGGTCAGGAGATATAGCGATTTTACCAAGTCCTTTGACCAAACCTTGATTTCCATCCCCGAATGTGATAGCTCGTTGGAGATCTTGGTTTTTCTCATAAGAGGAGAACATCCTTTTCTCCCCGGTCATGTGGTTTGTGCACCCGCTGTCGAGTATCCAACTTGAGCCCCCGGATGCATAAACCTACAAAACAATTTTAGTTCTTGACTTTAGGTACCCAAATGGTTTTGGGTCCTTTGGCATTAGACACAAGAACTTTGGGTACCCAAACACAAGTCCTTGACCCCTTGTGCTTGCCCCCAACATATTTGGCAACTACTTTGCCGGATTTGTTAGTCAACACATAAGAAGCATCAAAAGTTTTAAATGAAATATCATGATCATTTGATGCAATAGGAGTTTTCTTTCTAGGCAACTTGGCACGGGTTGGTTGCCTAGAGCTAGATGTCTCACCCTTATACATAAAAGCATGATTAGGGCCAGAGTGAGACTTCCTAGAATGAATTTTCCTAATTTTGCTCTCGGGATAACCGGCAGGGTACAAAATGTAGCCCTCGTTATCCTGAGGCATGGGAGCCTTGCCCTTAACAAAGTTAGACAAGTTCTTAGGAGGGGCTTTAAGTTTGACATTGTCTCCCCTTTGGAAGCCAATGCCATCCTTGATGCCAGGGCGTCTCCCATTATAGAGCATACTTCTAGCAAATTTAAAATTTTCATTTTCTAAGTTATGCTCGGCAATTTTAGCATCTAATTTTGCTATGTGATCATTTTGTTGTTTAATTAACGACATGTGATCATGAATAGCATTAACATCAATGTCTCTACATCTAGTGCAAATAGAAACATGCTCAATATTAGATGTAGAGGGTTTGCAAGATTTAAGTTCTACAACCTTAGCATGCAACATTTCATTCTTAGTTCTAAGGTCGGAAATGGTAGCATTGCAAACATCAAAATCTCTAGCCTTAGCGATCAAATTTTCATTCTCTAATCTAAGGCTAGCAAGAGAAATGTTTAATTCTTCAATCCTAGCAAGCAAATCATCATTATTATTTCTAGGATTGGGAATTGAAACATTACAAACATGAGAATCAACCTTAGCATTTAAACTAGCATTTTCATTTCTAAGGTTGTCAATCATCTCACGGCAAGTGCTTAGCTCACTAGATAATTTTTCACATTTTTCTACTTCTAGAGCATAAGCCTTTTTAACCTTAACATGTCTCTTGTTTTCTTTAATTAGACAATCCTCTTGGGAGTCCAAAAGGTCATCCTTTTCATGAATAGCACTAACTAATTCATTTAATTTTTCTTTTTGCTCCATGTTAAGATTGGCAAAGAGAATACGCAAATTATCCTCCTCATCACTATTATTATCATCACTAGAAGACTCATATTTAGTGGAGGAGTTAGATTTAACCTTCTTTTTGCCGTCCTTTGCCATGAGGCACTTGTGGCCGACGTTGGGGAAGAGGAGTCCCTTGGTGACGGCGATGTTGGCGGCGTCCTCGTCGTCGGAGGAGTTGCTAGAGCTTTCGTCGGAGTCCCACTCCCGACAAACATGGGCATCGCCGCCCTTCTTCTTGTAGTACCTCTTCTTCACCTTTCTTCTCCCCTTCTTGTCGTCGCCCCTGTCACTATCACTTGATAATGGACATTTAGCAATAAAGTGACCGGGCTTACCACACTTGTAGCAAACCTTCTTGGAGCGGGACTTGTAGTCTTTCCCCCTCCTTTGTTTGAGGATTTGGCGGAAACTCTTGATGACGAGCGCCATTTCCTCATTGTCAAGTTTGGAGGCGTCGATTGGTTGTCGACTTGGTGTAGCCTCCTCCTTTTTCTCCTCCGTTGCCTTGAATGCAACGGGTTGGGCTTCGGATGTGGTGGCATCGTCAAGCTCGTTGATCTTCCTCGAGCCTTCGATCATGCACTCAAAACTTACAAAATTCCCGATAACTTCCTCGGGGGTCATTTTGGTATATCTAGGATTGCCACGGATTAATTGAACTTGAGTAGGGTTAAGGAAAATAAGTGATCTTAGAATAACCTTAACCACCTCGTGGTCATCCCACTTTACGCTCCCGAGGTTGCGCGCTTGGTTCACCAAGGTCTTGAGCCGATTGTACATGTGTTGTGGCTCCTCCCCTTTGCGAAGCCGGAACCGACCGAGCTCCCCCTCAATCGTTTCCCGCTTGGTGATCTTGGTGAGCTCATCACCTTCATGCGCGGTCTTGAGTAAATCCCAAATCTCCTTGGCGCTTTTCAACCCTTGTACTTTGTTATACTCCTCTCTACTTAGAGAGGCGAGGAGTATTGTTGTAGCTTGAGAGTTGAAGTGCTCGATTTGGGCCACCTCATCCTCATCATAGTCCTCATCCCCTACGGATGGTACCTGCGCACCAAACTCAACAACATCCCATATGCTTTTGTGGAGCGAGGTTAGATGAAATCGCATTAAATCGCTCCACCTAGCGTAATCTTCACCATCAAAAGTTGGTGGTTTGCCTAATGGGACGGAAAGTAAAGGTGTATGTTTGGAAATGCGAGGGTAGCGTAGGGGGATCTTACTATACTTCTTGCGCTCTTGGCGCTTAGAAGTGACGGAGGGCGCATCGGAGTCGGAGGTAGAAGTTGATGAAGTGTCGGTCTCGTAGTAGACCACCTTCCTCATCCTCTTATGCTTGTCGCCTTTCCGATGCGGCTTGTGGGAAGAAGATTTTTCCTTCTTCTCTTGGTGGTGAGAAGAGGAAGCCTTTTTCTCCTTTCGTTTGGAGGAGTCCTTCTTCTTCTCCTTCCTCTTTGTTCGGGACTCTTCCGATGAAGTGCTCTCATGGCTTGTAGTGGGCTTTTCGCCGGTCTCCATCTCCTTCTTAGCGTGATCTCCCGACATCACTTCGAGCGGTTAGGCTCTAATGAAGCACCGGGCTCCGATACCAATTGATAGTCGCCTAGAGGGGGGGGGGGGGGGTGAATAGGGCGAAACTGAAATTTACAAATATAAACACAACTACAAGCCGGGTTAGCGTTAGAAATATAAATGAGTCCAAGAGAGAGGGCGCAAAACCAATCCCAAGCGAATAAGCAAGTGAGACACGGAGATTTGTTTTACCGAGGTTCGGTTCTTGCAAACCTACTCCCCGTTGAGGAGGGCACAAAGGCCGGGTCTCTTTCAACCCTTCCCTCTCTCAAACGGTCCCTCGGACCGAGTGAGCTTCTCTTCTCAAATCAAAGCCGGGAACAAAACTTCCCCGCAAGGGCCACCACACAATTGGTGCCTCTTGCCTTGATTACAATGGAGTTGTGATCTCAAGAACAAGTGAGAAAGAAAAGAAGCAATCCAAGCGCAAGAGCTCAAATGAACACGGCAAATCACTCTCACTAGTCACTAGGGCTTTGTGTGGAATTGGAGAGGATTTGATCTCTTTAGTGTGTCTAGAATTGAATGCTAGAGCTCTTGTAGTAGTTGAGAAGTGGAAAACTTGGATGCAATGAATGGTGGGGTGGTTGGGGTATTTATAGCCCCAACCACCAAATGTGGCCGTTGGTGGAGCTGTCTGTTCGATGGCGCACCGGACAGTCCGGTGTACACCGGACAGTCCGGTGCCCCCTGCCACGTCATCACTGCCGTTGGATTCTGACCGTTGGAGCTTCTGACTTGTGGGCCCGCCTGGGTGTCCGGTGCACACCGGACAGGTACTGTTTGATGTCCGGTGTGCCAGCATGGGCGATTCTGACTTCTGCGCGCGCAGAGGGCGCATTAAATGCGCGGCAGAGAGCCGTTGGCGCGGAGATGACCGTTGCTTCGGAGGCGCACCGGACAGTCCGGTGCACACCGGACAGTCCGGTGAATTATAGTGGACTAGCCGTTGGAGTTTCCCGAAGCTGGCGAGTTCCTTAGGCCGACCTCCCTTGGCGCACCGGACACTGTCCGGTGTACACCGGACAGTCCGGTGAATTATAGCCGAGTCGCCCTGGAAATTCCCGAAGGTGGCGAGTTTGAGTCTGAGCCCCCTGGTGCACCGGACAGGTACTGTTCACTGTCCGGTGGCACACCGGACAGTCCGGTGCGCCAGACCAGGGGTGCCTTCGGTTTCCCCTTTGCTCTTTTGTTGAATCCCAAAACTTGGTCTTTTTATTGGCTGAGTGTGAACCTTTTACACCTGTATAATCTATACACTTGGGCAAACTAGTTAGTTCAAAGATTTGTGTTGGGCAATTCAACCACCAAAATTATTTAGGAACTAGGTGTAAGCCTAATTCCCTTTCAGATTTCATATACAAGATTAGATGCCTGGGCATACAACACTATACCATGTATAGTGAAATGACAAAAGAGTTTGTCATACTCATTGCCCTTTCCTTTTTAATGTGCTTATATATTTGCTTTCAAGCAAAATATATGAATACAAAGTGTTAGTCTACAACATAATGTAGACACATACTCATAAGTCCACAAGTCTTATGATTTTCTTTGCTATTCATTTTGGGCTTCCACATCAAGCCACAAAAGCACATTATTTCTTTTCATAAGAACCACAAGAGAAAGGGAGCATCTCACTTCCTCCAAAATAAAGAAGTGAATCCCCATATTATGCAAAGATGAAATGAACATATCCAATGAACATTAAGGATAATTAAGCCCATTAGGCGAGTTCATCAAACTCTATTAAATAATTATCCTCCAAATGACTTAACCATTTTTGTTTGTTGTTGCAACTTTGCCGCAAAATATATCATATCTTTATATGTTGGAGAATTCCAGGTATCACATAAAGTGTACCAAAGATTTTTGAAAATTGGTGTACACAACGTAGATAATCTCCATGTAATGAAACAATGGAGTAGATCTCCTAGTAGTGGGTAAAACTTTTGCTGCCTGAAAGCATGGTCTCTGGGCTGATATATTCAAGGAACATACCGCAACCAATGCTTAGGACTCCACTACCCTGTGCTTGACCAAAATTTCAAAAATAAAATGGAATTCACCATAAAGGTGAATAACCAACATCACATCTCCAACATATCTACTTAGGAGAACACATAGGTAATCATCATGACCATATGATGTAGACCTCTTACTGATGGGCAAATAACATTTTGCTGTCTAAAAGCTTGGTCTCAGGGCAAATAAATTCCAAGAACTTATTGCAGCCAAAGCATAGATCTCCATCATGTGTTGAAATATCCCAAGTTCAAGATATGTGTCATATTTTGCAAGAATTCATCATTTAATTAAGTAGAACTTAATTAAAAGAATTCTTTTAGCAGTCACCATGACTGCAGCGTCCAACCTGGCTCCATAGCCCGCGATGCCTTCTTGGTCCGTGATCTTTTTGGGTTAGCACGTATAGGTAATCATCTCGAAAGATGTAGACCTCATAGTGATAGGCATTTCAAATGTGGCCTGAAGCACGGTCTCTAGGCTACTAAATTCTATACAGAATTTAGCGCAGCCAGTGCTTAGTACTCCATCACCCTATGCTTTTCCCAAAAATGCAATATCATTTTGCATGAGGACCATTAGTTTCGACTTAATTATGTGTTATGTTTTCCATGCAAACATAAAAAAATACAAAAACAAAAGCAAGTCGAAACTATGTGAATTATAAATGTAAAGGAAAATATAATTCACTAACAAGTCATAACCATTAGTTTATTAATCTACCATGTGTGGTAAGACTAAACAAACCTAAATGGCGATTGTTGTAATAAAATTACAAAAATTTAACAACATATCTCAAAATTAGATACATGAAGGTGTTTCATCCTTCCAGAATTACATGTTCACACTAAAGTGTAACATATAATTAGGGTAGTCCCCAAACATTTGGAGTAAACCCAGTATCATAACCATTATTTTAAATTGAACACGTGTAGGTAATCACTATATATGTTGATACATAGTGTAAACCTTTCAGTGACAGGCGAAACTAATCGCTGCATTAGACATGGTCTCTAGGCAGGATTATTCATGAGAATAAAACGCTGCCAATGTCTATGACTCTACCACCTTATGTTCAAACTTGAAATAGGGATGATATGCAATAACTTTTGTTTAAGATAAATCCTTTTAAAAATTTAATGTTTTTAGTGGATTCATCATGTGTAGGAACAACAATACATAAATACATGTATAAACAAATACATATATTAATTAATATGGTATAAACATAATGTAGTACATGAGAGAAGTAAACTGGTGATGTATATAATTATGCTTTTTAGTACGGAATAGTACAACGGACAATAATATTAAGAAATAGCACTTGGTTGTTGTGCGGCAGGCCCATCTCCCAAGCCCATGCACCTGGTCGCTCGCATATGGCCCAACCGGTTGGCAAGGTTAGGGACTAACCGCACACCACCGCCACCACATCGTAGGCACCGCCGGCTGCCAGACCGCTGCTGTCAGGGAGTACGGACGCAGCCGCCGCCGAGTCGATGCGCGTGCCAGGGAGTTCGACCGCGCCGAGCCGCTGCTGCACCGCCCGTGGCCGGGTCGTGCCCGCGCCGCCGTGGCCGGCGCCCGAGCCCGCGGTCGGGTCACGCCCGCGCGGTCGTGGCCGGACGTGCCCGGACGTGCCCGCCGCCAGGGAGCAGCCGTGCCTGGGGAGCCCTTTGGCCGAGGCCGCTCACCCGCCCGCTCCGGGGCCGAGCCGCGCGCCCGCTCCGGGGAGCGCACGTGGCCGTTTCGGCGTCCGCGCACCGGGAAGGGCCATGGAAGTATCGTCTGCAGCAACCAGCCAGTTTCTTTGAAGCGTAAACGAAATCACCTGATGCGGGTGCCGTAGGCGATGCCCGCACGCTCGTCGGCGATGAGCAGTTCGTCGCTGCCGGGTGGTCGCTCATGGTCACTGTGGCCGGCCTGCACCCGTCCATGATTTCTTGCCACAATGGTTTCTTGCCAGACGCTACGCCGCCCACCAGAGCCTGAGCGGCGCTGGGAACCGCCCTTCGCGCCGCCGCCCGAAGCCAAAGTACGCCGCGAGCAGTAGCCACGCCACCGCGCGCGAGGCCGCGTCCGCGAGGCCCACCGTCGTTTCATGTGACCAACCGGCGCTGCTGCCCAGGGCCTCCATGGCGAATCATCACGTAACTCTCTTCACTCTCCGTATAGAGCAATCGTGCTGATAACGTGTTAGAGCGCAGTGAAAAACGAGATTCGAGAGAATGTGGAAATGACAGTTGTATTCTTTATTGCAGGGAGAACTCTGTTTATATACAGGTGAAGGGGTGCGTTCTCAAGGGGTGTCCCTTGGGAATTATCTGTCGCACCTCTTGGATTGATCACAAATACAATATTTTGTAACATAAGCGAAACTAATGGCCGTAGTTTTCTTATCCGTGGGGGCGGCCGGCGACACATTTGGTGGAAAAGACCGCGCTTTTGGAGCTGGTTTGCCGCACCAGCTCGAGCAGACGATAGAAGATTTTTTTTTTAGATTGATTGGCTGCTTCGTGCGGTGGCGCACGGCGATGCCGTTGCTGCATGCCAGTAGTGTGTGTGCCGTTGTCGTCGTCGACGACGACGTCAGCTTGCTGCATTATAGTATGCATTATTGTTACTAGTAGTATTTGGTTTTCATAGCTTCCATGCATGTTCCACGGCTCTCCTCTCTCTGCTTCAACAGCCGGCGTTCGTGCGTGGTGGAGGGATCCCTGCAGGTCCCCAGAATCCATGGATCTGTCGAATCTCCCGGGAATGACGCAACGAGACGAAATGTTCCGGTTGTGCTGCAGCCTGCATGACGCTGGAGAAGAAACAAAGGCCGGTGCACAAGAGAAGATCGGAGGACGGTGCACGAGGGCACGGGCAAACCAGTAGCGTCTCATTTTTACTGCAACAATCAAGCACTGGAGTCTCAGATTAAGCTCAGACCTGCTTATTTCGCTTTGGCTTGCCTCACTCTAACCCCCTAACCATCTCTCTGCTAGAAAAAGGGCGTTATCAAACTGATAAGGGCCTTGAACCCCTATCGCTCCTGGACAGGCCCAAAAACGATGAGATGCAGGCCGGCCCAGCATGAATAGCCGGCGGCTTCGTAGCGAGCCCTGTCCCTGCCTGCCTACTGCCTAGCTGGTTCCTGTGGCTGCGCCTGCCTATTTTCCCTTTTTCTTTCCTTTTTTTTCAAAACCACGGGCATTTTAAACGAGTTTGAACTGAAAATTATAGCTGAGCGCGGGGGGATTTGAGGACCAGTAGAATTCATACTCACTTGGCACCACCTGTGCTACAAAGAACCAATTTTCATATATATATATCCCTGATAAGATTTGAATGGACTGGATGCAGGGGTGCTACGTTTTGACACTGGGCCGGGATACTGAACCGTGTGCGTGGGAGCTGATTGTCAAATGGGACATCTAAAGAGTGTTTAGGGGCAAACTTGTTTGTTTGTTTGTTACTTGGGTATCCCAGCCATAGAAACACAGTTGGTAGTCGCTGAACAGCCAGTGTTGTCATTGCAGTGTTCGTTTACCTTCAAAAGACGGTCTGCACTCTGCACGTGCAGGCTTGCTTGTTCTCTGACCTTCGGGCTGCGCATATGTGATGATTGAATGTAGCCATTATTATAACTGACTTCGAGCTGCGCATATGTGATGATTGAATGTAGCCATTATCTCTACTACTAATTATGTTTGTATTGTAGGCGTCCACACCCCGACGGATGGTGCACGGTTCTGCCCTGCGACACCACCCACGCCCGTCTCTCCGAAGCCGCCAGCGTCTCCACCCGAGACCCCGACCCACCCCGCCTCCCCCGCCGCCGCGCTCGCGCTCCCCCGCGACAGCCGCCATACGCCCTATCTCCGCCGTGCCTGCGCCTCCTCCCCCGCCCGCCCGAGACCCGCCAAGTTTCCCTTCCTTGCACGGCGAGATCCACCATCGGCGCCCCCTTCCCTGGCGAGCCACAGCCGTCCATGTTCCTGGCCACCGGCGACCTCCCTTCTCTAGCCCTTGGCGGCGAGCCAACACCTCCTCCCATGGCTGCCCCCCAGACCCCAGTCCCGTCCGCGCATCCGCTCTTCCGTCAGCGACGCACCTATTCTCCCCTCTCTCCCCGACGTCGCCCATGGCGTGGACGGCGACCTCCCTCACCCTGCAACTCTGCACGTGTAAGGGCCGTGTTGCCCGCCTCCTTTCCCCACACCGGCGCAGCCCCCTGTCGCCGCGGCCCCTTCCCCAAACAGCACGGCACCACATGCTCCCCCTGCCGCGCCCGCACTCTCCTTCCCCAAATAACACGGCCCCACATCGCTGGTTGCCTCGCCTCGCCGGGGACCCAGCACGATGGTCAGGGAGCTGGTGGGTGGGGGAGACAGGGAGGAGCGGAGGAGGAGGTCAAGCTCAACATGGACATTGTGTTCGTGACGCTGCCTTCCCCACCGACACCAACGACTCACTCCAGAACCCGGATCTGGGGCCCTTCCTCCTCAAGCCATGGTATTGGGCGAGGGTGGCGCCGCCTCGCGTGCTTGAGTTCGCCGAGCGCGCCGCCAGGGTGCTCGAGCGAAGAGGTGAGGGCACCGAGCTCGAGCTCGCCATGAATCTCCACATCGCTGCTGGCATCCACTGCGGACTCAGCCACCAAGCCCTGACATTGTAGCCAGTTTCTTGCAATCAGAACGAATGCCAGTTGGTAACCATTTAACATTTCTTTTGCTGTGTCAACTTATTGGAGTTGGAGAGAGGCTATCACTATACTGACCTTTATATCATCAGAATTGACATAAATGTGATTTACACGTAGATACAAGTTTGTGGCAGAGATTTCTCTGACACGCCAATCAGTCTTCGATGCGAATGCTTGTTGCTCATATGGACTTGTGGTTGTGATAATGAGTTCATCTCCGTGCACATTTGTCGTCCTTGTGGTTACAGCAGTTAACTGAGTAGTCTCTCTTGACTGCAAAACAAGGTAAAATCAATAGTGACCAAACTGACAAAAGTATCTCTGAAAACAAAAATACAGAGGAAAATATTTATGCCTTACCTGTTTCTCAATTTCAGCAATCTGTTGCCTCTGCTGTGATGGTGGAGCAATTTCAGCGCCAAGAATGATATCTCGCATTTTAGATTGTGTCAGTGCAGAAGTATTAACATTGTTTTTCTTTGCATAATCAGAAAGGATGAGGTCCCTTAGTGCACACTCAACCTTCAACCACTGTTCATCATTCAGAGATGGCCATATATGATGTGTTTCAGTAATAATTGTTTTGTCAGGTTTGAGCAACATCTTTGCCTTCTCATTATTCACATGAAGTGCACGTAGAATAAGCACAATGTGGGAGAATGTTGTGTATGATGATATACTTTTCAACCAATCATCATATATATTATAAAGAACCATCTGTGGTTCAGTTGCCTTCAGTATAAGATCACCAAACTTCTCAATCTTCAAGCAAGCCTGGAAAGGAAGCTGCAGCTCACTGCCCTTAATAACAATGTTAGGGAAGTCAGGTAGATGGACCTCCAAGGGATCCAACATGCCCTTCCTTGTCACAACAATTTGCTTTGGCTGCTCTTCTACAGGAAGAGATCGAACCAATGCAGCAACCTCCTCAGCGGTTTTCCACTTGGCCAGCTGCCCAAGACGCTTTTGCCCCGCCCATACACTTGTGTGGATAACCTGCACATTATTATCCATACTCAGTTTAAACCTACCTATGTTCAGGGTTTTACAGAAAAACAAAATCACATGAAAACTAGAGCAGAAATTCGAAAAGAACAAACCTTAAGAAAAAGTTGACCCGTTCTTGGATTGAAAAATGAAAATAGCACCATTAATTGGTTTGGTGGTCAAGTTACCCTAAAATGTTTTGTGAATAGTGACTCGATACACATTTGTATCATCCACGAACCATATGATTTGATTGCTGAATATCTCTCCATAGTTCTGTGAAGACAGGTATGGTTCATATATTCAAATATCCAAACCTCATTTGGAGTTGTGATACCAGCAACCTTTGACATCGATTCAAGATGCTACTGGAGTGTTATTCATGTGAGTGTAATTTAGTACATGATCCAACTGGTAACAAACTTTATGATACTAGCATATCACATAATAGATGAGATTACTAGAAACAGCTCATGTTATTGAATATAGAAATTTCAGTTCTATTGTTTTTACACAAATTTGTTTGTGATGCTTCAAACCGCTAATGATTTTTTTTAAAAAAGTTGTGCAATGAGCATATCACATAATATATGAGAATCTTAGGAATAAACCAAGTTGCTAATGAGTAAAATTTTGGCTTTGCTTTTTAAAAAATATGGGTTCAAGTTGTTCCTGACAGATGCCACTGCACAAATGGACGTTGACACGTTGTAGTGATCACACTGTCACGAGAGCTGAGCAAACTACAGCCTGCAAGAGCTACACGTGGTAGCCTATACTCCTGCCTTGCTATAATTTTCTTAATTTTCTTTTGTTAATGAGTGCAGTTTCTCTGGCTAATGGTAAAAATAATTTGTTCTACAGGCATGCTTGACCACATCATGGTGGAGAATGCAAGTGTTAAAGTTGCATTGAATCGCATTGCCGTTGTTTCTGTCCTGGATGCACATACCCTGTCAGTGATGTCTTATGAAGCTTGGAGGCTCATACATCTGTTTCTGTTGGCTCTCTCTAGCTATATGCAGTGGAGCTGCTAATATGCATGAAGTTTGGGCTAGGTGAGCTTCCTCTTTCACTTTTCAAACCAGTATAGGTATTGGCCGATGTCAAGAAGACAAGGCCGGCGACGAGAGGACGACAGCGTGCAAGAAGAGAAGGCCCATGTTAGGCGCAACTATAGGTATTGGCTTCCCGTGTCCCTCTGCTTGATGTGTTCTCTTTGCAAAACCCACCCAACTATCATCACCATCATATAGGTGCAATTAAAGAACTTTTATTTAGAACAAAACTAAACCAACATATTTTAGAATGGAGTAATTGATAAAATAGAGACCTATCTTTTTATCCCAAAGTCAATTAGGAAATTCATTTTTTTGGTTATTTTCGGGGCTGAATTTTGCTACATGGTTCTCCAAGACATTATCTGAATTTTATGGGCTAATTCAGTCTATGTTTCTCCAAGTGTTTGTCTCTAACATAGACACCTAATTTGATTGATGCATGGTTTGTCTACTGAATCTCATTTAGTTTATGGTCTGAATCTGTTGTTCCTCTTCTTCAGGGCTCAAGGTCAATCAGTTGTGGTCACACTTTTCCATTTTTACGTTCAGCTAAACTGACCCCCTGTCTCATGGTGTGCCAGCCCCCATGATCCTCTTCTTTGTTTTATCCATTGTTTTTGCTTTGATGAGACTATTCTGGAATAATATCATGGAATGCACTCTTGTTGCTTCGGTAGGTGCAACTGTGCAAGGATAGGCAACAAGTGTTCAACAATATGTCTGTGGATCAATTGACCTGCATTTCAGCTTTTAGTTGAGGATCAAAATCTCGTGTCGTTCAGGTTCGTGGCCACCACCATCCTCTTGTCCACCGAACCCCTCGCACGCGGCACGACCTAATCCTAGACACCCGACCCCAATGCTCATGTGAGCCATCTGTTTCAAGCGGCAATCCACCCCCAATTTATTTCCCGCTATTTTTTAAATTGTGGTCTACTTTGTGCTATTGATTCGATTGGTTCGGCGAACCTCGCAGGGCCCTCGGTAGAGAGACATTAATGTGTCGGCACCGTGGATCGTCGCAGTTGTGGGTCACTGTAACGGCACTGGTCACAGGCACCATCTGCCTCTGTTCGTCCTCCTCTATTGGCCTCCTCAGCACCTACAGGGTCCAGGTGTGCTCGCGTCACCCATGCTTGTTTCTATAGTGATTTTGTTGTGCTGTTTGCTCTGCTTGGCGTTGGTGGAGGGATGACCGATAGCAATGTCATGAGAGTTAAGAGTGAAAGGTGAGAGGCTATGGCTATGCAGGTGCTGGTGCTAACTAATGTACTTTGCAAAGAAAATCTCTAATGGATCATTTGGAATGAATTATTCTGCAAATAATGGCATATTTGGGTAGTGTATATGCCTAAGCATGAATCATGTTGTTTGAAACAGATGGAAAAGTTTCTATAATACATATGTAACAAATACATACTCCTTGTTCAAGAGATCGTAAGCAAGATTGTAAACGGTATCCAACGCAGAAGCACCTAATATGGTTACAGAGTATTACTGATGGGCTTACCTGCAGACTGCAGTAAGTTGCGATAGTTCTTTCCAAAGTTGTTTAGATCCAACTTTTCCATAACTATTATTTTGCTTAATCAGCACCCCCAAGTATGTAGCTTACTGTTCCTATGAAAAACTGAGAAACATAAACAATTAGTTTGCTGCATTATAGTAGACATGTAATGTAAACATTGAAGCATGCGAGCAGGTTACGACATAAATGTAAGGACATTTGTAAAATTGATAATTGACACATGATGTTTCATAACCTCAGTTTTGCTAGCTTAGGCTGTCAGGGAAGTGATGCATCAATGGATCAATACTGTTTATTGATTATAATGAAAAGACTCGAGTAAGGAATTGATAAATAACTGTTAAAATCAAGTCAGCGCAATGTATGGATCTATGCATCTTGTTATGGCACATAATATTTAATGTATAAGGAATAATGTTAAAAATAAATGGCCTAATTTGTCTCAGACATTTTTTTGGTGCATCACTGATTGAGTTATGCTATATGCATGGAATTGAATTGTATATACAATGTTTATTTGAATTTTCTATCAAACTATATCTTGTACCAATATCAGTGCTACTACTCAAGGATGTTGTTGCAAATGAGTTGTGGAGAACCGTAGATGCAAATGGTTGGAGAGCATCTTCTGCACCACACATCTATTGGCCTCGTAAGTTTCTCCAGTCCTATGCCATTCCGAGTGATGGCAAAATAAAATTCTGAAATGCAATCTCTCTACCTGCAGACATACCAGCTGAATCTGAGAGCAATGGGTACTTGTGTGTCCGGTGCAACGGCGGCTTGACCTTACAAATCAGTGTTGTATGACTAATATAAAACTCTCTCTCTCTAAAGTAGCATAGTTCACCATGCAAGTTTTGTGTATTCATGGCAACATATCTGAAAGATTTAAGATTACTTCTACCTTGATTTTGTAGATATGAAATGTTGTTGTCATTGCACGAATCATTAATGACTTGATTTTGCTCTCTATATGCTATCTTAGAAGTTTCAGAGTTCATTGTTTGTCCGCAATTCGAAATTTACTGTTAGCTATTGTTCTTGAACATTCCTTGATTTTATTTCTTGAATATGCACCTGATTCATCTAATGGAGTCATGGAACCACAGTTTGTGCAACTATTTTGGATGACCGATTTTATTTCTTGTGTCGAACATTTGGCAATTAAGAAATAGAAGATTACTTCCCCAATATCCCTTCTTCCTAATCTCACCATTCACGTTCTTCTGGGGAACAATCACTTGCTATTACTGACTGACATGTCCACTCCTCATATGTCAGATATTGGTGTTGATATATATGTTGTTTGTTTCCATGTAATTGTTGTGCACTAACATTATCGAATAAATTGTACACCGTCGCAACGCACGGGCACTCAACTAGTTATAACTGAAATGCCGTGGAGAGAAACGGTGTTCTCTAACTCTAATCGAGTATAGTAATTATATATAACACAAAACACAAATAGCGTTTGCTGCGGAGTTTTGTTGCCCGATGCCTGTTTTTAATGTTCTCGAATATTTATCGTCCGCCTGTTCATATTTAACCTAAAACACGATAAAAAAAACCCGAAAATGGTATATGATCTATGTTGTGCGATGGCAGCCTCCACTGCAGCGACCTTGGCTCTGCTATCTCGTGACACTAGATAATTACTAAAAAGCATAATAGAATTAGATTGGTCGTTGTAACGGAATCCTGGCCCATTGTTACATGGGCCCTGCCAGAGAATTTGGCCGACGCGAAGCACGTTTTCGCTTCAGCAAAACCAGTATCATGGCTCCATCAGTCGCTTTCAGCTTCCGTAGCACTCTGGACGTGACGTGAGGCGAGAGATTCTCGCGACGTGGTGTGGTGGATGGATTCTAGAATCCGGTTCCGCGCCGATGGATTCCGTATTTCCGTGGCAGCCAAGTGAAGCAAAGGTCAGCTACTCCCGTCCCGCGTGGTATGTAAAAAACGTAGCAGCAGTATCTTGGAACTCAAGTTTCCGTCTGCTCGAAGACGAACGTAAACGGAAAGCGGAAGCCGACGGAATCCGTCGCACGCCGTGACGCTGACGCACGCCGGCACGCCGCACGCGCTAATGGACCCGGCCCCCCTGTACAAGTGGGCCTCGATATATATCACTGGGTGCTCTTCACTTGGGTTTAATCCAACAATCCAAACCACCCACACCACACCACCCTGCTCTTCACGAGCTCCTCCACTCTGTTCTTCCCCGCCGCTCCACTGCGCCCTTCCTCCCGCCGGGATCCTAAACCCTAGCCCCTAGGGAGCGGGAGAGGCTGCTGCTGCTGCTGCTACCGCGGCGGCGCCGGAGGGGATGGGCACCGGGGGAGACGGGAGCAAGGCGGGCCCGGCGCTGCCGCTCGAGGCGCTGCTGGCGCTCGGCCTCGACCAGCGCACCGCCGAGAACGCGCTCGTCAACGCCAAGGTCACCGCCAACCTCGCCTCCGTCATAGCCGAGGTGAGCCCTCGCCGTCCGCTCGCGTCTCGCCGCACTGGGTGTCTCTGATTTTGGTCGCGTCTCGGCGGGTCTAGCGTTGGTGCGGAGTTCTGGAGAGGGGGTCTGATTTTGGTTATGCTAACCTGTGCCACATGGTGTAGAGAAATCTGCCGTTGTAATTCCGGATGCAGAGTATCTGCCCAAGTGTTTGATGCGCCCTGTAAATGGTATACGATGCCAGGATCCGTGCTGGCTGCTGCACAATCTAGTTCCTCCCAACTCCGACCGTTACTAGATCGTACAGTAGCGTAGCGTGCAATTTTGGTTCCTCGTTCTGCAAGCCTGCTGCCTAGTTCACACGTTCTATTGCAGCTCCATTTTGTCCGTGCTCGCTTAATTTCGTCACTGCGACATCTGATATCGGCTTCATGCTTGCTCAGAAGTCACATAGGAATTCAGACATTATATATCTAGTTTTTTTACTGTTCCCTTATCCACTGACTTATCCTAGCTTAAGCCTCGCTGTGATCAAATTACTATTTTAACATTTTGTTGCACTGACAATCTCTTCAAAATGTACCGCCTCCTCCCGTTAGATTAACTGGTCTTGTTTGCCTGCCGACAGGCTGGTATAAAGGAATGCGACAAGTCAGTCGGCAATCTTCTGTATGCAGTAAGCACCTAGACCAATGGAACATGAGAAAGGTATAAGTTGACGATTTTTTCTTGTGTAACTCAACTTACTCATGTGTGAAACAGGTCGCCACCAAGTACCCAACTAATGCACTTGTTCACCGTCCTGTCCTTATTAGCTATGTCTTGTCAACAAAGGTAGATCCTTAACCCTTTACCCCTCTCCATTCTTGACTTCTACGAGTTGATTTTGCTGGTGCGGACAAAGTGTTTTCCTTGTTTCACCTTCTCATTGCCTTGATGGTGTGAACATTAAAATTTTCTCTTTGCAGATAAAGAACCCCGCACAGCTAGATGCTGCTCTGTCATTTCTTACTAATACTGGTCCTGATTCTCTAGATGTGGTCAAATTTGAAGAAGCATGTGGTGTAGGTAAATTTCCTTTCCATGGCTTGTATCAATGTGCTTCTAATATAATCTATGTCGCGCATCGTTCTTAGAATTTTGTGATACGTCATTGGGCTTATCTGTTCTTCTGATACCAAGGAAGAGTCTCTGTCTAGCTCTCAGAAAATAGTCTATTCTTACTTCTTAGTCTGTCGGCCCGTTTCATCTGAAATACTTGATCTAAGAGAATAATGACTCAAGAAACTGACACTACTTTTGTTAACAGTTTATCCTCAGTCCATATCACCTGGCCATCTTATGACTACCACAATGCTGTGCCTGCAGGTGTGGTTGTTTCTATTGAGGAAATTAAATCTACTGTTACTGATGTGCTTGAGGAGAATATGGAAGCTATAAAGGAGCAGCGATATCACATAAATGGTTCGGTTTCCAATTCAACTTGAATGATAAATTGCAAACAATTTTATGAACCAAAATCCACATATGCTTACTGTTCTATATCCTATTAAATTTACAACTGTACTCATAATTCTTAGTTTAGTAATTTCCTGATGAATGACCATCGGACTAATCCTTAACCCTGTCCTTTTTTGGCTTTTCTTCAGTTGGTACACTATGCGGACAGGTCAGGAAGAGACACCCCTGGGGTGATGCTAAGGCGATAAAGGTGCAAAGCAATTATTATACAAACCACTTGTTTTATTTCAATTGTCTTTTAGTTGTTTTGAACATCTGCTGCTTGCACAGGAGGAAATTGACAAGAGGCTTGCAGAAATCCTAGGTCCCAAGACAGAAGCTGACAATATAAAACCAGTGAAAAAGAAGAAGGAAAAACCAGCAAAAGTTGAGGTTGGCAATCATGTGCACCATTCATGTTTAAAGTAGTGCAGTTTGATTTGTTGGACCACTTAGTTATGGTTTCCCTAAAATGCAGGAGAAAAAAGTTGCAGTTGCCACTGCTGCCCCACCATCTGAGGAGGAATTGAACCCGTACACTATATTTCCCCAACCAGAGGAAAACTTCAAGGTATGCTTGCTCCACTATTCTCTGACATACAAGTCGTAGTTTTGGCACTCAGGCACATTGACCAGTTCATTGATTTGTTTGTTTTTCCATCATAATAAGTTTTCTTCAGTGATCCTGATATCTTTTTATGATCTAGGTTCATACAGAAATATTTTTCAGTGATGGGAACATATGGAGAGCGCATAACACAAAGGAAATTTTAGAAAAACATCTTAAAGCAACTGGAGGAAAAGTGATGACCCGTTTTCCACCAGAACCTAATGGATATCTTCATATTGGTCATGCCAAGGTTTTGATAATTTTCTTCTTGAATGCATTTCCTTGCACAAAATTTTAAAATTGATATATATGCTTACATGCTTCATCACACAGGCTATGTTTATTGATTTTGGTCTGGCTAAGGAGCGAAATGGCCATTGCTACCTTAGGTAATACAATTTTATTTGCGAATGGTTTGCTCTAACTAACATACATTTCTACAAGCATTCATGGCTGTTAATGCTGCTTTAGGTTACTCTTCTGTGCAATTATAGTGCAAAATAAATTAGAAGAGTTTTCTTTTCATCTTTGTTTCCTTCTAACCTTATGTTGTAGATCTTTGAAAATTTTGCCTGTCTTTTTATATGATATTTATTTACTCCTACATTGCTGTGAGACTTGTGGTTTGTTTTGCTTGATTTGTTTTAAGACATTGTAATTGCTTCAGTTCTTTTTCTTTACCATTTGTTTATTTGAATAACAGATTTGATGACACAAATCCAGAAGCTGAAAAGAAAGAATACATAGATCACATTCAGGAAATCGTCCATTGGATGGGATGGGAGCCCTACAAAGTAACATACACGAGTGACTATTTCCAAGCTTTGTATGAACATGCCGTTGAGTTAATACAGAAAGGGCTAGCATATGTGGATCACCAGGTACATTTCACCTCACCTGTTCACTATTTGCTCCAGTAGTGGTTGAAGTGCACAGATCTGTGGCATCATGGGAAGAAGAATATTGACGCTGAGTCCTTGAGAAATAAAATGCATGCATGCTGACTTGTATATAATTTACCAGACTGCAGAAGAAATCAAGGAATACAGGGAAAAGAAGATGGATAGTCCATGGAGGGGTAGGCCAATTGAAGAGTCTCTGAAATTATTTGAAGACATGAGGCGTGGGTTGATTGCAGAGGGTGCAGCAACTCTCCGTATGAAGCAGGATATGCAAAATGAGAACAAAAATATGTCTGACTTAATAGCATATAGAATAAAAGTAAGTGACAGTGCTCAACTGATAATCTAATTTCATGATATATAACATCAGAACTAATTGTTTATACACATACAGTTCACCCCCCATCCACATGCTGGCGACAAGTGGTGTGTCTATCCGAGCTATGACTACGCTCATTGCATGGTGGATTCTCTTGAAAACATCACACATTCGGTAATTTCACCTTTTTTTCTTTTCCAAATAGTTTTTAGTTGGTTTAACAATAACAATAACTAAGTCTGTTATGTCTTATTTGCTAGCTGTGCACACTTGAGTTTGACATACGTCGCCCTTCATACTACTGGCTACTTGTTGCCTTGGGCCTTTATCAACCATATGTGTGGGAATATTCGAGGCTAAACATATCAAATACTGTGATGTCTAAAAGAAAGGTATATATGTTACTGAGTTAAACGAGGAGATCAATTCTATGCTATTTGATGTTATGATGTATTATCAATAATTTCATATCATAGTTCATTTGAACTTGTGTTGTTCTGCTGCAGTTGAATCGACTTGTGACAGAGAAGTGGGTAGATGGGTGGGATGATCCCCGCTTGTTGACACTGGCTGGTCTCCGGCGACGGGGAGTATCATCAACTGCAATAAATTCCTTTATTCGTGGAATCGGGATAACGAGAAGGTAGAAATACATAGTTACTGTTACTTGTTATGGAACACTTGCATCTATACATGCTCTATCATCTATTATTCTGCTTTTTGCTGATGTATTTTTTTATTTTCTATGCAGTGACAATAGCTTAATTCGTGTTGATCGTCTAGAATATCACATCAGGGAGGAGCTTAACAAAACAGCCCCTCGAACCATGGTTGTTTTGCGACCTCTAAAGGTTTGGCTTCAAGTTCTTGTTCAAGATCAAGTCATCCTTTTGTAGAACACTATCATTCATTGTGCTACCTTGTTCAACTTTAGGTGGTAATAACTAACTTGGAAGAAGGAAAAGTACTAGACCTTGATGGCAAAATGTGGCCTGATGCTTCTGATACTGATGCTTCCTCCCACTATAAGGTACCTCTCATTTCCGGTGTACAACACAAGAACAACATCATCAACTTAAAATGCTGTGTGAAATCTGCAATAAGGACTTCATAAGTTCACTCTATGGACATCAAATCTTCATACTGAATAGATGTATCAAATTTTCTTTTATTGCAGGTTCCGTTCTCAAGAACTGTCTACATTGAGAAAACTGATTTTCGCCTAAAGGACTCAAAAGACTACTATGGGCTAGCCCCTGGTAAATCTGTCATGCTAAGGTACTTTTTCGAGAAGGTTGATCTGAATCTAGTTGCCTGTCTATTGCAGCTACTCAATATGACAGTAACATGCCGTGGTCCCTTGTATTGCTAGGTATGCGTTCCCCATAAAATGCACAGATGTTATCTCTGGTGATAGTCCTGATGATATTGTTGAAATTCGAGCTGAATATGATCCTTTGAAGACTTCTAAACTGAAGGTAACAGATGACTGAAATTTCTTAAAATCTGGGTTTGAATTTGCTATCCACTAAAAAAGTGCAACCTAGATGGCTTACTTGGCTTGCGATTTGTACAGGGTGTTCTTCACTGGATTGCTGAGCCAGCACCTGGTGTAGAGCCATTGAAGGTGGAAGTAAGATTATTCGAGAAATTGTTCATGTCAGAGGTATGGTATTGTGCCCCTTAGTATCTTACTGCCGTTTGAAGGGCTTGCTCCGCTAAAAGTCAGCTTACTAACATCTCGGTCTCTCGCTATACAGAATCCTGCTGAATTGGAAGATTGGCTTGGCGATCTTAACCCACACTCGAAAGAGGTGATAAAGGATGCTTATGCTGTACCATCACTTGCCACTGCGGTTCTGGGTGACAAGTTCCAGTTTGAGCGGCTTGGTAATTTCAGAGCTAGAGAATTCTCTATATATTACGTCATTCAATGGGTTTTCACAACTCAACTAATTGTCCTACTTTGATGTGGATTCTAGGTTACTTCGCCGTGGATACTGACTCCACACCTGAGAAACTCGTGTTCAACAGAACTGTTACCCTCCGTGATTCGTTCGGGAAAGCTGGACCCAAGTGACTGTTCAGTGTAATTTAGGGAGGGCGCTGGTTTTGATCGGTTGCAGAGGCGCACCTGAACTATACAGTTTGTGAAGAAAATGGTCGTCTAATACAGAACAGTTTAAAGGCCTTACTCTTTATAAAATTTAGGGTTTTTTAATCTGGTGCCCTCAGTTTTGGTGATGTGTTCATTTGTACCCCTTGTTTACTTCGAATCAGATTTTGTATGATAGTGTTAGTGTCCCGATTCTACCGTCTGTAACCGAAAGGTCCCGGGTTCGAGCCCCAGCCTCTGCATATTATGCGGGTAAGGCTTGGCGCTTAAAGATACAATTCCCAAGACCCCGCACAGTGCGGGAAGCCTACAGCACTGGGTACGCCTAGTGTTAGTGTCCCGATTCCCATTCTGTTTGATGTCATACTATTGTGATGGGAGTTCTGTTTTCCCCTGCGTCCTCTTTTTTTTGCAAATCCTTACTGTGATACTACTCCCTTTAATTTTCAAATTATAAGCCATTTTGATTTCCTTGGAGAGTCACATCACAAGTCTATTAAAATTATAAAGAAAACGAAGATTTATCAAAATTATAAAGAACAAATATTTATAACATAAAATAGATATAGTATAAAAATATTATAAAAACATAATTGAAGTATACTATAAAGATATAATTAAGAAGAATCTAGTGCTATGTTTTAATGTTATAAATGCTATTATTTCATCAAATAAGTTTGGTCAAACTCGAGATGTTTTAACTCTAAAAAATTGAAATGGCTCATAAACTGAAATGGAGGAAGAAATTTTGCGGAAATTTAAAATGACTTCTGAAATGGAAGAAATTTGAAATGACTTACTCTGATGGACATTCTCCATCTTGAAGTTGGTCTTATCGGGCTTGTTGCAGAATCTCTTGGCAACTTCGATCATTATAGTATCATCTCGTGTACAAGCAGTTGTAGATGCTATTGAATAGGATGATCTTTCGATTATTCGACTACTGATCTTTCAGCTGCTTGAGGATACATTGACGATAAGCTTCCATGGCAGAATCATAGTTACTTGTTATTAAGGCCGGTCATTTCTACCATTGTTATCAACAAGGTCCACGAAGCTTAGTAGCCAGGTGTGGACCTATAAATTTATAAACTCAAAAACTATTGTCAATATAAAAATTATGTTAAATTTATATGAAAAAATATGTTTATCAGACTTTCATCCTTTGTCTTTGGCGTCATTGAAATTAAAAAGCATCGGAGTAAACATATTGGTTTGAAGCTACATCGTTGTGGCTCTTTGGGAACACTATCGTGCCTGCAAGAGGAATAAATGGAGGACACAAGCATCATACTAGGGAGAGGCACTAAACAGGGGAGAAACACCATATGGAGCACAATACGATTCATAAGGATGGACATATATCAGTATGGGTATGAAGGAGGATTTGAATAAGTGAAATATTGAGGAGGAGCGTCGCTAATAGGATTTTTATTGGCAGGAGGAGCATTCACACATGATCGGTAGGGATACGGAGAAAACTGTGTGTATGAAAACAGAAGTTGTGGTCTCAGAGAATAGTGACAACCAAGAACATCGTCTCGAGGATGTACGAGAGAAACCTTCGAAGAAAATCTGCCCCATAATAGCAGGGTTTTGATAAGTTATAGAGATTACTCATAAACAAGTCGGTGAATGTTTCAAAGTTCGGACTTCACACCAGGTCCATATTAAAGTTGAGTGAGACTACAATATGAAGAAAGCCGAGTAAATTGGAGAGTGACAGGTGTGAATGAGCCTAAACACCTCTATGTAGGGTGGGTGGATTAGATTTTCATTAGATTTTCTGTCTTTTTTTACTTTAAATGATGAAAACTTCGCGAACTAATTAATGGCAACCAACGGTCAAACCGACCAATACCGACCAGTTCTTCTTTAGCATACTAGTCGGTACTACCGACCAGTATTGGACTGCACCACCATGCTACTGCACACCGAGGTCGAAACCAAACCTAGGCGCGGCGAGGACCGGAACGCCTGCCTTGAGGTGGGCATCTCTTAACTTTGGATGAGTATCTGACCAACGAGAGGAGGCAAAACAGCCAATCGACAACAGTTAAACTGACGTCTTACCATCTCTCAGAAAACCACGTATGTTGGTTGTTTTACACAAAATCACTAGACTACACTCGTACATTCTTTTGCCCTGCAGAGGTAAGCTGCGAGAGAAACTCTCTTTACTGTCAGCAATGTTGGAGGCAACGGTTGCTGACATAACAATAGCACACATGGCACTAGACTTTCATCCCGTGCCACCATGCCAGCCCAAGAGCTTGGATCTCTAGTCAGACTCGTTCCCAGAATCCACATCGACTGTAGCTTCACCGCGATAGACAGCGGATTCTTTTTCATAACGTTTCTTGTCGACCTGGGCCTGCTGGATGTAAGGCTGTTTCTCTTCGCCTGCTCATGGCAAGGGACGTAAAAACCGTAAGCACAAAGCTTTTATTTTAGCTGTAAACATGACAAAGCATTGCAAAATTTGCCTGGCAGCACTGGTGCTATTACTCATATAGCTGAGAACGATCCGGAATCTTACCTGACATCTTTTGCCACATCTCCCCAAGCTTCTTTGCGATCTCAGTCGTAGGCAAATCTGGGTTGCTGCTCTTCATGTTCTGCACCATGGAAATAAACTTTTAAACTTCTGTTCAATATCAGATAGTTACTACCATCTAGTGTGGGAAGGTAATTTCTACCCTCAGTGTCACAAATATCTTATGACCAAAGATATTTCAAGCTCAATTGTGTCATCCTTGATAAAAGTTATGTGCAACCTAATAAGATGGAAACTATTCACCAAAGGAACTTACTCCTCGCTCAGCCATTGAGAAATACATGAACGGGGTCATGGCTCGTTTCGGAGCATTCGGATCTTTTTTCTTCTTTGGCTTTTTCTTCTCTTGTCCTTCGTCATCCCTGCCCTTATGCTTTCTTTTCTGAACTGGCTTTGAACTGCTTGCTTCCTTCTTGGATGATTTCTGTGGAGAAAAATAACTGCGCATCACATCACGGCTTCAGGCTTGCTACAGCCTACAGGTCTATAACAACAATAAAATTTTAAAATACCTCCTTTTCACCACCACTATCACTAGCATCTGATTCCTCATCACCTGAGTCATCAGTAGGAGATCCACTATCATCCTTGTCTGCAACGAAATCTTCATCCTAACATGAAGATAAATAATAAGTATACAGAATGCCTCAGTAATAAGATTAACAAGGCAGCATACCTCTTCATCGCTTTCCTCATCCCCGGCCTGATTCTTAATACGCTCTAGATGTGGATCAACAGCATCATCATCAGTGTCTCGTAGAACATCTGTAACTACACCACTTGCACCTTGACCATCTCCTCCAAGGTTCATTATTTTAATGTTCTTTCCACTAATAAGAATGTCAAAAGTAAGGAAGGTAAACTTAAGTTTCTATGTAACATGAAAGACGATAAAGGCAACTAAAGGGACATACTTGATGAAATTGAAGAGGTTGTGGTATTCATTCCTTTGAATGTTTCTGAAGAGATGCTCTTGGTCATTTTTCAGTTTGACAAGGAGGTCAAAATAGTGAGATGATATACTGGCACCCCCAGCACCATGACGTTCAAACTCAACAAACTCAATCTGCATTGAGAATGGAATAAACAGCGGTTACTACAAATGGACACAGAGTTCCTACCACAAATATAAACTAGTACCTCCTCATGAAGAATGAGTGTAGGTGGCTTTGGCAGGAAGAAGAAACCCTTTTCCAGTGGATACAACAGTCCATCTTCAGCTTTGAGAGATGATTTAACTGCATATCCATCTTGGCAACTTCTGAAAGAACCTGGCCTTGTGACTTTAGCACCAGATAGACCACGAAGGACTTTGGTAAATACCTCATGTATTAGACCCTATGGATTTATTGAAATCAGTGTAAGAAAAAAAATACTTTAGCAAAGTGTAGCTACTCATATAGTCCAATAAATAGAAGATTGGCTAAATGGAAAATTCAAGGATTTCTAAAACTTGAGCTCTAGATCTTCATACTTGCAAACACCAGCCAGTAATTGACTATGTAGAAGAAGAAAAAAGTCACCCAGTAAATTACCACCAAAAGCATGCAATATTATATAAAATCAGCACATGTATTGACTTAAAAAGCACATAAATTCAGACTATCAATGTTCAATCTTTTTTGTACAATTATAGCAGCACATACTACCCCAATAAACAATGTATCTAAAATATTATAGTTTAGCCTTCTGCAAGGAAAGGCAGAACATTACAATTTATCCCAACTGATACTGCCTTTCATAATGCCCAACAAATTCAGATCATAAAAGAACACTTGGGATAATTAGTATTCAGCTCCTCAATATACCTATTTTAATATTAAAAGTCCTAATAAATTAGATCAACTATCTCGATATGGAGAGTAGTGGATATTAAAATAGTTCTTTTCTCAAGTTATGGAAATATATAATGGAGAATGACGGTCATGGAATTAAGGAGACAGTGCACCATGGCACAGGCCCTTGACATCAGAAGATGGGTGGAAAATATTAAAGGAATTCTCACTGTCACTGTCCAGGTTATAGTGAAGTATCTGCAGATTTGAATAGGATACATATGAAAAAAGAGAAATTAAAGGCCTGTTTGGTTCACTACCTCAGTTGCCACAATTTGCCTAACTTTTCTGCCTGAGGTTAGTTATTCAATTCGAACGACTAACCTTAGGCAAAGTGTGGCACATTTAGCCACAAACCAAACAGGCCCTAAGTGTTTGCTCAGCCAAACATCGTGTATCAGCTTGAAATCCAAAATATGTTTGGCAAAACATAGCACATTTATCAAGAAATCATAGAAGGCAAAATGCAATATGCTAATGGAAAAGGCCAGGTGACTACGATATCTCTCAACAGGATATACAATGCTTGAGATGGAGTTCGCCATACTCAGAAATTTGTTTGACATGTGTCATTTTATAACTTTTTTTTAGAAGCTAGGATTCAGACTTCAACTGGAATAGATCAAGTAAATATGTAAACAGTATTCTTTCATACTAAGAAATATCACCTTGTAAGATTCCTCAAGCCTGTCCTTGTATTTTTCAACCAACAGTTCTTTACTCAATGCCAGATCTCTTTCCACTACTGCCTCTGTCTCAAACTATTAAGAGACAAGAGAACACATTACTCTATCTATTCAAAACAATTCCTGTAATCAAGTGATAATATGACTATAACCAACTAAACATCATGAAAAAATTGCAGTGCAATACCTGAATAACAATGTGAGGATACAATGTTTGTCCTTTACGGATTGGTGGATCAAGAGTGATAACAACAAATGTATGAGGATTGTTTGACTGCAAAGGTCAACCATGCAATGAGTTTAGTTACATGTCACAATATAATACTATGTACAACAATAAAGCACATCTCAACATAGGATACAAGAACAGAACCTTCGGCAAAAGAAAGAGGCGAACAATACTGCTGTATTGGATTTTAAAATCGTTAGCTTGTCCTTGGAGTCGCAGAAATGACAGATGAAGTTCAACACTATAACGTCCTCTGTGTTGCAAAAAAAAAAAGTTCAGCCTTTTAAGCTCAACAGTTTTGTATTTCTCATTAAGTAGATGGTTATCCACCTTGGTGTAAGGATCGCAATTCCTTCAAATGTGACAACTGGTTCTTCAGAAGAACCAACATCAGCAAATTTCAATATGGTCTCCCATAAAATCTACAGAAATAGATAGGTTTTCATTAGTTAGTATTTTGCAACTTCAATGCACTTCATTTACAGTGCTTATTGAGTAAGCTTACATGAGCCGGAGGGCGACTCTCATCCCCAACAAACTGAGTATTCGAAGTAGGCACATGAAAACTCAAATCCATGAGGGAGTCTTTCTACAACCATGAGAGATTAAAATGTTAGCACAGTGCTTGAAGATGCATAGATGATGACCAAGTAATGACAGTAAACACAACACGGACAATATAGTATTGGATGGCAATGCCGAAAATATGAGTGGATCTGCTACAACAACTGCACACTACAAACCTCATTGGCTCCAGTAGTATCATCAACATGAAGCTCTAAGAGAACATCTGTTTTTCCTTGCATCTGGGTTTGTGCAACATCTGGTAGGGACACCTCAAATGCTTGCTTTGAACCAACCATAAAGGTTAGCATGTTTCCTACAGAGGCAAGAGTAACAAACATTGAAGTCAAACTTAACATATTTTAAAATAATAAATAAAAAGTCGCCCAAATTACCATCTATATCAATCCCTCCCCAATTCTGGCCACTAACAGAAAGCTGTTTTTCATCTGGTGTGACACCCATATTCTTTTGTATGAAGTTGGTCAAGTTGCTTACATCCTATGCAAGAAAGAACAAGATCAAATATTTTTGTCAGTCAACAATAAGAGAAATATATTAACCTCACCATTCATCTTCACTGACAAGTAAAAGCGTATTTTCAGAAATGACTGACAATATTGCAAGACAATCAAATCCAAAGAAAATCTGATAATCGAATTTTAAATTTTCCATCTTTGAATAACACTGCATACATATAGTATATGTACAAAAGACAGCATATTCTGCAAGACTTGTTTAGGACAGGCAATCCAAGTGGCATGAAAGACTATAGTAATTGTTCACCTTAATTTGAAGTTGAACAAGAAGATTTTGCTTTAGTGGATATAAAGATGGAACTGTTCAAGGTTTAATCGACACGTGAAAAATATATACCAAAATAAGGCACCACATATAGCAAGTCAGAAACTGAGTCTCACAGCAGAGTAACTTGGGCAAACTAAGCATTCTCCTTTTCCATGATCTAACTCATATTAAAGAGATATTCAAATCATATGCCATATTAAGATAGAAAATCTGGTCAGTAATGTGGAATGACAAAAATCTAAGAAAACTAGACAGAACTAGTGGTACTACAAATATATTCTAATTTTACTGAGAAATGTATCCAGATTCAAGAGTGTTCTAAATGCATGATTCTCCAGATGCAGCAGCCCCTTTATTTCAAATATCAACAACATTAATAAACTACATAATATTAGGAGGAGGAGGGGGGACGACGAAACCTGTTCACGGAAGCCAATAAATCTGTAGAACAGGCCAGCCTTAATCCTGACTCCAAGCTGATATGCTCTGGGGACTTTCATCCAAGTAACTGCAGTTACATCAGCTTTGTCGATCTCAATGGTCTTTCCTCCACCTTGTCTCTTCCATGCAAGTCCACCAGAATGCACTTTAAACTGACCAGGGTTCTGCATAGGTGCAAGGTTCATGACAGTATGCCAATATCAGGGATGCAAGTTTAAACTATTTTGGGTCATCGGGTCGAACCAAAAAATTGATCAATGAACTAGAATGGAATTTCCATAGTTTGAGGGAGTGAAAAAATGAAATAGAATGGCATTTGACAGTAATTAGTTAGCTGACCTGAAAACACCATTAGTTACCCACTTGCATCCCTAGTCAACATTTTAGAAGTTCATAAAAAGTAATGAATCCTATACCATTCAAGAGCAGCAAACAGCCAAACACAGGGGCAGAAACAGTAATAGATCTTAAATGTAAGGGATGCATAACATTTAGTCTCAGGATTCATAAGTATAGGTATAACAAAGATGGTCAGGCGTCAGATAAAATTATTACTAGATCATCTTTCAATGCATGAGTTGTGAGAGTGTTCCATGTCTTATAGGATCTAGATTAGGGCCAGCATTGTTTTATATATCAAGGTAAGCACGCAAAAAATATATCGATAACATGGCGAATGTTAATTCTGCATCAATGGAAACACAATAATTTGATAGGCACAAAGAGTGCTTTTTTCCCTGCCGTACAGAGAAGGGGCTACAAAGGCATCCTGTTGTAATGTATTATATTCTTCTTGTAAGCTTCAAAACCAGAGAAGAGATTTGCAATTTCCTACCCAGTAGATGTAGACGTCCTTGTATTCTGCAGCTGTCAGGCCTAGAAAAAACTCTAACCCCCCAACCCACCATAGAATCTAGGGTTTCGCCGCAAATTAGCCAAACCCAAGCCACAACAGCGAAATCCAACAAGCCAGGGTGAGAAAAATGCCCCAACCAAGCACCTGAGCCAACCAAATGGATCAGGAAAACAAAAGCAAGCAAAATTTGGCCTGAAATGCAACGCAAACCCTAAAAGCCGACCAATAGTCGGACGCAGCAAATCGTCGGGAATAAATGGGCTAACCAGTTAAAATCGCTAGCTTATTAGAAGTTCGCCAGCCAAGATGTCATCTGCTATATCCTATTTTGTAAAGAAAAAAAAAACTAGAATCGACCAAGCGACGGCGGCTGATGAGCTTACTGTGCCGCCGCGCCCTCCGAGGAGGATGTTGTTGAAGTGGTGACCGTCCGTCATCTCCGCCGACGTGGCGCCTGCGGCCGACCGCTTGGTATCTCCCGAGCACCGCCTATCCTCAAGCTCCGCTTCACCGGTGAGGCCAAGTCCAGGGGCGCAGCTTGCTTGGCTGCGGCTCTGCGGTGCGGAGGCGGTAGAGGGGAGCGCGCGGCGCAGCGAGGGTTTTTGTCATATAGAGCCACAGCGAAATTGGTCGCCATCTCACCGACGTGTGGGTCCCATCTGTCACTGTCAAAAGCCGCCCAGTACGCACGGCGTCCCCGCCGAGCTAAGATGACAACGGATTGGATCGGGTTTATGTATATGTGTACATTTAGGCCGGGCTTAATGGGCGGGCACGAAGCACGAAAAAAAAAAGCTCGGCCCAAACTCAGCACGATGCATCGGGCCGTGTTTGGGCCGAGGCCGAGACCCACGGGCGGGCACGAGCCCGGCCCGTTTAAGCAGACCCGAAATGGCCCGGTAACAGGCACGAAAAGGCCCAAAATAATTTCACGCCCGCATAGTCCTTGTCACGCATGGGACAGCGAAGGCGAGGCCCATTTATCCGTTTATGTCTTGCGCCCAGCCGCCCAGTAAGTAGAAACCCTAAATCTCTCGAAGTCCGTCTTTGTCTCTCCGTGTCCGGCAGGCGGCCGCCGTCTCTCCCTCCTGTCTCTCTCACTCCCGGCCGACGAACTGCAAGCGACTCGGCGACCAGAGCGCGACCTGCCCGGCCGGCCGCAGAGCCGCCCCTGCCGTGGAGCCGAGCGCGACCGTGCGCACCTACCGCAGAGCCGCCCCTGCCGCGGAGCCGCCCCTGCGCGCGACCGCCGTCCGGAGACCGGAGCCGCCCCTGCGCGACTGCCCGAGCGCGACCGGAGCGGCGGAGCCTGCGCGCGCCCCTGTATTCTGGGCTCGATTTTTTTATTTCGGATCCAAATGTGTATTTCGGGCTATTTTTGTATTTCGGGCCTTTACTATTTTCGGGCCGCCCGTTTAAAGCCCGGCACGTTTAGCTTAATACAGGTCAGGTCGTGGGTCGAGGGGTCGGCCCGTGGGCCGGCACGACACGGCCCGAAATTAATACTGGGTCGGGCCGGCCCGAAATTAAACGTGTCGGGCCTTTTTGGGTCGGGCCGAGCGGCCCGAAGTCGGGTACAAAGGCTCGTTCATGACTAGTGCTGGGAATTGGACCGGCCCGGCCCAAGCCCATTGTGCTTCGTGCCAAACAGGCTCGGGCCCGAAAAGCCCAAAAACTTTAGGGTCGTGCCGTGTTAGCCTGAATTATAAAAACAGTGGCCCAGCCCAGCCCGGCCCTAAACCACGTCGTGCCTTCGTTGGGCCGTACCGGTCCAAGCCCGACCTGTATATTTGACCACATAAAAATAAAATATTACAAGCATATAAAGTCCACAACTTACTAAATTAAAGATATTAAACAATTCTAGCATCATTTAACCACATAAACTCCCAATATAGCAACAATATAAATTCGATATCTTATTAAATTAAAGAAATTAGACAGATTGGGCTTAATTGGGTCGTGTCGGGGGCCTGACGGGCCGGAATTTGAGGCCCGGTCCAGGTCCGCCTTCGGGCCGTGCTAGCCCGACCCATATTATTTCGTGTCGAACCATGCTTTGGGCTTCTATTTTCAGGCCGTGCTCGTGCTGGCCTAAAAATCCCAACCCATATTCGCAGCACTATTCATGACCGCACTCACGAATATCATTCCATACTTATATCTGAACATGTCGGCTTTTCGAGTGTGTTTCAGATCACCAATGAGTTTTTACTCATTAAACACTTATAAACAATAATTTAGCTATAAATAATTAATTACCATTAATAATTAAGTTATATATATATATATGAATTTTAAAACTTCTCACCTTACGTAGCAACAAAACATTTTATAAATCATTAGCCGAGTTATTTATTCAAAATAATTACAATTGTATCTTAGTCGTTTATGTGTAAAATAAATAATGGAATAAATTTTGGGTCGGGTATAGACCACCCACGGGTGAAATAGAAACTCGCTCCTATACCTGCAAAACATCGTGTTGAATATGGGTCACACTCGTGGGTCAAAATCTTCACTCGTATTCACACTGTCGGGTTTCAGGTTTACAAGTTAAATTACCATCCCTACACCCGGACAGACGATAAACCCATGGAGGGAATCATTCCACAAATAATTAAATATCTCATTCAAATCATACTCGCAGAGATTTTCCTTCTACAAATAATTAATAAGCTGTTTGGTTTGAGGAATGAGCTAGTCCATCGTCTTCACACTCCTCACTTTTTTTGTTTGGTTTGTGGAATGGATTGAGTTGATCCATCATCACCTCATTCCTTATAGTTATTTAGTTAGTACTAATATGAAGAATGAGGTCATCCCACCAAATTTGAGGAATGGACTCATGATGCACCACCACATTTAGGATGTAGTGATTCCTCAAACCAAACACACCCTAAATATCTCATTCAAATCATACTCGCAGAGATTTTCATGTTAGGAAAATAGAGAGATCCTAAGAAAAAAAAATGAGAATTCAAACTAGCCCAATAAGTGAGGCGTGCACGCTTGCCTAGCGTGCTTAATCGATGAATCTCACTCCTATATACCTTATTCATATTTAATATTCATATTCATATCTAAATACATTCTTCTAAGAGATTCTTCTATATACTAGGTCAGTACTCGTGCGTTGCAACGGGAACATATAATACCATGATAACTTATATACAAAATGTGTCTTATATTGTTATAAGAAAATATTTCATAATGTATTTGTGATCCTAGCCATACATAAATTTTGTTATTTTAATTTAGTTGTTTCACTACTACATTGCAACCATCAGTATCATGCAGACTTCGATATATGTCATGATTTGTATGGTCTCATTATTGGAGAGCACGTGCCACACCTGCCGGTAGAAGTTCCGTCGTACATCGTTAGTCATCAGGCACGCACCACCATACACGCTTGCTTAAACAAAAAATGCAAGTGTGTGTTTGCGAAGAGAATTAAAGGCAGACCGTCACAAAAGGTACCCCGACGATGGCGAGTGGTCATTGTTGTCGGTCCACCTCTGCTCACCTCCGGTGTCGAGATGACGCCACAATCCTTGATATAATAGTCGTCGAACGCACGCGATATGGTGAGTACCGATCACTCTTGGCTGGGCTGCCAAATGAAGTGCACCCCGGGCTCATCAGCGAGGTAGTACACCTGGTCGTTGCACCACCGGATGTGCTACTCCTCTACATACATCTTGTTCGAGGACACTCACACAACAAAAACAATGGTCGTCATTCCAGCGCACAAGAATTCATGGCCGGTCAGTAGCGACTTACGTGGCAGGTTAGGCTTCAGGTGGATGATGAGTTAGACGGCGTGATGACGTCGTCGTAGGTTGCAATGCCCGAAACAACCCGAGAGTCGTCGACATTGGCGACGACCATGAGGTCCCCATGTTTGACGATGGACAGCGCGGTGCAGCCGCTCTGGACCACGTCCAAGCGACGGCTGCGCCGGAGCTTGCCGTACACAGCGGCGCATGGGCCATGTAGGACTGCTTCCAGATGTCGAACTGGCAGTCGCCAAGTTTCTTCTCGTCGTCGGTGAGCGACGCCAACGCGAGCGCCTCGTGCTAGTGGTGTTTGTTCGGGGTTTTCAAGTAAGAAACATGGATTCACCTTTGGCATTGGTTTATGAAAATGATTTATAAGTTAGATCCATGGAAAAATATTACGGAGAATAAATGTTACACATGCAAAAAAAGTATTTAAGTTGAAAACATTATTCAAACAAAAGAAATTGCATGCAAGGCTCTTCTTTAAATACTACTCCCTCAATTCAAAAAATATAATTTAATAATCTCAGTGATATTTATCTACTACTACACATTGTGCAAGGGTAGCAGGTGGACTTCGGGAGAGATGTATTATATGTTTTTACTATAATAGATGTAGACATAAACACACATGTGGTGTAGTGGTAGCTACAAACACATTTATTTGAGAGGTCGTGGGTTCGAATCCCCTTGGAGCCTGTTTTTTTAATTTAATTTTAGCGCTTTGCAGGGAGGGACATGGCAGTGAGGACGGAATGGGAATGGCAGAACACGGAATGGGGCAGCCTACCCCTTACTGTCTTAATAGGCAGTAGAGATTTCTCCTCCTTAATAATCAATCTTCCTGTCAGCTCCCCTATACATTATAACTCAATATCATTTTTAAAGTTTAAAACATACAATATTTGTAGTATCGTAATATACATTGTTATTAGATAATAAAGCTTAAAAAGATTGTTTTACCAGATAAAGCACTTCTCTACTAACTATTAAGGGCTAAATGTAGACTGCCCCCGCCCGCCCGACGTCCGGATTCCGCGCCACCGCAAACCGCCCGTCAACCCTGCCAACCCGCCCTACCTCCGGATTCTGCGCCGCCGCAAACCGCCAGCCATCCCCGCTCGCCCGACCTCCGGATTCACCGCCAGCCAATCCCGCCTGCCAACCCCGCTCGCCCGACCTCCGGATTCCTAGCCGTGGAAGCAGCAGCAAGCGCGACCATGGTGGGTGGCGCCGGCGTGCGGGACCCGCTCGTCGCCTCCGAGATCCACGGCTTCCTCACCTGCGCAGGTCGCCCCGCCCCGCCCCCGCACGAGGGCGGCCTTTTCTCCCTCTGTTTTCTGCAACATGAGCCAATACCTCTGCATTGGCCGGTTCTCAGCGACCTCGTTTCAGGTCCTGGGCCACATGAAGACCGTGTGTGTGCTGATCCTCGGCTGGATCCTGTTTGACTCGACCCTCACCGTGAAGAACATCCTCGGGATGCTGCTCGCCGTGATGGGCATGGTGGTCTACAGCTGGGCCATGGAAGCAGAGAAGAAGGCGGTAGCCCCTGTCCCCCGGATCAAGAGCAAAATGCTCGACGGCGAGGACGTACCCCTCAAGGCCAGGGTGAGCGGCATGCCCGCGGTCGACCTCGAGGACGACGAGATGAAGAGCTAGTTGCTGCCGCCGCCGCTGATTCGTTCATTCTTCTTGTTCTTTTGTAACTGTGCGCGCGCTATCGCTCAATCCAAAGTTGTCTGTCTGTCAGCCCTCAGCTATCGACACTACACTGTTAATTTTGGCCCCCTTGTTGGGGAGAGTCCAGTTCCTAGGTGACGACGACCACCCCCAATTCGGCGTAGATCAAACACACACTAGCAGAATGCAGGTTGTTAGGATTTTTTTCAGGCGGCAGGGTGGATCCATTCATTGTCATGTTGACAAGACTCATAATAGAAATACAGGTAACATGTGTATCTCCGCTCCGTGGTAGGATTGATAAGGAATTATGGATCCAGCCGGCGATGTATTCCTTATTTTTTAGGTTTCACTGTCCGGTTCTGGTTGCTGGGGTTCTGCACACCGCCCATGGGCATCATCGGTTTCGTCGGCCTCCTGTGTAGTTGTTTTTGCCTGCCACATGGGATAGGATGGACGGGATCACATGGGAGGGTGGGATTGGTCATGACGGTTGCTTAATTTACTAACTAGATATGTGCTCGTGCGTTGTCACGAGAGTTAAAAATCTTTATAAAACATGATATGTAAACGATAACTGTAACTATGATATGTAAAATCCGTGTAGCAAAATATCACCTTAACACTAATTTATACTAAGTATAGATTGGATGCTTTGGTATCTATTCACAGTCGAAGATTTAACTGGAAAACTTGATTAATCATTCACTGCCCAGATGCAACTGAGAACACAACAAATAACCCAATTTAGAAGGACGAGAAAGAACCAAATGCACACGGTTCAGCTCATCCTTCCGAATTGAACATCCATCAAAGCTAGCATAGCATAGATATATGCATTGATAAGTAGGTTAAAATAGCTCAAACAATCGGGGAGATAAATAATGTACTCCTATGAGTAGCTAACTATTAAGAAGGTAACGTAGACCAAGACGTGCCCCCGCTCACCTTATCACGCGGAGCATGCACCTGCTCTCCCACTCACGCTGCATGCAAGCATGCAACTATGCAAGCTACGAGTGCCCCCCTCATCCACTCATGTTGCATGCAAGTCGCCGAAGATAGGCCCCGTGGCTCCCTCCGCTCACACTGCATGCGTTCTTGTCGAGGCAAAATTTTGCATGTGTTCTTAATTAAAATAAAAATTTGAAGAAACTGAGTGTAGCTCAGTTGGTCGACAGTATGCATGTACGCCCAGACCCGACCCCTCAAGTCCAAGTCATTGTCGAGGCAAATTTTTGGATGTGTTCTTAATTAAAAACCCTTCTATGTTAGTCAAGCTTTTTAATAGATATACCCAGATTCTTAGGCATACTTCTCTTTGTGCACAATATATAGAAAATGGTGACTAACTATCAACTACCGTCAAATTTACTCAATCATTTCCACAACACTTTTACAACATGCTGCTTATAACTAGCAGATATGAATGCTCATATGTGAAAAGTAAGGATATGAAACTAATATCAAATGTCGTGTTAGCTATTCGCAGGAGTACATTATTTATCTCCCAGATTGTTTGAGCTATTTTAACCTACTTATCAATGCATATATCTATGTTATGCTAACTTTGATGGATATTCAATTCGGAAGGATGAGCTGAACCGTATGCATTTGGTTCTTTCTCGTCCTTCTAAATTGGGTTCTTTGTTGTGTTCTCAGTTGCATCTGGGCAGTGAATGATTAATCAAGTTTTCCAGTTAAATCTTCGACTGTGAATAGATACCAAAGCATTCAGTCTATACTTAGTATAAATTAGTGTTAAGGTGATATTTTGCTACACGGATTTTACATATCATAGTGACAGTTGTCGTTACATATCATGTTTTATAAAGATTTTTAACTCTCGTGGCAACGCACGGGCACCTATCTAGTATTAATGAAATGAGAAAGACTACATACGACGGGGGAGGAGTCCCCCTATCCAGTGTGACGTTGGAACGCGAGGGGGCATACACCTTCCAGCCAGTAGGGGCAGCGTGAGCCGTGAGGGGTGTCGTTAGAGCCGATCTTATATTTTCCCTTCTCGTTCTTTCTCTTATTTACTTCTACATTACCCTGTTAGATTTGCGCATCAGAGTGAGCATGGAAAGAAAGTTGAGTTTGAAAACATTTGGTACTGTTACACCTGAAAAAATAGATTTTAGAGCTTTGTAATTCTAAATTAATGTGGAGAGTTGTTGATTCTTTTAAAATATTTGAGAAAAATAAATGAATATAAACTTGAGTTACAAGGTGAGTTCAGGGTTAGTCCACCTTTAACATTACTAGAATAAGGCAGCGCCCTATCGGGCGCTACACAACTTGCCTGATGGAGCAAATAGGATGTTAGATATAATGAAAGGCAAACACTTCATTTGACAACTTTTTAAAAGCGGTATTAGACATGCATATTTGGCAAACAAGACATTCTTTTGCTAACTGCTGCCTAAAATCTCGCCAAATAGAGTGTTCCTTCTACAGAAACAGTATTCTAGCTTTAAAATCAGAAAGATAAATGATTTCTGTTCAAAAATGAATTCCTCAGTGCTAAGCATGTGAAAACACTACACAGAAGGACACATCTAAAAGTTCAACACAGAAAGGCCCAAACTGTCGATCGGTCAGCATCTCAATATTATTCAAAACCTGGATAAACAAGCACGATCAAATCTGACAACTAAAGATTTTAGGCAGACCCTATGGCATGCTAATAAAGATCAAGGGCCAAGGGCCAATAGTGTGATAATGGAGAAGAGATCACACCTACTCGGGTTCCAGCTTGGACTTCTTGCCTCCAATAGTGAATACAATGTCAGACTGGCAGAGTCGACGACTGATTCTCCCATGGGACTCGGACAACGCTCACAAAACTGTCATAGTGAAACAATTAAGCAAAGTAGAGTGCTAAATGGCACAGAAAAGCTCTGTGCCCTTTGTCAGTCAAGCTCACCTGATTGATGTAGTTTAGGATGAGTTTCTATGTCTTGTTCTGGGAAAGTTGGTTTTGCATCCAAACCACAGCCATCTCACAGGTATTGCACATTGGGTCACTCTTCAGACCACCATTTGATGTCCTAGCTTCATCACGCACCATGCTTTGAACTGCATGGCTGTGTTTGCATAGCATATATATAACAAAGGAACAAAGAAAGGTTTGCCCAAATGATCATCATTATCATGAGTTCATGAGAGGCTACGTCACACTATAGTCATTATTTACAGTCCTCACGTAACACCATGAGTGCCATCAAAAGTGCATGTTTCTGCAAAATAACCCCAACAAGGCAACAACATAAGATGAATGTGCACAGAGGAAGATGAGGTTTAAATCTAAACTTCAAACAAAGGCCTAGCTTTATCTGCAAAAGAGCAACATCTGGACTTTAATTTGCTATGTAGTGTCTATTGTGCTGACCTTAAGACGTATGTTATATGTAATGAGAAGCAATAGAGTGGCCATGTATAATCACACCTAACTGCAGGCAACCTACTTTTAGGTCAAATGTGATATAAAATAGCACATTAGCGACCAACACTACACACTATATAACTACTTAAATTTAAATAAAATAGCAACGAAACTACACCATGCGAAGATAATCCAAATAAAAAAATAGTAGGAATGATCATCGCACAAAATAAAATCCCATTGATGATGCTTCCCTCCACAGTCATGAGTCATCAAGTGCTTTTATTGTCATTATCGACCAAAACTACACACTATATAACTACTTAAATTCAAACAAAATAGCAATGAAACTACACCATGCGAAGATAATCCAAATAAAAAAATAGTAGGAATGATCATCACACAAAATAAAATCCCATTGATGATGCTTCCCTCCACGGTCATCAAGTGCTTTTATTGTCATTATTGTGTTTGGTTGCCATTTGCCAACAGAGTCAACTGTTCAGCCACTAAATAAACCAATTGATTGAAGGCATGTTCCAGCTACTGCAGCATGACATGGCACAAAAGTATGTGAGCATAACTAAGTGTATTATGCCACCTAACTACAAACCGGAAAAATACAGATCATGTGAAGGGCAGAGCAGACCTAGTGCCAGAGGCTCCCACATGAGTAAGGTCTGAGGAAGGGATAAACTGAGGCAAGCTTTTTCCCTGCAAATGCGGAGAGGCTGCTTCGAACCTGCGACCTAATGACTCAATGATACAATTCTCACCACTGCACCAGGCCTACCCTTGTGTACAGATAATATTGAGGATCAAAAAGATTTCCAACAATACACTAAAAAAAGTTTTCCAACAAGACTGTAATGTGACCAATAAATCCAACAAATCGACAATGCACCGTTTAATCAGAACTGATGCCAAGCACCTAGCAAAGAAGGCTTGTGCATCTGCAGGATGCTGATTCAAAGTGCAAGCCCTCTTTATACAGATACCGAATTGGATATTTCACTCAATAGTGCCAAAGTTTGTGGAAATGAATCAGTTTGTTATTATCTAAACTGGAATTAGGCAATGCATAGATGATATACACAATTGAGAGATGATACGTAAATAAATAAAAAAAGTGAGGGAGCCGATGAGAAATCAATGTGAGTCACTTTATGGGACAAGGGGTAGGGACCTTTATGGGGCTGCATCTGTTTACAACGCTATCAGCTATGGGTTGGGCTAATTAAACACAAAACAATGTGAAAACTGCAAACTGTTTGCGGGCAAAAACTGTGAATCAAACAGCTCATGGGAGAAGAGCATAACCCTGTTTCGTGCATGCAAGAATTATAAATCCAGCAATGGTCGATTATCCAGTCATGTAAGTGGAAGTTCACAGAAGCACAAAAATTATCATTGCGAGTAACTAAATCAGCACTTAATACTTTGAGTCATAGGCCATAAAGGAAAAATTTAGATGACATAAAGTTCAGTAGAATTGAGCGTCTAGTTCTGAACATGTTAGTAGTCACCATACAGTCATCTCAAACGCTTCTTGCAAAACTACCTAGCTCATTAGACTAATACTTTAGCATGTCAGATAAAACAGAAATGATCTTGATGCCTAGTTATTTAGCCGCATCAAGGCTCAAGTGCAATTGGTTTTCTTATGAACTCAAATATTATAGTAGTTCGAACTTGGACAAATTCTACTGCACTCTTAATTCTTCAAGCCTTTCAGCCATGTCAGATTTGACATAGGGCCCAGCTATGTTGGATGATCTAGGGATCTTCTCCCAACTTAAGTTTAGTAATCTCATAATAAATCAAGCTATGTAAAACAGGTACCGCACATGCCACAAGCGCTGAGAGAAATAAATTTGGTTAAGGAACATTACTGAAAACCATAAGAAAATTATACCCATGGTATAAAATAAAATATTAAGAAAGAGATCTTATAGAAAACAAGTTCTCTTTCACATAAACGACGGTAGACGGGGGAAGTTGATTTGTGAGTAGCCTTCTTTTCACATCATTTTGTAATATAATTGTATTAAATAATGAACCAAGAAGCTAACGACTGAAAACCATAAGAAGCTAACGCTGGTCGTAGGCTCGTAGCAATCAAGAACCAAGAAGAAGAGGGGAAGAGAAATGCTGACCTGGACGACCTCGACTATGGTGTGCGTGACGACTGCGCGCTCGATGTAGTGGCCCCGAGCAACGGTCCTGTCGAAGAGGTCCCCTCCCTCACAGAACTCCATGGCGAGGTGCACGACGTCGTCATGTGGCGCAGGTGCATGGTGTCCTCATAAACGGCACGGAGGCTGACGATGCTGGTGTGCGCCGGCATGTAGCGCAGGATGTCCACCTCTTGGCGCACGTCCTCCACGCCCACGGGCTTACACAATGTTCTTTTTGAACTCTCGGTATTTAGCATCAACAACAATGATTTGCTTGTAACAACTCTTATGAGAAGCTAAAGAAAAAGTTGATTAACAAATTAAAATTACACATTAGCCTTGCGCAAAGAAAATGAACTACACATTACATCGTTCGAAGATGTGACCCCTACAGATCTAAAAAAATAATAGCACGTGGTTATGAGAATAGATCTATGTTAACAATGATCATAACAAGCACCTCATAAGTATGCACTGATATCGCACCTGGTGGTATGATGAGTGTTCTAACACATAACAAGAGAACTTAGCCACCTATGGTCAACAAAAACAACAGAAAAAATAAATAAATAGACCCTGGATAATTGGTAACGTAAAGATAGGTAAGAAAAGACATGGCTTGGCTTCCTTCACAAAAATCCTTTTGAATGAATAAAACAGAATCTTCCTCTAGCCTGGTTTAAGGCCATCAAGCATCAACCATTGAAGGTATTGCTCGATGCAAGACCGCCATTGAGAAGAGCATCAACTCTTTGTTGATAAGATCACTATGCTTGACTTGCTTTTCACGTTGGTCCTTGTATGTTCTAGACTGAATATCAATTTGCACATTTAGTGTTGATCCATCAGAAACAGATCATGCAAAACTGGGAAAAGATGTACTCCCTCCATTCCAAATTATAAGATGTAAAAAGAAAAAAAATCCAACTGCTATGTACCTTGATAATTAGAGTAATGAACTCAACCAAGAAAGATGGAACTTTAAAAGAGACTGCTAGAAAGAGTGGATGAAGTTGATCAACAACCATTTGATGTGTGAGCCATCATGATCCATTGTACATTTACAGATCCTGACATGTAAAACAAATATAGGAATAGCATGAGTTTTCAAGGATCAGTTCTAATGTGCATGTGTGTTACATTTAGTCTGTGGGATACTGTCTGTAACATCAATGATCTTACAGAAAATAGGCTTGCAGTGAACTTTAATCAAGATCTGAACTTCTCATGATAAACTACCAGTACTCAAGTGTAGTAGCACGAACCACATAAGGTAGTATATCAGAAAAGTTGAAAAATAAGAAAATCATGTGATCCCTAGGCTCTAATGTGCTTCTACTACAGTTCAACCGGTAAGTCCTTGTTTTATCTATTTTTTATAAAAAGGAGGAAGAAACCGGAGCAAGTGCTCTTGAGCCATCATTAGAAACAGCCTCTGATAAGAATCATTATCTCCAAAAGCAGAAGGAAAAATCTTTTGACTTGATTTTTTGTAGATAAAATTTACAGAAAATTTATAAAAGCAGATGAGCTGTAAGGAAACCTTATCGATAATTTTCAGCTGTTTATATTTATAAAAAACAATAGTGAAGATATAAAAAAAGTCGTTCCATGAACAAGTAGGCAACATGTGTTTTGGATCAGAACAACAATCAACGGTCTTCCAGCAAAGGGAAAGCTCTTGGCTCCCCTTGGAAACAACCTCTATCTCTGATAAGAATCATCATCTCCAAAAACACGAAAAAATTGAAGACTTGAATTTTTGTAGATAAAAGTTACAGAAAAAACCCTAAAAGCAGATGAGCCGCAAGGAAACCTTACCGATAATTTTCAGTTGTTTACATTTATAAAAAACAATAGTAAAGATATAAAAACTGGGGGTACGATTTAGATTGCAAATATAATATTATTTTTCCATTCTAAGGATGTAATTTTCGAGCAGGTAGATTACTTCTACATGCCAATGCACATTACCACCTTGTTACCTGAATGGTCTTAACAGCCAGATCTATATGCTCGTTATTGCCCTGTCAGCACCTATTTCATGAAGTCATCCCAAGTAATAAAGCAGAGGCCACCATCCAAATCGCCCCTGAAGCATCCATTAGGATGAGGCCTAATTAATTTGAAGGTTTCAAGTAAGGATAGTGCAAGCATTAACACTAATCCAAATGGCTGACTGTAAGCTACGCAACTGGATATTAACATAATATATGGATATCATTGCTAACAGAGACAAATATAGTGTCTCAATTCAGTAGACAGGTTGCTTCACAGGCATGGACAAAGAAATTGAAATCCACGTTCTGAGATAGTATTTTTTCAGCTTCAGAATAGAAATCATACCTTTCCCCTCTATGAGGAAATACAACACACGATCAATAAGGCCCCTAGCATCCAATCCAGGGTCATATACAACTTCAAGTACTCTGCCATCACCAGGATGGAGACATTCAATCCTACCGTTATGTGCGGGAGCAGGCGACGGCTAGAGAACTGACCATCCATGCTTGTACCGAACATCAAGCTAGACTGCAGATAGGTGCGCCCTAGGAAGACCCCCAATATGCCACGCCGTCTGCGCCAACGCCCTCCGGAATGTTGTGCCTCCACTGGGCCGGGAACGTGGTCTCACAGGGAAGCTGTTCGGGGTAACACGCTCAAAGATAGATGCTAGAGCCTGCTGATTAAATGTAGGCGCTTGGATGTCGCCTGGTGGTTTTAGAAAACCAAATCCAAGAGAAGGGAGCGAATCCACTGGAGCAAAAGGTTGAGCTGGTATGCTGCCATCATTAGAACCAAAATGCTTCTTTTCATACTCAATCAACTACTGTTGTGCTGCTGCAGAAAGCAAGTTCATCACTAATGTTAGCACTTGGTAAATGCACTAAAATTTGTGTGGCTAGAAGGTCCAAATTTAAGTGTGAGAACCTGTATTACCTAAACTACTGAGGTCATTTCAGGTAGAAATTCAACTCATTAGTTGTTGCCTCTCCATGATTTCAGTAGTTAGCGGACTCAAGAAGTCATAAGGACTCTCCGAACACCGAAACCTAGGCCGCCCCGAACTCCTGGCCGTCATGACTCACCGGCTTGCCACCGCCGTCCCGGCTATCTGTGGTACGCCAGGGTAGCGCGCGAGGGGCCCTAGAGTGGGAGGAAGCGAACACATGGGAAAGAGGGAGTGAGGGAGGCGATGATCCGTGCGGGTGACTGTGAAGTAACCCTAGCGAGCGGGCGACCAGGATTGAGGGGAAGCGAGGTCAGGCGTGGGGAGAGGAGGGAAGGGTGGAGACTCACCTGAACCTGGAGCCGTGTGTCGGCGATGGTGGTGGGGACGAATGAGATCCAAGGGAGTGTGGTGGTGTGTCGACGACGAGGAACTTACCTCCTCCACCTCCACAGAACCACCTCTCCGAGCAGGAGAGTTCCGTCAGCAGGCGGCAACTGTTGCTTCAACGCGCGAGCAGAATCGCGGCACCACACGTAGGATCCGAGTGCCTAGTGGGGAGGAGGTCGTGCGGGGAGAGAAGCCTGCTCGTCGCGCCTCCTCGAGAGGGCGACGGCGGAGATAACCAGATCTTGGATTTGGGTTGGTGGGAGAGAGGGGGACGCGACGAGACGGACGAAGCAGTAGCGGCGGATGCAGCACGCTCAGACTCAGCTGAAATGGAGAAAATGTTTTCGGATCCGTGACCTTGTGCACGCGTGCGGCTGAGAGCCCGTGAAGTGCGGGGAGGAGCCCAAACCGGGTGGAGTTTTAATAACTCTGATAGACTATGTAGGCTTGAAGTTATATTTAGGAGAAGATTATAAGCTTAAGTCAAAGAGCGAGAGAACGATAAGGACATCACTTCTTTAGATGCACTCATTAATCCTTCAAATGTTATGCAAGGTCTAATAACCCGAGTATGAATACGACAATTAAATTTATAGATAAGCTTGTTCTTAGACGATTGCTTTTATAGTTTTGAGAATGGATAACTACCTAGTGATGTTAACTTGATCAGATAAATTAAAGAAGATTATGAAGTACTTGGAGAATGGTGTAAAGGTGGGGAAAGACTAGCGACGAGGTTCTGTTCGAACTCGATTTCGAGTCTACATGGATCTTCAGAATCTAATTAATGGCTTTGGTTAGAGTTTATTCTCATATTTGATTTGAGTCAATGAGAATCATTAAATACATGTCAACGATGTTTTATTTTGAAAAAAAGTTAAAATATATTATAGTTTGAAATCGATAGGGAGCAGTATTTTATACGACGAAATGAAGTCGCCTAATTAAGAATCACTCCCGTCAAGTGCCCGAGAGAAGTCTTCGTTCCGTTTGCTCAGTCCGCGGAAGAACAGACAAAAGAGCGTTCAGATCCAAAGAAGCAACAAGCCTTTTCCGCTGAGAGCTCAGAATCTTCGTAAGCTAGACAACAGATCCCAGTTAAGCGAAGCAGTTCGCGGGTCGTCGGTAGCTTCAGCGCCCGGCGCCCGGCGAGCAGCTACGGCAGCTAGCAGGCTCCCTCCTCCATTAATTGGTGGTTGGTGCTACCTTTTTCTTCGTTTAGTTTTCAGCCTGAGAATGATGGGTGGAGGGCTAATAAACACCTGGAAGAAATGGGAGATCCAAGTACTGGTGCTCCTTAGCTTCACGCTGCAGCTCATCCTCCTGGCGTTCGCAAGGATCCGCCGCCGCAAAGGCTCCGCTCCGCTGAGGGTCCTCCTCTGGTTGGCCTACCTCATGGCCGACTCCACAGCCATCTACACCCTCGGCCACCTCTCCCTCCGCGCCAGTTCAGGCGAGAAGCAGGTCGTCGCGCTCTGGGCGCCCTTGCTGCTCCTGCACCTCGGCGGCCCGGACACCATCACGGCCTACGCCTTCGAGGACAACCAGCTCTGGCTGCGCCATCTGCTGAACCTCGCGGTGCAGGCCATGGGGGCAGCCTATGTCCTGTACCAGTCTGTGGCTACCCAAACCCACCAGAGGGCCTTGGTCACCGCCTCCATGCTGATGTTCGTCACCGGCCTTGTCAAGTACGGGGAGAGGACATGGGCGCTGAAGCGTGCTAACATCGACAGCATCCGAGGCGGTCTCGATCTGCAGGACGACAGAGACCGTCGCCAGCCGTACGATGGGAGGGCTGGAACGGCGGAGCTGGAGCTGGACTCGGAGGAGGTTCTGCTGGGCGCTCACTACGTGTTCAACGCCTGCAAGAGCTTCTTCACCGACGACCTGATCACGTCGGGAGCAGAGCGCGAAGCTATCAGCAGGGGCATACAGTTCAATGGCGGCAGGTACACGCACGAGCTGATCGAGATGCAGCTGTCCCTGATGTACGACATCATGTACACCAAGGCGGCGGTCATCTACACGTGGTATGGCATATGCATCCGTCTAATGTCACCGGCGGCCACCTGGGCGTCGTTCTTCTTGTTCCGACTGAGCAGCAGCCGCGGCCATGGTGGACCTGGTGGTTACAGCAGAGTCGATGTCGTCGTCACTTACGTTCTCCTGGCCGGGGCCTTCGTCCTGGAAATCGCGTCGTTGGTCAGGGTGCTAGGGTCTTCCTGGGCATGCGCCTTCTTGCACGCTCGCAGATGGGACCGGATCCATGGCGCAGTCCGGTGCCTTCGTCTGCTCGTCCGGGCCGCGAGGAGCCGAAGGTGGCTGGACTCGGTTGGGCAGTACAACCTCCTGGACTTCTGCACTCGTGACAGGACGGAGATAAGGAGCTGGGTCGCCAAGAAAGTGGGGCTGGAGAAGTGGTGGGACAAGCTCCATTACTCGGGCACCGTCAGCATTTCAGACAGCTTCAGGGACCTCCTGCTGGAAGAGATACCGAGGAGGCAGCTAGGCGACATGAGGGACGCGCGGGGCCGGTGGACGCTCCAGCAAATAACTTACCCACCGGGGAGCAGCGGCAGATTATACGATGAGATCAGCTGGAGCGTCAACGAAACGGACTTCGACCAGAGCATCCTCATCTGGCATGTCGCCATCGACGTCTACCTCTGCTGCCGCCGCAAACCAGGGCTGGCCGCGGCCGCGGCCGCGGAGGACCGCCTAGCCAAAGCCGTCAAGGAGCTCTCCGACTACATGTTCTTCCTCTTCGTCGTCCAGCCCCACATGCTTCCGGGCCCGGTTCGGAGCACCCGGTACGACAACAACTGCGATGGCCTGGTCGCGCTCTGGCAACGGCTCTCAGCCGACCACGACAGCATGGACCCTACGCTGACACCAAGGGAAAACCTAGCTAGACTGCTTTACCGCGAGTATAGAGACAAGGACGACGACGACCCCGACCCCGACTCTGACGGTCGCCGTGCTAGTCCAGCCGCAGCAGACTTTTCCGTTCAGATGACGATGGAGGAGGAAGATAACAACCCCCATGGCCTGGCTTACATCGACGCGGCCGGGCTCACCGGACTGCTCCTCAGCGAGCGCTCGGGTATACCCGACGTGCTGGAAATGATCGCCGGAGTGTGGGTCGAGATGCTGTGCTACGCCGCGCGCCACTGCACCGAGGTTTCCCACGCCAAGCAGCTGAGCAGCGGTGGCGAACTGGTGACTGCGATGGGGATGCTGGTGGAATACACCGCCAGGTATGACCTCCATCCTCATGGTCGTCTTGGATCAGAGGATGATTCGTCTATGGAGAATGGAGAACCTAGCGGAGCGCCGGCTGAGGTATCTGTCGTCGATATCGACAGTATCAGTGAAGGTACCGGAGGTGAAATATGCGAGGAGTATATATAAATGTGACATTTGATTCGATGCATGCCGCTGTGTCAGTGTATCTATCACTATGTATATAATCGTCACTTCATAAGGCGGTCATTTAATTTTCAACCGTGCAAGATTTTCTAACCTGTGGGTGCGAGAGCGATCAAGATGGTCTACGGATCTTGTGACTTGCTCGATCAGGGTATTTGTAAAAAAAATGTGGGAATTGGGATAAACATGTGGCGAATGAGAAACATGAACACTGAGTTGACGAAAATTCTAGACTATACATATATTAATATATATCATCATGATAGCGAGGGACAGAGCCAGGATTTATCGAGAGATTGGACAAGATTAAATAATATAATAAAAAATGATCATAAGAAATATTATATGAATCGTTTAAAATTGTTATGATCATGTGCAACACAAGCTATACCCATCTTTTAAGTTTTTATTATCTATGTCGGTACCTTAAATCACTACCGGAATCGCGTTTTCGGACACTCGGCAAAGACTTTGAATCAATTTTACCCGTCGCCGTATCATTTTTCACTATTATTTTGAATCAAATTTATTTATATGTTTCGTGAATGGTGAGATTCGAACTCGCAACCTCTCTCTCGCGCATAACCTCTTATACCACTACACTACTACACAATTATGTCTATATTACGTTTTCATTCCTCATGTACTATAACAAACCGAAAGTAATTTGATTATTTAAGACACTAAATGAATTTATTTGAAAATGTAACCAACTATAAAGTTGCATAACTTTTTGAGATTTATAAGTTCTATTCTAATAGTTTCTACATCCGAGACCATTTACAAAATTTGAATTTTAAATTTGAAAACTTTACACGAATTTTTGAATGATAAGATGATTTCAAATCAAAAAGTTGTCAATTACAAAGTTTTATTACATTTCAAGACCTACAACTTTTATTTTGGTGGTTTTTCCATCCGAGGTAGTTTGAAAATTTTAAATTTCAAAATTCAAACATAATTTTGCATGACAAGATTTCAAACCAAAACAATGTCAACTACAAAGTTTCATAACTCTTCAATACCTACAACTTTCATGTTGGTGATTTTTTATTTCGAGGTCGTTTTCAAAATTCAAATTTTAGATTTTTTAAATTCAGACGTAGTTTTCGTTGACAATATGACTTCAAATGAAAAAGTTTTCAACTATAAACTTTTATAACTTCTCAAGATCTACAAAGTTTATTTTGGTTGTTTGGTCATTTGTTCATCTCACATGATGGTTCTAACAATATGCACAAATTCTATACATCTCTCTTTATGAAACTACGAGAGAGATACAAGTTTTATGAACAAATTTATTTGTATTTTATCATATGAAGAAATGTTTAAAATATAAAGTGTACATCATGATGAGTTATACAAATTTGTAGTTGAAAACCTTTTCATTTGAATTAATTTACTGCTTTAAAATGTGATTTTTAAATTGTCTTTGCCTAGTATTGGAAAAAAAACACTCGGCAAAGAGCTCTTTGCCGAGTGTTATATTTATGACACTCGGCAAAGAGCTCTTTGCCGAGTGTTGTATTTTTGACACTCGGCAAAGAGCCCTTTGCCGAGTGCCAAAAATATAACACTCGGCAAAGAAACTCTTCGCCGAGTGTTTTCTTTTACCGAGTGTTTTTTGCGTGGCACTCGGCAAAGAGCTTCTTGTCGAGTGCGCGAAAAAAACACTCGGCAAAATATTTGGCACTCGAAAAAGAGCCAAATTCCGGTAGTGAATATAGGATATCTACTCCTGCCAGTTGAAGATGAGACCCCTATAATTGTCCATATGTAGCCTAGCTTTGGGTTGAGGCCCACCATATGAAGTCGCGGGCCAGATGGACTTTTTCTTAGGCTGGACCGCCATCGGCATGAGTCTCATAAAAGGAGCAATTAGCAACTTCAACCGTAGGACTAGAAAGTCCCGTAGTCGGAACCCAGACCTACACATGGACCCTTCGGATCCCTGGAGGGCCCCGGATGCCATAAGAAAGGGACTCTTCTCTAGTACCAGGATCGATTCTGCATCCCCGGAGTGGTCCCAGATCCCATAAGTGTCGTCCGGACCTCAAGCCAGATGAGGTCTGGTGTCATCACGCGATCGGGCCAATATAGCTAGGGCCCGGAACCCCATGCATGATCTAGGTCCCCAGTCAGGGAGGGCCTGGAGGTGTCACGTCGCCACACGTCCCCGGTCCTGCTCCATGCCCATGCAAAGGTCCGATGTCGACACATGGTCGATCACACCTAACGTCAGCCGTTGGGCGGTACCTGGCGAAGGCCTCTGACGTGGGGCCACCAACGTCAGGGGACAGGTGGGATGTGCACGTGCCCACGACAAAGGGCAGGTGCCGCGCCGTATGTCACACCCGGGTTTTAGGGATCCAAAGCCCGGGCGCGAACATAAACACCAGGTGTGCTGGGACCAAGTCTCACACATATGATGCATAGTGGCACAGGATCGAATGTCACATCTTTACTATATAACAGGAGTTCTATACAAAATAATTAAATAATTACATCATATGAGGAAACGATCCAGCAACCCAAAGTTGACTGGGAGACGACGGCCTAGACCACTCACGAACTCATCACAGCATCCTCCACGCGCCTCATCTTGTGGTACCTGCTCTTGACCTGTGGGGGGGGGGTGTGAGACAGCAAGAGTGAGCTCACATACGTTCATTGCTCAACAAGTTGTGGGGAATAATGTGAATGAACTCGCCAAAGGTGGGAGTTCATGTGAAGTGTAAGGCTTACCAAAGAGGATGGTTAGAGCTGAGCATTGCTTTTAAAGTTGGTCAAAATTTTATTAGCAATTACTAAGTATAAGTAAATACCAACCCAATTAAATAGTAGAACAGAAGTAACAACATCACCTGCGATGCAATGCATATGACAAATTGAATTTAAGTTCCATAAATTAATCATGTGAGGGTCCGAGCTGCTCATGACCGTGAGCACGGCTAGTATACCAGTTTTACACTCTGCAGAGGTTGCACATCTTTACCCACAAGTCATGTTACCCATCTGCCAAGGGATCACGACTTCTCATACACCTCTACCGAGGAGGCAAGGCAGGGTAACACTACGAGGCCTTTACAAAGTTCCACTAGCTTCAGAAAACCTGCTACAGTTTATAGGAAGCTCCAATGCAGGGTTCTTGCCTGACTGCCATCGCAGCAAAATCAACCAAGGACCTCCCTACACTGACCACTCCCCTACTGCCCTTGCCCCTTTCGGGTAAGGTAGTCCTCCACTAGTTTTCCTAATTAATCAGCCAAGGGCGTCCATAAACCCTTGTGGTAGCACTGTTTTCCCGGGTGGTCGCTCCATGTTCCAATTAACATAATGATCTTATCATGAACAGTAAATAACAACGGATAACAAAAGTATAATCATGAATAATGTATCTTCATACCCAAAACCACATAAAGCACTAGCAAGTACTACCCAAAAAGTTCAGTGGTAAACAAGGTATACAGATAGACAAACTAGGGTAACCTATTGGGTCCCTTCAAAATTAACCTATGCAGATCATTATGATTAATTAGAACATGAGTGGGTAAAAAGAAGTGATCAAGGGCACAACTTGCCTGGCACTTGAGATTCCAGTAACCAGGGTGATCTTCAGGTGACTCGTGACCTCACGCTAGTCGTAGCAATACAGACAAACATGGTATAGGCAAAATTAACATCACACCAAATATAAGAATAAATTGTGTAATATTATTCTACGCTGCGTATCGAGATCGTAGAAACAAGAACCACTAAATTCGGAACTACGGTTAAGAAATTATGGTTTTCCGAAGATCCATGTGGTTAAGTATATAATAGATTAAGTGCAACATTTTAACCTATATCTCATAACAAAATAAAGTTATCAGAGGATAATAAATATTATTGTGAGACTAATGCAACTAGAACGGATCAAAACGGAGTTAAAACAGAGGAGTTATGATTTTCTGAAGATTCTATATGTTTTGTACAAGATTAAATAGGATATAAATTTTATTGTGGCTTTTATGTCAAAACAGAGGTACTATGTGATAAACAATAATATTATAGAATTATAGAAATTGGAATGAACTCATTTGGATTTCATATGAATTTTCTATGAATTACACAAGTTCTAGTACTTATTTTTATATTAAAAATCTCTTTTCTATTTATTTTCCTGGGTTTTCTATTTACTGGACTGGGCACACTATTTATACGAAACACAGGGGCCACGGGGCAAAACTTTCTAAGACTCAGAGAGCCAGCAGTAGGACTGCGGGTTGATTGATAACAAGCTCGGGGTCTCACACGCAAATCGCCCAAGCCGAAGGTTTTCAGCCGCACGATCATGCGCGGATGGCTCGGATTAGATCAACCCACACCGAAACGGTACGCGAGGGTGAAAGGGAAATGTGCCCTTGGGCCATTTCTAAGTATTTTGGTGATTGAGTGCCAACACAAGTGCTTAAATGTGAATCTATACCCATGGATGGACAAAATGCAAATCAAGAGTAAAGGTATGTTTCTAAGCCTTAGTACATTGTTTTGAAGACTAATGTATTGTGCCTAAGTGCTTGAAACAGGAGAAATCGAGTCAGAGAAAAGTTGGCTGTGTACAGCCAAAAGACTGTTCGGTCTGGAGCACCGGACAGTGTCCGGTGCGCCAGACTGACTCGGGCGAACTGGCCGCTCTCGGGAATTTACGGGCGACGTACGACTATAATTCACCGGACTGTCCGGTGTGCACCGGACTGTCCTGTGAGCCAACGGTCGGCCGGGCCGACGGTCGGCCGGGCCGACGGTCGGCCGCGCGATCTGCGCGGGACACGTGGCCGAGCCAACGGCTAGAAGGGGGCACCGGACTGTCCGGTGTGCACCGGACATGTCCGGTGCGCCAACGGCTCTCTGGCGGCCAACGGTCGGTTGCGCCGTTTAAGGAAAGAAATCGGGCACCGGACAGTGTCCGGTGTGCACCGGACAGTGTCCGGTGTGCACCGGACTGTCCGGTGCACCAGTCGACAGAAGGCAAGATCAGCCTTCCAGATTTGCTCTCAACGGCTCCTAGCTGCCTTGGGGCTATAAAAGGGACCCCTAGGCGCATGGAGGAGGACACCAAGCATTCCTACAACATTCCTAAGCACCAAGACATCGATTCCGCGCATTTGGTTCATTGTGATAGCATCTAGAGCTCTTGTTGAGTTGTGAACTCATTGAGTTGTGTTGCGAGCTCTTGTTGCGACTTGTGTGCGTGCTGTTGCTCTGATTTTGAGTCTTGTGTGCGTTGCTAGTTTCTCCCTTACTCCGTATTTCTTTGTGAATCTCAAGTGTAAGGGCGAGAGGCTCCAAGTTGTGGAGATTCCTCGCAAACGGGATATTGAAAGGCAAAGCAAAACACCGTGGTATTCAAGTTGGTCTTTGGACCGCTTGAGAGGGGTTGATTGCAACCCTCGTCCGTTGGGACGCCACAACGTGGAGTAGGCAAGCGTTGGTCTTGGCTGAACCACGGGATAAACCACTTTGTCATCTCTGTGTTTGATCTCTTGTGGTATTGTGTTTTGTTGAGACTCCTCTCTAGCCACTTGGCGATTATTGTGCTAACACTTAACAAGTTTTTGTGGCTATAAGTTTAAGTTTCACAGGATCACCTATTCACCCCCCCTCTAGGTGCTCTCAATTGGTATCGGAGCCGTTCTCTTCACAAAGGGACTAACCACCCGAAGAGATGGATCCTAAAGGGAAGGGAATCGTGATCAACGACAAGGAGAAGGAGTCCTTCGTCAACGAGCCAAGGGATGACAAGTCCAACGACTCGGGCTCGGGCCACAGACGCAAAGATGGGAAGAAGAAGAAGACAAGACGCATCAAGGAGATCGTCTACTACGACAGCGATGAGTCTACTTCCTCCCAAAAGGACGACGACCACAACGAATACGAGAGAAAGAAACCGGTCAATTCGAACTTTTCTTTTGATTACTCTCGTATTCCTCAAAGTACTAATGCTCATTTATTATCTATTCCACATGGTAAACCTCCTCATTTTGATGGAGAGGACTACGGATTTTGGAGTCACAAAATGCGTAGTCACTTGTTCTCTCTCCATCCTAGCATATGGGAGATTGTAGAAAGTGGAATGCACTTTGATAGTACGGATAGTCCCATGTTTATTAATGAACAGATTCATAAAAATGCACAAGCTACTACTGTGTTGCTAGCCTCTTTGTGCAGGGACGAGTACCATAAGGTGAGCGGCTTGGACAATGCCAAGCAGATCTGGGACACCCTCAAGATCTCTCATGAGGGGAATGATGTCACCTTGCTCACCAAGATGGAGTTGGTGGAGGGCGAGCTTGGACGGTTCGCAATGATAAGGGGCGAGGAGCCAACTCAAACATACAACCGGCTCAAGACCCTTATCAACAAAATAAGGAGCTACGGAAGCACGCGATGGACGGATCACGACGTCGTCCGCCTAATGCTAAGGTCCTTTACCGTTCTTGATCCTCATTTGGTGAACAATATTCGTGAAAATCCTAGGTACACCAAGATGTCGCCCGAAGAAGTTCTGGGGAAGTTCGTAAGCGGGCGAATGATGATCAAGGAGGCAAGATATGTGGACGACGCTTTGAACGGTCCTATTCATGAGCCTCAACCCATTGCTCTCAAGGCAACGAGGAGCAAGGAGGCGCTACCGAGCAAGGTGGCGCAAGTTGAGGCGGCCGGGCTAAATAATGAGGAGATGGCCCTCATCATTAAGCGCTTCAAGACGGCGCTTAAAGGTCGCAAGGGACAGCCAAGCAAGACCAAGACAAAGGAGAAGCGCTCGTGCTTCAAATGTGGTAAGATTGGTCATTTCATTGCTAACTGTCCCGATAATGAAAGTGACCAGGAAAAGGGGAACAAAAGGGAGAAGAAGAAGCATTACAAGAAGGCCAAGGGCGAGGCACATATCGGAAAGGAGTGGGATTCGGATTGCTCCTCCTCCGACTCCGACAATGAAGGACTCGCCGCCACCGCCTTCAACAAGTCATCCCTCTTCCCCAACGAGCGTCACACTTGCCTCATGGCAAGGGAGAAGAAAGTAAGCACTCATGATACTAGTACTTATGCTTCTTCAAGTGAGGATGAGTCTAGTGATGATGATGAGATAGATTACTCATGCTTATTCAAGGGATTAGATAGATCTAAAATTAATAAGATTAATGAGTTGATTGATGCTTTGAATGACAAGAATAGATTACTAGAAAAACAAGAGGACCTTTTATATGAGGAGCATGATAAATTTGTTAGTGCACAAAATTCTCTTGCTCTAGAAATTAAAAGGAATGAAATGCTCTCTAGTGAATTATCTACTTGTCATGAATCCATCTCTAAATTAAAAAGTGTTAATGATGATTTGAATGCTAAGTTAGAAATAGCTAGTAAATCAACATCTTGTGTAGAAATTGTTGAAACTTGCAATAGGTGTAAAGATTTTGACATTGATGCTTGTAGTGAACACCTAGTTTCAATTTCCAAACTTAATGATGAATTGGCTAGTCTTAATGCTCAACTTAAGACTAGCAAGAGTAATTTTGATAAGCTAAAATTTGCAAGGGATGCCTACACAATTGGTAGACACCCCTCAATTAAGGATGGACTTGGCTACAAGAAGGAAGCCAAGAACTTGACAAGCCATAAGGCTCCCATCTCCGCCAAGGAGAAAGGGAAGGCCCCTATGGCTAGTAGTGTGCAAAAGAACCATGCCTTTATGTACCATGATAGGAGACAATCTAGAAATGCTTATAGGAGATGTAACGCATATGATGCTTTTGATTCTCATGACATGTTTGCTTCTAGTTCTTCTTATGTGCATGATAGAAATGTTGGTAGGAGAAATGTTGTTCATAATATGCCTAGGAGAAATGTTGTTAATGTTCCTAGGAAAGTAATGAATGAACCCTCTACAATTTATCATGTTTTAAATGCTTCCTTTGCTATTTGTAGAAAGGATAGGAAAATAGTTGCTAGGAAGTTAGGGGCAAAATGCAAGGGAGGCAAAACTTGCATTTGGGTCCCTAAGGATATTTGCACTAACCTTGTAGGACCCAACATGAGTTGGGTACCTAAGACCCAAGCCTAAATTTGCCTTGCAGGTTTATGCATCCGGGGGTTCAACCTGGATTATCGACAGCGGATGCACAAACCATATGACGGGGGAGAAGAAGATGTTCACCTCCTACGTCAAGAATAAGGATTCCCAAGATTCAATTATATTCGGTGATGGGAATCAAGGCAAGGTAAAAGGGTTAGGTAAAATTGCAATTTCTAATGAGCACTCTATCTCCAATGTGTGTTTAGTTGAGTCTCTTGGTTACAATTTGCTATCTGTTAGTCAACTATGCAATATGGGATATAATTGTCTTTTTACAAATGTAGATGTGTCTGTCTTTAGAAGAAGTGATGGTTCACTAGCCTTTAAGGGTGTATTAGACGACAAGCTTTACTTAGTTGATTTTGCAAAAGAAGAGGCCAGTCTAGATGCATGCTTAATTGCTAAGACTAGCATGGGCTGGCTGTGGCATCGCCGCTTAGCACATGTGGGGATGAAGAACCTTCACAAGCTTCTAAAGGGAGAACACGTGATAGGTTTGACTAACGTACAGTTCGAAAAAAATAGACCTTGTGCAGCTTGTCAGGCAGGTAAACAGGTGGGAAGAGCGCATCACAGCAAGAATGTGATGACCACATCAAGACCCCTGGAGCTGCTACATATGGACCTCTTCGGACCCGTCGCCTATCTAAGCATAGGAGGAAGTAAGTATGGTTTAGTTATTGTTGATGACTTTTCCCGCTTCACTTGGGTGTTCTTTTTGCAGGATAAGTCTGAAACCCAAGGGACCCTCAAGCGCTTCCTCAGGAGAGCTCAAAATGAGTTTGAGCTCAAGGTGAAGAAGATAAGGAGCGACAACGGGTCCGAGTTCAAGAACCTTCAAGTGGAGGAGTTCCTTGAGGAGGAAGGGATCAAGCACGAGTTCTCCGCTCCCTACACACCACAGCAAAATGGTGTGGTAGAGAGGAAGAACAGGACGCTAATCGATATGGCGAGGACGATGCTTGGAGAATTCAAGACCCCCGAGCGTTTTTGGTCAGAAGCCGTGAACACGGCTTGCCACGCCATCAACAGGATCTACCTTCATCGCCTCCTCAAGAAGACTTCGTATGAGCTACTAACCGGTAACAAACCCAATGTATCCTACTTTCGTGTATTTGGGAGCAGGTGCTACATTCTAGTGAAGAAGGGTAGAAATTCTAAATTTGCTCCCAAAGCTGTAGAAGGGTTTTTGTTAGGTTATGACTCAAATACAAAGGCGTATAGAGTCTTCAACAAATCATCGGGTTTGGTTGAAGTCTCTAGCGACGTTGTATTTGATGAGACTAATGGCTCTCCAAGAGAGCAAGTTGTTGATTGTGATGATGTAGATGAAGAAGATGTTCTGACGGCCGCTATACGAACCATGGCGATTGGAGAAGTGCGGCCACAGGAACAAGATGAACGAGATCAACCTTCTTCCTCAACAACGGTGCATCCCCCAACTCAAGACGATGAACAGGTTCATCAAAAGGAGGCGTGTGATCAAGGGGGAGCACAAGATGATCACGTGATGGAGGAAGAAGCGCAACCGGCACCTCCAACCCAAGTTCGAACGGTGATTCAAAGGGATCATCCCGTCGACCAAATTTTGGGTGACATTAGCAAGGGAGTAACTACTCGATCTCGATTAGTTAATTTTTGTGAGCATTACTCCTTTGTCTCTTCTATTGAGCCTTTCAGGGTAGAGGAGGCCTTGCTAGATCCGGATTGGGTATTGGCCATGCAGGAGGAACTCAACAACTTCAAGCGCAATGAAGTTTGGACACTGGTGCCTCGTCCCAAGCAAAATGTTGTGGGAACCAAGTAGGTGTTCCGCAACAAACAGGACGAGCACGGGGTGGTGACGAGGAACAAGGCTCGACTTGTGGCAAAAGGTTATGCCCAAGTCGCAGGTTTGGACTTTGAGGAGACGTTTGCTCCTGTGGCTAGGCTAGAATCAATTCGTATCTTGCTAGCATATGCCGCTCACCATTCTTTCAGGTTGTACCAAATGGATGTGAAGAGCGCTTTCCTCAATGGGCCAATCAAGGAGGAGGTGTACGTGGAGCAACCCCTGGCTTCGAGGATGAACGGTACCCCGACCACGTGTGTAAGCTCTCTAAGGCACTCTATGGACTTAAGCAAGCCCCAAGAGCATGGTATGAATGCCTTAGAGACTTCTTAATTGCTAATGCTTTCAAGGTTGGGAAAGCCGATCCAACTCTTTTTACTAAGACTTGCGACGGTGATCTTTTTGTGTGCCAAATTTATGTCGATGACATAATATTTGGTTCTACTAACCAAAAGTCTTGTGAAGAGTTTAGCAGGGTTATGATGCAGAAATTCGAGATGTCGATGATGGGCGAGTTGAACTACTTCCTTGGGTTTCAAGTGAAGCAACTCAAGGACGGCACCTTCATCTCCCAAACAAAGTACACGCAAGACTTGCTGAAGCGGTTTGGGATGAAGGACGCCAAGCCCGCAAAGACTCCGATGGGGACCGACGGACACACCGACCTCAACAAAGGAGGTAAGTCCGTTGATCAAAAAGCATACCGGTCAATGATAGGGTCTTTACTTTATTTATGTGCTAGTAGACCGGATATTATGCTTAGCGTATGCATGTGTGCTAGATTTCAATCCGATCCTAAGGAGTGTCACTTAGTGGCGGTGAAGCGAATTCTTAGATATTTGGTTGCTACGCCTTGCTTCGGGCTCTGGTATCCAAAGGGGTCTACCTTTGACTTGGTTGGATACTCAGATTCTGACTATGCTGGATGTAAGGTCGATAGGAAGAGTACATCAGGGACGTGCCAATTCTTAGGAAGGTCCCTGGTGTCGTGGAACTCTAAGAAACAAACCTCCGTTGCCCTATCCACCGCTGAGGCCGAGTATGTTGCAGCAGGGCAATGTTGCGCGCAACTACTTTGGATGAGGCAAACCCTTCGGGACTTTGGCTACAATCTGAGCAAAGTCTCACTCCTATGTGACAATGAGAGTGCTATTCGCATGGCGAAAAATCCTGTTGAACACAGCCGCACAAAGCACATTGACATCCGGCATCACTTTTTGAGAGATCACCAGCAAAAGGGAGATATCGAAGTGTTTCATGTTAGCACCGAGAACCAGCTAGCCGATATCTTTACCAAGCCTCTAGATGAGAAGACCTTTTGCAGGCTGCGTAGTGAGCTAAATGTCTTAGATTCGCGGAACTTGGATTGAATTGTAGCATACATGTATTTATGCTTTTGATCATGTTCCTTTTTGCATTTTGTTGTTTAGTATGGTGCTCAAGTTGTACAAACACTCCCTGGACCTCACAAGTCCGTTGCAAAGTGATGCACAGTTTTAGGGGGAGATGTGTTACAACTTGACCCTTTGAGACTAACCATATGCTTGAGTTTGCTTGTTTTAGTCTCGAAGGAGAATTAAAAGGGAAAAGGTGGACTTGGACCATGCAAGACTTCCACTGCACTCCGATGAAAAGAGTAACTTTTCCAAGTTCATCTTTTAACTCTTATTGCCTATTTGCTCTTAATTGAAGATTTTGGTGAGGCAATGGGGTTAAAGGGCCAAGATTGATCCCGTTTTGGTGCTTGATGCCAAAGGGGGAGAAAATAAAGGCCAAAGTGATAAATGGATCAGCTACCACTTGAGAGATATTGAAAATAGTAGAATAGAGTTTTTTGTTTTGTCAAAACTCTTTTATTGTCTCTCTTGTCAAAAGTTGGCTTCTTGTGGGGAGAAATGTTGATTATGGGAAAAAGGGGAGTTTTTGGAATCCTGAATCAAATACTCCTGAAATGACTCTCTTTATGACTTAACATGTGTGTTTGACTTAGAGATAGAAATTTGAGTTTTGATTTGCAAAAACAAACCAAGTGGTGGCAAAGGATGATCCATATATGCCAAAATTGAATCAAAATAAATTTGAGTTTTATTTGAAGTGATATTGCACTTGTTCTAGTTGCTTTATGTTGTGTTGGCATAAATCACCAAAAAGGGGGAGATTGAAAGGGAAATGTGCCCTTGGGCCATTTCTAAGTATTTTGGTGATTGAGTGCCAACACAAGTGCTTAAATGTGAATCTATACCCATGGATGGACAAAGTGCAAATCAAGAGTAAAGGTATGTTTCTAAGCCTTAGTACATTGTTTTGAAGACTAATGTATTGTGCCTAAGTGCTTGAAATAGGAGAAATCGAGTCAGAGAAAAGTTGGCTGTGTACAGCCAAAAGGCTGTTCGGTCTGGAGCACTGGACTGTCCGGTGGTGCACCGGACAGTGTCCGGTGCGCCAGACTGACTCGGGCGAACTGGCCGCTCTCGGGAATTTACGGGCGACGTACAACTATAATTCACCGGACTGTCCGGTGTGCACTGGACTGTCCGGTGAGCCAACGGTCGGCCGGGCCGACGGTCGGCCGCGCGATCTGCGCGGGACACGTGGCCGAGCCAACGACTAGAAGGGGGCACCGGACTGTCCGGTGTGCACCGGACATGTCCGGTGCGCCAACGGCTCTCTGGCGGCCAACAGTCGGTTGCGCCGTTTAAGGAAAGAAATCGGGCACCGGACAGTGTCCGGTGTGCACCGGACTGTCCGGTGCACCAGTCGACAGAAGGCAAGATCAGCCTTCCAGATTTGCTCTCAACGGCTCCTAGCTGCCTTGGGGCTATAAAAGGGACCCCTAGGCGCATGGAGGAGGACACCAAGCATTCCTACAACATTCCTAAGCACCAAGACATCGATTCCGCGCATTTGGTTCATTGTGATAGCATCTAGAGCTCTTGTTGAGTTGTGAACTCATTGAGTTGTGTTGCGAGCTCTTGTTGCGACTTGTGTGCGTGCTGTTGCTCTGATTTTGAGTCTTGTGTGCGTTGCTAGTTTCTCCCTTACTCCGTATTTCTTTGTGAATCTCAAGTGTAAGGGCGAGAGGCTCCAAGTTGTGGAGATTCCTCGCAAACGGGATATTGAAAGGCAAAGCAAAACATCGTGGTATTCAAGTTGGTCTTTGGACCGCTTGAGAGGGGTTGATTGCAACCCTCGTCCGTTGGGACGCCACAACGTGGAGTAGGCAAGCGTTGGTCTTGGCCGAACCACGGGATAAACCACTTTGTCATCTCTGTGTTTGATCTCTTGTGGTATTGTGTTTTGTTGAGACTCCTCTCTAGCCACTTGGCGATTATTGTGCTAACACTTAACAAGTTTTTGTGGCTATAAGTTTAAGTTTCACAGGATCACCTATTCACCCCCCCTCTAGGTGCTCTCAGAGGGCGACCCTCGGATCACGATCTAACGACCTAGGTTTAATGAATCCTAGCCTACTCACCGCCCTCCGATCAGAGATCCAACGGCAACCGTGCCATGAGTCGAATCGGCCTGGCATGAATTAATCTGAGCCGCCCATAGCAAGATCTACGGCCAGTGAGCTTCTTCCCCGTGAACCCGAGCAGAGCCGCGGCGTCCACGACAGCCCGCGGCGGACCATCGCCGGCGCGGCCTGTTCTAGCCCTCTAGTGCCCGCACGAAGGTGTAATAAGGTGCAAAACGATCCTATACGCATAGATAACTAGTAGGGAGGATCCATACCGGTATCAACACGACGACGAGTGCTGGCCACGATGAGGTGTGGTATGCGGCGGTACAAATTGCTCCGGTGAGCAATTCGTGATGACCCAGACATCACCGAGCCACTGGGTTAACCAATGCGCCACCCACGAGCCCCGCATTCCGCCCTGGATCCTCCCACGCCCCGCTATACGTCGAGAGTCCCTCGGTCCTGGATGATGAGGGACCCAAGTTAATGGCGGCGTCGGCGGTGATCTCCCGAGTGCCCGAAGAGTAATACCGCATCCAATTTATAGAGATTTGTGAAGAGGGCCTGAGGAAAACGGAGCACTGGTGAGCTCGTGCGGACCCGCCCAATTTCTCCAGTTATCTCGCGGGTGGTTTCAAGGTGAGGGAAGGTCCACCGGTCCGTCGGTGTGGAATCCGTCCGGATAGCGCGCACGGAGTTGACGCCAGGGAAGGAGTTCGGTCGTGGGGAGAGAAAATGGAGAGGAGAGGGAAGCAGCCAGCACGGTATTTAATCACTGGAGTCGCGGATTTCTCAGAGTCTGGCGGCGAGGGACTCGATCGATCCAACAGCCAAGGCGGTGGCGGAATGACCGGCGAGATCCCAGGGGCGATTGACGAATCGGCCGACTCGCTACTCCGTGCGTTTCGGTGAGGCCGTTGTGGGGTAGCAGCAGAGCTGGTACGGGTGGATCCTTATAGTCCGAGGGTCAAGGCGCAACGGCCGCGGCCGATGTGACCGGGACGTTGACGGAGTCCGAGCCGAAATTCAGGGCGATGGCGGTTGAAACGACCTGACCGACGAGTTCGGCGACGTGATTCAGTTAGCAGAACGCGGTCGTCACACGGTGGACCAGGTTCCGTTGCGCGCGACGCGCGGATTGTTACGAGGAAGAAGGAGCAGCTGTGACGTGGGGCCCATCCGCCAGAGAGGGAAAGAAACCGGACCAGACGCGCGCGGATGTGAAGTTGAAATGGGCCAAGGGGAAGGGGTTTGGGCCCATGTCTATACGGGTGACCTTTTCTTTTCTTTATTCTTTTATGTTTTTATTTTCTGTTTTCTTTTCCTTTTAATTTCTAGAATTCAAATTGTGAGCTTATACTCATTTTAATTGTACTTATTGAACCCAATAATATGAAATGTCCAATTATTTTTATATCTATTTCTTTATTTCATATAACATTTTTCTTCTCTTCTCTAACCACTAATTTGCAAACTAGGGTTAAATTCTCAAATTTGGATATTAATATATTCCTTTTTATATTACTTTTATAATGTCACAAAATGCACATAAAATAAAGTCCAACATGATGCATAATTTAGTGGCATATTTTTTTATTAATTATTTGTTTTAAATATGGTGTTCACATGTGATGGTAAATAGAGATAACACACACATATAGGTAAATGGAATATTTTTTTCCTTTTATATTATCTCTTACAAATTGGGTATTACACCGTACCTCGAATTAACTGCATGTGGCGCGTCCAATCTGCAACATATGGGATACACTATTACCCCATGCGTTTTCAAGGCAAGGGCATTGATTCAGTGCGCCGTTTGGGCACTCCTTATTATATATGATCTCTATTGTTCCTCGTGCGTTGCTTTGCCAAGGCATGAAGAGACAGGCAGAGGAGACAGGGCGACACTGTATACCCCTACACACGGCAGCGTATCAGACTACGCTGCAACCTACATTGAGGCCTACGTTCGTGTTTTGACTTGACGTCGGTCATGTAGCCATCCTGTTGCGAACAACCTTCACATAGGAGTTGAAGTCCTTTTATCGATGTTATCTAGGCCGAGGCCAGGTTCAGGCGAGACGGAGGTTCCTCCCGAGGCCTTGGTCGAGCTTGCCTCGGGACGTACAATCATCTGGGAGGAGGTAGCACAGTTGTCTGAGTGGCCCCCTCCGGGATTCACAGGGAGTTGTTGCCGGGGTGATTGGCCGAAGCCGAGCTCGGGCGAGGCGGAGTTTTCTTTGAGGCTGAGGTCGACTTCGGGTGAGGCGGAGTTCCCTCTTGAGGGTGAAACCATGCTCTGTCGTACGCACGTCCCATCCGGAGTTGTTTGAACTCAACATACGACGTGGGAGAGCAGTGGCCGTTATCCCCGTGCGTGCGTCATCGTAGTTGGTGAAAGTGGATGGGACTGTGGTCCCGTCGCTCCCTGCTTGACTGCGGACATCACGTGGAGTAGGTATTCGCATTAAATGCCCATGTCTCCGTGGTTCCCGTGACCTTTGACTAAGGACATGCTCGGATTAGGCGGAAACCGCCAGTCCGTGAAGAGGGGACATCAGGCGAGACGATGATTTTCCCGGGTGCTGCTTCTGCCCGAGGACAGGCTCGGGCGAAGCGGGATTTCGAGCGACTGTCGGGCGGAGTCTCGGGCAAATCGTGAATTATCCTTTTCTTGATCTCGGGGAATGTGTCTTATGGTAGTTTAGGTGTTAAGAGTGTTTAGGGACATAATCTAGGTACTCTAATTACGATACCTGACAGGTGGTTCACATTTCGGTCTGCTTTCTATTTAGTGTACTTCCTCGTCCGAAAATATAATTCGTTTTTGCTAAACATAGATTTATTAATTAATCTATGAATATAGTTTGTATATATATTTATATTTATTATCGTTCATTTGAATTAGATGAAAAAAAGTAGAAAGATTTTAGTGCAAATGGGGTACATATTACGAAACATAAGCCACAAGATTGTTACAGCATCATCAGAACACGGGAACCAAGTCTGATTCATTCAGTTAGGGCTAGTTTGAAAATCATATTATATCAAGAGATTTTCATTTTACTAAAGAAAATTAGTTATTTTTTGCTTTAGAAAATAGGAATGTTTTGTAAAAATGGAGCTCCAAAACTAAGACTTTAGTATACCAAAGTGGATAAGAACAAGCTATCGGTTTCTTCGCCAAGCTGAATGAAAAAAGTAGAAAACGTCCGCTTTTAGCCCCTGTTGGGCGTTGTAGCCGGCGACCCGGCGTTGTTTCGAGGGGCGCCTCCTCTGTCCTCTGTCTGGGTCTCTGTATTGCATTTGCGAAGCACACAGCCACACACAACACCATAAGCGCGGCTGGACTTGGCAGAGCAGAGGGCTGAAAGCGACGGAGCGAGCCGCGCCCGCGCCAAAATGAGTTGCCCGCGGCGGGTTCTCACTCCACTGTACAAGCGTCCAGCCACAGCCAGGCAGCGAGCCAAGCCACCACCTGCGTCCAGCCACACGGTCTCACACCCCACGGCTCTACTGCCTACGGGCTACGGCGGGGGGACGGGTCGGGGGCCGCGACGTGCCTGCGCGCCCCGTGCCGTCGGATCCGCGCGTACGCGACGTGGGATGGGGAACGGACGCTCCCCATCATGCCCGTCTCGTCCGCTAGCTAGCGCTTTGGCTTTGGGAACCCGCGCCGCACCTTTCTCTCTTTCTTTCTGCTTCTTGTTCCTTCTTCGGGTTCAGGGGCCCGCTCGCCAGTGAGAGATAGATACATACGAGTAGAGCGGACGGAGCCACGGAGGAACTCGCCGGTGCCATGCCAGATGCCACACGGCGCTTCTTTTCTTCTTTGTTTTTTTGTCGTCGTTCGCTTTGCTTTATTTACTTCCCGCGGCCGAATTCTTCTCTTCTTTTTCCGCGCTGTGCGAGGACACTCGAACTCGCTTTTACGCTTCACATCTACCGTCTCGCGCACAAGCCGAGAGCCGCGCGCTGTGCTTGGCATGGCAAGCCCAGCGCCAGCGGATCGAAACGAAATAAGTCTTAAATCTATCTCTAGTCAAAATTGAATAAAACTAGATTTAATTCTCCTCAGGACCTGTTTGATTGTTCTGGATTGGGTCTAAGATTTATTCCACCTGATGAGATCTTATATAAATTTAGATAATCAATTCGAACGAACATGCTCTCGATCTTCTTGGATCTAGACACAACTAAATAAGTCTTAGACCTTGTTCAGTTTCAGCCGGATTAAAGGGTATCGAGGGACATTAAATTCCTTTTATTCAATTCTAATTACAAATAGATTTAATCTCCTCCAACCCACCTCTAATCGAACAATCCCCTCTAATCCCAAAGAGAATTTGAGTTCCCAAACTAGCCCTAACCAGGGAGGTCAAAGCCTTAAAAAATCTACTCATGAGACTACCCCTATCCATCCGTGGGTATAAAAAGTCTCGAGTTCTAATATTTCGATCACTCAAAATGTAAAACAAGCATAGATTTAAGCATGCTGACCACTATCTTATACTCACTCTGTTTCGTTTTACAAGTCATTTTCAACAGCTTCGTGCAGAATAAGGAACCTATGTATTGATGATTTTGTCCTCCCACAAGCTTCGACTTAGGTCTTGGCATTTCGTCCAACTTAAACACCTGCTGCAAGATGCAAAAATGGTAGTTTACTTTTTACTTCAACTAGAGCGACAACTATTATGACTCGTTTTGTTTTGCACTAGCGGTGACAACTAAAACGAAACGGAGGGAGGACTATTCCTGTTAGCTCTTATGCTATATGCCGGCAAATTGATATACCAGATTGGGTTCTTCTTCCATGTGCAAGCTACGGTTCCTCGTCAGCGTAACACGAGGAAACAAGGGATCCTTCTCTTTCGTTAATCAATTAAGAAAAGGCTGGCACTGTCAGTCGTCACACAACAGCTAGCACTCCAGCTAATCTCCGAAGCGGACTTCTCACCGTCCGGCCAACATGCAGGCAACAGGCCGTCGTCGTCCGTTCCCAGTGCCGCCGCCGTGCGGCTGCTGTCAAGCTAGCTAGTGATGGCGACCACTCCAAGCATCCATCCCCAGCTACCACCGCTGTCCGCTGTGCTCGTCTCCTCCGTCTCTCCAGGCCTCACATGATTAGCACTGGGCTTGCAGCCATGCAATGCAACACTGGTGTCTGATCTGATGATGCAGTGAGGGGCGTCCCCGACAGTCTTTGCAGATCGCTGCACAGCCTTTTGCTTTTGGTCATTTGGGGCGTGCTGGGGAAAGACGACGCAGGCCGCTTTAATGAGTGCAGTGCAGGTTGACCTTTTGTTAATGGCTCGCCGATCCCGATTAACCAACCCACGCTCCTCCTTGTTGACACTCTTTAACTACAAAATTGCTACTAGTAGGAGTAGTATAGTACTTCTTCTATTTGTTTTTAGTTGTCGCTGAATAGTTTAATTTTGCACTATCCAACGACAATTAAAATAAAACAGAGGGAGTAGCAGTAATCACACAATGAGCCCTGAGAACATGCTGCTACTTGGCCCTGGTCCTCCTTTGCCCTTTTTCCCCCATTCCAGAACTCACTACGTCACGCTGGCGTCACTCCGATCCAACTGGCAGCACCTTCGCCTCAGCCTCGAGTGTCCTACTGTCCTTCACATGAAAAAGGCAGCGCCATATTAGCATCTTCGTTTTTCCTTTTTCACGACTAGAATTTGTCAGACACCCTCGACATCAGGGCTCACCGACACCCCTCCCGGTTAATTACAAATCCAAAACAGAGCTTTGGGTCACTTCATCCGCAGATGCAAATTGAATAAAATTAGCACACAGCACAAAAAACGGAGAGAGTACAGTACTACACTTCATGTCACTACCAATTATACATTCCAGACACTTTTGGATTACATGGTTAAAAGTAAGAGACCACCAAATCGTACTTGCGCTACCAACAAGAAGATGCGTGAAAAAATTTAAAAAAATGGCACTACACAAAGCGATAAAGAGAAAGAGAGAGAGAGAAAACAAATCGTTCAAGCCTCACACTGCAGAACAGAATGCACACGGCACGTCACTTCCTGCCTTGCCGCTCCTCCGACCTCTCCTTCTCCTTCCCTCCCCGCCGAATTTGGTAAAATTCAATTAAACACGGAAAAAAATTTACAGCGGCCGGCATTTGATTCGAATTCTGTTTCCCTTGCTTTCCCTCCTACTGGACTGACTGGAGAAACTTCACCCGGTGTTGCAAAGCAAAGCAAAGCAAAGCAACCTTTTTCCCTTTCACCCGAAAAATTTTGCAATGCGGCCCCTCGGAGGCTGGCGACGACGACGTGGCTAGAAGGTCCACTTCCAGATCTTGACGCGGACCCTGACCTGGCACGCGCGAGCGACGGTGGCCGTGGCCGACGCGGCGGGCGGCGCCGGCGCGTCGTCGACGGCCGCGGCGGCGGGGGCTGGGGTGTCGGCCGCGGCCTTCGCCAGCTTCTTCGTCTTCTTGGCCGGCGCGGGCGCGGGCGCGGCCACCTTGACGCCGTCGCAGTGCACCAGGATGCCGATCTTCTTGGTCCTGAGCGCGCCAACCCGGACGCCGGCCCTGGTCTCCAGGTCCAGGACGATGGGGAACTCGCCGGACCTCTTGACGTCGGAGCCGGCCGCGGCGGGGTCGACCGCGAGCGCGGACGCGGAGACGGTGGCCCGGATGACGGTGACGTTGCCGGCCTCGTGCGCGAACCCGGGCGCGGTGGCCGCGCCCAGCGGCACGGCGTTGGCGGCCGTGGCGGCCGTCACGGCGAAGTCGTCGTAGACGTACACCAGCTTCTTGTTGGGGTTCCTGGCGGTCAGCGTCACGTCGATGGCGTCGCTCAGCGCGGGCGCGGTGGCGGACGACGACAGGCTCAGCCTCGTCACGCGCGCCGCGGTCAGCGTGAAGGCCGGCCGGTGCGGCCGGTACAGCAGGTAGAAGGCGCCCCCGGCCACGGCGGCCAGGACGGCGAGGAGGACGACGACGAGGAGCGTCCAGCAGAAGCAGCAGCAGCAGCTGAACGGGCACGACCGCCCCCCGCGCCGGCGCTTCGCGGGCGCCTGCTGCGGCCGGTAGATGGGTCGTTGGTACATCTTCGGCGGGCCACCGGCGCCGGCGCTGGCCGCCGCGGGCTGTGGGGTGGGCTTGCCGTTGGAGGACATTGTCGCCGCCGCTCCCGCTCCCGCTCCGCAGCGCAGGGGACGGCCGAGCTCCGCAGGCAGGCGGGGGTGGTTCTTGGAAGCCTCGGTGGCACTGCGACTCCGTGAGCTTGGCTGTGAGGTGTAACGGAGGAGAGAGATCTATAGGCGCGAGGGGGAGGGAAGGCCGGAAGGGAAGACGAGGAGGGAGGTCAGGTGGAGAAGGTGAGGGAAAAGGGACAGCCGGACAGGGCACCTCACGGATGGTTCGGCCTCACCAAATCATTTGTTGCCGGCTTGCTGTTGCTGACGCTTTTCCCTGTCCTCCCCTCCCCTTCTTGCTTCACCTCCTCAACTGATTGGTGGCGGGTATTTTTCCCGGGAATTTTTTTTTCTCTGCTGGGAGCCTGGGAGTGGGAGCGACGCTAGTGCTATTTTGCTAATCAAGGATCAATCTGCAGGTTAATCACTGTATTTTCTACTACCACTTTATATATTCTACTAGTAGTACTGCAGTAGCATCAGGTTTTGTTGGGCAAGTCAACTCAGTTCTGATGCCTTGCCTTGTCAAGTGTTGGTAAAATATCGTCGGAATGTAGTTTGGTACAACTTAGACATCGTCGGGAAAAAAAAATGGTTTGGTGAAACTTGCCTCAGAAAAAATGTGTGCTAAACTAAAGGCCATTTGCGAAGCATGAACAACTCTGCAAACTGTTCGTTTCAAGCAAGATAGTCATTTTGTTTGACACGTTTTGGATGGCTCGGACCTCGGATAGAACGAAATTGGCATGGAACCTGTTGACGGTGTAAGATGTTGTAATTTTCCTGTTTTCTACCTTATCGATATACGTCTATCATCAAATCATGACACATAATAGCATACAACTTTTTTTTGCAAGTCTAAATGCATCTAAATTTACTTGGACGGGTAACACGTTCTCTTGCCTACGAAAAAAAATATGTGTATCCCAAATGCAAAGAAACATCTTTAGAGCTCTTCATATTCATCTCCTGTAGACCCACACGAACAGAAGAAAAAAACCAAGCAGTTAAGTGGTGGGCTTTAGTTTCTGTCGTGTGGGCGGGTGGATGTGAGAGGCTGTAGAGGTGTTTCTTTACCTCTGGGATGCATATATTTTTTTTCTCTTACCTACATATTAGCTTAAAAAAAGTAACTTTAGTAACACGCAAGACGTCCATAGAGCTTCAAACAAAACATCATATTACCTCCTTAGATCATCTTTGTTTTTTTGCAAGTTTGATCAGTCTTATTAATATAATAAGCTTGAGCATAGTATATATGGAGATACATTGAGCAACTTGATTTTATATAATTAAGCAAAATTTCATATCTATTTGGATACAACTGACATTCCATGATCAACAACTAATATGTCTGAGGGATGCCGAATCTATGTATGATATGCTCAGAAATAAACTCAATTACCTTATTATGTGTCGTATTTTCAAAAGAACAACCTCGCTGTAGTTTTATACTTAACTAGTTGCTTGCTTAGCTTGCATAGCTAAGAATCGGTAGTTCCCTAGTTTAGCTTGTGTAGTTTTGTTAGTGAGTAGTGCTAGGGTGACTTAGCTTCGTTCACTATTATGTGTAGGAGTTTATGGTGTCCTTAGAGTACTAGTTGTATATGTTTGTGTAACCTTACCAATTAGAATTATTTAAGTGAGCTTCTACTAATCCGACAGTTTAGTTATTTGAATTAGAATTTTTGTACTCACTCCGTTCCAATTTATAATTCGTTTGACTTTTTTAACATAAGTTTGACTGGCTCGTATCATTCAAAAAAAATCATGTTTATTACTATTTTTTATTGTGATATTGTTTAGCTTATAATATATTTTAAGTATGGATTTGATTTTTTCATCTTTTTCGCAAAAAAATGAATAAGACGAGCCAATTATACTCGGCACAAAAAGTCAAACATATTATAATTTGGGACAGAGAGAGTAAGACTTTTATGATCGAATAATCATAACATCGTATTTAGTATAGATGTTTTGTAGATGAAGATGGCTAGATAGTTTGGTCTGCAACAGGCTAGTTGGAAACATACTGTGTTAGAGCACATGTTGTTGTGGAAAAAAGATGGAACTACATAGATCCATAGCTAGACCGGTTTTTGTTAGAGATTGATGATCTCGGGCTAACGTTTAGGAAGCCTAGTAGTTAGTTGCCTATGAGTTACTACAATTTCTACGTTCACAATATTTGTTACAATATCTATTTTTTTATATAACACAAACAAATATGTGTTCCAATGGTTAGAACCTGAGTGTGGGAGGGAGAGCGCGTGATGGTTCGAACCCTAGGTTCCACGAGATTTGTGTTTAAGCATATTAGAAGAAATTGGAATAAGATTGCTCATGTAGTCATGTCATGTGTGTCTAAACAGGTCATAGACATGTAACAGTCCGAGATATGTAGCATGTAACATCGGCTTGTGTGTGATTTTTTGATCTTGTATGAGTCTCCCGCGGATTAATATATGAATAAGTGGCAAGCAAGCCCTAAAAACGCTCTAAAACTTACTTAACTCGACAAGTGCAAATCTGCTTTTGGAAACATTTGGCAGACAGAGGAAGTGAAAATTTACTGGCTGTTGTGCTTGACCTGGAGCCTGACTCTAGAGATGCGACCAATTTACTCGCACCTGCAGAGACTGGTCCAGGGTGCTTTGAGTATCGTGCGAGCCTGACTTCACATCTGCACGAAGGTAACTAAACATACACCTCACACGAGTAGAGCCTGGTTGACAACAACCAAACATCAGCTCATTGTATCCCATAAATACAGGCAACCAAACTCTCTATATATAGCAGTAGCAGTATCGACACGTGATAGGAGCCCTGTGTAGAAACTTCCAGGATCAAGCTCACAATGAATTAAGAATTAGCAAGTCTACAGCCGTCTGCCATGCATGGCCCACTCTATCCATATTTTGAGACAGACAATGTATGCAGTTTGGAAGTGGTGTGGTTGAGCCCGAGTTCGAACGAATGCCTCCCTTCTCCTAGTCCTTGCAAAGATCTAGCTATGCATCCGCGTGCACTAGGCAACAGCCACGCAAAGCCTTCTTTAATTTGCTCCCATCACTTGTCATGCAGCATGCACTCAGCTGGCCCACTGTCCAGCACGTTCGTCACGTACACACTTGTAGGTCCTAATTTAGAAAAACTTAATTCCACTATAAGATTTCCGGTGATTGAAAGAAAAGTTAGCTCATTTTTCTCGTAATCTGCAGAAATCCAGATGGAATTTAAGTTTCTAAACAAGTCTGTATCCCTGCTTGCTTCACAGGGTATATGCACGACGAGGACACATGCACAGCGAGCGGAGTCAGGATTTTATTGAGAACATGTGCAAATTGATTTTTTTTTAGAAATTTGATTATAAGATCATGCATTGCTTCTCTTGTGTATAGAACACATGGAGGGGTGAGGGGGAGGGGGGTTGGGGGGAATAGAGAGAGTAGTACTGTTATTTAGTCTTTGTAATGTTTGGTACGGTCAGCTAGCCCTAGGTTTGCATTAAGACATGCATAATTCCGAGCCTTTTGATCAATTTTGTCTTCTAAATCATAAGTGCACTGAAGATACAATATATAGAGTGAGACAGAGCTCCGGAGCTTGTCTCTTGATTTTTTTCACTTAGTTTCCCCTAGAGACCTTTAATGGATTTGTACATGTCTTTAGAGCAGGTATAATAATGTGATGTGAGAGGACGGTAAGAGATGTCACGTCAGATTCAGAGAGATGTGGAAGAAAGATAAATAAAGAGAAGGAAAGCAATGCTCTTATAACTAGTAGTAGCCAACTGAAAGGAGGCTCCTTACATACTTCAAGGGTGTGTTTGGTTTGACTTTTGGCTTTTGCCCCCCTAAAAGTCAAAAGCCAACCAAAGGGCTGGATCCAGAAAGCAGCTTTTTCTAAAAGCCGACTTTCTCGTAGTGCAAATCTGAAAGCACCCCTGACCTGCTTTTACTGGCTTTTCGGATGAAACTGTGAAAACATATATCGAAGAATTTTTAACGACTTTTAGTGGTTTCCACCAAACGGTTTTTAGCTTTTTAACAGCTTATAGCCTACAGCAGCTTCTTCCACAGCTCACAGCCCACAGCAACTTTTTTCACAGCCACAGCCCAACCAAACAGACCCCAAGACACGTTGCGAGTTGGGAGAGGAAGAGATAGATTCAGTATTTAATGTATGGCTGTTTCTTAGTTAGCTAGTGCCCAAGTTTTAGGGTGATTAAACTGAGCATTAATTCCGTGGAGTATATATATATATAGAGAGAGAGAGAGAGATAGTGTGTTACATGTGGTGATGTGATGGGAGTCCACGTCATATTTGGCGTCTGAATCCAACCAGCAGCGCACAGTAGCAGACGACATGACATGCTTACCCCAGCCATCACCGTCGCGCTAACTACCTTGCTTAAGTTTGGTTGCTTCCAATCCATCCTCACACACACACTCTCGTATATATGTCGTATGCGTCGTTGCGGCGGTTATGCTAGCTGTCTGTGTGTTAACCGCGAGTTCTTGCTGCTGTTGCGACGCTGCTCTCGCGTGCACCTGAAACTGGGCGGCCACACAGAAAGCCCAACACTAACGTCGATCGAGGTTGGTGTGTGTTGGTTGCTTGCTTGCGAGTTCTTTCTGATTTCTCTTTCGTTCTTTCTTTCTTTTTTTTCCTCTCTCGACCGACTCGAGAAGACAGAGCCTTGTGCAAACAAACAAGTCATCGTGTCTTTGTTTACACACAAAGAGCAGGAGATCTAGCTGCAGCACACAGCCCAGATTCTTGATGAAAAGGACACACGACTTGTTTTGCACAGGAACACCTCGAGGTCCAGGGTCCGGGTTACGTCAATTATTAGCAAATTTATTTACACACGACTTGTCTTGCATCTTCTTTTTGAAACCACAACTAGTACGTGTTACATAATACAGGCAAGTACTGGACAACTGATCTGAATTCCGCCCCTCCTTAAGGCTGGTTTGGTGGAAGGAGAATTGAATGAAATCCATGGGAGAGAAATTATCTTGCATACAATTCCTCTTCCACCAAACAGCCCTTAGGTTCTATTAGAACACTATGCAGTTTTTTTTCCCCTAAAAATAGTTCATGTTCATCAGCTATCATGTATCTAGCTGCACCGAAGAAGCTTGGTTCGCTAATTTAAGGAAACAAGTGACAGTAGCAATCAGGATCATGGTGTACGGTTCACTCTCTCCAATGGATGGTCATCAACGGAAAACAATGGTTGGACCTCCTTTGCGTTCTACAGAGGATCGGAGTGTTTGCAAAGGCACGATGCTTATCTCCGTTATTGATGTGTGTGCTGGGGGATGGAGGTCAAGCAAAGACACAAGTTGTTCCAACAAGTGAAGCAGGCTGCACAAGTTGATTATATCGTCTATTCTTTCTGAGCTGTCCATGATGTATCGTCATGATCAGTCGATCCTCCCCCGGCGGAGGTCAATCTTGGAGGTGTAATTTCATACGACATTCTCAGTGAAAAACCCAACCAGCGCTCCAGTAAAGAAACAGGCAACGATCCATTTCTTCACTATAATCTCCAGACAATTCGATCAAATATATATGATCGAAGCTTTAGCAAATATATTACTTACAGTCCACGGATTCCAAATTAATGCATCACAAAGTAACACGTGACTTATAAACGGAACACCTGAAAGAACGTAATCTTTGTTTCCACCGTGGGAAAACAACTTCATTACACGTCCAATCAGGCCCCAAGCTCCAACAGACAACTACTGTAGCTCATTATCTCTCAACACTTTTCTACATACAGGGAGCTACCATCGAGGCCAATGGAAGATGAGCTACATGTAGAGATGATAATGCATCGCGATTCAAATGATTCTTCATAATTTATTAGGGTCCTAAGTTATTTCTAATTAAAAATAAATAGAAATAGAGTTTGATCCTAATTTGTTTCGATACTTAAAATTTATAGTGTAAAATTTAAAGCCTATTGTCAGCTCTAGCTACAAGTGCATCGTCCAAGACCAAGCCAACACTCGATCTGATTTAGTTTCGCCGAGCCTACAAAATCACTCAAAATGAGTTTCGCTGTAAAAACAGTTACATGTCAAGTACTATATCAGTAACTACATGTGAACAGCGGGTCAAGGATCACCTGATTCTTCTGGGGTAGATGGTGTGGTACTGTGGTGTCACATCCACAAGCTGCATGTGGTACTTTTGGGGAAGGGAGAAGCATATTTTTTTTTGCCATTGAATTATCGTCGAAGTTTTGGTTTTGATCCCTAAGCTAAAAAAAAAACCTAGAAATCTTTGGCCATTCAGGGCTTATTCGGTTATTCCCAATACACATGGATTTGATGGGATTGGAAAAAATTGTGAAGAAGTTTGAGCTGTTTGGGATTCAAACCCATCCAATCCCGCTCAATCCACATGGATTGAGAGCTAACCGAACAAGCCCTCAGCTGGGTTTTGACCACCGCACTGGATCACACTCTCTCAGTCGCTGCCGAGCCATGGCAAATTGGCAACCTACTGCTATGGCACGGTGCCTGAGCTTGCCGCCCTCGTTTTGGATTTGGAGAGGGTCATCACGGCGAGCGAAGAGAAACTTTAAACGTATCTCTACTAAAAAACACCCTTTTTAATTGGATCGTACAATATCCCTAGTAATAAAAAGAGACTGACTAAGGCCCCGTTTGGTTAGGGGTGACTAAAGTTTAGTGACTAAATTTTAGTCATTTTTAGTTCCTAAAGAAGCAAACATGGTGACTAAAATGGGGTGACTAAACTTTAGTTCTTTAGTCACCAAGGGGTGACTAAACGGGACTAAAGTAGTATTTTTACCTTATTTGCCCTCTCAACTTTCTTCTTATAGCAAACATTCATTAATTAATAGGGGTAAAACAGTCAATATTCCCAGCAATTAATGATCTTTAGTTCGGTTTAGTCACTGGAACCAAACATGGTACTTTAGCAACTAAACTTTAGTCACTAAAATTTAGTCTAGTGACTAAAGGAACCAAACAGGGCCTAACTATGCCACATTTTGCCTAAGATTAGTCGTTTAAATTGAAGAACTAACCTTAAGAAAAAAGTTAGGCAAAGTGTGCCAAGTGAGGCTGCAATCCAAACATGCCCACGTCTTCGAAGAAAGCGACGGGTGCCGGATCCAGACTTCATTCCCCAAAACCAAAATAATCGCCACCGCTCTCCGCACCGAACCGAAGCAGCGGCGATGTCGGCGGAGAAGCCGGCTCCCGTGCGCGTGCTCTACTGCGGCGTCTGCGGCCTCCCGGCCGAGTACTGCGAGTTCGGCCCCGACTTCGAGCGCTGCAAGCCCTGGCTGCGCGCGCACGCGCCCGGCGTCTACCCCGACGACCTTGTCGCCGCCTCCTCCTCACCCGGTTCGTCCCGCTGCCGTTCCCTCCTTGCTCCGCCTCTTCCTTCGGGGTAGACCCCGCTCGGCTGCCGCCTAGTCTGACGCGCAACGCATGTGCTTGGTTGATCTGCCCGGGCGCGCAGGCGGCGGCGACAAGGACGTCGACAAGGTCGGGGATCGCCTCCAGGGCGTCGGGATCTCCGACGGCTCCACCAGCGCCGCAGGTCCGTGCCCGCCCGCCTCACCTCGTGCTGTGAACCCTCGCTGTGGTTTTCGTAGTGGGTAGGGGGCGGGGCTAGGGAGAATGGTGGATGCCAAGCTTCGATCTGCGATGCTATTTGGAGGGTGCGAAGTCGATCTCTGATCTCTGTGTGCCGCTCATGCTCTGTCGTTTCAGGGGATGCTTCCGCGTCTAAGCCCCAAGAGGCGAAACGCCTGCCTGGTGGTAAGCTCAAGAAAAAGGTTGGTCCTCTGTCATTTACTCCTATGAATCCACCCCATTGCAGTTGAATCGTGGTGATTTACATTTGATTGCTAGCCTGTGTGTGTCACCTAAATCTACTGGTCAGCGTTAGTTCAAAAATTCAAGGTGACCTTTTGTAATGGTATTTTATCTCATTGAAGTGGTTTTAGATAACCTCTTGTTCTGTACCGAATCTACAATTGATTTAGCGGTTTAGCCAATGTCTTCATTTCATGATATGAACTGCTACCGTGCTACTGTTTTCTGAGTTTATGCCACTTGAGGTGTCTGCAGACAGTGTTTCTTTTGTTTGTGGTACAATGAATTTCATCGATGACATTGTTCCTTTCCAATCGTAGGAGAAGCAAGAAGTGGTCATTGAGAAGATTGTCCGTAACAAGCGCAAATGTGTTACTGTGGTGAAAGGGCTTGAATTGTTTGGTGAGTTCTTTTCTTTTCTGAAAAGAAATTTTTTCTGAGTGAACGGTCCTGTCAAAGTACACTAGAATGGGTCGCTACATGTATATTAAATCGAACCCTTTTAGAAGTTTTGGATGACAGTTGTTTTCATTACAGATTTTGATTATATGTACTTCCCTGAACCTTTAGGTGTAAAGCTTAGTGATGCTTCGAAGAAGCTTGGGAAGAAGTTTGCAACCGGAGCTTCTGTTGTTAAGGTACCCTGTCGTGGTTCGTGATGTTATTGTAGCTTTTGAATTTGAGCATTGTTGAATCAGACTCTCTCTTGCTCTGTTCCTTAGGGCCCTACGGAGAAGGAGCAAATCGACGTACAAGGGGACATCTCATATGATATTGTGGAGTTCATTACAGATACATGGCCTGATGTAATTCATCTCTACAGTTTATTATGCTTTACATCTTTTATTTGCTTCCATGTATGTAAGATTTCTGATACTGTATCCGCACAAACCATTTGGTGTCACAGCACACAGCAGTAAGTGGAGCACATCACCTAAATATTTCATGTAACAAGTATATTTGTATCGAGGAATGAAACAAATTTAGTTAAATAATCTACTTCTAGACTGATAAAGTGGAAAGCTATCACTTGGAATAGGAATTAGAGAACCAAAATACCATTAGGTTTTCTTGTTTCTGGATTGTGGTTAAATGGAAGTGCCAGATATAATGAGGTCATCCATGTGGTCTCCCTGTTAATTTTTTGTTCTCTACTACACTGAAGTAGGAAGGAACATCAGTCTTTTTTCTTAGTTTATTCTGTTGACACACAAACACTGCAAGTGGTTCTTCCATAAATCTTGCTTGTAGTAGAAATTTTAGCGAAAATATACTTGTTTAGTTGTTTTGATATAAGAAAATAATGTTGCTGTACCTTCCCTTTGGCTAATAATTATTAAGGAGTAGACTCCGATGGCATTTTCAGTTCTCTAGTGAACTGTGCATGGCTCAAGTATGTGGCAAGTTGCCATGTAACACTACTGAAAATGATAACCTGTGATTTCTGAGAAGTTTATGTGCATAATATGATTGCAGCAGTCACCATGTGCTGGAGTTGGTTAAGAATGTTATAGCTTCCATCAGAGGCAGGTTGAATTTTGTTATTGAATTGTCATTGCTTTTGTCCTTTATCAGGTACCTGAGTCGGCCATTTTCTTCATTGAAGATGGAAGGAAGGTTCCTGCTGCTTGATGCCATATGGTTTATAAGGCACGAGACCAATGGATTTACAAATATAATACAGAGGTAAGGTAAGGGCATGGCTGTTAAGGCATATATAGGGCCATACCAGCTCATCTCTTGTCTGAAGTCATGAACTGTTGTTCCGGTTTTTAGGCTTACTTCACAAGTGGCATTCTGTTTACCATCGTCACCTGCTTCCATGTATGAAATCAAATCTATACAGTTACCAATTTACTATGACTGTGTCTGTTGTATCACTTCCAAAAGTCTGGACACTGAGAGAAAGAGGATCATCGGTTAGACTCCCATTGTGTGGCACCAAAAAAAAAAAAAAAAAGCTTCAAGCAAGCACGCCTTCTTACCTAGGGTCAGGGGTGCAGGTTAACTGGAAGAAAATGTAGTACAAAGACCAATTTGTAGATGTCAAATCGACAATCATCGAATACATATTGAGTAGAGTAGAGATATACAATATCTGTACGGTAACCAACATTTAAGGGCCAGTTTGGCAGCCGCGGTTATTTTAGCACAGGAGAAAACTTCAGCGGTGGGTTTTATCCTACATTCATTTTTCAGTGGGTAAAAAACCCGGATAGGATAATTTAACCGGTGGTCGTTTGGAAGGAGCAACTGCCATCCAGTTTAGTACAAAACTGAATGCATACATGAACGCATACTGGTGACATTTTTCTGTATGTCATTCAGTTTGGGGCAGATTGCATACACAAACGCATACAAGAACAGTCACCATGCATACACGGCATACAAGAATGCATACATAAGCAACCAGGTTTTAAACAAGAATGCATACAGAATGCATACAAGAAAGTCACCATGGTTTTAAACCAACAATAGAAGAATATCTCAAAGTGCAACTGCCATTCAGTTTAGTGCAACTGCCATACAAGAATTAATTTAAACCAGCAATACAAGAACTATACTGAACCATACAAGGCATCATTTCTCATAAGGTAGATGGTTCTCAGTGATCTGCTTGTCCAGGAAATTACTGGGAAAATCATTCCACCAACAGATTAGTGCAACTGCCATTCAATTTTTCATAGGTTAGAGCTGAAACTGAACTACAATCACCATTCACCATAACAGAACTGCAGTTGTCTGAAAAAAGATAACATGTAACTAGGATTAGTACAAGGGAACAAATAACAACTATAGTATCTAGAATATCTCAAAGTGTAGAGCTTAAATGATCTCAGCAGAAAAATATAGCCATTGCCAACTAGCTCTAGGTGAGAAGATTGTAATTTAAAGTAAAATTTGAAATAAAGATGCTTGAAAGAACATACCAAATTTGCTCATATCATTTGTTCAGGCCATGCATCACTCCCACGAAGCAACCTACATTTATAAAAATGATATTATATGCTTGTAGTCTACAATATTGCATGCTTAGTAGATTCAAGTTATGGCATACCTAATTTTGCGCTTGAAGCCAAATTTCTCTAACATCATGCTCTGTTGTTAAGAAGAAATTGTTGCTCATGGGTCATGGGTTAAAGGACAGTGTTGGCTTGCAGTCCCAGGAATGGTATCAGCCATCAAAGAGATGTTCATGAAGACAACCAACCACCAGCATATGCTCAACTACCACTTGCTTCACTTCACCTCCATGTTTTCACGTTGGCCAATACTGAGGTTGAGCAATAGATGAACTGGCATTGATTGATGCTAGCGATCAGTTGTGAAATTAATCTACACACCTCCCCAATCTTTTTTTTGATGTAATGACCTCCCCAATCTAGATATTACGAACTGTAAATTTCGGTGCTATTATTGAAAAAAGGACAATGCGGTGGTGGGATACTTCCTGTTCAGGTCGACGGAGGACACAAAGGAGCAGGTCCAGATCTGAAGGTAGGTAGGTACTGACCTCGCCGGAGCTTGATCTTCTTCTTGTGGGTGACGATGGTAGGAGGCTTCCTGTTCGGGTCGACGGTCTGCGTGGCCTTGGCGTCGTCCGGCGCGAAGAGCACGGCGTCGATGCCCTGCACGGAGATCCTGCCGTCGGTGTAGATGTCCGGGTCCAAGAGGTAGCGGATCTTGTGCGGCAGAAACCAGAATCAAATGTACCTAGTGCGGCAGGCGCAGGGTGTCGTAGCTGGATCAGAGAGGCAAACCAGAATCAAACGAAGATGCAGGTCGGCAGAAACCAATCGATGAAATCTTTGCTAACCCCCGCGACCCCGGCTTAACCCCCGCGCCCCCGGCTCAGAAACACGCGTACCTGGCTGCAGTAGAGTTCTACTGCTGCAAGAGCTGGAGTGGCGTTGGAGTTGTTCGGTGGAGCGGCGGAGGCGCTCGTGGCGTTGGAGTGGCGTTGGAGGCGCTCAAGCGTTGGAGCGTTGGAGCGGCGGAGGCGCTCGTGGTGCATAGCGAAGACGAGACGAGGCGGCGGAGAATCGCCTGGCCTCCTAAGGCCAGGGTTGTTTCCGACGGGAAAATGGGACAAATCTCTGCACGAGATTGGGCTGCCAAATGACACACATGAATAATCCGAGGACAATCTTCTGGTGGGCTTTCTTCCAGGAGAAAAGGCCAGGAAACCGGCCGGATTTTGGGCTGCCAAACCAGTCCTAATAGAGTAATAAACACTGCACAGATTTCCACATGCAATGGACTCGAGTATCTAAAATCGCTAGCAACGGCATTTTGTATCGATGAACAAACCATTGAATAAAGAAAATAAATAGAAATAAACAGGTATTGTTGAATTCACACAAAAATTGGTCTTAAGACATACACACGAGCTAACCGAATGATCTCTAGAACTTACTGCAATGAGCGAGCTGCAGCTGGACATTCTCTATTGGTATGTTTGGTTGGCTTCTCTCCGTAGCCTGCTTGTATGAGCTAGACCGACGGTGCCTGTATGAGCTAGACCGACGGGAGCCTAGCTCCAGAGATGCGACCAATTTACTCGCGTCTGCAGAGCCTGCTCCAGGGCGCTTTGAGTATCGTGCGAGCCTGGCTCCATATCTGCACGCAGGTAATCAAACACACACCTCACACAAGTAGAGCTTGGTTGACAACAACCAAACACCAGCTCATTGCATTTCACGATGCAAGCACCAGCAAATATAGGCAATATTTTCCTTGTCGGTCAATAAATCCGAGCAGCCATGGTGGCAGTAGGTGAATCCGGTCTTCATTTTGTACTATAGATTTTGTACTATAGTGGGAGCTAAAAAAACCTGCTTCCCGCTGCTCCTAACCTGCTTCCCACACTACAACTCCTCATAAATCACTTCACACACAATTTGCCAAACAATTTTTGTTGAATTCACTTCTACTTGAAAATCATTTGGAATCTCTATTGAAGAATTAGCTCTCAAAGCTAGAGAATCATGCGGCAGCTCTCATCACATCTCTTTGTGACTTTGTGTGAGATAGCGCGATAATCCGAGTAAAACTTTAAAAAATGCTAAAGATCAAATACTATTGCGCAGCCAAGTTTTCCGTGTATTTTCCATACAGTCAGACTATCAAAAGTTAGGACTTGTTTGGTAGAGCTCAGCTTCATGATTCTCTAGCTCCGAGAGTTGATTCTCTAATAGAGTGATTCTGAGTTCTCTATGAATCTATTTGACGAAAACCGTTTGGCATAGGCTGTGAAGTGATTCCTGAGGGGTTAAAGAGTGAGGAGCAGGTTGAAAGTGGTAGAAAGTAAGTTTTTTTTTTCTCACACTTTCTAGTACAAAGTAGAGATAAGATTCACTCCACTTCCACTTTGAAGCTCAGATTTTTATCATTTAGCTTGGCAAGAGTGATTCTCGCTTGGAGCGAAGCTGTGGGAGCTCTGCCAAACACCATCTTATAAAAAAATCTCAAAAATTATAGATATAATTTATTATTTACTCTATCAATATACTAAATTTTAATTTATAATTCATCATAAGTTAAGAGATATAACAAGACAAAAATTCTATCCAATATGAAAATTTGAAAAATGATAGAATTTTAACTTTTTGTATCTCTTAACATAAAAATGAAAACTTAAATTTGGTATATTGTTAAAATAAATACTAAACGCATATAAAGATTTTTTAGAGTTTTTATGACTTTTGATATTTTTTTGCACGACGTTGGCTTGAGAAGCTTGATTGCACAATAGTTTTTCTTATGGAAAAATAGTTTAGTTAATCGAACACTTAAATAAGCAAACAAAAAGACATTTAGTTCGTAAAGAAAATTACACATTATGCGGGCCAAATTAAAAATAAAAACTACACAATGCATAAAAACTAAAACTAACATTATTTGAAGAAAATAAAAAATCACATAACTCATAAAATAATAAAATACAATTTCTATGGTGCAGATCCTAAATATGCTCCATCAAAGGATGACTTCAAAGCTTATTAGTGCTTCAGGGGTGACGGTTGATCCTGCAATTGAGGATTCGACTGTCTTATAGTTGCCCACATCATATAATCTTCTCCGCTCATCCTCAATAATCAAATTATGCGGAAGGTCCACCCAACCTAAAGGGAGTGAGATATTTTCCCAATTTCTACAAATATAAACCCCGAACTACAAATCGTCCGGGTGAACGCGCAACAACCAACCAGTGCGTTCCGTTGAATCGTCGTGCGTATGGGATTAGCAATGGTTGGTTCTTAGGTGCAATAAATAATGGTGAGCTAGTGAGATTTTATAAAAATATAGGTTACGTGCTGACATGGATAATGGAGTAGACATATAACAAGACGCACACACCCATATCACCATGTGAACCCTTTGATCAGTAGTAATTGTGAACATCAACATGATGCGTTTAGTCGATTCGTGTTTGCTATCCCGAGAAGACGTGTATGATCTCTAGCTAGCTATCCTGTGTTAAGAAAAAAAAGATTTCGTCCATGTCAAAAATTCGGAGGAAGAAACACACTTAATATCGAAGGTGGAGATTAATCAAGATCGACGGTCATTAGTTAATAGAATTAGTGTTAATAATATTCCTTAATATAAATCCTGTTCCCGAACAGGCATCCCTCTCTCTCTCTCCTACGACGAGGAAACCGTCCATAGCGAACGGACAAGTTTTCTGTCGTTTCACTATGTATAAATACACACCACCATCGAATGAAAAGTATACGCATCATTTGCTTCAGTCCCTTCGTTTTCTAACATGTTATCAGCACCCGCTCTCGCCAGAAGAAGAAGAGACGAACAGGGAAGGAAGAACGATGTCAACCGAAGACAATCCATTAGAAGAGGAATTATGTCTTGTGGATAGTTGCACCACAAACACTATACTCACAGAAATAAAATATTTTCAGACTATCAAGAGAAAAGAAGGAAATGTCTTAACAATAGCCGGTAGAGATGCTTTGATAGTTGGGTCTGGACGAGCCATTATCACTCTACCAATGGGCACGCAGATTATAATCGAGGATGCTTTATTGTACCCCGATTCAACGCGTACCTTGTTGAGTTATAGAGATATCTGTAAGAATGGTATTCATGTGGAAACACATGTAGAAAATAAAGAAGAATTTCTTATACTTACCAAACTAACTGGATATGGCAAACAAATATGTGAAAAATTCCATCTCTAGATTCTGGATTGTACTATACATACATCAAACCTATAAAACATGTTACATATAAAGTAATCTTTCAAAATGTTGATGTCTTCAAAATTTGGCATGATCGACTTGGGCATCCTGGCATAGAGATGATGAGAAAGATTATAAGCAATTCAGTCGGTCACAATCTTCGGATTATGTATGCACTGCTTGCGCCACTAGGAAATTAATTTTAAGACCATCAAATCTTAAAATCAGAACGAACCGCTTTAATTCCATGAAAGAATTCAATGTGATATTTGTGGACCAATCAAACCTAGTTCAGGACCATTCAGATACTTTATGGTTTTGATTGACGCATCTACAAGATGGTCACATGTGTTCTTATTATCCACACGAAACCATGCATTTGCTAAAATAATGTCTCAAATCATTAGACTCAAAGCAAATCACCCTGAACATAGGATTAAATCATTTCGATTGGATAACACAGCTGAATTTTCCTCCCATGCTTTCAACGATTATTGCATGGCTTTGGGAATTGAAGTACAACATTCCATTCCATATGTCCATACTTAAAATGGTTTGGCTGAATCATTGATTAAGGGAATCAAACTGATTGCTCGTCCATTACTGATAAATTGCTCTTTGCCTTCGTCATGTTGAGGTCATGCGGTTTTACATGCTGCTGACTTAATCCAATTACGACCAACTGCATATCATGATTATTCTCCCATACAATTAGTACGAGGTGATCCACCAAGAATTTCCCACCTGCGTAAATTCGGTTGTGCAGTATACACACCAATCTCACCACCACAACAAACCGCTATGGGCCCCCCACAGAAAAATAGGGATCTATGTAGGTTATCAATCTCCGTCGAGTATTAAATACTTAGAACCTCTAATAGGGGATATATTTACAGCTCGATTTGCTGATTCAATATTTAATGAGGAACATTTCCCGACATTAGGGGGAGAATTAGAGTACCAAAAAGAATCTCTTCCTCAGATCTACGTACAAATGAAACTGAACTTCAAGTTCAAAAGATAATTGGTTTGCAAAATTTTGCAAATCAACTGCCAGATGCATTTACTGATTATAAAGGAGTTATTAAATCTTTAATTCCTACAAGAAATGCTTCTGCCCGAGTGGAGGTACCAAAGAAAACCATCTCAACCCCTAATACAGGCAAGAGGGGGAGAGACATGGCTACAAAGCAAAATCAATCTGTTGAAAAACAGAGAAAGATAGTAAATGCACGTTAATCTAAAATTAGTAAAAGTGGAATAAATCCATAGCCCTCTTCAAGTGCACATATTAATAAACAAGGGCCATCGAAAAACACAAGGATCATCGATAAGGGAAATCTTGATGAATCTTTGAAGATAAATGAACTTGCCACAAATTACATTGAAACTGGAAAATCATATGACAGAAAGTCTACTATTGTCGACATATATTTTTCTGAACAAATTGCTGATATTATAAATGATCTAGATACTAAATCCATGGTTGAGTGCAAAAAGCGCTCGGACTGGAATCAATGGAAAGAAGCAATACAAACAGAAATTGCCTCGCTTTATAAAAGAAAAGTGTTGGGGACCGTAATTAGGGGTACCCCCAAGACTCCTAATCTCAGCTGGTAACCCCCATCAACACAAAGCTGCAAAGGCCTGATGGGCGCGATTCAGGTCAAGGCTCCTTCCACTCAAGGGACACGATCTCGCCTTGTCCGAGCCCAGCCTCGGGAAGGAACAGTAGACCAAGGCATATTCACGCCTCGCCCGAGGGTCTCCTCAAGCAACGGGCGCACCTTCGACTCGCCCGAGGCCTAGTTCGGGCAGGCTTCGCGGAGAAGCAACCTTGGCCAGATCGCCTCGCCAGCCGACCGGATCGCAGGAGCATTTAATGCAAGGATCGCCTGACACCTTATCCTGACGCACGCTCTCCAGTCGACAAGGCCGAAGTGACCGCAGTCACTTCGCTCCTCCACTGACTGACCTGACAGGAAAACAGCACTGCCTGCGCTGCTCCGACTGCTGTGCCACCTGTCAGGGTGAGGCTGACAGCAGCCAAGTCCAGCCTCGGGCGCCATAGGAAACTCCGCCTCGCCCGACCACAGGGCTCGGACTCAACCTCGACTCCGGACGACGGTCTCCGCCTCGCCCGACCCCAGGGCTCGGACTCAACCTCGACCTCGGACGACGGTCTCCGCCTCGCCCGACCCCAGGGCTCGGACTCAACCTCGACCTCCGGACGACGGACTCCTCCTCGCCCGACCCCAGGGCTCGGACTCAACCTCGACCTCGGACGACGGTCTCCGCCTCACCCGACCCCCGGGCTCGGACACAGCCTCGACCTCCGAGGAGTCACCTATAATACTCAAATTTGTATACAAAGAATATAGAAAGGTCTCCTCATTTTATATGCCATATTTGCATCATAAAAAGAGCACACATATAATGGAGAGTGATAAATTAAAACCAATGATACCAAAATAAAAGAAAATGCATCATGTGGAGTTTATATGTTTGTGCATTAAATAAAATAATAAGGTTAATAAAAATAAGATAATAATTACTAGAAGTTGAATTAAACCTTAAATTTGAAAATAGGGTTTTGAAAATAAGAGGAAGAGAAATGATATAGAAATATAAATAATATAATTATATTTCTAAAGATGGTGTTTTCATTTCACAATATGATTTGTGAATAAATTTGCACAAGGTTGATGTTAAATTTGGATTCAATTGACTTTGGGAATAAACAAAAGAGAAAAGAACTCCTAAACGGCGCCTGGGCCAAATCTGTCCCTGGTCGGCCCAATTGGGCATTTCGCCCCACGCGGCCCAGCATCCCTGCCGCACGCGCTTTGGAGTTTTTCTCTACGCGCGGGCCCCAGTGGTCAGTCTCCTCTTCCACCGCCATGTGGGCCACGTCCTTAGCCGCCTCATTGTGTCTCTGTAATATAGGCCCGCGTCGTCGGCCTCTTTACTCGGGCGCTAGCTCTGACTCACCTACACGTGGGCCTAGATAGTCTGGGTCATCGTTTACCTCGCGCCGTGATGCCAAGATTTTTCGCGGAACAGTTCATTGCGGCCTTGGCCAAATCCCTTGCCGCGCGAACTGGGCGGACTTGCTGCCGCGTATCTCGTCAACCGTTAGGCGCTTGAGACCGAACACCGCACCTGACCTCGGGTATAAGTACGTGAACGCGGCTGGTTATCGCCATAAACAAATCAGGCTAGGGAGATCTCGGGTGAGTGCGCCTTGCAACCCGAGGCTCGCACCTCGCTCGGGGAGAAGAGAAGGCCCGTCCGTGCATGGTGGCTCTGGCAAGCTACAGGCGGTGACAGGGGCCGTGGCTCGTATTGCCGGGGTGGTCGGAGTCACCAGATTGGAATTCAGAACACCAGCGTCGACGACGCAGGGCGCTCAAGGTTAGTCGATCCCTGAACCAGGACTCTCGTGTGCATGGCGGAGAGCTCACTGTGGCGAGTAGAACTTTTCCCTTCGTCTAGCTAAGCTCGGTTTTGTTCTTCGCCATGTACCAAACCGTCCAAACGTCACCGTGGGCTGCGTCCAGCCATGGTCGGGGAGTGCCGCGCTTCAAAATTTTCTTTTATATTTTTGCTCTGTTCTTCTATTCCACGAATAGGGTAATCCGGATCGAAGGTTGGGTACACGGCGCTGGCGTATCACCGGCGGGTTGCTGCTGGTGACCGAGGGCCATGGCCGGTGTGAGGGTAGACGAGAGAATGAAGTGAGAGATGGGAGAGAGAAAGAGACGTAGGAGCGCGTGAGATTGAAGAGGGTACGACTACCGTCCATCTCGTGATAGGCGTTTGTGATTAAAAGCGAATATACTCCTTTGGTGAAGGGATCTGAGCCATTGGATAAGGAGTGGACGGGACGGGCAGGATTGAGGATGGATAGGGTCCGTTGGATTGGAGTTGTAGGTTCAGGATTAGAACTTTGTGTACCCCTTCACATATTTAATCTGGACCATCCGGAATAGATCGAACGGTCAGAATACAACCGTACCCCTTCGCTGAAGCTAGTTTACAAAAGAGCCCCTCTGTTTTATTAGTATTAACCCGCCGTCCAACTCAGGGATTTCTGAGTCTGCGTAAATCTTGCTGGTTAGCCCTGATCTTTTAAGAAATATTGAGCCAGTCCAAAACACTTAGGATATTCAGAAATTAATAAAGAAATAGGTTTTTAGTATGAAAATAATTCTATAAACTTGTATAATTCATAGTTAATTCATTTTAGCTCCAAATTGAGTCATTCCAGTTGCAATAATTTTGTATTAATATTGTCTATCAACTAGTAACACTGTTTGGCCATGAAACATGAATTAAAATTGTTCGTTTGGATTAATCTGTTCTAAGCACTAAATAATTTTGGAAATTCATAACTTAATAACCATAGTTCCGAATTTAGTGGTTCTTGTTTCTACGATCTCGTTACGCAGCGTAGAATAATATTACACAATTTATTCTTATGTTTGGTGTGATGTTAATTTTGTCTATACCATGTTTGTTTGTATTGCTATGACTAGCACGAGGTTACGAGTCACCTGAAGAATCATCCTGGTAACTGGAATCTCAAGTGCCAGGCAAGTTGTGCCCTTGATCACTTCTTTTTACCCAGTCATGTTCTGATTAATCATAATGATCTGCATAGGTTAATTTTGATGGACCCACTAGGTTACCCTAGTTTGTCTATCTTTATGCCTTGTTCACCACTGAATTTTTGGGTAGTACCTGCTATTGCTTTATGTGGTTTTGGGTATAGAGATACATTGTATTCATGACTATCTTTTATTATCAGTTATTATTTACTGTTCATGATAAGATCATTATGTTAATTGGAACATGGAGAACCACCCGAGAAAACAGTGCTACCACAAGGGTTTAATGGGACGCCCTTGGCTGATTAATTAGGAAAGCTAGTGGATGACTACCTTACCCGAAAGGGGCAAGGGCAGTAGGGGAGTGGTCAGTGTAGGGAGGCCCTTGGGATGATTTTGCTGCGATGGCGGTCATGCGAGGGATTCCTGCATTGGAGCTTCCTATAAACTGTAGCGGGTTTTCTGAAGCTAGTGGAACTTTGTAAAGGCCTCGTAGTGTTACCCTGCCTCGCCTCCTCGGTAGAGGTGTATGAGATTGGCCGTCTCTTGGCAGATGGGTAACATGACTTGTGGGTAAAGATGCGCAACCTCTGCAGAGTGTAAAATTGGTATACTAGCCGTGCTCACGGTCATGAGCAGCTCGGACACTCACATGATTAATTTATGGAACTAAATTCAATTTGTCATATGCATTGCATCGCAGGTGATGTTGTTACTTTTGTTCTACTACTTAATTGGGTTGGTATTTACTTATACTTAGTAACTGCTAATAAAATTTTGACCAACTTTAAAAGCAATGCTCAGCTCTAACCATCCTCTTTGGTAAGCCTTACACTTCACGTGAGCTCCCACCTTTGGCGAGTTCATGCACATTATTCCCCACAACTTGTTGAGCTATGAACGTATGTGAGCTCACTCTTGCTGTCTCACACCCCCCATAGATCAAGAACAGGTACCGCAGGATGAGGCGCATGGAGGATGCTGCGATGTGTTCGTGAGAGGTCTAGGCCGTCGTCTCCCAGTCAACTTTGGGTTGCTGGACCGTTGTCTCCTTATAATGTAATTATTTATTTATTTTGTATAAAACTCCTGTTATATAGTAAATATGCGACATTCGATCCTGTGCCATGATTCATCATATGTGTGAGACCTGGTCCCAGCACACCTGGTGATTATGTTCGCGCCCGAGTTTTAGACCCCTAAAACCCGGGTGTGACAGAAGTGGTATCAGAGGAATGTTGACTGTAGGACGAAACCTAGATAGAACTGGACAACCATTATTCACTTACCTTTGCTATTTTGATTCTTTTCTAAACTTTTCTTAATCTTTTCTCATCTATTTCCGCTTTACTCTGATTATTCTTACCTTTTCATTCTAAGACAAACTTGGATTTCACACTTTGAAATCGTGTACCTAAAGTGACTTTTAGGAATAGGAGACCTACTCTTAGGAACAAAAACAAAACTATTTTTTTGGTATCTATGTACTTGAATGTTTGTTCTTGTGATGCATGTCTGATTTGGATCTTCGATTAAGTGTGATGAGTTGTGTAGTAATGTCCACAATTACATCTGCATATACATCTAGGCATAAAGGATAGTATTTGTAAGATAACTAGACAATCTAGATTATCCCCCTTAAAAAAATCTAGTATTTCGTATCTATCTCATCTTGACAGATTCTATCTTACCTTTGGACATTCACCTCATACAATTAGTTACCCTAGTCTTGACATAAAATATCTGGTCAAGCCCTGCTAAAGAATTTTCAGTACATAACCAACTATTAGCTTATTCATTCTGCCTACCAAATGATTCCCTTGACTATCTTACCATATGTATCTAACTCAGATGGTCAATACCAGGCGGGGTGGTGGAATTGATTTACCTCCTAATCGACACACTCGGTGGATATATAGACAACCCCAGCCATAGCCAGCAGAGATGAATCCTCCTAATCCTCCACCAGGCGGAGTTGACCCACTGATTGCAGCTCAAATGAGGATGATGCATCAAATGGCGGACACTATGGCAGATATGCGCGCTCAGATGCAGCAAGAACGCCAGGAAATGCGCCAGGAAAGAGAGGATGCACGTCGGGAGATGCACCAAGAGCGGGAGGAGATACGTCAAGAGAGAAGGGCGCAACAGCAACTGCAACAAGCGCCACTGCCTCCACCTCCACCACCAGTTCCACCCCGGGACAAGCACCGGGAATTCATGAGCCACAAACCACCGACCTTCTCCAACTCCACGGATCCGCTGCAAGCAGATGACTGGCTAAAGTCTGTAGAAAAGATGCTCAACATAGCTCAGTGCTCGGACAGAGAGAAAGTACTCTACGCATCAGGTCGTCTTGCTGGTCCTGCTGCGGATTGGTGGGATGCGTACTGCGCTGCTCATGCTGCTGTCGATACAATTACCTGGGCAGAATTCTCCACTCAATTCAGGAATTACCATATTCCTGCTGGGCTCATGAAGATTAAGAGAAAGGAGTTTCTATCCCTTAAGCAAGGAAGTATGTCTGTGAGTGAATATAGGGACAAATTCATCCAGTTATCTCGATATGCTCCTAGAGATGTTGAGGATGATGAGCAAAAGCAGGAGCTTTTTCTGGACGGTTTGATTGGACCCTTGCAATATCAATTGGTATCACACACATTCCCATCCTTCCAAAGGCTACTTGACAAAGCTATTGCTGTAGAAAACAAGAGGAGTATATTTGGAGAGAAAAGAAGGGCGACCAACCAAGGGCAGGCTGGAAGTAGTTCCCGTCCTCGCTATACTACCACTCCAAGTACACCAGCTAGTGGCAGTTCCGGGCAACAAACTCAACGGGCACCAACTGCTCCTCCATAAGCAAGCACCCCAGCAGGACCTGTTGCTCCTAACACAACCACCAACAGGGCATGCTTCAAGTGTGGACAACCGGGACACTACGCCAACTACTGTCCCAACAGGGCTGCCTACACTACACTAGCTCCAATGAAACAAGGTCAGGCTTCGGCAGGAAAGAGTCAGCCCCTATCTGTCAACCGGGGACAAGCCCATCATGCAGAAGTAGAGACTGAACCAGGTGAACATGAAATTCAAGAAGAAGAGCTAGTGGAAGATAAAGTAGTCGGTGAAGAAGTCAACGAACAACAAGAATAGAGATAAACATAAAACATAGATACATATATACATATTTTACTGTTTGTAAGACCTAAATATTAGTTTAGCTAGTAGTAGTATTTTACTATTTTAGTAATAATAATAAGGTCTGTTGACCCTATGTTTTGCTAATGAGTTATGAATCATGCTGAGATTTTTGTTTGTGCATATGTTCTGAGACAATATGGTTATACATCCCTTTCCTTACAAATCTCGAGGACGAGATTTCTGTTAAGGGGGTAGGATTTGTAATACTCAAATTTGTATACAAAGAATATAGAAAGGTCTCCTCATTTTATGTGCCATATTTGCATCATAAAAAGAGCACACATATAATGGAGAGTGATAAATTAAAACCAATGATACCAAAATAAAAGAAAATGCATCATGTGGAGTTTATATGTTTGTGCATTAAATAAAATAATAAGGTTAATAATAATAAGATAATAATTACTAGAAGTTGAATTAAACCCTAAATTTGAAAATAGGGTTTTGAAAATAAGAGGAAGAGAAATGATATAGAAATATAAATAATATAATTATATTTCTAAAATTGGTGTTTTTCATTTCACAATATGATTTGTGAATAAATTTGCACAAGGTTGATGTTAAATTTGGATTCAATTGACTTTGGGAATAAACAAAAGAGAAAAGAACTCCTAAACGGCGCCTGGGCCAATTGGGCATTTCACCCCGCGCGGCCCAGCATCCCTGCCGCACGCGCTTTGGAGTTTTTCTCTACGCGCGGGCCCCAGTGGTCAGTCTCCTCTTCCACCGCCATGTGGGCCACGTCCTTAGCTGCCTCATTGTGTCTCTGTAATATAGGCCCGCGTCGTCGGCCTCTTTACTCGGGCGCTAGCTCCGACTCACCTACACGTGGGCCTAGATAGTCTGGGTCATCGTTTACCTCGCGCCGTGATGCCAAGATTTTTCGCGGAACAGTTCATTGCGGCCTTGGCCAAATCCCTTGCCGCGCGAACTGGGCGGACTTGCTGCCGCGTATCTCGTCAACCGTTAGGCGCTTGAGACCGAACACCGCACCTGACCTCGGGTATAAGTACGTGAACGCGGTATGTTCTGATTAATCATAATGATCTGCATAGGTTAATTTTGATGGGACCCACTAGGTTACCCTAGTTTGTCTATCTTTATGCCTTGTTCACCACTGAATTTTTGGGTAGTACCTGCTATTGCTTTATGTGGTTTTGGGTATAGAGATACATTGTATTCATGACTATCTTTTATTATCAGTTATTATTTACTGTTCATGATAAGATCATTATGTTAATTGGAACATGGAGAACCACCCGGGAAAATAGTGCTACCACAAGGGTTTAATGGGACGCCCTTGGCTGATTAATTAGGAAAGCTAGTGGATGACTACCTTACCCGAAAGGGGCAAGGGCAGTAGGGGAGTGGTCAGTGTAAGGAGGCCCTTGGGATGATTTTGCTGCGATGGCGGTCATGCGAGAGATTCCTGCATTGGAGCTTCCTATAAACTGTAGCGGGTTTTCTGAAGATAATGGAACTTTGTAAAGGCCTCGTAGTGTTACCCTGCCTTGCCTCCTCGGTAGAGGTGTATGAGATTGGCCGTCTCTTGGCAGATGGGTAACATGACTTGTGGGTAAAGATGCGCAACCTCTGCAGAGTGTAAAACTGGTATACTAGCCGTGCTCACGGTCATGAGCAGCTCGGACACTCACATGATTAATTTATGGAACTAAATTCAATTTGTCATATGCATTGCATCGCAGGTGATGTTGTTAATTTTGTTCTACTACTTAATTGGGTTGGTATTTACTTATACTTAGTAACTGCTAATAAAATTTTGACCAACTTTAAAAGCAATGCTCAGCTCTAACCATCCTCTTTGGTAAGCCTTACACTTCACGTGAGCTCCCACCTTTGGCGAGTTCATGCACATTATTCCCCACAACTTGTTGAGCTATGAATGTATGTGAGCTCACTCTTGCTGTCTCACACCCCCCCCCACAGGTCAAGAACAGGTACCGCAGGATGAGGCGCATGGAGGATGCTGCGATGTGTTCGTGAGAGGTCTAGGCCGTCGTCTCCCAGTCAACTTTGGGTTGTTGGACCATTGTCTCCTTATAATGTAATTATTTATTTATTTTGTATAGAACTCCTGTTATATAGTAAATATGCGACATTCGATCCTGTGCCATGATTCATCATATGTGTGAGACTTGGTCCCAGCAAACCTGGTGATTATGTTCGCGCCCGAGTTTTGGACCCCTAAAACCCGGGTGTGACTTCACCGCCTCGCTCGGACCGACCACGCCACAAGGGGGTGCCATCATTACCCTACCCCTAGCTAGCCTAGGCTACGGGGAACAAGACCGGCGTCCCATCTGGCTCGCCCCGGTAAAACAAGTAATGATGGCACCCCACGTGCTCCATAACGACGGCGGTTCTCAGCCCCTTACGGAAGCAAGGAGACGTCAGCAAGGATCCGACAGCCCCAACAGTTGTGCTTCTACAGGGCTCAAGCGCTCCTCCGACGGCCACGACGCCACATAAATAGGGCTCCAACACCTCTCCGACAGCCACATCGGCATGTACATAGGGCTCTGGCTCCTCTCTGCTAGACACGTTAGCACACTGCTACACCCCCCGTTGTACACCTGGACCCTCTCCTTACGTCTATAAAAGGAAGGTCCAGGGCTCTCGTATGAGAGGGTGGCCACGCGGGAGAACGGGCTGACGCGCAGTCTCACGCCCTCCGTCTCTCTCTCCCTCGCGAATGCTTGTAACCCCCTACTGCAAGCGCATCCGCCCTGGGCGTAGGACAACACGAGGCCGCGGTTCCCCTTACTGTTTTCCCCCTTGTATTCTGTCTCGCGCCGACCCATCTGGGCTGGGACACGCAGCGACAATTTACTCGTCGGTCCAGGGACCCCCCGGGGTTGAAACGCTGATAGTTGGCGCACCAGGTAGGGGCCTGCTGCGTGTTGACGAACAGCTTCCCGTCAAGCTCTCAGATGGGTAGCCTCCAGCAACCTCTCCAACCCGGGACGATTCTCCATTTCAGGAGTCTTGAGTTCATGTACCTCGACGACAATTACGACATGGTACTCCTTCCTCTGCTGCACGACAACGACAATGGCGGCCGTCAGCCCGCCCGTCGGCGGCGGAATCGACGACGTCTTTCCCGCGTGATGGAAGAACAGCATCCGGGTCTGTCCCGTCACCTTCCCCATCGACGGGGAAGGAGGCGGGGCAACCATGGCCAAGCAGGAGGCGGCGCCTCGTCGGCTGTCAAGCGAGTCGACGGTGCCGGCGCCCCAGCGGGGGACACGTCGGGCGTTGACCTCGCGTCTGAGACGAAGACGAGCGTCATTTCCCCGCAACACGCCAACCCCAAGCAGACGGACGACGCCAGCACGCTCGCGAAGGACCTGCTGAGCATTAGTCTCGTACCTGAGATAACGGTGCAGTCCGTCCCTGACGCGACTCCGTCAGCATCCGTCGATCAAGAGGTACCGTCCGTTTCCCATCCTGTGCCTTTTAGATTCAGCTTCGACCCACCATGCGATCCCGCTTCGGTGGACGCTTTCATAAAGGCATATCCGAACCTTCCGGGGTATCATATGTGGTCAACCTGGGACTGATTGACGGCTGTCTCGACCTACGGGCCTCCGGGTTCCGAGGAAGATGACGAGCCTGACTATGGTTGGGATTTCTCCGGGCTCGATAACCCCAGTGCCATGCGGGACTTCATGACCGCATGTGACTACTGCCTCTCCGATTGCTCCGATGGTAGCCACAGCCTTAGCGACGAGGACTGTGGCCCAAGTCGCGAATGTTTCCACGTCGATCTAGGGGGTCCCAACAAAGGCAACCATCTTGGTATGACGGAGGACGGCAATCCCCCTAGGCCTGCGCCTCGCGTTGACATCCTTCGGGAGCTAGCTATGGTCCCAGTCCCTACGGGGGGTCAGGACACACAGCTCGAGCAAATCCACGAGATGCAGGCCAGGCTCGACGAGGAAGCAGGACAACTTGTGCAGCTCCGGCAGAACATCGGGCAGGAGTGGGCAGGCCGAGCTCCAGCCGGAGAAGCGTGTCATCTGCCCCAGGACGTCCAGCACCGCATCACCGACGATGCTAGGGCAAGGCTGCCCCTGGCTTCCAGTGGGGTCGGCCAGAACCTGGCTGCAGCAGTAATACTACTCCGAGCGATGTCGGAACCATCCACCACCGAGGGGCGGCGTATCCAGGGAGAGCTCAGGAATCTCCTGGAGGATGCCACGGTCCGACGGGCCGAAAGCTCTGCCTCCCGAAGGCAGGGGTACCCCTCGGAGCATCGCGCCGTGACTTCCCGATTCATGCGGGAAGCCTCGATCCACACCAGGCGCACGCGAGACACAGCGCCTGCGGCCCCGGGCCGCCTCGGCAACGAGCACCACCACCACGACCGTCGAGCCTGCCTCGACGAGAAGGTGCGCCGAGGCTACCACCCCAGGCGTGGGGGACGCTACGACAGCGGGGAGGATCGGAGTCCCTCTCCCGAACCACCCGGTCCGCAAGCTTTCAGCCGGGCCATACGACGGGTGCCGTTCCCGACCTGGTTCTGGGCCTCGACTACCATCACCAAGTACTCGGGGGAGACAAGGCCGGTACTATGGCTCGCGGACTACCGGCTGGCCTGCCAGCTGGGTGGAACGGACGATGACAACCTCATCATCTGCAACCTCCCCCTGTTCCTCTCCGACGTCGCCCAAGCCTGGCTGGAGCATCTGCCTCCTGCGCAGATCTCCAACTGGGACAATCTGGTCAAAGCCTTCGCCGACAACTTCTAGGGCACCTACGTGCGCCCTGGGAACTCCTAGGATCTCCGAAGCTGCCGCCAGCAGCCGGGAGAATCCCTGCGGGACTACATCCGGCAATTTTCGAAGCAGCGCACCGAGCTGCCCAACATCACCGACTCGGATGTCATCGGCGCGTTCCTCGCTGGCACCACTTGCCGCGACCTGGTGAGCAAGCTGGGTCGCAAGACTCCCACCAGGGCGAGTGAGCTGATGGACATCGCCACCAAGTTCGCCTCTGGTAAGGAGGCGGTCGAAGCCATCTTCCGGAAGGACAAACAGCCTCAGGGGCGCCAGCCAGAAGACGTCCCCGAGGCGTCCGCTCAGCGCAGCACAAAGAAGAAGGGCAAGAAGAAGTCGCAAGCAAAACGCGACGCCGCCGATGCGGACCTTATCGCCGCCGCCAAGCACAAGAACCCTCGGAAGCCTCCTGGAGGCGCCAACCTGTTCGACAAGATGCTCAAGGAGTCATGCCCCTATCATCAAGGTCCCGTCAAGCACACCCTTGAGGAGTGTGTCATGCTTCGGCGCTGCTTCCACAAGGCCGGGCCACCGACGGAAGGTGGCAGAGCCCCCGACAACGACAAGAAGGAGGTCCACAAGGCAGAGGAGTTCCCCGAGGTCCATGACTGCTTCATGATCTATGGTGGGCGAGTGGCGAACGCCTCGGCTCGGCACCGCAAGCAAGAGCGTCGGGAGGTCTGCTCGGTAAAGGTGGCAGCGCCAGTCTACCTAGACTTGTCCGACAAGCCCATCACCTTCGACCAAGGCGACCACCCCGATCGCGTGCCGAGCCCAGGGAAGTACCCGCTCGTTGTTGATCCCATCATCGGCAACGTCAGGCTTACCAAGGTCCTCATGGACGGAGGCAGCAGCCTCAACATCATCTACGCTGACACCCTCGGGCTCCTGCATATCGATCTGTCCTCGATCCGGGCCGGTGCGGCGCCCTTTCATGGGATCATTCCCGGGAAGCGCGTCCAGCCCCTTGGACAACTCGATCTGCCCGTCTGCTTCGGGACTCCCTCCAACTTCCGAAAGGAAACCCTCACGTTCGAGGTGGTTGGGTTCCGAGGAACCTACCACGTAGTGCTGGGGAGACCATGCTACGCCAAGTTCATGGCTGTCCCCAACTACACCTACCTCAAGCTCAAGGTGCCGGGCCCCGACGGGGTCATCACCGTTGGATCCACATACTGACACGCGTACGAATGCGACGTGGAGTGTGTGGAGTACGCTGAGGCCCTCGCCGAGTCCGAGGCCCTCATCGTCGACCTGGAGAGCCTCTCCAAGGAGGCGCCAGATGCGAAGCGCCACGCCGGCAACTTCGAACCAGCAGAGGCGGTTAAGTCCGTCCCTCTCGACCCCAGCAACGACACCTCCAAGAAGATCCGGATCGGCTCCGAGCTCGACCCCAAATAGGAAGCAGTGCTCATCGACTTTCTCCATACAAATGCCAAGGTTTTTGCGTGGAGTCCCTCGGACATGCCAGGCATACCGAGGGATGTCGCCGAGCACTCACTGGATATCCGAGCTGGAGCCCGACCCGTGAAGCAGCCTCTGCGCCGATTCGACGAAGAAAAGCACAGAGCCATAGGCGAGGAGATCCACAAGCTGATGGTTGTCGGGTTCATCAAAGAGGTATTCCATCCCGAATGGCTTGCCAACCCTGTGCTTGTGAAAAAGAAAGGTGGGAAATGGCGGATGTGTGTAGACTACACTAGTCTAAACAAACCATGTCCGAAGGTTCCCTACCCTTTGCCTCGCATCGATCAAATCGTGGATTCCACTGCTGGGTGCGAAACCCTGTCGTTCCTCGATGCCTACTCAGGGTATCACCAAATTAGGATGAAAGAGTCCGACCAGCTCGTGACTTCTTTCATCACACCTTTTGGCATGTACTGCTACATTACTATGCCATTTGGTTTGAGTAATGCGAGCGCGACATACCAAAGGTGCATGAACCACGTGTTCGCACAACACATTGGCTGAACGGTCGAGGCCTACGTCGATGACATCGTAGTCAAGACAAGGAAAGCCTCCAACCTCCTCTCTGACCTTGAAACGACATTCGAGTGTCTCAAGGCGAAAGGCGTAAAACTCAATCCCGAGAAGTGTGTCTTCGGAGTCCCCCGAGGCATGCTACTGGGGTTCATCGTCTCCAAGCGGGGCATCGAGGCCAACCCGGAGAAAACCGCGGCCATCACCAACATGGGGCCCATCAAGGACTTGAAAGGAGTACAGAGGGTCATGGGATGCCTTGCGGCTCTGAGCCGCTTCATCTCGCGCCTCGGCGAAAAAGGCCTACCCCTGTACCGCCTCTTGCGGAAGACCAAGCGCTTCACTTGGACCCCCGAGGCCGAGGAAGCCCTCGGGAACTTGAAGGCGCTCCTTACAAGCGCGCCCATCCTGGTGCCCCCCGCTGCCGGAGAAGCCCTCTTGATCTACATCGCCGCTACCACTCAGGTGGTCAGCGCCGCGATCGTGGTCGAGAGACGAGAAGAAGGACATGCATTGCCTGTCCAGAGGCCGATCTACTTCATCAGTGAGGTACTGTCCGAAACCAAAATCCGCTACCACAAATTCAGAAGCTACTGTACGCGGTAATTCTGACGCGGCGAAAGTTGCGACACTACTTCGAGTCTCATCCGGTGACTGTGGTGTCATCCTTCCCCCTGGGGGAGATCATCCAGTGCCGAGAGGCCTCGGGTAGGATTGCAAAGTGGGCGGTGGAGATCATGGGCGAGACAATCTCGTTCGCCCCTCGGAAGGCCATCAAGTCCCAAGTCTTGGCGGACTTTGTGGCTGAATGGGTCGACACTCAGCTTCCAACAGCCCCGATCCAACCGGAACTCTGGACCATGTTTTTCGACAGGTCACTGATGAAAACAGGAGCGGGCGCGGGCCTGCTCTTCATCTCACCCCTCAGGAAGCACCTTCGCTACGTGCTGCGCCTCCATTTCCCGGCGTCCAACAACGTGGCCGAGTATGAGGCTCTGGTTAACGGGTTGTGCATCGCCATCGAGCTAGGGGTTCGGCGCCTTGATGCTCGTGGCGACTCGCAGCTTGTCATCGACCAAGTCATGAAGAACTCCCACTGCCGCGACCCGAAGATGGAAGCCTACTGCGACAAGGTTCGGCGCCTTGGAGGACAAGTTCTACGGGCTCGAGCTCAACCACGTCGCCCGACGATACAACGAGACTGCAGACGAGATGGCTAAGATAGCCTCAGGGCGGACAACAGTTCCTCCGGACGTCTTCTCCCGAGACCTACATCAACCCTCCGTCAAGACCGACGACACGCCCGAGCCCGAGAAGGCCTCGGCTCTGCCCAAGGCGCCCTCGGCTCAGTCCGAGGCGCCCTCAGCTCAGCCCGAGGCAGCCTTGGCCCCGCCCGAGGCACCCTCGGCCCCCGAGGGTGAGGCACTGCGCGTCGAGGAAGAGCGGAATGGGGTCACGCCTAACCGAAACTGGCAGACCCCATACCTGCAATATCTCCACCGAGGAGAGGTACCCCTCAACAGAGCCGAAGCTCGGCGACTGGCGCGGCGCACCAAGTCGTTCGTCTTGCTGGGTGATGGAAAGGAGCTCTACCACCGCAGCCCCTCAAGCATCCACCAGCGATGCATATCCATCGACGAAGGACAGGAGCTGTTGCAAGAAATACACTCGGGGGCTTGCGGTCACCACACAGCACCTCGGGCCCTCGTTGGAAACGCCTTCCGACAGGGTTTCTACTAGCCAACCGCGGTGGCCGACGCCACTAGGATTGTTCGCACCTGCCAAGGGTGTCAATTCTACGCAAGGCAGACCCACCTGCCCGCTCAGGCTTTGCAAACGATACCCATCACCTGGCCGTTTGCTGTGTGGGGTCTGGACCTCGTTGGTCCCTTGCAGAAGGCACCCAGGGGCTTCACGCACCTGCTGGTCGCCATCGACAAATTCTCCAAATGGATCGAGGCCCGACCCCTAAACAGCATCAGGTCCGAACAGGCGGTGACGTTCTTCACCAACATCATCCATCGCTTTGGGGTCCCGAACTCCATCATCACGGACAACGGCACCCAGTTCACCGGCAGGAAGTTCCTGGACTTCTGCAAGGACCACCACATCCGGGTGGACTGGGCCGCCGTAGCTCACCCCATGACGAATGAGCAGGTAGAGCGTGCCAACGGCATGATTCTACAGGGACTCAAGCCGAGGATCTACAACGACCTCAACAAGTTCGGCAGGCGGTGGATGAAGGAACTCCCCTCGGTGGTCTGGAGTCTGAGGACGACACCAAGCCGAGCAACGGGCTTCACGCCGTTTTTTCTAGTCTATGGGGCCGAGGCTATCTTGCCCACAGACTTAGAATACGGCTCCTCGAGGACGAGGGCATACGACGCCCGAAGCAACCAGACAAACCGAGAAGACTCACTGGACCAGCTGGAAGAGGCTCGGGACATGGCCTTGCTACACTCGGCACGGTATTAGCAGTCCCTGCGACGCTACCACGCCCGAGGGGTTCGGTCCCGAGACCTCCAGGTGGGCGACTTGGTGCTTCGGCTACGACAAGACGCCTGAGGGCGCCATAAGCTCACGCCTCCCTAGGAGGGGCCGTTCATCATCACCAAGATTCTGAAGCCCGGAACATACAAGCTGGCCAACAGTCAAGGCGAGGTCTACAACAACGCTTGGAACATCCGACAACTACGTCGCTTCTACCCTTAAGATGTTTGCAAGTCGTTCATATACCTCGTTCACTTACGCAAATAAAGTCTAACCATCAAGGAAGGGTCAACCTTGCCTCGGCAAAGCCCGACCCTCCCTCGGGGGCTAGAAGGGGGGAACCCCCTCTGTGTCAAAATTTTCCTTGGAAAAAGTCTTCATGCCAAAACATCTTTCGTGCTTTTCGACTACTTCGATAGTGGAATCCTGAAAACGACGGAGTACACGTAAGCAGGCAAGGCCGACCGAGCCGAGGGACTCCTACGCCTCCGAGATACAGATACCTCACTCATCACCTTCTGCGATAAGTAACTCACGCTCGGATAAGCGATTCCGCTGTCCGAACAAGTCTTAGCGCTCGAAATTTTTTTGGCCGAAACGATTTTTCGTGCCATCTCGACTATATCGATAACAGAATCCTACGGACGAGTAAGAGTACATGTAAGTGGCAAGGCCGACCGAGCCGAGGGACTCCTACGCCTCCGAGATACGGATACCTCACTCATCACCTTCTGCGATAAGTAACTCTTACTCGGATAAACGATTCTGTTATCGACGAACAAGTCCTGATACTCGAAACAAGGGGAAAAGAAACATAGCTTTACAACACGACGATGATATATTTGGGCCTCGGCGGCCGCAAAAAACATACGCACACTACAGACAAACTGTTCCTGCAGGTTCAGACGTCAGTAGGGGAAGCAGTAGCACCCTCGGCATCGACTCCACCTTCAGCGGAATCCGACCCAGCCTCGGACGGCAACACGGTCGAAGGATCTCCACCTCGAAGGAAGATGTTAGCACCGCACCTGGGCCATCGCCGCCAGGGCCTCCTGCAGGAACCCGACCCAAGAAGATGGCCGGACCGACCGCTCCGTAGCCTCAGCCAGCTGTTCCCCGAGGACACCAGCCCGGCTCATGGCCTCGGCAGCCCGACTCCAAGGTTGGTCCCGCTAGTGGACGACCTGGCCAGGTCCCAGCCGCCATTGCAACGCCTCCTCGGCCTGGGAAGTCCCCTACTCCTGGGCCGACGAAGTTTCTTCTCCAGCCAACTCCGCCTCTGTCCATGCTGACACCGCTGCCTCCGGCTTTGGCTCATCGCAGAGCAGCCGAGGGTTCCTTCACTAAGCAAGAGAAGCCTTGAGCGGCAAGGCCGACCGAGCCGAGGGACTCCTACGCCTCTGGGATATGGATACCTCACTCATCACCTTCCGCACAGGGCAACTCGCACTTGGTTAAGCGGTCCAGCTAGCCGACAGGCGAGTCCTGGTGCTCAAAATGGGGAAGAAACACGACTTTACGCCCAAATACACAGATGTTCAGGCCCCGATAGCCGCATTGAACATACGCCAGCACTAAAGGTGCCATTACAAACGGGACTCCGGTTTGGTTCCCGCGGGTATGAACAACCTCCATACCAGGAGGCCCGCGGGACGACGAACTCCAAGCGGCTCACCGCCGCCCACTCCTGCAGCAGCGACAACGACCTCCGTCCCGGGCGGCAAGACAGCTGCAGCAGCGGCTTCAGGGCAAACGTTGCGGCAGAAAAGCTCTCGCCCACAATGGACGAGAACCAGCCATTCAAGCCAGGGAGACGGAGGTCCAGGGGTGCGGGCGGAGAAACCTTCTCCAGCTGCCACCACCTCAGCACCGACGGTGGCGACCACCTGTCCACCAACACCGCACCAGCAAGCGCCGGCCGCTCCAAAGCGCATCGGCAGGTCCTCACTCCCGCCCTCGTCGAGGCCTCTCTAGAACATGAGCATCGCCCTCACGGCATATGAAGTGCTGGGCAACCCTCTGGCGCGGCTGTCAGCGCGAGGAAGGCCTGGACGTGGCCGGCCCATACGCGGCGCGACTGCCGCTCGGGCGAAGGATGGAACGCTGCACCCTGCTCAGGAAGCAGCAGTTCACCTTCCCCCGCATGGCTGAAGGAAGCCTCCGCAGGGCTGGAGGATGCCTTTCTCCCCCAAACGCTGGGGGAAGAAAATGGTTACCGACCCACGCGGAGGCAACCCCCCACTCGGTGCGCTCCTCCGCCTTAGCCCGGATGACGAAAATCCTTGAAGCTGAGGGCGGGGTGGAGGCCGCAACCCGACTTGCTTCTCTCCATCAAACTGCCCATTGGTGGGGGAAGGCAGCCGAGCTGCACGACAAAAATCCTTGAAGCCGAGCGATGGCTGAACGGTACCAACCTCCACGAGGTTGCGCTCTTTCCACAACGAGACGAAGACAACGCGGGCGCTCCCCATCCGGGGGCTCGGAAGGCAGAAGGACGCGACGCATGAGGAAAGTGCGAAGGCATGGCTACCGCCCAGGAGGTCGATCCCTTTTTAAAGACGTCTCTCCCCACTTGCGTCCTCAGCCGTCGTGGACTGAGTCTTCACCAACACGCTCCAAGGTCCTCCCCCCACGACACGGGGGCTGGGCCCCACACGACATGCAAGCTGGCCCAGGACAGAAGAAGCCAAACCGCCGCGCGCGGAGCGTGTAACCGCCTAGCGGTTACAGGCATTCCTCCGTCTTCGCCCAAACCAGCGGGTGAAAGGGCGGACTGCCATGCAGACGGCATACAACTGCACCAAGGGGGTGCACCCTTTCGACTTCGACGCATCCAACATGGAGGCCCAGGCCCACACGTCATGTAACCAGCGCGCCGGTTACTACGTGCGAGAAACTGCACCGCCACTCGCGCCAGTGCCGCGCATCCTCGACCGCAGAATCGGTGCCTCGACTCGAGGCAACCCTACGCATGGCCCAGCAGTGCCAACCAGGCACGCCGGTCATGGGTCAGTCAGCCGCGGGAGAAGGCGCGACGGTCGATATGGCCAGAAGTGGGCCGACAGTAATGGCAGCAGCAGGCGAGCGAAAACGGCGGTCAAATCGTCTGCAGGCTCACGTCCTCTCCGGGAACAGCGAGAGAGCCCTCTCCCACGACATGAAGACGACGCGCCCGTGTTCCGTTCCTCGAACGGCTCGCGCACGCACAACGGCTGCCCCGCGAACCACTCGTCCCGTCTCATTAACTTTGCGGCAGGGCAGGCGACACCTTTGGCAGGCGAAGCGGGCGACGCTTCACCTCCGCCATAATGACCGCGTCAAAAAAAGGTGCACCACGTCGTTCAATTTCGTATCCTTTTCTTCTTCCCCTTTCTCTCTCTTGCTACAGGGACCGGGAAAGGGGGATAATCCGAAAGGGATCCTTCTCCGTGAAGGAAGCGGGCCTCGAGCCCCACTACTGATCAGAGGTTCGAAGGCTGGCCCCTCGGAAGGGTTCGACAGCCGCCTCAGAGCACTCGGGCTCCATGCCCACTACTGGTCAGAGGTTCGAAGGCTGGCCCCTCGGAAGGGTTCGACAGCCGCCTCAGGCCACTGGGGCTCCACGCCCACTACTGATCAGGGGTTCGCAGGCTGGCCTCTCGAAGGGTTCGACAGCCGCCCCAGAACACGCAGAGTGAGGGATGACTCTGGGTACGTTCGATACATAACCAAGGCTCGGGCTACGCTCCCGAGGTACCCTAGGACATTTCCGAGACCAGTAGGAGCGATTCTGTAGCAGAATCCCATCAGAGGGAGGCATCGAGCCCTCGGACCCTATCGAATGGGACCGAGTCCGGCAAATCACCTGCAGGTACTTTTGGAGCGCGCCTATGGGCCACTAGCTGACCCTTATCGAACGGGGCACAGGCGTCCACTCGGATCACCTGTTAGCAACTCACCGGAGACACCATGTTCGGCGCCCTCCGAGGGCAACATGGCGCTCTCCCCCCCTCCTCCTTGCGGAAAGGCGACGAAGGGGCGTATGAAAAAAGCCGAGTCAGTCCTTGACCGTCCTCTCGCCCTGTGCAGAGGCTCGGGGGCTGCTCTCGCAAACCCGGCTCCAGCCAACCCGTTGACAGCGTCAACATACCAGCCCGAGAACTCGGAACCTGACTATGCACCCGGGCAATGACCAGTTCGCATGAGGGAACGACCAGACCGGTCGAGGCATCACGAAAGGCGTTAAGACCTCGAAGGAGTCCCACTCCTCCGAGGCGTCGGGGGCTACACCCGGCGGGTGCGCTCGCGCGCACCCACCAGAACGAAATGCAACCGAGAAAGGCCGGTCCCCTTGCAAAAAAGTGCAACAAAGCCTCCAAGCGAGTACCCACACTCCCTTTGAGGCTCGGAGGCTACTGTCGGGGACCGTAATTAGGGGTACCCCCAAGACTCCTAATCTCAGCTGGTAACCCCCATCAACACAAAGCTGTAAAGGCCTGATGGGCGCGATTTAGGTCAAGGCTCCTTCCACTCAAGGGACACGATCTCGACTCACCTGAGCTCAGCCTCGGGAAGGAACAGTAGACCAAGGCAGATTCACGCCTCGCCCGAGGGTCTCCTCAAGCAACAGGTGCACCTTCGACTCACCCAAGGCCCAGTTCGGGCAGGCTTCGCGGAGAAGCAACCTTGGCCAGATCGCCTCGCCAGCCGACCGGATCGCAAGAGCATTTAATGCAAGGATCGCCTGACACATTATCCTGACACACGCTCTCCAGTCGACAAGGCCGAAGTGACCGCAGTCACTTCGCCCCTCCACTGACTGACCTGACAGTAAAACAGCGCTGCCTGCGCTGCTCCGACTGCTGTGCCACCCATCAGGGTGAGGCTGACAGCAGCCAAGTCCAGCCTCGGGCGCCATAGGAAACTCCGCCTCGCCCGACCCTAGGGCTCGGACTCAACCTCGACTCTGGACGACGGTCTCCGCCTCGCCCGACCCCAGGGCTCGGACTCAACCTCGACCTCGGACGACGGTCTCCGCCTCGCCCGACCCTAGGGCTCAGACTCAACCTCAACCTCCGGACGACGGACTCCGCCTCGCCCGACCCTAGGGCTCGGACTCAACCTCGACCTCGGACGACGGTCTCCGCCTCGCCCGACCCCCGGGCTCGGACACAGCCTCGACCTCGGAGGAGTCACCGCCTCGCTCGGACCGACCATGCCACAAGGGGGTGCCATCATTACCCTACCCCTAGCTAGCCCAGGCTACGGGGAACAAGACCGGCGTCCCATCTGGCTCGCCCCGGTAAAACAAGTAATGATGGCACCCCGCGTGCTCCATAACGACGGCGGTTCTCAGCCCCTTACGGAAGCAAGGAGACGTCAGCAAGGATCCGACAGCCCCGACAGCTGTGCTTCTACAGGGCTCAAGCGCTCCTCCGACGGCCACGACGCCACATGAACAGGGCTCCAACACCTCTCCGACAGCCACATCGGCATGTACATAGGGCTCTGGCTCCTCTCTGCTAGACACGTTAACACACTGCTACACCCCCCGTTGTACACCTGGACCCTCTCCTTACGTCTATAAAAGGAAGGTCCAGGGCTCTCGTACGAGAGGGTGGCCGCGCGGGAGAACGGGCTGACGCGCAGTCTCACGCCCTCCGTCTCTCTCTCCCTCGCGAACGCTTGTAACCCCCTACTGCAAGCGCATCCGCCCGGGGCGCAGGACAACACGAGGCCGCGGTTCCCCTTACTGTTTTCCCCCCTTGTGTTCCGTCTCGCGCTGACCCATCTGGGCTGGGACACGCAGCGACAATTTACTCGTCGGTCCAGGGACCCCCCGGGGTCGAAACGCCGACAAAAAGTATTCTCGGAAGTCATGTCAACACCTCGTGGTGTCTTCCCTGTTGGATAAAATGGGTCTTCATTCGAAAACGGAATGAGAAAAATGAAGTGGTGAGATACAAAGCAAGGCTAGTAGCACAAGGTTTTTCGCAAAAACCTGTAATAGATTATACAGAAACCTATTCCCCAGTGATGAGTGGCATCACTTTCCGATATTTAATATCACTGGCAGTACAAAATCGTCTATCTATGCAGTTGATGGACGTCATGACCACATATCTATATGGGTCATTAGATTCAGATATATACATGAAGGTTCTGGATGGAATAAATGTACCAGATTCAAAGGCAAATCGTAACATGTATTGTGTAAAATTGCAAAAGTCATTATATGGCTTAAAACAATCAGGGCATATGTGGTACAAACGCTTAAGTAAATTCCTTTCCAAAAAAGGATACACTAATAATGATGACTGTCCATGTGTTTTCATTAAGAAATCCACATCAGGTTTTTGCATCATATTAGTATATGTTGATGATCTTAACATTATTGGAAGTGATATTGATATAAATGAAGCACATCATCATCTAAAGACGGAATTTGAAATGAAAGATTTGGGTAAAACCAAATTTTGCTTGGGTTTACAACTTGAGCATTTGCCTTCTGGCATATTCATATATCAAGAAGCCTATGTCCAAAAAATATTGGAGAAATTTAATATGAATAATTCATATCCCTCCAAAACTCCTATGGTTGTGAGATCTCTTGACATGGAGAAAGACCCATTCCGACCTAGAGAGGAGAAAGAAGAGATTTTGGGTTCAAATTACCCATATCTAAGTGCAAATGGTGCGCTTATGTATTTAGCAAATAGTACCCGGCCGGACATTGCATTTGCAGTGAATCTACTTGCAAGATACAACATTGCTCCTACTAAATGTCATTGGACAGGCGTAAAACATATCCTTAGATATCTCAATGGTATAAGAGATTTTGGTCTTTTATATGAAAGAGGCCAGGACTCGACTTTAATTGGATATACAGATGCTGACTATCTTTCAGATCCTCACAATGCCAGATCTCAAACAGGCTTTGTTTATTTATATGGTGGAATAACTATCTCTTGGAAATCAACCAAACAAACTTTGGTAGTCACTTCGACAAATCATTCTGAAATAATTGCTTTATATGAAGCTTCCAAAGAATGTGTATGGCTTCGTAGAATGATTAATCATATACTACAATCCTGTGGTATAGGTTCTCTAGAATCACCTACCATTATCTATGAAGATAATGCAGCTTGTGTTATTCAGATGGAAACTAGTTATATTAAGAACAATATCACTAAGCATATAGCTCCAAAATTATTTTTCCCTCATGAATTACAAAAGGATAGAGAAATAAATATATTGCAGACTAAATCATGTGACAATCTTGCAGATTTATTCACTAAGTCCCTACCTTACTCTACATTTTCAAAATATGTTGAAGGTATAGGTATGAGAAGACTTAGAGACTTGGAAAATTCAGGTGGAGTAACTCTCACGGATACATAACAAGTTCACATCATATTGCACTCTTTTCTTTATGTGATTTTTCTCTCACAAAGAGTTTTTATCATATAAAGTTTTTAATGAGACAATATTAGTACGAGCGTATACCATATCACTCTTAATTTTCCCACATGGTTTTTGTAAGGTGATATGAGGTATAGTAGAAATTTTAAATGCAGGATTTTCATTTGATGGACTTAATCAAGGGGGAGTGTTAAGGAAAAATGATTTCGTCCACGTCAGCAATCCGGAGAAAGAAACACACTTAATATCAAAGGTAGAGATTAATCAAGATCGACAGTCATTAGTTAATAGGATTAGTGTTAATAATATTCCTTAATGTAAATCCTGTTACCGAACAGGTATCCTTCTCCCTCTCTCCTACGACGAGGAAACCGTCCATGGCGAACGGACAAGTTTTCAGTCGTTTCACTATGTATAAATACACACCACCATCGAATAAAAAGTATACGCATCATTTGCTTTAGTCCCTTCGTTTTCTAACATTCTGAACTAGAAGAGGGAGGGAGAGAGACAACTCATTGATTAAGCTACATTCATGCATGGCGAGACTGATAGATTACACATATACAGTCACACTCACACGCCCTTCTAAGACGACTCTAAATATTAATATACACTCAGAGAAGTCCGGATTGATTAACATGCTTCTGCTGCCACGCAATGGTGCCCGTGTGTGTCCGTTCCATTCGCTCGCGCGCGGCCATTGACCTGTGAGCCTGCTAGCAATGGCGGTGGTGGGTTGTTGGCAGGTGTCAGCAGGATCCATGCACGGGCGGGCGGGCGTGCGTGGCGTCCAGTCTCGGTCGTTAGTGCCGGCGCGTGCGAGTCATCTCACGGCGCTGCACGCGCGCACGAGCGGCGTGTGCTGGCCGCCGGCCGGCCGGATTGTTTTTTTTTTTGACCAAAAGGGCAACGCCCCCTATTTCATTATGGCCGGCCGGATTGTTAATGAATTATTAGCTGATGACGAGTCGTTGATGAGAAGCCCCGGCGAAGCAGCTGGCGGTACGGTGGTGGCCGCCGCGGGTGGCAGTGGCGGCGTCGTCGTCGTCGTCAGCGCGTCGGCGACGACCTTGGCCACGGCGTCCTTGACCGGCTGCTCCTCCCAGTCGGTTCCTGGCGACTGCGACAAGCAGCAGCGCACCGTTAGTCGTTTCACCAAGTACAGTAGGTGTTGAAGTTGTTAACTTAATTTTCACAGTCACAGGTAGTGTCGATGTCAGCCTAGCTAAGCATGCGTGGACAGATCACGGACGAAAAATCGGCAACGCATGCTTGTAAACTTGTTTACATTAATAATGAGAGATATAGAATATGCCAAGGAAGTTCAGAGCGCGTTCATACGGCACGCAGTTTTTTTTTTTTGGCCCTGTGCGCTCATGCATGTACGAATTTGTCTACTCTGTAATTTCGTTTTACTTTTTGTAGTATCTTGTTGGATTTTACATAAACGAACTATGCATGTGCACCCTTGGTTGTTTTGTTAAACTATCTCTAGCGATGTTTTTTTTTTTAAATTACCCCTCCGTTCCACTAACTTTACCATTTTTTAAGAGCTAGTGTAGTCCCAAACAACCAAACAAACAGAATCTATATCTCTACCATTTACAGACTAATCTAAAAGATTATGTTATCTATATCTTGTCTCTTTTTAACAACGTTCTAGTCTTCTATACAACCAATTAAGACCTGTTTTATGAATATTTCTCCTCACATTTTTACACGTACCCATTTTGTCATATCCTCAAAGTATCTTATGCATATTTTAACTTTTGTTTAATCTGTTATAAAAATGATAGAGAACATGAGAGAGGGTCTCTATATTTTGAGGATAGAGGAGTGTCCTCTATATTTAACAGTGCTTTAGTGAACACCGTTAGACAGTATAGAGGAGAGAATTATTCTTCTCTATATTCAGGATAGAGAAGAGTTTAGGGTCTCCTATTAAAAATAGTATTAGTCAACAAAGGATTCTTCGGTCCGTTTGTTGCTTCCCTCATCAACCTTTTGCACGTCATCTCCTATCTTCTTGGTCTACTCTACGTACCCAGGCCCAGCTAGCCAGTTTTCTATCATCCTATCTTCTATCTCATCTCATATTTTAAACTTCATTATGTAAACAATATAATCTACAACACAAAATAGTGTTTTAGGGGACCTTATGGTTAACTTGCTGGACACGGTCTAAGTGGTCTTCATCTTGCACCACATGCATGCATGGTATACTTTGGTGCACAGCTGAGAAACTAAATCTTCCTCTATAATATAACCATGTCTGAATGCAGTATATCTAATAGTAAGCCGCCAAAATTAGCTGAGTACATTCAAACAGTTTAGCTAATAATTCAACTATTATCTACTTTTAGCTAATTAGCTAATATATAGTTAGCTAGCTATTTATTGTTAGCTAGCTAATTCTATTAGTAATTTTTTAACCAATTAACTATTAGCTCTAATGTATTCAAACATCAAGTCGACTTTCGCATGTATTGCGCTGGCTTTGTGTACTTCCTTCTTCATCTATCACATCCAGATGAAAATGCTATGATTCGGCAATAACTATAGTTAACCAGTACTCTTGCATTTATGTCAGACTGAATCATGGATCGTCAGTTAATGGTGCACGCTATTTTAGTGATCCTGAAGAGGATCGAAACCGGTTGTCACGTTAAACAAATCTCTAAGACGATCGCTCGTCATGTCATGTGGGACAGATTGGATGGTGGAGTATATACCTTGATCTGCATCGTCAGGACAGCTCGTGGAAAGGCGTTCTTCACTCCGGTAGCCGCCGGCTCAGCGCCGCCGCTGGTGCTCATTGCCACCAGGCTGACGCCATCTCCGATCTGCTCTTTCAGGCACTGGAGCGTCCTGACCACCACGTCAGTCCTATTGCACGGCGACGCCGCCGCCGCCGGCGGCGATCTCACCTCTATCTTCACCGTGCAGAGTTCTTCGTTCGCCGTCCTGGTTATCTCGACCTCCACCTTCGTCGTCTCGCCGGAGCCGTTGTCGTCGTCGTCACTGCTGCCGTCCGTGCGGCGGGTCAGCCGCGACTCGAGCGACTTGTTCTTCTCCTCCAGCTCGGCCACCTTGGCCTCCAGTGACCTCACGTAGTCCCTTGCCCTGATCAGTATCGACGTCTTGTCCTTCTGCCGGAGAATAAGAGAAGCAAATAAATGCCCGTTCGGCACAAAGCTCATGCATGCGTGCATGCATGTATGGACAGATCATGACATCTCACACAATTAAGGACCGATGGACGGACACGGACGTATACATACTTTGGCGCCGGGCGGAAGGGCTGCCTTGAGGGCGTGGAAGCTGTCGTTGAGCTTCTCTCGCCGCTTGCGCTCCGAGAACATGTGCTGCAGCTGGTTCACCGACGGCGGCGGCTGCGCCGCCTCAGCGGCAGCGGCCGCCTGGTAGTAGTACTGCTGTTGGCTGTACCTCGCCGCCACGTGCATCTTGGACAGCACCGACATGGCCGTCTTGAACATCCGCTGCCCGCACGCGCCGGGCTTAGGCGGCCTCTTCGGCCCAAGGTGCCGCGCGTAGTGCTTGAACGCACCGGTGGGTTTGGCCGGCGCCGGCGCGTGAAGGTCGGTGTACTGGTGGTGGTGGTCGTAAGATGGCACGACGGGTGGTGGTGGTGGTGGTGGTAATAACGGCACGTGTGAGGAGACCTCCGGGTACTGCTGGTTGCCGCCGCCCGCGGCCGGCGCGGCGAGGATATGATGCGCCGAGGAGCTGTCGGGGTCGTCGGGGCTGCAGGAGAGGGATGCAGAGGCAGCAGGCAGCGAGAGCGAGGAGCACGACGACGACGAAGGGAAGCTGCTGCAGGCGCGGCCGCCGGCGCCGTGGTGCGGGTCGTCGAGGAGGCCGTCCACGATAGGGTCGTGCATGTCGATGGCGGTGGCACCGCCGTTGGAAGACATGTGGTAGACGACTGCTGCTTCGTCGTCCATGTTCATGCGCATGCTGATCTGCATGGACGTGTGCATGTCGATCGATAAGAATGCGTCCTGGATCTCTGTAACGGAATTTATATGATTTCATGATTAAATCGGTCGGTCGATCGCTTGCTTGCTTGCCTGGTTGAGGTGGTGCTGAATCTGCGAGCTGACGAGAAACTGCTGCTGCTCGTCCTCCATGCACTGCTGCTGCTCTGCAGGGCTGCAGCTGTGCGCGCGCGCGTGCAGAATGATCAGTCAGATCGATCAGCAAGTTACCAGAACAATAATCTACGATCGATCGAGCAAGAGAGCGCTCAACCACTTGAGAGCCAGGAAAACCATACATACATACCTGCTGCCGGCAGCGTAGCCGCACATGAAGCCGTTGTTGCCGCTGGCGTTGGTGGTGGCATAGCCATGGAGCCAGCTGCCGCTATCCATGTCCATGTATGCTATCGTACTACCTGGTTCTTCTTTTTAACAACGCCGGCCAGTTTCAAATAGTGACGAGCTAGACGACTACCACAGGAGAAGAGAAGCATCTACCAAAGCTGCATAGTGATCAGAGATGGACATATGGAGGAACGCCCGTGGTCTGGATGCACATATATATAGATAGATGCAGATATATATATCTTGCTATGCATGAACAAGGACAATTGACGAAGGATGGATCGACAGGAAGAGAAGGCACGTGCTGGTTTGGAGTGAGAAATTAAAAACTGGTGAAGTCACGGCCGGGGAGCGACGGCGACCGGCCGGTGGGGGGTGGAGTCTACGGTCAATTTGGTTTGGCTACGCTGCGAGAAAGAAATTGGCCACCCTGTGGAAAAGAGAGGTACAGAGAATGGGCTTATTAGCAGTGTAAATCTTCTTTTCAACTAACCGCTCTTGGATCCATCCGTGATGGGATGGGATGAGGAGTAATCATGATTCATAAGAATTTAGGGTAAAAACTCAATAACATAGGTCTATATAAGAGGAGAGGAGCGAGCTGACGTGCTTAAGACAACCATCTTAGCCGTCGCCGTCTCTCTCCACAGTAAGATTGTGGACGCTTATGACGCCGCCATTATTTATCTCGATGTACTTGCGATACTAGATGTTGGGCACTTAGGAACGGGTGCACGAACAAAGCCTAAGAAGACTCTTAGAAAGCAGAAGTCTCTGCCGAGCAACCTTGCAAGACGGAGCGGGCAACTAGATCTGTGCCGAGCAACCTTGCGAGGCAGAGCGGATAATCAGGTCCCTGCCGAGCAACCTTGCAAGGCGGAGCAGGTGACCAAGTCACTGTCGAGCAACCTTGCGAGGCAGAGGGGACAACCAAGTTCCTACCGAGCAACTTTGCGAGGTGGAGCGAACGACCCAAGTCCCTGTCTAGCAACCTAGCTTTTGAGATAGAGCGGACGACCAAGTCCCTGTCGAACAACATTGCGAGGCGAAGCGAACGACCAGGTCTCTGCCGAGCAACCTTACTAGAGACTAGCATAAGGGAACCCAATGATACAAGCCCAAGTCGGCTGGACAAGACATGTTATCACCAAACTAAGTCCAGTCCTCGGGTACAACTTCGAAAGGTGTCTGACAGACGTCACATGACACCTCGCCACGTACTGTCTCAGACGAACCCCCATTGGCGAATAGGGCCAGTCAATCTGAGTGGAAGGGAAATCAACATCAGAGTCTCTACAGTGACTGACATATCAGAAAAGATGTAACAGATACACCATACCGGATGTATGCCTACGCACGCCGGCAAATGACGTAGGCCCATGACGACAAACGATGCTACGCTACGTGCTACCGGGCCATGGGACTGACTCGCGGGACTCGTATGGCGAACGACCGAGACAGTGCGCCATACCAAGAGTACGGCTACACACGATCACCCTACAGATAGCGTAGCAACAGGAGCACTACATCAAGCGGATGCAATAGATCAACCTCATACCAAGTAGAGAGCAAGTCACCCCTGTAAGGTCCTACCCTTGAACTGTAAAAAGGCAGGCCCTCTTTCTTCTGGAGACACACAAGTATACATGTTGTAACACGCTCAAA